>NC_136432.1:75785513-77175513 GCF_052849685.1 Lactuca virosa | reverse complement strand
CATGCAACAACCCGAGGGATGACATTCTGTTGTCAGGTACCAAAAACACTGCGCACCGGAAAAGCTCAAGAATCCATATATGAATGTTAGCAAAACAAATAAATTGTTAGAATGTTAGCAAACAAAAAACATAATAATTTTTTTAACATATACTTACCTTAAAAGCATATAAAAAGTCGTTTAGAGTGTAGGTCAATTTTTGAGGTTCGTTCTCTTTCGGTTCATCTGGATGTTTAACCTTGTCAACCTTATTGAATACAGTAACTACCTTTTTGTCTAACGAATCCCAAATTATCCTCCTCGGTGGATGTCTGCCACATAAAAAATTAATTAACAATTAAATTTCTAAGAAATTTTAGTAACGATAAATAATTATAATAAGTAATTATAAAATATACGACATTATAAATGTTGAATTCATCAAGTTTGGATAGCAAAGAGAAATATTCTTCTGTAACAGGCTATTTAGCCAACCGCCCATTGAAACCCTTCTCTAACAGGTATAGAACACATACACGGACTGCATCCTCATCCGATAACTCATTAAGTGATTGTTTAAACACATCCGTAACATGGTCTAATTTGACCGAGACATTCATCGGGACCATAGGAAAGGCATGACAACAAAAGGCGGCGTCAGATGCAGAAGCAGGAAAATATTCACCAAACCAGAAGCTGGTGATGATACAAAATTCTTTTTCCCGAAAGATAGCTCGTAACCCACAATCTCAAAAACCATCTCATGTACATGGATTTGGGGGTCGGTTACAACTTCGTGGAAAAATACGTAATGTAGAAGCAAATGATCCCCATCTACATTAGGAAAGTCTAACCACCTCCCGAAACATGTATTCCAGAACATAGTCTTGCATGCGGGTCTGTTTCTAAATGCCGCAACAATTCCCCCGCCGATTTTGGGTTTACACGAGAGTGTAATTGATGCATCAAAAGCCATGTCGTGCTGCATAAATAAAAAAAAGGTGTTATCACTACATTCTAAAATGGAAATGACCAATATTTCAGACCAGTTTCGGACCTGCTCTTCATGATTCAGACGAGTTCATTGTGTTCCGGAACAGTTCTTCGTGATCTGGAGACTTTTAGAATGAAATTTTAAGATCAAGAACACGACTTTTCGATGTAAATCAACAATACCTAAACATCTAAACTACTTTTCAGTTGGTCCTACAACAATGACATCTTTAATTTAAGCTCCAGAACTTTTTCAGTTCATTAAACAAACAAAGAGAAAACAAAGAACGTACCCATAAAATAACGGGGTCATAGTGCTCGTAAAATGTGTCATAAATCGGTGTTGATGTGTGTCAGAGATGGGAGTTGCGTGTCGGAATCGATTCAGAATGTCGGAATCGAGTCGGAACGTCGGAATCGATTCAGAACGTCGGAATTTTCCGGAATGAAATTGCGGCCTCAAAATATATTCCAGATTTTCAAATTCAAAATCCCGATCCAGAACATATACGGTTGATCTGGAATAGGCATTTTGGATCCAATGAAATGGGTCGGGCCACCCGAAAAATAATCTAGAATTCATTCCCCAATACATGGTTATTTTGCAAAAAAAGTTATATTTAAAAAAAAAACCCCAAAAAGTGGTTAAATTACTCAATTTCCGTAAATTCAGAGTGAAAGTCAACCATTCATTTAATGACATAATAGTTACACTACCAACCATCTTTTTGTTGGTTGCATTAAAGTCTAATTACAAGTATATTGATTAAATAAAGAGGAAGTTAAAGTTTTGGTCCCTTTGGTATGTGTAAAACTCCATATTTTATACATTAAAGGTAAAAACTTTCAAAAGAAATATCTTACGACCCAAAGTCATATCATATGAAAGTTTTGTCCCATAAATAACATTTCCAAAAGTATTGGACAACTTGTGGGTTACAATTATATATCTAATGACCATAGATAAGATATATAAGTATCAAATAGTCATAATAGATAAATAATGACTAATGCTTCTCTAATGCTAATCCCAAAGATCTCAAGTCTTTTAATCTTCATTAAAATTCGTACTAAGAGACTATGTAACATCCGGTTTTGAGAAGTTTTTTATTTCAGGATTGTGGAAAATAACTGGATCAAGTAAAGACATTGGGCTTCAAGGGAATAGGGTTTAGAACCCACTGGATGTTAATAATATTGGTTATGTAATCTAAGCCTTAGTTTTGTGTTTTGGAGTTAAAGGAGAAAGTGGGAAAAGTGATGTTTCAGGCTTCCTTTATGGATTATGGTTTTTATTTCGGCAAGTGTTAAGCAAAAATTAACTTGATAGAAGTGTGGGGCTATTTAATACCTTTCTGTGGATATAAGGATCGCCAAAAACAGAGTTGAAATGGACAAGTTATGATTGTCGTGAAGCTGGAAAGGATTTGGGTGAAAACCATCACCACGGAGTGGTGAGACGGGACCACGAGGTGGTGGTTACCATGTAGTGGTGAGTCGGACCAAGAGGTGGTGGTCACCATGGAATGGTGAGTCGGACCACGAGGTGGTGGTCACCACAGAGTGGTGAGTCAGGACCACGCAGTGGTGATTTGTCAAGCCTAAGCCCATGATTTTAGGGTTTTCAACGTATTTAAGCCTAATGTTCCACATTTTTAGGCATTTTATCAGCCTCCACCACCTCTAAGACCTCTTGGTAGAACCCTAGCCTCCACCTTTAAGATTTGAGCCCCTCCTCTCTCCTCTCTCTTATTTTAGATGCTTTTTATGATATTTTTGATAAAGCACAAAGATTAAGGAAGTTCTTTTGGTTGCAAGGAATGATGCTTCAAGTTTGGATCCATCAAAGGCACAACAATTCTGGACTATTGTAAGTATAAAGTTCCAATCTTGCTCTTTACTTCTTTAGATCTCTTCATATGTGGTTTTTGGCACTTTTGGTCCATTTTATGAGTGAACTTGGAGTTGAGTGGACTCCAACGCTGGTGGGATGTCAAGTCCACCAAGATAATTACACCCTTTGTTTTCAAATAAAACGTAATATAATGGTAAAAAGGGGTATCGATCATCGAGGAAATGGTTGTATTCAATTACTAATGAAATTTATTAGAACCAGTGTAAATAAATTAACTAACTACAATTAAACTAAAGGAGGGGTGTTGTGATTGCTTGAAAACTAAAAGACTTGAATAACTAAAAAGCTTGCAATTAAGAAAGATAGTGAGATGCTCAAATATTGGAGATAATTGGTTAACCAAGGCAATTCAACACAATGAACATTTGTGTGTTTATCATTAGGATTTAATATGAAGCTTATCATTCATCCCAAATTGGTTATAGCAATCATGAAGCATGATATGCCAAGATTCCTCATAGTTAGTATGGATGTTGGGGAAGCCCACAACACACCTTCTTAATCAAAATCAAAGATCCAATTGAAGCAATTGAACCCAAGAAGTTGATTAGCCTTAAGAATGAAGGAATCCCAATTCCTAGAGGATGTCAATTCTTACACATCCATAAAGGAGCTATGATTCATAAGCTAGAGATGATTTCTACCATCATAAAGCCCTTGTTCTAAGTAAATGCAATGATTCAATGCTAAACCAAAGAAATAAACCAACAATTGCTCATTCAAGTACCAAGATCATGATCAAATTATTAAACAAGCATAAGAAATATGAACTAGAATCATAAACATAAGATAAATGATAAATAAGCATGAATCCTTCAAAAACCCACAAAAATTCAAAGGTTTTAGCCAAAGTTAACCAAAATAGAGAGTTTAGCCACTCATGGCAACAGAATAACAATCACAAAAGTCTAATTGCATAAAAAAAACTACCAATAACTTGGAAAGATGAAAAGAAATGAGTCTCAAGCTCCAAAATCGCCTTCTTCTGGTCTCCAATGGTGTAAAATCGAAGTGATAGCTGATAGATCCAATCCCCCAAGGTAATGGCAAACCAAATGACCGAAATTCCAAAAACTGGGAAGTTGCGCGGGTACCCACGCGACGGAGATTCCACCCGCGCAAGTGCTGCTAGAATGCTATTGGCTCATTTTTTTTCCTCCACTAACCATCCAACTACCAAAGATTCCCTTGGTCCCCTCCATATCCCACATGATTCAAATTAAGCAATCATCTTTTAGCTTCAAATATGGATGCTCCACGCCCAAAATAACAATCCATGATCCATCTTCACAAGCCCACTTCATCCAAGTCTTTAGCCTTTTTAAGCCCAAATCTCCTTTAATGGATCCGCAAAGCCCAATAATGCCTCGGAATCCCACAAAGCCCATTTCCAAGCTAATCCATAACCACAACAAGCTCCAAAATCCTGCAAAATACCTCATGCAACATAAAAAGTCCCCGCCATGATCCATAATAAAGAAAATAAAATGCAATAATGATAAAAAGAGCTAAAATACTAAAATAAACTACTAAAAATAAGGAAATAAAATAAGTTATCAAACACCTTTTGATCAGTTTGGAGTGTTTCTTGGACCTCATGGACTAGGAAATTTATGTTCTTTTGCCTTCCCTTTTAGAAATGCAAGTTATCTTGGTCCTTTATGTCATTTTGGTGCAATAAAGTTTAGATCTTGAAGGATTGCAGCACTATTATCGATAAAGTTGGAAACTTTATCTATCTAGACATCTTTTTGATTCAGATCTGAAAGTGGGAGACTTGGACTTAATGGATTAAGTTGAGAATGATGCATTTTTAGGTACCTTTAAGACTTAAAGTCTAGATCTTGGTGGTTTGTACCATCTTAACGAATAAAGTTGGAAACTTTATCCATTATGAAGCCATTAGGAATCAGATCTGATGTTTTAGCTTTGGTACTTATGAATTAAGCTCTTTTTGAAGAAAAGCCTTTCAAACTGAGGACCACGGCATGGCCAAGGAAGGCCACGATGTGGTGGCGAGACTTATCGCGTTTATTTTGTATGGATGTGCCCACGGTGTGGTAGCAGATTTTGATCGGGACTAGATTGAGTGGCCATGAAGTAAGCATGGGTTGGCCACAACATGGGTGTCAACTGGATTGATTTTTTACCATTGACTTTTTGACTAGTTGAATTTTGGTCAACCTTGTGTAGCATGGAGTATTTGACCAAGGTCTGGTATTGGTTTCGCTTTAGGAAGCTTAGGTTGGCTGATCTGTTGCTGAGGTAGCTGTGAGCTTCTGTTGAGTAGTTCAGGTGAGTCTCCTCCCAGTGTTTAGTAGGTCGAAGGCACCAATGCCGGCCCATGGATTATGGATATTAGTGTTGGGTTTTGAGCATTCTAACACTCCTATGGTGTACATGCAACCCTATAAACCTTGGATCTATGTTTTCTCTATTATACATGCAAATATTAAATATTCCAAGGTTTCATCCTAACTAGCATATTATGAAGCACCTATACTACAAAGTTCTAGTTAGATGACATACCTTTTGATGTAGCTTGATGTCTTCAAGCTTTAAGAGCTTAGCCCCAATAGTGTGGAAGCCTCAAGTGGAATCACAAATCACCAAAACACCTTGGAAAACCTTTAGAGAATATGGATACTTGGCTCACACTATGAAATCGGTTATTGCCCTCTTTAGTGTATCCACACTAGCCACTAGCATAATTTCATGAACCATAAGACCCTTTATATAGTGTGGAGGATTAGGGTTAAACCCTAATACCCATGACCTTTCATTTCCTAGGATCCATGGGTTAAAGCTCCATGGACTATCCATGAAGACTTAGCCCAACCTAAATGAACTTGGCCCACTACACATATATATATCTAAGAGTCCATATTTAATTAGTTCCTTTTGATCACTTAATTAATTATAAATTAATTCTTGATCAATACTAATTAAATAATGTGATTATATATTAATAAATTAGAACTTATAATATATTAATATAAATCATAAATATACTATTCTCAAAAGACTATCCATATAAATTGTGTCGGTGAAGTGCAACCCAAATGGACCATGCCGGGTCGGGTCAAGTACATACCAAATATAGTTATGGACTTAGACATTAATCCAACAGTCTCCCACTTGGATAAGTCTAAAACTATTATTGAGTATGACTTCAAAAACCAACTGGCAATCGTAGCTCTTAAAGCTGCTGTCGAACTCTGATCTTGTCAATGAACTCTGACCTTTGTCAATGACTTGTCCATTAGATAAGGGATCATATATTCCTCCATTCTAGATATCATATGGACTGAGACATGGATTATAATCATTCTCTCTGTCCATTTTTTGTTTCCCGATTTTCGATTTATGATGACTGACTGATTGAACAAATCAAATCAGTCCTGGCTTGGCCAAGCACTCACATGTGTCATCGCTAAATCATCGAGGGGCCCACAGATATCGCTTTTATCCCGAAGGTAAAAGGAATGGATAAACTTCGACTCATATGGCTTGTTCTACTACTTGTTGAATCATACACAAAGGCACGTTTTATAACATCGAGTTACCAATGCGTTTTCGTGCAATCAATGTATAACCAACTCATAGTAACAACTCATATCTCTAGGTTTGAAGAATATAAGATATTATCGTCTCATGATCACTCGTGATAAAATCCATGAAGTGATTCAAATGAGCACGGGTTGAATCCAATACTCAGAACTTATGAGCACTCATGAGTGTTGTAGCACCACTTTGTCCACCAACTTGGACCTCTACAAACCAACCCATGACAGTCTTGATTCATATCTACTTCCAACATATGACCGACTGTGGATGGTTTGAATAACTTAATCATTCAGGAAGAGTGACTTAGTTATTCTGGAAGTCAAAACATGCAAAGTGAAACACAAGAATAAATGAATCAAATATGGTAGCAAACCCTATGAATATAAATAAACACTTTTATTTATCACCATACTGATTACTCATTATTCATTGTTTCGGTTTTATCAACTTTATACTTGAATTAAAAACACTAGTTGTCCCATGCTCCAAGCATGTACACTATGTTTTTCTTAAACAATAGCTTTGCCATACACCAAGTATGCACTCTATGTTTGTCTATGATCCTTACTTTGTGAAATAAACCAATTGAACATAATTTCAATGATTCTAATTTCACACTCCCAAATCCTTATCGAAAAATGTGAGAATTTCAAATTCCTATCATTTATCGAAATCTGTTTAGATTTTAAACTTATATGCACTGACCCTCCTGTAATGAATATGTACAAAGTCACAAAGACTTGTCAACAGTCATTATAAGGTATTCCAATGGAGATCAACTCCATGGAAATTAAGTCTCATATTCAAAGTACATTGCTTTGGACATGCTTCTTGCATTAAGTTTTCTAATCTTACACAGATAACTTCCACCTATGGAGACAACTCCATATTCTCATTTTGACTATCACTTCTGAATAAGAGATGCCTCTTTTCAGAATATGTCAATATGGTCCTTCCAAAATTAGCACTATACTTCCAACTGTCCCTGAGCAACCTATCTTTGGTAAACCTCAGATTCTCCTCGACAATTGCTTAATCATTTTAGTCATATCCAATTCTAGACCTTTTCCCTTCTTAATGCCTCTGGGCATTTGGAAAAATTTAGAAATGACAAATATTATAGCACATGCAATCGATCCTGTACCCAAAGCAAATGGTACACGATTCATGATGTCTCACATAAAGACATGATTCTAGACCAGTCTTTTGCTACAATATTTTTATTTGCCATGTTTTCAAAATTTGACTATGAAGAGGGATGCCGTAATCATAATCGAATTTTGAGAACGCAATATATAGAATTTGCTTAAGTTGAACCAATCCAACATGAAATTCATATATATATTCTTGACTAAAGATGATTAAGGTCTCAATCTAAGCCTTTAGAACTGAAATGAAGTATATCCTCTCCCTTAATTATAGCAAAACAACTTTTTCAATCCCTGAAGCCTCACGAATTGAAACTTTTGTTTTCTATAATTAACATTGCTAACTTGCAACACTAACAATAATTATCATGCTCCCACTAACATGATGATTATTAGCATAACACTTATGCTCCCACTAGCTTTGACATGTACTCAGAAATCAGCTGGACTTCTAGAAATCAATACTTTATTGACTTTCTTACCAAAGTTCAGATTTCTGATACGAGATGCTTTGATAAAACTTTATCAAAATCATACACCTTTCCTTAGATAGCATGCATGTGTGTCTAAACAATTTCAGAACTATGAAAAGGGATGTCGTAATCATAGTCTCAATTGTTTAGACCTTTTGCCATCTGCTTCAAATCTACTTGGTGGAAGTGTTTCCTCACCATCATTTTCATGAATCGGAGAGAAACCTTATGACCCTTAGATTTTATGGTGTATGTGTTCTTATCCATGTGAATCGTCAAAACCATAGTCACAAGACAAGGATAATGACAAATCCAAACTCATATGGACTGAACTTATGCAATCTCAACTTCTTGCCACCTGGCAGTACAGGGCCTGCCATT
The DNA here is from genome assembly GCF_052849685.1 of Lactuca virosa. NCBI lineage: Eukaryota > Viridiplantae > Streptophyta > Magnoliopsida > Asterales > Asteraceae > Lactuca > Lactuca virosa. The sequence continues at coordinate 77,167,057 of NC_136432.1, read as the reverse complement.
GCTTCCAAGTTGTTATGCAACCAATTGAGAACTTTCAGAACTCCTATGCAAAGCCAACTTTAACTGGAATGGGCACATAATATGTCAACACGATAGGTTATAAACCTCAAGTCGTGTGCTAGTGAAGAACCTCAGGTTTTATTCTTGATTAGTTCTTGAAATTCTTTTTAGGATCTTTAAGACTCCCACTATCCTCTTGACATATAAGATTATCTTGCCAAATATTCAAGAGATAGTGCGGATTCTTTATCAAGACAAACACTTCACACAATTGGCCTTAGTTGGTCTTTGTTTTATCCAAAACATCACAACTTACTAATTTCAAATGTACAAGAGTAGGACACTTTTACTCTTACATTTGACAAGTGTTTTAAACCTTTCTTTAAGATATGTCACTCAAGTTACAATCTTGGAGTATGACTCTAAGAATTGTTTTGGAACGAAGTATGACTCATCTTCCTGATCTAACCACTTCAACAATTCATGACTCCTCTTCTTAGTCATAAGAATGCACTAAGATGACCTTTAGAGGACTAATTGTGATATGATTTCTAAATCATTAAGATGATCACAAACATGATACTAAAGTACTCTCCCATCTTTTCAGATTTGAGAAACTTTTATCTTTCTGCCTAATTTGATTCTTCCCATTCGTTCTGCCATACATTGAGACTTTTCCAATGTTTCAGAATTATACTTAAACTTGTAAGTATAACCATATTTACTAAACCGTAGTAAATCAAATAGTCTTAACGAGCTTTGTGGTGGACATGACCAGTGCACAAGAATGTGTACTCGATCCCTTTAGTCCTTCACTTGACTCACACATCCATGTGAACAAGTAATTAGTCTTGATTTTCCAATGCTTGAAAGTTCTCATTCATCATACTATTCAACTTGCATGATTCCAAGTTTCGGTCCAATTGAAACTTGGGTGATGAGGAACTTTCCTGATTTGGTAAATTTAGACACTACCACAAATGAAAGAATCAAATCCATTTTCCAATATTGTTGTCAGTGGAATCATATAAGCAACAATTTTCCACAAATGCCATTGTAAGGATACTTCAAATAAATAAAATTAAACAATTTTCTTTTATTTTAAAACTTTGCGGAAAAACTTATCCTTACAATCCACATGGAAAATTGTTGTTATCTATTCCTTAGCAATATATCATAACTTCTTAAGCAACTGCTCAAAATTCTGATGCGATCGAAATCCACCTTCGCGATCAGAATCATCATATACTTCCTTTAAGATTTCTCTCTATTCTTTGATTCTTAAAACATCAACATGTGACCAGTCACATCATGTAATGAGGATCTCAGAATAGAACTTAACAGAGTTAGATAATGGGCTCTACCTGATGTAGAGTCAAACTTATTGACTTTAACATCCTTAGGTAAATTTGGCAGCTTTGCAATCAACGCCCCTTCCTTTGGCAAAATAAACATATGGACCCTTTGGTAATGGGACTATCTCAGACTTAGCCTTTCTCTTTACCATTTGGTCAACCGGGTTGACTATGGCCAATCCCTTTCCATTGGGAAGAGAATGCTTTTTCTGGATTTCCAGTGTCACCATTGTCACTGTCCATAAATTTTTTTTTGGAAGTTGATCTTCTAATCAAATTTGCTTTACTATCGTTCCAAATCATTGCTGATTCAGCAGCACCAAGCAAATAGATATGATCATTAAGGTTCATGTCATAGTCTGTTTCATAGTAGTCCCGAAGGAACTCACTGTGTGACTTAGAAAGTGAGTGAACATCCAACTTTCTCAAGACTTTGACACCCAACTCTCCCGGCTTGTCAATATGTGACTTCATCTCTAAGATGTGATCACACATAGACCTTGCTTGCCATTAGGGCTTGAGTGACCTTGAACTTGTGGGTTTGGGAGAATAATTGGAGGAGGTGGAGGAAGAGAAGTATGACTTCCATAAGCCAAACTCGGGAAGTCATATTCATTAGGAAAGCTTGGTTTGGGAAGATCATTGTTGTCTAAACCAGACATCAACAATGGGAGAAATTCACGTAAAGTTGATTTAAGTCCTTAATATAACACCCAATATGATATATTAAGGCTAGGACCCAACAAACTATTTTATAACTTGGAAGAGGGATGCCGTAATCCAAGCTATAAAATATTTGAAGGTAGGTGAATGACGATTCACCAATTTCCACCAAGATAAACGAAATGTATTATTAGGTTTTAATTGTTTTTGAAACTCCTAGATTCTTTTGAGATTCATTGAACTTTTCAATGACATGTTTCAATCTCGAGTGTGCCCTTCAGGTTTTGTGACTGGGATGCCGAGGATCACAAAACAAGGTGTGAAGTAACCATGCAAATATACTTGGTACCCTTAATATTTACCCCTCAATCGATGTGCCGGTTAACCACACACGCTCCAACGATACTATGATAAACATTAAGTTACCCTTTGCCTACCTTGTTAAGTCCAGGTTAGTGTGTCGGTTAACCACACACGCTCCACTAACAGCTTAAACAAAGTGCAAAGTGTAATTTCATGGATTAGCACCTTATTCACATTTTCCTAAGTAACTAAGATTGGGAATTTATAAAAGGTTTAGTTACTTAGTATTTATCATTAATACTTTTAATGAAGGGAGAATTATAGTCCTTGTCCTACCTGTTCGGCTAACGACCCTCCATCAGTCAAGGAAGCGGTGGGTGAGAGTGGACACCCATTAAACTGCCATTTTATAGGCAGTAACCTTATACCCCCCTTATAGACCCGCTTCGTGAATGAGGCCTACTAATGGTAAAACGACTTGCTCTTATACATATAATATATTAAATTTTTAATATTATAATAGTATAAGGGTGTATTTTAGACATTTAAAATACTTGGTGGTTTAATCTATTAATTAAACTATACTCTTAATTTAATTAAATTTAAACCATGGAATTATTAATTCTCTTTTAATTAAACACTTTAATTATTTATTAATAAAGTCCATAAGAGTTAATTGAATTATTTAATAAAAACATCATAATTCCAATTATTAAATTCAAAATTAAAACAATTTAATTAATTGTTTAAGTTATGAACCCAAGAGTTTTAGAATTCAATTCTTTTTTTTTATCATAAAAAAACTTTTTCCAAATTCCAAAACTTGAGGGCAAGTTTTGTAACTCTTGAAAACTTTTGGATTTCATAACTTATGGAGTTAAATACTTGTTTTATGATGAAACTTTTCATGTTCCATAACTTAAGAACAAGTTATGGAATTCTTTAAAACATTAAGACTAAGTTTTGTAACTCCATAAAAAACTTTGAATCAATTTTTTTTAAAACCTTTTCATATCCATAACTTATGGAGGTTTCAAAAAACTCTTTAGATCAAACTTTTAAAACTAATAAAATAATCATATCATTTTATCTTTTACTAAATTTGACCTAATTCAACTCATATAGCAAATGATTCAAATTTTACAAATAATTAGTTTTTCACAAAAACAAGTAATTATCTTAAAATTTGACAAACGTCATGTTTTTTTCCTTTTTTTTTCCAACTTTGAAAATAAAACATTTGCATCAATATAACAGAAAACAACTCATGGCTCTGATACCACTGTTGGGTTTTGAGCATTCTAACACTCCTATGGTGTACATGCAACCCTATAAACCTTGGATCTATGTTTTCTCTATTATACATGCAAATATTAAATATTCCAAGGTTTCATCCTAACTAGCATTTTATGAAGCACCTATACTACAAAGTTCTAGTTAGATGACATACCTTTTGATGTAGCTTGATGTCTTCAAGCTTTAAGAGCTTAGCCCCAATAGTGTGGAAGCCTCAAGTGGAATCACAAATCACCAAAACACCTTGGAAAACCTTTAGAGAATATGGATACTTGGCTCACACTATGAAATCGGTTATTGCCCTCTTTAGTGTATCCACACTAGCATAATTTCATGAACCATAAGACCCTTTATATAGTGTGGAGGATTAGGGTTAAACCCTAATACCCATGACCTTTCATTTCCTAGGATCCATGGGTTAAAGCTCCATGGACTATCCATGAAGACTTAGCCCAACCTAAATGAACTTGGCCCACTACATATATATATATATATATATATATATATATATATATATATATATATATATATATATATATATATATATATATATATATATATATATATATATATATATATATATATCTAAGAGTCCATATTTAATTAGTTCATTTTGATCACTTAATTAATTATAAATTAATTCTTGATCAATACTAATTAAATAATATGATTATATATTAATATATTAGAACTTATAATATATTAATATAAATCATAAATATACTATTCTCAAAAGACTATCCATATAAATTGTGTCGGTGAAGTGCAACCCAAATGGACCATGCCGGGTCGGGTCAAGTACATACCAAATATAGTTATGGACTTAGACATTAATCCAACAATTAGTATGCTAGCTTTCTGTGTGACTCTTTCATGTTTTGTATGTGTTTGTATGTATACCAGGCGCGACCTGATGATTGTACCGGGCGGGGCCTGATGAATGTATCGGGGGGGCCTGATGAATGTACCGGGTGGGGCCAGATGAATGTACTGGGCGGAGCCCGATGTTTGTATGTATGATATATATGGTATGTGGTATTTTGCGGAACTCACTAAGCTTGTATTTTTATATTTATGGTTTCAGGTACTTCCTGTATGAAAGGGAAGGGCCCGGTGTGACTGCACCGCATCCACCAGAGTTTTCTGCATTGTCAATTTTCAATAGTTACTCTGATGTTTTAATAGTATAGTCACATTGATCGGTTTTGGAACAACTTGTTTGCATGGTTTATTGTTTTAAAAATGAAAATTTTACTATGAATTTTTGGGACGTTACAGACTAAGTCTTCTATAATGTATTTTTTAACCTAAAACGTATGCTACATAAAAAGGAATGCGTAAGAAAAATTGTCTTGTGGGTTACATAGAGATTTGATACAGAAAACTTATATTTCAATACATTTTTTTTCTAATTACTTATCATTTCAAAGAGCATTCTTCAAGTATCATACTTCTTAGTAAAGTGTAAAGAATCCATATGCAATTTCCTTTGAAAGTATTTGTGCAATCTTAATTTTTTGCTACATTATACACATTTCAAACTTGCTTAAAGAGTTATTATACTTTCATGTATTTGTGAAATGTGATACAATGCATGTTTCCCAAAATATTGAATAAACCAAATTCTTAGAAGTAGAAATGAACAGAAATAGAATTTCAAAATACTTGATAAAAAACTTTTCTTTTTTTGAAAAAGTTTATAAATTATTTTCTATCCTTTATAATCGTCTATTACAATAACGTCGAAAAACAAATAAAAAATTTATATAATATATAACGAAGGAGACCTCGCAATATTTTCTATGTGCTAAGGTGTAACATTCACTATTTAGGTAATTTACATTTTTGACCCTTATTTTGTAAATTGTTTGCAAAGTGGTCCAAGTGACATTTAAATGAAAAGTGTGGATCTGATTATGTATGTTGGGCGTACTCTACGTACGTTGGGCGCACGTAGCTTATGCCTAAACCCTAATTTTAAGGGTTTGGACCTTATTTAAGCATCATCATCTCATTGAGACCCCTTCTTTCATCAGCCTCGATTGCCCACTTCGTCCTTTACAAACCGTAATCCCTATTTGTGGTGTCTTGAGCTCATTTTTTGGAGTTTGGTGTCCATTATGGAAGGAGGGAAGCCACTGGAAATCAAGGAAGGAGCTCCAAGCTTCATAGATCTAATTTTTACACCCCTTGAGTAACTTCCGGAAGGTATAAAGTTCTGAACTTGATGATTATATCTCTATAAATTACTAGTTTTAGAAGTTATGTGCTTTGAGTCCCATATTCTTAGTCTAAGTGAGTATGGATTACTTTAGACCAAATGAGTTGTCCTTTTGGATGTTTTGGAGTGTTTAAAGTTATAAAAATGTGATATGTCCTTCTTTTCCTTCCATGCAAGAGTTGTAATGTCTTAATGGATTATTGAGTTAGGGTTTCAGCTTTTGGGCCTTGTCTAACCATGGAAAGTCATAAATGTGGAAACTTTATGAATTAGAACAATGTTTTGAGTCTAGATCTGTGTTTGGGTGGAAGGTATTAATGGATTAAGCACATTTTGAAGAGAAAATGGGGTCAGGCGCAGTACGTCGTACATACCAAATGGTATTTTGTGCGTATTGGGCTGAAGCCTCGATGATTGACTTGGTCCTCGACTACGCCCAACGTATGAGCTGAGCACACGCAGCATACTTAGCCAACTTGACTTTCCCTTGATTTTTGACTTGTTGACATTGACCTTTGACCTGGAGTTTGACCAAGTTTGACCTTGGGGAATTTTGAGCTGTAATTTGAGTCTAGGTCAATGTTTGTTGTATATTTGGCCTATAGAATTGGCTTTTGGAGAAACATTCTTTTCTGCTATACTTTCAGACTGTGAGGTGACTTTCCTCACTGTACTTGTGGGTAGAAGGCACCAATGTTGTCCCATTCGGTTATGTATCCTAGTGTATTGGATGTTGCTATGTTGTAGTGATCTGTTAGATCTGCATGATTATCTGCTTGCAAGTTATATGTTTATCTGTTGCATATGTCGACATAGTGCAGTTGGGTTGAGGAGACATTGCTTTGTGCGGAAGCCAACAAACTCGGGAGCAAGCCAGAGGAAAGCTGTGATCCAGAAAGGCAAGCCAGACTTATGCTATGGGCTCAGGAGCAATCCAGACATGAGCTGTGGGCCAGTAAGGCAAGCCAGACTCATGTTGTGGGCTCAAGGGTAATCCAGTCTGATGGACGTAGGTCCAGTATGCATGCTATTATATGTTTGTGTGGTGGTATTTTGGGAAAATCACAAAGCTTTGACTTATAGTTTAAGTTTTATGTTTCAGGTACTTCAGATGATCTGGGAAAATCAAAGGCGTGATCGTACACATCCTTTGGCGACATGTTTTGGAGTTATTTTCATACACTGATTTTGGAACAATTGTACTTGATCTTGGGTTTATATTACTTGAGTTTGATTGAAAACAATTATTTCTCCTTAATTAAAAATGATAAATTTTATTGTTATTTTGGAATGTTATAAGTTGGTATCAGAGCCCTAGTTTGAGCGAACTGGATAAGCAGTCGTGTGAATCCAGACTAAAACTAAGGATCTATAAGGTTTTCAAAAAACATTAATTTCCAAATTATTTTCACAAAATTATTTTCACAAAATTATTTTCAAAAATTGATTTCAAGGAAAACAGAGAATGATGAGATGGGTACGACCAGCCGGAGCAAGAAAGTATACCCCAAGATACCCACACTATTATTTCTCATGTCGTTTTATGATAGAAATGCATGCTAGTAGTAGGGTAGGGATCTTTAGGAATTGAATGTTAGAATTTCCTGATGTATGATGCATGATAGCCTAGGAGAATTTCTTGTATATTTGATGGAATTGACATCATTACTGTAATTTCTTAGTGTATGCTTCATGGTTGTACATAACTAAGATTCTATAGCCCGAGATTGTTTGATTTAGCATTATTTACTATTCTTTGTTTGGTTGTGGGCTTAGGGTAGAACCAAGTATTCAACTGTCTACGGAATCCAATGTTATGTATGATTAACATACACGAGCGGCTACAGGGTTGGTGGAAGTTTCATGAGTGAGTATGTAAGCAACCAATCGAATAAGGAATGATTAGCCACTCTCGAGAGAGTGAGTATAGGATGTATGTGTATCCTAGTTGTGGGTTTGTTCCCGAGTAGCTTGTGATGATCCGTTGAGACAAATATGAGGAGGTGTGGAAGGTAGTATGGGCCCGTAATACTAAAAGCACAAGAACCGTATGCATAGCAAGGAAGTCACAAACCCCGAGGGTTAGTCTCTTCGTGTTGGTTGTAGCAGTATGAATTGTGGCATTTCTAATATATATTTGTTCATTTTCAGTATGGTGTTCACGAGAGGATCTGGTTCGGGATCTGTGGGTCGCCAGAATAGGTCGGGATTGACTGATGATCAGATACAGGAGTTGATTTCAACTGAGGTGGCTACTGCTGTTTGGGGTTCTATTCCGGAGTTGTTTGGTTCTATCAAGACCGCGATGATTGAGTTTTTTGATGATCGCTATGATGCCTTACTTAGATTGGTACTGCTGCAGCTGTCGCCGTCATCAATGTCATGAGAGTCCGAGAAGGAGGTTCATTCTGATGGCTTTTGAGCATTCTAACACTCCTATGGTGTACATGCAACCCTATAAACCTTGGATCTATGTTTTCTCTATTATACATGAAAATATTCAATATTCCAAGGTTTCATCCTAACTAGCATAATAAGAAGTATATACAATACAAGAATCTAGTAGAATGACATACCTTTTGATGAAGCTTGAAGTCTTGAACCTTTAAGAGCTTAGTGGCCCAAGTTTTGCACCTCAAATGGTTCACACAACACCAAGAACCCTTGGAATAACTTGAGAATAAGGATACTAGCACAAAAATCGGTTTTGCCCTCTTGTGTACACACATTAGTGCCCATTTCATGAACTAGAGACCTCTTTATATAGTGTGGAGGATTAGGGTTACATTCATATAAACCCTAATACCCATGACCTTTCATTTCCATAGGATCTATGGGTTAAACACTCCATGGACTATCCATGAAAGCTTAGCCCATCCTAAATGAACTTGGCCCATCCTATATATATATATATATATATATATATATATATATATATATATATATATATATATATATATATATATATATATATATATATATATATATATATATATATATATATAAGAGTCCATATTTAATTAGTTCCTTTTTTATCACTAAATTAATTCTAAATTAATTCTTAAAGCCGCTTGGATAAGTCTGACACTATTATTGCATATGACTCCAAAACCCAACTAGCAATCATAGCTCTTAAAGCCGTTGTCGAACTCTGACCTAGTCAATGACTTGTCCATTAGATAAGGGATCATATATTCCTCAATTCTAGATATCATATGGACTGAGACATGGATTATAATCATTCTCTCTGTCCATTTGTTGTTTCCTGATTTCTGATTTATGACGACTGACTAGTTGAACAAATCAAATCAATCCAGGCTTGGCCAAGCACTTAGGGGTATCATCACTAAATCATCGAGGGGCCCACAAATATCTCTTTTATCCCTCCAAGGGTACAAGGAATGGATAAACTTCGACTCATATTCTTGTTCTACTACTTGTTGAATCATACACAAAGGCACGTTTTATAACATCGAGTTACCAATGCGTTTTCGTACAATCAATGTATAACCAACTCATAGTCAACAACTCATATCTCTAGGTTTGAAGAATATAAGATATTATCGTCTCATGATCAATCGTGATAAAATCCATGAAGTGAGTCAAATGAGCGTGTGTTTAATCCAATACTCGAATCTAATTCCAGGAGCACTCATGAATGTTGTAGCAACTCTTACTATGTCCAACACCTTAGACATCTACAAACCCAATTCATGACAGTCTTGCCTTAATACCTACTTCCAATGTATTATCGACTGTGGATGGTTTGAATAACATAGTCATCCGCCCAGAATGACCTAGTTATTATGGAAGTCAAAACATGCAAAGTGAAACACAAGAATAATCGAATCCAATATGGTCTCAGAACTTATGAATATAAGTAGAACACCTTTTATTTATCACCATATTGATTACACATTATTCATTGCATAATGTTTCAAATAATCAACTTAATACTTGAATTAAAACAATAGTCATGCCATGCTCCAAGCATGCACACTATGTTTGTCCAAACAATAGTTATGCCATATACAAAGTATGCACACTATGTTTTTCTATGATCCTTACTTTGTGGAATAGATCAATTGAACATAATTCCAATGATTCTCATTTCACAATCCCAAAACCTTACCGTAAATGTAAGAATTCCAAATTTCTGCCATTTACCGAAATCTGTTAGATTCTAAACTTATATGAACTGATCCTCTTGTAATGATTATGCAAAAAGTCACAAAGACTTATCAACAGACATTACAGAGTATTCCAATGGAGATCAATCCCATGGAAATGAAGTCTCATATTCAAAGTACATTCCTTTGAACATCCTTCTTGCATTATGTAACGTCCGTGTTTCTAGGCTAGGCATTAATATTGACATAATGGTCTAGGTTAACCTTTGTAACTCATTTAGAAGAAATGAAAAGGAATTATGTGAATTTTATGTGAATTATGTGTTTTATGCTTAATTATTAGGGTTTAATTAATTAAGAATAAAAATGAGCGTCAAAAATTAAATTTTAGATAAAGCCGATATCTATTAAGAAACTTGTAGTGGGCGTGACAAGGATTACAGATATATAAAGAATACCGAAATCCGAGTTATAACGAAGAAGTTATGACCTGTCGAAGTTTCACGATAAACCAGCACGGTGCCGAATGTCGTAAAAAGTGAGTTTTTGATAAACTACTTTTTAGCCTTAGTGATCTAAACGAAACTCGTAGTGTTCGTTAAACCGAGAGTAGATATAAAAAGAACGCCCAAATCTGACATCGTATGAGGAAGTTATGATTTTTCGAAGTTTCAGCTTAGTAGTAGACAGCTAAAAACTCGAATTCTAGATCGAGCGATTTTTAGCGGACACGGCCTAAACGAGAATCGAAGGTCTCGTCATTTATAGCACAACGGTAAAAAGTCTGACGAAAACGGACGTCAGATGAAGAAGTTATAAATTTTTAACGGATTTCCTGTCCCGGTTTGTTAAAAATAATAATTTAAAAATTAAAGTCAAAATTAGCCAACAAAGTCTAAACGAAAGTTATAGAGCGTAATTTTACCTACGCGTGCATATAAAGAACGTAAAAAACGGAGGCAGTATGAGAAAGTTATGGATTTTACAAGAATGGGCACAATTTTCGAGAAAATTCGCAAGGAATGGTGCTGGCCACGTGATCCTCGCATGCATAACCCGTGCGCAACACGCGTGTCGCTTGCTGATTGGACCAAGGGTGTGGTCCAATGATCTTCTGACGCCTCGCTTCTGACTCATCATCCGAGCCTCGCTGGCCCAATCCGAAGGCGCCGCGTGCCCTTCGCGTGTCCGAACCCTCGCATACGTGTCCTCCTCCGGATCCGACCACGTGTCCGAAGCTCCTGCTGCCGCGTGTCTCGCCTGCTGACTCTTCCCTTCTAAGCCGACCTTCGGACCCCTATATATAGAAGGCATGCGAGCCTTCTCGGCTACATTTGGGAAATTGCCATTTTTAGCCTCTTTCTCCATATTTTCTTCATCTTAACCTCCCCCGATGCCCCGAGATCAATTCCAATGCCCGGAACACATCCCGGAGTGCCCGAAGGCCCGGAAAATTTATCTTTTCGGTTTTGAAGCCCGACCTTTCGCAGAGCCCGATTTCTCAATAAAACTCCCGGTTTTATTAGAAACGATCGTTTTAGGAAACGAATTGCTGCCCGATTTTCATTAAATCAGGTGAGTGTATAGTCACTTTCACCTTACACATAGATATGAAGTATTTACCTTAAAATACGTGCTATTTGTAAATATATTAATTGTTTATTTGAGGTAACTGTTGAATTGATGTTTTATACAAGTTTTAAACTGTATATATATATATTTTTTGATCTACAAATATGTTGGGTAAAACATGGGTAGATTAATTAGATGATGTGTGATGAAATAAAAGTGATGAGAGGTATCGATGTTTAAGATGATCTAGTCATCTAGCAGAGTATAGACAACGGCCACAGACTATTTTAGATAGTCCAGTGGAACGTTAGTAGACTTGTAATCGGTACGTATGTTTGAACTATATGTTCATAAAGTGTTTTTGAACTATATGTTCATTAGGTGTTTTTGAACTATGTGTTCATCCATTAGTTCTTTCTTTTGACACTATTACGTGTCGGGGTACGGGAGCGTACGAGAGTACTTTTTCAGTATTTTCCCTATACTTTTATTTGGAAGAACTTTGGAGTCTTTGTTCTTTTATGAAGTGATTGGACAAGGTTCATGAGTTAGTGATATAGATCATGAGTTAAATAGTGAGTGGTGAAATATGGGAAAAGCTTTTACCCAGATATTGGCGTGAGTGGTGCAATATGAGAAAAGCCCTTACCCAACGTTGACCCCCGTCATTCAGCAGAGTATGGTTGACAACCATGGACTATTTTGATGGTCTGTGGAACACTAGCAGGCTCGTAACCTGTAGGTGTTAATGGACTTAAGTGTTCATTCGCTGTACTCTAAAACCCCCGTCATTCAGCAGAGTATGGATGACAACCATGGACTGTTTTGATGGTTTGTGGAACACTAGCAGGCTCGTAACCTGTAGGTGTTAATGGACTTAAGTGTTCATTCGCTGTACTTTATTCCCCTCATGAGTGCCTTTAGGGCAAGTAAGGCTGGGGAAAACCCCTTAAGTATGTTCGTCAGCTGTATGGAAAACCCATTGACATGTATTGCGGGGGAAAACTCCCGTGGGAAATACCATCGATGAATAAGAGCTATGGACTAGCACATGGCGACGATGTGACTTCGTGCCTATTTGACATAAATTGCTAAAGGAAAGCAATGTTGTCACCTTGTTGGTTGTTTTAATGTTAGGATGTCTTGTTTGACATAACTTGCTGAGGGAAAGCAGTGTTGTCACCCCGATGTTTGTTCTATTTGACATAAATTGCTGAAGGAAAGCAATGTTGTCACCTTGTTGGTTGTTTTATGTTAGGATGTCTTGTTTGACATAACTTGCTGAGGGAAAGCAGTGTTGTCACCTCGATGTTTGTTTTATTTGACATAACTTGCTGAGGAACCCCCAAAGCAATGTTGTCACCCCTAGTGATAATCCTTAGGCTAGGTCCCTTATGATAGTTGTTTTAGGGACGTAAAGTGAGGATAATGGGAATGGGCAATTAGGGTTATTTTGGTTGATGGAATTAATAAATTTATTGTTGATTGAGAACTTAATAAGTTTATTATTTATTGTGGGTTGAAAACCCTATATGCTCACCAGGCTCCCAAGCCTGACCCACTCAGTTTATTTGTATCACAGGTATCGATACGAAGTTGCTTTACACTGAGAGATTAAAAGAGAAGTAGATCACTAGTGTAAATGAATGTAAGTTTTGTTTATGCTTATGTTTTTGTATTGACAATGACATCCCAATGGTTTAAGTGATTAAAATACATTTCTTCGGAAATGATTTGATAACATTTTATCATGTTTGGTTTTGGGAACAAATTCCGTAACACTTTTAATCAAATGATTACTCTGATTTTATTTTAAAAAGCATAAACGAAATCGGTCTTTTCTGGCCGTGAAATTGGGGATGTCACAGTTGGTATCAGAGCATTAGTTTAAGCGAACTAAGAAATTGTAGGATTTCTAGACTTAAACTTATAATGCTAAGTGATGATTGTGAGATGAGTGTCTACCATAATTTAGGCACGAGCACAAGTTTATTTTAGGAAAGATGCCTAAAATTTTTTATGTGCTAAATGTTTTGTGTTATAGCTATAATGATGTTGTTATTTGTTCGGATCTATGGTCTGCTGCCGACCGGATCTGGAAACCTTATGTGTGTAGGATTCTAAGCGTATGATTACGAGATTAGAACTAACATGTAAACGTTTCGAAGTGATAAGGAGATTTATACGTTTATCGTAAATAAAGCTTTCCTATCTTAAATTCTCGCCTGGTACACCGAACGTCTGCTTGGGTGTACAAAACGTTATGGTGAAGACTCGTAGAGAATTGAGTAGATGGAGGAAATGAAAAGCTTATGATAGTGAATGATACCTATCATAAGATATCGTAAGAGTGGTATCTTGTCTTAGAATATGTTTGATAAAATAATGAAACGTTTAGAGGAGTATGGTACGTCTGAAGTACACCTCCGATTGGTAGGATGATGAATGGTTGGTGAATTTCTTGAAGTTGTTCCATCGTCTGGAATTTCCATCACCAACCAAGTTGAAGTAGAATTGATGATTGAAGATACGCATGGAAGAAGTCCTAGTAGAGTCTAGGAAAATTCTATAATTAATTGGACACATTCGTATGTGTTAAATTGTTTTGTGATTTTAGGATTTTGGGACTGTGAGACAGTACTTGGGACGAGTATGACTAGGTGTGAATAGTAGTAGAGATCTATACTACTGGAAGCACAGGACTCACACTTGGATCAGGGAAAGTCACAAGGTTACCAAGGAACTCGTAATTGATTCCGTCTTATTCTAGTATGCCGTTACCATCGTTTCGGTAATGACTAAGAAGATGATTGTTATTCCGACCCTAGTGGTCGTATCGAATTGAGTCCGACTACGATGAGTTTGTTATGTGGTTCAGAGAACCAAGTTCGATGTAGCAGTTGACTTAAGCCGAATTGAAGTAAAGGCTGATCAAAGCGATCAATAGAAGTATCGCGTTCGTTGTTAAAGAAGTTGGGTTAGTTTGTGTTCTGACCCAAAGGGATAAAGTGATAGCGTATGCATTGAGGCAATTGAAGGAGCATGAAAAGAACTACCCCACTCATGATCTGGAGTTGGCAGTGGTAGTATTCGCCTTAAAGATAGGGAGGCACTATCTTTATGGTACTAAATGCAAACTTTTCACTGATTATAAGAGTCTTCGATATCTCTTTAATCATAATGAATTGAACATGAGGTAACGGCGCTGGCTAGAGTTACTCAAGGACTACGACTGTGAGATAGTTTACCACCCTGGTAAAGCAAATGTTGTTGCTGATGCTATCAGTCTGAAGGTAAATCTTGAAAAGAAAAGGCCAAGAGCGTTGAGAATTGAAGTTGTCTTGACAATTGTGGAAAGTATAAAGAAAGCTCAAGAGGAAGCTTTAGAAAAAAAATGACCGAAAGGAAGAATGTTTGGGATAAAACGTTAGTGTTTGATACAAACGGTCAAGGACTGAAGGTATTCAAAGATAGGATTTGGGTACCTAAGATGGGAGGATTAAGAGATCTTCTGATGGAAGAAGCTCACAAGACCATGTACTTGATTCATCCCGACAGTATAAGAATGTATAGGGACCTAAAACCCTATTACTGATGGCCGACGATGAAGCTCGATGTTTTTAAGTATGTGGCCGAGTGTGTAACATGTGCTAGGGTTAAGGCACAACATCAGAAACCGTATGGGAGTTTAGAACCTTTGCCTGTACCCATGGGTAAATGGGAAGGTATCACTATAGATTTTGTGACTAAACTGCCCAGAACAAGGAACGGTCACGACATGATTTGGGTGGTCGTTGATCGCTTCACTAAGAGTGCGCATTTCATAGCAGCCAACGAGAAATGGTCTATGGATAAACTTGCGAATTCTTATGTGAAGGAAAGTGTGAGGCTTCACGATGTTTCGTTAACGATTGTATCCGATCGTGACAGCCGTTTTACCTCAAGATTTTGGAGGAGTCTATAAGCGGAATTGGGTACCAAGTCGTGTTTGAATACAACTTACCATCCACAAACCGATGGTAAGAACGAATGAACAATTCAAACATTGGAGGATATGCTGAGAGCATGTACCCTGGAATTCCAAGGTAACTGGGGTAAACACTTACCTCTAGTAGAATTTTCCTATAATGATAGTTTCCACTCGAACATCTAGATGGCACCTTATCACGCTTTATATGGGGAAAAGTGTTGAACGCCGTCATGTTGACTGGAAGCTGGGGAAAAGCAGTTTATGGGACTTGAAATAGTCCATCAGACTGCTGAAAAGTTGAAAGTGATTAGGGAAAAGAGGTTAGCTGCTCAAAAGAGCTATGCTAACAAGAAAAGACAACCGATATCATTCGAAGTTGGAGATTCGGTTTTACTTAAAGTCTCACCGTGGAAGGGACTTATAAGATTTGGTAAGAAGGGAAAGTTGAGTCGAAGGTTTATTGGACCATTTAAAGTTCTTCAGAGGATCGGGAATCAAGCTTACGAGCTAGGATTACCGGAAGAACTATAGGGTATTCATAACACCTTTCGTGTGTGTTATTTAAGAAAATTTACGGGAGATGTGCCCAACATAATTCCCAATTCTAAATTAAGGTTGGATGAAAACAAGAGATTGATTAAAGAACCTGAGGCAATCGTTGACCATAAGACTAGGAAGTTGTGATATGAAAATGGTCGATTTAGTGCTTGTACATTGGAAACATACGAATGGGCCAAATCTCACCTGGGAAACGGAGAGTGACATGAGGAGTCTCTACCCGTATTTGTTTGCTGATGTGTGATTCCGGGGACGGAATCATTCTAAGGGGGAGAGAGATGTAACGCCCGTGTTTCTAGGCTAGGCATTAATATTGACATAATGGTCTAGGTTAACCTTTGTAACTCATTTAGAAGAAATGAAAAGGAATTATGTGAATTTTATGTGAATTATGTGTTTTATGCTTAATTATTAGGGTTTAATTAATTAAGAATAAAAATGAGCGTCAAAAATTAAATTTTAGATAAAGCCGATATCTATTAAGAAACTTGTAGTGGGCGTGACAAGGATTACAGATATATAAAGAATGCCGAAATCCGAGTTATAACGAAGAAGTTATGACCTGTCGAAGTTTCACGATAAACCGACACGGTGCCGAATGTCGTAAAAAGTGAGTTTTTGATAAACTACTTTTTAGCCTTAGTGATCTAAACGAAACTCGTAGTGTTCGTTAAACCGAGAGTAGATATAAAAAGAACGCCCAAATCTGACATCGTATGAGGAAGTTATGATTTTTCGAAGTTTCAGCTTAGTAGTAGACAGCTAAAAACTGGAATTCTAGATCGAGCGATTTTTAGCCGACACAGCCTAAACGAGAATCGAAGGTCTCGTCATTTATAGCACAACGGTAAAAAGTCTGACGAAAACGGATGTCAGATGAAGAAGTTATAAATTTTTAACGGATTTCCTGTCCCGGTCTGTTAAAAATAATAATTTAAAAATTAAAGTCAAAATTAGCCAACGAAGTCTAAACGAAAGTTGTAGAGCGTAATTTTACCTACGCGTGCATATAAAGAACGTCAAAAACGGAGCCCGTATGAGAAAGTTATGGATTTTACAAGAATGGGCACAATTTTCGAAAAAATTCGCAAGGAATGGTGCTGGCCACGTGATCCTCGCATGCATAACCCGTGCGCAACACGCGTGTCGCTTGCTGATTGGACCGAGGGTGCGGTCCAATGATCTTCCGACGCCTCGCTTCTGACTCATCATCCGAGCCTCGCTGGCCCAATCCGAAGGCGCCGCGTGCCCTTTGCGTGTCCGAACCCTCGCATACGTGTCCTCCTCCGGATCCGACCACGTGTCCGAAGCTCCTGCTGCCGCGTGTCTCGCCTGCTGACTCTTCCCTTCTAAGCCGACCTTCGGACCCCTATATATAGAAGGCATGCGAGCCTTCTCGGCTACATTTGGGAAATTGCCATTTTTAGCCCCTTTCTCCATATTTTCTTCATCTTAACCTCCCTCGATGCCCCGAGATCAATTCCAATGCCCGGAACACATCCCGGAGTGCCCGAAGGCCCGGAAAATTTATCTTTTCGGTTTTGAAGCCCGACCTTTCGCAGACCCGATTTCTCAATAAAACTCCCGGTTTTATTAGAAACGATCGTTTTAGGAAACGAATTGCTGCCCGATTTTCATTAAATCAGGTGAGTGTATAGTCACTTTCACCTTACACATAGATATGAAGTATTTACCTTAAAATACGTGCTATGTGTAAATATATTAATTGTTTATTTGAGGTGACTGTTGAATTGATGTTTTATACAAGTTTTAAACTGTATATATATATATTTTGATCTACAAATATGTTGGGTAAAACATGGGTAGATTAATTAGATGATGTGTGATGAAATAAAAGTGATGAGAGGTATCGATGTTTAAGATGATCTAGTCATCTAGCAGAGTATAGACAACGGCCACAGACTATTTTAGATAGTCCAGTGGAACGTTAGTAGACTTGTAATCGGTACGTATGTTTGAACTATATGTTCATAAAGTGTTCTTGAACTATATGTTCATTAGGTGTTTTTGAACTATGTGTTCATCCATTAGTTCTTCCTTTTGACACTATTACGTGTCGGGGTACGGGAGCGTACGGGAGTACTTTATCAGTATTTTCCCTATACTTTTATTTGGAAGAACTTTGGAGTCTTTATTCTTTTATGAAGTGATTGGACAAGGTTCATGAGTTAGTGATATAGATCATGAGTTAAATAGTGAGTGGTGAAATATGGGAAAAGCTTTTACCCAGATGTTGGCGTGAGTGGTGCAATATGAGAAAAGCCCTTACCCAACGTTGACCCCCGTCATTCAGCAGAGTATGGATGACAACCATGGACTGTTTTGATGGTCTGTGGAACACTAGCAGGCTCGTAACCTGTAGGTGTTAATGGACTTAAGTGTTCATTCGCTGTACTCTAAAACCCCCGTCATTCAGCAGAGTATGGATGACAACCATGGACTGTTTTGATGGTTTGTGGAACACTAACAGGCTCGTAACCTGTAGGTGTTAATGGACTTAAGTGTTTATTCGCTGTACTCTATCCCCCTCATGAGTGCCTTTAGGGCAAGTAAGGCTGGGGAAAACCCCTTAAGTATGTTCATCAGCTGTATGGAAAACCCATTGACATGTATTGTGGGGGAAAACTCCCGTGGGAAATACCATCGATGAATAAGAGCTATGGACTAGCACATGGCGACGATGTGACTTCGTGCCTATTTGACATAAATTGCTGAAGGAAAGCAATGTTGTCACCTTGTTGGTTGTTTTAATGTTAGGATGTCTTGTTTGACATAACTTGCTGAGGGAAAGCAGTGTTGTCACCCCGATGTTTGTTCTATTTTACATAAATTGCTGAAGAAAAGCAATGTTGTCACCTTGTTGGTTTTTTTTATGTTAGGATGTCTTGTTTGACATAACTTGCTGAGGGAAAGCAGTGTTGTCACCCCGATGTTTGTTTTATTTGACATAACTTGCTGAGGAACCCCCAAAAGCAATGTTGTCACCCCTAGTGATAATCCTTAGGCTAGGTCCCTTATGATAGTTGTTTTAGGGACATAAAGTGAGGATAATGGGAATGGGCAATTAGGGTTATTTTGGTTGATGGAATTAATAAATTTATTGTTGATTGAGAACTTAATAAGTTTATTATTTATTGTGGGTTGAAAACCCTATATGCTCACCAGGCTCCCAAGCCTGACCCACTCAGTTTATTTGTATCACAGGTATCGATACGAAGTTGCTTTACACTGAGAGATTAAAAGAGAAGTAGATCACTAGTGTAAATGAATGTAAGTTTTGTTTATGCTTATGTTTTTGTATTGACAATGACATCCCAATGGTTTAAGTGATTAAAATACATTTCTTCGGAAATGATTTGATAACATTTTATCATGTTTGGTTTTGGGAACAAATTCCGTAACACTTTTAATCAAATGATTACTCTGATTTTATTTTAAAAAGCATAAACGAAATTGGTCTTTTCTGGCCGTGAAATTGGGGATGTCACACATTAAGTTTTCTAATCTTACACAAATTGAATAACTTCCACCTATGGAGACATTTCCACATTCCCATTTTGACTATCACTTCTGAACAAGAGTTGCCTCTTTTCAGAATATGTCAATATGGTCCTTTCCAAAAATCTACACCATACTTTCAACTGTCCATGAGCAACCAATGTTTGGCAAACCTTAGATTGTCCTCGATAATTTCTTAATCAATTTTAGTCATATTCATATCCAGACCTTTTCCCCTCTTAATGCCTTAGGCATTTGGAAAATTTAGAAAGGATAAATATTATAGCACATATAATCGATCCTATATCTGCAGCATATGGGACACGACTCATGATGTCTCACGTAAAGACATGATCCCAGACGAGTCTTTTGCTACAATATTTTTAATTTGCCTTGTTTTTATAATTCAGATTATGAAAAGGGATGCCGTAATCATAATCGAATTTTAGAACGCAAATAATGTTCCCATATATAGAATTTCCTTATGTTGAACCATTCCAACAGAACATTCATATATATACTTGACTAAATTTGATTAAAATCTCACGATCTAAGCTTTTAGATTTGAAATGAAGTATAATTTCCTCTCCCTTAGCTATAGCAAAACAACTTTTCCCAATTGAAACTTTTGTTTTCTATAATTAACATTGCTAACTTGCAACATTTATTATAATTATCATGCTCCCAGTAACATGATGATTATTAGCATAACACTTATGCTCCCACTAGCTTTGACATGTACTCAGAAATCTGTTGGACTTCTAGAAATCAATACTTTATTGACTTTCTTACCAAAGTTCAGATTTTCGATACGAGATGCTTTGATAAAACTTTATCAAAATCATACACCTTTCCTTAGATAGCTCACATGTGTGTCTAAATAATTTTATAACTATGAAAAGGGATGTCGTAATCATAGTCTCAATTGTTTAGAGCTTTGCCATTTCTCACAAGTCCATTTTAGTGTGCCGGTTACCCACACGCGCTCCACAAACGACTTTGAGAATGCAAATATCACAATTACTATCTACTTAAAATCTACTTAGTGAAAGTGTTTCCTCACAATCATTTTCATGAATCGGAGAGAAACCTTATGACACTTAGATTTGTATGGTGTATGTGTTACTATCCATGTGAATTTGTTAAAACCATAATCACAAGATAAGGTTAGTGACAAATTCAAACTCATAAGGACTAAACTTGTGTAATCTTACCTTCTTGCCACTTGACAGCACAAGGGCCTGCCATTGCTTCCAAGTAGTTATGAAAACAACTGATAACTTATAGAACTCAGATGCATAGTCAACTTTAACTGAAATGGGCACAAAAGTAGGAATATGTCAACACGATAGGTTACAAACCTCGAGTCATGTGCTAGTGATAAATTACAGGTTTTTATTCTTGATTAGTTCTTGAAACTCTTTCAGGATCATTTAGACTCCCACTGTCCTCTTGACATATAAGACTCTCTTGCCAAGAACCATTCCTTGACAGACAAATATTCAAGAGTTAGTGCGGATTCTTATCAAGACAAACACTTCACACAATTGGTCTTAGTTGGTCTTTGTTTTATCCAAAACATCACAACTTACATATTTCAAATGTATAAGAGTAGAACACATTTTAATCTTACATTTGACAAGTGTTATAAACCTTCTTTAAGATATGTCACTCAAGTTACAATCTTGGAGTATGACTCTAAGAATTCTTTTGGAACGAAGTATGACTCATCTTCTTGATTTAACCATTTTAACAATTCATGATTCCTCTTCTTAGCCATAGGAATGCACTAAGATGTCCTTAGAGGACCAATTGTGATATGGTTTCTTAATCATTAAGATGATCACAAAACATGATACTAAAGTACTCTCCCATCTTTTCATATTTGAGAAACTTTTATATTTCTGCCTAATTTGATTCTTCTCATTCGTTTTGCCATACATCGAAACTTTTTCAATGTTTCGGAATTATACTTAAACTTGTAAGTATAACCATATTTACTAAACTTTACTAAATCATGACGAATAGTCTTATCGATCTTTTGTGGTGGACTTTGACCAGTATACAAAAAAGTGTACTCGATCCCTTAGTCCTTCACTTGACTCACATATACATGTGAACAAGGAATTAGTCTTAATTTTCTAAAGATGAAAATTCTCATTCATCATACAATATAACTTGCATGATTCCACGTTTCGGTCCAATTAAAACTTGATGAGAATCTTTCCTTATTTGGTAAATTTAGACACTTCCACAAATGAAAGAATCAAATTCATATTTCCAATATTGCTCGAAACATACAAACATCAATTTTCCGTAAGTGCCATTGCAAGGAGATATAAAATAAAGTAAAAACAAAATTTTATTTATTTATAAAATGCGGAAAAAGTTTCTTTACAATGCAACTTTAAATGAAAACTATGCTATTACATATTTCCTAGCAATCTATCATAACTCCTAAGTAGTAGCTCAAAAATCCGATCTTTGAACCATGCGATTGAAATCCATCTTCGCGATCAGATTCAACATACTCTTCCTTTAAGTTTCCTTCCCTTTGCTTGATCCTGCCAAACATCAAAATGTAACCGAGTCACATCTTGTATTAAGAATCATCAATTAGGAACTTAACAGAGTTAGATAATGGACTTACCTGAAGCAGAGTCAAACTTTTTGATTCTTCATTCTCTCAAATCTTTCAGGTAGCCAGGGCTGCTTCGCAACCAATGTCCCTTCTCTTGACAATGAAAACACATAGACTCTTTGGGAATGGTACACGAGACTATCACAGACTTAGCCTTTCCCTTTACCTTTTGGTCAACCAGGTTGACCAACGCCGATCCCTTTCAATTGGGAAGAGAAAGCTTTTCTGGCCTTCCAATGTTACCATTGTCAATGTCCATGGAAGTTTGAGAAATAGACCTTCCACCCATATTCGCTTGACCATTGCGCCAAATCATTTCTGATTCAGCAGCAACAAGCAAATAAGATAGATCTATTAGGGTAATGTCGTGATCTGTCACAGAGTAGTTCTTAATGAACTCACTATACGACTCAGGAAGTGACTGAAGAACCCAGTCATTAGCGAACTTCCTTGGGACAACGACACCCAACATTCTCAACCTGTCAATGTGTGACTTCATTCCTAAGACATGAGTGCACACAGGTCTTCCATCTTTATGTTTCATTGCAAGCAGGGCTTGAGTGATCTTGAACTTTTCAAGTCTTCGAGCTTGTGGGCCAGGGAGAATAATTAGAGGAGGTGGAGGAAGAGAAGTATGATTTCCATGATTCAATCGCGGGACATCATCTACATTAGGAAAGATTGTTCCAAGAGATTTGGGAAGATCATAATTGTCTGAACCAGACATCTACAATGGGAGAAATTCAAGTTAGTTGATTTAAGTCCTTAATATAACACCCAATATGAAATATTAAGGCTAGGACCCAACACAATATTTTATAACTTAGAAGAGGGATGCCGTAATCCAAACTATAAAATATTTGAAGGTAGGTGAATGACGATTCACCAATTTCCACCATGAAAAACGAAATGGGAATTAGGTTTTAATTGGCTTTGAAACTCCTTGATCTTTTGAGATTCCTTGAACTTTTCAATGACATGTTTAAATCTCAATTGTGCCCTCTCAAGTTTGTGACTGGGATGCCGAGGATCACAAACAAGGTGTGAATAACCATGCAAATATACTTGGTACTCTTAATTTTTATCACCTAATCAATGTGCCGGTTAACCACACGCGCTCCACCGATTTATGATAAACCTTAATCCACCCTTTGCCAACCTTGTTAAATCCAAGTTAGTGTGTCGGTTAACCACACGCGCTCCACTAAAGATTTAAGCAAGGTGCAAAGTGTAATTTCATGGGTTAGCACCAAATTCACATTTTCCTAAGTAACTAAGATTGGGAATTTTAAGAGTTAGTTACTTAGTATTTATCATTATACTTTTAATGAAGGGAGAATTAGAGTCTTGTCCTACCCGTTCAGCTAACGACCCTCCACCAGTCAAGGAAGCGGTGGGTGAGAGTGGACACGCATTAAACTGCCATTTTATAGGCAGTAACCTTATACCCCCCTTATAGACCGGCTTTGTGAATGAGGCCTACTAACGGTAAGACTGACTTTTTCTTATACATATATATATAACTATTAACTATTAATATTGTAATAGTACAAGGGTTGAATTTTAACTTTTAAAATTCTAAGGGTTAAACTTGGAATTAAAGTATTCATGAGGGGAAACTTTACAAATTCCAAAACTTGAGGGCAAGTTTTGAACAATTCAAAAACTTTTGGATTTTCATAACTTATGAGTTTAAAGTAGTTTTAATGAAAAACTCTTCAAGTTCCATAACTTGAGGACAAGTTATTGAAGACTTTAAAGCATTAAAAAAAATGAGACTCTTCATTTTTATAACTTATGGAAATCTTATGAGTTTTAAAAATCATAAATGTGACTTTTCAAATAACTTGAGGACAAGTTACAAAAACACATATTATGAACAACATTTAGATCAATTTGGATCGAAAACAGATTATCACATAATTTTCTATTAATCTAAACTAACTCATAAGAACAAGATAATTCAAATCAAACAATTTTCATGAAATTAGCCTAACCATTAAACTAATACAAAACATGAATCTTTTGACAATTATCTTTGAAGTTGGATTAGCATGAACATTACCACATCAAAAACAGGGTTACAAGTTCAAAAACAGCTTAGGTTAATGTTCCTAGTCCAATTCCAGCCAAAAAACTCGAATATATGCTGTCAGGGGGTCCAACTCGTCGAGTGCATGAACCAACTCAACGAGTTGGATGAATTTGCACATGGACTCGTTGGACTCGTCGAGTCCCCTGTCTAGACATCAAAAAAATCGATTTTTCGAGCTTTTTTCAACAAATTGCATCAAGTATAATTGAAAACAAGCCTAGGCTCTGATACCACTGATGGGTTTTAAGTATTCTAACACTTCTATGGTGTACATGCAACCCTATAAACCTTGGATCTATGTTTTCTCTATTATACATGCAAATATTCAATATTCCAAGGTTTCATCCTAACTAGCATAATAAGAAGTATATACAATACAAGAATCTAGTAGAATGACATACCTTTTGATGAACCTTGAAGTTTTGAACCTTTAAGAGCTTAGTGCCCCAAGTGTTGCACCTCAAATGGTTCACACAACACCAACAACCCTTGGAATAACTTGAGAATAAGGATACTAGAACCAAAATCGGTTTTTCTCTCTTGTGTACGCACACTAGTGCCCATTTCATGAACTAGAGACCTCTTTATATAGTGTGGAGTATTAGGGTTACATTCATGTAAACCCTAATACCCATGACTTTTCATTTCCATAGGATCCATGGTTTAAGCACTCCATGGACTATCCACGAAAGCATAGCCCATCTTAAATGAACTTGGCCCATCCTATATATATATATATATATATATATATATATATATATATATATATATATATATATATTTATATATAAGAGTCCATATTTAATTAGTTCCTTTTTTATCACTAAATTAATTCTTGATCAATACTAATTAAATAATATGATTCCATATTAATATATTAGAACTTATAATATATTAATATAAATCATAAGTATCCTTTTTCTCATTTTGTCTATCCAATTGTTCCGATGCCATGCAACCCAAATGGACCATGCCAAATCGATTCAAGTGCATACCGATTATAGTTATGGACTTAGACACTAATCCAACACATTCCAGTATCGGGACTTCAGTAACACGAATCCCCTAGAGTTTGACGGGCTCAAGGACCCGATTGTGGCTATGAGGTGGATTTCGGATGTGGAGGGTTGTTTCTTCACCTACTCCTGCCCAGAGGAGTGGAAGGCCAGGTGTGCTCTGAACCTCCTTCAACTAAGTGCGAAGGATTGGTGGAACCTGGTGACCGGTTCTTATACTCCTGAGCAGATGGTTGTTGTTACCTGGCAGCAGTATGTTCCCATGGTGGAGAGGGGGGATTAACTCAAGAGTACTTAGATTTAAGACAGACGACTGAGACGGTGACAGTGATCACCAAGATGTTCACCGAGAGGGCTTTATTCTCTCCCGAGTTTGCTACTTTGGAGCAGGCCCAGATGATGTGATACTTGAGCATGCTCAAGACATACATTCCGAAGTTTGTGTCTGAAGGGTCTAGTTTATGGTTTGGGCTAGGCTATCTGTTGTATAGGTCTTAATATGTCTTTTGTAATGAAATAGAGTTGTTTGGAGGTGTTTACGGTCAGTAGTCTGTTTACGGCCATAAACCTGTTTACGGCTAGCAATTCCCCTATATATAGGATGTGTCAGAGTCTGTCAGTGTTTGTTGTCAGTCCACAGAGTTTACGGTCATTTGTATGTGTCCAAGTTGTACTCGACGTTTCTTTGATATAAACGTGTGCAAGGCTTGGTTTAATCTACTTTTACTCCATTCTTATCTTGTTTGATTGTTAGATTGCTTGATCACTGGTTAAGATCCTTGATTTCAGGGCCTTAAAATTGGTATCAGAGCAAATCCGGTGTCAAATCATTTTACAATCAAGTTCACGGTTAAGGGAGCTTAGTTTCGTCATTGTTTGAGGCCTGATTTGGTGTTTTTGAAGCAAAAGGGAATCAGATCTGCTAAGAATTCGTGGTTTCATCAAATTCTGGGCATTTACGGTCAAGAGTTCACGGTCGTAAACTAGCAATCTTCAGTGACCATAAAAAGTGTATCTTCAGAAACCGTAAACTCATCAACAGTAAACTCAACCGTAATCAGCCAACCGTAAACTGTGTTTATGGTCGTAAACTAGTGGACCGTAAACTACCTTTTGGTGTTTTAGTTTATTTTTAAGTCAATTTTTATTTAGACAAAAAAAAAACAAACAAAAAAAAATGGATTCTCAAAGCACAACAATTCATCATGAATTGGATTCAATCATGGGAACAACCACTCACATTCCACGCTTGTTATCTGCAGAAGGCTTCCCGGAATGGAAGTGCCGGATCGAGAAATACATCAAGATGAAAGACTTTAAGGTTTGGCGAAGCATTCTCAGAGGACCAGTCAGAATCACTACTACTCTTGCGAATGGACAAATAATTGACAAAGTGTATGCTGATTACACTGATGAAGACTTCGAAAAGGTTGAAGAACAGGAAAGGGCGTTGGCTACTTTAACTATGGCTTTATCTCCTGATATTGCTCAAAGATTCAGAGAGTATGATTCAGCCAAGGCATTGTGGGAAGCTTTAATTGAGGTATATGAGGATAATGAAGACATGAAACAGAGTCGCCAAGACATGTTAAGACAGAAATTCAATATGTTTAATTATGTTCTTGGAGAAACTCTAGAAGCCCAGTTGCAGCGTTTTACCACACTCAACACTGAAATGAGTTCAGCCGAGATTTATGTGACTAAGTTTGAGATAAACAAAAAGCTATTGAATTCACTTCCGAAGGCTTGGGATATGAACGTGGTTGTCATCAAGAAGACGAAAGATCTCAATTGTCTCAGTCTTGCTGAAACTATGGCAATCATCAAAGCCTGTGATCTTGATGATAAGCAAAGAGAGATGAATCTTGTGAATTCCTACTCGACTGCAAATCTTGGGATTTCTTCAAATAATGCCTTTTCATCTTTTACCTCCTCTCCAAGTCAAGCTTTTGCAGTTCAACAACCTCAGAATCAAACTTTTGTTGCTCCATCAGCTGCATCATTTGTTGCTTCATCATCTATGTCTCATCCATAAAGTCAGCCTTTTGTTGTTCCACAAGCTGTTTCCTCCTCCAAAGCACCAGTTATGGTTCCTGCTCCCAATCCCAAAGAAAACGATGAAAACTTAGCTTTTTCCACTGGACTTGTCAATTGCTACAATGCTTTTCTAGCTGGAGAGCTTCCACCTCAACTCTCATTTGCTGATCTGGATCAAATTCATCCAGAAGATGTGGAAGAAATGGATATTACTTGGCAGATAGCAATGGAAGTGTTCAAGGCAAAGCAATTTGCAAAGAAGACGGGAAAGAACAACTAGGGGATGAATGCAGACAAGAAGGTAGGGTTTAAGAAGGGCAAGCTTCGGTGTTACAATTGTCACGAGCCAGGTCATTTTGCTCGTGAGTGTCCGAAGCTAGACAGAAGGGTAAGCAATGATAGAACAATGGTTCCAGTGGGAAATGGTCGTGGAAGTGCTGCTATCAACAGTGAGACTGCTAATCTGGCAGTGGTTGCTCAGTCCTTTGACTGGGAGGACCAGATTCAGGCACTGAATATTTCAGGACCAGAGAGTGCTCACTTTGCTCAAATCAATGATGCTCCAGAAGAGAAAGCTGAAGTTGATCCTGAAGAAGAGATGATGGAGTTACATTTTGCCTTTATGGTATCTTCTACTCCAGAACCTGAGAAGAAAGAGGTAAGTTGGTCTTCCTGTTCTCAATCTTGTGAAAATACTATTATTTCTTCGTGAACAAATTGAGTTACTAAAAAGGGGAAAATGAGGATCTAAAATATGAAGGATATCAACTTAGGAAAGGACAGAAACCTCTAAAGGCACAATTAGAAGCAAAAACAAATGATTTTAGAAAACTTCAGGAAGACTAGAACAATAAATGTGCCACTTATAGATTTGTGACTGAACAACTTGTTGAGTTAACTGCTGAGCTTGACACATGGAAAAACAAATTTGAAAATGCAGATTTTAATTTTAGAAAATTTGATGTGTCGAGTGAAGTAGTTGCAACAATGATGGAAAATAATTTGAGATTTAAAAATAATCAGTCAAAGGGTTTAGGGTATGATAAAGTGCCTCCTCCTTTTAATCATACCTATTCTAATAACCCTTTGACAAAAGAGGAAATGGACAAAGAGCCACATCTTAAATATGGACTTGTATCAGGAGGTAGTATTAATGTTGAAAATACTAATGTTTCTACTTCCCATGCAGATCAATCTTTAAGTCAATCAAAGCAAGAAGCTGAAGGATGTGTTTCTAAAAATAAAAATGTTTCTGAACCTGCTGTTTTTATTTCAAATGATAACTCTTTTGTTTCTGATGTTAACATAAATGATGTATCTTGTGATGTTTCTGCATCACAAAATGATAACTCAAACTTTTTCGATATATTTGATGATTTGTTTGACAATACCGATGTTTCTGTTTCAAGCACATCTACTTCACCAATCACACAACATGGTTCACCCTCATCAATCACACAATTTGATTCTTGCACATGTTCTTGTGGGAAAAGTAAGGGTATCAGTGAAGAAAGTAAATCAGACAAAGGCAGTACCAGTTACAATAACAATAAGCAAATTTGTTTTAACTGTGGTACTGCCGGTCACATCGCTAGAAATTGTCCTAATAGGGCATTTGTGCATTTTTCGTCTCAAAGAGGAGAGAACGAGTCTCGAGGAAGGTATTTAACTAGAAAGTCCTCGAGATCTCGCCTTCGAGATGATGATTGGAAAGCTAATCAAAACAAGAAAAGGGCAGTTTTTCAAAAGAACAAACATGTTTATAATAATAAAGTCACAAATAGTTTGCCAAAATCGAACAAGGCTAAGCCGAGGTCGGTTTCGTCAAAGAGCAGCTCTGGATCTTCAACCACTTCTGGTAGAAAATCCAAATGCCCTAAGCAAACAGGAAGGAAACATGTTTCAAAATCACCCGTGATTTTTCAAAAACCTAAATACCAGTGGGTACCCAAATCTGCTTCCGACCAATCATCATCACCATCTGAATGTGTTTCCATTAATGATTCAAAATCAAAGGGTTCAAAAGATAAATCTGTGATCATAAAGGGTCAACCCAGGAGAGTAATGACTTGGGTCCCCAAATCTAAATGATCCCGCTCATTTTTCAGGGACAGTTGTGGAGGAATGTCGTCAGACCTTGGTATGTCGACAGTGGCTGCTCCCGACATATGACAGGAGACATCTCCCAGTTGAACGACATTCAGACTTTTAATGGGGGTTTCGTTTCCTTTGCGGGCGGAGAAGGCGGAAAAATCACTAAGAAAGGAACTGTGTCAAATGGAGTGCTGAGTTTCGAGAACGTCAACTATGCTCCCGAGTTAAAGCATAGCCTATTGAGCGTCTCCCAGATTTGTGACAACGGTAATTCAAGTCACTTCACTGATAAGGAATGTCTGATTCTGAAGCCAGGCATTGTCATCCCAGATGAGTGGATTCTTGTTAAATCAAAGCGGGATGGAAATGCATACATCATCGACATGAATAACAACATTCCTGAACAAGTCACCTGCCTCTTCTCAAAAGTCTCAGAACAAAATGATATGCTGTGGCAATGGCGACTCGGTCATGCGAACGCTAAGAATCTGAATCGTCTTGCTAAAAATGAAATGGTGCGTGGCTTACCTATCAGAGACTTCATAACCTTCAAAAAGTGTGTGTCATGTGCCCAGGGAAAGCATCACAGAAAACCACACCTGCCAAAACAGGTCAATTCAATCAGCCAGGTGCTCCAATTATTGCATATGGACTTATTTGGTCTGGTCAATATCCTAAGCATCAACAGAAATTCATATTGTTTAGTTGTGATTAATGACTTCTCGCGTTTCACGTGGGTCTTCTTCTTATCCAACAAAGCTAGGGTATTTGATCTGATCAAGAAGTTCATCGTAATGATTGAGAACCAAACCAATAACCGGGTGAACGCGCTTCGAACTGATAATGGAACAGAATTCAAGAATGCGGTTCTTGATCATTTCTGCGCAGAAAAGGGAATCGTGCGTCAATACAGTTCCGTTCGCATGCCTCAACAAAATGGTGTTGTTGAACGGAGGAATCGAACATTGCAAGACACTGCAAGGACGATGCTGTGTGACTCAAAGTTTCCAGTTTTCTTTTGGGCTGAGGCGATCAACACATCATGTTATGTTCAAAATCGTGTTCTGATCAACAAAGCTCAGATGAAGACTCCGTACGAAATTCTTTTTGGTCACAAGCCATCTGTCAGTCACTTCCGCGTATTTGGCTGCCCTTTTACCCTTCTTCACCTGGAGTCCAACCCGAAGTTCAATGCCAAAGCTGATGACTGCTATTTTGTGGTATATGCTGCTCGCACTGCGTATAGGGTCTACAACAAAAGAACAAAGCAAATCGTAGAATCCTTCGATGTGCGTTGGTTGGAGGAGAATGACACAGATTCTAGAGTGGGTCCTGATTGGTTGTTTGATTACACATCTTTGTTCAAATCGTTCAATGTGTGTTCAGATCGTTTATCTGGTTCTACTTCTGGTTCGAAGACTGTACCTGAAGATGAAGACAAAGAAGTTGTTTACAAACCGCCAATAGTGTCTTCTGCAATTCCTACGGTGGAGTCATCTGTTCCAATTACTTTTCCAGAATCTCCAAGTCAACAACACGCTCCAGATGCTGATGCCACACCTCTTACTCTTTTTGAAAGAGAGTTCATGTCCAGAGATGCTTCCGCTGTTACTCAAACTTTTATGGAACTTCTCTTTCCTGAGCAAATTGCTAATGAGTTTGTGGCAGATCCTTCTAACGAGACAAGTTCGTCTGAAGTGAATCATTCAGCAAATGATGGAGTTATCAACATTCACAATCTTATTGTTTCAATCAATGACATCAGCCAGGAGATACCTTCCCGTATTCAACGCGATCATCCGATCGAAAATGTCATTGGCCAACTGGGTGATGGTGTTCGAACAAGAAGTCAGAATGGAGATGTTAATACATGTCTCTATTCTTGCTTTATCTCTCAAATTGAGCCAAAAAAATGTTGAAATGGCTTTGAATGAGCCCAGCTGGGTAGATGTTATGCACGAAGAGTTAAATCAATTTGAAAAGCTCGGGGTTTGGACGTTGGTTGAACTACCTAATGGCAAAAAGTCTATTGACACACGTTGGGTATATCGCAATAAGCAGGATGATTCCGGAGTCATAGTGCGCAATAAGGCGAGATTGGTGGTTCGTGGATTTAGACAGATCGAGGGTCTTGACTACACTGAGGTTTATGCTCCGGTGGCTCTCTTGGACGCTATCCGTATCTTCCTTGCATTTGCTTCCTACATGAACTTCACGGTCTATCAGATGGATGTCAAGACAGCCTTCTTGTATGGCAAGGTGAAGGAAGAAATCTACGTTGATCAACCATTTGGGTTTGTTAACTCGAAGTTTCCCAATCATGTCTACAAGTTGGAAAAGGCGTTGTATGGGTTACATCAAGCTCTTGAGCGTGGTATGCAACTCTCACAAAGCACTTGCTCGAGCATGGATATTCTCGTGGCACTATCGATCAAACCTTGTTCATCAAGCATGTGGATAATGATCAGATTCTAGTTCAGATCTATGTTGACGACATTATCTTCGGGTCTACAAATCCGCAGCTATGCAAGGAGTTTGAAGGCGTTATGAAAAAGAGGTTTGAGATGAGTTCGTTGGGTGAAATGACCATGTTTTTTGGGCTTCAGGTCCAACAGAAGTCAATCGGAATCCTGCTCCATCAAGCAAAGTATGTGGAGAATATGCTAGAGAAGTTCGGGTTCCGAGACGCTAAACCTGCACTGACACCGATGGCCGAAATACCCCTGCTGACTCCAGATACTGATGGTGAACCCGTAGATCAGACCGCCTACAGATCGATGATCAGATCATTGATGTATCTAACTGCAAGCAGACCAGACATCATGTTTGCAGTTTGTCAATGCGCTCGATATCAGGCCAATCCTAAACTTTCACATCTTATTGTTGTCAAGAGAATCTTTCGGTATCTCAAAGGGAACCCAAATTTGGGTCTTTGATATCCGAAAAATTCTGAATTTGATTTATATGCTTTTGCTGACAGTAATTATGGAGGTTGTGAGCTTGACAGGAAATCAACTTCAGGAGGGTGTCAGTTTCTCGGTGATCGTCTGGTGTCGTGGCAGTGCAAGAAACAACACACCGTCTCAACCTCAACAGCAAAAGCGGAATATGTTGCTGCCTCTGCTTGTTGTTCTCAAGTTATATGGATCCAACATCAGCTGTTGGATTACGGTTTGAACTATCTAGAAACCCCTATTTTTTGTGATAATGAGGCTGCAATTCAGATTGCTAAAAATCTAGTCCAACATTCGAAAACCAAGCACATTGATATCAAAATTCATTTCATCAGAGATTGTTTTGAGCGTTCGCTCATTCGGCTGGAACAGGTTCCTACTGCTAATAATGTGGCAGATCTGTTCACAAAGCCGTTTAACAAAGCTCGATTCGATGTGCTTGTGAGCTTTTTGAAAATGTTACGTTTTGAGGACTAACTTTTGTTTTAGGTTAGTTTAAATTTGCGCATTTTAATTTCAGTCTCACCCATGCACAAATTTAGGGGGAGAAATAAACAAAAACCAAACAAAAATTAGAAAATTAAAAAATCAAAAATAGTGTTAATTCTGTTTTAATTTTTTTTTTTTCAGAAAATATAAAAATCCAAAAACATTAGAAAATCAAAAAATCAAAAATATGTTGTTGATAGTTTTTATTTGTAGGTGATGTGTTGGGAAGTGATATAATCACGTGATAACAAGCAATCTGAATCTGTGTAAGGTACCAAAGTTGAATTGTCTAAGCTCTGTGTTCGATGCACTAGTAGGCACGAAAGTTTTTAAAATGGACTTGACTAGGATCAGATGAACTTAAGGAATTTAGAGACTTGACAAATCTTGACCTATATAGTTCCATTTAGCCTGACAATATAACGCTTGGGTAGGTTGAGCAGAGAGATATACATGGGAATCTACGGATACATTAAATGATTTGTATTTAGAACTGTGTATTAACTTTTCCTCGATGTGTGGATTTTGTCCTTAATTCCGGTATTGACATGGCAACTGGGGAATTTCGATAAATTAGGTCTGTAGAAAGTTATTTTCTTTCTTTCTTATTGTCGGTCATATGTTACCTCCTCTGTGTGATCGAAAGATCCGACCTGGACTGCAACATATGCAACTTTGTCTCTATGCATCTTCTATCTATACAATTCTTTCTGTCTGTTAGTCATATGTTGTCTCCTTTGTGTGATTGAAATACATCCGACCTGGTACACAGCATATGCATCATTCTTCTTCTCAATCCCTCTAAACTCTAGTTAGTCATATGTTTCACTCTCTGCGTGATTGGAAGAGATCCGACCCGAGTATACAACATATGCATTCTAAATCTGACTTCTTCCTTAATAATTGTCTGCTCATCTGAAGTAAGGAGTATTCTGGAAGTCCTTGATTATTGCGGTATATCAGGAAACGGGAAACACATTCTAGTACAACTAAAATTGAACATTTATAGGTTGTCTGTAGATCTCGCTGCTCAATTTAAGTGGACAACAATATCCTTGGTCGTCGTCAGTTGAATGGTCTTTTAGGATTATTATCTAAGTTCATAGGATCTAATGTCTTGCCACTTATAGAATGTCCTAAATTTGTCACAACCTTCGTGTTTAAGTGGACCACAATACCGACGATCGACCAGACATGGACATGAAGGTAGAAGTGCCGATAAGTGGATTAAGGTTGTCTAATAACTTTGATCCCAATAGCAGAAAAATATTATTAGCGTTAGTTGAGGTGAAATTAGTGTTAATTCCTTTTAATCTCAATTTTACTTTTTTAATTTTTAATTTTATTTTATTTTCATTTTTCAAATATTAAAAACAAAAAAAATATATAATAATAATAATAATAATAATAATAATAATAATAATAATATTTTAGTTTGTTTTTTAAAAAATTTTGTTTCATTTTATTTTTATTTTTATTTTATTTTATTATTTAGTCCTCAAAATGTTTTATTTTTTAAAAATTAAAATTTTTAAAATTTTTGGGTATTGGACTTTATTTTTATGCTATATGGATTGCAGCCCAAAAATTTTGGACCAGGTATATATAGAGAAGTGTACAGCCAAAAATTATTTCCACTCCACATTTCTTATTTCTCGGCCGTAAACACTCTCCTATTCTCTCTCTCTCTCTCTCTCTCTAAAAACAATTTCGTGTTGTTTTCGTGAAATTGATCGGATGTATCAGAAGGTATGCTATTTTCGATCCTCAGAGTGCCATTTTCGCATCAAATAGATCTGTATTGAGGGTCTAATCGAAGAAAAATCGAACTGTCGGCAGTTTACGGCCAGGGCAGTTTACGGCCAGGGCAGTTTACGGCCGTGAACTCCCTTTGACCGTAAATTGATTTTTTTCGTCTGTTTCACTTAAAAGCCAAATTGAACTGCAACATGAGTAAAACATCAATTTTAAATGTTTAAATAATTTGTTTTCTCACTTGGCTTAGCTTAGTGCAGATCGAAATGGTAGAACTCAAATTCGCTGATAGACACAACTTGGCAATTCTTTTGGCTGATCCTCCTGTTGCTCATGGAGAGTTCAAGTCAATGATGCATGGATTAAGAGAATGTTGCCAGAACATTGCTCTTACTGTGAATCCAACAATCTATCAATGCATAATCAAGGAATTATGGAGGTCAGTTGATGTGAGGAAAGGAGAAGATGGAGCTGTATCTGTTGAAGCTATGGTAAAGGATTGCAAAATCATCATCACAGAACAATTCATCAGGGACGTTCTGAAAATTGACGATCTATCTACCTTCCCTACTAAGATTGAAATTGATCAAGTTCAGGAACTTCTCAACAAGATGGGCTATGAAGGTGAATTTCCTCCGACAATCAAGAAGCTGCTACCACCGTACTGGAGGTTCTTAGCTCATGTCTTTGTGAGCTGCATATCAGGAAGAAGATCGGGTGCATATGAGATTTCATTAAGAAACACATGAGCTATTGTTGCCCTTGCTGGAGGATTTGACTTTAACTTCTCCAAGTTCATCCTCGACGAGCTGATTGTGAACATTAAAGGAAAAACAAGGGACAGGTTCTTGATGTATCCAAGGTTCATTCAAGTGTTCATCAACGAGCAATTTCCTGCGATGGTTAAAGAAGGAGAAACTCTTGACATGAAGTCTCTTGGGCTAAACACTGTCGGGCTAATCAAGCAAAACCGAAGGGGAAAAGTTACTTTTCAAGGAAAGTATCCCCTAGTGAAATTTGGTATGTTTGTCGATTCAAGCGAGGCATCTGAGTCTCATGAGTCTTCAGACCACGTAATTTCTGAAGACGATGTCATTTCCGAAGAAGATGTTATTCCTGTATCAGATCACGAAGATAATGTAGTTACACCCATGGCTATAGTGACTGAAGAGCACAACTTGCAATCTGTGCATGTTGAGAGTGACTACAATGAGGGAACGATGAAGGATGCAACTGAAAATGAAGGAGTTGATGATGATTCGTTTAATGATTTTGATCTTTCAGGTTATGACAAGGATGACATTTCTCTGAATTTTGGAGGAAATGATAACCTCTTGTCTAATGAAGACCATGACTTGTTTTTTGACAATATCTGTGATGTTGCTCATCCAGCAACGGAGATAAGGGCTACAGAAGATGTTTTTGAAACAACGCCTCCTACTTCCAACCAAATGGCTGACACTTCAACACCTATGGAGACAACTTTAGGATTCCTCCCCTTGAGGATGTTATTCCTACTACCGAGCCATCTGTGAGTGAACCGTTGACGACTCAGACCTCCCAGCCTCCATTAAAAAGGAGAAGACTTGATCCGAGATCGGGAGTATTCATCCCAGATCAATCTCAAGGCCATCTGACTCAACCAACAACTACTCCAACAACCACTTTTGCTGCTGATTCATATGTATCATCCCAAGAAGGACCGGGCACCGTTTTTGAAGTTGGTGTTTAATCAACTCCCCCGGGATCACCTCCTCCTAGGCCTTCTCATGATGCTTCCTCTGAGAAGCTTTCTATGCATCTAGCCTTTCAACAAAGCTCAGTGCCTTCCTCCCGCGCTAAAGGAATTTCTATAGAGGAAAGCCACTCAGGAATGGATGATTCCACAATGCACGAACTTAGAAAGGAGATCAGCGTGCTAAACCAGAAAAACATTGAGCTTGATATTCGTGTAGCTGATCTTGAAGCCGAAAAAGCTCAACTTAACATTCGTGTTGCAGATCTTGAAGCAGATAAGACTCTGAAATCACAGCAAATCTCCGATCTTCAAACACATATGGGAACCTTAACTGCAAGCTATTTTGACTTGAAGAAGAAACTGGCAGAGGAATTTGGAGACAACTTCAAATCATCCGTTCAAAAATTCAATGTTGGCCAGTCATCTCAAGATCCCCCTGTTGACCCGCCCACTAAACGAAGTACTCGGATCATTGATCACTTTCAAAAGGAACCAGTTCAAGCACCCAACGTTGCTACACTAAAATGCGCCAAATTAGCAGCATCCAACAAGAAAAAACAACTATTGTTCAAGAAGAGCTCAGATCAGAACGCTCCTGGAGATCAACCCAAAGTCACCGTCACTGATCTTGAAAAGAAAAAATTTGGACACGAGTATGGTGATAGATCAAGAATCGTCTCATGGGGCTTTCATGACAGGTTAAACATGTGGATTGTGAGACGCAAAAGCTCAAACGTGGAGTATTATAAAGACTTCCATGATTTCAGTTCATGGACAAGGGTTGATCTTTCATAACTATCCAATGCTCCATTTGCAAATCCATCAGGTGATCCACGGGCAACTCACTTCAAGCTCTATTTGGAGAACCAAGTAAAGAAGGGACTTCCTAATATGAAGACTGTTGGGTCTATCATTAAAAGATTCCCTGACATACTGGATCCCAAGACAAATAAGCCCTTCCAGACTGTGATGTGGCCTCCGACCAACCAAGTCAGGCAGATTCTTGTGCTGCAGAACTTCTGTGATGGATCTCTTGCCAATATGCATTACTGGGTGTATGATGAAACCACTGCGTCTGCCATCATCAAGTTTCAAGATGGTTGCTTTCGCTTGTTCGAGAGTGCCGCCAAAGAGTGCCGCCAAAGAGTACACACCAATGGTTGTGGAGATCATCTCAAAAGAGATGTGGAGTGGCACGACGGGGGGGTCCGATGTGCTGATCGTTGAAAAGGACTAAGTCAAAGCTAGCCTCAAACCAAGGGGGAGATTGAAGGGTCTAGTTTATGGTTTGGGCTAGGCTATCTGTTGTATAGGTCTTAATAGGTCTTTTGTAATGAAATAGAGTTGTTTGGAGGTGTTTACGGTCAGTAGTCTGTTTACCGCTATAAACATGTTTACGGCCGTAAACCTGTTTACGGCCAGCCATTCCCCCATATATAGGATGTGTCAGAGTCGGTCAGTGGTTGTTGTCAATCCACAGAGTTTACGGTCATTTGTGTGTGGCCAAGTTGTACTTGACGTTTCTTTGATATAAACGTGTGCAAGGCTTGGTTTAATCTACTTCTACTCCATTTTTATCTTGTTTGATTGTTAGATTGCTTGATCACTGGTTAAGATCCTTGCTTTCAGGGCCTTACAGTGTCTACCCAGTGTTACAGTACCCTCGCCGAGCTTCAGGATGCCGTGAGGAGGCGAGCGATTGAGATAGAGACCCAAACGAGGGAGCATTGTTAGGCTCTAGTTCAGTCTTAGATTGTAGCTAAGTGGTTCAAGCCTGTTGATTCACGATTAGGAATTCATAGGGGCCGCACTTATGGCAAGTGCGGCAAGGTTCATGAGGGTGTTTGTCGGTTTTCTTCGGGGTGCCACAAGTGTGACCAGGAGGGACATATATCTAGGGATTGTCGTCAGCATGCCCCAGTACCAAGCGCCATGATTTCCTATCATCGTGATTAGGTTGGTCATATGAAGGCCAACTGCCGCTTGCTCGCAGCACGAACGGTCAAGGCTCCAGCACCGACTACTTTGAGAATCACGGATGGACGTCAGGGCAGGGCAGCGCCGGACATCGTTATTGGTATGATTTCATTTTTTTCTATCAGATTATTTTATGGTATGCTTACGTTTATGATTCTGCTAGGTACCTTCTTAGTGAACTTTTTCCATGCTCTTGTGGTTTTTGACTCGGGTGTGAGTTAGTGATTTTTGTCTCAATCTTTCAGTAGGAGTTTTGACATATCTCTTGGAGATTTGGAGTGCCCGTTGCGAGTTTCCATCGCCAACGAGCATGGTGTTTCCAATTCGAGCGTTTTTCAGGATTGCGTTTTGGAGATCTTCGGGGTGTCTTACTCGTTTAATTTGATCCCCATCTCTATGGGGGATGTGTGTGTGTGTGTGATAGTAGGGATGGACTAGTTGAGTAGGTTTGGTGTAATGATTGACGCTGGGGGTCAGCGAGTTGTAGTTTGAACCTCAAGTGGGGAAGAACTGATTGTCTATGGAGAGGGTACCAAATTTGTATTAGCCTTTTGTTCTGCTGCCAGGGCTCGACAATGTCTTCAACATGGGTGTTTGGGTTATCTAGCATATGTAGTCGATTCATGGGTCGGGAAGGAGTTTTCGGTTTCGGATGTACCCATAGTTAGAGAGTTCCCAGATGTTTTTTCAAAGGAATTACTCGGTGTGCCTTCTAAGAGGTAGGCTGAGTATAGGATTGATTTGGTCCACAATGCGGCCCCGATTTCTAAGGCACCGTACCGATAGGTACCACTAGAGATGCACGACTTGTCCTCTCATCTTCAGAAGTTTTTGGGCAAGCAGTTTATCAAACCGAGCAATTTGCCTTGGAGAGCACCAATCTTGTTTGTGAAGAAGAAGGATGGGTCTCATCACATGTGTATTGATTTGAGTTCCGGGTATCATTAGATGAGGGTTAGAGAGGAGGATTTGGAGAAGACAACATTCCAGAATCGTTGTAGTCATTACGAGTTCGTGGTGATGCTGTTTGGGCTCACCAATGCACCAGCGAAATTTATAGATTTGATGAATTGAGTATACAGGTCGATGCTCCATCAATCAGTCATCGTTTTTATTGATGATATCCTGGTCGATTCCATGACCAGGGAGCAGCATGAGGAGCATCTTCGAGAGGTTCTAGTGGTTTTGAGGCGGGAACGGCTGCTGTCACACCCCGGCCATCTGCGGAAACACCGGGTGGTGTAACGTCATTCTTCGTATCACAATTATATAACATACATTGAACAGTACTAAAGAAAATACAAACCTTTATTGATGATTGAAAGGTACATTATTGTTTTCTTAGTACTTATTACATAATATCCGACTATGGCATACTTCTTAATGAACTGTAAGGTAATAGTAAAACTTCTCCTGTTCGAATACATACCAGCTTTTCAAGTCCCTGAAAACACATGCATTTTAAAATATGTCAACATAAAGTTGGTGAGTTCACAGGTTTTGACTCCATATAAAAATAATACTTTTTCTAAGTTCAAAAGTTTAGTTTTGAAAGTATCATTTTGAAGCTCCAACATTTAGTATATATATTAGGTATAATAGTCTACTTATCAATTAAGTGTTATACCTAAACATTCCTTGAACCTAAGGTATAAGTAGGGGGAAACTTATACTTAACATTAATACTTGTATACGACAAAGTATAATGTTTCTAACAATTTGCTACCATGAGCCTGTAACCGCTGCTACGACACAATACCTCTGATAAAACACACTCATGATTTCCATGAGAAACAACACACTCATGATTTCCATGAAAAACAATCCACTCATGATTTCCATGAGAAACAAAACCGTACGCTTCATCGACGCCGAAACAATAACAAGTAAAAGGATAGTTCGTCACTCGCTTATGGTTGACTGTAGCTAACAATCACAAGTGGGATGGTCAACCCGTATACTAATTATACACGACTTCCACGCTCACACGGGATTAACGGTTATAGTTTAGAGGATTTCCGCTAAGATCCCCAATCTTAGTTGATGAATACAATTACTCATGTAGACTTCGACGGCTTCCTATAGCTCTAACAACAAAAGCATTTTCATGTCTAAAACCCTAAGTTACTAGACTATGCTTTTAAACATTACTCCTAACTTCATAACATTTAGGCAGTATAACAGCTATAACTTGAAGTAAAACCAGGTTTTATCTTGACATAAAACCAATAACAAAAACAACATATAACATACCAAGTTTTATATTGTCATAAAACTAACAATAACAACATATAGCATACCAAGTTTTATATTGACATAAAACCAATAATAGCAACATACTTTATAAATTAACATATAGAACTTCCGAATATAACTTCGGAACTATATCGCACACAACATATATATAGAATCCTAAGTATAACTCAAGATCTACATTAGTATAATAACATGCTAACAAGTTGATAATAGTTGTAAATATTCAAAATATTATATTTAGAATAACTATATCTCGGTTAATATAACTATCTACGTTGATACTAATATACCATCATATAGACATAATAGTAACGTATATACAATATTTAGCATGCGTTTTCCCCCGAAAATATTAGAAAGTGGGGCCGTGAAACTCACCCTAGTAGTGTGATTTTATGTAATCTAAGCAGAAGCGGTCAGCGGTACGAGGTCGTCGGGGCTCGGGATGCAAGAGGGCTTCAGCAAATAAGAGAAAGGAAAGAAGTTCAGGTATAAGAATGGTTGGGATCGAAATTGCTCTTTATAGGAAGATTTTTGGCCTCTCACGTCGTGAGCCATGGTTGGTCACCCCGTAGACTTGCCATTTGCGTCCCTAGCTTCGGAAGGTGGCCATGTGACTCCTCACGTCGTGAGATATCCTTGCTCACGTCGTGAGCTCAGAAATTACCCCTTCATAGCCTCGTCACGCACCTTCTAGATCCGAAATGTGGCAAAATGACTCCTCACGTCGTGAGTTTCTATGCTCACGTCGTGAGATCAGTCGGATTAGGGTTTCTGACAGCTGTATC
The DNA here is from genome assembly GCF_052849685.1 of Lactuca virosa. Lineage (NCBI taxonomy): Eukaryota > Viridiplantae > Streptophyta > Magnoliopsida > Asterales > Asteraceae > Lactuca > Lactuca virosa. Next base: position 77,125,630 of record NC_136432.1, on the reverse strand, counting down.
TTCGGATGGTCATAACTTTCATATACGAACTCCATTTTTGACGTTCTTTATATGCACGCGTAGGTATTTACGAGTACTACAACTCTCTTTTAGACCCCAATAGCTAATTCTAAGTTTGTTTTAAATTCCTCTTATTATAGAGATTTATAGTGTTCGTTTTATCATAACTTCTTTATGCGAAGTCAGATCCAGACGTTCTCTATATTTTTGGAATCGTATGGACGTATACTTTGAGTTGTATCATAAAGAAAGTTCACATTTGTATTAGAATTTATCATGAACTACATTGTACATTTATCACAGTACTAGTTTAATAAAATCACATTATATGATTGGCATAATCACATGTGATTGTCTATTGACCTATTTTGACTGGTGTTACAGCTGCATGCTAAGTTCTCGAAGTATGAGTTTTGGTTACGGGTGGTCCAGTTCTTAGGACACCTCGTTAACCAGAACGAGATTTTGGTTGACCCGGCCAAGATTGAGGCTATTATGCAGTGGGAGGTACCGAAGTCTCCCTTGGAGATTAGGATTTTTCTAGGTTTAGTAGGGTACTATTAGCGATTTATTCAGTATTTCTACAAGTTGGATGTACCCCTCACTCATCTGACGAGGAAGGGTGTGGATTTTCGATGGGGGCCTGAGCAGCAGACTATATTCGAGACACTGAGATAGAAGTTATGTAAGGCCCATTGTTGACTCTTCCGGAGGGTGTTGAGAATTTTGTTGTATATTGTGATGCAGCCATCACCGGTTTGGGGGCAGTACTTACGTAGCGAGGGAGGGTTATTGTGTATGCTTCTATGCAGCTGAAGCCGCATGAGTTCCGGTATCCGATTCATGATTTGCAGCGGAGGGCGGTGGTGTTTGCCCTCAAGATTTGGCGACATTATAGTTATGGGGTTCGATGTACCATATACACTGACCATAAGAGTTTGAGGTATCTCATAGATTAGCCGAATCTAAATATGAGGAAGCGTAGGTGGCTTGACGTGGTCAAGGATTATGATTGCGATATTTTGTACCACCCAGGGAAAGCGAATGTGGTCGCTGATGCTTTGAGTCGTAAGTTGGATAGTTCTTCTGTTGGGGGCTTATGTATGAGGATTTCGATTGATTCGCCACTTCTGGACTTGATCAGGGAGGCTAAGCCTCAGGGAGTCAAAAAGGAAAATTGGAAATAAGAGAGGATCAGGGGCAAGATTGATAGGTTTTCTACCGATAGTCGTGGATTTTTAATGTGACAACCGTCAAAATTCGAGACAATTCTAGATTTGAATAAACTTTGTTGCACATATAGGCACGACACATACTAGACTTTGTAACTAGAAGCTAAGTTATAACCTACTAGAAACTTGGAAACAATTAGAATCAAAGGATAGTGTACTTAGATTTCACATTTATATGTGAATTTTACCACTACTTAACTGTAGTGGCTATTCATATTCGGCTCATTCTTTGACTCGAACATCTTTGCATGAATCATGTAGACACTTCATGTACTTGACCTAGAAGTAGAAATTAGGTCCAAGTCTCATAGGATCTTAAGTCAAAGTTGAAAACTAGGACTAGTATACTTGATTCCTCAATTTCACTTGAATCTCGAAACCACTACATAAAAATGCCAATAAATCAATATAAATAAATTACAAACATTATTTCTAACTTGAATAAGATTTAGGAAACCCAAAAATAATTTGAAGTCTCAAAGATTCAATTTATTTTGATAATCAAAGATTTACTAAATCCCAAAACCTAAAAATCCCTAAAACCCAAATTTATAAACATTAACACCTAAAACTCCATAAAATTTGTTATGAACCATATAATATCAATTTAAAATAATTAAATTCAGGAAAATATAATCAACGGAAAATAAAATTTAGGTCATTGATATTCAATCTTATTCTACAAGTCAAAAGTCCAAGTGTTAAGAACCAAATTCTATTTAAAATGCAAATTTTATAAAAATTTGGAAAAATTTATAAAATATAAAGAAACAATTTAAAAGAATGAAAAGAAGAGAGAATATCCTCTCTCCTCTTCAATTTTCGTCTCCCCTCCCTCAAGACAATCAATTCCCCTAAAATTTCAATTAATTCTTCTTTTCTCCCACACTTAATCTCCTCTCATTCTCTCTCACACTCTGCATCACCACCACTCCATTTTCTCTCCTCTCTCCCTCTAACTCATGAATTTTAACAGCCAAGAACAACCATTTTACACAAAATATTTATCATCTAAATGTGTTCATCTAAGGTAATCATGAAATCTTCCATTCTCTCTTCACTTTTCTTTCATTTCATTAAGATTTTCTTGCATTTTCTCCTTCTTCTACTCCATTCTAATGAAAGATCATGAACACATAAAAATACACACACACCCCTACAGTTTTGATGATGATGGTGGAAGGACTTCACCCAAAAAACATTATGCATGACGAGACGGTGAAGGCCTCTGACCTAAACCTAAGTCAAAATCAAGATAATGCACATTTCTACAAGTTTTGGGTGAAAAATCACCACATGCACCATGAGTTTTCTTCAAAAACGAATTTTGAACATTTCAAACTCATGCACGACCATTAAACCAACATGCATGTGAATATTTTTGATTTTTAAATGTTAGATGTTCAAAGTGCATTACTAAAAGCTTTCAAATGTGTTCATCAAGGATTTTATTTGCATAAAATACCCAAAACTCATTTTCTTCCCAAATCTGATTTTTCCCAGAATCTCACCAATAAAATGAGAAGTTATGGAAATTTTTAGAAAATACTTCATTTTTCTCGAATTAATATAATTATTGCAAGAAAATAGAGCAATAAGTCATATAAAATACTTTTCTAGGTTCATAAATTCTAGATAAATTCGTGGATGACCCCTAAAGTTAATAAAGGCTTCTCATTAAGTTTCATCGATTTTTGTTACAGTTTGTTATGCTTTTTAGTTTTCATTTTGTTTAGATCCAATAAATCATAAAACCATGATAGAAAATGTGAAAAGCCCATCTATGATTTTTCGCAGCTCCTATACCATGTGGAATACTTAGAAAAATATTTTGGGGATTTTTAATAATGTATTTATATTTTTCCATGATTTTTGGGTATATAGGGGACTAGAATCGGGAAAAATAGTTTTACTCATCCAAAATTTATGAAATTTACCAGGACATCTTGTATTATATTAGGATGCTATATAAAAAGTTGGATGGTTTTTCTCTTTTGTATGTTATGTTTGTTCTTTTTTTCCTAAGATTAAATACACATAAATCTAAAACTTGGACTCCAGTATATAAAAATCACATTTGATATTTTTCCCAACTTATGTACACTGTGTATGAATTTTACAAAGAATTTCGTAATTTTCCATAATTTTTTAATAATTATTCACGAATTAATGCTTATTTAAGCGAATAAAACTATTAAAAATAGCTACACCATTTGAAAACCAACTTTTTTTTCTAGCTTTTATATGTCTAATAACACTAGTAGAAAATGTTTGGGGAATTTTGTAACTGTTTTCTATTTATCTCTATTTTGATAGAATAAATACACAAAAATAAGAAAAATCATGGTAAACTGTTTAAAAATCAGTTTTTATATTTTTCCCATATTATATATGTTGCATAACAGTGGTGCACAAAGTTTGGGGAATTTTCTTAACTGATTGCTATTTTTCATGAATTTATATTGATCTAGAGAATTAAATATAGGAAAACGGCTATACATATCTATAATCCATGAAAACTTATCTGGAAGTCCTTTGATACAGTTAGAACCAAAATCAGAAGTTTGGTAATTTTTATTAACTGTTTAGTATTTTTCATGATTTTATGATCAATCAAGGAATTAAAATGTTGAAAAATATCTAGACATATCAAATATTCTAGAAAAATTTTCTTGAGGTCCTTGACTTCAGGTTAAACTGAAATATAAAGTTTGAGAAATTTTAGACCTGTTTTGGTTGGCTTTTGAATATTTAATCATTGGAACACCTCCTAAAATGTTAAATTTTAACATTTCAATAATGGAAAATTCCATTTAAATTTGTTATATAATAAATTGATTAATAGAAATCTAAATTTCACAAAAAAAATGTTTGTAACTTAACAATATTAATTTTCAACACAATATTGGCATAATTCTATTGTAGAAGTGAAGTATGCTAGTGTTAGATTTTCGACTAGAGACTTACTAGTGTGTAACATTATAGTAGGGCATCGATAGTAGGTTGTGTGGAATGTAGTTCAAGGCATCGTTAGAATCATTAAAAAGCATTGTGAGTATTCACGACTCCCCTTATTTTCGGTTTTTAAATGTTTTGGGGTGGAAAAATGTGTCCAAAAATTGTTTATTGTTTGTTGTTTTTAATTTGACTTGTATCAAAATTGGTTGCTATATTTTGTTGTGTATGTGTATGCTATTGTTAATTTATGAGGCCTTATCGCGTTTAAGTCCCTGGAATCAGTTCACACAACTCATTAACTTATTTGAGCCCATGGTCATTATGGATAGCGCTATTAGGAGGTAGACAACTCCTCACTCGCACGATTTGCTTGAGTGAATTTTACCATATTTCTCCCTATGTTAGCGATAGACATAGCATTCAAGAGGGCATTCGGTCTTAAGCTTGGGTTGTGAACTCATGATTTGATCACTACGCACATACAAACTTTGTTTCTCTTGTTGATAACGAATTTTATTTCTCATGATAACACCGAACTTTATTTCTTTTGATAACAATGAACTTGTTTACTTATTATAGCAACAAACTTTGTTTCTCATTATAGCAGCAAACTCCTATTACTGGAAACCTATTTACTTGTCTTAGCAATGAACTTGTTTGCTCTTTGTAGCAACGAACTTGTTTGCTCTTTGTAGCAATGAACTTGTTTGCTCTTTGTAGCAGTGAACTTGTTTCTCATGATGACAACGAACTTTGTTTATGCAAACTCACCAATTATTTTTATAGCTGACGTTCGTTTTACATTCTTTTTCAGGAATCACCTAGTAAGGGGCACGTAGAGACACAACACTTGTAGGAGTATTTGCATGTGTTATTCTATTTTAATACGTTGTAATTACTTTTAAGAGTTGTTTAAACTTATTGTAAACTGTAAAGCTTTTAATACTATGGTTGGTGCTGTCTTTTAACTTTTGCTATGAGACCCTTTGTACTGTTGTGTCCCATGTTTCCACTTTAGCGGGGTGTGACAATTAACCCGGTGCGGTCGGGTTTGGGTATTGGATTTTGGCGGGATCAGGAAGTCTATGTTAGAGGAGGCACATAAGTCCAAATTTTCGATACACCCTCGAGACACCAAGATGTATTGGCATTTGAGATTTATCTATTGGTGGCCGTGTATGAAGAGCAAGATAGTCTGGTATGTTGAAAGGTGCTTGACCTGTCAGAGGGTCAAGGCCGAGCACCAGAGGTCATATGGAAAGCTTCAGCCTTTGGAGGTTCCCATGTGGAAATGGGAATAAATCACCATGGATTTCATCAACAAGTTACCTCGGACAGCTAAGGGGTTCGAGGCGATATGGGTTATAGTGTACCATCTGACCAAGAGTGCCCACTTTCTAGCTATTCGGGAGAGCTCTTCGACTGAGAAATTGGCTGATGTTTATGTGTGCGAGATCGTCGCTCGGAAGTTCCACAAGGAACTGGGTACGAAGTTGCATTTCAGCACTCCTTATCATGCAGACCAACGGCCAGAGCGAGCAGACCATTCAGACACTTGAGAATATGTTGAGAGCTTGTGTCATAGATTTCGGTGGGAGTTGGGACTCATACCTTCCCCTTGCTAAGTTTTCTTACAACAAAAATTATCATTCTAGTATCGGTGTACTACCGTTTGAGCTTCTTTATGGGAGGTGGTGTTGTACCCCAATCTGTTGGGGAGTGATCAGTCATAGGGTTATGGGAAGGACTGACACAGTCCTCGAGACAACAGAGCTTATACAACAGATCAAATAGAGGTAGCAGACAACTCATAGTTGGCAGAAGAGTTATGCCGGCTGACATCGATCTGAGTTGGAGTTCCAGGTCGGTGACATGGTTTTACTGAAGGTGTCACCCTATAAGGGTGTAATACTCTTCAAGAAGAGGGGAAAGTTGGGGCTACAGTATATTGGACCGTTTCAAGTGATTGACAGGGTTGGCAGGGTAGCCTATCGGTTGGATCTGCCTCAGGAGCGCAGTCAGATCCGTAACACATTTTACGTCTCTCAACTTACGAAAGTGTGTAGCTAAAGATTCAGCAGTGGTTCCTTTAGATGATATTCAGTTTGATGATCGTCTGAACTATGTTGAGAGACCAATGGCGGTTTTGGATAGGAAGGTGAAAGCCGTACGCAACAAGGTGGTATCTTTGGTCAAGGTCCAGTGGCAGCATCGAAAGGGTTCTGAATAGACCTGGGAACCCGAGGCAGAGATGTGAGAGCACTACCCTAACTTATTCGTAACACCGGACTTTGGGGACGAAGTTTGATTCAAGTGGGGAGAATTGTAACATTCAATATTTAGGTAATTTATATTTTTGACCCTTATTATGTAAATTGTTTGCAAAGTGGCCAAGTGGCTTTTAAATGAAAAGAGTGGATTTGATTACGTAGGCTAGGCGTACGAGGCTGATGCCCATACCCTAATTTTTAGGTTTTGGACACTATTTAATCATCATTATCTCATTGAGACCCCTTCTTTCATCAGCCTCCATTGCCCACTTCGTCCCTTACAAACCCTAATTCCCATTTGTGGTGTCTTGAGCTCATTTTTGGTGTTTGGTGTCCATTATGGAAGGAAGGAAGCCTTTGGAAAGTAAGGAAGGAACTTCACGTTTCATAGATTTGAGTTTTACACCCCTTGAGCAACCACCAGAAGGTATAAAGCTTTGAACTTGATGATTATATCTCTAGATCTTACTAGTTTTAGAAGTTATGTGCTTTTAGTCCCATGTTATTGGTCTAAGTGAGTATGGATTACTCTAGACCAAATAAGTTGTCCCTTTGGAGTTTTTGGAGTGTTTAAAGTTATAAACATGTGATCTTGGTCCTTCTTTTCCTTCCATGCAAGAGTTATAATGTCTTAATGGATTATTTAGTTAGGGTTTTAGCTTTTGGGCCTTGTTTTGCCATGAAAACTCATAAAGGTGGAAACCTTATGACTCAGAATAATGTTTTGAGTCTAGATCTGTGTTTGGGTGAAATGTCTTGATGGAATAAGCACATTTAAAAGAGAAAATGGGGTCAGGCGCAGTACGTCGGGCGTACCAAATGGTACGTTGTGCGTACTGGGCTAAAGCCTCGATGGTTCGCTTGGTCCTCGAATAAGCCAAACGTAGGAGCTGAGTATGCGGGGTGTACTTAGCCAACTTGACTTTCCCTTGATTTCTGACTTGCTGACTATGAACTTTAACTTGGAGTTTGAACAAGTTTGATCTTGGGGAATTTTGGGTATTTTGAGCTGTAGTTTGAGTCTAGGTCAATGTTTGTTGTATATGTGACCTATATAGTTGGATTTTGGAGCAACATACTTTTCTGCTATTTTTTCAGACTGTGAGGTGACTTTCCTCACTCTACTTGTGGGTCGAAGGCACCAATGTCGGTCCATTCGGTTAGGTATCCTAGTATATATGATGTTCTTATGTTGTAGTGATCTGTTACATCTGCATGATTATCTGTTTGCTGGTTATATGTTTATTCATTGCATATGTCGACATAGTGCGGTTGGGTTGAGGCAATATTTCTCTGTGTGAAATCCAACAAACTTGGGAGCAAGCCAGAGGTAAGTTGTGAGCTAGAAAGGCAAGACAGACTTATATTGTGGGCTCAGGAGCAATCCAGACATGAGTTGTGGTCCAGAAAAGCAAGCCAGACTCATGTTGTGGGATCAAGGGTAATCCAACCCGATGAATGTAGGTCCAGTATGCATGCTATTATATGTTTGTGTGGTGGTATCTCGGGGAACTCACTAAGCTTTGACTTCCAGTTTAACTTTTATGTTTCAGGTACTTCAGATGATCGGGGAAAAGCAAAGGCATGATCGCACACATCCTTCGGCGACATGTTTTGGAGTTGTTATGATACATTGATTTTGGAACAATTGTACTTGATCTTGGGTTTTTATTACTTGGGTTTGATTGAAAACAATGATTTTTCCTTAATTAAAAATGAAAATTTTTATTGTGATTTTGGAATGTTACATAATGCTAAATGATGTTAGTAAAAAATATTGGAATGAACATCACAAAAATTAAATTAAAGTAATTTTCTATATGTTCTAATCAGCTAATGTGTAAGGGACAATATAATAAACACTAGTCAAACTATGAAGGGGTAAGTGTAAATTAAACAACCATAAATATCTCCATCATGAAGTAGTAAAGTTACTTTTCCTATGAACATATTTCACTGCTTGCATGGAAAAACTTCCTAAAGCCCTAATGCTCAATATACTGAGACGACCCGAAGACTCGATAGACGTAGCTCGCCTCCGTATGGGTAGTAAGACTTTCAATTCTATCTCTCCCGGACTTCAATCGATCAATCTACAATGTCGATTGTAAAGTGTCTCGAATCAAGGTCTAGAGTTTTGAGTTCTTCAAGTTCTTCCAAATTTACTTCTCTTCTAAAGAGGATTTTTCTCAATCTTGTATTAAACTTAAAAGTTCAGGAATATGTACGTATCGGCGTCGAGAATTTGCCCTTGGATGTACTGAACGCCGATGTTGAAGATGGTGGTGAGAATATGCACATCACTGATGTGGGCTTCTTTAAGGAGTGACTCCCTAGGGTTTCCAAAGATTTGAAATCGCTTTCATGAAATTTTTAGGTCAAGTTGAGTTGACGTTGATCAGAAGTATTGTCACTGATGCCTGCATAATGTAAGTTTGCTTTTTTGTTTAAATTCTCCATTTTTATATTCTTTAGCAATGCTATAGTTTTGGTTCATATTAACTTCTTTAAAAAATATCATTTGGGGTCATCTCTTTATGAATTATGATTCCTATTTAGTTTACTTTTGTAGCCCGACTCAGTTATCCTTGATTAGGGTTTACTAGTGAGTGATATTTCTTGGTAATAAATGATATCTAATCATATTAGGGTATTGGTGCTTTAATTTGGTTGTTTTTGTTAATGTAGGTCACGATCTTTTTGAATTAGAGCTGAAGAAGGCATGGCTATTGGTACAAAACATGAATGTCATGACAATGCTAACAAGTTTAACACTTGAGCTCATAATATTAGATGATAGGAATCTAACCGAGTTAACAAATGCTTCCCAAATCTTCAAGTTCTTAACTTGATAGATGTTAAAGGACTCAAAATGTCAATGATCCACTTTCTCAACCTGAAAACATGTTATTAGACTGTAACCAATTCATCATCATACATAAGTCTAATCATACCCAGTCTCATCACACTCAGACTCGAGTGTAGAGGTCCAGCTGCGCTTTATATTGAAGCTCTAGTGGTGTGTCACTTGCATTACACTTGATCACTTGAATGACTTTGTAGTCAAAAGGTTTTGAAAATTTTAAAATATTATGGCTCGAGTGTTCAAATATTCCCTCCTGACTTGTTAAGTTTCTACGTCGAGAAATAGTTGAAAAGCCAACCTTACATTCATAGGATTCGGCAAGAGGGCCAATTGGATATTCCAAATTTACCCTAGGCGAATTATTCAATGCTTTCCTGAACATAACTTCTTTGTGTTTTAACGCAACGGTTTGGTCAAAATTTGAGGTGTGTTATGGCAATGGGATTAAAGGACTGGAAACATTTCAAGGGTATTTGTTGTTGGTTGACCGGATATTGACTTTTTCCTAAGTTGCTTGTATGTTAGAAAAATGCTTCAACTTGGTAGAATTCAGTTTACTCATCCATCATGATTTTGCTCATGATATATCAAAACGTTTCATCACTAAGTGCATGACTTAGTGGCCTGATGGGAAGTGGAGATGGGGGATTTGGGAGGAAGGAAGGGAAGGTTTTTTGATCACCGCCGAAACATGATCGGAGGAAAGCTCATATTCCATATAAAAAGAGACAAAAAATAAAAATATTTATAGAAGTTAATGGTAAGATAGATCATATGTACACATTCAGGAGGGCTTAGGAAATCATTTGGTATTTTGTGAAGTAATTCTAAAAGAAAGATACACTAAAGATGGAACTTGTGATGAGTTGGAAGCATAGATCATAATAGCTTTAATTAAGTTTCTCTTAAAGCTTTTGGGGTTGTATCTTTTAAAATGTTGTTGCTTGTTAGGGTATTATGTTTGGATCAAAATGAATCGTCTAAAACTACTATTATGGTGAGTTTTTAATCTCATATTACTAGTAATCTTAATATGCCTATTGGTAATCATATGTTTATTCAAAAGTATATATATATATATATATATATATATATATATATATATATATATATATATATATATATATATATATATATATATAAACTTTATCATCTTTTCTAATTTTGGAAAAAAAATACCAGAAAAAAATGTTACTAAAATGACCGATTATTCGAACGAGCTTAATAAAATATTTAAGATAGATAAATGATAAATTTGTTAATGTTAGAAAAAGAGATTTTGAGAAGGGTAACCAATGAATAAGCTATTTGATAAAGTTTTTTTTGTGTCAAAATAATAGAGAATGGAAAATGATGTTTCAAAAGTAAAAAGCTTGAGAAAGGGTAACCATTAAAAATGCTCTAATAAAAGCTTGAGAAAGTCTCAGATTCTATATAATTTAAAGAAACAAAGAAACTTAACTGTATGTTGAAGGGTACAAATGATTTATGGTTGTTGCGTCTTTTGGAATTCTCTTGCTTGTTATGGTATTATGTATTAATAGGGTTTAAATATGATCTCATGTGATCTGAAGTAGATACTTATGCGCTAGTTTCATGAGATGATATTATTATCTTTTCCTATATATTAATTTTTCGGATTTAACTTTTTGTGTTGCATTTGACGTTTTTTTAAATGATCAAGGTGAATTGCATATGTTTGGTATTTTCCTTGGCAGTCAAGATACCGTTATTAGACTTTGTAAGACCTTCATATTCATGAACACTTGATTTTTGTTGATTACTCTAAACAAAACTCTAGGAGTTCTCTTATGAATGATGCATTACTTGTTGAATGTGAAGCCACAATTGTTGAATGTGAAGCCACAATTGTTGAATGTGAAGTTTTTTCAAAGGTTGGCTGAAGACCCAGTTGTGTTTTTTGACTACTTCTGATTTTCATCTCTATATAAGAGATTCATCTGTATTTGTAAAACTTGTATCTAGAGTAACACAGAAAGAGTGCAGATTAGCACCAAGAAATATAAATTCCTAGTTACCGGTGGACGTAGATGAGAGAAGGACCGAACCACGTTAAATCCCACGTATTCATCCTTGTGTTCTTATTTTTCGTGAGCTGTGTGTGTGTTTAGAGTCGTGTGTTAAGTGTCTCGATCCTAACAAGTGGTATCAGAGCCTTGGTTTAGCTCCAGATGGTGATTTTCTGTTTTTTGGTCGAAATTTTTTTTCGTCAAAAACGATTTTGGTGTATACCGTTGGAAAGGTCTCGTTCCGAAGATTCCGAAAATATTTTTTTCTGAATTTTTTGACCACCAGAAGACGTCCAAATCGCCGGTCAAAGGTTTGCCGGAATAGTGACCGGGAAAACCAGTTCGCCGGAGAAGACGACACTGTAGCACCAGACACTGTAGCAGTCCGCCGGAGAAGACGACACTGTAGCAGGAACTGTAGCACGACGTCAGCAGACACTATAGCAGGCACTGTAGCAACACTGTAGCAGATTTGAAAATTTGCAATTTGGCCCCTGAATTTCTAGAAAATTGCAAGATAGGTCATTGTTCTTTCAGATAATGGCAGAAAGCAGTAAGCTTCAGATTGAAAAGTTTGATGGGAAAGATTTTGGTTGGTGGAAGATGCAAATTGAAGATTTGCTCGTACAGAAAGACTTGGACGCAGTTTTAGGTGAAAAACCGGAGGCGATGACACAGACAAACTGGGAGACTTTGGATAAGAAGGCCAAGGCATTTATTAGACTGACGTTTTCAAAGGATGTTGCCTTCAATATTTTGAAGGAGACCTCGACAAAGGGAATCATGGAGGCATTGTCTAATATGTACGAGAAGCCGTCGGCAGCAAATAAAGTCTTCCTGATTCGGGAACTAGTCAACACGAGGATGAGGGAAGGAAGTTCAGTTACAGTACACATCAACAGTTTGAACTCGATTTTATCCAGACTTGGGTCAGTGGGAATAAAATTTGAGGACGAAGTTCAAGCTTTACTACTGTTATCATCATTACCTGACAGTTGGTCTGGAACAGTTACAGCCGTTACTAGTTCCGCAGGATCGAAAGAGCTCACTTTTGAGGGAATTCGGGATTTAATTCTAGGCGAAGACGTCAGACGAAGAAATTCCGGGGAATCATCAAGTGAACAATTGAATGCGGTCAGAGGTAGAAGAAATAACATAGGTAGTGGGAGCAGGAACAGGAGAAGGAGTCAGTCGAGGACTCGAAATGATGTGACTTGTTGGAACTGTAAAGAGGTTGGACATTTCAGGAATCAATGTCCAAAAGACAAGAAAGAAGTTAACGTTGCAGTAGACCATTCAGATGATGATGTTTTGATCTGTAGTGTGGAGAGCAATGTGGATTCCTGGGTTATGGATTCGGGTGCTTCATTTCACGCTACCCACATCTGTGAAGCACTGCGAAATCTGAAAGAAGGGGATTTTGGTAAGGTAAGACTGGCGAACGATGAGGTTCTTGATGTGACGAGCATAGGTGACTTAGATCTGAAGACTCCAATCGGTCCATGGACTTTGAAGGATGTCCGGGTAATTCCAAGTCTGAAGAAACAGTTGATTTCTGTTGGGCAGTTGGATGAACAGGGACACGAGGTTAAGTTCAGGATGGGCAGTGGAAGGTTGTCAAAGGAAATCTTGTGATAGCTCGTGGACATAAGAGGGGTTCATTATATATGGTCAGTTTACCGTCTGAGGGAGTAACCGTCCCAGTTCAGAAGAAAAACAAAATCCGGTTCATAGAGTCTCGTGGACAGAAGAAGGTTTGCTTTGCAGATGGCAAACCCAGAGTCACAGGTCAGATTCAGGTTGAACGTGTTTGGAACGGTTCAGAAAAACCAGTCAAGGGCATTCATAGCAGTGGGAGCATGAGCTTTGTTTCAGCTAGAATACCCAGAACACAGTGGGTTAAGAGAACCAGTATTCCATCTGTAAAAGTCTCTCCAGATTATCTGCTTCACATGGAGAGTGTCGTTTGTTCTCAGGATGTTCCAGGATCGGGCAGTTCATTTCAGTGGGAGCCGGTGGAGACAGAGAACAGGTAAATTGAAGAGAAGGTCGGGTAACTAGGAAGGAGTTAAGATCAAATTTTTTAAAATACAGATGCATAGTTGAAGCACAGGTGAAGATTGTTCCGTGGCTTCAAGTGGGAGATTGTTGAATGTGAAGCCACAATTGTTGAATGTGAAGCCACAATTGTTGAATGTGAAGTTTTTTCAAAGGTTGGCTGAAGACCCGGTTATGTTTTTTGACTACTTCTGATTTCCATCTCTATATAAGAGATTCATCTGTATTTGTAAAACTTGTATCTAGAGTAACACAGAAAGAGTGCAGATTAGCACCAAGAAATATAAATTCCAAGTTACCGGTGGACGTAGGTCAGAGAAGGACCGAACCACGTTAAATCCCACGTGTTCATCCTTGTGTTCTTATTTTTCGTGAGCTGTGTGTGTGTTTAGAGTCGTGTGTTAAGTGTCTCGATCCTAACATTACTTAGTTAGATTGGACTGCATTCATGTGATGACTATCGGTGCTCAAAATACAAACTCCACCAAACAGAAAAAATAGGTTATCTATCTAATAGTCTAATGAATGTGAATTGTACCCTAATTTTCTTATAGTACATTGTGATTCTTATGATTTGGTTAAATATGCATTTATGTTATTGTTTATCAATCATGTCATGTGCAAGGATAATTGATGACTACATTATATAACTTGCTTTTACAACCGAGTCGGATGTAACATGTATAATGTCGTTGTATCTCAACAAACGTCTGTCTTATATTAAGATACTAAATGGCAAGATTATAAGATAAACAATGTTTGATAGATGAAATAATATAGGTCAGTTCATTAATGAAATCATGACCTTATTTAACAAATAACATTTTTTTTAAATATAACAATTGTAGTTCTTTGTAAGAAAACAATATATTTTTTAATCAAATCTTATGGTTGATTTTTTTAATATACAACGAAGTCAAAATAAACAAAACACAAAATCTTGGGGACAATAATTACTATAAAACCTACATAGCAAAAACATAACAAAATATGATTTATGAAAATGCAAATTTCTTCATGGCAAAAACATAACAAAATATCATCAATATCAATATTTTTAGAATAGTTGCCGTAGATATTCTTTCCTAAAGTTTTTATATCAACTCAAAACTAATTCATCTAACTTCATCGGTGTTACATGTATGAATTTTACATGCAAGCAAATATATTTTTTGTTATCCACCAAAAGAGGCGGTTTTGTGTTAATACAAAATGCAAAACTACTTAATAAGTACTTACACTCCAACTAAGTTCATAGTAAGTGTTCATTGTAATGTCAACACTCTTGTTGATGGTTGCACTAAATTCTAATTGCAAGTATAGCACATAGAAAAATCGTAAAACAAATTGTCTCGTGTGTTACATACATATTAGATATAAAACTTTCACATTTCAAAACATTTTGTTTTCGTATTACTTTGCACTTCAAAGAGCATTCTTCAAGCTGGCTCCTACGAGACTAATCCTTCTTATTAAAGAACAAAATGTCGCTCATTCAAATGCACTTCATATCAAAGCATCTATGCAATCCAAAAATTCTCTACATTTTACATATTTCAAAACTTGCTCAAATTATGAATATATACTTTCATGTATATGTAATGCCATATAATGCATGATTCTAAACAAATTGAATCGACCACATTCTTAGATGTAGAAATGAAAAAAAGTAGAAGTTCCAAATACTTGATAAAATGATAAAAAATTTCTTTCTTAGGAAAAAATTTTATGAATTTTTTCCTATATCATATAATCCTTTATTACAATAACATAGAAAAACAAATACAAAACTTAAAAGATTTTGTAAAGGAGACATCGCAATATTTAAAATTGCTGACTTTTGTATTGCATTTCTTCGGCTAATGCTAAATCTTAGCAAAAATCACTGGAATGAAAATCACAAAATTTAAATTGAAGTAATTTTTAATGAATGCTAATGTGGAAGGACCAATAATAAACAATACTCAAACTATAAAGGGGTAAAGTGTAAATTAATCAGGCATAAATATCTCTATCATCAACTCATCAAGTAGTCATTTGTAGATCTTTCAAACCTTCCTGAATCTCTAGCGCTCGAGATACTGAGTCGACTCGTCGACTCGGCATCGGTAGCTTGCTGCCGTATGGCGAGTAAGACTTTCAATTCTGTATTTCCAGGCCTTCAGTCAATAGACCTTCAGTGGCGATTGAAATGGTACCTGGAATCAAGGTCCAGAGTTTCGAGTTCTTCAAGTTCTTCCCGATTTACTCCCTCTCTCAAGAGAGTTTTTCTGAATCTTGTATCAAACTTAAGTGCACTGGAATCGGTGCGTATTGGCGTCGAGAATCCACCCCCAGATGTGTTGAACGCTGACGTTGAAGATGATGGCAATGTCTGCACATCACCGATGGGGGCTTCCTTAAGGAGTGGCTCCCTAGGGTTTCCGGAGCTTTGAAATTGCTTTCACTATCAGATTTTTGGATTCAGTCGAGTAGGCGTCGATCAGAAGTTTTGTCACTGATCTCTACGCACTGTAAGTTGGTTATATGCTGAAATTCTCCATTTTTATATTCTGTAGCTCTATTGTTAAATTATGGAAATTGTTTACTGTCTGAAAATGAAATGGTCTTGCCAGGATCGATATTAATTATTCTGGTTCATATCAACTGATTTTTTTTTTTTAATTATCATTTGTGGTCAACTATCCTTTATTAGGATTTATTAATGACTGATATTTATTGGTAATAAATGATACTTAATCATATTAAGGTCTTGATGCTTTAACTCGGTTGTTTTTGTTGTTGCAGGCCAAAATCTTATTGAATTAGAGCTGAAGAACGCATGGCTATCTGTACAAAACATGAACGCCATGCCAATGCTAATAAGTTTAACACTTGAACTCATAAGATTAGATGACAAAAATCTAACCGATTTAAATACATGTTTTCCAAATCTTCAAGTTCTGAACTTGATAGATGTTAGAGGTCTCAAAATGCCCATGATCCACCTCCTCAACCTGAAAACCTGCCATTGGACTGTAACAGATTCACCATCATATATATGTATAATCACACCCAATCTCATCACACTCAGACTCGAGTGTAGAAGTCCCGCTGCCCTTTATATTGAAGCTCCTTTGTGCTACAACTTGCATCTTGCACTTGATCACTTGAACGCGTTTGCAGTCAAAAAATTTCAGAACTTGAAAACTGTACAACTCGAGTGTTCAAACATTCGCTCCTTAATTCGTAAGTTTCATCGTATGGAAACAGTAGAAACGCTGACCTTAGATATAAGAGCAGGTGGAAATTCCAAATTTACCCTAGAGGTTTTATTAGGTACTTTCCCGAACATAACTTCTTTGTATTTTAAACCAAGGGTTTGGTCAGAATTTGAGGTGTAGTGTGGCGACATTGGGCTTAAAGGTGTGAAAAGATTTTGTGGTTATTTGTGAGTGGTTGATCCTTTGATGACTTTCTCCTTGGTTGATTGCGTGTTAGAAGAATGCTTCAACTGTGTAGAAATCTCTTTACTCATCCACCGTGGTGTTCCTTCTAATGTATCAAAACATTTCATCACTAAGTGCATGGCTCAGTGGCCTGATCTGAAGTGGGGATGGGGGATTTGGGAGGAAGGAAGTGAAGATTCTTGGATCCCTGAAGAGCAATTACTTAAAACTCTTGAGGAGGAATGATAAGATTCCATATGATCAAAAGAAAAAAAGAAAATAAAAAGATTTGTAGAAGGGTGTTTAGGCCAGGGAAATAATTTTGAAGGAAAGATTGACTAAAGAATAAAGATGGGATCAATGATCAATTGGAAGACATGATCGATGAAGAGTTGAAGTGAAGTAGCTTCAGCAGGACCCATAATTAATTGAGTTTTCTAATAGTTGAAGTGTTTCTTAGTTAAAGTTTTTATGGTTGTTGTATCTTTTGCAATGTTCTTGCTTGTTATGGTATTACATATTTATTACGGTATTAAATATTCATATTTGGATGCCTATGCGTATGCGGATTGTATTAGTTTATTATTATTATTATTATTATTATTATTATGTTTTTCCTTATATAAGGTTTCTTCAAATTGCGGTTAATGCTTTATCTTCGACTCCGGTTTTTTCTTCTTCCATTTAATTTAGTCTTGATTGTTTAGAATCAAAATGAATTGCCTTACAACCAATAAATTGTTTTATGGTGAGTTTGTAATCACAAATTACTTTATAGACAATCATATCTTCAACATAGTAACTTCATTGTTTGCCGAGGCTTCGGTCTCTTCCTAAAAAACATAGTAACTTCATATATGCCGTTCAAAATAAAAGGTATAAATTATTAAAGAAATATCTTATGACCTACGGTCATATCATATCAAAATTCGTTCCAATAAAAACATTCCCAAAAGTATAGCTTCTGGGTTCCTCACACATATTAAATAACCATAGAGAAGCTATATAAGTATCGAATACTCATAATAGATAACCAAATGTCATTTGGCCTAATGGTAGGGATTAGCTCTTCAAATGAGAGGTCATGGGTTCTATAACACTCTTTTTAGAATGGATCAGTGTAGGGCATAAAGGAATGAAAGACATGGCTTTTGGGAAAAATCAAGTGTCACGATGTGACATAGGGAGGTCACGACGTGACGTGATAAAATGGAGAACGTGTATCTGGAAGAAGGTCATGACGTGGCATGAGTGTAGTCACGACGTGAGGATGGCTGCAACCTAAGCCCATGATCTTTTTAGGGTTTACTTCGTGTTATACCTCTAATCTCGGATTTAGGGTTCCATTTCCAGCCTCCATCACCCTTTAGAAGGATATGGATTTAGATTGCTTGAGTCGAAAGTGTGTTTGATAGACGAAAGCAAAATGACTTGATAGTCTAAATTGATTTCGATTTGGTTTTCAATTTCACTTGGCATAAGGGATCGAAAGGTGATTCGAGTCAAGAGTTGTTCTTTCGACTGGTAGTTGTGTTCATTCAAGCTTGGAAATGAAAGTTACTTACTTGAGGTCAATGGTCGAAAGCATTTGATTGGAATCGAAAGTGTGTTCGATTAGTGTTGCTTAGAGTCGAAATTAATTTCGACCGGTGTTGGTTGTTAATTCGAGTTGCACATAATTTCGACAGATAATGTTTGTTTTCATTTCGCGTCCAGAACCAATTGGGGAAGAAGAAGATTTGATGTTTTAATTTGAGTCGCTGCAATTTAAGAGTTTTGACAGTTTATACCCAGTTTCAAATTGGGGGTATATTTCTTTGAAGCGGGAAGAATTTTCAGGTTTAGTCCCTAAAGAATATGCAAAACTGACAGTTTCTACCCAATTTCGATATTATGAAGTATTTTCGCTTCCAGAGTAAATTAGGAAGCTGATGACACAATTTTCGCAACAGGTCCCTACATTTTTTGCGAAATTATCAGTTTGTACCTAGATTTTTCTCGGCTTCTTGTGATTGTTTTTTGTGCAAGATTTTTCATGGTATATGAACATTGAATGTTCATTTTCAAGTTCGGGAAGTCAAAGATTTGAAGATATCAACATTTTTTTTGGATTTTCTCGGATTGAAGAGTTTCAATTTTGTCACACACCGAGGGAGAGTTTTGTATGGTTTATTCTTCGAGCGTTTCTCATACCCTTGTGGGTTTTATAATCATTTGTTGATTATAAAAAGGGGGAGAATCTTGAAATGGGTATTCGAAGATTATTGAATATTCTTTTTCAAAGCGAATTTAAAGACCGATGTTACTTCAAGGGGGAGTTGGTCTTGATCGCTTGGAGCTTGTTTGGATATTGAAGTCGGAACATCCAAATTAACTGTGAGAGGCAAAATGTTAAGGTGCAAAGTTCTCCTTGGATGTGGCTTACACTCTTTAATAGTGTAAGGTTTAGCCTTTCCTATAAATAATAAGTGAGTGGCTCCCATTTTATGTAAGAACCCATTTTGTGTGAGATTTAGTTTAGAGAGAGAAACCATTACAAGACCCACTTTGTAAACTCTTTTTGTTCTAATGGAGCTTAAACTATCTTATTTACTTTGTGTGTGTTCTTTCATTTTGTTTGATTCACTTTGATCACTGCTATTCCGCATTTTTCATCATAATCGGATCGCTACACTTATGACCCAAAGTCAGATCAAAGGAAATTTGTGTCCCATAAACAACAGTTCCAAAAGTATTAGATAACTTGCGGGTTACATTCCATATCAAACAACCATAAAGAAGATAAATAAGTATCAAATAGTCATAATGGAATCTTCATTAAAATTTGTACTAAGAGACTAGTTTTTTATAATGCCTTTTTTAACCTAAAATGTATGTTATATAAAAAGGAATGTGTAAGATAAATTGTTTTGTGAGTTACACAGAGATTTGATACAGAACTTTTATATTTCAATACATTTTTTTTCTAATTACTTATCATTTCAAAGATCATTCTTCAAGTATCATCCTTCTTAGTAAAGTGTAAAGAACCACTCATCCTTATGCAATTTTCTTTTAAAGTATTTGTGCAATCCGAATTTTTTGCTACATTATACATATTTCAAACTTGCTTAAACACTCAATATACATTCATGTATTTGTGTAATGTGATGCAATGCATGTTTCCAAAAATATTGAATAAACCAACTTCTTAGATGTAGAAATGAAAAGAAATAGAATTTCAAAATACGTGGTCAAAAAAATTTCTTTTCTTGAAAAGCTTTATGAACTATTTTCTATCCTATATAATCGTCTATTACAATAACATCGAAAAATAAATAGAAAATTTAGAGAATTTATAAGGAAAGAGACATCGCAATATTTTCTATGTACTAATACTAAATGATGTTAACAAAAATATTGGAATGAACATCACAAAATTTAAATTATAGTGATTTTCTATATATGCTAATCAGCTAATGTGAAAGGGCGATTATAATAAACAGTGGTCAAACTATAAAGGGGTATGTGTAAATTAAACATCCATTAAATATCTCCATCATTAAGTAGTCAAGTCACTTTTTCCTTTGACCATCTTTCACCTCTTGCATGGACAACCTTCCTAAAGATCTAGTGCTCAATATACTGAGTCGAACCGCAGTCCCGAGATGCCGTAACTCACTTTCGTATGGCGAGTAAAGCTTTCAATTCTATCTCTCCAGGCCTCCAATTGATTAGTTTACAATGGCAATTGCAAAGTATCTCGAATCAAGGTATAGAGTTTCGTGTTCTTCAAGTTTTTCCCAATTTACTTCTCCTCTTAAGAGGATTTTCCAGAATCGTTTATCAAACTAAAAAATTCAGGAATATATATGTATCGGCGTGAAGAGATTGCACATGGATGTATTGAACACCGATGTTAAAGATGGTGGCATTGATCTGCATAACACTGATGAGGGCTTTGTTAAGGAGTGGCTCCCTAGGGTTTCCGAAGATTTGAAATCGCCTTCACCTGATTTTTGGGTCCAGTCAAGTTGGTGTTGATTAGAAGTTTTGTCACTGATCTTTGAGTACTGTAAGTTCGTTATTTACTAAAATTTTACATTTTATATTCTCTAGCAATGCTATAGTTCTGATTCATATTAACTACTTTAAAAAAAAAATCCTTTGGGTCATCTATTTGTGAACTATGGTTTCTATTTAGTTTACTTTTGTAGCCCGACGCAGTTATCCTTGATTAGGGTTTACTGTTGATTGATATTTTTAGTAACAAATGATATTTAATAATATTAAGGACTTGGTGCTTTAATTTTGTTGTTTTTATTAATGTAGGTCACGATCTTTTTGACTTAGAGCTGAAGAACGCATGGCTATCAGTACAAAACATGAACTTCAATCCAAAGTTAACAAGTTTAATAGTTAAACTCATAAGATTAGATGATAGGAATCTAACCGAGTTAAATAAATTCTTTCCAAATCTTCAAGTTTTTATTTTATTTTTTTATTTTTTGTCAAATAAAAGAGAATAGAAAATGATGTGCCAAAAGTAAAAAAAGCTTTAGAGACGTTAACCATTATAGATACTCTAATAAAAGCTCGAGAAAGTCTCAGATTCTTTATATTAAAAAAAACAAAGAAACTTAATAAGCTGAAGGGTATAAATGATTTATGGTTGTTGCGTCTTTTGGAATTCTCTTGATTGTTATGGTATTATGTATTAATTGGGTTTAAATATGATCTCATGTGATCTGATGTAGATACTTGTGCGTTAGTTTCATGAGACGATACTATTATATTTGCCTATATATTAATTTTTCGAATTTAATTTTTTGTGTTGCATTTGACGTTTCTTTCTAAATAATTGAGGTGCATCGCATTTGTTTGGTATTATCCTTGGCAGCCTGGATACCCTTATTAGACTTCATAAGACCTTCATATTCATGAGCACTGGATTTTTGTTGATTACCCTGAATAAAACCCTAGGAATTCTCTTTTGAATGATGCATTACTTAGTTAGATTGGATTGCATTCATGTGAATGCCATGGGTACTCAAAACACAAACTTCACCAAATAGGAGAAATATGTTATCCATTTAACAATCTAATGAATGTGAATTGTACCCTAATTTTCCAATAGTACTTTGTGATTTATATGATTTGGTTAAATATGCATCTATGTTACTGTTTATCAATCATGTCATGTGAAAGGTTAATTGATGACTACATTATACAACTTTCTTTTACAACCGAGTTGGATGTAACATGTATAATGCAGTTATATCTCAACAACCGCCTCACGTATATAACTCAGGTAAGATCATTAAGATCATTGGTGTCTTATATTAAAACATTAAATGCAAGATTATCAGATAAACAATGTTTGATAGATGAAATAATATGGGTCAGTTGCTTAGTGAAATCATAACCTTATTTAACAAATAATGATGTTTTGAAATATAATGACCAGTCCTTTTAAAAAAAACAATATATATTTTTCAATCAAATTATATGGTTGATATTTTTAATATATACAACGAAGTCATAATAATAATAATAATAATAATAATAATAATAATAAAATCAATCTTGTAGACAATAATAAGTATAAAACCTACATAACAAAATATGATTTATGAAAATGCAAATTCCTTCATGGCAAAAAGATAACAAAATACTATCAATATCAATATTGTCAGAATAGTTATCATAGATATTTTTTCCTAAAGTTCTTACATCAACTCAAAACTAATTCATCTAACTTCCTCATGGTTATGGGAAATGTGTATTTCTACATGTATGAATTTTACATACAAATAAATATAATTTTTGTTATCCACCAAAATAGGTGCTTTTAAGTTAATACAAAATGCAAAACTACTTAACAAATACTTACTTTCCAACCAAGTTCATAGTAAGTGCTCATCATAATGTCAACCATTTATTAAATGTCATAATAGTTACACTACCAACATTCTTGTTGTTGGTTGCACTAAATTCTAATTATATGTTGATTAAAATGTTTTAGTTTTGGTCCTTTCAGTATGTGTAACACTCCATATTTCATACACTAAAAATATAAAATTTCAAAAGAAATATGTTACGAATTAAAGTCATATCATATGAAAACTTGACCCTTTAAAAAGACATTTCCAAAAGTGTTAGATAGCTTGTGAGTTACAATTTCATGTCAAACAACCATACAGAAGCTATATAAGAACCAAATAGTCATAATACATAAATAATGACTAATGCTTTTTTCATTCTAATCGTGGTTATCTCAAGTGTTCTAATCTTCATCAGAAGGCATACTAAGAAGGTAAGTCTTCTATAACCCCCCCCCCCCACACACACACACCCACCCACCTTTATTTTTATTTTTAAATCTAGAATACATGTCATATAAAAAAATCATAAAACAAATTGTCTCGTGTGTTACATACATATTAGATATAAAACTTTCACATCTAAAACAATTTGTTTTCATATTACTTTGCACTTCAAAAAGCATTCTTCAAACTGGACATGCCTCATGGCGAGATTAACCCTTCTTACTAAATAATAAAATGCCGCTCATTCATATGCAATTTCATATCAAAGCATTTGTGCAATCCAAAAATGCTCTATATTTTATATATTTCAAATTTCAAAACTTGCTCAAATTATCAATATATACTTTCATGTATATGCAACGCCATATAATGCATGATTCTAAACATATTGGATCGACTGCATTCGTAGATGTAGAAATGAAAAAAATGGAAGTTCCAAATACTTGATAAAAATGAAAAAGATGATAACAAATTTCTTTGATATGAAAAACTTTTATGAATTTTTCCTGTATCATATAATTGTTTATTACAACATACAGTGTTTAG
The DNA here is from genome assembly GCF_052849685.1 of Lactuca virosa. Lineage (NCBI taxonomy): Eukaryota > Viridiplantae > Streptophyta > Magnoliopsida > Asterales > Asteraceae > Lactuca > Lactuca virosa. The sequence goes on along the minus strand of NC_136432.1, from coordinate 77,101,934 downwards.
ATCATTGTATTTGTTCACAGAAATTACATGCCAAAATATTAAATGTATGATGGAAGCAAAAAAACGACAAAATTCCACATGTTCTTGATGACCGATCTGCTTAACGAGTCCCTAATAATACAAGTTATTTTGAAAACGTCAACATATATAATGTTGGTGAGTTCATAAGCATGTTTGTATGAAAACTTTGTATCATGTTGTAAACACCAGAAAATGCGATATTTTCTGTAAAAACGGTTTGTAGGTTTTGTTTCAAATCTTGTATTAGAGCATGCGTGTTCTTGTTTGATAATGAATAAAGAGATTTTCCCAGAAAATCCTATATTTCCTGTATAATGAAAAAGTGTGGTCTTAACCCCAAGACCCGGGTAATCAAAATGTATAGTACGTACTTTGTATCACGAAGGAGTATATGTATTCCGTAAATTTATTTGTTTGTTATTCTCTATGTGAGTCGCTATAACCATGCTTGATATGACTGTTATGTCTGTCATGACATTCTTCAGGCGTCGCGTTAGGTAAGACATTTGTCACCCTAGACTGGCCTGTCTACCTGTAGCGAACAGCTCAGGTGCGGGGGTGTCAACCCCGTATAGATCTATACACAAATTCTCGCTCTCCCTCCAGGAGACTCTAGTTATAACTACAGTCACTACAAATAAAATGACATTTAGTGGCACAAACCTTTAGTGACACTTTTTTTTGTGCCACTATAATACATTTTTAATGGCACTTTTTATGTGTCACTATAAAAATTAGGGATTTAGTGGCACTTAATATTTAATGTCACTAATGTTTCAATTTAATACTAGTAAACCTTTTAAAATATAATTACTAAAATATATTTATATAAATATTGTATTTATTGTTTTTCATAATTATAAAATCATAATAAAAATTAATTGGCTTTTCCCTCCTGACCTAAATGAAAATTACTCGAATCCCGTTTCTAAAAATTTTCCCTCTATGCCTTGGAAAAGTTCCCCCATAAGCTGAAAAGTGAAAAAATCCTTTCTCACTTCCTCTTCGTTCCTGGCACTACAACAACATAGATCGATAATTTTCTTCTCCGTTCGTTTACATGCCGCTGTCGCTATCGGAGTTTCCATCTCCATCGCCATCGTCATCTTACCTCGTACACCAGGTTTCTTCCACGATTCTTGATCATTTTAGGGTTTAATAGGTTGGTTTTTATTTCCTCCTAATCTTCTCTTCTCCCATCCCTTGTGCAATTAAAGTTATGTATGCTATTTTACATGTGCTTATTACTCGATAAGTGTTTATTTAGGTTTAGATTTCTTAGTTTCTTGGTTAATTGATGTTGTGGATGTTTTCTCATATGTCATTATTCAATAACAGCTTATTAGTCGGCCTCTCTTCATTCTAAAGTTGTGTGCGGCTAGTTAATTACATCAGGTTCCTTTGGTTTGGTTGCAAATGGGTTTAAATATTTAGTATATGGAATATGATTATTGGCTTGTAATTATACTGATACTACTACCAAAAAGTTTATATTTATGAAATAAATGTTAGACCAGGTGCTTACTAAAAGTGGATACAACATAATCAAATTTGCAACTTTTGATTTCTTGGTCATCGATTGGTTGTGATAGTAGTTAAAACATAACTTAATTGTAAAAAAATATCTTAATATTTTAAATAGCTTATTATTTAAGCACTTAACTAAGAAAACAACCTACTAGTTGACTAGAAAAAATAGCTATAAAAACAGCTTAATATTAAACAGAAAAAATAGCTATATTTCTTCAAACATTCTAACAGTTAAGTGCTTAACAGAAAAATTAGCTTAATATTTGAATATGTATTAGTTACTAACCTATGCATCTAACACTTTTCGTTAGGAGTAAATATGGATAGATCTTGGATGTATCTTGCACCTAGATCTAGTGAATTATTCATTAGTGGGGTGCAATGTTTTTTAAATTTTGCATTTGAGAAATCAAGTGTTGAAGGAAAAATATTATGCCCGTGTTCACATTGTCTGATTATGTATTATTTAACAAGAAGAGATATTGTTGATCATCTTATATGTTGGGGCTTTCGTCCGGAATACTTTATATGGGTATATCATGGGGAAGGTTCATCGAATGCATCTTCAAATATGACGCAGATGGAGGAAGAAGTGATATTTCAGCATGACATGCATGGATTGTTGAATGAGGTAGTTGGTGGAAACTGATGGGTTTTAGGTAAAACAAATAAACTAGAAAACCAATTCCTAAGTTCACATGCAACCTACTTTGGATCTATGTTTTAACTATTGAACATATAAATTTGAATTGCAAACAAGAACCCTAGAGGAGAGAGGCTAATTTCGAAATTAACAAACTAGGGTTTTAGAATTACATACATTTCAATTGTTATAGCAAACAATTGTTAATCCTCTTGAACTTGATCTTCTTGGAAGCCTAGCACCACAAATGTAATGCCTCTAATGGAATCACACCCAAGAACTAGCAAGAAGGAAACTTGAAGGAGAGAGGTTAGGGTATGCAAAATCGGCCTAGGGTTTCTTCAAAGGTAGGAGTGGCTGATTTTAGGAGCTGGGAGGCTCCTTATATAGCTGAGGGATCTAGGGTTTAGGAAAAACCTTAATACTCCTTTGCTTAGTGCCTAAGCTAACCCAAAGGCCTTATCCAAAGCCCCTTGGACGAAATCCTTAGGGTTTCCCCTATAGATTTCATCCACCTCCCTCCAAGGAGGTTCTGGAGCCTTCCACTCAACTATTAGATAATTGCAAACTAGTCTCTGCACTTTATAATTAATACTTTTAACCCCAAAATTAATTCTGATTAATTTCTGGCTAACTATTAATTAAACATAATGATTTCTAATTAATATATTAATTTTTTAACATATTAATAAATCATTTATATTAATTTATTAATCTTATAAATTAATATCTCTCCTTTCATAATTTCCTTGTCTAGTTGCTAGGTTTGAGGGCAACCTAAAAGGACTGTGTTGCTATCAATTCAAGTACATACCAATTATAGTTATGGGCTTAGACACCTAATCCAACAGTCTCCCACTTGGATAAGTCTGTAACTATAATTGCTAGTATGACTTCTAAATTTGACCAGTAAATTGTAGCTTCCAAAAGTTGTTGCTGAACTCTGACCCAGTCAGTTACGTGTCCTTAGATAAGTGATCATATAATCCTTCGTTCTGCAAGATATCCCCAGACATAAGACATGGAACGAAATCAACCTCTTTTTCCAGAATCTTTGTTTCCTGATTTCTGATTTGTGATGATGTAGGACTTCTAATTGAACACATCAATTTAGTCCTGGCTGGGCCCAGCACATAAGTCAACACCAAATCATCGAGGGGCCCACAAATATCGCTTTTCCAGTTAGGGCAAAAGGAACAAATAAACGTTGACTCATATGCTTGTATCTTTTACTCATCAAATTATACATGACAATACGTTTTATAACACCAAGTTACTGATGCATTTTCGTATCACCAATGTATAACAGACTTTGTAAATTACAACTCATATATCTTCGTTTCAAGATTATAAGATATTATCGTCTCAGTATTACTCGTGATGAATTCCATGAAGTGATATACTGAGCGAGGGTTTATCCAATACTCAAATCTCAATTTCTGAGTACTCATGAACATTGCAGCAATTCTATTGCCATGTCTATCCTTAGACAATCTGCAATCCAATTCATGACAATCTTAATTCACTACTTACTTCCAAAAGTACGAGCGACTGTGGAGTTTGAATAATCTTATTATTCGGGACGTAAAACATGCAAAATATGAAACATAATAATAAACAATCGACAAAAGGCAGTAACCAAACTTATAAATAATACTTTATTATTTAATCACCAAAAGTCAGTTACATTTACTTTGTTACTAGTTTCAGAACAAAACTAATCTAACTACTAAAACTAATATCATCTTTCAGTCCTATGCTCCGAGCATGCTGAATATGCTTAGCCCTACTCAGACCCTTTGTGAGGAGGTCTGCTGGGTTATCTTCAGATGACACCCTCTTTACTACAAGATGGCCTTCTTCTACTCTATGTCTGATAAAATGGTACTTTCTGTCGATATGTCTGGTTTTACCATGATCTCTTGGTTCCTTTGTTAAGGCAACCGCTCCCTCATTATCGCAGAACAGTTCCATAAGCTCCTGGATGGTTGGAACAACTCCGAGATCTCCGATGAAGTTCCTCAACCAAGCTGCTTCTTTCGACGCTTCACTCGCTGCTATGTACTCTGATTCACAAGTAGAATCAGCCACCGTATCTTGCTTGGAACTTTTCCAAGTAACTGCTCCTCCATTCAGTAGAAATACCCAGCCTGATTGAGAACGGAAGTTATCTCTATCCGTCTGAAAGCTGGCATCACTGTAACCATCTACTCTCAAAGTATCATTGCCACCAAGTACAAGGACCCAGTCCTTTGTCCTTCGCAAATACTTGAGTATATTCTTAACCGCTATCCAATGAGCTCTACCTGGGTTTCCCTGATAGCGACTGACCATGCTCAAAGCAAATGCCACATCAGGGCGAGTACATGTCATAGCATACATGATCGATCCGACAGCGGAAGCATAAGGTACATGACTCATGTCATCTATTTCCTCATCTGTACTCGGGCATTGAGTCTTACTCAATTTGGTATTGCTCTGGATAGGTAGCTCTCCCTTCTTGGAATTTTCCATACTAAACCTCTTTAGTACCTTATCCAAGTATGTGCTCTGACTAAGTGCAATTAGTCTCTTCTTTCTATCTCTCAATATTCTAATCCCAAGAATATAGGCAGCTTCTCCAAGGTCTTTCATGGAAAAACACTTTCCAAGCCAAGACTTAACTTCTTTCAAGGTTGGAATGTCGTTACCAATGAGTAATATGTCATCGACATATAACACCAGAAAAGTTACTATACTCCCACTAGCCTTGATATACACACAAAACTCATCTTCACTTCTAGAGAAACCAAACTCTTTGACTTTCTCATGGAAGAAAAGATTCCAGCTGCGAGATGCTTGTTTCAATCCATAAATGGATTTCTCAAGCTTGCACACTCTATTGGGAAACTTTGCATCAACAAAACCCTCTGGCTGATTCATGTAAACATCCTCAGCCTACTTCCCGTTAAGGAAAGCAGTCTTGACATCCATCTGCCAGATTTCATAGTCATGAAAGGCAGCTATGGCGAGCAATATCCTAATGGATTTAATCTTGGCTACTGGCAAAAAGGTCTCATCATAGTCAAACCCTGGGGTTTGAGTGAAACCTTTTGCAACCAGTCGAGCCTTGAATGTGTGCACATTTCCATCCATGTCTGTCTTCTTCTTGATGATCCATTTGCACCCAACTGTCGTAACCTGGTGCACTTTCAACCAAATTCCAAACTTGGTTGTCATACATGGACTTAATCTCGCTTTCCATTGCCGCTATCCACTTGGAAGCCTCTGGGCCTGCCATTGCTTCCTTATAAGTAACTGGTTCATCTAAATTTACCAGTGTCCTATCACTGATGAATGTGTCACCATCTGAAGTAATATGAAAACCATACAACTCAGGTGGCACACTCACCCTAGTGGATCTTCGAAGAGGTAATGAGTTATCAACTGGTTCAACATGAACTGTTTCCTCTGGTTGAGTGCTAGTGTCATCTAAGGTTCCTTCATTGGCCAACTCTTGAATTTCTTCAAGGTCTATGGTGCTCCCACTGTCCTCTTTGAATATGAGCTCTCTTTCTAGAAAGACTCCTCTTCGTGCTACAAAGACCACGTTTTCACTAGGTCTGTAGAACAAATATCCAAAAGACTGCTTTGGGTAACCAATGAAAACACATTTCTCACTTCTAGCTGCTAGCTTGTCGTGAGTCTCCCGTCTTATGAAAGCTTCACAACCCCAAACTTTAATATGTGCTAACGTGGGAACTTTCCCCGTCCACATTTCGTGAGGTGTTTTGGCAACCTTCTTTGTAGGGACAAGATTGAGGATGTGGGCGACTGTCTCTAATGCATACCCCCAGAAGTGAATAGGAAGCGAAGCACGACTCATCATAGAACGAACCATGTCTAACAAGGTTCGATTACGCCTGTCAGCTACACCATTTAACTGTGGTGTCCTAGGAGGAGTTAATTGTGAGACTATCCCACATTCTTTCAGATAGTCGTTGAACTCGATACTAAGATACTCCCCGCCTCTATCGGATCTAAGTACCTTTATCTGCTATAATCATCAGTGAAAGTCACATAGAATCGATTAGCATCCCTTGTAGTTGATCTGAAGGGCCCATACACATCTGTGTGTATGAGATCCAACAGACCTTCACCTCTTTCACAAGACCCTGTGAATGGTGATTTTGTCATCTTTCCCAAAAGACAAGATTCACACATATCATCTGATTTTAGGTCAAATGATTCCAACACTCCATCCTTTTGGAGTTGGGCTATGCGTTTCTTGTTAATGTGTCCAAGACGACAATGCCATAAGCATGCCTTGTCTACACTATTAGACAAGTCAATATTAAATACACTATTTCCTAAGTTATCAACACAAGTCACTGTTTCATACACACCATCACAAGGTAAAGCTTCAAATACAAAAACACCATTCTTATAAACAGAAATTGAACCATTCAAATCATTAAAATAATATTTAAAACCTTGTCTGAACAATGCATGAAATGAAATAATGTTTCTCGTCATCTCAGACAAATAGCAACAATTTAATAAATCTAATCTAACATCATTACTAAGCAAAAGTTGATAAACTTCGATCTTGGTCACTGGTGAAGACTTCTTGTTTCCCACGATCAAGTTTATCCTTCCTCGCTCTATCTCCTCACTTTCTTTTAGCCCCTGTAAATCAGAACAGATGTGAAAACCACATCCTGTATCAAGGACCCATGAACGAGAAGATAATGAGTTATTAGAAGAAATAGTGTAAATACCTGCTGAAGATGGCTTCACTTTGCCATCTTTGATATCCTGCAGATATTTTGGGCAGCTTCTCTTCCAGTGCGCTTTGTCATTGCAATAAAAGCAATCTGCATCTTTTGGATCAGAAACATGGGGAATGGTAGCATTGGGCTTAGCCTTTGGGCCATTACTAGATGACCCAGCTTGAACCTTGTTCTTCCAGTTTTGCTTAGGAGGACCTTTCCTCTTTTTCCCCTTTCCATGTCCAATAGCCAAGACAGAGGCACTTGCAGGAGTGGAGGCTATACTTTTACCCTTCATCCCTGCTTCAACTGTCTGCAACAAGTTGTGCAATTGGGCCAGTGTCTGCTCAGTGTTGTTCAAATGGTAAGTTAGAATAAACTGACCATAACAATCAGGTAATGAGTTCAAGACCATGTCAATGGCCAATTCCTCATCAAAGTGAATGTTGAGCTTGACCAAACGCTCTATGTAGCGTTGCATTCTTTCCACATGAGACACAACCGACTCCCCTTCTTTCATCTTGCAAGCCATGAGTGACTTGACTACTTCAAACTTTTCTTGACGAGCTCGCTTATGGTACTTTTCCATAAGGTCCTTGTTCATCTCAAAGGGCCAGTAGTCCTCATAGTACCTCTGCAGTTCTGGGGACATGGTCGCGACCATGATGCATGCCACTTTGGTAGCATCATCATAATGTTTCTTGTAGGCAGCATATTCTTCAGGAGTAGCTTTAGACTCATCAAGCTCTTTGAGCTCCTTTTCAAGGACATATTCTTTGTCCTCAAAACGAAGCGCCATCTTGATGTTGCGCATCCAATCGTTATAGTTAGAGCCATCCATAACGACTTTGGAGCAAATGTTGAGCAAAGAGAAGTTGTAGTTGGAGGATGATGAAGCAGAAGTGTTTCCAGGAGTAGACATCTGAAAAGAAAGAAAGTTTTAGTTAGATCTCAAGATACCTCAATATAATAACCCAAAGATATAATGTTAAGGTTAGGATCCAACTATGAAGATTCACAACTTAGAAATGGGATGCCGAGATCCAAGTGTAAATTTCATAAAGGTAGGTGAATGACGATTCACCAATTCCACCATTAGACGAAATAAACGAAGTGAAATTCCTAATTCTTTTGAGATACATTGAAACTATTCAATGGCATGTTTTAATCTCAGATTATGCTCTTCTATTTGTGACTGGGATGCCGAGGATCACAAACAAGATGTGAATAACCATGCAAATGTGCTTGGTAACCTCATTGTCTTTATCATTAACTATTGATGTGCTGGTAAACCACACACGCTCCATCAAAACGACAATTATGAGATACCCATTACTACTCTTTATTAGTGCCTTTTAGTGTGCTGGTTAACCACACACGCTCCACTAACGACCAATAAAACAGAATGTGCAATTTCATGGATTAGCATACTTTTCATATTTTTCCTAAAGTAACTAGAGTTGGGATTTTGTAAAATAATGTTCTAGTACTTTCTTTAATAACATTATACTTTTAATGAGATGTAGTTGTCCTATTAAACCCGTTCTGCTAACGACCCTCCACTAATCAAGGAAGCGGTGGGTGAGAGTGGACACCCATTTAACTACCATTTTATAGGCGGTTTCCTTATACCCCCTTATAGACTAGCTTCGTGAATGAGGCATACTAGCGATTTGACTGACCATATTCTTATACATATATAATATTAAACTTTTAATTATAATACATATATAAGGTGTGTTTTAAACTTTTTAAAACTGTAAGGTTTATATATAAATTTCGAAAAATTAAACTATTAATTTAAATTTAAAATAAACCAAATAACTAGATTTAATAATTATCTATTAATTAACTTTTAATTAATCTATTAAATCTTGTAAGGATTATCTAATCAAATTAAACAATTAATTTAATCCTAATCCTTATCCCTCTAGATTTCGAAAATTAGGGTAAAGGATAATTTCCTTATTTTTCTCAATTATCCAATTAGGCAATAATTATCCAAAATAAGATAAAACCCTAAAATAACAAGCAAATTTCGAAATTCAAGGGAGGAGGCTAGGGTTTTCCAAAACCCTAACCCTAATTTCGATTAGGGTTCATGGAGGCTAGGGTTTTTCGAAAAACCCTTTGAACCAAAAACCCTAAAAACGGAAATTTTGGCCTTTAGGGTTTAATGGCTATAAACCCTAATTTGCAATTCAATTTAAAACAAACAATGGCTCTGATACCACTGATGGGTTTTAGGTAAAACAAATAAACTAGAAAAACAATTCCTAAGTTCACATGCAACCTACTTTGGATCTATGTTTTAACTATTGAACATATAACTTTGAATTGCAAACAAGAACCCTAGAGGAGAGAGGCTAATTTCGAAATTAACAAACTAGGGTTTCAGAATTACATACCTTTCAATTGTTATAGCAAACAATTGTTAATCCTCTTGAACTTGATATTCTTGGAAGCCTAGCACCACAAATGTAATGCCTCTAATGGAATCACACCCAAGAACTAGCAAGAAGGAAACTTGAAGGAGAGAGGGTAGGGTATGCAAAATCGGCCTAGGGTTTCTTCCAAGGTAGGAGTGGCCGATTTTAGGAGCTGGGAGGCTCCTTATATAACTGAGGGATCTAGGGTTTAGGGAAAACCCTAATACTCCTTTGCCTAGGGCCTAAGCTAACCCAAAGGCCTTATCCAAAGCCCCTTGGACGAAATCCTTAGGGTTTCCCCTATAGATTTCGTCCACCTCCTTCCAAGGAGGTTCTGGAGCCTTCCACTCAACTATTAGATAATTGCAAACTAGTCCCTGCACTTTATAATAATACTTTTAACCCCAAAATTAATTTTGATTAATTTTTGGCTAACAATTAATTAAACATAATGATTTCTAATTAATATATTAATTTTTTAACATATTAATAAATCATTTATATTAATTTATTAATCTTATAAATTAATATCTCTCCTTTCATAATTTCCTTGTCTAGTTGCTAGGTTTGAGGGCAACCCAAAAGGATTGTGCTGCTATCAATTCAAGTACATACCAATTATAGTTATGGGCTTAGACACCTAATCCAACAGAAACCAAGTAGAACCAAGCGAGTATAATATGAATAATGGTCAAGAGGCGAACAATGTAAGAAGTAAATTTCATGATCTATTTAAGGAAGCTGAAGAAAAGGTTTATCTGAATTCCAAATACAACAAATTATCATGTGTTGTTCATTTATACCATCTGAAGTGTCTTAATGGGTGGAGTAATAAATCCTTTTCCATGCTGCTAGAGTTTTTAACAGATTTGTTACCTGAAGGAAACTTGTTGCCTAAAACAACTCAACAAGTGAAAAAAATGATGTCAAGACTAGGACTTGGATATGAAAAAATCCATTCATGTCCTAATGGTTGCATGTTGTTCTGGGAGGATAAAGAGAAAGATGAATATTGTTCTATTTGTGGATCGTCTAGATGGATAGTTCCTGAAGATAATTCATCTAATGAAATGAGTCCAATAAAGAAGAAGGCATCAAAAATATTACGTTGGTTCCCTTTAAAGCCTAGACTTCAGAGATTGTTCATTTCATCGAAGACAGCTAACCTTATGAAGTGACATCATGCAGAACGTGTTAACGATGGAAAACTACGACATCCTGTTGATGCTTTAGCTTGGAATGATTTTGATAGGAAGTATCCTGAATTTACAAGTGATTCTCGCAATGTTCGTTTAGCACTTGCAAGTGATGGTTTCAATCCATTTAGGACAATGAACACAACACATAGTATTTGGCCAGTCATCCTTATTCCTTATAATTTACCACCATGGTTGGTTATGAAACAACCTAACTTCATTCTTTCTTTAATCATACATGGTCCATCAAGTCCTGGAAACAAGATAGATGTCTACATGCAACCTTTAATAAAAGAATTGAAGGAGTTGTGGGAGGTGGGAGTTGATACATTTGATGCATCAAGGAAAGAAAATTTTCAATTAAAGGCATCAATTTTTTGTATAATATCTGACTTTCCTGGTTATGCTAACTTGTTTGGGTGGAGTACCAAGGGAAAACGTGCTTGTCCTGTGTGTGGGTTTGAAACTATATCTAGATGGCTACCCGAAGGAAAAAAGTGGTGTTATATGTGTCATAGAAGATGGCTTCCGGTTGATCACCATTGGCGTAAAGACACTAGATCCTTTGTTGAAAAAACAGAGGTAAGAGAAGCTCCTAATCCTGTTACTGGTGAGGATGTTCTCCAACAATTAGGTGATAATGAATTTCTTGTCCAATGTGTTGATGATTGTCCTTGGAAAAAGAAAAGTATTTTGTTTATGTTGCCATATTGGAAACATTTGTTGTTACGTCACAATCTTGATCTGATGCACATAGAAAATAATGTTTCTGAAAATTTTACGGGCACTTTTTTGGATCAAGATAAGAAATCGAAAGATAATTATAAAGCAAGACTTTATCTAAAACTACTTGGCATAAGAAAAGAATTACATCCAAAGAAGCGACCAAGAAGCAATACTGCTTTCTTGCCGAAAGCATGTTATCCAATGACTCGGACTGAGAAATCTAGGTTCCTGAAAACCCTTAAGTCAATTAAGCCTCCAGATGAATTTTCATCCAACATATCTCGATGTGTGCAACTTAAAGACAAGAAACTAATTGGGCTAAAAAGCTATGACTGACATATGTTGATGCAAGAGTACTTACCTACTGCATTACGTGAAAGCTTGCGAGATCATGTAGTCTCAGTTATAATTGAGTTGTGTGATTTTTTTAGGATCATTCGCTATAAAGGCCTATCTCCATTTGATCTTGAGTTTCTCCATGCTAAAGTTGTTGTCACTTTATGCATTATGTGGGTTTAAATATGATCTCATGTGATCTAATCTAGATACTTGTGCGTTAGTTTCATGAGACAAACTATTATATTCGCCTATATATTAATTTTTCGAATTTAATTTTTTGTGTTGCATTTGACGTTTCTTTTTAAATGATTGAGGTGCATTGCATTTGTTTGGTATTGTCCTTGGCAGCCTAGATACCCTTATTATACTTCATAAGACCTTCATATTCATGAGCACTGGATTTTTGTTGATTACCCTGAATAAATGTAGCACCTGGTTCCTGGTATTTAATTCATTTATGTAATTTTACATTTTTGGCCTGGGACTCGGCGAGTTGATGGCCCAACTCGCCGAGTAGAAGCGGGATAGAACGCGGGGTTTAAGTATGGGACTCGTCGAGTCGGATCCTGGACTCGACGAGTAGGCTCTGTCTGGACAAAAACCCTAATCTGAGGGTTTGCACCCTATTTAATCATCTCATTCAGCCCCCACTCGTCCCTATTGCTCCCAGAAACCCTCCCTAGCAAACCCTAAGTGTTTTGGTGCAAGATTCAAGGCTTTTGAGTGATTTTGTGGATTTTGATCACAAGGAAGAAGGAAGAGCATAGAAGGATCAAGAGGAGACTGAAGGATTCTAGTTTGGTGCATCATTTGCTGTTCTCAGAAGGTATAAAGTCTATACCTTGCTTGTTCTTTTGTTAGATCCCTTTTTGGGGAGATTTAGGGCTTTTATAAGCCATTCTTGGTAACCAACCATGATTGCAAGCATGGTTGGGGGTTGAAGCTTCGGATCTAGGTCCATCGAAGGGTCACAAGGCAGGTAGGGGTTGCTTTTGCACCCATGGAAGGTCCCATGCATCTTAAGAGCTTCTTTTTGGGCATTTTAGGCTCAAAGTCCCATGCATGCACGTAAAGTTTGTAACTTTACGTGCTAGATTGAGTTTAGGGACCTAGATCTATCATTTGGACAAGAGTTGCACTCCAGAAATCGAAGAAATAAGACTTGGACTGCATCGACTCGGCGAGTCGTTCTTGGGACTCGGCGAGTCCATGGTTAGACTTCCCTTTTTATGTTATGGTTCATGGGAACCAGTTGAGTGAAAGAAAGGTTTTAGAGGGTCCAAGGGAGTGACCCAAACGTATTGGGATAAGCCATAGTCCTGGAGTTCATAGGACTCGACGAGTGCACGAGCAGACTCGGCGAGTCCAAGGTAATCTCCCAACTCTTGAAGATGAACTCGACGAGTTGTTCATACAACTCGGCGAGTCGAGGACAGGACGTGTTCTTAGGATGAAGATGGACTCAACGAGTGTTCATACCGCTCGGCGAGTCGGAAGAAGGTTCATCCGAGGTTGTGTTAGAAGGAGAACTCGTCGAGTCGTTGCTAAACTCGACGAGTAGGGACGTGGATGAGGACAGTTACAGAAATAGGGACTCGACGAGTTGACGACCCAACTCGGAGAGTCGGGTCAACTGGAAGTTGAATTTGACTTTGACTTGGACTTGGTCTGGGGTAAAATAGTCATTTTACCCTAAGGGGTAGATATCAGATTCTGATTAAGTGTTTTGTGGGGATTATAGCCGGAGGATTTCCGGAGCAGCAGCAGTCAGGGATTCCCCGCACAGATTATCAGCAGCTACTCGTTTGAGGTGAGTTACTGTTAGGTGCATTTCATGCATTCATTTTGTAGTTTTAGTTCATAAAAGTGCATTGCATTTAGGTTTAAACTCATGCATTTTGCATATTTTTTGGGATTTTTCATGATGCAATTCCATTCACACACTTTTATGATATTTCAGGGACTTTTGAAGGTTGGATCTTGAAGAGAGAGAATGAAGAAATAAAGAATTTGGCTTCACAAGTATTTACACGGCCGTGTAAATGATAGCTTATAATTTACACGGGCCGTGTAAACGCATATACAAGAGCATTCTACTTCGAAGGCCTAGAAGGATTGAGCATTCTACTTTTCTTGTTTACACGGTCGTGTAAATTGCACCCTTTAATTTACACGGGCCGTGTAAACGTCTCGACAGTTTTTAAAGTAGTTTTACTCTCATATAATTCAGACAATCGGTTTTTTTGGAAGTTAGGTCGGATTTTGGGCAGAGAGAAGGCGATTTTCAGAACTTTTGGAAGTAGATTAACACTTGGAAACACTTTAATTTCCTTTTTGTAAGTCAATTTGAAGTTTAAACTTGTTTGATTTGTAGTTTAACCTAGACATGTGTGGTTGATTTCATTATCATTTTCGAATCTGAATTCTTAAGTATGTGTTGTTAGGTTGTAACTTGAACTTGATTTGTGTTTAACATCTAGTAATCTGTGATTTGATCTTAATCATGTGTTTGGTTTATTCTCTTTTTCACTTGATCAATGAATTAGGGTTTTTATCAATCTAGTTAATCAAATTGTAAAATTCGTATATGTTTTATGATTTGATGTTAGTAACATGCACTTAATTGATTGTAATTAAATCAAAGTGAGTGTAATCAAAGATTAAATGTTCATAATCCCAAGCTTATAAGGAATATTGAATATTGTTGGTAATTGTTGCAAGAACTTAATAAGAACTTAAAGTCATTTAATGATTTGATGAAAGAGCTTATTTGAATTAAATCAATTAAATGAAGTTTTATTTGAAGAACATGTTTTGAATAAAACAATTTTTGTCAACTTGGATATTAGAGTTTATTAGTATCTAAATTACCAACCTAGATAGAACATAATCATATTCATTTTGCATCTTTCAACATAATACATGTATAAGAATCAGAATCGGAAATGTATTTCTTTTACTAAATTCTGTTAACAATCTTGTTTATTTATGAAGTTTAAATCTAGTTCAAACACAATCCCCCATTTTAATATTATTTGTATTATGTGTGAAAATATGGGAAGATAAGAAGTCCTGTATTCATGTGGACCGACCCTGCTTACTCTAAACTATCTTTAGTATAAGAAATAGCAGTGACTTGAGCTTTATTAATATTATTTTATCCCATTATTTGTTGGTTTGACAGCCAAACAGTTACCTTTCAGTAGCGGTGGGTCTACGGCCACAATATCGGCCCACCAGTAGGAGTTGTATGTTAGATGATTGTCTTTGTGACATTCATCTAGGGTTGCTACTACCTGATATGTTTATGTGCTAGCTTGATATGCTATATGTTATATGTGATAGTGTTAGTAGGTGGAGAATATGATGGGTTTTAGGTAAAACAAATAAACTAGAAACAATTCCTAAGATCACATGCAACCTACTTTGGATCTATGTTTTAACTATTGAACATACAACTTTGAATTGCAAAACAAGAACCCTAGAGGAGAGAGGCTAATTTCGAAATTAACAAACTAGGGTTTAGGGTTTACATACCTTTCAATTGTTATAGCAAACAATTGATATTCCCTTGATCTTGATCTTGATCTTCTTGGAAGCTTTAGCACCACAAGTGTAATGCCTCTAATGGAATCACACCCAAACTAGCAAG
Source organism: Lactuca virosa (assembly GCF_052849685.1). Lineage (NCBI taxonomy): Eukaryota > Viridiplantae > Streptophyta > Magnoliopsida > Asterales > Asteraceae > Lactuca > Lactuca virosa. The sequence continues at coordinate 77,086,647 of NC_136432.1, read as the reverse complement.
AAGGAAAGTAGAAGAGAGAGGGGAGAGGGAGTATGCAAAATCTCGGCCTTAGGGTTTCTTCAAAAAAAAGAGTGACCAAAAACATGAACCAGGAGGCTCCTTATATAGCTGAGGGATCTAGGGTTTAAGGGAAACCCTAGTTATCCTTTGCTTAGGGCCTAAGCAAACCCAAGGGCCTTATCCAAGCCCCTATGGACGAAATTATTAGGGTTTCCCCTAAAGATTTCGTCCACCCTCTTCCAAGGGGGTTCTAGAGCCTTCCACTCAACTATTAGATAATTGCAAACTAGTCCCTACACCTTATAATTAATTATTTTTACCCCAAAATCAATTCTGATTAATTTCTGGCTAACAATTAATTAAACATAATGATTTCTAATTAATATATTAATCCATTAACATATTAATAAATCATTTATATATATATTAATTTATTAATCTTAAAAATTAACATCTCTCCTTTCATAATTTCCTTGTCCAGTTGCTAGGTTGAGGGCAACCCAAAAGGACTGTGCTGCTATCAATTAAAGTATATACCAATTATAGTTATGGGCTTAGACACCTAATCCAACAGTCTCCCACTTGGATAAGTCTGTAACTATAATTGCTAGTATGCCTTCTAAATTTGACCAGCAAATTGTAGCTTCCAAAAGCTGCTGCCGAACTCTGACCCAGTCAGTTACGTGTCCTAAGATAAGTGATCATATAACCCTTCGTTCTGCTTGATATCCCCAGACAAAAGACATGGAATGTAATCAATCTGTTTGTCCAGAATCTATGTTTCCCGATTCCTGATTTGTGATGATGTAGGACTTCTAATCGAACACATCAATTTAGTCCTGGCTGGGCCCAGCACATAAGTCAACACCAAATCATCGAGGGGCCCACAGATATCGCTTTTCCTGTTAGGGCAAAAGGAACGAATAAACGTTGACTCATATGCTTGTATCTTTTACTCATCAAATTATACATGACAATTCGTTTTATAACACCAAGTTACTGATGCGGTTTCGTATCACCAATGTATAACCGACTTTGTAAATTACAACTCATATATCTTCGTTTCAAGATTATAAGATATTATCGTCTCAATATTACTCGTGATGAATTCCATGAAGTGATACTCTGAGCGAGGGTTTATCCAATACTCAAATCTCAATTTCTGAGTACTCATGAACATTGCAGCAATTCTATTGCCATGTCTATCCTTAGACAATCTGCAATCCAATTCATGACAGTCGTAATTCACTACTTACTTCCAAGAGTACGAGCGACTGTGGAGTTTGAATAATCTCATTATTCAGGAAGTAAAACATGCAAAAATGAAACACAATAATAAACAATTGACAAAAGGTAGTAGCCAAACTTATAAATAATACTTTATTATTTAATCACCAAAAGTCAATTACATTTACTTTGTTACAAGTTTCAAAAACTAATCTAACTACTAAAACTAATATCATCTTTCAGTCCTATGCTTCGAGCATGCTGAATATGCTTAGCCCTACTCACACCCTTTGTGAGAGGATCTGCTGGGTTATCTTCAGATGACACCCTCTTTACTATAAGATGGCCTTCTTCTACTCTATGTCTGATGAAATGGTACTTTCTGTCGATATGTCTGGTCTTACCATGATCTCTCGGTTCCTTTGTCAAGGCAACTGCTCCTTCATTATCGCAGAACAGTTCCATAGGCTCCTGGATGGTTGGAACAACTCCGAGATCCCCGATGAAGTTCCTCAACCAAGCTGCTTCTTTCGACGCTTCACTTGCTGCTATGTACTCTGATTCACAAGTAGAATCAGCCACCGTATTTTGCTTGGAACTCTTCCAAGTAACTGCTCCTCCATTCAGTAAAAATACCCAACCCGACTGAGAACGGAAGTTATCTCTATCCGTCTGAAAGCTGGCATCACTGTAACCATCTACTCTCAAAGTATCACTGCCACCAAGCACAAGAACCCAGTCCTTTGTCCTTCGCAAATACTTGAGTATATTCTTAACTGCTATCCAATGAGCTCTACCTGGGTTTCCCTGATAGCGACTGACCATGCTCAAAGCAAATGCCACATCAGGGCGAGTACATGTCATAGCGTACATGATCGATCCGACAGCGGAAGCATAAGGTACACGACTCATGTCATCTATTTCAACATCTATACTCGGTCATTGAGTCTTACTCAATTTGGTATTGCTCTGGATAGGTAGCTCTCCCTTCTTGGAATTTTCCATACTAAACCTCTTTAGTACCTTATCCAAGTATGTGCTCTGACTAAGTCCAATTAGTCTCTTCTTTCTATCTCTCAATATTCTAATCCAAAGAATATAGGCAGCTTCTCTAAGGTCTTTCATGGCAAAACACTTTCCAAGCCAAGACCTAACTTCTTTCAAGGTTGGAACGTCGTTACCAATGAGTCATATGTCATCGACATACAACACCAGAAAAGTTACTATACTCCCACTAGCCTTGATATACACACATAACTCATCTTCACTTCTAGAGAAACCAAACTCTTTGACTTTCTCATGGAAGCAAAGATTCCAACTGCGAGATGCTTGTTTCAATCCATAAATGGATTTCTCAAGCTTGCACACTCTATTGGGGAACTTTGCATCAACAAAACCCTCTGGCTGACTCATGTAAACATCTTCAGCCAACTTCCCATTAAGGAAAGCAGTTTTGACATCCATCTGCCAGATTTCATAATCATGAAAGGCAGCTATGGCGAGCAATATCCTAATAGATTTAATCTTAGCTACTGGTGAGAAGGTCTCATCATAGTCAACCCCTGGGGTTTGAGTGAAACCTTTTGCAACCAGTCGAGCCTTGAATGTGTGCACATTTCCATCCATGTCTGTCTTCTTCTTGAAGATCCATTTGCACCCAACTGTCTTACGACCTGGTGCACTATCAACCAAATTCCAAACTTGGTTGTCATACATGGACTTAATCTCGCTGTCCATTGCCTCCTTCCACTTGGAATCCTCTGGGCCTGCCATTGCTTCCTTATAAGTGACTGGTTCATCTAAGTTTACCAGTGTTCTGTCACTTATGAATGTGTCACCATCTGAAGTAATATGAAAACCATACAACTCAGGTGGCACACTCACCCTAGTGGATCTTCTAAGAGGTAATGAGTTATCGATTGGTTCAACAGGAACTGTTTCCTCTGGTTGAGTGCTAGTGTCATCTAAGGTTCCTTCATTGGCTGACTCTTGAATTTCTTCAAGGTCAATAGTGCTCCCACTGTCCTCTTTGAATATGAGCTCTCTTTCAAGAAAGACTCCTCTTCGTGCTACAAAGACCACGTTCTCACTAGGCTTGTAGAACAAATATCCAAAAGACTGCTTTGGGTAACCAATGAAAACACATTTCTCACGTCTAGCTGCTAGCTTGTCGTGAGTCTCTCGTCTTACGAAAGCTTCACAACCCCAGACTTTAATATGTGCTAACGAGGGAACTTTCCCTGTCCACATTTCGTGAGGTGTTTTGGCAACCTTCTTTGTAGGGACAAGATTGAGGATGTGGGCGGCTGTCTCTAAGGCACACCCGCAGAAGTGAATGGGAAGCGAAGCCCGACTCATCATTGAACGAACCATGTCTAACAAGGTTCGATTACGCCTCTCAGCTACACCATTTAACTGTGGTGTCCTAGGAGGAGTCAATTGTGAGACTATCCCACATTCTTTCAGATAGTCGTTAAACTCGATACTAAGATACTCCCCGCCTCTATCGGATCTAAGTATCTTTATCTTTCTGCCCAATTGATTTTCGACTTCATACTTAAACTCTTTGAACTTTTCAAAAGTTTCTGACTTATGCTTGATCAAGTAGATATATCCATACCTGCTATAATCGTCAGTGAAAGTCACATAGAATCGATTAGCATCTCTTGTAGTTGATCTGAATGGCCCACACACATCTGTGTGTATGAGATCCAACAGACCTTCACCTCTTTCACAAGACCCTGTGAATGGTGATTTTGTCATCTTTCCCAAAAGACAAGATTCACACATATCATCTGACTTTAGGTCAAATGATTCCAACACTCCATCCTTTTGGAGTTGGGCTATGCGCTTCTTGTTAATGTGTCCAAGACGACAATGCCACAAGCATGCCTTGTCTACACTATTAGACAAGTCAATATTAAGTACACTATTTCCTAGGCTATCAACACAAGTCACTGTTTCATACACACCATTACAAGGCAAAGCTTCAAACATAAAAACACCATTCTTATAAACAGAAATTGAACCATTCAAATCATTAAAAGAATATGTAAAACCTTGTTTGAACAATGCATGAAATGAAATAATGTTTCTCGTCATCTCAGACGAATAGCAACAATTTATTAAATCTAATCTAACATCATTACTAAGCAGAAGCTGATAAACTCCGATCTTGGTTACTGGTGAAGACTTTCTGTTTCCCATGATCAGGTTTATCCTTCCTCGCTCTATCTCCTCACTTTCCTTTAGACCCTGCAAATCAGAACAGATATGAAAACCACATCCTGTATCAAGGACCCATGAACGAGAAGATAATGAGTTATTAGCAGAAATAGTGTAAATACCTGCCGAAGATGGCTTCACTTTGCCATCCTTGATATCTTGCAGATATTGTGGGCAAGATCTCTTCCAATGCCCCTTTTGGTTGCAGTAAAAGCAAACTGCCTCTTTTGGATTAGAAACATGGGGAGTGGAACCATTGGGCTTAGCCTTTGGGCCATTACTAGATGACCCAGCTTGAGCCTTGCTCTTCCAGTTTTGCTTGGGAGGACCTTTCCTCTTTTTCCCCTTTCCCTGTCCAATAGCCAAAACAGGGGCACTCGTAGGTGTGGAGGGTATACTTTTACCCTTCATCCCTGCCTCAGCTGTCTGCAACAAGTTGTGCAATTGGGCCAAGGTCTGCTCAGTATTGTTCAAATGGTAAGTTAGAATAAACTGACCATAACATTCAGGAAGTGAGTTCAAGACCATGTCAATGGCCAATTCCTCATCAAAGTGAATATTGAGCTTGACCAAACGCTCTATGTAGCGTTGCATTCTTTGCACATGTGACACAACCGACTCCCCATCTTTCATCTTGCAAGCCATGAGTGACTTGACTACTTCGAACTTTTCTTGACGAGCTCGCTTATGGTACTTTTCCATAAGGTCCTTGTTCATCTCGAAAGGCCAGTAGTCCTCATAGTACCTCTGCAGTTCTGGGGACATAGTTGCCACCATGATGCATGCCACTTTGGTAGCATCATCGTAATGTTTCTTGTAGGCAGCAAGATCTTCAGGAGTAGCTTCATTCTCATCAAGCTCTTTGAGCTCCTTTTCAAGAACATATTCTTTGTTCTCGAAACGAAGAGCCATCTTGATGTTGCGCATCCAATCGTTATAGTTTGAGCCATCCATAACGACTTTGGAGTAGATATTGAGCAAAGAGAAGTTTGGTTGGAGGAGGACGAAGCAGAAATGTTTCCAGGAGTAGACATCTGAAAAAAGAAAGTTTTAGTTAGATTTCAAGATACCTTAATAAAATAACCCAAAGATATAATATCAAGGTTAGGATCCAACTATGAAGATTCACAACTCAGAAATGGGATGCCGAGATCCAAGTGCAAATTTCATAAAGGTAGGTGAATGACGATTCACCAATTCCACCATTAGACGAAACAAACGAAGTGAAATTCCTAATTCTTTTGAGATACATTGAAACTATTCAATGGCATGTTTTAATCTCAGATTATGCTCTTCTATTTGTGACTGGGATGCCGAGGATCACAAACAAGATGTGAATAACCATGCAAATGTGCTTGGCAACCTCATTGTCTTTATCATTAATTATTGATGTGCTGGTAAACCACACACGCTCCATCAAAATGACAATTATGAGATACCCATTACTACTCTTTATTAGTGCCTTTTAGTGTGCTGGTTAACCACACACGCTCCACTAACGACCAATAAAGCATAATGTGCAATTTCATGGATTAGCATACTTTTCACATTTTTCCTAAAGTAACTAGAGTTGGGATTTTTGAAAATAATGTTCTAGTACTTTTAATATCATTATACTTTTAATGAGAAGTAGTTGTCCTATCAAATCCGTTCTGCTAACGACCCTCCACTAATCAAGGAAGCGGTGGGTGAGAGTGGACACCCATTCAACTACCATTTTATAGGCAGTTTCCTTATACCCCCCTTATAGATCAGCTTCATGAATGAGGCATACTAGCGATTTGACTGACCATATTCTTATACATATAATATTAAACCTTTAATTATAATATATATATAGGGTGTGTTTTAAAACTTTTTAAAACTTCAAGGGTTTATATAAATTTCGAAATTTAAGCTGTTAAATTCAAATTTAAATAAACCAATTAACTAGATTTAATATTTATCTATTAATTAACTATTAATCAAATTATTAAATCTTGTAAGGATTATCTAATTAAATTAATCAATTAATTTAATCCTAATCCTTATCCCTCTAATTTCGAAAAATAGGGTAAGGATAATTATCCAATTAATCTAATTAAGTAACAATTATCCAAAAACAAGAAATCCTAGTTATCCTCTTAGCTTATTTCGAAATTCATAAGGGAGGAGGCTAGGGTTTTCAAAACCCTAACCCTAATTTCGATTAGGGTTCTTTGGAGGCTAGGGTTTTCGAAAAAAAACCTTTGATCCAAAACCCTAGAAATCGAAAAATTGGCCTTTAGGGTTTAATAGCTATAAACCCTAATTTGCAATTCAACAATTGTAGCAATTCAATTTAAAACAACAATGGCTTTGATACCACTGATGGGTTTTAGGTAAAACAAATAAACTAGAAACAATTCCTAAGTTCACATGCAACCTACTTTGGATCTATGTTTTAACTATTGAACATACAACTTTGAATTGCAAAACAAGAACCCTAGAGGAGAGAGGCTAATTTCGAAATTAACAAACTAGGGTTTAGGGTTTACATACCTTTCAATTGTTATAGCAAACAATTGATATTCCCTTGATCTTGATCTTCATATTCTTGGAAGCTTTAGCACCACAAGTGTAATGCCTCTAATGGAATCACACCCAAACTAGCAAGAAGGAAAGTAGAAGAGAGAGGGGAGAGGGAGTATGCAAAATCTCGGCCTTAGGGTTTCTTCAAAAAAAAGAGTGACCAAAAACATGAACCAGGAGGCTCCTTATATAGCTGAGGGATCTAGGGTTTAAGGGAAACCCTAGTTATCCTTTGCTTAGGGCCTAAGCAAACCCAAGGGCCTTATCCAAGCCCCTATGGACGAAATTATTAGGGTTTCCCCTAAAGATTTCGTCCACCCTCTTCCAAGGGGGTTCTAGAGCCTTCCACTCAACTATTAGATAATTGCAAACTAGTCCCTGCACCTTATAATTAATTCTTTTAACCCCAAAATCAATTCTGATTAATTTCTGGCTAACAATTAATTAAAGATAATGATTTCTAATTAATATATTAATCCATTAACATATTAATAAATCATTTATATATATATTAATTTATTAATCTTATAAATTAATATCTCTCCTTTCATAATTTCCTTGTCCAGTTGCTAGGTTGAGGGCAACCCAAAAGGACTGTGCTGCTATCAATTCAAGTATATACCAATAATAGTTATGGGCTTAGACACCTAATCCAACAGAATAGTCCCCAAGTTCGGTCGTTAGGACCGAAGTGTAGGTCGGGCACCCCAGAATTACCTGACAGTATGTTCATGCTATGATATAATATGGTAGTAGTAGGAGGTGAAATAGTCCTCGGATGTCGGTCGTAAGGACCGACGGGTAAGTCAAGCACCTCAGAATGTCTTGACCTGGGTAGTCAGGCACCCCAGAATTGCCTGGCAGTATATGTGTGTTATGTAGTAGTGGTAGGGGTGAAATAGTCCCCGGTAGTCGGGTGAAACAGACCGACGGGTAAGTCAAGCACCCCAGAATGGCTTGACCTGGGTAAGTCAAGCACCCTATAATGGCTTGACCTGGGTAGTCAGGCACCCCAGAACTTCCTGGCAGTATGTATTGTATATGTGTGGTGCGATGGGGGAACTCACTAAGCTTCGTGCTTACAGTTTACAGTTTTGGTTTCAGGTACCTCTTCAGCGAAGGGGAAAGAGCTGGCGCAGTAGCGGCACATCATACACACACGCATTGATTTTCCGCACTTGAGATATTTTGGGATTGTACTCTGACATGTTGCTATTATATGTTTTTAGTTTTCAGACATGATACATTGATTCACAAAATGATATATTGTTACGCAGTTTTCTTATGAATGTTTTATAATCCGTTAATTAAAATGAAATTTTTTTGGACTCGAAATTTAGGATGTTACAATAAAACCCTAGGAATTCTCTTTTGAATGATGCATTACTTAGTTAGATTGGATTGCATTCATGTGAATGCTATGGGTACTCAAAACACAAATTTCACCAAACAGGAGAAATATGTTATCCATTTAACAATCTAATGAATGTGAATTGTACCCTAATTTTCCAATAGTACTTTGTGATTTATATGATTTGGTTAAATATGCATCTATGTTACTGTTTATCAATCATGTCATGTGAAAGGTTAATTGATGACTACATTATACAACTTGCTTTTACAACCGAGTTGGATGTAACATGTATAATGCAGTTATATCTCAACAACCGCCTCACGTATATAACTCAGGTAAGATCATTAAGATCATTGGTGTCTTATATTAAGACATTAAATGCCAAGATTATGAGATAAACAATGTTTGATATATGAAATAATATGGGTCAGTTGCTTAATGAAATCATAACCTTATTTAACAAATAATGATGTTTTGAAATATAATAACCAATCCTTTTTAAAAAAAACAATATACATTTTTCAATCAAATCATATGGTTAATATTTTTAATATACAACGAAGTCATAATAATAATAATAATAATAATAATAATAATAATAATAATAATAATAAACTCAATCTTGTAGACAGTAATAAGTATAAAACCTACATAACAAAATATGATTTATGAAAATGCAAATTCCTTCATGGCAAAAAGATAACAAAATACTATCAATATCAATATTGTCAGAATAGTTATCATAGATATTCTTTCCTAAAGTTCTTACATCAACTAAAAACTAATTCATCTAACTTCCTCATGGTTATGGGAAATGTGTATTTCTACATGTATGAATTTTACATACAAAAAAATATAATTTTTGTTATCCACCAAAAGAGGTGCTTTTGAGTTAATACAAAGTGCAAAACTACTTAACAAATACTTACTTTCCAACCGAGTTCATAGTAAGTGCTCATCATAATGTCAACCATTTATTAAATGTCATAATAGTTACACTACCAACATTCTTGTTGTTGGTTGCACTAAATTCTAATTACAAGTATGTTGATTAAAATGATTAGTAAATTTTAGTTTTGGTCCTTTCAGTATGTGTAACACTCCATATTTCATACACTAAAAATATAAAATTTCAAAAGAAATATGTTACAAATTAAAGTCATATCATATGAAAACTTGACCCCTTAAAAAGACATTTCCAAAAGTGTTAGATAGCGTGTGAGTTACAATTTCATGTCAAACAACCATATAGAAGCTATATAATAACCAAATAGTCATAATACATAAATAATGACTAATGCTGTTAAATCATGAAAGTGACCCTCTTGAACTTTGCTACCGCAGCCACTTCAGCACCCGCAGTCAGTCTTTTCATCAGCAACCGCAACCGCAACCGCAACCGGACTCTTGCTACCGCAGTCAACTTAGCTAGATTACTTCATTTGTCTTTATTGTAATACACTCTATTATCCAGTACGCCTTGCATGGCTACGTATAGAGATGTAATCTAGTGCACTTCTGAGTTTCTATAAATAGAGACTTATTCTCTTGTATCCAATACAGATAACTTATGAATTCTAAATACATTTCTCTGAAGTTATCTTCTCTATTTCTCTATCTTTCTACTCTTCACTTCTTACTTGTTACTGGAACATAACTGATTATAACCTCTCTTCGGAGCAAGTCTTTGAGACTTAATCACCAAGTTTGATCTACCTTATTAACTCGGTTTGAATGCATTCCTTGTTATGAATCAACTTGTGTGTTTTCTTGATATAACAATTGTAGTCATTTCTATTTCTTTACATTTCCGCAACTAACTCTCTAACTATTTAACTCTAACTTATTAATATTATTGTTGAGCTTTCAGATCCTTTGATATTAACTATTCCGCAATATAGTTGTTCTAACGTTTTGTTCAATTGTATCTCTAAGTTTTTCTCTCAACAATTGGTATCAGAGCCATAGTGGTTGCTTTTTGAAAATGGAACTCTGATTTTTCAAAAGGCTTTCTATACCACTTAAGCTCATATCTAAAAAAAAAACAACTTCAAAATGGCTCAATCGTTATCTCTGAATGTTTCCAACAGTGTTGGTGGTTCTAACCGAGCCCCAATACTGGTAGCAAATGAATATCATCACTGGTCATAAAGAATGGAAAGGTACTTGAGAAGACTTGGTAGAGATGTATGGCGATCCGTAGAAGAAGGACCACATGTCCCAGTACTTACACATGTTCAAACCGACGGCGCTACAACCAGATTAGGAGGAGGTCAACCAGTCATGAGCCGTCCCACCGAGGATGATCTCGATAAAATGGAAAATGATGCTGTTGCTTTTTATGAAATCTCCTGTGGAGTTGCTCCTGACAACTTCGATATTATCATAAATTGCAAATCAGCAAAAGAGATCTGGGAAGTTCTCAAGAATTTGTACGAAGGATCAGAACAAGCACAAGACAAGAAGCTTACTACCGCACTCAATGAGTTCAACAACTTCAAAGCTCATACTGCTGAAAGTTTGGAAGACTCCTTCAAAAGGTTCAACCTGATAGTCACCAAGTTATCCAATGCGGGCACCATCCGCAGTAACCATGAAACCAATCTTCAGTTTCTTAATGGTTTGGGAAGACATTGGACTATGGCTAAGATGATAGTCCAAGGCGATAGAAAGATTCACTCTTTGTCACTCTACAAGCTCTATGGAGAGCTGCAAGCACAAGAATCCACCGTACTCAACGATTGTGCTGACTTTGGAGGACCACTTGCTCTCATAGCACAAACTCCACCGCAGTCACCTTACTCTTCCTCGTATGACACTCCACCACAGTCATACCAAGCTGATTCAGAGTATGATGATGAAGAAGAATTTCAGAAGGCTATTGCTCTGGTTAGCCAACAGTTCAACCGTCTACCACCTCCTTCCTTCCGCAAGAATCAGCAGTTCAACAAACCTCCATTCAACCATAACTTCGGTTCCCAGAATAACCACTCTCGATATCCCAAAAGTTCTCATCCACCACCGCAATCTCAAAATAATCAACCAAAGGAGGTACCGCAGTCTCCTCAAACCACTGACTCCGGTACTCTCTCAGAAGACAAGACTGATGTTGTAATTTGTCACAAATGCAACAAAGAGAATCACTTTGCAAGAGATTGTAAGGCCAATGTAGTAAAAGACCGAGCCTTCTACCTTAGAATGGCTCAAGAACTGGAAGACAAAGAAAAGGCGGAAAAGGAAAGGGCATATGTGGCCCATGTCAAAAGAGACCATCAAGTTTGGTCATCCGGAGACGAAGATGAAGCCATCAGCAATGTCAAAGGAAAAGGGAAAATCTGCATGTTGGCCACTGCGGATGATGATGGTTCTACAACGCTGAACAAGAACTACTGCTACATGGCAAAAGATGGAACTCTAAGCATCGTCGAACAGGTAAAACTCATGATCCAAACTCTAAATTATAGCATGCATGACTGTCAACCCTACATAGATGATCTTAATGACACGTGTGCTGCCGTCCTTTCAGACTATAACAAAGCCTTAGATGAAAAGAACATTGCGTCCCAAGAGATGTTCCACGTAAGAGGACGACTAGATAACAAAAGACTTAAGATGGCTATGTTAGAGAAGGACCTAGAGTTAGAAAAAGATGCAAGAATGTTAAGTGAAACCCAATTAGAGATAGCTTTGAATCAGAGAGATTTAGCTCAGAGTGAAATTGTACGCTTAAATATCTTAATTGAAAAATTGTTTAATGAAAGTGAAGCTATTGAAAATTTGGTGAACAATGGAACCGTGGACAATACATACAATTGGGGTTGGTCAAATGGATATCCTACCGCAATGGATTCCTCACCCCGGTTCAACAAAGACAGACTGTATGTCCCTCCGGACCGAGAATTTCATTTCCCTGTCAATGACAAAACCTTTCCCGAAGATATCAAAACTCACTTCGGTAGACTGCATAGTCTAAGCAATAACTGTGTCATTGAGGAAATAGTGCCTGAGGTTTCGGGTTACACATGTGATCTAATTCCTATCTGTGGCACCGTTTATCCAAATTCTCAAACATCATCCGTAGTTGATGAAGAAATCGTTGTTGAGGATCACACATGTGATCTAATTCCACCTCTGTCCTCAGACCGCAGTTCATCACACTGCAGTCAAAAATCTCACAAAAGTCCCACCGCAGTCTCAACTCAGACTTACTCTGCAGTAGTTAAAACATCACTACCGCAGTCCTCAGCAAAAGGAACTGTGACTCTTCAGGCGATTCATCATGAATTACCTATAGAGAACTTTGAAGTGGGACAATGCTCTCAGATCCCAGAATCTTCAAGTTCGGATGACTCAAGCCCACGTTTTCAAAATTATCCTAAGAATTCCAGGAAACCGCAGTTGAACATCAATGATTGCGGTTCACCAAAATCCTTGGCCAAAAAGGCCTTCAAAGAGGAAATTAGATCTCGAGGCACAAACAGACAAAGTTTTTCAAAAAATAAGAAGCATGTCAGAATTCCTAAGTCCAAGAGTCCAGAAAAATTTGTTTTCTCATACTACATGTCAAAAAACTCTCCTATCAAGAAAACAAACAAAAAGGAAAGTCCAGCTTCAAAAGTCACTCCTGCTTCCTCTGTCAAAACAAAAAGGGGTGTTCAGTCTTTTCAAAACAATGGTTTTCAGGTCTATTCCTCAAATGATCCTAAATGGAAAGGTATTTTACCCACACCAACACTTTTAAAGTCACGTCAAAATTTCAACAAATGGAAGGGTATTCTACCAACTCCACCAAAAGGAACTCAGAAATCTACATGTGCAAAATCTTTTCAAAAATGTACTTTTTCGAAATCCAACAACACTCATGTCAGGAATTACCCACCTCGGACCGGTAACAAGTCCAATTCATCCTTTAAACCACTGACCAAACATAATGTCAGAACAAAAAACAAAACCTCCTTTTGTAAATGTCAGTTCAGTTGTCAGAAGAATTTATCTTTTGTCAAATCCAATCAGAGTCAGAAACCTAGTACTTTTTCCAAAACTCACAACACTCCAGATTTGATCAAACACCCAGGACTAGGACTAGAAGTTGACAAGAGACCTGTCCCTGCAACCTCGGTCCATGCATCATTCAGAAACACATCAGTTGCCCCAGGCTCCAAACTAGTTTGGATGCCTAAACTAACCGTGTAATTCTCAGGCTTTGTGCAAGGAGGAACAAGAAGATGAGTGGTTAATTGACAGTGCCTACTCCTTGCACATGACCGGAAGGTTAGAGTACCTTCGGGATTTCAGGCCAATATGCAATGGTGGAAATGTCACATTCGGCAACAATGCGAATGGTGTCATCCGCGGTTACGGTGTTCTCACTACGGGGAACTTCTCCATTCAGAAGGTTGCTTATGTAGAAAGCCTCAAACACAATCTCATCAGTGTTGGCCAACTATGTAAAGCAGTACATCGTGTTGAATTTGATGATCAATTTTGTTACGTAATGACAAGTGACAGGAACACATGCCTGATCAAATCCCGATCCGAAGGTACCATGTACCCCTTAGATGTCTCTCTGATCATTGGCAGACCGCAATTATGTTTCCTGTCCAAAGCTGTATCAGAAGTCAGCTGGCTATGGCACCGCAAGCTAGCTTATCTCAACTTCAGGTACATCAACAACTTGGTCACAGGAGAATTAGTCCGAGGTCTCCCTATTCTCAAATTCAGCAACGATACTCTCTGTCCGGCTTGTGAATGTGGTAAACAATCCAAAGCAAGTCACCCTTTGATAATGGACTCTTCTATTTCTGAACCTCTGGAGCTATTACACATTGATCTCTGCGGTCCATCAACCGTAGTCAGTCTCCACCACAAGAAATACATACTAGTTATTGTTGATGATTATACACGCTTCACATGGGTCTTCTTTCTCAGACTCAAATCAGAGACACCGCAGATTTTCATCAACTTCATCAAAGAAGTCGAACTTCAGATCAAGCTTCCAGTTAGACGCATCCACAGTGATAATGGCACTGAGTTCACTAATCATCTTCTCAACAGTTTCTTGGTGTCAAAGGGCATCACTCACAACTTCTCAGCCCCGTATACACCGCAACAAAATGGAGTAGTTGAAAGAAGGAACCGCACTCTAGTAGAAGCAGCCAGATCCATGCTTAACTTCGCCCATCTTCCTCTCTACTTCTGGGCTGAAGCTGTAGCAACCGCATGCTTTGTCCAAAACCGAAGCATTGTGTGCAAACGCCTCAATAAAACACCCTATGAGGGCCTTAACAACCGCAAGCCAAATGTTCGCTTCTTTCATATCTTTGGTTGTAGATGTTTCGTGATCAACAACCGCGATCAGCTTAACAAATTTGCACCGAAGTCTGATGAAGGCATATTCCTTGGTTATTCCACTAACAAGGTTGCTTATCGAGTGCTCATCAGGCGTACACGGCTGATCATTGAAAGATTCGATGTGAAATTTGATGATTCTCACATCCGCAACGCCCCTCCATCCACTGAAACCACTGCAATCATGGAGAGTGACATTCCTGCTTCTTCAGGACCCTTGAATCTAGTTGAAGTCAATTATGATGATCTTTTCGATCCTGTTGAAACGGTGAAACTATCCGAGGTTCTTGTGTCACCCGCAGCTCAACAACAACACGCTGATGTCTCTGGACCATCTCTATATGAAGTAGCATCTCTCAATACTTTCACCTCTCCGGTTGAGGGGGAAAGCTCTACTCCGGATCAAGCAACAACCGTCGAGGTTCCAGTACCTGATGCTGTTCAAAGTCCCACCCACAGAGAAGCAATACCATCAAACGTATCTTCGGATTCGGATAATGAAATCATAGAAAACATTGACACCAGCACCGATCCAAGGATTATCACTCTCCCATCCGCAATCCAGGGGGAACCTTCTCAGGTTCCAGAGGAACTCCCATCAGCAATCCAGGGGGAACCTCTCCCAACCGTTCAAGAAAACTCCACTCTCGTTCCAACAAACCAAGATGACTCAGCAGGATGTTCTCAAATCCAGGGGGAACTGCCATCCCCACTGCAGCTTCTTCTGATATTCAAGATATTCCCTCTACCGTAGCTGCTGATCATCTGCAGCCCCATCTACATGTATGGACGAAGGACCACCCACCAGGTCAAATCATCGGCAACCCATCCGCAGGCATCCAAACTCGATCTTCCCAGGACCTATCTGCCCACTGCCACTACGCAACATTCATGTCCTCGGTAGAGCCCATAACGATCAAAGAAGCATTGCTTGAACCTGACTGGATAGCTGCAATGCAAGAAGAGCTAGAAGAATTTCAAAGAAACAAAGTTTGGCAGCTTGTTCCAAAGCCACGTGGTCACTCCATTGTTGGCACTAGATGGGTGTTCAAAAACAAGTTGGATGAATCTGGTGCGGTAGTCAGAAACAAGGCAAGGCTAGTTGCAAAGGGGTATAGTCAACTTGAAGGCATTAACTACGATGAAACGTATGCTCCGGTAGCACGCATGGAAGCTATCCGGATCTTCCTTGCATACGCAGCCCACAAGAACGTCAAGGTACACCAAATGGACGTTAAGAGTGCCTTTCTCAATGGGGAACTAAAAGAAGAGGTCTATCTTCAGCAACCTCCAGGGTTTGAAAACGTTGAATTCCCAGACCACTGCTACAAGCTTGAAAAAGCAGTCTACGGTTTGAAGCAAGCCCCAAGAGCATGGATGAGACTCTTTCTGAATTTCTCGTCTCATCCGGGTACAAGAGAGGAGTGATTGACCCCACGTTATTTAGAAAAGCTAATGGTGACCACCTTATGCTTGTACAAATATATGTGGATGATATCATCTTCGGTTCGACTGATCAAGGCATGGTGGATGAATTTGCTAAGCATGACCAACAAGTTCAAAATGAGCATGAATAGAGAGATCAATTTCTTTCTAGGACTTCAAGTGAAACAAATTCCGCAAGGGATATTCATTCATCAAGAGAAATACACCACTGAACTTTTAAAGAAATATTCCATGGACAACTGTTCTTCTGCTAAGGTCCCCATGGCCTTCGGTTATAAGATCTCTGCTGATCCCACAGGCGAATCTGCGGATCACAAGACTTATCGAGGTATCATTGGTTCTTTGATGTACCTCACCGCAAGCAGGCCGGACATTGTTTTTGCAACTGGTGTATGTGCAAGATATCAGGCGGACCCAAAAGTGTCACATATGACCGCAGCCAAACAGATACTACGGTACCTGAAAGGAAGCAAATCTATTGGTCTATGGTACCCTGCAGGCAATGACTTCAGTCTGCAAGCTTTCACAGATGTGGATCATGCCGGATGCAGATTAGACCGCAAAAGTACTTCAGGAGGATGTCAATTTTTGGGTGGAAGACTTGTCAGCTGGTCTTCAAGAAAACAAAGCTGTGTTTCTCTTTCTACTGCAGAAGCTGAGTATGTGGCCACAGCCAGTTGTTGCTCTCAAGTCCTTTGGATGAAAACTCAACTAATGGACTACGGGTATAGAATGTTGCGGATACCGATCTATTGTGACTCATAAAGTGCTATTGCTATCTCTCACAATCCAATTCAGCACTCCAAGACTAAACATATTGAACTACGGTATCACTTCATCAAAGACCACATCTTAAAAGGTAACATTAAACTCATCTTTGTCCCTTCTCATGAAGAGATTGCTGATGTATTCACAAAATCGCTCGATTCCACAAAGCTTAACACCTTCCTGCAAATGTTAGGAATGATGAATCCAGACCCGTAATTCTTTTTGAGTTGTTAGCTACCGCAGACCATCCTTGGTCTCCGTTGCGGTTCTAATTAAGAGTTATCTATGATAGATGGTTATGGTACCGCAGTCTAGGTACCGCAACCATATATTATACTTATCTCTCATGGGTCTTTATTGTCTGTTATTACTAATCTTTGTACAAGTGTTTCTCCTGAGTTCCTCACTGCAGTCTTTTCCTTGTCCATCCGCGATGACTTTCCAACCACAATGAAATTTCCATCCGCAATGATGAAATTTCCATCCGCGATGACTTTCCAACCGCATTGAAATTTCCATCCGCAATGACTTTCCAACCGCAATGAAATTTCCATCCGCGATGACGTTTCCAACCGCAATGCAGCTTCCATCCGCGATCACGTTACTCATTTCTCAACTGTTTCATCAACTCCTAAATCTTTTGTGTGCTATTTAATGATCCTTCATTAAATAAAACATTAAATAAAAAAAACATTCCCTTAGAAACTGTCTCATTCTCTTTATGCATAATCCTTGTGTCAGACCTATTTTAGGGATGATGACAAAAAGACCGTTTTCCCATAAACTCATCCTTAATTTGTCCTTTCCTCTCCCTAATACGTCCCATCCGTTACAACTTCCTCTCCCATCACCCCCACGATCACCTGACACATCGATTGAGGCCTGACTTTTCATTAAATGCAAACCCCTTTTAGTAAATCTCCCAAATCTTTTTTAAACCGTTTTAATTATTTGTGGATGAGATTTAACCCCAAACTCAAAGATTCCCCCCAAATACCAAACGACGTTTTTGATGGGTTTTAGGTAAAACAAATAAACCAGAAAACAATTCCTAAGTTCACATGCAACCTACTTTGGATCTATGTTTTAACTATTGAACATACAACTTTGAATTGCAATACAGGAACCCTAGAGGAGGAGGCTATTTTCGAAAATAGTAAACTAGGGTTTAGGAGTTACATACCTTTCAATTGTTATAGCAAACAATTGATAATTCCCTTGATCTTGATCTTCTTGGAAGCTTAGCACCACAAGTGTAATGCCTCTAATGGAATCACACCCAAGAACTAGCAAGAAGGAAAGTAGAAGAAGAGAGAGGAGAGGGAGTATGCAATTTCGGCCAGGGTTTCTTCCAAAGAACAAGTCACCTAAAATGTGAGCCAGGAGGCTCCTTAAATAGCTGAGGTATCTAGGGTTTAGGGAAAACCCTAATTATCCTTTGCTTAGGGCCTAAGCGAAACCCAAGGGCCTTATCTGGACCCCTTGGACGAAATCTCTAGGGTTTCCCCTATAAATTTCGTCCACCTCCTTCCAAGGGGGTTCTGGATCCTTCCACTCAACTATTAGTTAATTGCAAACTAATCCCTGTACTTTATAATTAATTCTTTTAACCTCAAAATTAATTCTGAATAATTTCTGGCTAACTATTAATTAAACATAATGATTTCTAATTAATATATTAATCTTTTAACATATTAATAAATCATTTATATTAATTTATTAATCTGATAAATTAATATCTCTCCTTTCATAATTTCCTTGTCCAGTTGCTAGGTTGAGGGCAACCCAAAAGGACTGTGCTGCTATCAATTCAAGTACATACCAATTATAGTTATGGGCTTAGACACCTAATCCAATAGTCTCCCACTTGGATAAGTCTGTAACTATAATTGCTAGTATGCCTTCTAAATTTGACCAGCAAATTGTAGCTTCCAAAAAGCTGCCGCCGAACTCTGACCCGGTCAGTTACGTGTCCTAAGATAAGTGATCATATAATCCTTCGTTCTCCTGGATATCCCCAGACAAAAGACATGGAATATAATCAATCTCTTTGTCCAGAATCTATGTTTCCTGATTCCTGATTTGTGATGATGTAGGACTTCTAATTGAACACATCAATTTAGTCCTAGTTGGGCCCAGCACATAAGTCAACACCAAATCATCGAGGGGCCCAAAGATATCGCTTTTCCGCTTAGGGCAAAAGGAACGAATAAACGTTGACTCATATGCTTGTATCTTTTACTCATCAAATTATACATGACAATACGTTTTATAACACCAAGTTACTGATGCGTTTTCGTATCACCAATGCATGACCGACTTGTAAATTACAACTCATATATCTTCGTTTCAAGATTATAAGATATTATCGTCTTAGTATTACTCGTGATGAATTCCATGAAGTGATACTCTGAGCGAGGGTTTATCCAATACTCAAATCTCAATTTCTGAGTACTCATGAACATTACAGCAATTCTACTGCCATGCCTATCCTCAGACAATCTACAATCTAGTTCATGACAGTCTTAATTCACTACTTACTTCCAAAAGTACGAGCGACTGTGGAGTTTGAATAATCTTATTATTCGGGAAGTAAAACATGCAAAATATGGAACACAATAATAAACAATCGACAAAGGCAGTAACCAAACTTGTAAATAATACTTTATTATTTAATCACCAAAAGTCAATTACATTTACTTTGTTACAAGTTTCAGAACAAAACTAATCTAACTACTAAAACTAATATCATCTTTCAGTCCTATGCTCCGAGCATGCTGAATATGCTTAGCCCTACTCAGACCCTTTGTGAGGGGATCTGCTGGGTTATCTTCAGATGACACCCTCTTTACTATAAGATGGCCTTCTTCTACTCTATGTCTGATGAAATGGTACTTTCTGTCGATATGTCTGGTTTTACCATGATCTCTCGGTTCCTTTGTCAAGGCAACCGCTCCTTCATTATCGCAGAACAGTTCCATAGGCTCCTGGATGGTTGGAACAACTCCGAGATCTCCGATGAAGTTCCTCAACCAAGCTGCTTCTTTCGATGCTTCACTCGCTGCTATGTACTCTGATTCACAAGTAGAATCAGCCACCGTATCTTGCTTGGAACTTTTCCAAGCAACTGCTCCTCCATTCAGTAGAAATACCCAACCTGATTGAGAACGGAAGTTATCTCTATCCGTCTGAAAGCTGGAATCACTGTAACCATCTACTCTCAAAGTATCATTGCCACCAAGTACAAGGACCCAGTCCTTTGTCCTTCGCAAATACTTAAGTATATTCTTAACCGCTATCCAATGAGCTCTACCTGGGTTTCCCTGATAGCGACTGACCATGCTCAAAGCAAATGCCACATCAGGGCGAGTACATGTCATAGCGTACATGATCGATCCGACAGCGGAAGCATAAGGTACACGACTCATGTCATCTATTTCCTCATCTGTACTCGGGCATTGAGTCTTACTCAATTTGGTATTGCTCTGGATAGGTAGCTCTCCCTTCTTGGAATTTTCCATACTAAACCTCTTTAGTACCTTATCCAAGTATGTGCTCTGACTAAGTCCAATTAGTCTCTTCTTTCTATCTCTCAATATTCTAATCCCAAGAATATACGCAGCTTCTCCAAGGTCTTTCATGGCAAAACACTTTCCAAGCCAAGACTTAACTTCTTTCAAGATTGGAACGTCGTTACCAATGATAATATGTCATCGACATATAACACCAGAAAAGTTACTATACTCCCACTAGCCTTGATATACACACAAAACTCATCTTCACTTCTAGAGAAACCAAACTCTTTGACTTTCTCATGGAAGCAAAGATTCCAGCTGCGAGATGCTTGTTTCAATCCATATATGGATTTCTCAAGCTTGCACACTCTATTGGGAAACTTTGCATCAACAAAACCCTCTGGCTGATTCATGTAAACATCCTCAGCCAACTTCCCATTAAGGAAAGCAGTCTTGACATCCATCTGCCAGATTTCATAGTCATGAAAGGCAGATGTGGCGAGCAATATCCTAATAGATTTAATCTTGGCTACTGGCGAAAAGGTCTCATCATAGTCAACCCCTGGGGTTTGACTGAAACCTTTTGCAACCAGTCGAGCCTTGAATGTTTGCAAAATCCCATCCATGTCTGTCTTCTTCTTGAAGATCCATTTGCACCCAACTATCTTACGTCCTGGTGAACTATCAACCAAATTCCAAACTTGGTTGTCATACATGGACTTAATCTCGCTGTCCATTGCCTCTTTCCACTTGGAAGCCTCTGGGCCTGCCATTGCTTCCTTATAAGTGACTAGTTTATCTAAGTTTACCAGTGTTCTGTCACTTATGAATGTGTCACCATCTGAAGTAATATGAAAACCATACAACTCAGGTGGCACACTCACCCTAGTGGACCTTCGAAGAGGTAATGAATTATCAACTGGTTCAACAGGAACTGTTTCCTCTGGTTGAGTGCTAGTGTCATCTAAGGTTCCTTCATTGGTTAACTCTTGAATTTCTTCAAGTTCAATGGTGCTCCCACTGTCCTCTTTGAATATGAGCTCCCTTTCTAGAAAGACTCCTCTTCGTGCTACAAAGACCACGTTTTCACTAGGCCTGTAGAATAAATATCCAAAAGATTGCTTTGGGTAACCAATGAAAACACATTTCTTACTTCTAGTTGCTAGCTTGTCGTGAGTCTCTCGTCTTACGAAAGCTTCACAACCCCAGACTTTAATATGTGCCAACGAGGGAACTTTCCCCGTCCAAATTTCGTGAGGTGTTTTGGCAACCTTCTTTGTAGGGACAAGATTGAGGATGTGGGCGGCTGTCTCTAAGGCATACCCCCAGAAGTGAATAGGAAGCGAAGCATGACTCATCATAGAACGAACCATGTCTAACAAGGTCCGATTACGACTCTCTGCTACACCATTTAATTGTGGTGTCCTAGGAGGAGTCAATTGTGAGACTATCCCACATTCTTTCAGATAGTCGTTAAACTCGATACTAAGATACTCCCCGCCTCTATCGGATCTAAGTATCTTTATCTTCCTGCCCAATTGATTTTCGACCTCATGCTTAAACTCTTTGAACTTTTCAAAGGTTTCTGACTTATGCTTGATCAAGTAGATATAACCATATCTGCTATAATCGTGAGTGAAAGTCACATAGAATTGATTACCATCTCTTGTAGTTGATCTGAAGGGCCCACACACATCTGTGTGTATGAGATCCAACAGACCTTCACCTCTTTCACAAGACCCTGTGAATGGTGATTTTGTCATCTTTCCCAAAAGACAAGATTCACACATATCATCTGATTTTAGGTCAAATGATTCCAACACTCCATCCTTTTGGAGTTGGGCTATGCGTTTCTTGTTAATGTGTCCAAGACGACAATGCCACAAGCATGCCTTGTCTACACTATTAGACAAGTCAATATTAAATACACTATTTCCTAAGCTATTAATACAAATCACTGTTTCATACACACCATCACAAGGTAAAGCTTCAAACATAAAAACACCATTCTTATAAACAGAAATTGAACCATTCAAATCATTAAAAGAATATTTAAAACCTTGTCTGAACAATGCATGAAATGAAATAATGTTTCTCGTCATCTCAGACGAATAGCAACAATTTATCAAATCTAATCTAACATCATTACTAAGCAAAAGCTGATAAACTCCGATCTTGGTTACTGGTGAAGACTTTCTGTTTCCCATGATCAAGTTTATCCTTCCTCGCTCTATCTCCTCACTTTCCTTTAGCCCCTGCATATCAGAACGGATATGAAAACCACATCCTGTATCAAGGACCCATGAATGAGAAGATAATGAGTTATTAGCAGAAATAGTGTAAATACCTGCCAAAGATGGATTCACTTTGCCATCCTTGATATCTTGCAGATATTGTGGGCAAGATCTCTTCCAATGCCCCTTTTGATTGCAGTAAAAGCAAACGGCCTCTTTTGGATCATTGGGCTTAGCCTTTGGGCCATTGCTAGATGACCCAGCTTGAGCCTTGCTCTTCCAGTTTTGCTTGGGAGGACCTTTCCTCTTTTTCCCCTTTCCCTGTCAAATAGCCAAGACAGGGGCACTTGCAGGTGTAGAGGGTATACTTTTACCCTTCATCCCTGCTTCAGCTGTCTGCAACAAGTTGTGCAATTGGGCCAAAGTCTGCTCAGTATTGTTCAAATGGTAAGTTAGAATAAACTGACCATAACAATCAAGTAGTGAGTTCAAGACCATGTCAATGGCCAATTCCTCATCAAAGTGAATGTTGAGCTTGACCAAACGCTCTATGTAGCGTTGCATTCTTTGCACATGTGACACAACCGATTCCCCTTCTTTCATCTTGCAAGCCATGAGTGACTTGACTACTTCAAACTTTTCTTGACGAGCTCGCTTATGGTACTTTTCCATAAGGTCCTTGTTCATCTCGAAAGGCCAGTAGTCCTCATAGTACCTTTGCAGTTCTGGGGAGATGGTTGCCACCATGATGCACGCCACTTTGGTAGCATCATCGTAATGTTTCTTGTAGGCAGCAAGATCTTCAGGAGTAGCTTCAGACTCATCAAGCTCTTTGAGCTCCTTTTCAAGAACATATTTTTTGTTCTCAAAACGAAGCGCCATCTTGATGTTGCGCATCCAATCGTTATAGTTTGAGCCATCCATAACGACTTTGGAGTAGATATTGAGCAAAGAGAAGTTTTGGTTGGAGGAGGATGAAGCAGAAGTGTTTCCAGGAGTAGACATCTGAAAAGAAAGAAAGTTTTAGTTAGATTTCAAGATACCTCAATATAATAACCCAAAGATAAAATATCAAGGTTAGGATCCAACTATGAAGATTCACAACTTAGAAATGGGATGCCGAGATCCAAGTGTAAATTTCATAAAGGTAGGTGAATGACGATTCACCAATTCCACCATTAGACGAAACAAACGAAGTGAAATTCCTAATTCTTTTGAGATACATTGAAACTATTCAATGGCATGTTTTAATCTCAGATTATGCTCTTCTATTTGTGACTGGGATGCCGAGGATCACAAACAAGATGTGAATAACCATGCAAATGTGCTTGGTAACCTCATTGTCTTTACCATTAACTATTGATGTGCTGGTAAACCACACACGCTCCATCAAAATGACAATTATGAGATACCCATTACTACTCTTTATTAGTGCCTTTTAGTGTGTTGGTTAACCACACACGCTCCACTAACGACCAATAAAGCATAATGTGCAATTTCATGGATTAGCATACTTTTCACATTTTTCCTAAAGTAACTAGAGTTGGGATTTTGAAAAATAATGTTCTAGTACTTTCTTTAATAGCATTATACTTTTAATGAGAAGTAGTTGTCCTATCAAATCCGTTCTGCTAACGACCCTCCACTAATCAAGGGAGCGGTGGGTGAGAGTGGACACCCATTCAACTACCATTTTATAGGCAGTTTCCTTATACCCCCCTTATAGACTAGCTTCGTGAATGAGGCATACTAGCGATTTGAATGACCATATTCTTATACATATATAATATTAAACATTTAATCATAATACATATATAAGGTGTGTTTTAAAACTTTTTAAAACTTCAAGGTTTATATAAATTTCGAAATTCAAACTATTAAATTTAAATTTAAATAAACCAATTAACTAGATTTAATATTTATCTATTAATTAACTTTTAATCAATTTATTAAATCTTGTAAGGATTATCTAATTAAATTAATCAATTAATTTAATCCTAATCCTTATCCCTCTAAATTTCGAAAATTAGGGTAAGGATAATTATCCAATTAATCTTATCAAGTAACAATTATCCAAAACAAGAAACCCTAAAACTTCTAGCATATTTCGAAATTTACAAGGGAGGAGGCTAGGGTTTTCAAAACCCTAACCCTAATTTCGATTAGGGTTCTTTGGAGGCTAGGGTTTTCGAAAACCCTTTTATCCAAAACCCTAATTTCGAAAATTTGGCCTTTAGGGTTTAATAGCTATAAACCCTAATTTGCAATTCAACAATTATATCAATTCAATTTAAAACAAACAATGGCTCTGATACCACTGATGGGTTTTAGGTAAAACAAATAAACCAGAAAACAATTCCTAAGTTCACATGCAACCTACTTTGGATCTATGTTTTAACTATTGAACATACAACTTTGAATTGCAATACAGGAACCCTAGAGGAGGAGGCTATTTTCGAAAATAGTAAACTAGGGTTTAGGAGTTACATACCTTTCAATTGTTATAGCAAACAATTGATAATTCCCTTGATCTTGATCTTGATCTTCTTGGAAGCTTAGCACCACAAGTGTAATGCCTCTAATGGAATCACACCCAAGAACTAGCAAGAAGGAAAGTAGAAGAAGAGAGAGGGGAGGGAGTATGAAATTTCGGCCAGGGTTTCTTCCAAAGAACAAGTCACCTAAAATGTGAGCCATGAGGCTCCTTAAATAGCTAAGGTATCTAGGATTTAGGGAAAACCCTAATTATCCTTTGCTTAGGGCCTAAGCAAAACCCAAGGGCCTTATCTGGACCCCTTGGACGAAATCTCTAGGGTTCCCCCTATGGATTTCGTCCACCTCCTTCCAAGGGGGTTCTGGATCCTTCCACTCAACTATTAGTTAATTGTAAACTAATCCCTGCACTTTATAATTAATTCTTTTAACCCCAAAATTAATTCTGATTAATTTCTGGCTAACTATTAATTAAACATAATGATTTCTAATTAATATATTAATCTTTTAACATATTAATAAATCATTTATATTAATTTATTAATCTTATAAATTAATATCTCTCCTTTCATAATTTCCTTGTCCAGTTGCTAGGTTGAGGGCAACCCAAAAGGAATGTGCTGCTATCAATTCAAGTACATACCAATTACAGTTATGGGCTTAGACACCTAATCCAACAGTTTTTACCCTATCTTTACCTTTTACCTAGGGTTAAAATCCTTCAACCCCTTGTAAACCCATCTTCTTCCCCAAATTCACTTCACGCTTTCTGAACATCGATCATTCTCTCTCTCTAAAAAAAACTTCAAGAACTCTGTTTTTCTACTTCTTCTCTCAAGCTCTCAAAAATGGTGAAATCAGATGCATCAAAGAAGCAATCTAAGGCTTCAGGCTCAGTAAACCCCACTGGATCAGACACTCCAACAATCGCATCAAGCAATTTTCGAGCAGTGTTTGAAGATCATCCCTCGTACAATGTTCCAACCAAGCTCATGATCAAATTTCTAAAGAACCATCCCCTATTTGGTCCATTTGACGCATTCACAAATGTTGTTCCAGTTTCAACTCTCTTCAGGTGTGCCTTTTCTGCTTATCGCCCACTAGAAAACCCCCAAGAAGTTCACATCAACCTCATTAACGATTATTTGGTCATCTTGTCCAAAGAAAAGTTCTTATCTGCCATTAATCTTCTGGTTCATCCATCCATCAAGATTTTCTCACCTTCAATGGTGGACGTTACATCAGCACTCTATCAAATGGGGTATCAAAAACCAATCAGAGGGATTGGTGAGTTCAAGAAGAACCAGCTACCTGCGGTTTGGCAGTTCGTATGCCACTTTGTCATCCGCTGTCTATCTGGCAGAACCGAAGGCATTGACAACATGGGATTAAAGCTTTTGGAATTAGGATGGAGCATATTCATCGGACATGACGTCAACTACGGGCAGATCCTTTGGGACGATTTTCTTCAGTACATTCCCAAGGAGAGCCCAAAGGAGAACCAACAGAGCTCACATTTGCTCGATTCTGGTCTCTCTGCATATCGGACCTACATGCGGACGCTGGACTAGATATGGGTAGTGACATCAATTTCTTTGTCACTAAGGATCTCAAAAGGTACAATCCCTCTTCCAATCAATATGTTTTTGGACCAATCCGCAGACTCCTTACTCACATTCTTTCAACCCTTGGTCTTGAGACTGCTGATGTCTCAGACCACATTGAGGCTACGGAAGGTATTGCCCCATACCCTCCTACCCCGCCTCTTCCTCAAATATCCGCAATTATAAACCCTGAGGGTACCGCAGTCCCCTCTGCCACTACACTATCCAATCTTTCTCAAAGAAGAAAGCAGTTGGAAACCAAGAAGCAGAGAACCCCAAAGAAAAACGCTCCCAAACCAACCGCACCCACAAAGAAACGAAAAACCAAACCTACCTCAATTCCATCTAGCAGTGATTCTGATGAGGATAGGCAACCGATTGCTATCCTCAAGAAAAGAAAAACCGATTCCCCTAGCCAAATGCATGACCGGACCGATGCTGAAGCCTCTCAAAAGGCTCCAGTAGTCCTTGGGGTGGCCGCAGACCCATTCAACACCACCATCATTTTCCAGTCAGACTCAGAAATTGAATCTGATTCACAACATCGTGGAGACTCCCCCCCAGTTCACTCCCAAGGGGATGATACTGGTGCACGCCCTAAGGTCTCCAGGGCTTCCCGACTGCATTTCTTTTCACCCGAGGAGTTGAGCTCCATCCTTTTGAACGTCACCCATACACTACAAACACCTTCCCACCCGCAGGGCACTTCTTCCGCCCATGCCAAAACTGAGCCGAGGCCACACTTGACCACGGGTCAAGGAGACCGAGGAAGCTCAGGAAATCCTACTCTGCTTACATCCATTACAGGTGGTTTAGGCACGGTGCGCACAAATGTGCTAGGATCCGTGGACCCGAAGGACACTTCGGTGCGTTTTTCAGGATTTGACGGAGAAGATTCAAATGATTCTTGGTTACGGTACACACCAGTAACCGGGTCAGATAAAAAGAAATATGTTGCATTCAGAAGGGCATTCCAAGCCCGCAAGGAACAACAGATCAAGCATCAGCAGCAAAAGGAGCAGGAAATCCAGCTCGTGGCTAAGTATTGGGCAAATGCCATCAGCAATGCCAGTACCGTAGCCACCATTCAAAAGGTTCAAGCTTGGATGGATGAGATGGCTGAAACAATTTTAAAAGCTCAAGCTTCAGGTGCAGCCACAGGTACCTCCAACGTCCCTCCTACTGTAACTCCCAATCCAATTCCCACTCCAACAGTCCGTGAATCCCAAGACGAAGGTACTGCAGTCGAAGTCAGTTCTGCACCCACCTTTGGTCTTGATGATGAAGATATCCAAGAGGTCAACAAGCCCAGCCCCTCAGATGATGACTTAATGATGTTTGATGAGGACGAGGAGTCCAGCGGTTCCCACCATTCAACTTCCAAGCCTAAAGAAAAGAAGAAAAAGAAGAAGAATGCGGTCTCCAGAAAAGAGTTCCTAAGCCTACAAGCCAAAGTTGATCAAATTTTGGCTGCGGTCAAGCCCACTCAACCGCAACCTGAAGATACTCCAGGATCGCAGTCCCTGATCGAACGTATTGAACGTCTGGAAACAAGGGAACGCATGGCTGCTGAAAGAATCTCTCTCAAAGTAGAGATGGGAATCCGGTCCCTTGACAACAACCGCAAGGCGGACCACAAGGAATTTATGACTGCAGCGGAACGCCTCATCTCTGAGGTGACCGCAATCAAAACGGATCTCCAAGCGGCCATCGCGGATCAAGCCTCTCAGTCTAAGAAATTGATAGATGAGACTCATACTGCTTATGAGTCCACTATCTCTGTTCTTCAAGCCACAATTAACAGACTACAGAAATCCCTGTCCTTCAACATCCATGGTCCAGAGATCCTCTAGCTCACAAAGGAAATCCACAAGCTGCACTTCAGCTCCTCCACACCTAACACTCAACAATTGGCAGAAGCTCTAAAAGCTCAATTCCAAGAAGTTTGTGCCAAGGTTGATGGACTTAAGCAATGGCTTGAGGAAGCGCCTCCGTTGCATCCCTCAAGAGGGGGAAGTAAAGAAGAAGAAGAAGAGGAAGTCCATCACTCTGAATCCATTTCTCAACATCAGAGTCCCCCCATCACCACATAAAAAATTCCCACACCGCAGCCTTCACCGTAACCATCTCAACATACTTCATCTCCTCACACTTCACCTCGAAAGGAGTTCACTCCCAACAAGCCAGAAATTCCTCCCCACTTTAAAAACCTTGCGGAGAACATGTCATCTCCAAGCTCAACAGACTCTCTTGCCACCGCACAAAGAAAACACGACTGGAAGGCAGCCAAACTGGCAGAGCTTATCTGGAGAGAATGCGGTTTTGATACCATGATGGATGAATCCTTGCTAAATTCTTGGATCAATCCTCACCGCAGGTTACTGGATGAAGACTATCGACCCCACCTTACCTACGCTGAACCTCCCTCGGACGGGTACTGGGATGTACCAATTTCTCCAAATGTCAAGTACTTCACAGTATTTGAGCAATTCGACCGTAGCCTTCCTGACCACAAGAGACTGCCAATGGAGTTTGAGAGACTTAGTCTTTTTCACGCTAAACATGCCTCCTCCATTGAGAACATATGGTCTAACGACAGACCATCCGCAGTCAAGAACTACAAGTCCGGAAATTTATGAAGGCTGAATACATCCAGTACACCCTCACAAGAAGGGAACATGACTACGTCCGCAGCCAGGCAGATTTTCCTTTCATAAATCCGGAAGAAATCTTCCTCATTGCCAAGGTGTTTCAAAACAAATCAGAAAAGCACCCCAAAATGAAAATTGCGCTTGAAAAGGCCAACACTTTTCTGAAAGAAACTGTCTGCGATTTTGCCAAGATAGATGCGGATATCTACCCCACCATCCTCAAGAAGTTTGATCTCCCACCTCTTGAACCTGTGCCAATGCCTACTAAAGGCTTTCAAGAAAGATCTCTAGGCGCAACAAACTGCCATGCATCGCCTCACCAGAAAACAACTTGACATCTGCCGAACCGCAGTCGAAAGATCGAAGCACACCACCGCAGAAGTCAAGTTCGAGATCTCAAGAAGAATCACATGGCTGGAAAACATCAGGAAGTTTTGGTGGATTCTGATCAAGTTTCTCAAACTTGATAGCTGAACCGAAGTTAAAGAGGTCACTTAGGGGGAAATTGTTGAATCATGAAAGTGACCCTCTTGAACTTTGCTACCGCAGCCACTTCAGCACCCGCAGTCAGTCTTTTCATCAGCAACCGCAACCGCAACCGGACTCTTGCTACCGCAGTCAACTTAGCTAGATTACTTCATTTGTCTTTATTGTAATACACTCTATTATCCAGTATGCCTTGCATGGCTACGTATAGAGATGTAATCTAGTGCACTTCTGAGTTTCTATAAATAGAGACTTATTCTCTTGTATCCAATACAGATAACTTATGCTTATATTCTAAATACATTTCTCTGAAGTTATCTTCTCTATTTCTCTATCTTTCTACTCTTCACTTCTTACTTGTTACCGGAACATAACAGATTATAACCTCTCTTCGGAGCAAGTCTTTGAGACTTAATCACCAAGTTTGATCTACCTTATTAACTCGGTTTGAATGCATTCCTTGTTATGAATCAACTGATATAACAATTGTAGTCATTTCTATTTCTTTACATTTCCGCAACTAACTCTCTAACTATTTAACTCTAACTTATTAATATTATTGTTGAGCTTTCAGATCCTTTGAGATTAACTATTCCGCAATATACTTGTTCTAACGTTTTGTTCAAGTGTATCTCTAAGTTTTTCTCTCAACAAATGCTTTTCTCATTCTAATACGTAGTGACCTCAAGTGCTCTAATCTTCATCAAAAGGCATACTAAGAAGGTAAGTCTTCTATAACCCCCCCCCCCTTTATTTTTATTTTTAAATCTAGAATACATGTCACATAAAAAATCATAAAACAAATTGTCTCGTGTGTTACATACATATTAGATATAAAACTTTCACATCCAAAACATTTTGTTTTTATACTACTTTGCACTTCAAAAAGCATTCTTCAAACTGGATATGCCTCATTGCGGGATTAATCCTTCTTACTAAATAATAAAATGCCGCTCATTCATATGCAATTTCATATCAAAGCATTTGTGCAATCCAAAAATGCTCTATATTTTATATATTTCAAATTTCAAAACTTGCTCAAATTATCAATATATACTTTCATGTATATGCAACGCCATATAATGCATGATTCTAAACATATTGGATCGACTGCATTCGTAGATGTAGAAATGAAAAAAATGGAAGTTCCAAATACTTGATAAAAATAAAAAAGATGATAACAAATTTCTTTGATATGAAAAACTTTTATGAATTTTTCCTGTATCATATAATTGTTTATTACAGTAACTTCGAAAAACAATTAGGAACCTTAAAGTGCTTTGTAGATGACACATCACAATATTTCATATTGCTGACTTTTCTATTGCATTTTTTCGGCTAATGCTAAATCTTAGCAGAAATCACTGGAATGAAAATCACAAAATTTAAATTGAAGTTATTTTTTATAAATGCTAATGTGTAAGGACCAATAATAAACAATACTCAAACTATAAAGGGGTAGAGTGTAAATTAATCAGGCATAAATATCTCTATCATCAACTCATCAAGTAGTCAATTTTCATTTGTAGATCTTTCACCGCTTTCATGGACAACCTTCCTGAATCTCTAGCGCTCGAGATACTGAGTCGACTCGACGACTCGGCATCGGTAGCTTGCTGCCGTATGGCGAGTAAGACTTTCAATTCTGTATTTCCAGGCCTTCAGTCAATAAACCTTCAGTGGCGATTGAAATGGTACCTGGAATCAAGGTCCAGAGTTTCGAGTTCTTCAAGTTCTTCCCGATTTACTCCCTCTCTCAAGAGAGTTTTTCTGAATCTTGTATCAAACTTAAGTGCACTGGAATCGGTGCGTATTGGCGTCGAGAATCCACCCCCAGTTGTGTTGAACGCTGACTTTGAAGATGATGGCGATGATCTGCACATCACCGATGGGGGCTTCCTTAAGGAGTGGCTCCCTAGGGTTTCCGGAGCTTTGAAATTGCTTTCACTATCAGATTTTTGGATTCAGTCGAGTAGGCGTCGATCAGAAGTTTTGTCACTGATCTCTGCGCACTGTAAGTTGGTTATATGCTGAAATTCTCCATTTTTATATTCTGTAGCTCTATTGTTAAATTATGGAAATTGTTTACTGTCTGAAAATGAAATGGTCTTGCCAGGATCGATATTAATTATTCTGGTTCATATCAACTGATTTTTTTTTAATTATCATTTGTGGTCAACTATCCTTTATTAGGGTTTATTAATGACCGATATTTATTGGTAATAAATGATATTTAATCGTATTAAGGTCTTGATGCTTTAACTCGGTTGTTTTTGTTGTTGCAGGTCAAAATCTTATTGAATTAGAGCTGAAAAACGCATGGCTATCTGTACAAAACATGAACGCCATGCCAATGCTAACAAGTTTAACACTTGAACTCATAAGATTAGATGACAAAAATCTAACCGATTTAAATACATGTTTCCCAAATCTTCAAGTTCTTAACTTGATAGATGTTAGAGGTCTCAAAATGCCCATGATCCACCTCCTCAACCTGAAAACCTGCCATTGGACTGTAACAGATTCACCATCATATATATGTATAATCACACCCAATCTCATCACACTGAGACTCGAGTGTAGAAGTCCCGCTGCCCTTTATATTGAAGCTCCTTTGTGCTACAACTTGCATCTTGCACTTGATCACTTGAACGCGTTTGCAGTCAAAAAATTTCAGAACTTGAAAACTGTACAACTCGAGTGTTCAAACATTCGCTCCTTAATTCGTAAGTTTCATCGTATGGAAACAGTAGAAACGCTGACCTTAGATATAAGAGCAGGTGGAAATTCCAAATTTACCCTAGAGGTTTTATTCGGTACTTTCCCGAACATAACTTCTTTGTGTTTTAAACCAAGGGTTTGGTCAGAATTTGAGGTGTGGTGTGGCGACATTGGGCTTAAAGGTGTGAAAAGATTTTGTGGTTATTTGTCGGTGGTTGATCCTTTGATGACTTTCTCCTGCGGTTTGTGCGGTTTTTTGCACACCCCTACTACGAACCATCTTTTTGTTGGTTGAATTAAATTTAATTGCAAGTTTATTGATTAAATAAAGAGTAAGTTATAGTTTTAGTCCATTTGGTATGTGTGTAATACTCCATATTTTATACATTAAAAGGTATAAATTTTTAAAGAAATATCTTATGACCTAAGGTCATATCATATCAAAATTCGTTCCAATAAAAACATTCCCAAAAGTATAGCTTTTGGGTTCCTCATACATATCAAATATCCATAGAGAAGCTATATAAGTATCGAATAGTCATAATAGATAACCAAATGTCATTTGGCCTAATGGTAGGGAGTAGCTCTTTAAATGAGAGGTCATGGGTTCTATAACACTCTTTCTAGAATGGATCAGTGTAGGGCATAAAGGAGTCAAAGACATGGTTTTTGGGAAAAATTATGTGTCACAATGTGACATAGGGAGGTCACGACGTGACGTGCTAAAAATGAGAACGTGTATCTGGAAGAAGGTCACGACGTGGCATGAGTGTAGTCACGACGTGAGGATAGCTGCAACCCAAGCCCATGATCTTTTTAGGGTTTACTTCGTGTTATACCTCTAATCTCGGATTTAGGGTTCCATTTCCACCCTCCATCACCCTTTAGAAGGATATGGATTTAGATTGCTTGAGTCGAAAGTGTGTTTGATAGACGAAAGCAAAACGACTTGATAGTCTAAATTGATTTTGATTTGGTTTTCAATTTCACTTGGCATAAGGGATCGAAAGGTGATTCGAGTCAAGAGTTGTTCTTTCGACTGGTAATTGTGTTCACTGATCAAGCTTGGAAATGAAAGTTACTTACTTGAGGTCAATGGTCGAAAGCACTTGATTGGAATCAAAAGTGTGTTCGATTGGTGTTGCTTAGAGTCGAAATTAATTTCGACTGGTGTTGGTTGTTAATTCGAGTTGCACTTAATTTCGACAGATAATGTTTGTTTTCATTTCGCGTCCAGAACCAATTAGGGAAGAAGAAGATTTGATGTTTTAATTTGTGTCCCTGCAGTTTAAGAGTTTTAACAGTTTATACCCAGTTTCAAATTGGGGGTATATTTCTTTGAAGCGGGAAGATTTTTCAGGTTTAGTCGCTAAAGAATATGCGAATCAAACAGTTTTTACCCAATTTCGATATTATGGAGTATTTTTGCTTCCGGTGTAAATTGGGAAGCTGATAATACAATTTTTGCAACAGGTCCCTACATTTTTTTGCGAAATTATCAGTTTGTACCTAGATTTTTCTCGACTTCTTGTGATTGTTTTTGGTGCAAGATTTTCGTGGTATATGAACATTGAGTGTTCATTTTCAAGTTCAGGAAGTCAAAGATTTGAAGATATCAGCATATTTTTTGGATTTTCTTGGATTGAAGAGTTTCATTTTTGTCACACGCCGAGGGAGAGTTTTGTATGGTTTATTCTTCGAGCGTTTCTCTTACCCTTGTGGGTTTTATAATCATTTGTTGATTATAAAAAGGGGGAGAATGTTAAAATGGGTATTCGAAGATTATTGAATATTCTTTTTCAAAGCAAATTTAAAGATCGATGTTACTTGAAGGTGGAGTTGGTCTTGATCGCTTAGAGCTTGTTTGGATATTGAAGTTGGAATATCCAATCCTAACTTTGAGAGGGATAATGCTAGGGTGAAAATTTCTCCTTGGATGTGGCTTACCCTCTTTAATTGTGTATGGTTTAGCCTTTCCTATAAATAATAAGTGAGTGGCTCCCATTTTATGTAAGAACCCATTTTGTGTGAGATTTAGTTTAGAGAGAGAAACCATTACAAGACCCACTTTGTAAACTCTTTTTGTTCTAATGGAGCTTAAACTGTCTTATTTACTTTATGTGTGTTCTTTCATTATGTTTCATTCACTTTGATCACTACTATTCCGCATTTTTCATCATAATCGGATCGCTACACTTATGACCCAAAGTCAGATCAAATGAAATTTTTGTCCCATAAACAACATTTCCAAAAGTATTATACAACTTGCGGGTTACATTCCATATCAAACAACCATAGAGAAGATAAATAAGTGTCAAATAGTCATAATTGAATCTTCATTAAAATTTGTACTAAGAGACTAAGTTTTTTATAATGCCTTTTTTAACCTAAAATGTATGCTATATAAAAAGGAATGTGTAAGACAACTTGTTTTGTCAGTTACACAGAGATTTGATACAAAACTTTTATATTTCAATACATTTTTTTTCTAATTACTTATCATTTCAAAGATCATTCTTCAAGTATCATCCTTCTTAGTAAAGTGTAAAGAACCATTCATCCTTATGCAATTTCCTTTTAAAGTATTTGTGCAATCCAAATTTTTTGCTACATTATACATATTTCAAACTTGCTAATCAGCTAATGTGTAAGGGCCATTATAAAAAACAGTAGTCAAACTATAAACGGGTATGTGTAAATTAAACATCCATAAATATCTCCACCATTAAGTAGTCAAGTCACTTTTTCCTTTGAGCAACTTTCACCTCTTCCATGGATAACCTTCCTGAAGCTCTAGTGCTCAATATACTGAGTCGAACCGCAGACTCGAGATGTCGTAACTCGATTTCGTATGGCGAGTAAAACTTTCAATTCTATCTCTCTAAGCCTCCAATCGATCAGTTTACAATGACAATTGCAAGGTATCTCGAATCAAGGTATAGAGTTCCGTGTTCTTCAAGTTCTTCCCAATTTACTTCTCCTCTTAAGAGGATTTTCCAGAATTGTGTATCAAACTAAAAAATTCAGGAATATATGTATCGGCGTGAAGAGATTGCACATGGATGTATTGAACACCGATGTTAAAGATGGTGGCATTGATCTGCATAACACAGATGAGTGCTTTGTTAAGGAGTGGCTCCCTAGGGTTTCCGGAGATTTGAAATCGCCTTCACCTGATTTTTGGGTCCAGGCAAGTTGGTGTTGATTAGAAGTTTTGTCACTGATCTTTGAGTACTGTAAGTTCGTTATTTGCTAAAATTCTCCATTTTTATATTCTCTAGCAATGCTATAGTTCTGATTCATATTAACTACTTTGAAAAAAAAATCATTTGGGGTCATCTCTTTGTGAAC
Source organism: Lactuca virosa (assembly GCF_052849685.1). Lineage (NCBI taxonomy): Eukaryota > Viridiplantae > Streptophyta > Magnoliopsida > Asterales > Asteraceae > Lactuca > Lactuca virosa. The sequence continues at coordinate 77,050,674 of NC_136432.1, read as the reverse complement.
TATGGTTTCTATTTAGTTTACTTTTGTAGCCCGACGCAGTTATCCTTGATTAGGGTTTACTATTGATTGATATTTTTGGTAAGGGTATAGGTCATTTTTGGTCACTTAACTTTTGGTTTTGTGCTAATTTGGTCACTTAACTCTTTTTAAGTTTTAAAAGGTCCTCAAACTTTTGGGTTTGTGCTCATTTAGTCACTTAACTTTTGTTTTGGTCACATTTAGTCACCAAACTTTTAAATTTATGCTCATTTAGTCACTAAACTTTTAAATTTTTTTAAAAGTTTAGTGACAAATTTAGCACAATTTTAAAAGTTAGGTGACTAAATGAGCACAAATCTAAAAGTTAGGTGACTAAATGTGACCAAATCAAAAGTTAAGTGACTAAATGAGCACAAAGTCAAAAGTTTGATGACCTTTTAAAACTTAAAAATAGTTAAGTGACCAAATGAGCAAAAACCCAAAAGTTAAATGACCAAAAATGACCTAAACCCATTTGGTAACAAGTGATATTTAATAATATTAAGGACTTGGTGCTTTAATTTTGTTGTTTTTATTAATGTAGGTCACGATCTTTTTGACTTAGAGCTGAAGAACGCATGGCTATCAGTACAAAACATGAACTTCAAACCAAAGTTAACAAGTTTAATAGTTAAACTCATAAGATTAGATGATAGGAATCTAACCGAGTTAAATAAATTCTTTCCAAATCTTCAAGTTTTTATTTTATTTTTTTATTTTTTTTCAAATAAAAGAGAATAGAAAATGATGTGCCAAAAGTAAAAAAAGCTTTAGAGACGTTAACCATTATAGATACTCTAATAAAAGCTCGAGAAAGTCTTAGATTCTTTATATTAAAAAAAACAAAGAAACTTAATAATCTGAAGGGTATAAATGATTTATGGTTGTTGCGTCTTTTGGAATTCTCTTGATTGTTATGGTATTATGTATTAATTGGGTTTAAATATGATCTCATGTGATCTGATGTAGATACTTGTGCGTTAGTTTCATGAGACGATACTATTATATTTGCCTATATATTAATTTTTCGAATTTAATTTTTTGTGTTGCATTTGACGTTTCTTTCTAAATGATTGAGGTGCATTGCATTTGTTTGGTATTATCCTTGGCAGCCTAGATACCCTTATTAGACTTCATAAGACCTTCATATTCATGAGCACTGGATTTTTGTTGATTACCCTGAATAAAACCCTAGGAATTCTCTTTTGAATGATGCATTACTTAGTTAGATTGGATTGCATTCATGTCACTACAAGAAAAAGGGGTTTCTATGACTAAATTATCAGAGACTGATTAATCAGTCTTGGATACCATGTATCTGAGACTAATAAATTAGTCTCAGATACCATCTAAGACTGATTTTAATGTGTGAATCATTAGAGACTGACCAAATTTATTCGAGACTATAATTTACTCCTTAATGATATTGCACTAGTTTAGGTTTGGTATGAAACAAATTAGGGACTGAAATTTAGTCTTAAATAGTATATCATCAGTTCTAACTTTGGAGGGAAAGTTATGAGGGACTAAATTTTAGTCCCTAATAGACTTGTTCTAGTTTTGATTGTGTAAGGAACTAATTAGGGATTGAATTTCAGTCATTGATACAATTACATCAATTTCTCCTACAGACGGGAAACTTTCTAAAATTAAAACGACAATTAAAATCAAATTAAAAAAGAAATTATAAAATAAACAATAATTAAAATCAAATTAAAAAAGAATAAATTACACGAATGATCATTGTGGTTAGGCGTAATTTACATGTTTGGTCTCTAACTCTTTCCTTTAACTTGGATTAAAACTTTAATTATTTTAAATAAAAATCTTTATAAACTAAATATATAAGTATTCCAATTTGATATATGTCAAAAAGGAACCATCGTTTAAATAAAACTGAAATACATATAAATGATGCAACTTTAGGGTTAAACGTATAACTTTTCAAAACAAAACAAATTTAAAATAAATGAAACTTAGATAATTTGTGAATAATAAAAGATAATTAAGGGGCTATTTTTATAAATTGAATTTATTTGGTGTAGGTTAATAGAACGAGACACTGTGTAGCCATTGCGAACTTGGCAACTGTATGTAAATAGTAATTAAGAACCAAATTTTTTTTCCCTCTTATCTTATTTCATTCCCCCCATTACAAATTAAAATTTTATTTTTCCCTCCCAGTTTGTTTTCATTCCCCCAAATTCCACACGAATTGAGACCCTTTTTGATACCACTCTCATAACCTAAATTCAGTCGGCTACCACCACCATTCAACATCGCCGGTTTTTTCCTTTCTTTCGAGTTAGATTCCCGCCGCCCCCACCCCTAACATTGTCGATTCCGCCCACTCCCATCCCCAACATCGAGAGATTAAAAGGGTGCACTTCTGGTTTCTCCTTCCTATCATATTTGATTCATGTGTTCCATTTCTCTACTTACCTTTCTTTTTTCTTTGTTTAGGTTATGAACAAAAACCGAAGGAGATCTGTGTTCCAAAATCATCAATTCCAGCCATTAAGGTTCTACATCACCTGATCGCATCCAGGTTTTCATTTTGAAAATTTTGATTTTTAATAAAGGGTTGAATTTGTATTTTGCAGCCATTGTCGAAACCCCTAGAAAAACTGCAGATAAAGAGGTCAGATTATGACTCTATGTTGATGTTACTATCATTCTTGATTTTTAATAAAGGGTTGGATTTAGTTATTGATTGGTATGTGTACTGCAACCATGGTTAGAAACCCTAGAAAAACTACAAATAAAGAGGTGAAATTACGACTCTATGTTGATGTTTTGTCGGTCTTGATTCTCCTTATGCATCGTCACATATAAACCTTATTTAGGTATAGTAAACAAGTTACATACTTCACATTCCTTTTCTTTCACATATGATACTGATAATGCAAGAGATAGAAGAAAATAATATATGTACAAAAAATAGGGTAGTTTATGCCTTTCATCATTTTGGCAATTTAAGTTTACATTCTGTTTCTCTTGATTTAGGTTCACCAAGTTTGTCATTTCTAATCAACATCTCAATAAACTTCAGTTCAGATTTTCTTTGATGAAAGTATGTTGCTATTAACTAAATGATATTACTTGATGTTTAATTAGTTGTAAACTTGGTTATTGTTGCTTTGTAGGGTACTGGTTAACAAATCCATGAGGAGATGAAAAAAGAGATTTAGAGGGATCATGAAGAAAGTGAGGCCAAAAAACAAGAAATTACCAAGATGTATAACGAAATCATAAAGCCAAGAAAATAACCCACCCATCAAATTCGACTTCGATATTTTTATTTTTATTTTATTTAATTTATTACTTTGAAATCAAATATGATTCTTCATTTTGCTAGGAGAATATTAATATTTATTTTTATGGTTGAATGTTAATGTTTTGATTTAGAGGTATAAAATTTGAAGTTCATTTTGCTTGTCGAATTAATATTATCGACAGAATGACATTGTGAACTGATATGAAACAAATGAAAAATCAGATAAGGGACTGAATGGCATTGTATTTGAGACTGATATCTAGTTGTTGAAAAATTAGGTTAGAGACCGAATGTCATTGCATTTGAGACTGATACCGAAGTAAAGATATTGAAGATTGAACATGATTGTATCAAAGACTAATATTTAGTCCTTAAAAGACAGTATCGACATAAAATAGAGATTTCAATAACACATATTAAAGACTGAATGGTATATTATAAATGGCTGATATTTAGTCCCTAAAAGATAGTATCAAGGACTAATATGATATAAAATTAAGGATTTGAAAAAAATAAATTAGAGACCGAATGAGATATTAACAAAGATTGATTTTCAGTCTTTGATATTTTGACGTATTAGAGACTGATTTTCAATCCCAGATATATAAAAAATCGACTATCTAAGACTAGGTCTCGAGGACTAGCTGGGGACTAGCTAAATCAGTCCCTAATTCTCATCGGAGACTGATTATTGTCCACCAGAGACTGATTTTGAGTCAGTCTCTGATACCCCTTTTTCTTGTAGTGTGTGAATGCCATGGGTACTCAAAACACGAACTTCACCAAACAGGAGAAATATGTTATCCATTTAACAATCTAATGAATATGAATTGTACCCTAATTTTCCAATAGTACTTTGTGATTTATATGATTTGATTAAATATGCATCTATGTTATTGTTTATCAATCATGTCATGTGAAAGGTTAATTGATGACTACATTATACAACTTGTTTTTACAACCGAGTTGGATGTAACACGTATAATGCAGTTATATCTCAACAACCGCCTCACGTATATAACTCAGGTAAGATCATTAAGATCATTGGTGTCTTATATTAAGACATTAAATGGCAAGATTATGAGATAAACAATGTTTGATAGATGAAATAATATGGGTCAGTTGCTTAATGAAATCATAACCTTATTTAACAAATAATGATGTTTTGAAACATAATGACCAATCCTTTTTAAAAAAAACAATATATATTTTTCAATCAAATTATATGGTTGATATTTTTAATATACAACGAAGTCATAATAATAATAATAATAATAATAATAATAATAATAATAATAATAATAATAATAATAATAAAATCAATCTTATAGACAATAATAAGTATAAAACCTAAAATATGATTTATGAAAATGCAAATTCCTTCATGGCAAAAAGATAACGAAATACTATCAATATCAATATTGTCAGAATAGTTATCATAAATATTATTTCCTAAAGTTCTTACATCAAATCAAAACTAATTCATCTAACTTCCTCATGGTTATGGGAAATGTGTATTTCTACATGTATGAATTTTACATACAAATAAATATAATTTTTGTTATCCACCAAAATAGGTGCTTTTAAGTTAATACAAAATGCAAAACTACTTAACAAATACTTACTTTTCAACCAAGTTCATAGTAAGTGCTCATCATAATGTCAACCATTTATTAAATGTCATAATAGTTACACTACCAACATTCTTGTTGTTGGTTGCACTAAATTCTAATTATATGTTGATTAAAATGAATAGTAAATTTTAGTTTTGGTCCTTTCAGTATGTGTAACACTCCATATTTCATACACTAAAAATATAAAATTTCAAAAGAAATATGTTACGAATTAAAGTCATATCATATGAAAACTTGACCCTTTCAAAAGACATTTCCAAAAGTGTTAGATAGCTTGTGAGTTACAATTTCATGTCAAACAACCATAGAGAAGCTCTATAAGAACCAAATAGTCATAATCCATAAATAATGACTAATGCTTTTTTCATTCTAATCGTAGTTATCTCAAGTGTTCTAATCTTCATCAAAAGGCATACTAAGAAGGTAAGTCTTCTATAACCCCCCCCCCCCCCACCCACCACACCTTTATTTTTATTTTCAAATCTAGAATACATGTCATATAAAAAAATCATAAAACAAATTGTCTCGTGTGTTACATACATATTAGATATAAAACTTTCACATCTAAAACAATTTGTTTTCATATTACTTTGCACTTCAAAAAGCATTCTTCAAACTGGACATGCCTCATGGCGAGATTAATCCTTCTTACTAAATAATAAAATGCCACTCATTCATATGCAATTTCATATCAAAGCATTTGTGCAATCCAAAAATTCTCTATATTTTATATATTTCAAATTTCAAAACTTGCTCAAATTATCAATATATACTTTCATGTATATGCGACGCCATATAATGCATGATTCTAAACATATTGGATCGACTGCATTCGTAGATCTAGAAATGAAAAAATGGAAGTTCCAAATACTTGATAAAAATGAAAAAGATGATAACAAATTTCTTTGATATGAAATACTTTTATGAATTTTTTCTGTATCATAGAATTGTTTATTACAGCAACTTCGAAAAACAATTAGGAAACTTAAAGTGCTTTGTAGAGGAGACATCACAATATTTTATATTGCTGACTTTTGTACTGCATTTTCTCTGCTAATGCTAAATCTTAGCACAAATCACTGGAATGAAAATCACAAAATTTAAATTGAAGTTATTTTTTATAAATGCTAATGTGTAAGGACCAATAATAAACAATACTCAAACTATAAAGGGGTAAAGTGTAAATTAATCAGGCATAAATATCTCTATCATCAACTCATCAAGTAGTCAATTTTCATTTGTAGATCTTTCACCGCTTGCATGGACAACCTTCCTGAATCTCTAGCGCTCGAGATACTGAGTCGACTCGACGACTCGGCATCGGTAGCTTGCTGCCGTATGGCGAGTAAGACTTTCAATTCTGTATTTCCAGGCCTTCAGTCAATAGACCTTCAGTGGCGATTGAAATGGTACCTGGAATCAAGGTCCAGAGTTTCGAGTTCTTCAAGTTCTTCCCGATTTACTCCCTCTCTCAAGAGAGTTTTTCTGAATCTTGTATCAAACTTAAGTGCACTGGAATCGGTGCGTATTGGCGTCGAGAATCCACCCCCAGATGTGTTGAACGCTGACGTTGAAGATGATGGCGATGATCTGCACATCACCAATGGGGGCTTCCTTAAGGAGTGGCTCCCTAGGGTTTCCGGAGCTTTGAAATTGCTTTCACTATCAGATTTTTGGATTCAGTCGAGTAGGCGTCGATCAGAAGTTTTGTCACTGATCTCTGCGCACTGTAAGTTGGTTATATGCTGAAATTCTCCATTTTTATATTCTGTAGCTCTATTGTTAAATTATGGAAATTGTTTACTGTCTGAAAATGAAATGGTCTTGCCAGGATCGATATTAATTATTCTGGTTCATATCAACTGATTTTTTTTTTTAATTATCATTTGTGGTCAACTATCCTTTATTAGGGTTTATTAATGACCGATATTTATTGGTAATAAATTATATTTAATCGTATTAAGGTCTTGATGCTTTAACTCGGTTGTTTTTGTTGTTGCAGGTCAAAATCTTATTGAATTAGAGCTGAAGAACGCATGGCTATCTGTACAAAACATGAACGCCATGCCAATGCTAATAAGTTTAACACTTGAACTCATAAGGTTAGATGACAAAAATCTAACCGATTTAAATACATGTTTTCCAAATCTTCAAGTTCTGAACTTGATAGATGTTAGAGGTCTCAAAATGCCCATGATCCACCTCCTCAACCTGAAAACCTGCCATTGGACTGTAACAGATTCACCATCATATATATGTATAATCACACCCAATCTCATCACACTCAGACTCGAGTGTAGAAATCCCGCTGCCCTTTATATTGAAGCTCCTTTGTGCTACAACTTGCATCTTGCACTTGATCACTTGAACGCGTTTGCAGTCAAAAAATTTCAGAACTTGAAAACTGTACAACTCGAGTGTTCAAACATTCGCTCCTTAATTCGTAAGTTTCATCGTATGGAAACAGTAGAAACGCTGACCTTAGATATAAGAGCAGGTGGAAATTCAAAATTTACCCTAGAGGTTTTATTAGGTACTTTCCCGAACATAACTTCTTTGTATTTTAAACCAAGGGTTTGGTCAGAATTTGAGGTGTAGTGTGGCGACATTGGGCTTAAAGGTGTGAAAAGATTTTGTGGTTATTTGTCAGTGGTTGATCCTTTGATGACTTTCTCCTTGGTTGATTGCGTGTTAGAAGAATGCTTCAACTGTGTAGAAATCTCTTTACTCATCCACCGTGGTGTTCCTTCTAATGTATCAAAACATTTCATCACTAAGTGCATGGCTCAGTGGCCTGATCTGAAGTGGGGATGGGGGATTTGGGAGGAAGGAAGTGAAGATTCTTGGATCCCTGAAGAGCAATTACTTAAAACTCTTTGAGGAGGAATGATAAGATTCCATATGATCAAAAGAAAAAAAGAAAATAAAAGGATTTGTAGAAGGGTGTTTAGGCCAGGGAAATAATTTTGAAGGAAAGATTGACTAAAGAATAAAGATGGGATCAATGATCAATTGGAAGACATGATCGATGAAGAGTTGAAGTGAAGTAGCTTCAGCAGGACCCATAATTAATTGTGTTTTCTAATAGTTGAAGTGTTTCTTAGCTAAAGTTTTTATGGTTGTTGTATCTTTTGCAATGTTCTTGCTTGTTATGGTATTACATATTTATTACGGTATTAAATATTCATATTTGGATGCCTATGCGTATGCGGATTGTATTAGTTTATTATTATTATTATTATTATTATTATTATTATTATTATTATCTATATGTTTTTCCGTATATAAGGTTTCTTTCACATTGTGGTTAATGCTTTATCTTCGACTCCGGTTTTTTCTTCTTCCATTTAATTTAGTCTTGATTTTTTAGAATCAAAATGAATTGCCTTACAACCAATAAATTTTTTTATGGTGAGTTTGTAATCACAAATTACTTTATAGACAATCATATCTTCAACATAGTAACTTCATTGTTTGCCGAGGCTTCGGTCTCTTCCAAAAAAAACATAGTAACTTCATATATGCCGTTCACAATAAAAGGTATAAATTTTTAAAGAAATATCTTATGACCTAAGGTCATATCATATCAAAATTCCTTCCAATAAAAACATTCCCAAAAGTATAGCTTCTGGGTTCCTCATACATATCAAATAACCATAGAGAAGCTATATAAGTATCGAATACTCATAATAGATAACCAAATGTCACTTGGCCTAATGGTAGGGATTAGCTCTTCAAATGAGAGGTCATGGGTTCTATAACACTCTTTCTAGAATGGATCAGTGTAGGGCATAAAGGAGTGAAATACATGGTTTTTGGGAAAAATCATGTGTCACGATGTGACATAGGGAGGTCACGACGTGACGTGCTAAAAATGAGAAGGTGTATCTGGAAGAAGGTCACGACGTGGCATGAGTGTAGTCACAACGTGAGGATGGCTGCAACCTAAGCCCATGATCTTTTTAGGGTTTACTTCGTGTTATACCTCTAATCTCGGATTTAGGGTTCAATTTCCAGCCTCCATCACCCTTTTGAAGGATATGGATTTAGATTGCTTGAGTCGAAAGTGTGTTTGATAGACGAAAGCAAAACAACTTGATAGTCTAAATTGATTTCGATTTGGTTTTCAATTTCACTAGGTATAAGGGATCGAAAGATGATTTGAGTCAAGAGTTGTTCTTTCGACTGGTAGTTGTGTTCATTCAAGCTTGGAAATGAAAGTTACTTACTTGAGGTCAATGGTCGAAAGCACTTGATTGGAATCGAAAGTGTGTTCGATTGGTGTTGCTTAGAGTCGAAATTAATTTCGACCGGTGTTGGTTGTTAATTCGAGTTGCACATAATTTCGAAAAATAATGTTAGTTTTCATTACGCGTCCAGAACCAATTGGGGAAGAAGAAGATTTGATGTTTTAATTTGAGTCCCTGCAGTTTAAGAGTTTTGACAGTTTATACCCAGTTTCAAATTGGGGGTATATTTCTTTGAAGCGGGAAGATTTTTCAGGTTTAGTCCCTAAAGAATATGTGAAACTGACAGTTTCTACCCAATTTCGATATTATGGAGTATTTTCGCTTCCAGAGTAAATTAGGAAGCTGATGACACAATTTTCACAACAGGTCCCTACATTTTTTGCGAAATTATCAGTTTGTACCTAGATTTTTCTCGGCTTCTTGTGATTGTTTTTTGTGCAAGATTTTTCATGGTATATGAACATTGAGTGTTCATTTTCAAGTTCGGGAAGTCAAAGATTTGAAGATATCAACATATTTTTTGGATTTTCTCGGATTGAAGAGTTTCATTTTTGTCACACACCGAGGGAGAGTTTTGTATGGTTTATTCTTCAAGCGTTTCTCATACCCTTGTGGGATGTTGAAATGGGTATTCGAAGATTATTGAATATTCTTTTTCCAAGCGAATTTAAAGACCGATGTTACTTCAAGGGGGAGTTGGTCTTGATCGCTTGGAGCTTGTTTGGATATTGAAGTCGGAACATCCAATCCTAACTTTGACAGGGATAATGTTAACGTGCAAAGTTCTCCTTGGATGTGGCTTACACTCTTTATTAGTGTAAGGTTTAGCCTTTCCTATAAATAATAAGTAAGTGGCTCCCATTTTATGTAAGAACCCATTTTGTGTGAGATTTAGTTTAGAGAGAGAAACCATTACAAGACCCACTTTGTAAACTCTTTTTGTTCGAATGGAGCTTAAACTGTCTTATTTACTTTGTGTGTGTTCTTTCATTATGTTTGATTCACTTTGATCACTACTATTCACCATTTTTCATCATAATCGGATCGCTACACTTATGACCCAAAGTCAGATCAAATGAAATTTGTGTCCCATAAACAACATTTCCAAAAGTATTAGAGAACTTGCGGGTTACATTCCATATCAAACAACCATAGAGAATATAAATAAGTATCAAATAGTCATAATGGAATCTTCATTAAAATTTGTACTAAGATACTAAGTTTTTTATAATGCCTTTTTTAACCTAAAATGTATGCTATATAAAAAGGAATGTGTAAGACAAATTGTTTTGTGAGTTACACAGAGATTTGATACATAACTTTTATATTTCAATACATTTTTTTCTAATTACTTATCATTTCAAAGATCATTCTTCAAGTATCATCCTTCTTAGTAAAGTGTAAAGAACCACTCATCCTTATGCAATTTTCTTTTAAAGTATTTGTGCAATCTAAATTTTTTGCTACATTATACATATTTCAAACTTGCTTAAACAGTCAATATACATTCATGTATTTGTGTAATGTGATGCAATGCATGTTTCCAAAAATATTGAATAAACCAACTTCTTAGATGTAGAAATGAAAAGAAATAGAATTTCAAAATACGTGGTCAAAAAAATTTCTTTTCTTCAAAAGCTTTATGAACTATTTCCTATCCTATATAATCGTCTATTACAATAACATCGAAAAATAAATAGAAAATTTAGAGAATTTATAAGGAAAGAGAGATCGCAATATTTTCTATGTACTAATCCTAAATGATGTTAGCAAAAATATTGGAATGAACATCACAAAATTTAAATTATAGTGATTTTCTATATATGCTAATCAGCTAATGTGTAAGGGCCATTATAATAAACAGTGGTCAAACTATAAAGGGGTATGTGTAAATTAAACATCCATAAATATCTCCATCATTAAGTAGTCAAGTCACTTTTTCCTTTGAGCATCTTTCACCTCTTGCATGGACAACCTTCCTAAAGCTCTAGTGCTCAATATACTGAGTCGAACCGCAGACCCGAGATGTCGTAACTCGCTTTCATATGTCGAGTAAAAGTTTCAATTCTATCTCTCCAGGCCTTCAATCGATCAGTTTACAATGGCAATTGCAAAGTATCTCGAATCAAGGTATAGAGTTTCGTGTTCTTCAAGTTCTTCCCAATTTACTTCTCCTCTTAAGAGGATATTCAAGAATCGTGTATCAAACAAAAAAATTCAGGAATATATATGTATCGGCGTGAAGAGATTACACATGGATGTATTGAACACCGATGTTAAAGATGGTGGCATTGATCTGCATAACACAAATGAGGGCTTTGTTAAGGAGTGGCTCCCTAGGGTTTCCGGAGATTTGAAATCGCCTTCACCTGATTTTTGGGTCCAGTCAAGTTGGTGTTGATTATAAGTTTTGTCACTGATCTTTGAGTACTGTAAGTTCGTTATTTGCTAAAATTCTCCATTTTTATATTCTCTAGCAATGTTATAGTTCTGATTCATATTAACAACTTTGAAAAAAAATCATTTGGGGTCATCTCTTTGTGAACTATGGTTTCTATTTAGTTTACTTTTGTAGCCCGACGCAGTTATCCTTGATTAGGGTTTACTATTGATTGATATTCTCGGTAACAAATGATATTTAATAATATTAAGGACTTGGTGCTTTAATTTTGTTGATTTTATTAATGTACGTCACGATCTTTTTGACTTAGAGCTGAAGAACGCATGGCTATCAGTACAAAACATGAACTTCAAACCAAAGTTAACAAGTTTAATAGTTAAACTCATAAGATTAGATGATGGGAATCTAACCGAGTTAAATAAATTCTTTCCAAATCTTCAAGTTTTTAATTTATTTTTTTATTTTTTTGTCAAATAAAGGAGAATAGAAAATGATGTGCCAAAAGTAAAAAAAAGCTTTAGAGACGTTAACCATTATAGATACTCTAATAAAAGCTCGAGAAAGTTTCAGATTCTTTATATTTAAAAAAACAAAGAAACTTAATAATCTGAAGGGTATAAATGATTTATGGTTGTTGCGTCTTTCGGAATTCTCTTGATTGTTATGGTATTATGTATTAATTGGGTTTAAATATGATCTCATGTGATATGATGTAGATACTTGTGCATTAGTTTCATGATACGATACTATTATATTTGCCTATATATTAATTTTTCGAATTTAATTTTTTGTGTTGCATTTGACGATTTTTCTAAATGATTGAGGTGCATTGCATTTGTTTGGTATTATCCTTGGCAGCCTAGATACCCTTATTAGACTTCATAAGACCTTCATATTCATGAGCACTGGATTTTTGTTGATTACCCTGAATAAAACCCTAAGAATTTTCTTTTGAATGATGCATTACTTAGTTAGATTGGATTGCATTCATGTGAATGCCATGGGTACTCAAAACACAAACTTCACCAAACAAGAGAAATATGTTATCCATTTAACAACCTAATGAATGTGAATTGTACCCTAATTTTCCAATAGTACTTTGTGATTTATATGATTTGGTTAAATATGCATCTATGTTACTGTTTATCAATCATGTCATGTGAAAGGTTAATTGATGACTACATTATACAACTTGCTTTTACAACCGAGTTGGATGTAACATGTATAATGCAGTTATATCTCAACAACCGCCTCACGTATATAACTCTGGTAACATCATTAAGATCATTGGTGTCTTATATTAAGACATTAAATGGCAAGATTATGAGATAAACAATGTTTGATAGATGAAATAATATGGGTCAGTTGCTTAATGAAATCATAACCTTATTTAACAAATAATGATGTTTTGAAATATAATGACCAATCCTTTTTAAAAAAACCAATATATATTTCTCAATCAAATTATATGGTTGATATTTTTAATATACAACGAAGTCATAATAATAATAATAATAATAATAATAATAATAATAATAATAATAATAATAATAATGTTAATAATAATATTAATATTAATAATAATAATAATAATAATAATAATAATAAAATCAATCTTGTAGACAATAATAAGTATAAAACCTACATAACAAAATATGATTTATGAAAATGCAAATTCCTTCATGGCAAAAAGATAACAAAATACTATCAATATCAATATTGTCATAATAGTTATCATAGATATTCTTTCCTAAAGTTCTTACATCAACTAAAAACTAATTCATCTAACTTCCTCATGGTTATGGGAAATGTGTATTTCTACATGTATGAATTTTACATGCAAAAAAATATAATTTTTGTTATCCACCAAAAGAGGTGCTTTTAAGTTAATACAAAGTGCAAAACTACTTAACAAATACTTACTTTCCAACCAAGTTCATAGTAAGTGCTCATCATAATGTCAACCATTTATTAAATGCCATAACAGTTACACTACCAACATTCTTGTTGTTGGTTGCACTAAATTCTAATTACAAGTATGTTGATTAAAATGATTAGTAAATTTTAGTTTTGGTCCTTTCAGTATGTGTAACACTCCATATTTCATACACTAAAAATATAAAATTTCAAAAGAAATATGTTACGAATTAAAGTCATATCATATGAAAACTTGACCCTTTCAAAAGACATTTCCAAAAGTGTTAGATAGCTTGTGAGTTACAATTTCATGTCAAACAACCATAGAGAAGCTCTATAAGAACCAAATAGTCATAATACATAAATAATGACTAATGCTTTTTTCATTCTAATCGTAGTTATCTCAAGCGTTCTAATCTTCATCAAAAAGGCATACTAAGAAGGTAAGTCTTCTATAACCCCCCCCCCCCCACCACACCTTTATTTTTATTTTCAAATCTAGAATACATGTCATATAAAAAAATCATAAAACAAATTGTCTCGTGTGTTACATACATATTAGATATAAAACTTTCACATCTAAAACAATTTGTTTTCATATTACTTTGCACTTCAAAAAGCATTCTTCAAACTGGACATGCCTCATGGCGAGATTAATCCTTCTTACTAAATAATAAAATGCCACTCATTCATATGAAATTTCATATCAAAGCATTTGTGCAATCCAAAAATTCTCTATATTTTATATATTTCAAATTTCAAAACTTGCTCAAATTATCAATATATACTTTCATGTATATGCAACGCCATATAATGCATGATTCTAAACATATTGGATCGACTGCATTCGTAGATCTAGAAATGAAAAAATGGAAGTTCCAAATACTTGATAAAAATGAAAAAGATGATAACAAATTTCTTTGATATGAAATACTTTTATGAATTTTTTCTGTATCATAGAATTGTTTATTACAGCAACTTCGAAAAACAATTAGGAAACTTAAAGTGCTTTGTAGAGGAGACATCACAATATTTTATATTGCTGACTTTTGTACTGCATTTTGTCTGCTAATGCTAAATCTTAGCAGAAATCACTGGAATGAAAATCACAAAATTTAAATTGAAGTTATTTTTTATAAATGCTAATGTGTAAGGACCAATAATAAACAATACTCAAACTATAAAGGGGTAAAGTGTAAATTAATCAGGCATAAATATCTCTATCATCAACTCATCAAGTAGTCAATTTTCATTTGTAGATCTTTCACCGCTTGCATGGACAACCTTCCTGAATCTCTAGCGCTCGAGATACTGAGTCGACTCGACGACTCGGCATCGGTAGCTTGCTGCCGTATGGCGAGTAAGACTTTCAATTCTGTATTTCCAGGCCTTCAGTCAATAGACCTTCAGTGGCGATTGAAATGGTACCTGGAATCAAGGTCCAGAGTTTCGAGTTCTTCAAGTTCTTCCCGATTTACTCCCTCTCTCAAGAGAGTTTTTCTGAATCTTGTATCAAACTTAAGTGCACTGGAATCTGTGCGTATTGGCGTCGAGAATCCACCCCCAGTTGTGTTGAACGCTGACTTTGAAGATGATGGCGATGATCTGCACATCACCGATGGGGGCTTCCTTAAGGAGTGGCTCCCTAGGGTTTCCGGAGCTTTGAAATTGCTTTCACTATCAGATTTTTGGATTCAGTCGAGTAGGCGTCGATCAGAAGTTTTGTCACTGATCTCTGCGCACTGTAAGTTGGTTATATGCTGAAATTCTCCATTTTTATATTCTGTAGCTCTATTGTTAAATTATGGAAATCTTTTACTGTCTGAAAATGAAATGGTCTTGCCAGGATCGATATTAATTATTCTGGTTCATATCAACTGATTTTTTTTTTGAATTATCATTTGTGGTCAACTATCCTTTATTAGGGTTTATTAATGACCGATATTTATTGGTAATAAATGATATTTAATCATATTAAGGTCTTGATGCTTTAACTCGGTTGTTTTTGTTGTTGCAGGTCAAAATCTTATTGAATTAGAGCTGAAGAACGCATGGCCATCTGTACAAAACATGAACGCCATGCCAATGCTAACAAGTTTAACACTTGAACTCATAAGATTAGATGACAAAAATCTAACCGATTTAAATACATGTTTCCCAAATCTTCAAGTTCTGAACTTGATAGATGTTAGAGGTCTCAAAATGCCCATGATCCACCTCCTCAACCTGAAAACCTGCCATTGGACTGTAACAGATTCACCATCATATATATGTATAATCACACCCAATCTCATCACACTCAGACTCGAGTGTAGAAATCCCGCTGCCCTTTATATTGAAGCTCCTTTGTGCTACAACTTGCATCTTGCACTTGATCACTTGAACGCGTTTGCAGTCAAAAAATTTCAGAACTTGAAAACTGTACAACTCGAGTGTTCAAACATTCGCTCCTTTTCATCGTATGGAAACAGTAGAAACGCTGACCTTAGATATAAGAGCAGGTGGAAATTCCAAATTTACCCTAGAGGTTTTATTCGGTACTTTCACGAACATAACTTCTTTGTGTTTTAAACCAAGGGTTTGGTCAGAATTTGAGGTGTGGTGTGGCAACATTGGGCTTAAAGGTGTGAAAAGATTTTGTGGGTATTTGTCAGTGGTTGATCCTTTGATGACTTTCGCCTTGGTTGATTGCGTGTTAGAAGAATGCTTCAACTGTGTAGAAATCTCTTTACTCATCCACCATGGTGTTCCTTCTAATGTATCAAAACATTTCATCACTAAGTGCATGGCTCAATGGCCTGATCTGAAGTGGGGATGGGGGATTTGGGAGGAAGGAAGGGAAGATTCTTGGATCCCTGAAGAGCAATTACCTAAAACTCTTGAGGAGGAAGGATCAGATTCCATATGATCAAAAGAAACAAAGAAAATCAAAAGACTAGTAGAAGGGTGTTTAGGCCAGGGAAATAATTTTGAAGGAAGGATTGACTAAAGAATAAAGATAGGATCAATGATCAATTGGAAGACATGATCGATGAAGAGTTGAAGTGAAGTAGCTTCAGCAGGACCCATAATTAAGTGAGTTTTCTAATAGTTGAAGTGCTTCTTAGTTAAAGTTTTTATGGTTGTATCTTTTGGAATACTCTTGGTTGTTATGATATTACATATTTATATATTTATGGTGTTAGGTTTGAGACCTATTTATTATATGGGTATATTTAAAAGAAAATTTAAATATAAAATTCTAAATATTTGAGAAGTTTAAATTTATAAGAAAATTGAGAAAAATATTGAATTAAAAAAATTAAAGTGTTTTTTTCTCTTTTAAATTTAAACAAATAATTTAGATAAATAAATTAAGGAAATTAATGAAGCTTTAATTTAGTAATTTTGAAATTAGAAAGAAAGTTCATTAATGAAATTGATATGCATTTATTATTACATTTTAATATTATGTGAAATTTAATAAAATGAAAAAACCATAAAATGACATGTGGAATATAAATTAATTTAAAATAATCACAAAATTACATGTGACAAAATGAATAATAATGCGACATTTGGCAAAAAGGTCTTTATTTATTAGCATAGTGAAACATCCCAAAAATACAGTCCAAAATTTTCTTTTGAAAAACATTATCAAAAACTATAATCATCCATGATCAATAAGAAAACCAAGTGTCATGTATCTCAAAATCTCATATCAAATACTGTATCAAAACCAAATGAGAAAATATCAGAGTCTCAATCAATCCCAGGCTGAAAGCTGTGGTGTGTGCATTGCAATCTTCTCGAGCTCCTCTTTTAAAAACTGAGTACCTGAAACCAAAACTGAAAACTGTAAGCACGAAGCTTAGTGAGTTTCCCCAAACTACCACATACCATACAATAACTCATATGGCACATACTGGGCCTTGCCCACTGCATCAGGCCCCGCCCGGCATCGGACCGAAGTCCGGACTAGCTTGGGCCCCGCACACTGCATCGGGCCCCGCCCGGCATCGGACCTAAGTCTGAAATAACTTGGGCCCCGCCCGGCATCGGACCGAAGTCCAGAATAACTTGGGCCCCGCCCACTGCATCTGGCCCCGCCCGGCATCGGACCGAAGTCCAGAATAAACTGAACAGAACATAAACATGAACATATAACATAATCACATATACAGCATCGGGCTTGCCCGGCATCGGACCGGAGTCCGTAACATATAACACATATCATAAACATGCATGAATCACGAACACATCAAGCATACATAACTACTTCTCGGGACCACCCTGGCATCGGACCAAAGTCCAGAAACATGTAAACTGCATCAGGCTAACCCCCGACATCGGACCGAAGTCCGGAACTACTAACATCTAAACGGGCCGGCATTGTGGCCATAGACCCGTTCCTACTGGAAGGAAACTCACCTCATACTGCTGAAGTCCTGCTGACAAAACCCTAGTTGTTGGATGACAGATTCCCGAATCTGTCAACATCAAAATAACACCCAATTAATAATTGGGTTCTAACACATATTCATAAATCCATGCTTGGGGTAAAAGACTACTTTACCCCCTAACTTAGCTTGACTCAAGCCCAAGGCCCAAAAGTCTAATAATGGACCAAGGCCCAACTATGGCCCAATTTTCCAAATTGGGCCCAAACCTCTATATGGTCTTGCCTTAAGGCCAAATCATTTATTCTTGGTCCAACTCTTGGCATTCTAAGGGCCCAATACCATATAATCATCAAGGCCCAAACTATGGCCCATCTATAGCCCAATTTTTCCAAATTGGGCTCAACCCTCACATATGGACCTTACCCTAAAGCCCATCTAAATGTTCTAGTCCATTTGCTTGCTCTTGAATGATCCATTATTATCCCAATCACCAAGGCCCAATAGGAAAGCCCAACTCAAAGTCCAAGTGAAATTAGGGTTTCACATAAAATGACAATTAGGGTTAAGTGTTTCTCACTTAACCCATTAAGGACTTAATCCATTAAGTCCTTTACTCTACTAGATAAATGATATGGAATAATTTGGGCTTAATACACAATCCAATCTCAATGGCCCAAAGGTGGGTCCCAATAAGTCCAAGGCCCAAATACTCACAATTAGGGTTTTCTAAACCCTAATTAGGGTTTCCACCCAAACATGGCCTAATAGGCCCAAAATTAATCTTTAAGCCCATTAGGGTTTTGCTAGTGGGGCACCACCCACTACCACCTAGGGTAGTGGTGGTCAATTGCGGCTTGCGGCGGCGGCCACCACCTTACGGTGGTGGTTTTGAGTTCCTATTCATTATTCTTTTTGCTAATTACAATTACAAGGCTTTAATCCAAAATAAACACACACATTAACTAACATAAACACACACACACACAGCCACCCTAGTGGTGGCCGGCGGTGGCTCGAGGCGGCAGCTACCACCTTACGGTGGTGGCGGTGGCTTCCTTGGTTTTCCGGCTAAACAAAACACACACCACAAAATACGTCTCCTGCTCGGGAATGCACACGATCACCCACTTCACGGCGGCGTACGGAGGTCCGATGGCAACAGCGGCGGCGGCAGCCACCATTTCCAATGGTGGTGGTGGTTCCTGTCCAAAAATCACACATACTTCTTCACAATTAATAATAAACACACACATAGCCACCTCCTACGGTGGCTGGCGGCGGAAATGGGTAGTAGAACACAGTGGTAGCCACCACCATGAGGTGGTGGCAATGGGTTTCTAGGTCCGAGCTAACACATACAACCTGTGGCAGCAACACATACATGAAACGACTCGAGATCAAGCCCCCAACAGCCGACTAGGAGACTGTTGTCATCGAACAGTCGCACACAGCGGCCCCACGGCCACCGACGTCGACAATGACGCTTCCGACGTCGTACCCACAGAACACAACGAAAGAGAGAGAAGAGGGTGGTTTAAGGTGGACTAACCGAGAGTTTATGGTAGCTCACGACCCACCCACGACGAGCAACGGGTTTGTCTCCGGTTCTCCAGCGGCCCCCGACATTTCCGGCAGCAGACGTCGTAAGGCGACCTTCATCGGCAATGTAGCAGTCGGTGGTCAGACCTGAGATGCAAGCGGCGGCTGAAACTGTTACGAAGGGTGGTGGCGGTTGCTAAAGGATTAGGTTTAGGTTTGCTCGATGAAACAGTTCCCATCGGAAATGGATGGCACGGGTTAAAGTCTTGTGTCTCCATTCAAACTTATTAATGATTTTGGCAACTCCAGTCCCTCCCCTTCCCAATCTTTTCGATTCAAATCCAAGATTTACCCTTAAGCCCCTGAATCCATAAATTCCTTACATAATAAGCCCTAATAATTACCAAACATACCCCCACTTCTAAAATCCTTTTCAAATTAAATTTGTAATTTACTAAACAACCCTCAGTTCTCAAAATCTTTTCATAATAGGTCCGATACTTACCAACCACCCCTTGTCTTCTAAAAAAATCTTTACAAAATAGTCCCGAAATTACACTTTAACCCCCGAATAATCTCATTTATAACATTTGGCTCCCAAAACCAACATCTCACTGAATATTACGGATTTTAGGGCTGTTACTCTTTAATAAATTATATCTATTTATTTATTAAATAAACGGGATGTTACACATAGATTACGTATTCATATTTATATATTTACGGTTGAAGTGTTTCTTAATTAAAGTTTTTATGGTTGTTGTATCTTTTGCAATGCTCTTGCTTGTTATGGTATTACATATTTATATATTTACGATATTACATATTCATATTTGGATGCCTATGCGTATGCCGATTATTATTATTATTATTATTGTTATTATTATTATTATTATGTTTTTCCTTATATAAGGTTTCTTCACATTGCGGTTAATTCTTTATCTTCGATTCCGGTTTTTTCTTCTTCCATTTAATTTAGTCTTGATTGTTTAGAATCAAAATGAATTGCCTTACAACCAATAAATTTTTTTATGGTTAGTTTGTAATCACAAATTACTTTATAGACAATCATATCTTCAACATAGTAACTTCATATATGCCATTGATAATATTTTCTTTTTACCAATAGTTATACGTCTTTGTTAAAGCTAATGTAAATGGAAAGCACTTCTTTCTCGTATATAAATCGGACAATCATATATTCAATAACTACCTCTCGTATATAAATCGGACAATATCATTTGTGTCCTCTATCTAGATATTAAATGACACGATTAGGAGATTAAACAACGATTGATAGTTTAAAAATAGTATGGCCTAGCTAGTTAATGAAACCATGTCCCTAGCTTATTTGAACAAATAACAATATTTTGAAATATTACACTAGTTCTTTATAAGAAACTAATACGGAGTATAACTTTTAACCAAATCATATGGTTGATATTTGCAATATCCAGTCGATTCGTAATAAACAAAACAAAAAATCTTACGGAAAATAATTACTATAAATCCTACATAACAAAACCATAAAAAAATATAATTTATGAAAATGTAAATTGCTTCATATCAAAAACATAAGAAATTACTAATCAACAACAATATTATTAGGATAACTACCATAGATACTATTACCTAAAATTGTGACACGAACTCAAAACAAGTTTATCTAACTTCTTGGGTGTTATGGAGATGTGTCTTTCCACATGTATGGATTTTACATGAAAATAAATATATTTTTTTTATCTAACAAAAAATATGGCTTTGTCATTTATGTCGATACAAAATGCAAAAACAATTGACAAGTACTTACTTTCCAACAAAGTTCATACTAAATCAACCATTCATTTAATGAGATAATAGTTACACTACGAACTAGGGGTGTGCGCGGTGCGGTTTGGTGCGGTTTAGACTCAAAACCGCAAACCGCACCGCATATGCGGTTTGAATATTTTAGAAACCGCACCACAGATGTTCAAAACCGCGTTACGCGGTGCGGTTTGATGCGGGCGGTTTATGCGGTTTGGTTGCGGTTTGTGCGGTTTGATGAGTTGTTCAACATTAAATCTATCAAAAAACCAAAAAAATGACCCGGTTAAAAATTTTGATTGCTTTCATTTTATAAAAACAAATACAAATTTCAAGTTAAATCGTTTTTAATAAATTGTGATTCATGCTACTATACTTTTGTAAGTGTCATTGTTATTGCTTTATATTGTCATTATAGTTGCTATATTCTTGTAAACCGTGGCATCTTGATCTAATAGTGATTTAATGTTACGTTATAGATATTTGGTTATTGTAAGAAATATATTTAAATTCATCATTTCTAAATCGTGATTTGAAGTTATAACAAAGTTCAGGAAAAATAAGTATATATATATATATATATATATATATATATATATATATATATATATATATATATATATATATAACATTCGGTGCGGTGCAGTTTGAACCGCGGTTTTATAAATACAAACCGCAAACAACACCGCATAGTGCGATTTAATAAAATGATAAACCGCAAACTGCACCACGAAATTCTAAACCGCATTATGCGTTGCGGTTTGGCGCGGTGCGGGCGGTTTGTGCGGTTTTTTGCACACCCCTACTACGAACCATCTTTTTGTTGGTTGCATTAAATTTAATTGCAAGTTTATTGATTAAATAAAGAGTAAGTTATAGTTTTAGTCCATTTGGTATGTGTAATACTCCATATTTTATACATTAAAAGGTATAAATTTTTAAAGAAATATCTTATGACCTAAGGTCATATCATATCAAAACTCGTTCCAATAAAAACATTCCCAAAAGTATAGCTTTTGGGTTCCTCATACATATCAAATATCCATAGAGAAGCTATATAAGTATCGAATACTCATAATAGATAACCAAATGTCATTTGGCCTAATGGTAGGGAGTAGCTCTTCAAATGAGAGGTCATGGGTTCTATAACACTCTTTCTAGAATGGATCAGTGTAGGGCATAAAGGAGTCAAAGACATGGTTTTTGGAAAAAATTATGTGTCACAATGTGACATAGGGAGGTCACGACGTGACGTGCTAAAAATGAGAACGTGTATATGGAAGAAGGTCACGACGTGGCATGAGTGTAGTCACGACGTGAGGATAGCTGCAACCCAAGCCCAGGATCTTTTTAAGGTTTACTTCGTGTTATACCTCTAATCTCGGATTTAGGGTTCCATTTCCACCCTCCATCACCCTTTAGAAGGATATGGATTTAGATTGCTTGAGTCGAAAGTATGTTTGATAGACGAAAGCAAAACGACTTGATAGTCTAAATTGATTTTGATTTGGTTTTCAATTTCACTTGGCATAAGGGATCGAAAGGTGATTCGAGTCAAGAGTTGTTCTTTCAACTGGTAGTTGTGTTCACTGATCAAGCTTGGAAACGAAAGTTACTTACTTGAGGTCAATGGTCGAAAGCACTTGATTGGAATCGAAAGTGTGTTCGATTGGTGTTGCTTAGAGTCGAAATTAATTTCGACCGGTGTTGGTTGTTAATTCGAGTTGCACGTAATTTCGACAGATAATGTTTGTTTTCATTTCGCGTCCAGAACCAATTGGGGAAGAAGAAGATTTGATGTTTTAATTTGAGTCCCTGTAGTTTAAGAGTTTTGACAGTTTATACCCAGTTTCAAATTGGGGGTATATTTCTTTGAAGCGGGAAGATTTTTCAGGTTTCGTCGCTAAAGAATATGCGAATCTGACATTTTTTACCCAATTTCGATATTATGGAGTATTTTGGCTTCCAGTGTAAATTGGGAAGCTGATGACACAATTTTCGCAACAGGTCCCTACATTTGTTTGCGAAATTATCAGTTTGTACCTTGATTTTTCTCGACTTCTTGTGATTGTTTTTGGTGCAAGATTTTCCGTGGTATATGAACATTGAGTGTTCATTTTCAAGTTCGGGAAGTCAAAGATTTGAAGATATCAGCATATTTTTTGGATTTTCTTGGATTGAAGAGTTTCTTTTTTGTCACACGCCGAGGGAGAGTTTTGTATGGTTTATTCTTCGAGCGTTTCTCCTACCTTTGTGGGTTTTATAATCATTTGTTGATTATAAAAAGGGGGAGAATGTTGAAATGGGTATTCGAAGATTATTGAATATTCTTTTTCAAAGCAAATTTAAAGATCGGTGTTACTTGAAGGGGGAGTTGGTCTTGATCGCTTAGAGCTTGTTTGGATATTGAAGTTGGAATATCCAATCCTAACTTTGAGAGGGATAATGTTAGGGTGAAAATTTCTCCTTGGATGTGGCTTACCCTCTTTAATTGTGTAAGGTTTAGCCTTTCCTATAAATAATAAGTGAGTGGCTCCCATTTTATGTAAGAACCCATTTTGTGTGAGATTTAGTTTAGAGAGAGAAACCATTACAAGACCCACTTTGTAAACTCTTTTTGTTCTAATGGAGCTTAAACTGTCTTATTTACTTTATGTGTGTTCTTTCATTATGTTTGATTCACTTTGATCACTACTATTCCACATTTTTCATCATAATCGGATCGCTACACTTATGACCCAAAGTCAGATCAAATGAAATTTTTGTCCCATAAACAACATTTCCAAAAGTATTATACAACTTGCGGGTTACATTCCATATCAAACACAAATAGAGAAGATAAATAAGTATCAAATAGTCATAATTGAATCTTCATTAAAATTTGTACTAAGAGACTAAGTTTTTTATAATGCCTTTTTTAACCTAAAATGTATGCTATATAAAAAGGAATGTGTAAGACAAATTGTTTTGTCAGTTACACAGAGATTTCATACAAAACTTTTATATTTCAATACATTTTTTTCTAATTACTTATCATTTCAAAGATCATTCTTCAAGTATCATCCTTCTTAGTAAAGTGTAAAGAACCATTCATCCTTATGCAATTTCCTTTTAAAGTATTTGTGCAATCCAAATTTTTTGCTAGATTATACATATTTCAAACTTGCTTAAACAGTCAATATACATTCATGTATTTGTGTAATGTGATGCAATACGTGTTTCCAAAAATATTGAATAAACCAACTTCTTAGATGTAGAAATGAAAAGAAATAGAATTTCAAAATACGTGGTCAAAAAAATTTTCTTTTCTTGAAAAGCTTTATCAATTATTTCATATCTTATATAATCGTCTATTACAATAACATCGAAAAATAAATAGAAAATTTAGAGAATTTATAAGGAAAGAGACATCGCAATATTTTCTATGTACTAATCCTAAATGATGTTAGCAAAAATATTGGAATGAACATCACAAAATTTAAATTATAGTGATTTTCTATATATGCTAATCAGCTAATGTGTAAGGGCCATTATAAAAAACAGTAGTCAAACTATAAACGGGTATGTGTAAATTAAACATCCATAAATATCTCCATCATTAGGTAGTCAAGTCACTTTTTCCTTTGAGCAGCTTTCACCTCTTACATGGATAACCTTCCTGAAGCTCTAGTGCTCAATATACTGAGTCGAACCGCAGACTTGAGATGTCGTAACTCGATTTCGTATGGCGAGTAAAACTTTCAATTCTATCTCTCCAGGCCTCCAATGGATCAGTTTACAATGGCAATTGCAAAGTATCTCGAATCAAAGTATAGAGTTCCGTGTTCTTCAAGTTCTTCCCAATTTACTTCTCATCTAAAGAGGATTTTCCAAAATCGTGTATCAAACTAAAAAATTCAGGAATATATACGTATCAGCGTGAAGAGATTGCACAAGGATGTATTGAACACCGATGTTAAAGATGGTGGCATTGATCTGCACAACACAGATGAGGGCTTTGTTAAGGAGTGGCTCCCTAGGGTTTCCGGAGATTTGAAATCGCCTTCACCTGATTTTTGGGTCCAGTCAAGTTGGTGTTGATTACAAGTTTTGTCACTGATCTTTGAGTACTGTAAGTTCGTTATTTGCTAAAATTCTCCATTTTTATATTCTCTAGCAATGTTATAGTTCTGATTCATATTAACTACTTTGAAAAAAAATCATTTGGGGTCATCTCTTTATGAACTATGGTTTCTATTTAGTTTACTTTTGTAGCCCGACGCAGTTATCCTTGATTACAGTTTACTATTGATTGATATTTTTGGTAACAAATGATAGTTAATAATATTAAGGACTTGGTGCTTTAATTTCGTTGTTTTTATTAATGTAGGTCACGATCTTTTTGACTTAGAGCTGAAGAACGCATGGCTATCAGTACAAAACATGAACTTCAAACCAAAGTTAACAAGTTTAACATTTAAACTCATAAGATTAGATGATAGGAGTATAACCGAGTTAAATAAATTCTTTCCAAATCTTCAAGTTTTTAACTTGATAGATGTTAGAGGACTCAAAATGAAAATGATCCAACTTCTCAACCTGAAAACATGTTACTAGACTATAACCGATTCACCATCATAAATAAATCTAATCACACCCAATGTCATCATACTCAGACTCGAGTGTAGAAGTCCAGTTGCGCTGTATATTGAAGCTCTAGTGGTGTGTCAGTTGCATTACGCTTGATTACTTAAATGCCTTTGTAGTCAAAAGGTTGTCAAATTTTGAAAATACCATGGCTCGAGTATTCAAACATTCACTCCTTACTTGTTAAGTTTCTACGTAGAGAAATAGTAGAAACGCCGACCCTACATTTACGGGATTCAGCAAGAGGGCCAGCTGGATATTCCAAATTTATCCTAGGTAGATTATTCAATGCTTTCCCGAACATAACTTCTTTGTGTTTTAATGTAAGGGCTTGGTCAAAATTTTAGGTGTGGTATGCCATTTGTTGTTGGTTGACCCGATATTGACTATTTCCTCAATTGCTTGCGTGTTAGAAAATGATTCAACTGTAGAAGTCGCTTTACTCATCTGTCATGATGTTGCTCATGATGTATCAAACTGTTTCGTCCCTAAGTGCATCATTTAGTGGCCTGATGTGAAGTAGAGATGGGGGATTTTGGAGGAAGGAAGAGAAGATTCTTGGATGACCGACGAAACGCGATGGGAGGAAAACTCATATTCCATATTAAAAGAAACAAAAAATAAAAATATTTATAGAAGGTAATGGTAAGATAGATCATATGTACACATTTAGGAGGTTTTAGGAAAGCATTGAGTATTTTGTGAAGTAACTTTAAAAAAAAAAGGATACACTAAAGATGGAACTTGTGATGAGTTGGAAGCATGGATCATTTATCTATTTTAAATGTTTTATCATCTTTTATAATTTTAGAAAAAAAAATACCCAATAAATGTTTCTAAAATGATCAATTAATCAAACGAGCTTCATAAAACATTTAAGATATATAAATGATAAATTTGTTAATTACAGAAAAATAGATACATTTAAGATATATAAATGATAAATTTGTTAATTATAGAAAAATAGATTTTGAAAAGGGTAACAGATAAAGAAGCTATTTCATAAAAGTTTTTTATTTTATTTTTTTTATTTTTTTGTCAAATAAAAGAGAATAGAAAATGATGTGCCAAAAGTAAAAAAAAAAAAAAAAAAAAAGCTTTAGAGACGTTAACCATTATAGATGCTCTAATACAAGCTCGAGAAAGTATCAGATTCTTTATATTTAAAAAAACCAACGAAACTTAATAATCTGAAGGGTATAAATTATTTATGGTTGTTGTGTCTTTTGGAATTCTCTTGCTTGTTATGGTATTATGTATTAATTGGGTTTAAATATGATCTCATGTGATCTGATGTAGATACTTGTGCGTTAGTTTCATGAGACGATACTATTATATTTGCCTATATATTAATTTTTCGAATTTAGTTTTTTGTGTTGCATTTGACGTTTCTTTCTAAATGATTGAGGTATATTGCATTTGTTTGGTATTATCCTTGACAACGAAGTCATAATAATAATAATAATAATAATAATAATAACTCAATCTTGTAGACAATAGTAAGTATAAAACCTACATAACAAAATATGATTTATGAAAATGCAAATTCCTTCATGGCAAAAAGATAACAAAATACTATCAATATCAATATTGTCAAAATAGTTATCATAGATATTCTTTCCTAAAGTTCTTACATCAACTCAAAACTAATTCATCTAACTTCCTCATGGTTATGGGAAATGTGTATTTCTACATGTATGAATTTTACATACAAATAAATATAATTTTTCTTATCCACCAAAAGAGGTGCTTTTGAGTTAATACAAAGTGCAAAACTACTTAACAAATACTTACTTTCCAACCAAGTTCATAGTAAGTGCTCATCATAATGTCAACCATTTATTAAATGCCATAATAGTTACACTACCAACATTCTTGTTGTTGGTTGCACTAAATTCTAATTACAAGTATGTTGATTAAAATGATTAGTAAATTTTAGTTTTGGTCCTTTCAGTATGTGTAACACTCCATATTTCATACACTAAAAATATAAAATTTCAAAAGAAATATCTTACGAATTAAAGTCATATCATATGAAAACTTGACCCCTTAAAAAGACATTTCCAAAAGTGTTAGATAGCGTGTGAGTTACAATTTCATGTCAAACAACCATATAGAAGCTATATAATAACCAAATAGTCATAATACATAAATAATCACTAATGCTTTTCTCATTCTAATAAGTAGTGATCTCAAGTGCTCTAATCTTCATCAAAAGGCATACTAAGAAGGTCATCTATAACCCCCCCCCCCCCGCGCGCGCTTTATTTTTATTTTTAAATCTAGAATACATGTCACATAAAAAAATCATAAAACAAATTGTCTCGTGTGTTACATACATATTAGATATAAAACTTTCACATCCAAAACATTTTGTTTTTATACTACTTTGCACTTCAAAAAGCATTCTTCAAACTGGATATGCCTCATTGTGAGACTAATCCTTCTTACTAAAAAATAAAATGCCGCTCATTCATATGCAATTTCATATCAAAGCATTTGTGCAATCCAAAAATGCTCTATATTTTATATATTTCAAATTTCAGAACTTGCTCAAATTATCAATATATACTTTCATGTATATGCAACGTCATCTAATGCATAATTCTAAACATATTGGATCGACTGCATTCGTAGATGTAGAAATGAAAAAATGGAAGTTCCAAATACTTGATAAAAATGAAAAAGATGATAACAAATTTCTTTGAAATGAAAAACTTTTATGAATTTTTCCTGTATCATATAATTGTTTATTACAGTAACTTCGAAAAACAATTAGGAACCTTAAAGTGCTTTGTAGAGGAGACATCACAATATTTTATATAGCTGACTTTTGTATTGCATTTTTTCGACTAATGCTAAATCTTAGCAGAAATCACTGGAATGAAAATCACAAAATTTAAATTGAAGTTATTTTTTATAAATGCTAATGTGTAAGGACCAATAATAAACAATACTCAAACTATAAAGGGGTAAAGTGTAAATTAATCAGGCATAAATATCTCTATCATCAACTCATCAAGTAGTCAATTTTCATTTGTAGATCTTTCACCGCTTGCATGGACAACCTTCCTGAATCTCTAGCGCTCGAGATACTGAGTCGACTCGACGACTCGGCATCGGTAGCTTGCTGCCGTATGGCGAGTAAGACTTTCAATTCTGTATTTCCAGGCCTTCAGTCAATAGACCTTCAGTGGCGATTGAAATGGTACCTGGAATGAAGGTCCAGAGTTTCGAGTTCTTCAAGTTCTTCCCGATTTACTCCCTCTCTCAAGAGAGTTTTTCTGAATCTTGTATCAAACTTAAGTGCACTGGAATCGGTGCGTATTGGCGTCGAGAATCCACCCCCAGATGTGTTGGACGCTGACGTTGAAGATGATGCCGATGATCTGCACATCACCGATGGGGGCTTCCTTAAGGAGTGGCTCCCTAGGGTTTCCGGAGCTTTGAAATTGCTTTCACTATCAGATTTTTGGATTCAGTCGAGTAGGCGTCGATCAGAAGTTTTGTCACTGATCTCTGCGCACTGTAAGTTGGTTATATGCTGAAATTCTCCATTTTTATATTCTGTAGCTCTATTGTTAAATTATGGAAATTGTTTACTGTCTGAAAATGAAATGGTCTTGCCAGGATCGATATTAATTATTCTGGTTCATATCAACTGATTTTTTTTTTTAATTATCATTTGTGGTCAACTATCCTTTATTAGGGTTTATTAATGACCGATATTTATTAGTAATAAATGATTAATCGTATTAAGGTCTTGATGCTTTAACTCGGTTGTTTTTGTTGTTGCAGGTCAAAATCTTATTGCATTAGAGCTGAAGAACGCATGGCTATCTGTACAAAACATGAACGCCATGCCAATGCTAATAAGTTTAACACTTGAACTCATAAGATTAGATGACAAAAATCTAACCGATTTAAATACATGTTTTCCAAATCTTCAAGTTCTGAACTTGATAGATGTTAGAGGTCTCAAAATGCCCATGATCCACCTCCTCAACCTGAAAACCTGCCATTGGACTGTAACAGATTCACCATCATATATATGTATAATCACACCCAATCTCATCACACTCAGACTCGAGTGTAGAAATCCCGCTGCCCTTTATATTGAAGCTCCTTTGTGCTACAACTTGCATCTTGCACTTGATCACTTGAACGCGTTTGCAGTCAAAAAATTTCAGAACTTGAAAACTGTACAACTCGAGTGTTCAAACATTCGCTCCTTAATTCGTAAGTTTCATCGTATGGAAACAGTAGAAACGCTGACCTTAGATATAAGAGCAGGTGGAAATACCAAATTTACCCTAGAGGTTTTATTAGGTACTTTCCCGAACATAACTTCTTTGTATTTTAAACCAAGGGTTTGGTCAGAATTTGAGGTGTAGTGTGGCGACATTGGGCTTAAAGGTCTGAAAAGATTTTGTGGTTATTTGTCAGTGGTTGATCCTTTGATGACTTTCTCCTTGGTTGATTGCGTGTTAGAAGAATGCTTCAACTGTGTAGAAATCTCTTTACTCATCCACCGTGGTGTTCCTTCTAATGTATCAAAACATTTCATCACTAAGTGCATGGCTCAGTGGCCTGATCTGAAGTGGGGATGGGGGATTTGGGAGGAAGGAAGTGAAGATTCTTGGATCCCTGAAGAGCAATTACTTAAAACTCTTGAGGAGGAATGATAAGATTCCATATGATCAAAAGAAAAAAAGAAAATAAAAAGATTTGTAGAAGGGTGTTTAGGCCAGGGAAATAATTTTGAAGGAAAGATTGACTAAAGAATAAAGATGGGATCAATGATCAATTGGAAGACATGATCGATGAAGAGTTGAAGTGAAGTAGCTTCAGCAGGACCCATAATTAATTGAGTTTTCTAATAGTTGAAGTGTTTCTTAGTTAAAGTTTTTATGGTTGTTGTATCTTTTGCAATGTTCTTGCTTGTTATGGTATTACATATTTATATATTTACGGTATTAAATATTCATATTTGGATGCCTATGCGTATGCGGATTGTATTAGTTTATTATTATTATTATTATTATTATTATTATTATTATTATTATTATCTATATGTTTTTCCTTATATAAGGTTTCTTCACATTGTGGTTAATGCTTTATCTTCGACTCCGGTTTTTTCTTCTTCCATTTAATTTAGTCTTGATTTTTTAGAATCAAAATGAATTGCCTTACAACCAATAAATTTTTTTATGGTGAGTTTGTAATCACAAATTACTTTATAGACAATCATATCTTCAACATAGTAACTTCATTGTTTGCCGAGGCTTCGGTCTCTTCCAAAAAAAACATAGTAACTTCATATATGCCGTTCACAATAAAAGGTATAAATTTTTAAAGAAATATCTTATGACCTAAGGTCATATCATATCAAAATTCGTTCCAATAAAAACATTCCCAAAAGTATAGCTTCTGGGTTCCTCATACATATCAAATAACCATAGAGAAGCTATATAAGTATCGAATACTCATAATAGATAACCAAATGTCATTTGGCCTAATGGTAGGGATTAGCTCTTCAAATGAGAGGTCATGGGTTCTATAACACTCTTTCTAGAATGGATCAGTGTAGGGCATAAAGGAGTGAAATACATGGTTTTTGGGAAAAATCATGTGTCACGATGTGACATAGGGAGGTCACGAAGTGACGTGCTAAAAATGAGAACGTGTATCTGGAAGAAGGTCACGACGTGGCATGAGTGTAGTCACAACGTGAGGATGGCTGCAACCTAAGCCCATGATCTTTTTAGGGTTTACTTCGTGTTATACCTCTAATCTCGGATTTAGGGTTCCATTTCCAGCCTCCATCACCCTTTTGAAGGATATGGATTTAGATTGCTTGAGTCGAAAGTGTGTTTGATAGACGAAAGCAAAACAACTTGATAGTCTAAATTGATTTCGATTTGGTTTTCAATTTCACTTGGTATAAGGGATCGAAAGATGATTCGAGTCAAGAGTTGTTCTTTCGACCGGTAGTTGTGTTCATTCAAGCTTGGAAATGAAAGTTACTTACTTGAGGTCAATGGTCGAAAGCACTTGATTGGAATCGAAAGTGTGTTCGATTGGTGTTGCTTAGAGTCGAAATTAATTTCGACCGGTGTTGGTTGTTAATTCGAGTTGCACATAATTTCGAAAAATAATGTTAGTTTTCATTGCGCGTCCAGAACCAATTGGGGAAGAAGAAGATTTGATCTTTTAATTTGAGTCCCTGCAGTTTAAGAGTTTTGACAGTTTATACCCAGTTTCAAATTGGGGGTATATTTCTTTGAAGCGGGAATATTTTTCAGGTTTAGTCCCTAAAGAATATGTGAAACTGACAGTTTCTACCCAATTTCGATATTATGGAGTATTTTCGCTTCCAGGGTAAATTAGGAAGCTGATGACACAATTTTCACAACAGGTCCCTACATTTTTTGCGAAATTATCAGTTTGTACCTAGATTTTTCTCGGCTTCTTGTGATTGTTTTTTTGTGCAAGATTTTTCATGGTATATGAACATTGAGTGTTCATTTTCAAGTTCGGGAAGTCAAAGATTTGAAGATATCAACATATTTTTT
Source organism: Lactuca virosa (assembly GCF_052849685.1). Lineage (NCBI taxonomy): Eukaryota > Viridiplantae > Streptophyta > Magnoliopsida > Asterales > Asteraceae > Lactuca > Lactuca virosa. Next base: position 77,018,249 of record NC_136432.1, on the reverse strand, counting down.
GGATTTTCTCGGATTAAAGAGTTTCATTTTTGTCACACGCCGAGGGAGAGTTTTGTATGGTTTATTCTTCAAGCGTTTCTCATACTCTTGTGGGATGTTGAAATGGGTATTCGAAGATTACTGAATATTCTTTTTCAAAGCGAATTTAAAGACCGATGTTACTTCAAGGGGGAGTTGGTCTTGATCGCTTGGAGCTTGTTTGGATATTGAAGTCGGAACATCCAATCCTAACTTTGAGAGGGATAATGTTAACGTGCAAAGTTCTCCTTGGATGTGGCTTACACTCTTTAATAGTGTAAGGTTTAGCCTTTCCTATAAATAATAAGTGAGTAGCTCCCATTTTATGTAAGAACCCATTTTGTGTGAGATTTAGTTTAGAGAGAGAAACCATTACAAGACCCACTTTGTAAACTCTTTTTGTTCTAATGGAGCTTAAACTGTCTTATTTACTTTGTGTGTGTTCTTTCATTATGTTTGATTCACTTTGATCACTACTATTCCGCATTTTTCATCATAATCGGATCGCTACACTTATGACCCAAAGTCAGATCAAATGAAATTTGTGTCCCATAAACAACATTTCCAAAAGTATTAGAGAACTTGCGGGTTACATTCCATATCAAACAACCATAGAGAATATAAATAAGTATCAAATAGTCATAATGGAATCTTCATTAAAATTTGTACTAAGAGACTAAGTTTTTTATAATGCCTTTTTTAACCTAAAATGTATGCTATATAAAAAGGAATGTGTAATACAAATTGTTTTGTGAGTTACACAGAGATTTGATACAGAACTTTTATATTTCAATACATTTTTTTTCTAATTACTTATCATTTCAAAGATCATTCTTCAAGTATCATCCTTCTTAGTAAAGTGTAAAGAACCACTCATCCTTATGCAATTTTCTTTTAAAGTATTTGTGCAATCTAAATTTTTTGCTACATTATACATATTTCAAACTTGCTTAAACAGTCAATATACATTCATGTATTTGTGTAATGTGATGCAATGCATGTTTCTAAAAATATTGAATAAACCAACTTCTTAGATGTAGAAATGAAAAGAAATAGAATTTCGAAATACGTGGTCAAAAAAATTTCTTTTCTTCAAAAGCTTTATGAACTATTTCCTATCCTATATAATCGTCTATTACAATAACATCGAAAAATAAATAGAAAATCTAGAGAATTTATAAGGAAAGAGAGATCGCAATATTTTCTATGTAGTAATCCTAAATGATGTTAGCAAAAATATTGGAATAAACATCACAAAATTTAAATTATAGTGATTTTCTATATATGCTAATCAGCTAATGTGTAAGGGCCATTATAATAAACAGTGGTCAAACTATAAAGGGGTATGTGTAAATTAAACATCCATAAATATCTCCATCATTAAGTAGTCAAGTCACTTTTTCCTTTGAGCATCTTTCACCTCTTGCATGGACAACCTTCCTAAAGCTCTAGTGCTCAATATACCGAGTCGGACCGCAGACCCGAGATGTCGTAACTCGCTTTCGTATGGCGAGTAAAACTTTCAATTCTATCTCTCCAGGCCTTCAATCGATCAGTTTACAATGGCAATTGCAAAGTATCTCGAATCAAGGTATAGAGTTTCGTGTTCTTCAAGTTCTTCCCAGAGTACTTCTCCTCTTAAGAGGATATTCCAGAATCGTGTATCAAACAAAAAAATTCAGGAATATATATGTATCGGCGTGAAGAGATTACACATGGATGTATTGAACACCGATGTTAAAGATGGTGGCATTGATCTGCATAACACAAATGAGGGCTTTGTTAAGGAGTGGCTCCCAAGGGTTTCCGGAGATTTGAAATCGCCTTCACCTGATTTTTGGGTCCAGTCAAGTTGGTGTTGATTAGAAGTTTTGTCACTGATCTTTGAGTACTGTAAGTTCGTTATTTGCTAAAATTCTCCATTTTTATGTTCTCTAGCAATGTTATAGTTCTGATTCATATTAACAACTTTGAAAAAAAAATCATTTGGGGTCATCTCTTTGTGAACTATGGTTTCTATTTAGTTTACTTTTGTAGCCCGGGGCAGTTATCCTTGATTAGGGTTTACTATTGATTGATATTTTCGGTAACAAATGATATTTAATAATATTAAGCACTTGGTGCTTTAATTTTGTTGTTTTTATTAATGTAGGTCACGATCTTTTTGACTTAGAGCTGAAGAACGCATGGCTATCAGTACAAAACATGAACTTCAAACCAAAGTTAACAAGTTTAATAGTTAAACTCATAAGATTAGATGATAGGAATCTAACCAAGTTAAATAAATTCTTTCCAAATCTTCAAGTTTTTAATTTATTTTGTTATTTTTTTGTCAAATAAAGGAGAATAGAAAATGATGTGCCAAAAGTAAAAAAAGCTTTAGAGACGTTAACCATTATAGATACTCTAATAAAAGCTCGAGAAAGTTTCAGATTCTTTATATTAAAAAAAACAAAGAAACTTAATAATCTGAAGGGTATAAATGATTTATGGTTGTTGCGTCTTTTGGAATTCTCTTGATTGTTATGGTATTATGTATTAATTGGGTTTAAATATGATATCATGTGATATGATGTAGATACTTGTGCATTAGTTTCATGAGACGATACTATTATATTTGCCTATATATTAATTTTTCGAATTTAATTTTTTGTGTTGCATTTGACGATTTTTCTAAATGATTGAGGTGCATTGCATTTGTTTGGTATTATCCTTGGCAGCCTAGATACCCTTATTAGACTTCATAAGACCTTCATATTCATGAGCACTGGATTTTTGTTTATTACCCTGAATAAAACCCTAAGAATTTTCTTTTGGATGATGCATTACTTAGTCAGATTGGATTGCATTCATGTAAATGCCATGGGTACTCAAAACACAAACTTCACCAAACAGGAGAAATATGTTATCCATTTAACAATCTAATGAATGTGAATTGTACCCTAATTTTCCAATAGTACTTTGTGATTTATATGATTTGGTTAAATATGCATCTATGTTACTGTTTATCAATCATGTCATGTGAAAGGTTAATTGATGACTACATTATACAACTTGCTTTTACAACCGAGTTGGATGTAACATGTATAATGCAGTTATATCTCAACAACCGCCTCACGTATATAACTCTGGTAACAACATTAAGATCATTGGTGTCTTATATTAAGACATTAAATGGCAAGATTATGAGATAAACAATGTTTGATAGATGAAATAATATGGGTCAGTTGCTTAATGAAATCATAACCTTATTTAACAAATAATGATGTTTTGAAATATAATGACCAATCCTTTTTAAAAAAACCAATATATATTTTTCAATCAAATTATATGGTTGATATTTTTAATATACAACGAAGTCATAATAATAATAATAATAATAATAATAATAATAATAATAATAAAATCAATCTTGTAGACAATAATAAGTATAAAACCTACATAACAAAATATGATTTATGAAAATGCAAATTCCTTCATGGCAAAAAGATAACAAACTACTATCAATATCAATATTGTAAGAATAGTTATCATAGATATTCTTTCCTAAAGTTCTTACATCAACTCAAAACTAAGTCATCTAACTTCCTCATGGTTATGGGAAATGTGTGTTTCTACATGTATGAATTTTACATACAAATAAATATAATTTTTGTTATCCACCAAAATAGGTGCTTTTAAGTTAATACAAAATGCAAAACTACTTAACAAATACTTACTTTCCAACCAAGTTCATAGTAAGTGCTCATCATAATGTCAACAATTTATTAAATGTCATAATAGTTACACTACCAACATTCTTGTTGTTGGTTGCACTAAATTCTAATTATATGTTGATTAAAATGAATAGTAAATTTTAGTTTTGGTCCTTTCAGTATGTGTAACACTCCATATTTCATACACTAAAAATATAAAATTTCAAAAGAAATATGTTACGAATTAAAGTCATATCATATGAAAACTTGACCCTTTCAAAATACATTTCCAAAAGTGTTAGATAGCTTGTGAGTTACAATTTCATGTCAAACAACCATAGAGAAGCTATATAAGAACCAAATAGTCATAATACATAAATAATGACTAATGCTTTTTTCATTCTAATCGTAGTTATCTCAAGTGTTCTAATCTTCATCAAAAGGCATACTAAGAAGGTAAGTCTTCTATAACCCCCCCCCCCACCTTTATTTTTATTTTTAAATCTAGAATACATGTTATAAGCCCATGATCTTTTTAGGGTTTACTTCGTGTTATACCTCTAATCTCGGATTTAGGGTTCCATTTCCAGCCTCCATCACCCTTTTGAAGGATATGGATTTAGATTGCTTGAGTCGAAAGTGTGTTTGATAGACGAAAGCAAAACAACTTGATAGTCTAAATTGATTTCGATTTGGTTTTCAATTTCACTTGGTATAAGGGATCGAAAGATGATTCGAGTCAAGAGTTGTTCTTTCGACCGGTAGTTGTGTTCATTCAAGCTTGGAAATGAAAGTTACTTACTTGAGGTCAATGGTCGAAAGCACTTGATTGGAATCGAAAGTGTGTTCGATTGGTGTTGCTTAGAGTCGAAATTAATTTCGACCGGTGTTGGTTGTTAATTCGAGTTGCACATAATTTCGAAAAATAATGTTAGTTTTCATTGCTCGTCCAGAACCAATTGGGGAAGAAGAAGATTTGATCTTTTAATTTGAGTCCCTGCAGTTTAAGAGTTTTGACAGTTTATACCCAGTTTCAAATTGGGGGTATATTTCTTTGAAGCGGGAATATTTTTCAGGTTTAGTCCCTAAAGAATATGTGAAACTGACAGTTTCTACCCAATTTCGATATTATGGAGTATTTTCGCTTCCAGGGTAAATTAGGAAGCTGATGACACAATTTTCACAACAGGTCCCTACATTTTTTGCGAAATTATCAATTTGTACCTAGATTTTTCTCGGCTTCTTGTGATTGTTTTTTTGTGCAAGATTTTCATGGTATATGAACATTGAGTGTTCATTTTCAAGTTCGGGAAGTCAAAGATTTGAAGATATCAACATATTTTTTGGATTTTCTCGGATTAAAGAGTTTCATTTTTGTCACACGCCGAGGGAGAGTTTTGTATGGTTTATTCTTCAAGCGTTTCTCTTACCCTTGTGGGATGTTGAAATAGGTATTCGAAGATTACTGAATATTCTTTTTCAAAGCGAATTTAAAGACCGATGTTACTTCAAGGGGGAGTTGGTCTTGATCGCTTGGAGCTTGTTTGGATATTGAAGTCGGAACATCCAATCCTAACTTTGAGAGGGATAATGTTAACGTGCAAAGTTCTCCTTGGATGTGGCTTACACTCTTTAATAGTGTAAGGTTTAGCCTTTCCTATAAATAATAAGTGAGTAGCTCCCATTTTATGTAAGAACCCATTTTGTGTGAGATTTAGTTTAGAGAGAGAAACCATTACAAGACCCACTTTGTAAACTCTTTTTGTTCTAATGGAGCTTAAACTGTCTTATTTACTTTGTGTGTGTTCTTTCATTATGTTTGATTCACTTTGATCACTACTATTCCGCATTTTTCATCATAATCGGATCGCTACACTTATGACCCAAAGTCAGATCAAATGAAATTTGTGTCCCATAAACAACATTTCCAAAAGTATTAGAGAACTTGCGGGTTACATTCCATATCAAACAACCATAGAGAATATAAATAAGTATCAAATAGTCATAATGGAATCTTCATTAAAATTTGTACTAAGAGACTAAGTTTTTTATAATGCCTTTTTTAACCTAAAATGTATGCTATATAAAAAGGAATGTGTAATACAAATTGTTTTGTGAGTTACACAGAGATTTGATACAGAACTTTTATATTTCAATACATTTTTTTTCTAATTACTTATCATTTCAAAGATCATTCTTCAAGTACCATCCTTCTTAGTAAAGTGTAAAGAACCACTCATCCTTATGCAATTTTCTTTTAAAGTATTTGTGCAATCTAAATTTTTTGCTACATTATACATATTTCAAACTTGCTTAAACAGTCAATATACATTCATGTATTTGTGTAATGTGATGCAATGCATGTTTCCAAAAATATTGAATAAACCAACTTCTTAGATGTAGAAATGAAAAGAAATAGAATTTCGAAATACGTGGTCAAAAAAATTTCTTTTCTTCAAAAGCTTTATGAACTATTTCCTATCCTATATAATCGTCTATTACAATAACATCGAAAAATAAATAGAAAATCTAGAGAATTTATAAGGAAAGAGAGATCGCAATATTTTCTATGTAGTAATCCTAAATGATGTTAGCAAAAATATTGGAATAAACATCACAAAATTTAAATTATAGTGATTTTCTATATATGCTAATCAGCTAATGTGTAAGGGCCATTATAATAAACAGTGGTCAAACTATAAAGGGGTATGTGTAAATTAAACATCCATAAATATCTCCATCATTAAGTAGTCAAGTCACTTTTTCCTTTGAGCATCTTTCACCTCTTGCATGGACAACCTTCCTAAAGCTCTAGTGCTCAATATACCGAGTCGAACCGCAGACCCGAGATGTCGTAACTCGCTTTCGTATGGCGAGTAAAACTTTCAATTCTATCTCTCCAGGCCTTCAATCGATCAGTTTACAATGGCAATTGCAAAGTATCTCGAATCAAGGTATAGAGTTTCGTGTTCTTCAAGTTCTTCCCAGAGTACTTCTCCTCTTAAGAGGATATTCCAGAATCGTGTATCAAACAAAAAAATTCAGGAATATATATGTATCGGCGTGAAGAGATTACACATGGATGTATTGAACACCGATGTTAAAGATGGTGGCATTGATCTGCATAACACAAATGAGGGCTTTGTTAAGGAGTGGCTCCCAAGGGTTTCCGGAGATTTGAAATCGCCTTCACCTGATTTTTGGGTCCAGTCAAGTTGGTGTTGATTAGAAGTTTTGTCACTGATCTTTGAGTACTGTAAGTTCGTTATTTGCTAAAATTCTCCATTTTTATGTTCTCTAGCAATGTTATAGTTCTGATTCATATTAACAACTTTGAAAAAAAAATCATTTGGGGTCATCTCTTTGTGAACTATGGTTTCTATTTAGTTTACTTTTGTAGCCCGGGGCAGTTATCCTTGATTAGGGTTTACTATTGATTGATATTTTCGGTAACAAATGATATTTAATAATATTAAGCACTTGGTGCTTTAATTTTGTTGTTTTTATTAATGTAGGTCACGATCTTTTTGACTTAGAGCTGAAGAACGCATGGCTATCAGTACAAAACATGAACTTCAAACCAAAGTTAACAAGTTTAATAGTTAAACTCATAAGATTAGATGATAGGAATCTAACCAAGTTAAATAAATTCTTTCCAAATCTTCAAGTTTTTAATTTATTTTGTTATTTTTTTGTCAAATAAAGGAGAATAGAAAATGATGTGCCAAAAGTAAAAAAAGCTTTAGAGACGTTAACCATTATAGATACTCTAATAAAAGCTCGAGAAAGTTTCAGATTCTTTATATTAAAAAAGACAAAGAAACTTAATAATCTGAAGGGTATAAATGATTTATGGTTGTTGCGTCTTTTGGAATTCTCTTGATTGTTATGGTATTATGTATTAATTGGGTTTAAATATGATATCATGTGATATGATGTAGATACTTGTGCATTAGTTTCATGAGACGATACTATTATATTTGCCTATATATTAATTTTTCGAATTTAATTTTTTGTGTTGCATTTGACGATTTTTCTAAATGATTGAGGTGCATTGCATTTGTTTGGTATTATCCTTGGCAGCCTAGATACCCTTATTAGACTTCATAAGACCTTCATATTCATGAGCACTAGATTTTTGTTTATTACCCTGAATAAAACCCTAAGAATTTTCTTTTGGATGATGCATTACTTAGTCAGATTGGATTGCATTCATGTAAATGCCATGGGTACTCAAAACACAAACTTCACCAAACAGGAGAAATATGTTATCCATTTAACAATCTAATGAATGTGAATTGTACCCTAATTTTCCAATAGTACTTTGTGATTTATATGATTTGGTTAAATATGCATCTATGTTACTGTTTATCAATCATGTCATGTGAAAGGTTAATTGATGACTACATTATACAACTTGCTTTTACAACCGAGTTGGATGTAACATGTATAATGCAGTTATATCTCAACAACCGCCTCACGTATATAACTCTGGTAACAGCATTAAGATCATTGGTGTCTTATATTAAGACATTAAATGGCAAGATTATGAGATAAACAATGTTTGATAGATGAAATAATATGGGTCAGTTGCTTAATGAAATCATAACCTTATTTAACAAATAATGATGTTTTGAAATATAATGACCAATCCTTTTTAATATACAACGAAGTCATAATAATAATAATAATAATAATAATAATAATAATAATAATAAAATCAATCTTGTAGACAATAATAAGTATAAAACCTACATAACAAAATATGATTTATGAAAATGCAAATTCCTTCATGGCAAAAAGATAACAAACTACTATCAATATCAATATTGTCAGAATAGTTATCATAGATATTCTTTCCTAAAGTTCTTACATCAACTCAAAACTAAGTCATCTAACTTCCTCATGGTTATGGGAAATGTGTGTTTCTACATGTATGAATTTTACATACAAATAAATATAATTTTTGTTATCCACCAAAATAGGTGCTTTTAAGTTAATACAAAATGCAAAACTACTTAACAAATACTTACTTTCCAACCAAGTTCATAGTAAGTGCTCATCATAATGTCAACAATTTATTAAATGTCATAATAGTTACACTACCAACATTCTTGTTGTTGGTTGCACTAAATTCTAATTATATGTTGATTAAAATGAATAGTAAATTTTAGTTTTGGTCCTTTCAGTATGTGTAACACTCCATATTTCATACACTAAAAATATAAAATTTCAAAAGAAATATGTTACGAATTAAAGTCATATCATATGAAAACTTGACCCTTTCAAAATACATTTCCAAAAGTGTTAGATAGCTTGTGAGTTACAATTTCATGTCAAACAACCATAGAGAAGCTATATAAGAACCAAATAGTCATAATACATAAATAATGACTAATGCTTTTTTCATTCTAATCGTAGTTATCTCAAGTGTTCTAATCTTCATCAAAAGGCATACTAAGAAGGTAAGTCTTCTATAACCCCCCCCCCCCCCCCACCTTTATTTTTATTTTTAAATCTAGAATACATGTTATAAGCCCATGATCTTTTTAGGGTTTACTTCGTGTTATACCTCTAATCTCGGATTTAGGGTTCCATTTCCAGCCTCCATCACCCTTTTGAAGGATATGGATTTAGATTGCTTGAGTCGAAAGTGTGTTTGATAGATGAAAGCAAAACAACTTGATAGTCTAAATTGATTTCGATTTGGTTTTCAATTTCACTTGGTATAAGGGATCGAAAGATGATTCGAGTCAAGAGTTGTTCTTTCGACCGGTAGTTGTGTTCATTCAAGCTTGGAAATGAAAGTTACTTACTTGAGGTCAATGGTCGAAAGCACTTGATTGGAATCGAAAGTGTGTTCGATTGGTGTTGCTTAGAGTCGAAATTAATTTCGACCGGTGTTGGTTGTTAATTCGAGTTGCACATAATTTCGAAAAATAATGTTAGTTTTCATTGCTCGTCCAGAACCAATTGGGGAAGAAGAAGATTTGATCTTTTAATTTGAGTCCCTGCAGTTTAAGAGTTTTGACAGTTTATACCCAGTTTCAAATTGGGGGTATATTTCTTTGAAGCGGGAATATTTTTCAGGTTTAGTCCCTAAAGAATATGTGAAACTGACAGTTTCTACCCAATTTCGATATTATGGAGTATTTTCGCTTCCAGGGTAAATTAGGAAGCTGATGACACAATTTTCACAACAGGTCCCTACATTTTTTGCGAAATTATCAATTTGTACCTAGATTTTTCTCGGCTTCTTGTGATTGTTTTTTTGTGCAAGATTTTCATGGTATATGAACATTGAGTGTTCATTTTCAAGTTCGGGAAGTCAAAGATTTGAAGATATCAACATATTTTTTGGATTTTCTCGGATTAAAGAGTTTCATTTTTGTCACACGCCGAGGGAGAGTTTTGTATGGTTTATTCTTCAAGCGTTTCTCTTACCCTTGTGGGATGTTGAAATAGGTATTCGAAGATTACTGAATATTCTTTTTCAAAGCGAATTTAAAGACCGATGTTACTTCAAGGGGGAGTTGGTCTTGATCGCTTGGAGCTTGTTTGGATATTGAAGTCGGAACATCCAATCCTAACTTTGAGAGGGATAATGTTAACGTGCAAAGTTCTCCTTGGATGTGGCTTACACTCTTTAATAGTGTAAGGTTTAGCCTTTCCTATAAATAATAAGTGAGTAGCTCCCATTTTATGTAAGAACCCATTTTGTGTGAGATTTAGTTTAGAGAGAGAAACCATTACAAGACCCACTTTGTAAACTCTTTTTGTTCTAATGGAGCTTAAACTGTCTTATTTACTTTGTGTGTGTTCTTTCATTATGTTTGATTCACTTTGATCACTACTATTCCGCATTTTTCATCATAATCGGATCGCTACACTTATGACCCAAAGTCAGATCAAATGAAATTTGTGTCCCATAAACAACATTTCCAAAAGTATTAGAGAACTTGCGGGTTACATTCCATATCAAACAACCATAGAGAATATAAATAAGTATCAAATAGTCATAATGGAATCTTCATTAAAATTTGTACTAAGAGACTAAGTTTTTTATAATGCCTTTTTTAACCTAAAATGTATGCTATATAAAAAGGAATGTGTAATACAAATTGTTTTGTGAGTTACACAGAGATTTGATACAGAACTTTTATATTTGAATACATTTTTTTTCTAATTACTTATCATTTCAAAGATCATTCTTCAAGTATCATCCTTCTTAGTAAAGTGTAAAGAACCACTCATCCTTATGCAATTTTCTTTTAAAGTATATGTGCAATCTAAATTTTTTGCTACATTATACATATTTCAAACTTGCTTAAACAGTCAATATACATTCATGTATTTGTGTAATGTGATGCAATGCATGTTTCCAAAAATATTGAATAAACCAACTTCTTAGATGTAGAAATGAAAAGAAATAGAATTTCGAAATACGTGGTCAAAAAAATTTCTTTTCTTCAAAAGCTTTATGAACTATTTCCTATCCTATATAATCGTCTATTACAATAACATCGAAAAATAAATAGAAAATCTAGAGAATTTATAAGGAAAGAGAGATCGCAATATTTTCTATGTAGTAATCCTAAATGATGTTAGCAAAAATATTGGAATAAACATCACAAAATTTAAATTATAGTGATTTTCTATATATGCTAATCAGCTAATGTGTAAGGGCCATTATAATAAACAGTGGTCAAACTATAAAGGGGTATGTGTAAATTAAACATCCATAAATATCTCCATCATTAAGTAGTCAAGTCACTTTTTCCTTTGAGCATCTTTCACCTCTTGCATGGACAACCTTCCTAAAGCTCTAGTGCTCAATATACTGAGTCGGACCGCAGACCCGAGATGTCGTAACTCGCTTTCTTATGGCGAGTAAAACTTTCAATTCTATCTCTCCAGGCCTTCAATCGATCAGTTTACAATGGCAATTGCAAAGTATCTCGAATCAAGGTATAGAGTTTCGTGTTCTTCAAGTTCTTCCCAGAGTACTTCTCCTCTTAAGAGGATATTCCAGAATCGTGTATCAAACAAAAAAATTCAGGAATATATATGTATCGGCGTGAAGAGATTACACATGGATGTATTGAACACCGATGTTAAAGATGGTGGCATTGATCTGCATAACACAAATGAGGGCTTTGTTAAGGAGTGGCTCCCAAGGGTTTCCGGAGATTTGAAATCGCCTTCACCTGATTTTTGGGTCCAGTCAAGTTGGTGTTGATTAGAAGTTTTGTCACTGATCTTTGAGTACTGTTAGTTCTGATTCATATTAACAACTTTGAAAAAAAAATCATTTGGGGTCATCTCTTTGTGAACTATGGTTTCTATTTAGTTTACTTTTGTAGCCCGGGGCAGTTATCCTTGATTAGGGTTTACTATTGATTGATATTTTCGGTAACAAATGATATTTAATAATATTAAGCACTTGGTGCTTTAATTTTGTTGTTTTTATTAATGTAGGTCACGATCTTTTTGACTTAGAGCTGAAGAACGCATGGCTATCAGTACAAAACATGAACTTCAAACCAAAGTTAACAAGTTTAATAGTTAAACTCATAAGATTAGATGATAGGAATCTAACCAAGTTAAATAAATTCTTTCCAAATCTTCAAGTTTTTAATTTATTTTGTTATTTTTTTGTCAAATAAATGAGAATAGAAAATGATGTGCCAAAAGTAAAAAAAGCTTTAGAGACGTTAACCATTATAGATACTCTAATAAAAGCTCGAGAAAGTTTCAGATTCTTTATATTAAAAAAAACAAAGAAACTTAATAATCTGAAGGGTATAAATGATTTATGGTTGTTGCGTCTTTTGGAATTCTCTTGATTGTTATGGTATTATGTATTAATTGGGTTTAAATATGATATCATGTGATATGATGTAGATACTTGTGCATTAGTTTCATGAGACGATACTATTATATTTGCCTATATATTAATTTTTCGAATTTAATTTTTTGTGTTGCATTTGACGATTTTTCTAAATGATTGAGGTGCATTGCATTTGTTTGGTATTATCCTTGGCAGCCTAGATACCCTTATTAGACTTCATAAGACCTTCATATTCATGAGCACTGGATTTTTGTTTATTACCCTGAATAAAACCCTAAGAATTTTCTTTTGGATGATGCATTACTTAGTCAGATTGGATTGCATTCATGTAAATGCCATGGGTACTCAAAACACAAACTTCACCAAACAGGAGAAATATGTTATCCATTTAACAATCTAATGAATGTGAATTGTACCCTAATTTTCCAATAGTACTTTGTGATTTATATGATTTGGTTAAATATGCATCTATGTTACTGTTTATCAATCATGTCATGTGAAAGGTTAATTGATGACTACATTATACAACTTGCTTTTACAACCGAGTTGGATGTAACATGTATAATGCAGTTATATCTCAACAACCGCCTCACGTATATAACTCTGGTAACAGCATTAAGATCATTGGTGTCTTATATTAAGACATTAAATGGCAAGATTATGAGATAAACAATGTTTGATAGATGAAATAATATGGGTCAGTTGCTTAATGAAATCATAACCTTATTTAACAAATAATGATGTTTTGAAATATAATGACCAATCCTTTTTAAAAAAACCAATATATATTTTTCAATCAAATTATATGGTTGATATTTTTAATATACAACGAAGTCATAATAATAATAATAATAATAATAATAATAATAATAACAATAATAATAATAATAATAATAATAATAAAATCAATCTTGTAGACAATAATAAGTATAAAACCTACATAACAAAATATGATTTATGAAAATGCAAATTCCTTCATGGCAAAAAGATAACAAACTACTATCAATATCAATATTGTCAGAATAGTTATCATAGATATTCTTTCCTAAAGTTCTTACATCAACTCAAAACTAAGTCATCTAACTTCCTCATGGTTATGGGAAATGTGTGTTTCTACATGTATGAATTTTACATACAAATAAATATAATTTTTGTTATCCACCAAAATAGGTGCTTTTAAGTTAATACAAAATGCAAAACTACTTAACAAATACTTACTTTCCAACCAAGTTCATAGTAAGTGCTCATCATAATGTCAACAATTTATTAAATGTCATAATAGTTACACTACCAACATTCTTGTTGTTGGTTGCACTAAATTCTAATTATATGTTGATTAAAATGAATAGTAAATTTTAGTTTTGGTCCTTTCAGTATGTGTAACACTCCATATTTCATACACTAAAAATATAAAATTTCAAAAGAAATATGTTACGAATTAAAGTCATATCATATGAAAACTTGACCCTTTCAAAATACATTTCCAAAAGTGTTAGATAGCTTGTGAGTTACAACTTCATGTCAAACAACCATAGAGAAGCTATATAAGAACCAAATAGTCATAATACATAAATAATGACTAATGCTTTTTTCATTCTAATCGTAGTTATCTCAAGTGCTCTAATCTTCATCAAAAGGCATACTAAGAAGGTAAGTCTTCTATAACCCCCCCCCCCCCCCCACCTTTATTTTTATTTTTAAATCTAGAATACATGTCATATAAAAAATCATAAAACAAATTGTCTCGTGTGTTACATACATATTAGATATAAAACTTTCACATCTAAAACAATTTGTTTTCATATTACTCTCATGGCGAGATTAATCCTTCTTACTAAATAATAAAATGCCGCTCATTCATATGCAATTTCATATCAAAGCATTTGTGCAATCCAAAAATTCTCTATATTTTATATATTTCAAATTTCAAAACTTGCTCAAATTATCAATATATACTTTCATGTATATGCAACGCCATATAATGCATGATTCTAAACATATTGGATAGACTGCATTCGTAGATCTAGAAATGAAAAAATGGAAGTTCCAAATACTTGATAAAAATGAAAAAGATGATAACAAATTTCTTTGATATGAAATACTTTTATGAATTTTTTCTGTATCGTAGAATTGTTTATTACAGTAACTTCGAAAAACAATTAGGAAACTTAAAGTGCTTTGTAGAGGAGACATCACAATATTTTATATTGCTGACTTTTGTACTGCATTTTCTCTGCTAATGCTAAATCTTAGCACAAATCACCGGAATGAAAATCACAAAATTTAAATTGAAGTTATTTTTTATAAATGCTAATGTGTAAGGACCAATAATAAACAATACTCAAACTATAAAGGGGTAAAGTGTAAATTAATCAGGCATAAATATCTCTATCATCAACTCATCAAGTAGTCAATTTTCATTTGTAGATCTTTCAAACCTTCCTGAATCTCTAGCGCTCGAGATACTGAGTCGACTCGACGACTCGGCATCGGTAGCTTGCTGCCGTATGGCGAGTAAGACTTTCAATTCTGTATTTCCAGGCCTTCAGTCAATAGACCTTCAGTGGCGATTGAAATGGTACCTGGAATCAAGGTCCAGAGTTTCGAGTTCTTCAAGTTCTTCCCGATTTACTCCCTCTCTCAAGAGAGTTTTTCTGAATCTTGTATCAAACTTAAGTGCACTGGAATCTGTGCGTATTGGCGTCGAGAATCCACCCCCAGTTGTGTTGAACGCTGACTTTGAAGATGATGGCGATGATCTGCACATCACCGATGGGGGCTTCCTTAAGGAGTGGCTCCCTAGGGTTTCCGGAGCTTTGAAATTGCTTTCACTATCAGATTTTTGGATTCAGTCGAGTAGGCGTCCATCAGAAGTTTTGTCACTGATCTCTGCGCACTATAAGTTGGTTATATGCTGAAATCCTCCATTTTTATGTTCTGTAGCTCTATTGTTAAATTATGGAAATTGTTTACGGAAAATGAAATGGTCTTGCCAGGATTGATATTAATTATTCTGGTTCATATCAACTGATTTTTTTTTTTTTAATTATCATTTGTGGTCAACTATCCTTTATTAGGGTTTATTAATGACCGATATTTATTGGTAATAAATGATATTTAATCATATTGAGGTCTTGATGCTTTAACTCGGTTGTTTTTGTTGTTGCAGGTCAAAATCTTATTGAATTAGAGCTGAAGAACGCATGGCTATCTGTACAAAACATGAACGCCATGCCAATGCTAACAAGTTTAACACTTGAACTCATAAGATTAGATGACAAAAATCTAACCGATTTAAATACATGTTTCCCAAATCTTCAAGTTCTGAACTTGATAGATGTTAGAGGTCTCAAAATGCCCATGATCCACCTCCTCAACCTGAAAACCTGCCATTGGACTGTAACAGATTCACCATCATATATATGTATAATCACACCCAATCTCATCACACTCAGACTCGAGTGTAGAAGTCCCGCTGCCCTTTATATTGAAGCTCCTTTGTGCTACAACTTGCATCTTTCACTTGATCACTTGAACGCGTTTGCAGTCAAAAAATTTCAGAACTTGAAAACTGTACAACTCGAGTGTTCAAACATTCGCTCCTTAATTCGTAAGTTTCATCGTATGAAAATCGTAGAAACGCTGACCTTAGATATAAGAGCAGGTGGAAATTCCAAATTTACCCTAGAGGTTTTATTCGCTACTTTCCTGAACATAACTTCTTTGTGTTTTAAACCAAGGGTTTGGTCAGAATTTGAGGTGTGGTGTGGCGACATTGGGCTTAAAGGCGTGAAAAGATTTTGTGGGTATTTGTCAGTGGTTGATCCTTTGATGACTTTCGCCTTGGTTGATCGCGTGTTAGAAGAATGCTTCAACTGTGTAGAAATCTCTTTACTCATCCACCGTGGTGTTGCTTCTAATGTATCAAAACATTGCATCACTAAGTGCATGGCTCAGTGGCCTGATCTGAAGTGGGGATGGGGGATTTGGGAGGAAGGAAGGGAAGATTCTTGGATCCCTGAAGAGCAATTACTTAAAACTCTTGAGGAGGAATGATAAGATTCCATATGATCAAAAGAAAAAAAAGAAAACAAAAAGATTTGTAGAAGGGTGTTTAGGCCAGGGAAATAATTTTGAAGGAAGGATTGACTAAAGAATAAAGATAGGATCAATGATCAATTGGAAGACATGATCGATGAAGAGTTGAAGTGAAGTAGCTTCAGCAGGACCCATAATTAAGTGAGTTTTCTAATAGTTGAAGTGCTTCTTAGTTAAAGTTTTTATGGTTGTATCTTTTGGAATACTCTTGGTTGTTATGGTATTACATATTCATATATTTATGGTGCTAAGTTTGAGACGTGTTTATTACATGGGTATATTTAAAAGAAAATTTAAATATAAAATTCTAAATATTTGAGAAGTTTAAATTTATAATAAAAGTGAGAAAAATATTGAATAAAAAATTAAAGTGTTTTTTCTCTTTTAAATTTAAACAGATAATTTAGATAAATAAATTAAGGAAATTAATGAAGCTTTAATTTAATAATTTTAAAATTAGAAAGAAAGTTCATTAATGAAATTGATATGCATTTATTATTACATTTTAATATTATGTGAAGTTTAATAAATTGAAAAAACCATAAAATGACATGTGGAATATAAATTAATTTAAAATAACCACAAAATTACATGTGGCAAAATGAATAAGAATGTGACATATGGCAAAAAGGTCTTTATTTATTAGCATAGATTACGTATTCATATTTGGATGCCTATGCGCGTATGCGGATTGTATTAGTTTATTATCTTTGTCACTATGTTTTTCCATATATAAGGTTTCTTCACATTGCGGTCAATGCTTTATCTTCGATTCCAGTTTTTTCTTTCTTCCATTTTCATCTTGATTTTTTAGAATCTAAATGAATTGCCTTATGTTAAAACCTATAAAAAAATTTATGGTGAATTTGTAATCACAAATTACTTTATAGGCAATCATATCTTCAACATACTAACTTCATATATGCGAATCTGTGACATCCCAAAAATTCAAAAAATTTAAAACTTTTCAAAACAACCATTTTACTACTAGAAGTGTTACAAAACCATTGTTCTCAAAACACTATTTAAAATCAGTTAAAAACCAAGGATATGTACGGTCTCGCCATCGCCTTGCCACGGTCCACTGAAGTACATGAAACCATAAACCAAAACTGTAAGCAGGAAGCTTAGTGAGTTCCCCCAAAAAACCACCGCTCAAACATATAACATATACACTAGCATGCTTAAATACTCATGCTTGGCCCAATCAACCTCGGGCTGGAATACCAGGCATGTCTACGATGGGCCCAGTCATCCTCATGATGGAATACCCTCGCGTCATAAACAATTTGGTCCAATTAACCATTAAGTTGGAATACCAAACATGTCGGGCCCAATCAACCATCAGGTTGGAATACCCCAGGCCTATTGACTGATGCACAAAGCAGTCCAGTCTCACCACATACAATACTATCATATCGGGTCCAATTAACCACCGGGTTGGAATACCCTAGGCTGAATCAACCATCGGATTGGAATGCCAATATACAACGGGTCTAATCATCCTCGGGATGGAATACCCTCCAGCCCAATCAACCATCAGGTTGGAATGCCTCTGGTTTGTTGCCTCATGCACGTAGCAGTAACCTCAACCACCAACCAACATATAACCAGTCAACAGACAATCTGAAAAATCTTACATATCACTAAGCATAGCACCATCCTATATACCAGGATACAGATCTAACAAATCACTACAGCATACCAACATACGATAAACCAGGATAACAATCTAAAGGGTCGGACTTGGTGCCTTCGACCCGAAAGTAGAGTGAGGAAAACTCACCTCAATTCGTTGATACTCAAATGCATGTCCGAGTTGCTGAACCGGATAACCTCACGCCAACTAACAAATACAATCATAATCAATAATTATTCAGATAATCCAAAATACAAGGCCCAATCTATAATCCAACTTCATAAAGGGTAAAAGACCATTCTACCCTTTTCCTTACTTGGCCCGAAACCATGCCTAATACCACATCTCAAACACCATCCAAAATACCCAAAATACTTTTGGTCACACTTGGTCAAAAGTCAACGGTCAGCAGGCCCTCACGATGTGACCATCTATAGCCTACATCGTGGGCCGCTATAGGACAAAATAATCGAGGCTGCAACCCTCATGACATGTCACACTTAATCCGTTAAGATGTTAATCCATCTTTTCCAGGAGGCTTCCTAACACTCCTAGGGTCATAAAAATCGATGCTTTAAGGCCTTGTATGTCCAATACAAGACACAAGCTCAAAATGGGTCATTTATGGAGAAAAGGAGGATCAATTCTCATGCATGAACTCCAACATCATCCAAACTTCAGATCCATGACATATAAGCATCGAGGGACCCTAAGGACCCATAAAGTTGCCAACTTTATGGAGTCCCAATACTCCAACTCTTAAGATCTTGGATAAATATGCATAAAAACTTAGATCTATCAACAAGGAAACATAAAGCTTGGATCTTGATTACTCGCATTGGTCTAAAAGTGTAGCTAAAGGTTGCAAATGAGGCATCTAAACTGCAACTATGCTTCCATCGTGATCTCCTCCTCTTCAAACCATCAAAACTCCACCAAAAGCTTAAGAAACACAAAGAAAGGCTAGGGTTAGGGCTTTACTGAGTTAGGGGAAGGTGGAGGCTGAGAAATGAACCTTAAAACCGAGTTAAGGGGGCTTAAATATGTGGGAAACCCTAAAACTTCGTGGGCTTGGGCTGCAGCGAACCTCATTTCATGAGATCTTATTGCGCATGTTGTGAGCTCAATCCTGGATAGAATCTTCATGTGGCCCTCCTCACGTCGTGAGCCTCCATGTCACACGTTGTGAGGACCCCTTTTTCACCAAAATCCAATCTTTTGACCCACCGAAAGCCTATTTCGATTCATCCAAGGAAACGGATGTTACAAGTTCACAATGTTTTCTTGTTAACAATAGTTAGACATCTTTGTTAAAACTAATGTGAATCGAATGCACTTCTTTCTCTTTTGACAAAATATGATTATCTTGTTAAATCTAAACAATAAACTGCCATCGTGATCAACAATTCATTGGCCGTAAGATTTAAAAACCGATTCATTATTATATGCATTGATGGCTTTTGGACTAGATCATGTTGTAGTTTATTGCAATCAATATTACAAAAAATCACAGCGGAAACAATTGAAAAGTATAAACGAACATATATTGGTTAACAAAAACAACACATACACCTTTTTGCACTCGTAGCTAATACAAGTCAAGAGATCAAAACAACTCTCATGTACCGATATCCACACACGAGTAGGGTAACTATCAACAATTAGGTACTAGCCTTAGGGAAGTTTTAGTCAGTAACTGAGTTGTTAATTAAGCCAATAAACTTCACTTGAATGCATAAGAAGATACAAAAGAACCGCTATTTAATTGGTATACTTTCAGCCCCAATTAAGTTATGTTAAATATTAGCATTATGCCTTTATATATATACTACCTATTTTGGTCCGATGGGGTTTAGATGAGCATGTGGCTTCCCACTGACAAATTTTATACAATCACCTAAGCAAAACCATATATGACCAAACACTAGCTACTAGAAAATAGGTCTTTAATGACATGCATTTCTTGTCACTAAAGGGCATATGACACAAATATGTGTCATTAAAGCCTCAAACATTTGTGTGTTATAATTTGATGACATACAATTTTGTGTGTCGAAATTTTGCTATATACAATTATGATTTTTACTAATTAAATCACATTCAATAATTTCATTATACAAAGAAATATAACGTATACACAGCAAGACAATTCATTACACCGAAAATATAACGTCATATGCAAAGTAGTGTAAAACAGTTGTTCGGCATATTCCTTAGCAATCTTCTCGACCTTAACAATAACATTATCAATTCCTCCAACTATATAAATGCATTTTTAAAAAGATCATCATACTTTCCATCCAAAACATCCTCCTCAAATCAACATTTTTGGCAAAACAAACAATACTGGGCCGATAACGTAATTTATTAAACTGGAAATCTACAAGTAATTGAAACTTAACAAAATAATTTTTCTAAAAGGGTATCGAGGAAATGTTGATTTAAAAAAATATTTCATGTTTTTAATTTTTGAAAAACATGTAAGTTTAATAAAACAAGCCATTGACACTTATCAATTTCACTGTTAGAAAATTCATCTTTTACTTTATGTACAAGAGTGATGTTTGACTTTGACCTAAGTTACCCCTTTTTTTCACTTGTTGAACCTGTACTACCTTTGAAGTGTATTATATTAAATATAATATTATTATCCTTGGATAAATGACAGAAGAAAGAAGTCGAGTCATAATGGAAAAGTTGGACTTGACATTGTTTGATAGAAACAAAAATCTACTTTTAAGAATTAAAAGATCACCAAACCAGTTATATAAAACCCTTCAAGTATCGGAAAACCGCTTGTCTTTTAGCAACAAAAGACAAATTGGCTTGCACATGGCACTCTTGACTTGGTCACGTTAGCTTTCATGCCTTAAAAAAAATCTGAAATAAATATGAGAATCGGTGTTCCAAGGATTAAACACCCAAACCAAGTGTGTGAATGATGTATTCTTGCCCAAAAAAAAATATGAATTCCATTCCTAAATCAAGTAATTTTTCGATCTTAAAAACATCTACAACTTGTTCATGTAGATTTATGCGGTCCGATTACACCCACCTCTATTAGAGGAACACAATATTTCATTCTCTTGGTAGATGATTTTAATCGGTGGATGTGGTTTTATATGTTATCTAGGAAGTTTGAAATCCAGGGTATTTTCAAATAGTTCAAGTTGATATATGAAAAATGTTCAAGTTATGAATTAAAGACACTTCGAATGGATCTAGGAGAGAGTTCATTTCAAAAGAATTTTTGTTATTTTGTGAAAACAAAATGACATCAAAGGCATCTTACGTAGAGCTGACAAAAATCGACTCAACCCACCAACGCAACCCGAACCCAACCCAAAATTAGCAGGTTGGGTTGAAATTTTAAACCCATTTAGGTTAAACGGGTCAACCCACTTAACCTATTTAATTAAATAGGTTGGGTTGGGTAAAAGTTATCAACCCGTTTTCAACCCACCAACCTATTTAACTTTAATATATATTTAACTTAATAATTATTTGAATATTACCATGTATTAATCTAAGTATTAATTTATAAACTACAATGTTCTATTGTTATTTATTTTTTAAGTTTTTAATTTATTTTTTTATTTTTTTGTCAAATAAAGGAGAATAGAAAATGATGTGCCAAAAGTAAAAAAAGCTTTAGAGACGTTAACCATTATAGATACTCTAATAAAAGCTCGAGAAAGTTTCAGATTCTTTATATTTAAAAAAACAAAGAAACTTAATAATCTGAAGGGTATAAATGATTTATGGTTGTTGCGTCTTTTGGAATTCTCTTGATTGTTATGGTATTATGTATTAATTGGGTTTAAATATGATCTCATGTGATATGATGTAGATACTTGTGCATTAGTTTCATGAGACGATACTATTATATTTGCCTATATATTAATTTTTCGAATTTAATTTTTTGTGTTGCATTTGACGATTTTTCTAAATGATTGAGGTGCATTGCATTTGTTTGGTATTATCCTTGGCAGCCTAGATACCCTTATTAGACTTCATAAGACCTTCATATTCATGAGCACTGGATTTTTGTTGATTACCCTCAATAAAACCCTAAGAATTTTCTTTTGAATGATGCATTACTTAGTCAGATTGGATTGCATTCATGTAAATGCCATGGGTACTCAAAACACAAACTTCACCAAACAGGAGAAATATGCTATCCATTTAACAATCTAATGAATGTGAATTGTACCCTAATTTTCCAATAGTACTTTGTGATTTATATGATTTGGTTAAATATGCATCTATGTTACTGTTTATCAATCATGTCATGTGAAAGGTTAATTGATGACTACATTATACAACTTGCTTTTACAACCGAGTTGGATGTAACATGTATAATGCAGTTATATCTCAACAACCGCCTCACGTATATAACTCTGGTAACAGCATTAAGATCATTGGTGTCTTATATTAAGACATTAAATGGCAAGACTATGAGATAAACAATGTTTGATAGATGAAATAATATGGGTCAGTTGCTTAATGAAATCATAACCTTATTTAACAAATAATGATGTTTTGAAATATAATGACCAATCCTTTTTAAAAAAACCAATATATATTTTTCCATCAAATTATATGGTTGATATTTTTAATATACAACGAAGTCATAATAATAATAATAATAATAATAATAATAATAATAATAATAATAAAATCAATCTTGTAGACAATAATAAGTATAAAACCTACATAACAAAATATGATTTATGAAAATGCAAATTCCTTCATGGCAAAAAGATAACAAACTACTATCAATATCAATATTGTCAGAATAGTTATCATAGATATTCTTTCCTAAAGTTCTTACATCAACTCAAAACTAAGTCATCTAACTTCCTCATGGTTATGGGAAATGTGTGTTTCTACATGTATGAATTTTACATACAAATAAATATAATTTTTGTTATCCACCAAAATAGGTGCTTTTAAGTTAATACAAAATGCAAAACTACTTAACAAATACTTACTTTCCAACCAAGTTCATAGTAAGTGCTCATCATAATGTCAACAATTTATTAAATGTCATAATAGTTACACTACCAACATTCTTGTTGTTGGTTGCACTAAATTCTAATTATATGTTGATTAAAATGAATAGTAAATTTTAGTTTTGGTCCTTTCAGTATGTGTAACACTCCATATTTCATACACTAAAAATATAAAATTTCAAAAGAAATATGTTACGAATTAAAGTCATATCATATGAAAACTTGACCCTTTCAAAATACATTTCCAAAAGTGTTAGATAGCTTGTGAGTTACAATTTCACGTCAAACAACCATAGAGAAGCTATATAAGAACCAAATAGTCATAATACATAAATAATGACTAATGCTTTTTTCATTCTAATCGTAGTTATCTCAAGTGTTCTAATCTTCATCAAAAGGCATACTAAGAAGGTAAGTCTTCTATAACCCCCCCCCCCCCCCACCTTTATTTTTATTTTTAAATCTAGAATACATGTCATATAAAAAATCATAAAACAAATTGTCTCGTGTGTTACATACATATTAGATATAAAACTTTCACATCTAAAACAATTTGTTTTCATATTACTTTGCACTTCAAAAAGCATTCTTCAAACTGGACATGCCTCATGGCGAGATTAATCCTTCTTACTAAATAATAAAATGCCGCTCATTCATATGCAATTTCATATCAAAGCATTTGTGCAATCCAAAAATTCTCTATATTTTATATATTTCAAATTTCAAAACTTGCTCAAATTATCAATATATACTTTCATGTATATGCAACGCCATATAATGCATGATTCTAAACATATTGGATAGACTGCATTCGTAGATCTAGAAATGAAAAAATGGAAGTTCCAAATACTTGATAAAAATGAAAAAGATGATAACAAATTTCTTTGATATGAAATACTTTTATGAATTTTTTCTGTATCATAGAATTGTTTATTACAGTAACTTCGAAAAACAATTAGGAAACTTAAAGTGCTTTGTAGAGGAGACATCACAATATTTTATATTGCTGACTTTTGTACTGCATTTTCTCTGCTAATGCTAAATCTTAGCACAAATCACCGGAATGAAAATCACAAAATTTAAATTGAAGTTATTTTTTTATAAATGCTAATGTGTAAGGACCAATAATAAACAATACTCAAACTATAAAGGGGTAAAGTGTAAATTAATCAGGCATAAATATCTCTATCATCAACTCATCAAGTAGTCAATTTTCATTTGTAGATCTTTCAAACCTTCCTGAATCTCTAGCGCTCGAGATACTGAGTCGACTCGACGACTCGGCATCGGTAGCTTGCTGCCGTATGGCGAGTAAGACTTTCAATTCTGTATTTCCAGGCCTTCAGTCAATAGACCTTCAGTGGCGATTGAAATGGTACCTGGAATCAAGGTCCAGAGTTTCGAGTTCTTCAAGTTCTTCCCGATTTACTCCCTCTCTCAAGAGAGTTTTTCTGAATCTTGTATCAAACTTAAGTGCACTGGAATCTGTGCGTATTGGCGTCGAGAATCCACCCCCAGTTGTGTTGAACGCTGACTTTGAAGATGATGGCGATGATCTGCACATCACCGATGGGGGCTTCCTTAAGGAGTGGCTCCCTAGGGTTTCCGGAGCTTTGAAATTGCTTTCACTATCAGATTTTTGGATTCAGTCGAGTAGGCGTCCATCAGAAGTTTTGTCACTGATCTCTGCGCACTATAAGTTGGTTATATGCTGAAATCCTCCATTTTTATGTTCTGTAGCTCTATTGTTAAATTATGGAAATTGTTTACGGAAAATGAAATGGTCTTGCCAGGATCGATATTAATTATTCTGGTTCATATCAACTGATTTTTTTTTTTTTTAATTATCATTTGTGGTCAACTATCCTTTATTAGGGTTTATTAATGACCGATATTTATTGGTAATAAATGATATTTAATCATATTGAGGTCTTGATGCTTTAACTCGGTTGTTTTTGTTGTTGCAGGTCAAAATCTTATTGAATTAGAGCTGAAGAACGCATGGCTATCTGTACAAAACATGAACGCCATGCCAATGCTAACAAGTTTAACACTTGAACTCATAAGATTAGATGACAAAAATCTAACCGATTTAAATACATGTTTCCCAAATCTTCAAGTTCTGAACTTGATAGATGTTAGAGGTCTCAAAATGCCCATGATCCACCTCCTCAACCTGAAAACCTGCCATTGGACTGTAACAGATTCACCATCATATATATGTATAATCACACCCAATCTCATCACACTCAGACTCGAGTGTAGAAGTCCCGCTGCCCTTTATATTGAAGCTCCTTTGTGCTACAACTTGCATCTTTCACTTGATCACTTGAACGCGTTTGCAGTCAAAAAATTTCAGAACTTGAAAACTGTACAACTCGAGTGTTCAAACATTCGCTCCTTAATTCGTAAGTTTCATCGTATGAAAATCGTAGAAACGCTGACCTTAGATATAAGAGCAGGTGGAAATTCCAAATTTACCCTAGAGGTTTTATTCGCTACTTTCCTGAACATAACTTCTTTGTGTTTTAAACCAAGGGTTTGGTCAGAATTTGAGGTGTGGTGTGGCGACATTGGGCTTAAAGGCGTGAAAAGATTTTGTGGGTATTTGTCAGTGGTTGATCCTTTGATGACTTTCGCCTTGGTTGATCGCGTGTTAGAAGAATGCTTCAACTGTGTAGAAATCTCTTTACTCATCCACCGTGGTGTTGCTTCTAATGTATCAAAACATTGCATCACTAAGTGCATGGCTCAGTGGCCTGATCTGAAGTGGGGATGGGGGATTTGGGAGGAAGGAAGGGAAGATTCTTGGATCCCTGAAGAGCAATTACTTAAAACTCTTGAGGAGGAATGATAAGATTCCATATGATCAAAAGAAAAAAAAGAAAACAAAAAGATTTGTAGAAGGGTGTTTAGGCCAGGGAAATAATTTTGAAGGAAGGATTGACTAAAGAATAAAGATAGGATCAATGATCAATTGGAAGACATGATCGATGAAGAGTTGAAGTGAAGTAGCTTCAGCAGGACCCATAATTAAGTGAGTTTTCTAATAGTTGAAGTGCTTCTTAGTTAAAGTTTTTATGGTTGTATCTTTTGGAATACTCTTGGTTGTTATGGTATTACATATTCATATATTTATGGTGCTAAGTTTGAGACGTGTTTATTACATGGGTATATTTAAAAGAAAATTTAAATATAAAATTCTAAATATTTGAGAAGTTTAAATTTATAATAAAAGTGAGAAAAATATTGAATAAAAAATTAAAGTGTTTTTTCTCTTTTAAATTTAAACAGATAATTTAGATAAATAAATTAAGGAAATTAATGAAGCTTTAATTTAATAATTTTAAAATTAGAAAGAAAGTTCATTAATGAAATTGATATGCATTTATTATTACATTTTAATATTATGTGAAGTTTAATAAATTGAAAAAACCATAAAATGACATGTGGAATATAAATTAATTTAAAATAACCACAAAATTACATGTGGCAAAATGAATAAGAATGTGACATATGGCAAAAAGGTCTTTATTTATTAGCATAGATTACGTATTCATATTTGGATGCCTATGCGCGTATGCGGATTGTATTAGTTTATTATCTTTGTCACTATGTTTTTCCATATATAAGGTTTCTTCACATTGCGGTCAATGCTTTATCTTCGATTCCAGTTTTTTCTTTCTTCCATTTTCATCTTGATTTTTTAGAATCTAAATGAATTGCCTTATGTTAAAACCTATAAAAAAATTTATGGTGAATTTGTAATCACAAATTACTTTATAGGCAATCATATCTTCAACATACTAACTTCATATATGCGAATCTGTGACATCCCAAAAATTCAAAAAATTTAAAACTTTTCAAAACAACCATTTTACTACTAGAAGTGTTACAAAACCATTGTTCTCAAAACACTATTTAAAATCAGTTAAAAACCAAGGATATGTACGGTCTCGCCATCGCCTTGCCACGGTCCACTGAAGTACATGAAACCATAAACCAAAACTGTAAGCAGGAAGCTTAGTGAGTTCCCCCAAAAAACCACCGCTCAAACATATAACATATACACTAGCATGCTTAAATACTCATGCTTGGCCCAATCAACCTCGGGCTGGAATACCAGGCATGTCTACGATGGGCCCAGTCATCCTCATGATGGAATACCCTCGCGTCATAAACAATTTGGTCCAATTAACCATTAAGTTGGAATACCAAACATGTCGGGCCCAATCAACCATCAGGTTGGAATACCCCAGGCCTATTGACTGATGCACAAAGCAGTCCAGTCTCACCACATACAATACTATCATATCGGGTCCAATTAACCACCGGGTTGGAATACCCTAGGCTGAATCAACCATCGGATTGGAATGCCAATATACAACGGGTCTAATCATCCTCGGGATGGAATACCCTCCAGCCCAATCAACCATCAGGTTGGAATGCCTCTGGTTTGTTGCCTCATGCACGTAGCAGTAACCTCAACCACCAACCAACATATAACCAGTCAACAGACAATCTGAAAAATCTTACATATCACTAAGCATAGCACCATCCTATATACCAGGATACAGATCTAACAAATCACTACAGCATACCAACATACGATAAACCAGGATAACAATCTAAAGGGTCGGACTTGGTGCCTTCGACCCGAAAGTAGAGTGAGGAAAACTCACCTCAATTCGTTGATACTCAAATGCATGTCCGGGTTGCTGAACCGGATAACCTCACGCCAACTAACAAATACAATCATAATCAATAATTATTCAGATAATCCAAAATACAAGGCCCAATCTATAATCCAACTTCATAAAGGGTAAAAGACCATTCTACCCTTTTCCTTACTTGGCCCGAAACCATGCCTAGTACCACATCTCAAACACCATCCAAAATACCCAAAATACTTTTGGTCACACTTGGTCAAAAGTCAACGGTCAGCAGGCCCTCACGATGTGACCATCTATGGCCTACATCGTGGGCCGCTATAGGACAAAATAATCGAGGCTGCAACCCTCATGACATGTCACACTTAATCCGTTAAGATGTTAATCCATCTTTTCCAGGAGGCTTCCTAACACTCCTAGGGTCATAAAAATCGATGCTTTAAGGCCTTGTATGTCCAATACAAGACACAAGCTCAAAATGGGTCATTTATGGAGAAAAGGAGGATCAATTCTCATGCATGAACTCCAACATCATCCAAACTTCAGATCCATGACATATAAGCATCGAGGGACCCTAAGGACCCATAAAGTTGCCAACTTTATGGAGTCCCAATACTCCAACTCTTAAGATCTTGGATAAATATGCATAAAAACTTAGATCTATCAACAAGGAAACATAAAGCTTGGATCTTGATTACTCACATTGGTCTAAAAGTGTAGCTAAAGGTTGCAAATGAGGCATCTAAATTGCAACTATGCTTCCATCGTGATCTCCTCCTCTTCAAACCATCAAAACTCCACCAAAAGCTTAAGAAACACAAAGAAAGGCTAGGGTTAGGGCTTTACTGAGTTAGGGGAAGGTGGAGGCTGAGAAATGAACCTTAAAACCGAGTTAAGGGGGCTTAAATATGTGGGAAACCCTAAAACTTCGTGGGCTTGGGCTGCAGCGAACCTCACTTCATGAGATCTTATTGCGCATGTTGTGAGCTCAATCCTGGATAGAATCTTCATGTGGCCCTCCTCACGTCGTGAGCCTCCATGTCACACGTTGTGAGGACCCCTTTTTCACCAAAATCCAATCTTTTGACCCACCGAAAGCCTATTTCGATTCATCCAAGGAAACGGATGTTACAAGTTCACAATGTTTTCTTGTTAACAATAGTTAGACATCTTTGTTAAAACTAATGTGAATCGAATGCACTTCTTTCTCTTTTGACAAAATATGATTATCTTGTTAAATCTAAACAATAAACTGCCATCGTGATCAACAATTCATTGGCCGTAAGATTTAAAAACCGATTCATTATTATATGCATTGATGGCTTTTGGACTAGATCATGTTGTAGTTTATTGCAATCAATATTACAAAAAATCACAGCGGAAACAATTGAAAAGTATAAACGAACATATATTGGTTAACAAAAACAACACATACACCTTTTTGCACTCGTAGCTAATACAAGTCAAGAGATCAAAACAACTCTCATGTACCGATATCCACACACGAGTAGGGTAACTATCAACAATTAGGTACTAGCCTTAGGGAAGTTTTAGTCAGTAACTGAGTTGTTAATTAAGCCAATAAACTTCACTTGAATGCATAAGAAGATACAAAAGAACCGCTATTTAATTGGTATACTTTCAGCCCCAATTAAGTTATGTTAAATATTAGCATTATGCCTTTATATATATACTACCTATTTTGGTCCGATGGGGTTTAGATGAGCATGTGGCTTCCCACTGACAAATTTTATACAATCACCTAAGCAAAACCATATATGACCAAACACTAGCTACTAGAAAATAGGTCTTTAATGACATGCATTTCTTGTCACTAAAGGGCATATGACACAAATATGTGTCATTAAAGCCTCAAACATTTGTGTGTTATAATTTGATGACATACAATTTTGTGTGTCGAAATTTTGCTATATACAATTATGATTTTTACTAATTAAATCACATTCAATAATTTCATTATACAAAGAAATATAACGTATACACAGCAAGACAATTCATTACACCGAAAATATAACGTCATATGCAAAGTAGTGTAAAACAGTTGTTCGGCATATTCCTTAGCAATCTTCTCGACCTTAACAATAACATTATCAATTCCTCCAACTATATAAATGCATTTTTAAAAAGATCATCATACTTTCCATCCAAAACATCCTCCTCAAATCAACATTTTTGGCAAAACAAACAATACGGGGCCGATAACGTAATTTATTAAACTGGAAATCTACAAGTAATTGAAGCTTAACAAAATAATTTTTCTTAAAGGGTATCGAGGAAATGTTGATTTAAAAAAATATTTCATGTTTTTAATTTTTGAAAAACATGTAAGTTTAATAAAACAAGCCATTGACACTTATCAATTTCACTGTTAGAAAATTCATCTTTTACTTTATGTACAAGAGTGATGTTTGACTTTGACCTAAGTTACCCCTTTGTATTTTTTTTCACTTGTTAAACCTGTACTACCTTTGAAGTGTATTATATTAAATATAATATTATTATCCTTGGATAAATGACAGAAGAGAGAAGTCGAGTCATAATGGAAAAGTTGGACTTGACATTGTTTGATAGAAACAAAAATCTACTTTTAAGAATTAAAAGATCACCAAACCAGTTATATAAAACCCTTCAAGTATCGGAAAACCGCTTGTCTTTTAGCAACAAAAGACAAATTGGCTTGCACATGGCACTCTTGACTTGGTCACGTTAGCTTTCATGCCTTAAAAAAAATCTGAAATAAATATGAGAATCGGTGTTCCAAGGATTAAACACCCAAACCAAGTGTGTGAATGATGTATTCTTGCCCAAAAAAAATATGAATTCCATTCCTAAATCAAGTAATTTTTCGATCTTAAAAACATCTACAACTTGTTCATGTAGATTTATGCGGTCCGATTACACCCACCTCTATTAGAGGAACACAATATTTCATTCTCTTGGTAGATGATTTTAATCGGTGGATGTGGTTTTATATGTTATCTAGGAAGTTTGAAATCCAGGGTATTTTCAAATAGTTCAAGTTGATATATGAAAAATGTTCAAGTTATGAATTAAAGAGACTTCGAATGGATCTAGGAGAGAGTTCATTTCAAAAGAATTTTTGTTATTTTGTGAAAACAAAATGACATCAAAGGCATCTTACGTAGAGCTGACAAAAATCGACCCAACCCACCAACGCAACCCGAACCCAACCCAAAATTAGCAGGTTGGGTTGAAATTTTAAACCCATTTAGGTTAAATGGGTCAACCCACTTAACCTATTTAATTAAATAGGTTGGGTTGGGTAAAAGTTATCAACCCGTTTTCAACCCACCAACCTATTTAACTTTAATATATATTTAACTTAATAATTATTTGAATATTACCATGTATTAATCTAAGTATTAATTTATAAACTACAATGTTCTATTTTTATTTATTTTTTAAGTTTTTAATTTATTTTTTTATTTTTTTGTCAAATAAAGGAGAATAGAAAATGATGTGCCAAAAGTAAAAAAAGCTTTAGAGACGTTAACCATTATAGATACTCTAATAAAAGCTCGAGAAAGTTTCAGATTCTTTATATTTAAAAAAACAAAGAAACTTAATAATCTGAAGGGTATAAATGATTTATGGTTGTTGCGTCTTTCGGAATTCTCTTGATTGTTATGGTATTATGTATTAATTGGGTTTAAATATTATCTCATGTGATATGATGTAGATACTTGTGCATTAGTTTCATGAGACGATACTATTATATTTGCCTATATATTAATTTTTCGAATTTAATTTTTTGTGTTGCATTTGACGATTTTTCTAAATGATTGAGGTGCATTGCATTTGTTTGGTATTATCCTTGGCAGCCTAGATACCCTTATTAGACTTCATAAGACCTTCATATTCATGAGCACTGGATTTTTGTTGATTACCCTGAATAAAACCCTAAGAATTTTCTTTTGAATGATGCATTACTTAGTCAGATTGGATTGCATTCATGTAAATGCCATGGGTACTCAAAACACAAACTTCACCAAACAGGAGAAATATGCTATCCATTTAACAATCTAATGAATGTGAATTGTACCCTAATTTTCCAATAGTACTTTGTGATTTATATGATTTGGTTAAATATGCATCTATGTTACTGTTTATCAATCATGTCATGTGAAAGGTTAATTGATGACTACATTATACAACTTGCTTTTACAACCGAGTTGGATGTAACATGTATAATGCAGTTATATCTCAACAACCGCCTCACGTATATAACTCTGGTAACAGCATTAAGATCATTGGTGTCTTATATTAAGACATTAAATGGCAAGATTATGAGATAAACAATGTTTGATAGATGAAATAATATGGGTCAGTTGCTTAATGAAATCATAACCTTATTTAACAAATAATGATGTTTTGAAATATAATGACTAATCCTTTTTAAAAAAACCAATATATATTTTTCAATCAAATTATATGGTTGATATTTTTAATATACAACGAAGTCATAATAATAATAATAATAATAATAATAATAATAAAATCAATCTTGTAGACAATAATAAGTATAAAACCTACATAACAAAATATGATTTATGAAAATGCAAATTCCTTCATGGCAAAAAGATAACAAACTACTATCAATATCAATATTGTCAGAATAGTTATCATAGATATTCTTTCCTAAAGTTCTTACATCAACTCAAAACTAAGTCATCTAACTTCCTCATGGTTATGGGAAATGTGTGTTTCTACATGTATGAATTTTACATACAAATAAATATAATTTTTGTTATCCACCAAAATAGGTGCTTTTAAGTTAATACAAAATGCAAAACTACTTAACAAATACTTACTTTCCAACCAAGTTCATAGTAAGTGCTCATCATAATGTCAACAATTTATTAAATGTCATAATAGTTACACTACCAACATTCTTGTTGTTGGTTGCACTAAATTCTAATTATATGTTGATTAAAATGAATAGTAAATTTTAGTTTTGGTCCTTTCAGTATGTGTAACACTCCATATTTCATACACTAAAAATATAAAATTTCAAAAGAAATATGTTACGAATTAAAGTCATATCATATGAAAACTTGACCCTTTCAAAATACATTTCCAAAAGTGTTAATAGCTTGTGAGTTACAATTTCATGTCAAACAACCATAGAGAAGCTATATAAGAACCAAATAGTCATAATACATAAATAATGACTAATGCTTTTTTCATTCTAATCGTAGTTATCTCAAGTGTTCTAATCTTCATCAAAAGGCATACTAAGAAGGTAAGTCTTCTATAACCCCCCCCCCCCCCCCCACCTTTATTTTTATTTTTAAATCTAGAATACATGTCATATAAAAAATCATAAAACAAATTGTCTCGTGTGTTACATACATATTAGATATAAAACTTTCACATCTAAAACAATTTGTTTTCATATTACTTTGCACTTCAAAAAGCATTCTTCAAACTGGACATGCCTCATGGCGAGATTAATCCTTCTTACTAAATAATAAAATGCCGCTCATTCATATGCAATTTCATATCAAAGCATTTGTGCAATCCAAAAATTCTCTATATTTTATATATTTCAAATTTCAAAACTTGCTCAAATTATCAATATATACTTTCATGTATATGCAACGCCATATAATGCATGATTCTAAACATATTGGATAGACTGCATTCGTAGATCTAGAAATGAAAAAATGGAAGTTCCAAATACTTTATAAAAATGAAAAAGATGATAACAAATTTCTTTGATATGAAATACTTTTATGAATTTTTTCTGTATCGTAGAATTGTTTATTACAGTAACTTCGAAAAACAATTAGGAAACTTAAAGTGCTTTGTAGAGGAGACATCACAATATTTTATATTGCTGACTTTTGTACTGCATTTTCTCTGCTAATGCTAAATCTTAGCACAAATCACCGGAATGAAAATCACAAAATTTAAATTGAAGTTATTTTTTTATAAATGCTAATGTGTAAGGACCAATAATAAACAATACTCAAACTATAAAGGGGTAAAGTGTAAATTAATCAGGCATAAATATCTCTATCATCAACTCATCAAGTAGTCAATTTTCATTTGTAGATCTTTCAAACCTTCCTGAATCTCTAGCGCTCGAGATACTGAGTCGACTCGACGACTCGGCATCGGTAGCTTGCTGCCGTATGGCGAGTAAGACTTTCAATTCTGTATTTCCAGGCCTTCAGTCAATAGACCTTCAGTGGCGATTGAAATGGTACCTGGAATCAAGGTCCAGAGTTTCGAGTTCTTCAAGTTCTTCCCGATTTACTCCCTCTCTCAAGAGAGTTTTTCTGAATCTTGTATCAAACTTAAGTGCACTGGAATCTGTGCGTATTGGCGTCGAGAATCCACCCCCAGTTGTGTTGAACGCTGACTTTGAAGATGATGGCGATGATCTGCACATCACCGATGGGGGCTTCCTTAAGGAGTGGCTCCCTAGGGTTTCCGGAGCTTTGAAATTGCTTTCACTATCAGATTTTTGGATTCAGTCGAGTAGGCGTCCATCAGAAGTTTTGTCACTGATCTCTGCGCACTATAAGTTGGTTATATGCTGAAATCCTCCATTTTTATGTTCTGTAGCTCTATTGTTAAATTATGGAAATTGTTTACGGAAAATGAAATGGTCTTGCCAGGATTGATATTAATTATTCTGGTTCATATCAACTGATTTTTTTTTTTTTAATTATCATTTGTGGTCAACTATCCTTTATTAGGGTTTATTAATGACCGATATTTATTGGTAATAAATGATATTTAATCATATTGAGGTCTTGATGCTTTAACTCGGTTGTTTTTGTTGTTGCAGGTCAAAATCTTATTGAATTAGAGCTGAAGAACGCATGGCTATCTGTACAAAACATGAACGCCATGCCAATGCTAACAAGTTTAACACTTGAACTCATAAGATTAGATGACAAAAATCTAACCGATTTAAATACATGTTTCCCAAATCTTCAAGTTCTGAACTTGATAGATGTTAGAGGTCTCAAAATGCCCATGATCCACCTCCTCAACCTGAAAACCTGCCATTGGACTGTAACAGATTCACCATCATATATATGTATAATCACACCCAATCTCATCACACTCAGACTCGAGTGTAGAAGTCCCGCTGCCCTTTATATTGAAGCTCCTTTGTGCTACAACTTGCATCTTTCACTTGATCACTTGAACGCGTTTGCAGTCAAAAAATTTCAGAACTTGAAAACTGTACAACTCGAGTGTTCAAACATTCGCTCCTTAATTCGTAAGTTACATCGTATGAAAATCGTAGAAACGCTGACCTTAGATATAAGAGCAGGTGGAAATTCCAAATTTACCCTAGAGGTTTTATTCGCTACTTTCCTGAACATAACTTCTTTGTGTTTTAAACCAAGGGTTTGGTCAGAATTTGAGGTGTGGTGTGGCGACATTGGGCTTAAAGGCGTGAAAAGATTTTGTGGGTATTTGTCAGTGGTTGATCCTTTGATGACTTTCGCCTTGGTTGATCGCGTGTTAGAAGAATGCTTCAACTGTGTAGAAATCTCTTTACTCATCCACCGTGGTGTTGCTTCTAATGTATCAAAACATTGCATCGCTAAGTGCATGGCTCAGTGGCCTGATCTGAAGTGGGGATGGGGGATTTGGGAGGAAGGAAGGGAAGATTCTTGGATCCCTGAAGAGCAATTACTTAAAACTCTTGAGGAGGAATGATAAGATTCCATATGATCAAAAGAAAAAAAAGAAAACAAAAAGATTTGTAGAAGGGTGTTTAGGCCAGGGAAATAATTTTGAAGGAAGGATTGACTAAAGAATAAAGATAGGATCAATGATCAATTGGAAGACATGATCGATGAAGAGTTGAAGTGAAGTAGCTTCAGCAGGACCCATAATTAAGTGAGTTTTCTAATAGTTGAAGTGCTTCTTAGTTAAAGTTTTTATGGTTGTATCTTTTGGAATACTCTTGGTTGTTATGGTATTACATATTCATATATTTATGGTGCTAAGTTTGAGACGTGTTTATTACATGGGTATATTTAAAAGAAAATTTAAATATAAAATTCTAAATATTTGAGAAGTTTAAATTTATAATAAAAGTGAGAAAAATATTGAATAAAAAATTAAAGTGTTTTTTCTCTTTTAAATTTAAACAGATAATTTAGATAAATAAATTAAGGAAATTAATGAAGCTTTAATTTAATAATTTTAAAATTAGAAAGAAAGTTCATTAATGAAATTGATATGCATTTATTATTACATTTTAATATTATGTGAAGTTTAATAAATTGAAAAAACCATAAAATGACATGTGGAATATAAATTAATTTAAAATAACCACAAAATTACATGTGGCAAAATGAATAAGAATGTGACATATGGCAAAAAGGTCTTTATTTATTAGCATAGATTACGTATTCATATTTGGATGCCTATGCGCGTATGCGGATTGTATTAGTTTATTATCTTTGTCACTATGTTTTTCCATATATAAGGTTTCTTCACATTGCGGTCAATGCTTTATCTTCGATTCCAGTTTTTTCTTTCTTCCATTTTCATCTTGATTTTTTAGAATCTAAATGAATTGCCTTATGTTAAAACCTATAAAAAAATTTATGGTGAATTTGTAATCACAAATTACTTTATAGGCAATCATATCTTCAACATACTAACTTCATATATGCGAATCTGTGACATCCCAAAAATTCAAAAAATTTAAAACTTTTCAAAACAACCATTTTACTACTAGAAGTGTTACAAAACCATTGTTCTCAAAACACTATTTAAAATCAGTTAAAAACCAAGGATATGTACGGTCTCGCCATCGCCTTGCCACGGTCCACTGAAGTACATGAAACCATAAACCAAAACTGTAAGCAGGAAGCTTAGTGAGTTCCCCCAAAAAACCACCGCTCAAACATATAACATATACACTAGCATGCTTAAATACTCATGCTTGGCCCAATCAACCTCGGGCTGGAATACCAGGCATGTCTACGATGGGCCCAGTCATCCTCATGATGGAATACCCTCGCGTCATAAACAATTTGGTCCAATTAACCATTAAGTTGGAATACCAAACATGTCGGGCCCAATCAACCATCAGGTTGGAATACCCCAGGCCTATTGACTGATGCACAAAGCAGTCCAGTCTCACCACATACAATACTATCATATCGGGTCCAATTAACCACCGGGTTGGAATACCCTAGGCTGAATCAACCATCGGATTGGAATGCCAATATACAACGGGTCTAATCATCCTCGGGATGGAATACCCTCCAGCCCAATCAACCATCAGGTTGGAATGCCTCTGGTTTGTTGCCTCATGCACGTAGCAGTAACCTCAACCACCAACCAACATATAACCAGTCAACAGACAATCTGAAAAATCTTACATATCACTAAGCATAGCACCATCCTATATACCAGGATACAGATCTAACAAATCACTACAGCATACCAACATATGATAAACCAGGATAACAATCTAAAGGGTCGGACTTGGTGCCTTCGACCCGAAAGTAGAGTGAGGAAAACTCACCTCAATTCGTTGATACTCAAATGCATGTCCGGGTTGCTGAACCGGATAACCTCACGCCAACTAACAAATACAATCATAATCAATAATTATTCAGATAATCCAAAATACAAGGCCCAATCTATAATCCAACTTCATAAAGGGTAAAAGACCATTCTACCCTTTTCCTTACTTGGCCCGAAACCATGCCTAATACCACATCTCAAACACCATCCAAAATACCCAAAATACTTTTGGTCACACTTGGTCAAAAGTCAACGGTCAGCAGGCCCTCACGATGTGACCATCTATAGCCTACATCGTGGGCCGCTATAGGACAAAATAATCGAGGCTGCAACCCTCATGACATGTCACACTTAATCCGTTAAGATGTTAATCCATCTTTTCCAGGAGGCTTCCTAACACTCCTAGGGTCATAAAAATCGATGCTTTAAGGCCTTGTATGTCCAATACAAGACACAAGCTCAAAATGGGTCATTTATGGAGAAAAGGAGGATCAATTCTCATGCATGAACTCCAACATCATCCAAACTTCAGATCCATGACATATAAGCATCGAGGGACCCTAAGGACCCATAAAGTTGCCAACTTTATGGAGTCCCAATACTCCAACTCTTAAGATCTTGGATAAATATGCATAAAAACTTAGATCTATCAACAAGGAAACATAAAGCTTGGATCTTGATTACTCACATTGGTCTAAAAGTGTAGCTAAAGGTTGCAAATGAGGCATCTAAACTGCAACTATGCTTCCATCGTGATCTCCTCCTCTTCAAACCATCAAAACTCCACCAAAAGCTTAAGAAACACAAAGAAAGGCTAGGGTTAGGGCTTTACTGAGTTAGGGGAAGGTGGAGGCTGAGAAATGAACCTTAAAACCGAGTTAAGGGGGCTTAAATATGTGGGAAACCCTAAAACTTCGTGGGCTTGGGCTGCAGCGAACCTCACTTCATGAGATCTTATTGCGCATGTTGTGAGCTCAATCCTGGATAGAATCTTCATGTGGCCCTCCTCACGTCGTGAGCCTCCATGTCACACGTTGTGAGGACCCCTTTTTCACCAAAATCCAATCTTTTGACCCACCGAAAGCCTATTTCGATTCATCCAAGGAAACGGATGTTACAAGTTCACAATGTTTTCTTGTTAACAATAGTTAG
Source organism: Lactuca virosa (assembly GCF_052849685.1). Lineage (NCBI taxonomy): Eukaryota > Viridiplantae > Streptophyta > Magnoliopsida > Asterales > Asteraceae > Lactuca > Lactuca virosa. Next base: position 76,979,553 of record NC_136432.1, on the reverse strand, counting down.
ACATCTTTGTTAAAACTAATGTGAATCGAATGCACTTCTTTCTCTTTTGACAAAATATGATTATCTTGTTAAATCTAAACAATAAACTGCCATCGTGATCAACAATTCATTGGCCGTAAGATTTAAAAACCGATTCATTATTATATGCATTGATGGCTTTTGGACTAGATCATGTTGTAGTTTATTGCAATCAATATTACAAAAAATCACAGCGGAAACAATTGAAAAGTATAAATGAACATATATTGGTTAACAAAAACAACACATACACCTTTTTGCACTCGTAGCTAATACAAGTCAAGAGATCAAAACAACTCTCATGTACCGATATCCACACACGAGTAGGGTAACTATCAACAATTAGGTACTAGCCTTAGGGAAGTTTTAGTCAGTAACTGAGTTGTTAATTAAGCCAATAAACTTCACTTGAATGCATAAGAAGATACAAAAGAACCGCTATTTAATTGGTATACTTTCAGCCCCAATTAAGTTATGTTAAATATTAGCATTATGCCTTTATATATATACTACCTATTTTGGTCCGATGGGGTTTAGATGAGCATGTGGCTTCCCACTGACAAATTTTATACAATCACCTAAGCAAAACCATATATGACCAAACACTAGCTACTAGAAAATAGGTCTTTAATGACATGCATTTCTTGTCACTAAAGGGCATATGACACAAATATGTGTCATTAAAGCCTCAAACATTTGTGTGTTATAATTTGATGACATACAATTTTGTGTGTCGAAATTTTGCTATATACAATTATGATTTTTACTAATTAAATCACATTCAATAATTTCATTATACAAAGAAATATAACGTATACACAGCAAGACAATTCATTACACCGAAAATATAACGTCATATGCAAAGTAGTGTAAAACAGTTGTTCGGCATATTCCTTAGCAATCTTCTCGACCTTAACAATAACATTATCAATTCCTCCAACTATATAAATGCATTTTTAAAAAGATCATCATACTTTCCATCCAAAACATCCTCCTCAAATCAACATTTTTGGCAAAACATACAATACGGGGCCGATAACGTAATTTATTAAACTGGAAATCTACAAGTAATTGAAACTTAACAAAATAATTTTTCTAAAAGGGTATCGAGGAAATGTTGATTTAAAAAAATATTTCATGTTTTTAATTTTTGAAAAACATGTAAGTTTAATAAAACAAGCCATTGACACTTATCAATTTCACTGTTAGAAAATTCATCTTTTACTTTATGTACAAGAGTGATGTTTGACTTTGACCTAAGTTACCCCTTTGTATTTTTTTTCACTTGTTGAACCTGTACTACCTTTGAAGTGTATTATATTAAATATAATATTATTATCCTTGGATAAATGACAGAAGAAAGAAGTCGAGTCATAATGGAAAAGTTGGACTTGACATTGTTTGATAGAAACAAAAATCTACTTTTAAGAATTAAAAGATCACCAAACCAGTTATATAAAACCCTTCAAGTATCGGAAAACCGCTTGTCTTTTAGCAACAAAAGACAAATTGGCTTGCACATGGCACTCTTGACTTGGTCACGTTAGCTTTCATGCCTTAAAAAAAATCTGAAATAAATATGAGAATCGGTGTTCCAAGGATTAAACACCCAAACCAAGTGTGTGAATGATGTATTCTTGCCCAAAAAAAAATATGAATTCCATTCCTAAATCAAGTAATTTTTCGATCTTAAAAACATCTACAACTTGTTCATGTAGATTTATGCGGTCCGATTACACCCACCTCTATTAGAGGAACACAATATTTCATTCTCTTGGTAGATGATTTTAATCGGTGGATGTGGTTTTATATGTTATCTAGGAAGTTTGAAATCCAGGGTATTTTCAAATAGTTCAAGTTGATATATGAAAAATGTTCAAGTTATGAATTAAAGACACTTCGAATGGATCTAGGAGAGAGTTCATTTCAAAAGAATTTTTGTTATTTTGTGAAAACAAAATGACATCAAAGGCATCTTACGTAGAGCTGACAAAAATCAACCCAACCCACCAACGCAACCCGAACCCAACCCAAAATTAGCAGGTTGGTTTGAAATTTTAAACCCATTTAGGTTAAATGGGTCAACCCACTTAACCTATTTAATTAAATAGGTTGGGTTGGGTAAAAGTTATCAACCCGTTTTCAACCCACCAACCTATTTAACTTTAATATATATTTAACTTAATAATTATTTGAATATTACCATGTATTAATCTAAGTATTAATTTATAAACTACAATGTTCTATTGTTATTTATTTTTTAAAAAATGCAATCATATTCTTATCTTTTTTCTTTGCGCCAACAACCCTAGTCAATCTTCAAAATTATTTCGAAATTACATATATTTAATGTTATTTGAACAATTTTTTTGTATCTATGAATTAAGATTGTGCTTTTGTTATACTCTCAAAGTTTATTTAAGTTTGGAACTATTTTAAGTGGTGTAATCTATAGTTAATTTATTTACTTTTTTATTTTAAATGGGTTAATCCAGGTTTAACCCATTTATTTAATAGGTTGGATTAAAAATTACATAAACGGGTCAACTCGGTGACAACCCATTTATCTGAAAGGTTGGTTTGGGTTGGAAATATTCACTCATTTAAATAAAAAGGTTGGATTGGGTTGAAATATTCAACCCAATTAATAAATTGGTTAAACCTGAATCCAACTCGGGTCGACCTATTGCTAACTCTAATCTTACGACACCACATTCACCTCAGCAAAACAGAGTTGTTGAACGGAGAAATTGAACCTTTATGGACATTGCAAGGAGTCTTCTTAAAAGAAGAAATGTAACGTAGGAGTTTTGTGGAGAAGTCGACATCCGATTTATCTTCTCAGCCAACTACCAATGAAATCACTTATGAAGATCAAACCATATAAAGCATGGCTTGGGACAAAACCAAATCTTAAACATTTAAAGGTTTTTTGTTGTGTTGATTTTGTCAAAATTGTTGGTAGTTATTTGAAGAAACTTGAAGACTAAAGCAAAAAATTTGTGTGTTTTGGTGTAGAAGATGGAACTAAAGGGAACTAATTATTTGATCCAAAAAGCTGAAAATATGGGTTGATCACGATGTTGTTTTTGATGAAATAGAAGGATAAAATTGGAACAAAAACAAGGAAGAAGAGACAGTGACTTCTAAAATGTAACGCCCGACAAATTAACACAAAACAAACGTAATTTTTTTTCACTTTTTATATTACAAACAATTGTTGTACTTTCATATTAACTTGACAAAGTACAAGTAGTTATCATTACATACAATAAAAAATACACCCAAGGATCGATCTGGATATTACAAAGTTTCTACAATCAAAATGCAAAATTATATAGTCTACTCCAAAATGTCTATCTCTCTCTCTTTTACAACTTTATGACGACATAACGTCCACTAAGGGGTCACTAGCTACCTAAAAGGCATATGAAAAAAAAAAACATATAAGATACAATAGCTTACTGAGTAACCTTAACTTTAAATAAAATAAAAACATGACAACAATCACGAGTAACCTTACCTTTAAATAAAATAAAAACATGACAACAATCACAATAATAAGGTATTAACAACAATAATTCACATTATAACTTTCAAGTAATACATACATACACCTTTCCAAGTCACATTATAACTTTCAAGTAATACATACATACACCTGTAAGGCTACCATTGACTTGTAAATCCCTAGTGGTGGTATTATGACCATAAAGGCCACCATCGTACCCCGATCATGTTTCCCTGTAATATTAAATCCATAAAGACTGCCCTCGGAAACTAACATCCCCTAAACCATAGCATCACGGCCACGAAGTCTACAAGGTTTCATTATCCCCAATTTGTTGTTGTTCTCCCCATAGTTCATTTATATCTACATAATAATATAGTTAACTACCAACTATCAAAATGGAAATAATATATAGTTACTTACCATGTAATAGTTTATATGTAACAATCTCCAACTCTTATATCCCCGTTCTCATCCATGGTTCCACAACTTCAAAAAATGTCAATTAATCATATAACTCTTATGTATTATAACTCAAGATAGAAATTACTTATACACAACTTAATCCAACATTTATATCAAGTTCATAACACTTAATTATGTACCAGCCAATTACATTCCATGAATTTGTTGTTCTTATGTCATAATTCATTAAGACATAAGCTAAATTTTATCTAAGCCACTATTTCATCTACGTGAGTATTGTAACTTAAGTTCAATATTTCCACCATATTCAAAAAAATAAACTCCATGGAAAAATCCAATTATACTCCGTGAATATTTCATCTAAATATTTTAATTCATCAAGACACATGGTCAATTTCACTTTACAAGCGGTTTCCAAAATTAGGGTTCATGTTCGTCTTTCTCTCATTTAAAAGATTGTCCATTATTTTGATATATAACCATAACATCATGAATTTTCATTGATCTTATTAAAACATATCATTAAATTTTCCTTCCATAAAAGCACACAAAACTACCCTTTTTAATTCCACCATTAAAACTCATCTAAGGTTAAAAAAAAGGAAGAGGATAATACCTTTGATCCTAATGATAGAGTTGGATTCTTGATTCTCTTGAGATTTAGTTGAATCAAGCTTCCTGTCTTGGACTCAGCTCAAAATCGCATAAATCGCATATGAAGCTTTGGAAGGAGTTTTGTGTGAAAGTGAAGATAAAGTAGTAACTCCCTCATTTTTACTCGTTTTGTGACGTCTGTCATTACGCGTCGTGTTACTGGACCTTTACATGTCAGATTCTCACTAGGTTCCATCATGTAATTTAATTTTTACGCATTGCCTTCTACACAACTTGGCATTATACTTCCGAAGGCGTCGCGTAAGCTTTCTTATTTTAGCATTGTACTTCTACACAACTTGTCAGATAACCTTACTTTTATCTGTCACGTTATTGACATCATCCAATTTAATAATTTACTTCACCGATTATGCGTTGCATAAATTCACCATGGTGTGTCACGGTTTATTGCTTGCATTTCTCATACTTAACCAAATTCCTTGCTTTACCCTTGTAACCAATTAATACACCATTAAGTGATCTAAACGTAAGTCTCAAAGATCAAAATAACATGTACCAACATAATTACAAGATATAGTGTTAATATTTCATAGTATTCGTAAAAAGTAACCAAAATGCCCTTATGTTCAAAATAACTATGAAGCATGAGCTTACAACCAATTTAACTTACATTAGTATTACACCTTCTCATGTATTATTAGCTACAGGTCATTCTCATGTATTATTAGCTACAGGTCAGGTGTTACATAAAACATTTACAATAATCGAACTGGACAGCCCCGGAGTCAACCCGGAGCACCGGGAGCAACTATACAACCATGAAACTAATGTTGCTAAATCCATACAATATGCATCTATGTTTATTGTTTATTGATCATGTCATATGCAGGGGTAACCGATGACTATATTATATTTCAAGTTTTACAAGTGAGTTTGATGTAACATGTATAATACAATTGCATCTCAATAACTACCTCTCGTATATAAATCGGACAAGATCATTTGTGTCCTCTATCAAGATATTAAATGACATGATTAAGAGATTAAACAATATTTGATAGTTGAAAAATAGTATGGCCTAGCTGGTTAATGAAACCATGTCCCTAGCTTATTTGAACAAATAAAAATATTTTGAAATATTACACTAGTTCTTTATAAGAAACCAATATAATTTTTAAGCAAATCATATGGTTGATGTTTGCAAGATACATTCGAGTCATATTAAATAAAACAAAAAATCTTACGGAAAATAATTACTATAAATCCTATATAACAAAACCATAAAAAAAATTATAATTTATGAAAATGTAAATTGTTTCATATCAAAAACATAAGAAAATACTAATCAACAATAGTATTATAAGGATAACTACCATAGATATTCTTACCTAGAGTTGTGGCACGAACTCAAAACAAGTTTATCTAACTTCTTGGGTGTTACGGAGATGTATCTTTCCACATGTACGGATTTTACATGAAAATAAACATAATTTTTGTTATCTAACAAAAAATATAGCTTTGTCATTTATGTTGATACAAAATGAAAAAATAATTGACAAGTACTTACTTTCCAACTAAGTTCATCCTAAATCAACCATTCATTTAATGAGATAATAGTTACACTACCAACCATCTTTTTGTTGGTTGCATTAAATTTAATTGCAAGTATATTGATTAAATAAAGACTCGAGTCTAAGCATTGCATCATACAATGAGAGATCATTAGAACACGACCCATCGGTCTGTTGCGGTAATTGAAGTAAAGAACTTATCTTAAGTTAAGTCTGTTTACGAAGGAGTAGGAGTCTCCAATAAGGATCAAGTTTGTAACTCGAAGGTTACAATTGAAAGTCCAACATAGTATAAAGAGCGGCTGCAAGATTGAGCACCGCCAGCAGTCAAGTAGTCCAAGAGGACATAAGAGTTACGGTTATTACCTAGGATGAAAAGATAACATATGGAGTCATTATACAAGCTCTGTTTCGTTGATGATTTTGGGACGTAATCATCCTAAGGGGGAGATAACTGTAACGCCCGCATATTCGGGCTACTCAATTTAGAGATAATAAGCGTTAAAAATGAATTTTTGATAGAAGATTATTTAACATAAATAATCTTAACCAAAATTATAGTATATGTCACAAGGTTTCCGTACATATAAAGAACGTTGAAATCCGACATAAAACGAAGAAGTTGTGACCCGTCGAAGTTTTGCGACAAAATCGGCACGGCGCCGCATATCATAAAAAGTGAATTTTTGATAAACTACTTTTTAGCCTTAGTGATATAAACAAAAATTGTAGTATACGTTAAACCGAGAACCTACATAAAAAGAATGTTCAAATCTACTTAATTAGAGGAAGATATGATTTTTCTAAGATTTTGCATAGCAGTATACAGCCCAGAAATCGAATTTTAGATCGATCGATTATTAGCCGACACAACCTAAAAGAGAATTGAAGATTTCGTTAATAGGAGCTCAACGATATAAAGACAGACGAAAACGGACGTCGAATGAAAAAGTTGTGAATTTTTAACAGACTTTAACTGTCTAAGCCTGTTAAAATATAACTTTAAAAATAAAATTAAAATTAGCCGACGGAGTATAAACAAAAGTTGTAGATCACGTCGCTACCTTCGCGTGGATATAAAGAACGTCAAAAACAGAGCTCGTATATGAAAGTTACGGAATTTAGAAGATAATTAAATTATGGGTTATGTTGCGAGGCTGACACGTGGCACCATCTCAGCCACAGCTTCCTCCCCACGCCTTGCCACCAGATGGTGACACTTGGCACCCCAACACGTCGTGTTGGGCTCATTAACACGTAGTCTTGGACAGTTTTCCAGCTTATAAATAGAGGCGCAAATCACCTCATTTTTCACACCATTCTAACCCATTCTCTCTCAAACCTCCCCAAACCCTCTAAGCTTTTCCCTATCACATCCTAGGTGTTAGAAGCGAGTCCCAGGGTGCCATAAGGCTCCGAGAAGAAGAGCTTTCGGCTCAGAAGTTCTGCCCGCGTAGAGTCCGATTCCACGCTAAACCCCCTGTAAGTGAGTTATGCTTACCATACTTTAAGTATAACTTATGTTTATGTTCATTATCGTTATTATGAAACTATAAACAAGATTTATCAGTGATTCAAAGTCGTTATACTGATCTATCTACTTACGGGAGAGGTATCTAGAATGGTCACGTTGGCTTGGTTGTTGGATTTCAGAAAAGTTATATGTTGAAATGGTCCTGTCTCCCAACTGTCCTACCTGGCTGATCCTTACTTGATAGATCATGAAAGTAGACTTTGAGTTAATGATGAATCTAGACTAATAATTAGTCTCATTTTGAATCGTCAAATGAAAAGATAGTTGCTAGAAGCGAAGTGCTGCCTAAATTTTGAGTCGTCACTTTAACAAGTGAGTTCATAGTCCCTAGGTGTTAGAAGTGAGTCTCAGGGCGCCATAAGGCTCCGAGAAGAAGAGCTTTCGGCTCAGAAGTTCTACCCGCGCAAAGTCCGATTCCTCGCTAAACCCCCCTGTATGTAACATCCGGCATTTCGGGGATGTCAGTTTGTGTTTCAATTTGGAGGATTTAGGAGGGACTCGACGAGTCGAGAGTCTGACTCGTCGAGTCACGTCGAGTTGATTGCAGGTATTTAATGAAAGGACTCGACGAGTCCAAGTTTGGACTCGCTAAGTAGGTGCTGGGCAGAGAAAACCCTAAGTTCCAGGGTTGGAGCCTATTTAAAGGAACTTATGACCTTGGATGCGCCTCATATCTCCTGTGAGAAACCCTAAATCGCCAATGGAGCCTTGGGAGAGTTCTTATGATGAAATCAAGTAATTTGGTGGGTTTTGTGGAAGGAAAAGAGTATGACTCAAGCAAGGAACGAGATGGGGGCAGTGGATCTAGCATCTCTTCGCATGGGACTGCTGAAGGAGGTATGCATCTATACTCATTCTCGTGTATTTGGTGGTTTTCTTGAATCTAGGGTTTTCTTATTCCTTCTTTAGCTTGGATTCGAAGCTTATGAGGTCCCAAGGTGGAATAAGTCTTAGATCTGGACCTTAAGAGGTCCAGAGAGTCCCAACCATTCTGCTTTATGCTGTTCTATTGGAGATATGGATCTAGGTTGCCATTTTAGGAGCTATTTCTTCATATAAGGTCATAAGAGTGTTGCATGAGCTTAAAGTTTGAACCTTTATGTGATATTTGGGTGTAAGAAGTTCAGATCTATAAGTTAGAGAAACAGATCTGACCTCAGAAGGTCATTTGAGTGATGCCATGGAGGGAACTCGCCGAGTCCATATGGGGACTCGACGAGTCGAGTCGGGGTTGCCCCGCGATTCGTGACAGGAGGAACCCGTCGAGTGGAAGGATGACTCGACGAGCCAAGAGAGGCTAGAAGGATTCAGAGGACCCGCATGGACTCGCCGAGTCGCCCATGTGCACTCGACGAGTCGGGTCAAAGTTTGACCGTTGACTTTCGTTGACCTTAGGGTTCTGGTCAACACTGATTCAAGAGAGTTCAGAGAGGGGTAGAATGGCCTTCTACCCAATCTTTAGAGATGAGGCTATGAGAGAATATTGATCGCGAATGTTATTTGTATAATAGGAGGAGGCTAGGTCGGGACGTTGAGCTCGAGAGTTTATCCGACTTCATTGAGGTGAGTCTTCTCACTATACTGTACCTGGAAGGGTACCTATGTGTGACCGGAAGGTCTTGTATACTATGAGATGTATGTGCTATATGCGGTTGTGTGATATGTATGTGTTATGTATGTTATGTATGGTAAGGACTGGAAGGTCAAGATGATATGGACCGAAAGGTCAAGAGGTTACGGACCGGAAGGTCGATACGGGTGGGACCGGAAGGTCTACCGGGATTCGGGACGGAATCCCCTGAGACACATGGATCGGAAGATCCTACAAAGTTATGGCCTGGAAAGGCGTATGTGTTGTATGTGGTATCTTGGGGAACTCACTAAGCATTTATGCTTACAGTTGTTGTGTTATGTGTTTCAGGTACTAGCAAGGATCGCGGGAAGGCCCCGGCATGGTCTGTACACACTGATGAAGATTTATGTACTTGAGATTCTGGGGTTGTTCATTGAGATATTATGTGATACAATGGGTTTTGTTATGAATGAATTATGTTTTAAAAACGAAAAATTGTTTGAAAATTTACGTTGTTACAAGTTGGTATCAGAGCCTTGGTTTGAGGGATTCGGATGCACCTTCGGGCGTATCTGAACTCAAACTAAGGATTTGAGAAAGTTTTTCATAAAAAGGAACAATTTTTCTAAAAGAGTAAAAGACTGTGAGAAAAGCAGAAAGGAGCAGTGTGTACGATCAGCCAGCGCCCGAGCGGTGATTTCCCAAAATACCCGTACATTATGTATTATGAGATATGATATGATATGCTATGCATGCTAGCGTAGGCTAGGTATTCATATTAGGACTAGAGTGGCCTGATTTGTGATGCCTTAGCCTAGGAGATTACTGTTGCTATGTGATGCTTCGAGAGTGATTAGGTAGCAGTGAGGAGCTTATGAGAGGTCTACCGAAGGGTAGCCTATGCTTAGCGAGGTGTAGAGTACTTGTGATCTGAGATCCTAGGAGGAGGACTTGGGATGAATACTGGTGCGGTGTGAAAGGTAGTATAGGGCCCGTACTACTGGAAACATCGGATCAGTGAGCAGTCCAAGTAAGAATCCTTAGGGTACCAAGGAACAAGTAGGGTTGGGTGATCGAGTGCGAGTATACTCGATCGAGTCTCTAGTATCTTTGTGTTGTGTTTCAGAGACATCATGGTTGGTACACCACACACACCGGAGAGCAGCGGTGTTAGCGATGATGAGATTCGCCGTATGATTCATAACGAGATGACCGTGGCGATCCGGAAGGCTAATCCGGAGGATGATAAGTAGCGGATTGAGAAGTGATGACATGGTTCGAGTACCATGATAAGTAGCGGATTGAGAAGTGATGACATGGTTCGAGTACCATGATAAGTAGCGGATTGAGAAGTGATGACATGGTTCGAGTACCATGATAAGTAGCGGATTGAGAAGTGATGACATGGTTCGAGCACCATGATAAGTAGCGGATTGAGAAGTGATGACATGGTTCGAGTACCATGATGAGTAGCGGATCGAGAGGTGATGTCATGGTTCGAGTGCCATGATGTGAGGTGGAATGAGAAGAGGGAACATGGTTCGAGTACCATGATTCGTAGAAGATTAAGAGGAGATAACATGGTGCAGGTACCATGATTCATAGCAGATCGAGAGGTGGCTACGCGGTTTGAGTACCATGACATGTGGCGGTTAGTATTTCTGGTTTTTACCGGTTATTTCGTGGGGATTGTCTAGACTGGGATCAGAGGTGAATGAGTATGGGGCCAGAAGGCCTTGATGAACAAGTTTTAGTGGAGCATCCCTTAAAAAGGGAAATCGAGTGAGCTCTGAGGGATTGTGGGTGATATGCCAGTTGGAGTCACAAGACTCAGGGATGAGTAGGGATGATGCGTTATGGGAGAATACGGTCTGGGCTGGGCGACCAGCCGATAGTGGAGAGGTCACTTTCTGTGACCCGAGTGGTGCTATATCCGTTTCCTGTGGGAGACATAAGAGGTGTTGAGATTTCGGTTTTTGAGTTGGGGGTGAGCCCTGTGGGATTGCCCGGATGGTGATCTTCAAACAGAGTATGTGGCAGAGGTCTGCCGCGAGGTAAAGATATAGCTTGAACAGGTCGTCAGTGGGGACTGAGATGGTCAAGGACTAGGAGACACCCTAATTGAGTATAGTAGGGCATGTGTTAGCTAGAACGTCGGACGATCAAGAGGAGTATATCAGGGCGGTGGCCCTTATTGTCTTTGATAGGTATTAAGAGTGGAAATATGGTTTCTGCTCTTATGATAAGTGACGCGATGGAACGTTGGTTGAGGAGTCGATGATAAGGAGTACGGTAGATCATTACTTCCAGACTAAGAGTCAGGGTTAATACCGGACGGTTGGGAGGTCCGGTGATGGAATGGTGTGAGATTCTGAATGACTAAAGGCAATCATGGTAGGAAGTTCTGAGGATTTCATCTGAGTTTCGGGGCATTGGAGTTGCTCAATCTCTGTCAAGAGATCATCGAGCGTTGTGTAGCACCTTCCAGGAGTCGGTGCGATGTTAATGGTGGAAACAGTCTGTGGGATAGATTGCTGGTGCATCGATTGGGGTTGGTTCGAACCCTAAGTGGGGGAGAACCGGGTATTTTATTGAGGGGATTAGAGATTCGATCGAGAACGGTTAGAGATCTGGATACGGAGAGATCGGCAGTGCGAACTCATGAGCCCAGGGTTATTGGTGATTGAGATGAGGTGCAGAGCGAGATAATGAATGTGTTATGTTTGAAAAGGATGAGTGTCTCCACGGCAATTGGACATTGGTCGGAGACCTTGGGGTGAACGGAAATTCTTCGAGGTCAAAATGGTGAATTCGAGATGGTTGGCTCGTAGGGTGAGTTCGACGGTTGAGAAATTTTGGGTCAATAATGGGGCTGTTATTTAGCTTGGGAAGGGCAGAAGATTAGACAACCAATTTCAGGTTGTGGATCAGGAAGATCAGTGGATGAGACGAGATGTCGTAAGGTTCTATGGTGGTGTATCGAGGTATCCGAATTTAATGCATTGGATTTCGGATAATTTTGAGTCTTGAGTGGAGACGGCAAGTGGTAGGTCAAACATCTACGATTCCAGTGGGAGTCCTTTCGGTTAATGACAGAAAGTGAGATTGTCCAAGAATATGGATTACAGCAGAGAAGGGTGTTTTATTATGGCGATTGCCGCCAGATATAGTGATGCATAATTTGGGTAAGTGCATGCACCTATATATGATTGGTCCGCGGAGGGTGTAAGTCAGTTAGAGGTTATTGTGATGCTACGGGAAGCCGTACTACTCACTGGTCAGAGGTTGTGGTGATGCTACGGGAAGCCGTATTACTCACTAGTCAGAGGTTGTTGTGATGCTACGGGAAGCCGTAGTACTCACTAGTCAGAGGTTGTGGTGATGCTACGGGAAGCCGTGGTACTCACTCGTCAGAGGTTGTTGTGATGCTACGGGAAGCCGTAGTACTCACTGGTCAGAGGTTGTGGTGATGCTACGGGAAGCCGTAGTACTCACTGGTCAGAGGTTGTGGTGATGCTACGGGAAGCCGTAGTACTCACTAGTAAGAGGTTGTGGTGATGCTACGGGAAGCCGTAGTACTCACTAGTCAGAGGTTGTTATGATGTTACGGGAAGCCGTAGTACTCACTAGTAAGAGGTTGTGGTGATAATGCGGGAAGCCGTAGTACTCACCAGTCAGTTAGAGGTTGTGGTGATACTGCGGGAAGCCGTAGTACTCACCAGTCAGTGAGAGGTTGATGTGGTGCTACGGGAAGACGTAGTACACACTAGCTAGCGAGAAGTTGTTATGATAAAGTACTCTTTGATCAGAGCATGGCGCAGAAGAGTTTTAGGCATGGGGTGTCTCTAATTTATGAGTTTTTGGGAACCTGGTGGTCGGACCAGGGGCGAGATCGGGGTCTCCTCAATGTTAGGGGATCATTATGTTCTGAGTAAGGTGTGGTCATTGCAATCCGAAAGAATGGGATAAGTGAGGTACGCATGAGTTGCAGGAAATGAGTTCTGAGTTGAGTGCTTCATTAGGACGAGTGGTTCCAACTCTGGGTCGGACCAAACTCCCGAGTTTGAGTTTGGCTCTGGTGGTGCATTGGATAGGCGAGATGAGGTTCTGGATTCTGAGGTGGGTTCCATGTTGAGGAGTAGTATTTGTCATCTGATGTCTTAGACCTGTGTGGGTCAGTACTCGGGTACGGGAGGCACCGCAAGTTGCTTAGAACTATGAGTAACAGATGACAGAGGTCGAGGTCGAGCCGATATTCAGTTGGGAAGGTAGCATTCGCTTAGGGTTAAGCGGACTTCATTACTCGAGGGTCACATTGGGCCGATGTGGTTAGTAAAAAGGAAACCCTGAAGACGGTTGGGATAATGCAACGGATGACCCTGGAGGTTCAACTATTAGGTCGAGATCAGACCTGGTACTCGGTGTTAAAAAGGTATACGAGGAATGGAGCTGAGGCTTTTGATTTTTTTTTATGTTTGAGGACACTTCAGAGCGAGCACGATTATTCCTTAGGGTTTGAGGGTAGAGAGTTGATAATTCTTTGTTCGGTGGTTTCTGATAGCAGTTCAGTGGATGATCCCTGCTGGGACGTGAACCCTCCCGTTTCTTGGGTCGTGAATCGGATGGTTGCTATTTTTGGTATGAGGGATCGGTAGCCGATTGTTGGATTATGTCGGGAGAGAATCTGAAGGGTTGGGTTTCCTCCGGGATTGGGAATCCTTGTTGGGATCCAGGTGTCCAGAGAGGATGGAAGCTGTGTGGCATGAGATCCTATCGATGGTGCCATTTGGTTATTGGATTCGATCTGTATGTGGAGGAGCGATTTCGAGGGTTAATCTAATTTAAGTGGGGGAGAATTGTAACATCTGGGATTTCGGAGATGTCAGTTTGTGTTTCAATTTGGAGGATTTAGGAGGGACTCGACGAGTCGAGAGTCTGACTCGCCGAGTCACGTCGAGTTGATTGCAGGTATTTAATGAAAGGACTCGACGAGTCCAAGTATGGACTCGCCGAGTAGGTGCTGGGCAGAGAAAACCCTAAGTTCCAGGGTTGGAGCCTATTTAAAGGAACTTATGACCTTGGATGCGCCTCATATCTCCTGTGAGAAACCCTAAATCGCCAATGGAGCCTTGGGAGAGTTCTTATGATGAAATCAAGTAATTTGGTGGGTTTTGTGGAAGGAAAAGAGTATGACTCAAGCAAGGAACGAGATGGGGGCAGTGGATCTAGCATCTCTTCGCATGGGACTGCTGAAGGAGGTATGCATCTATACTCATTCTCGTGTATTTGGTGGTTTTCTTGAATCTAGGGTTTTCTTATTCCTTCTTTAGCTTGGATTCGAAGCTTATGAGGTCCCAAGGTGGAATAAGTCTTAGATCTGGACCTTAAGAGGTCCAGAGAGTCCCAACCATTCTGCTTTATGCTGTTCTATTGGAGATATGGATCTAGGTTGCCATTTTAGGAGCTATTTCTTCATATAAGGTCATAAGAGTGTTGCATGAGCTTAAAGTTTGAACCTTTATGTGATATTTGGGTGTAAGAAGTTCAGATCTATAAGTTAGAGAAACAGATCTGACCTCAGAAGGTCTAATTACTTATCATTTCAAAGATCATTCTTCAAGTACCATCCTTCTTAGTAAAGTGTAAAGAACCACTCATCCTTATGCAATTTTCTTTTAAAGTATTTGTGCAATCTAAATTTTTTGCTACATTATACATATTTCAAACTTGCTTAAACAGTCAATATACATTCATGTATTTGTGTAATGTGATGCAATGCATGTTTCTAAAAATATTGAATAAACCAACTTCTTAGATGTAGAAATGAAAAGAAATAGAATTTCGAAATACGTGGTCAAAAAAATTTCTTTTCTTCAAAAGCTTTATGAACTATTTCCTATCCTATATAATCGTCTATTACAATAACATCGAAAAATAAATAGAAAATCTAGAGAATTTATAAGGAAAGAGAGATCGCAATATTTTCTATGTAGTAATCCTAAATGATGTTAGCAAAAATATTGGAATAAACATCACAAAATTTAAATTATAATGATTTTCTATATATGCTAATCAGCTAATGTGTAAGGGCCATTATAATAAACAGTGGTCAAACTATAAAGGGGTATGTGTAAATTAAACATCCATAAATATCTCCATCATTAAGTAGTCAAGTCACTTTTTCCTTTGAGCATCTTTCACCTCTTGCATGGACAACCTTCCTAAAGCTCTAGTGCTCAATATACCGAGTCGGACCGCAGACCCGAGATGTCGTAACTCGCTTTCGTATGGCGAGTAAAACTTTCAATTCTATCTCTCCAGGCCTTCAATCGATCAGTTTACAATGGCAATTGCAAAGTATCTCGAATCAAGGTATAGAGTTTCGTGTTCTTCAAGTTCTTCCCAGAGTACTTCTCCTCTTAAGAGGATATTCCAGAATCGTGTATCAAACAAAAAAATTCAGGAATATATATGTATCGGCGTGAAGAGATTACACATGGATGTATTGAACACCGATGTTAAAGATGGTGGCATTGATCTGCATAACACAAATGAGGGCTTTGTTAAGGAGTGGCTCCCAAGGGTTTCCGGAGATTTGAAATCGCCTTCACCTGATTTTTGGGTCCAGTCAAGTTGGTGTTGATTAGAAGTTTTGTCACTGATCTTTGAGTACTGTAAGTTCGTTATTTGCTAAAATTCTCCATTTTTATGTTCTCTAGCAATGTTATAGTTCTGATTCATATTAACAACTTTGAAAAAAAAATCATTTGGGGTCATCTCTTTGTGAACTATGGTTTCTATTTAGTTTACTTTTGTAGCCCGGGGCAGTTATCCTTGATTAGGGTTTACTATTGATTGATATTTTCGGTAACAAATGATATTTAATAATATTAAGCACTTGGTGCTTTAATTTTGTTGTTTTTATTAATGTAGGTCACGATCTTTTTGACTTAGAGCTGAAGAACGCATGGCTATCAGTACAAAACATGAACTTCAAACCAAAGTTAACAAGTTTAATAGTTAAACTCATAAGATTAGATGATAGGAATCTAACCAAGTTAAATAAATTCTTTCCAAATCTTCAAGTTTTTAATTTATTTTGTTATTTTTTTGTCAAATAAAGGAGAATAGAAAATGATGTGCCAAAAGTAAAAAAAGCTTTAGAGACGTTAACCATTATAGATACTCTAATAAAAGCTCGAGAAAGTTTCAGATTCTTTATATTAAAAAAAACAAAGAAACTTAATAATCTGAAGGGTATAAATGATTTATGGTTGTTGCGTCTTTTGGAATTCTCTTGATTGTTATGGTATTATGTATTAATTGGGTTTAAATATGATATCATGTGATATGATGTAGATACTTGTGCATTAGTTTCATGAGACGATACTATTATATTTGCCTATATATTAATTTTTCGAATTTAATTTTTTGTGTTGCATTTGACGATTTTTCTAAATGATTGAGGTGCATTGCATTTGTTTGGTATTATCCTTGGCAGCCTAGATACCCTTATTAGACTTCATAAGACCTTCATATTCATGAGCACTGGATTTTTGTTTATTACCCTGAATAAAACCCTAAGAATTTTCTTTTGGATGATGCATTACTTAGTCAGATTGGATTGCATTCATGTAAATGCCATGGGTACTCAAAACACAAACTTCACCAAACAGGAGAAATATGTTATCCATTTAACAATCTAATGAATGTGAATTGTACCCTAATTTTCCAATAGTACTTTGTGATTTATATGATTTGGTTAAATATGCATCTATGTTACTGTTTATCAATCATGTCATGTGAAAGGTTAATTGATGACTACATTATACAACTTGCTTTTACAACCGAGTTGGATGTAACATGTATAATGCAGTTATATCTCAACAACCGCCTCACGTATATAACTCTGGTAACAACATTAAGATCATTGGTGTCTTATATTAAGACATTAAATGGCAAGATTATGAGATAAACAATGTTTGATAGATGAAATAATATGGGTCAGTTGCTTAATGAAATCATAACCTTATTTAACAAATAATGATGTTTTGAAATATAATGACCAATCCTTTTTAAAAAAACCAATATATATTTTTCAATCAAATTATATGGTTGATATTTTTAATATACAACGAAGTCATAATAATAATAATAATAATAATAATAATAATAATAATAAAATCAATCTTGTAGACAATAATAAGTATAAAACCTACATAACAAAATATGATTTATGAAAATGCAAATTCCTTCATGGCAAAAAGATAACAAACTACTATCAATATCAATATTGTCAGAATAGTTATCATAGATATTCTTTCCTAAAGTTCTTACATCAACTCAAAACTAAGTCATCTAACTTCCTCATGGTTATGGGAAATGTGTGTTTCTACATGTATGAATTTTACATACAAATAAATATAATTTTTGTTATCCACCAAAATAGGTGCTTTTAAGTTAATACAAAATGCAAAACTACTTAACAAATACTTACTTTCCAACCAAGTTCATAGTAAGTGCTCATCATAATGTCAACAATTTATTAAATGTCATAATAGTTACACTACCAACATTCTTGTTGTTGGTTGCACTAAATTCTAATTATATGTTGATTAAAATGAATAGTAAATTTTAGTTTTGGTCCTTTCAGTATGTGTAACACTCCATATTTCATACACTAAAAATATAAAATTTCAAAAGAAATATGTTACGAATTAAAGTCATATCATATGAAAACTTGACCCTTTCAAAATACATTTCCAAAAGTGTTAGATAGCTTGTGAGTTACAATTTCATGTCAAACAACCATAGAGAAGCTATATAAGAACCAAATAGTCATAATACATAAATAATGACTAATGCTTTTTTCATTCTAATCGTAGTTATCTCAAGTGTTCTAATCTTCATCAAAAGGCATACTAAGAAGGTAAGTCTTCTATAACCCCCCCCCCCCCCACCTTTATTTTTATTTTTAAATCTAGAATACATGTTATAAGCCCATGATCTTTTTAGGGTTTACTTCGTGTTATACCTCTAATCTCGGATTTAGGGTTCCATTTCCAGCCTCCATCACCCTTTTGAAGGATATGGATTTAGATTGCTTGAGTCGAAAGTGTGTTTGATAGACGAAAGCAAAACAACTTGATAGTCTAAATTGATTTCGATTTGGTTTTCAATTTCACTTGGTATAAGGGATCGAAAGATGATTCGAGTCAAGAGTTGTTCTTTCGACCGGTAGTTGTGTTCATTCAAGCTTGGAAATGAAAGTTACTTACTTGAGGTCAATGGTCGAAAGCACTTGATTGGAATCGAAAGTGTGTTCGATTGGTGTTGCTTAGAGTCGAAATTAATTTCGACCGGTGTTGGTTGTTAATTCGAGTTGCACATAATTTCGAAAAATAATGTTAGTTTTCATTGCTCGTCCAGAACCAATTGGGGAAGAAGAAGATTTGATCTTTTAATTTGAGTCCCTGCAGTTTAAGAGTTTTGACAGTTTATACCCAGTTTCAAATTGGGGGTATATTTCTTTGAAGCGGGAATATTTTTCAGGTTTAGTCCCTAAAGAATATGTGAAACTGACAGTTTCTACCCAATTTCGATATTATGGAGTATTTTCGCTTCCAGGGTAAATTAGGAAGCTGATGACACAATTTTCACAACAGGTCCCTACATTTTTTGCGAAATTATCAATTTGTACCTAGATTTTTCTCGGCTTCTTGTGATTGTTTTTTTGTGCAAGATTTTTCATGGTATATGAACATTGAGTGTTCATTTTCAAGTTCGGGAAGTCAAAGATTTGAAGATATCAACATATTTTTTGGATTTTCTCGGATTAAAGAGTTTCATTTTTGTCACACGCCGAGGGAGAGTTTTGTATGGTTTATTCTTCAAGCGTTTCTCTTACCCTTGTGGGATGTTGAAATAGGTATTCGAAGATTACTGAATATTCTTTTTCAAAGCGAATTTAAAGACCGATGTTACTTCAAGGGGGAGTTGGTCTTGATCGCTTGGAGCTTGTTTGGATATTGAAGTCGGAACATCCAATCCTAACTTTGAGAGGGATAATGTTAACGTGCAAAGTTCTCCTTGGATGTGGCTTACACTCTTTAATAGTGTAAGGTTTAGCCTTTCCTATAAATAATAAGTGAGTAGCTCCCATTTTATGTAAGAACCCATTTTGTGTGAGATTTAGTTTAGAGAGAGAAACCATTACAAGACCCACTTTGTAAACTCTTTTTGTTCTAATGGAGCTTAAACTGTCTTATTTACTTTGTGTGTGTTCTTTCATTATGTTTGATTCACTTTGATCACTACTATTCCGCATTTTTCATCATAATCGGATCGCTACACTTATGACCCAAAGTCAGATCAAATGAAATTTGTGTCCCATAAACAACATTTCCAAAAGTATTAGAGAACTTGCGGGTTACATTCCATATCAAACAACCATAGAGAATATAAATAAGTATCAAATAGTCATAATGGAATCTTCATTAAAATTTGTACTAAGAGACTAAGTTTTTTATAATGCCTTTTTTAACCTAAAATGTATGCTATATAAAAAGGAATGTGTAATACAAATTGTTTTGTGAGTTACACAGAGATTTGATACAGAACTTTTATATTTCAATACATTTTTTTTCTAATTACTTATCATTTCAAAGATCATTCTTCAAGTACCATCCTTCTTAGTAAAGTGTAAAGAACCACTCATCCTTATGCAATTTTCTTTTAAAGTATTTGTGCAATCTAAATTTTTTGCTACATTATACATATTTCAAACTTGCTTAAACAGTCAATATACATTCATGTATTTGTGTAATGTGATGCAATGCATGTTTCCAAAAATATTGAATAAACCAACTTCTTAGATGTAGAAATGAAAAGAAATAGAATTTCGAAATACGTGGTCAAAAAAATTTCTTTTCTTCAAAAGCTTTATGAACTATTTCCTATCCTATATAATCGTCTATTACAATAACATCGAAAAATAAATAGAAAATCTAGAGAATTTATAAGGAAAGAGAGATCGCAATATTTTCTATGTAGTAATCCTAAATGATGTTAGCAAAAATATTGGAATAAACATCACAAAATTTAAATTATAGTGATTTTCTATATATGCTAATCAGCTAATGTGTAAGGGCCATTATAATAAACAGTGGTCAAACTATAAAGGGGTATGTGTAAATTAAACATCCATAAATATCTCCATCATTAAGTAGTCAAGTCACTTTTTCCTTTGAGCATCTTTCACCTCTTGCATGGACAACCTTCCTAAAGCTCTAGTGCTCAATATACCGAGTCGGACCGCAGACCCGAGATGTCGTAACTCGCTTTCGTATGGCGAGTAAAACTTTCAATTCTATCTCTCCAGGCCTTCAATCGATCAGTTTACAATGGCAATTGCAAAGTATCTCGAATCAAGGTATAGAGTTTCGTGTTCTTCAAGTTCTTCCCAGAGTACTTCTCCTCTTAAGAGGATATTCCAGAATCGTGTATCAAACAAAAAAATTCAGGAATATATATGTATCGGCGTGAAGAGATTACACATGGATGTATTGAACACCGATGTTAAAGATGGTGGCATTGATCTGCATAACACAAATGAGGGCTTTGTTAAGGAGTGGCTCCCAAGGGTTTCCGGAGATTTGAAATCGCCTTCACCTGATTTTTGGGTCCAGTCAAGTTGGTGTTGATTAGAAGTTTTGTCACTGATCTTTGAGTACTGTAAGTTCGTTATTTGCTAAAATTCTCCATTTTTATGTTCTCTAGCAATGTTATAGTTCTGATTCATATTAACAACTTTGAAAAAAAAAATCATTTGGGGTCATCTCTTTGTGAACTATGGTTTCTATTTAGTTTACTTTTGTAGCCCGGGGCAGTTATCCTTGATTAGGGTTTACTATTGATTGATATTTTCGGTAACAAATGATATTTAATAATATTAAGCACTTGGTGCTTTAATTTTGTTGTTTTTATTAATGTAGGTCACGATCTTTTTGACTTAGAGCTGAAGAACGCATGGCTATCAGTACAAAACATGAACTTCAAACCAAAGTTAACAAGTTTAATAGTTAAACTCATAAGATTAGATGATAGGAATCTAACCAAGTTAAATAAATTCTTTCCAAATCTTCAAGTTTTTAATTTATTTTGTTATTTTTTTGTCAAATAAAGGAGAATAGAAAATGATGTGCCAAAAGTAAAAAAAGCTTTAGAGACGTTAACCATTATAGATACTCTAATAAAAGCTCGAGAAAGTTTCAGATTCTTTATATTAAAAAAAACAAAGAAACTTAATAATCTGAAGGGTATAAATGATTTATGGTTGTTGCGTCTTTTGGAATTCTCTTGATTGTTATGGTATTATGTATTAATTGGGTTTAAATATGATATCATGTGATATGATGTAGATACTTGTGCATTAGTTTCATGAGACGATACTATTATATTTGCCTATATATTAATTTTTCGAATTTAATTTTTTGTGTTGCATTTGACGATTTTTCTAAATGATTGAGGTGCATTGCATTTGTTTGGTATTATCCTTGGCAGCCTAGATACCCTTATTAGACTTCATAAGACCTTCATATTCATGAGCACTGGATTTTTGTTTATTACCCTGAATAAAACCCTAAGAATTTTCTTTTGGATGATGCATTACTTAGTCAGATTGGATTGCATTCATGTAAATGCCATGGGTACTCAAAACACAAACTTCACCAAACAGGAGAAATATGTTATCCATTTAACAATCTAATGAATGTGAATTGTACCCTAATTTTCCAATAGTACTTTGTGATTTATATGATTTGGTTAAATATGCATCTATGTTACTGTTTATCAATCATGTCATGTGAAAGGTTAATTGATGACTACATTATACAACTTGCTTTTACAACCGAGTTGGATGTAACATGTATAATGCAGTTATATCTCAACAACCGCCTCACGTATATAACTCTGGTAACAGCATTAAGATCATTGGTGTCTTATATTAAGACATTAAATGGCAAGATTATGAGATAAACAATGTTTGATAGATGAAATAATATGGGTCAGTTGCTTAATGAAATCATAACCTTATTTAACAAATAATGATGTTTTGAAATATAATGACCAATCCTTTTTAATATACAACGAAGTCATAATAATAATAATAATAATAATAATAATAATAATAATAATAATAATAATAATAATAAAATCAATCTTGTAGACAATAATAAGTATAAAACCTACATAACAAAATATGATTTATGAAAATGCAAATTCCTTCATGGCAAAAAGATAACAAACTACTATCAATATCAATATTGTCAGAATAGTTATCATAGATATTCTTTCCTAAAGTTCTTACATCAACTCAAAACTAAGTCATCTAACTTCCTCATGGTTATGGGAAATGTGTGTTTCTACATGTATGAATTTTACATACAAATAAATATAATTTTTGTTATCCACCAAAATAGGTGCTTTTAAGTTAATACAAAATGCAAAACTACTTAACAAATACTTACTTTCCAACCAAGTTCATAGTAAGTGCTCATCATAATGTCAACAATTTATTAAATGTCATAATAGTTACACTACCAACATTCTTGTTGTTGGTTGCACTAAATTCTAATTATATGTTGATTAAAATGAATAGTAAATTTTAGTTTTGGTCCTTTCAGTATGTGTAACACTCCATATTTCATACACTAAAAATATAAAATTTCAAAAGAAATATGTTACGAATTAAAGTCATATCATATGAAAACTTGACCCTTTCAAAATACATTTCCAAAAGTGTTAGATAGCTTGTGAGTTACAATTTCATGTCAAACAACCATAGAGAAGCTATATAAGAACCAAATAGTCATAATACATAAATAATGACTAATGCTTTTTTCATTCTAATCGTAGTTATCTCAAGTGTTCTAATCTTCATCAAAAGGCATACTAAGAAGGTAAGTCTTCTATAACCCCCCCCCCACCTTTATTTTTATTTTTAAATCTAGAATACATGTTATAAGCCCATGATCTTTTTAGGGTTTACTTCGTGTTATACCTCTAATCTCGGATTTAGGGTTCCATTTCCAGCCTCCATCACCCTTTTGAAGGATATGGATTTAGATTGCTTGAGTCGAAAGTGTGTTTGATAGACGAAAGCAAAACAACTTGATAGTCTAAATTGATTTCGATTTGGTTTTCAATTTCACTTGGTATAAGGGATCGAAAGATGATTCGAGTCAAGAGTTGTTCTTTCGACCGGTAGTTGTGTTCATTCAAGCTTGGAAATGAAAGTTACTTACTTGAGGTCAATGGTCGAAAGCACTTGATTGGAATCGAAAGTGTGTTCGATTGGTGTTGCTTAGAGTCGAAATTAATTTCGACCGGTGTTGGTTGTTAATTCGAGTTGCACATAATTTCGAAAAATAATGTTAGTTTTCATTGCTCGTCCAGAACCAATTGGGGAAGAAGAAGATTTGATCTTTTAATTTGAGTCCCTGCAGTTTAAGAGTTTTGACAGTTTATACCCAGTTTCAAATTGGGGGTATATTTCTTTGAAGCGGGAATATTTTTCAGGTTTAGTCCCTAAAGAATATGTGAAACTGACAGTTTCTACCCAATTTCGATATTATGGAGTATTTTCGCTTCCAGGGTAAATTAGGAAGCTGATGACACAATTTTCACAACAGGTCCCTACATTTTTTGCGAAATTATCAATTTGTACCTAGATTTTTCTCGGCTTCTTGTGATTGTTTTTTTGTGCAAGATTTTTCATGGTATATGAACATTGAGTGTTCATTTTCAAGTTCGGGAAGTCAAAGATTTGAAGATATCAACATATTTTTTGGATTTTCTCGGATTAAAGAGTTTCATTTTTGTCACACGCCGAGGGAGAGTTTGGTATGGTTTATTCTTCAAGCGTTTCTCTTACCCTTGTGGGATGTTGAAATAGGTATTCGAAGATTACTGAATATTCTTTTTCAAAGCGAATTTAAAGACCGATGTTACTTCAAGGGGGAGTTGGTCTTGATCGCTTGGAGCTTGTTTGGATATTGAAGTCGGAACATCCAATCCTAACTTTGAGAGGGATAATGTTAACGTGCAAAGTTCTCCTTGGATGTGGCTTACACTCTTTAATAGTGTAAGGTTTAGCCTTTCCTATAAATAATAAGTGAGTAGCTCCCATTTTATGTAAGAACCCATTTTGTGTGAGATTTAGTTTAGAGAGAGAAACCATTACAAGACCCACTTTGTAAACTCTTTTTGTTCTAATGGAGCTTAAACTGTCTTATTTACTTTGTGTGTGTTCTTTCATTATGTTTGATTCACTTTGATCACTACTATTCCGCATTTTTCATCATAATCGGATCGCTACACTTATGACCCAAAGTCAGATCAAATGAAATTTGTGTCCCATAAACAACATTTCCAAAAGTATTAGAGAACTTGCGGGTTACATTCCATATCAAACAACCATAGAGAATATAAATAAGTATCAAATAGTCATAATGGAATCTTCATTAAAATTTGTACTAAGAGACTAAGTTTTTTATAATGCCTTTTTTAACCTAAAATGTATGCTATATAAAAAGGAATGTGTAATACAAATTGTTTTGTGAGTTACACAGAGATTTGATACAGAACTTTTATATTTCAATACATTTTTTTTCTAATTACTTATCATTTCAAAGATCATTCTTCAAGTATCATCCTTCTTAGTAAAGTGTAAAGAACCACTCATCCTTATGCAATTTTCTTTTAAAGTATATGTGCAATCTAAATTTTTTGCTACATTATACATATTTCAAACTTGCTTAAACAGTCAATATACATTCATGTATTTGTGTAATGTGATGCAATGCATGTTTCCAAAAATATTGAATAAACCAACTTCTTAGATGTAGAAATGAAAAGAAATAGAATTTCGAAATACGTGGTCAAAAAAATTTCTTTTCTTCAAAAGCTTTATGAACTATTTCCTATCCTATATAATCGTCTATTACAATAACATCGAAAAATAAATAGAAAATCTAGAGAATTTATAAGGAAAGAGAGATCGCAATATTTTCTATGTAGTAATCCTAAATGATGTTAGCAAAAATATTGGAATAAACATCACAAAATTTAAATTATAGTGATTTTCTATATATGCTAATCAGCTAATGTGTAAGGGCCATTATAATAAACAGTGGTCAAACTATAAAGGGGTATGTGTAAATTAAACATCCATAAATATCTCCATCATTAAGTAGTCAAGTCACTTTTTCCTTTGAGCATCTTTCACCTCTTGCATGGACAACCTTCCTAAAGCTCTAGTGCTCAATATACTGAGTCGGACCGCAGACCCGAGATGTCGTAACTCGCTTTCGTATGGCGAGTAAAACTTTCAATTCTATCTCTCCAGGCCTTCAATCGATCAGTTTACAATGGCAATTGCAAAGTATCTCGAATCAAGGTATAGAGTTTCGTGTTCTTCAAGTTCTTCCCAGAGTACTTCTCCTCTTAAGAGGATATTCCAGAATCGTGTATCAAACAAAAAAATTCAGGAATATATATGTATCGGCGTGAAGAGATTACACATGGATGTATTGAACACCGATGTTAAAGATGGTGGCATTGATCTGCATAACACAAATGAGGGCTTTGTTAAGGAGTGGCTCCCAAGGGTTTCCGGAGATTTGAAATCGCCTTCACCTGATTTTTGGGTCCAGTCAAGTTGGTGTTGATTAGAAGTTTTGTCACTGATCTTTGAGTACTGTAAGTTCGTTATTTGCTAAAATTCTCCATTTTTATGTTCTCTAGCAATGTTATAGTTCTGATTCATATTAACAACTTTGAAAAAAAAATCATTTGGGGTCATCTCTTTGTGAACTATGGTTTCTATTTAGTTTACTTTTGTAGCCCGGGGCAGTTATCCTTGATTAGGGTTTACTATTGATTGATATTTTCGGTAACAAATGATATTTAATAATATTAAGCACTTGGTGCTTTAATTTTGTTGTTTTTATTAATGTAGGTCACGATCTTTTTGACTTAGAGCTGAAGAACGCATGGCTATCAGTACAAAACATGAACTTCAAACCAAAGTTAACAAGTTTAATAGTTAAACTCATAAGATTAGATGATAGGAATCTAACCAAGTTAAATAAATTCTTTCCAAATCTTCAAGTTTTTAATTTATTTTGTTATTTTTTTGTCAAATAAAGGAGAATAGAAAATGATGTGCCAAAAGTAAAAAAAGCTTTAGAGACGTTAACCATTATAGATACTCTAATAAAAGCTCGAGAAAGTTTCAGATTCTTTATATTAAAAAAAACAAAGAAACTTAATAATCTGAAGGGTATAAATGATTTATGGTTGTTGCGTCTTTTGGAATTCTCTTGATTGTTATGGTATTATGTATTAATTGGGTTTAAATATGATATCATGTGATATGATGTAGATACTTGTGCATTAGTTTCATGAGACGATACTATTATATTTGCCTATATATTAATTTTTCGAATTTAATTTTTTGTGTTGCATTTGACGATTTTTCTAAATGATTGAGGTGCATTGCATTTGTTTGGTATTATCCTTGGCAGCCTAGATACCCTTATTAGACTTCATAAGACCTTCATATTCATGAGCACTGGATTTTTGTTTATTACCCTGAATAAAACCCTAAGAATTTTCTTTTGGATGATGCATTACTTAGTCAGATTGGATTGCATTCATGTAAATGCCATGGGTACTCAAAACACAAACTTCACCAAACAGGAGAAATATGTTATCCATTTAACAATCTAATGAATGTGAATTGTACCCTAATTTTCCAATAGTACTTTGTGATTTATATGATTTGGTTAAATATGCATCTATGTTACTGTTTATCAATCATGTCATGTGAAAGGTTAATTGATGACTACATTATACAACTTGCTTTTACAACCGAGTTGGATGTAACATGTATAATGCAGTTATATCTCAACAACCGCCTCACGTATATAACTCTGGTAACAGCATTAAGATCATTGGTGTCTTATATTAAGACATTAAATGGCAAGATTATGAGATAAACAATGTTTGATAGATGAAATAATATGGGTCAGTTGCTTAATGAAATCATAACCTTATTTAACAAATAATGATGTTTTGAAATATAATGACCAATCCTTTTTAAAAAAACCAATATATATTTTTCAATCAAATTATATGGTTGATATTTTTAATATACAACGAAGTCATAATAATAATAATAATAATAATAATAATAATAATAATAATAAAATCAATCTTGTAGACAATAATAAGTATAAAACCTACATAACAAAATATGATTTATGAAAATGCAAATTCCTTCATGGCAAAAAGATAACAAACTACTATCAATATCAATATTGTCAGAATAGTTATCATAGATATTCTTTCCTAAAGTTCTTACATCAACTCAAAACTAAGTCATCTAACTTCCTCATGGTTATGGGAAATGTGTGTTTCTACATGTATGAATTTTACATACAAATAAATATAATTTTTGTTATCCACCAAAATAGGTGCTTTTAAGTTAATACAAAATGCAAAACTACTTAACAAATACTTACTTTCCAACCAAGTTCATAGTAAGTGCTCATCATAATGTCAACAATTTATTAAATGTCATAATAGTTACACTACCAACATTCTTGTTGTTGGTTGCACTAAATTCTAATTATATGTTGATTAAAATGAATAGTAAATTTTAGTTTTGGTCCTTTCAGTATGTGTAACACTCCATATTTCATACACTAAAAATATAAAATTTCAAAAGAAATATGTTACGAATTAAAGTCATATCATATGAAAACTTGACCCTTTCAAAATACATTTCCAAAAGTGTTAGATAGCTTGTGAGTTACAACTTCATGTCAAACAACCATAGAGAAGCTATATAAGAACCAAATAGTCATAATACATAAATAATGACTAATGCTTTTTTCATTCTAATCGTAGTTATCTCAAGTGCTCTAATCTTCATCAAAAGGCATACTAAGAAGGTAAGTCTTCTATAACCCCCCCCCCCCCCCACCTTTATTTTTATTTTTAAATCTAGAATACATGTCATATAAAAAATCATAAAACAAATTGTCTCGTGTGTTACATACATATTAGATATAAAACTTTCACATCTAAAACAATTTGTTTTCATATTACTCTCATGGCGAGATTAATCCTTCTTACTAAATAATAAAATGCCGCTCATTCATATGCAATTTCATATCAAAGCATTTGTGCAATCCAAAAATTCTCTATATTTTATATATTTCAAATTTCAAAACTTGCTCAAATTATCAATATATACTTTCATGTATATGCAACGCCATATAATGCATGATTCTAAACATATTGGATAGACTGCATTCGTAGATCTAGAAATGAAAAAATGGAAGTTCCAAATACTTGATAAAAATGAAAAAGATGATAACAAATTTCTTTGATATGAAATACTTTTATGAATTTTTTCTGTATCGTAGAATTGTTTATTACAGTAACTTCGAAAAACAATTAGGAAACTTAAAGTGCTTTGTAGAGGAGACATCACAATATTTTATATTGCTGACTTTTGTACTGCATTTTCTCTGCTAATGCTAAATCTTAGCACAAATCACCGGAATGAAAATCACAAAATTTAAATTGAAGTTATTTTTTATAAATGCTAATGTGTAAGGACCAATAATAAACAATACTCAAACTATAAAGGGGTAAAGTGTAAATTAATCAGGCATAAATATCTCTATCATCAACTCATCAAGTAGTCAATTTTCATTTGTAGATCTTTCAAACCTTCCTGAATCTCTAGCGCTCGAGATACTGAGTCGACTCGACGACTCGGCATCGGTAGCTTGCTGCCGTATGGCGAGTAAGACTTTCAATTCTGTATTTCCAGGCCTTCAGTCAATAGACCTTCAGTGGCGATTGAAATGGTACCTGGAATCAAGGTCCAGAGTTTCGAGTTCTTCAAGTTCTTCCCGATTTACTCCCTCTCTCAAGAGAGTTTTTCTGAATCTTGTATCAAACTTAAGTGCACTGGAATCTGTGCGTATTGGCGTCGAGAATCCACCCCCAGTTGTGTTGAACGCTGACTTTGAAGATGATGGCGATGATCTGCACATCACCGATGGGGGCTTCCTTAAGGAGTGGCTCCCTAGGGTTTCCGGAGCTTTGAAATTGCTTTCACTATCAGATTTTTGGATTCAGTCGAGTAGGCGTCCATCAGAAGTTTTGTCACTGATCTCTGCGCACTATAAGTTGGTTATATGCTGAAATCCTCCATTTTTATGTTCTGTAGCTCTATTGTTAAATTATGGAAATTGTTTACGGAAAATGAAATGGTCTTGCCAGGATCGATATTAATTATTCTGGTTCATATCAACTGATTTTTTTTTTTTTAATTATCATTTGTGGTCAACTATCCTTTATTAGGGTTTATTAATGACCGATATTTATTGGTAATAAATGATATTTAATCATATTGAGGTCTTGATGCTTTAACTCGGTTGTTTTTGTTGTTGCAGGTCAAAATCTTATTGAATTAGAGCGGAAGAA
The DNA here is from genome assembly GCF_052849685.1 of Lactuca virosa. Classification (NCBI taxonomy): domain Eukaryota; kingdom Viridiplantae; phylum Streptophyta; class Magnoliopsida; order Asterales; family Asteraceae; genus Lactuca; species Lactuca virosa. The sequence continues at coordinate 76,949,740 of NC_136432.1, read as the reverse complement.
CGCATGGCTATCTGTACAAAACATGAACGCCATGCCAATGCTAACAAGTTTAACACTTGAACTCATAAGATTAGATGACAAAAATCTAATCGATTTAAATACATGTTTCCCAAATCTTCAAGTTCTGAACTTGATAGATGTTAGAGGTCTCAAAATGCCCATGATCCACCTCCTCAACCTGAAAACCTGCCATTGGACTGTAACAGATTCACCATCATATATATGTATAATCACACCCAATCTCATCACACTCAGACTCGAGTGTAGAAGTCCCGCTGCCCTTTATATTGAAGCTCCTTTGTGCTACAACTTGCATCTTTCACTTGATCACTTGAATGCGTTTGCAGTCAAAAAATTTCAGAACTTGAAAACTGTACAACTCGAGTGTTCAAACATTCGCTCCTTAATTCGTAAGTTTCATCGTATGAAAATCGTAGAAACGCTGACCTTAGATATAAGAGCAGGTGGAAATTCCAAATTTACCCTAGAGGTTTTATTCGCTACTTTCCTGAACATAACTTCTTTGTGTTTTAAACCAAGGGTTTGGTCAGAATTTGAGGTGTGGTGTGGCGACATTGGGCTTAAAGGCGTGAAAAGATTTTGTGGGTATTTGTCAGTGGTTGATCCTTTGATGACTTTCGCCTTGGTTGATCGCGTGTTAGAAGAATGCTTCAACTGTGTAGAAATCTCTTTACTCATCCACCGTGGTGTTGCTTCTAATGTATCAAAACATTGCATCACTAAGTGCATGGCTCAGTGGCCTGATCTGAAGTGGGGATGGGGGATTTGGGAGGAAGGAAGGGAAGATTCTTGGATCCCTGAAGAGCAATTACTTAAAACTCTTGAGGAGGAATGATAAGATTCCATATGATCAAAAGAAAAAAAAGAAAACAAAAAGATTTGTAGAAGGGTGTTTAGGCCAGGGAAATAATTTTGAAGGAAGGATTGACTAAAGAATAAAGATAGGATCAATGATCAATTGGAAGACATGATCGATGAAGAGTTGAAGTGAAGTAGCTTCATCAGGACCCATAATTAAGTGAGTTTTCTAATAGTTGAAGTGCTTCTTAGTTAAAGTTTTTATGGTTGTATCTTTTGGAATACTCTTGGTTGTTATGGTATTACATATTCATATATTTATGGTGCTAAGTTTGAGACGTGTTTATTACATGGGTATATTTAAAAGAAAATTTAAATATAAAATTCTAAATATTTGAGAAGTTTAAATTTATAATAAAAGTGAGAAAAATATTGAATAAAAAATTAAAGTGTTTTTTCTCTTTTAAATTTAAACAGATAATTTAGATAAATAAATTAAGGAAATTAATGAAGCTTTAATTTAATAATTTTAAAATTAGAAAGAAAGTTCATTAATGAAATTGATATGCATTTATTATTACATTTTAATATTATGTGAAGTTTAATAAATTGAAAAAACCATAAAATGACATGTGGAATATAAATTAATTTAAAATAACCACAAAATTACATGTGGCAAAATGAATAAGAATGTGACATATGGCAAAAAGGTCTTTATTTATTAGCATAGATTACGTATTCATATTTGGATGCCTATGCGCGTATGCGGATTGTATTAGTTTATTATCTTTGTCACTATGTTTTTCCATATATAAGGTTTCTTCACATTGCGGTCAATGCTTTATCTTCGATTCCAGTTTTTTCTTTCTTCCATTTTCATCTTGATTTTTTAGAATCTAAATGAATTGCCTTATGTTAAAACCTATAAAAAAATTTATGGTGAATTTGTAATCACAAATTACTTTATAGGCAATCATATCTTCAACATACTAACTTCATATATGCGAATCTGTGACATCCCAAAAATTCAAAAAATTTAAAACTTTTCAAAACAACCATTTTACTACTAGAAGTGTTACAAAACCATTGTTCTCAAAACACTATTTAAAATCAGTTAAAAACCAAGGATATGTACGGTCTCGCCATCGCCTTGCCACGGTCCACTGAAGTACATGAAACCATAAACCAAAACTGTAAGCAGGAAGCTTAGTGAGTTCCCCCAAAAAACCACCGCTCAAACATATAACATATACACTAGCATGCTTAAATACTCATGCTTGGCCCAATCAACCTCGGGCTGGAATACCAGGCATGTCTACGATGGGCCCAGTCATCCTCATGATGGAATACCCTCGCGTCATAAACAATTTGGTCCAATTAACCATTAAGTTGGAATACCAAACATGTCGGGCCCAATCAACCATCAGGTTGGAATACCCCAGGCCTATTGACTGATGCACAAAGCAGTCCAGTCTCACCACATACAATACTATCATATCGGGTCCAATTAACCACCGGGTTGGAATACCCTAGGCTGAATCAACCATCGGATTGGAATGCCAATATACAACGGGTCCAATCATCCTCGGGATGGAATACCCTCCAGCCCAATCAACCATCAGGTTGGAATGCCTCTGGTTTGTTGCCTCATGCACGTAGCAGTAACCTCAACCACCAACCAACATATAACCAGTCAACAGACAATCTGAAAAATCTTACATATCACTAAGCATAGCACCATCCTATATACCAGGATACAGATCTAACAAATCACTACAGCATACCAACATACGATAAACCAGGATAACAATCTAAAGGGTCGGACTTGGTGCCTTCGACCCGAAAGTAGAGTGAGGAAAACTCACCTCAATTCGTTGATACTCAAATGCATGTCCGGGTTGCTGAACCGGATAACCTCACGCCAACTAACAAATACAATCATAATCAATAATTATTCAGATAATCCAAAATACAAGGCCCAATCTATAATCCAACTTCATAAAGGGTAAAAGACCATTCTACCCTTTTCCTTACTTGGCCCGAAACCATGCCTAATACCACATCTCAAACACCATCCAAAATACCCAAAATACTTTTGGTCACACTTGGTCAAAAGTCAACGGTCAGCAGGCCCTCACGATGTGACCATCTATGGCCTACATCGTGGGCCGCTATAGGACAAAATAATCGAGGCTGCAACCCTCATGACATGTCACACTTAATCCGTTAAGATGTTAATCCATCTTTTCCAGGAGGCTTCCTAACACTCCTAGGGTCATAAAAATCGATGCTTTAAGGCCTTGTATGTCCAATACAAGACACAAGCTCAAAATGGGTCATTTATGGAGAAAAGGAGGATCAATTCTCATGCATGAACTCCAACATCATCCAAACTTCAGATCCATGACATATAAGCATCGAGGGACCCTAAGGACCCATAAAGTTGCCAACTTTATGGAGTCCCAATACTCCAACTCTTAAGATCTTGGATAAATATGCATAAAAACTTAGATCTATCAACAAGGAAACATAAAGCTTGGATCTTGATTACTCACATTGGTCTAAAAGTGTAGCTAAAGGTTGCAAATGAGGCATCTAAACTGCAACTATGCTTCCATCGTGATCTCCTCCTCTTCAAACCATCAAAACTCCACCAAAAGCTTAAGAAACACAAAGAAAGGCTAGGGTTAGGGCTTTACTGAGTTAGGGGAAGGTGGAGGCTGAGAAATGAACCTTAAAACCGAGTTAAGGGGGCTTAAATATGTGGGAAACCCTAAAACTTTGTGGGCTTGGGCTGCAGCGAACCTCACTTCATGAGATCTTATTGCGCATGTTGTGAGCTCAATCCTGGATAGAATCTTCATGTGGCCCTCCTCACGTCGTGAGCCTCCATGTCACACGTTGTGAGGACCCCTTTTTCACCAAAATCCAATCTTTTGACCCACCGAAAGCCTATTTCGATTCATCCAAGGAAACGGATGTTACAAGTTCACAATGTTTTCTTGTTAACAATAGTTAGACATCTTTGTTAAAACTAATGTGAATCGAATGCACTTCTTTCTCTTTTGACAAAATATGATTATCTTGTTAAATCTAAACAATAAACTGCCATCGTGATCAACAATTCATTGGCCGTAAGATTTAAAAACCGATTCATTATTATATGCATTGATGGCTTTTGGACTAGATCATGTTGTAGTTTATTGCAATCAATATTACAAAAAATCACAGCGGAAACAATTGAAAAGTATAAATGAACATATATTGGTTAACAAAAACAACACATACACCTTTTTGCACTCGTAGCTAATACAAGTCAAGAGATCAAAACAACTCTCATGTACCGATATCCACACACGAGTAGGGTAACTATCAACAATTAGGTACTAGCCTTAGGGAAGTTTTAGTCAGTAACTGAGTTGTTAATTAAGCCAATAAACTTCACTTGAATGCATAAGAAGATACAAAAGAACCGCTATTTAATTGGTATACTTTCAGCCCCAATTAAGTTATGTTAAATATTAGCATTATGCCTTTATATATATACTACCTATTTTGGTCCGATGGGGTTTAGATGAGCATGTGGCTTCCCACTGACAAATTTTATACAATCACCTAAGCAAAACCATATATGACCAAACACTAGCTACTAGAAAATAGGTCTTTAATGACATGCATTTCTTGTCACTAAAGGGCATATGACACAAATATGTGTCATTAAAGCCTCAAACATTTGTGTGTTATAATTTGATGACATACAATTTTGTGTGTCGAAATTTTGCTATATACAATTATGATTTTTACTAATTAAATCACATTCAATAATTTCATTATACAAAGAAATATAACGTATACACAGCAAGACAATTCATTACACCGAAAATATAACGTCATATGCAAAGTAGTGTAAAACAGTTGTTCGGCATATTCCTTAGCAATCTTCTCGACCTTAACAATAACATTATCAATTCCTCCAACTATATAAATGCATTTTTAAAAAGATCATCATACTTTCCATCCAAAACATCCTCCTCAAATCAACATTTTTGGCAAAACAAACAATACGGGGCCGATAACGTAATTTATTAAACTGGAAATCTACAAGTAATTGAAGCTTAACAAAATAATTTTTCTTAAAGGGTATCGAGGAAATGTTGATTTAAAAAAATATTTCATGTTTTTAATTTTTGAAAAACATGTAAGTTTAATAAAACAAGCCATTGACACTTATCAATTTCACTGTTAGAAAATTCATCTTTTACTTTATGTACAAGAGTGATGTTTGACTTTGACCTAAGTTACCCCTTTGTATTTTTTTTCACTTGTTGAACCTGTACTACCTTTGAAGTGTATTATATTAAATATAATATTATTATCCTTGGATAAATGACAGAAGAAAGAAGTCGAGTCATAATGGAAAAGTTGGACTTGACATTGTTTGATAGAAACAAAAATCTACTTTTAAGAATTAAAAGATCACCAAACCAGTTATATAAAACCCTTCAAGTATCGGAAAACCGCTTGTCTTTTAGCAACAAAAGACAAATTGGCTTGCACATGGCACTCTTGACTTGGTCACGTTAGCTTTCATGCCTTAAAAAAATCTGAAATAAATATGAGAATCGGTGTTCCAAGGATTAAACACCCAAACCAAGTGTGTGAATGATGTATTCTTGCCCAAAAAAAAAATATGAATTCCATTCCTAAATCAAGTAATTTTTCGATCTTAAAAACATCTACAACTTGTTCATGTAGATTTATGCGGTCCGATTACACCCACCTCTATTAGAGGAACACAATATTTCATTCTCTTGGTAGATGATTTTAATCGGTGGATGTGGTTTTATATGTTATCTAGGAAGTTTGAAATCCAGGGTATTTTCAAATAGTTCAAGTTGATATATGAAAAATGTTCAAGTTATGAATTAAAGACACTTCGAATGGATCTAGGAGAGAGTTCATTTCAAAAGAATTTTTGTTATTTTGTGAAAACAAAATGACATCAAAGGCATCTTACGTAGAGCTGACAAAAATCGACTCAACCCACCAACGCAACCCGAACCCAACCCAAAATTAGCAGGTTGGGTTGAAATTTTAAACCCATTTAGGTTAAATGGGTCAACCCACTTAACCTATTTAATTAAATAGGTTGGGTTGGGTAAAAGTTATCAACCCGTTTTCAACCCACCAACCTATTTAACTTTAATATATATTTAACTTAATAATTATTTGAATATTACCATGTATTAATCTAAGTATTAATTTATAAACTACAATGTTCTATTGTTATTTATTTTTTAAGTTTTTAATTTATTTTTTTATTTTTTTGTCAAATAAAGGAGAATAGAAAATGATGTGCCAAAAGTAAAAAAAGCTTTAGAGACGTTAACCATTATAGATACTCTAATAAAAGCTCGAGAAAGTTTCAGATTCTTTATATTTAAAAAAACAAAGAAACTTAATAATCTGAAGGGTATAAATGATTTATGGTTGTTGCGTCTTTTGGAATTCTCTTGATTGTTATGGTATTATGTATTAATTGGGTTTAAATATGATCTCATGTGATATGATGTAGATACTTGTGCATTAGTTTCATGAGACGATACTATTATATTTGCCTATATATTAATTTTTCGAATTTAATTTTTTGTGTTGCATTTGACGATTTTTCTAAATGATTGAGGTGCATTGCATTTGTTTGGTATTATCCTTGGCAGCCTAGATACCCTTATTAGACTTCATAAGACCTTCATGTTCATGAGCACTGGATTTTTGTTGATTACCCTCAATAAAACCCTAAGAATTTTCTTTTGAATGATGCATTACTTAGTCAGATTGGATTGCATTCATGTAAATGCCATGGGTACTCAAAACACAAACTTCACCAAACAGGAGAAATATGCTATCCATTTAACAATCTAATGAATGTGAATTGTACCCTAACTTTCCAATAGTACTTTGTGATTTATATGATTTGGTTAAATATGCATCTATGTTACTGTTTATCAATCATGTCATGTGAAAGGTTAATTGATGACTACATTATACAACTTGCTTTTACAACCGAGTTGGATGTAACATGTATAATGCAGTTATATCTCAACAACCGCCTCACGTATATAACTCTGGTAACAGCATTAAGATCATTGGTGTCTTATATTAAGACATTAAATGGCAAGACTATGAGATAAACAATGTTTGATAGATGAAATAATATGGGTCAGTTGCTTAATGAAATCATAACCTTATTTAACAAATAATGATGTTTTGAAATATAATGACCAATCCTTTTTAAAAAAACCAATATATATTTTTCAATCAAATTATATGGTTGATATTTTTAATATACAACGAAGTCATAATAATAATAATAATAATAATAATAATAATAATAATAATAATAATAATAATAAAATCAATCTTGTAGACAATAATAAGTATAAAACCTACATAACAAAATATGATTTATGAAAATGCAAATTCCTTCATGGCAAAAAGATAACAAACTACTATCAATATCAATATTGTCAGAATAGTTATCATAGATATTCTTTCCTAAAGTTCTTACATCAACTCAAAACTAAGTCATCTAACTTCCTCATGGTTATGGGAAATGTGTGTTTCTACATGTATGAATTTTACATACAAATAAATATAATTTTTGTTATCCACCAAAATAGGTGCTTTTAAGTTAATACAAAATGCAAAACTACTTAACAAATACTTACTTTCCAACCAAGTTCATAGTAAGTGCTCATCATAATGTCAACAATTTATTAAATGTCATAATAGTTACACTACCAACATTCTTGTTGTTGGTTGCACTAAATTCTAATTATATGTTGATTAAAATGAATAGTAAATTTTAGTTTTGGTCCTTTCAGTATGTGTAACACTCCATATTTCATACACTAAAAATATAAAATTTCAAAAGAAATATGTTACGAATTAAAGTCATATCATATGAAAACTTGACCCTTTCAAAATACATTTCCAAAAGTGTTAGATAGCTTGTGAGTTACAATTTCACGTCAAACAACCATAGAGAAGCTATATAAGAACCAAATAGTCATAATACATAAATAATGACTAATGCTTTTTTCATTCTAATCGTAGTTATCTCAAGTGTTCTAATCTTCATCAAAAGGCATACTAAGAAGGTAAGTCTTCTATAACCCCCCCCCCCCCCACCTTTATTTTTATTTTTAAATCTAGAATACATGTCATATAAAAAATCATAAAACAAATTGTCTCGTGTGTTACATACATATTAGATATAAAACTTTCACATCTAAAACAATTTGTTTTCATATTACTTTGCACTTCAAAAAGCATTCTTCAAACTGGACATGCCTCATGGCGAGATTAATCCTTCTTACTAAATAATAAAATACCGCTCATTCATATGCAATTTCATATCAAAGCATTTGTGCAATCCAAAAATTCTCTATATTTTATATATTTCAAATTTCAAAACTTGCTCAAATTATCAATATATACTTTCATGTATATGCAACGCCATATAATGCATGATTCTAAACATATTGGATAGACTGCATTCGTAGATCTAGAAATGAAAAAATGGAAGTTCCAAATACTTGATAAAAATGAAAAAGATGATAACAAATTTCTTTGATATGAAATACTTTTATGAATTTTTTCTGTATCATAGAATTGTTTATTACAGTAACTTCGAAAAACAATTAGGAAACTTAAAGTGCTTTGTAGAGGAGACATCACAATATTTTATATTGCTGACTTTTGTACTGCATTTTCTCTGCTAATGCTAAATCTTAGCACAAATCACCGGAATGAAAATCACAAAATTTAAATTGAAGTTATTTTTTTATAAATGCTAATGTGTAAGGACCAATAATAAACAATACTCAAACTATAAAGGGGTAAAGTGTAAATTAATCAGGCATAAATATCTCTATCATCAACTCATCAAGTAGTCAATTTTCATTTGTAGATCTTTCAAACCTTCCTGAATCTCTAGCGCTCGAGATACTGAGTCGACTCGACGACTCGGCATCGGTAGCTTGCTGCCGTATGGCGAGTAAGACTTTCAATTCTGTATTTCCAGGCCTTCAGTCAATAGACCTTCAGTGGCGATTGAAATGGTACCTGGAATCAAGGTCCAGAGTTTCGAGTTCTTCAAGTTCTTCCCGATTTACTCCCTCTCTCAAGAGAGTTTTTCTGAATCTTGTATCAAACTTAAGTGCACTGGAATCTGTGCGTATTGGCGTCGAGAATCCACCCCCAGTTGTGTTGAACGCTGACTTTGAAGATGATGGCGATGATCTGCACATCACCGATGGGGGCTTCCTTAAGGAGTGGCTCCCTAGGGTTTCCGGAGCTTTGAAATTGCTTTCACTATCAGATTTTTGGATTCAGTCGAGTAGGCGTCCATCAGAAGTTTTGTCACTGATCTCTGCGCACTATAAGTTGGTTATATGCTGAAATCCTCCATTTTTATGTTCTGTAGCTCTATTGTTAAATTATGGAAATTGTTTACGGAAAATGAAATGGTCTTGCCAGGATTGATATTAATTATTCTGGTTCATATCAACTGATTTTTTTTTTTTAATTATCATTTGTGGTCAACTATCCTTTATTAGGGTTTATTAATGACCGATATTTATTGGTAATAAATGATATTTAATCATATTGAGGTCTTGATGCTTTAACTCGGTTGTTTTTGTTGTTGCAGGTCAAAATCTTATTGAATTAGAGCTGAAGAACGCATGGCTATCTGTACAAAACATGAACGCCATGCCAATGCTAACAAGTTTAACACTTGAACTCATAAGATTAGATGACAAAAATCTAACCGATTTAAATACATGTTTCCCAAATCTTCAAGTTCTGAACTTGATAGATGTTAGAGGTCTCAAAATGCCCATGATCCACCTCCTCAACCTGAAAACCTGCCATTGGACTGTAACAGATTCACCATCATATATATGTATAATCACACCCAATCTCATCACACTCAGACTCGAGTGTAGAAGTCCCGCTGCCCTTTATATTGAAGCTCCTTTGTGCTACAACTTGCATCTTTCACTTGATCACTTGAACGCGTTTGCAGTCAAAAAATTTCAGAACTTGAAAACTGTACAACTCGAGTGTTCAAACATTCGCTCCTTAATTCGTAAGTTTCATCGTATGAAAATCGTAGAAACGCTGACCTTAGATATAAGAGCAGGTGGAAATTCCAAATTTACCCTAGAGGTTTTATTCGCTACTTTCCTGAACATAACTTCTTTGTGTTTTAAACCAAGGGTTTGGTCAGAATTTGAGGTGTGGTGTGGCGACATTGGGCTTAAAGGCGTGAAAAGATTTTGTGGGTATTTGTCAGTGGTTGATCCTTTGATGACTTTCGCCTTGGTTGATCGCGTGTTAGAAGAATGCTTCAACTGTGTAGAAATCTCTTTACTCATCCACCGTGGTGTTGCTTCTAATGTATCAAAACATTGCATCGCTAAGTGCATGGCTCAGTGGCCTGATCTGAAGTGGGGATGGGGGATTTGGGAGGAAGGAAGGGAAGATTCTTGGATCCCTGAAGAGCAATTACTTAAAACTCTTGAGGAGGAATGATAAGATTCCATATGATCAAAAGAAAAAAAAGAAAACAAAAAGATTTGTAGAAGGGTGTTTAGGCCAGGGAAATAATTTTGAAGGAAGGATTGACTAAAGAATAAAGATAGGATCAATGATCAATTGGAAGACATGATCGATGAAGAGTTGAAGTGAAGTAGCTTCAGCAGGACCCATAATTAAGTGAGTTTTCTAATAGTTGAAGTGCTTCTTAGTTAAAGTTTTTATGGTTGTATCTTTTGGAATACTCTTGGTTGTTATGGTATTACATATTCATATATTTATGGTGCTAAGTTTGAGACGTGTTTATTACATGGGTATATTTAAAAGAAAATTTAAATATAAAATTCTAAATATTTGAGAAGTTTAAATTTATAATAAAAGTGAGAAAAATATTGAATAAAAAATTAAAGTGTTTTTTCTCTTTTAAATTTAAACAGATAATTTAGATAAATAAATTAAGGAAATTAATGAAGCTTTAATTTAATAATTTTAAAATTAGAAAGAAAGTTCATTAATGAAATTGATATGCATTTATTATTACATTTTAATATTATGTGAAGTTTAATAAATTGAAAAAACCATAAAATGACATGTGGAATATAAATTAATTTAAAATAACCACAAAATTACATGTGGCAAAATGAATAAGAATGTGACATATGGCAAAAAGGTCTTTATTTATTAGCATAGATTACGTATTCATATTTGGATGCCTATGCGCGTATGCGGATTGTATTAGTTTATTATCTTTGTCACTATGTTTTTCCATATATAAGGTTTCTTCACATTGCGGTCAATGCTTTATCTTCGATTCCAGTTTTTTCTTTCTTCCATTTTCATCTTGATTTTTTAGAATCTAAATGAATTGCCTTATGTTAAAACCTATAAAAAAATTTATGGTGAATTTGTAATCACAAATTACTTTATAGGCAATCATATCTTCAACATACTAACTTCATATATGCGAATCTGTGACATCCCAAAAATTCAAAAAATTTAAAACTTTTCAAAACAACCATTTTACTACTAGAAGTGTTACAAAACCATTGTTCTCAAAACACTATTTAAAATCAGTTAAAAACCAAGGATATGTACGGTCTCGCCATCGCCTTGCCACGGTCCACTGAAGTACATGAAACCATAAACCAAAACTGTAAGCAGGAAGCTTAGTGAGTTCCCCCAAAAAACCACCGCTCAAACATATAACATATACACTAGCATGCTTAAATACTCATGCTTGGCCCAATCAACCTCGGGCTGGAATACCAGGCATGTCTACGATGGGCCCAGTCATCCTCATGATGGAATACCCTCGCGTCATAAACAATTTGGTCCAATTAACCATTAAGTTGGAATACCAAACATGTCGGGCCCAATCAACCATCAGGTTGGAATACCCCAGGCCTATTGACTGATGCACAAAGCAGTCCAGTCTCACCACATACAATACTATCATATCGGGTCCAATTAACCACCGGGTTGGAATACCCTAGGCTGAATCAACCATCGGATTGGAATGCCAATATACAACGGGTCCAATCATCCTCGGGATGGAATACCCTCCAGCCCAATCAACCATCAGGTTGGAATGCCTCTGGTTTGTTGCCTCATGCACGTAGCAGTAACCTCAACCACCAACCAACATATAACCAGTCAACAGACAATCTGAAAAATCTTACATATCACTAAGCATAGCACCATCCTATATACCAGGATACAGATCTAACAAATCACTACAGCATACCAACATACGATAAACCAGGATAACAATCTAAAGGGTCGGACTTGGTGCCTTCGACCCGAAAGTAGAGTGAGGAAAACTCACCTCAATTCGTTGATACTCAAATGCATGTCCGGGTTGCTGAACCGGATAACCTCACGCCAACTAACAAATACAATCATAATCAATAATTATTCAGATAATCCAAAATACAAGGCCCAATCTATAATCCAACTTCATAAAGGGTAAAAGACCATTCTACCCTTTTCCTTACTTGGCCTGAAACCATGCCTAGTACCACATCTCAAACACCATCCAAAATACCCAAAATACTTTTGGTCACACTTGGTCAAAAGTCAACGGTCAGCAGGCCCTCACGATGTGACCATCTATGGCCTACATCGTGGGCCGCTATAGGACAAAATAATCGAGGCTGCAACCCTCATGACATGTCACACTTAATCCGTTAAGATGTTAATCCATCTTTTCCAGGAGGCTTCCTAACACTCCTAGGGTCATAAAAATCGATGCTTTAAGGCCTTGTATGTCCAATACAAGACACAAGCTCAAAATGGGTCATTTATGGAGAAAAGGAGGATCAATTCTCATGCATGAACTCCAACATCATCCAAACTTCAGATCCATGACATATAAGCATCGAGGGACCCTAAGGACCCATAAAGTTGCCAACTTTATGGAGTCCCAATACTCCAACTCTTAAGATCTTGGATAAATATGCATAAAAACTTAGATCTATCAACAAGGAAACATAAAGCTTGGATCTTGATTACTCACATTGGTCTAAAAGTGTAGCTAAAGGTTGCAAATGAGGCATCTAAACTGCAACTATGCTTCCATCGTGATCTCCTCCTCTTCAAACCATCAAAACTCCACCAAAAGCTTAAGAAACACAAAGAAAGGCTAGGGTTAGGGCTTTACTGAGTTAGGGGAAGGTGGAGGCTGAGAAATGAACCTTAAAACCGAGTTAAGGGGGCTTAAATATGTGGGAAACCCTAAAACTTCGTGGGCTTGGGCTGCAGCGAACCTCACTTCATGAGATCTTATTGCGCATGTTGTGAGCTCAATCCTGGATAGAATCTTCATGTGGCCCTCCTCACGTCGTGAGCCTCCATGTCACACGTTGTGAGGACTCCTTTTTCACCAAAATCCAATCTTTTGACCCACCGAAAGCCTATTTCGATTCATCCAAGGAAACGGATGTTACAAGTTCACAATGTTTTCTTGTTAACAATAGTTAGACATCTTTGTTAAAACTAATGTGAATCGAATGCACTTCTTTCTCTTTTGACAAAATATGATTATCTTGTTAAATCTAAACAATAAACTGCCATCGTGATCAACAATTCATTGGCCGTAAGATTTAAAAACCGATTCATTATTATATGCATTGATGGCTTTTGGACTAGATCATGTTGTAGTTTATTGCAATCAATATTACAAAAAATCACAGCGGAAACAATTGAAAAGTATAAACGAACATATATTGGTTAACAAAAACAACACATACACCTTTTTGCACTCGTAGCTAATACAAGTCAAGAGATCAAAACAACTCTCATGTACCGATATCCACACACGAGTAGGGTAACTATCAACAATTAGGTACTAGCCTTAGGGAAGTTTTAGTCAGTAACTGAGTTGTTAATTAAGCCAATAAACTTCACTTGAATGCATAAGAAGATACAAAAGAACCGCTATTTAATTGGTATACTTTCAGCCCCAATTAAGTTATGCTAAATATTAGCATTATGCCTTTATATATATACTACCTATTTTGGTCCGATGGGGTTTAGATGAGCATGTGGCTTCCCACTGACAAATTTTATACAATCACCTAAGCAAAACCATATATGACCAAACACTAGCTACTAGAAAATAGGTCTTTAATGACATGCATTTCTTGTCACTAAAGGGCATATGACACAAATATGTGTCATTAAAGCCTCAAACATTTGTGTGTTATAATTTGATGACATACAATTTTGTGTGTCGAAATTTTGCTATATACAATTATGATTTTTACTAATTAAATCACATTCAATAATTTCATTATACAAAGAAATATAACGTATACACAGCAAGACAATTCATTACACCGAAAATATAACGTCATATGCAAAGTAGTGTAAAACAGTTGTTCGGCATATTCCTTAGCAATCTTCTCGACCTTAACAATAACATTATCAATTCCTCCAACTATATAAATGCATTTTTAAAAAGATCATCATACTTTCCATCCAAAACATCCTCCTCAAATCAACATTTTTGGCAAAACAAACAATACGGGGCCGATAACGTAATTTATTAAACTGGAAATCTACAAGTAATTGAAGCTTAACAAAATAATTTTTCTTAAAGGGTATCGAGGAAATGTTGATTTAAAAAAATATTTCATGTTTTTAATTTTTGAAAAACATGTAAGTTTAATAAAACAAGCCATTGACACTTATCAATTTCACTGTTAGAAAATTCATCTTTTACTTTATGTACAAGAGTGATGTTTGACTTTGACCTAAGTTACCCCTTTGTATTTTTTTTCACTTGTTAAACCTGTACTACCTTTGAAGTGTATTATATTAAATATAATATTATTATCCTTGGATAAATGACAGAAGAGAGAAGTCGAGTCATAATGGAAAAGTTGGACTTGACATTGTTTGATAGAAACAAAAATCTACTTTTAAGAATTAAAAGATCACCAAACCAGTTATATAAAACCCTTCAAGTATCGGAAAACCGCTTGTCTTTTAGCAACAAAAGACAAATTGGCTTGCACATGGCACTCTTGACTTGGTCACGTTAGCTTTCATGCCTTAAAAAAAATCTGAAATAAATATGAGAATCGGTGTTCCAAGGATTAAACACCCAAACCAAGTGTGTGAATGATGTATTCTTGCCCAAAAAAAATATGAATTCCATTCCTAAATCAAGTAATTTTTCGATCTTAAAAACATCTACAACTTGTTCATGTAGATTTATGCGGTCCGATTACACCCACCTCTATTAGAGGAACACAATATTTCATTCTCTTGGTAGATGATTTTAATCGGTGGATGTGGTTTTATATGTTATCTAGGAAGTTTGAAATCCAGGGTATTTTCAAATAGTTCAAGTTGATATATGAAAAATGTTCAAGTTATGAATTAAAGAGACTTCGAATGGATCTAGGAGAGAGTTCATTTCAAAAGAATTTTTGTTATTTTGTGAAAACAAAATGACATCAAAGGCATCTTACGTAGAGCTGACAAAAATCGACCCAACTCACCAACGCAACCCGAACCCAACCCAAAATTAGCAGGTTGGGTTCAAATTTTAAACCCATTTAGGTTAAATGGGTCAACCCACTTAACCTATTTAATTAAATAGGTTGGGTTGGGTAAAAGTTATCAACCCGTTTTCAACCCACCAACCTATTTAACTTTAATATATATTTAACTTAATAATTATTTGAATATTACCATGTATTAATCTAAGTATTAATTTATAAACTACAATGTTCTATTTTTATTTATTTTTTAAGTTTTTAATTTATTTTTTTATTTTTTTGTCAAATAAAGGAGAATAGAAAATGATGTGCCAAAAGTAAAAAAAGCTTTAGAGACGTTAACCATTATAGATACTCTAATAAAAGCTCGAGAAAGTTTCAGATTCTTTATATTTAAAAAAACAAAGAAACTTAATAATCTGAAGGGTATAAATGATTTATGGTTGTTGCGTCTTTCGGAATTCTCTTGATTGTTATGGTATTATGTATTAATTGGGTTTAAATATTATCTCATGTGATATGATGTAGATACTTGTGCATTAGTTTCATGAGACGATACTATTATATTTGCCTATATATTAATTTTTCGAATTTAATTTTTTGTGTTGCATTTGACGATTTTTCTAAATGATTGAGGTGCATTGCATTTGTTTGGTATTATCCTTGGCAGCCTAGATACCCTTATTAGACTTCATAAGACCTTCATATTCATGAGCACTGGATTTTTGTTGATTACCCTGAATAAAACCCTAAGAATTTTCTTTTGAATGATGCATTACTTAGTCAGATTGGATTGCATTCATGTAAATGCCATGGGTACTCAAAACACAAACTTCACCAAACAGGAGAAATATGCTATCCATTTAACAATCTAATGAATGTGAATTGTACCCTAATTTTCCAATAGTACTTTGTGATTTATATGATTTGGTTAAATATGCATCTATGTTACTGTTTATCAATCATGTCATGTGAAAGGTTAATTGATGACTACATTATACAACTTGCTTTTACAACCGAGTTGGATGTAACATGTATAATGCAGTTATATCTCAACAACCGCCTCACGTATATAACTCTGGTAACAGCATTAAGATCATTGGTGTCTTATATTAAGACATTAAATGGCAAGATTATGAGATAAACAATGTTTGATAGATGAAATAATATGGGTCAGTTGCTTAATGAAATCATAACCTTATTTAACAAATAATGATGTTTTGAAATATAATGACTAATCCTTTTTAAAAAAACCAATATATATTTTTCAATCAAATTATATGGTTGATATTTTTAATATACAACGAAGTCATAATAATAATAATAATAATAATAATAATAATAAAATCAATCTTGTAGACAATAATAAGTATAAAACCTACATAACAAAATATGATTTATGAAAATGCAAATTCCTTCATGGCAAAAAGATAACAAACTACTATCAATATCAATATTGTCAGAATAGTTATCATAGATATTCTTTCCTAAAGTTCTTACATCAACTCAAAACTAAGTCATCTAACTTCCTCATGGTTATGGGAAATGTGTGTTTCTACATGTATGAATTTTACATACAAATAAATATAATTTTTGTTATCCACCAAAATAGGTGCTTTTAAGTTAATACAAAATGCAAAACTACTTAACAAATACTTACTTTCCAACCAAGTTCATAGTAAGTGCTCATCATAATGTCAACAATTTATTAAATGTCATAATAGTTACACTACCAACATTCTTGTTGTTAGTTGCACTAAATTCTAATTATATGTTGATTAAAATGAATAGTAAATTTTAGTTTTGGTCCTTTCAGTATGTGTAACACTCCATATTTCATACACTAAAAATATAAAATTTCAAAAGAAATATGTTACGAATTAAAGTCATATCATATGAAAACTTGACCCTTTCAAAATACATTTCCAAAAGTGTTAGATAGCTTGTGAGTTACAATTTCATGTCAAACAACCATAGAGAAGCTATATAAGAACCAAATAGTCATAATACATAAATAATGACTAATGCTTTTTTCATTCTAATCGTAGTTATCTCAAGTGTTCTAATCTTCATCAAAAGGCATACTAAGAAGGTAAGTCTTCTATAACCCCCCCCCCACCTTTATTTTTATTTTTAAATCTAGAATACATGTCATATAAAAAATCATAAAACAAATTGTCTCGTGTGTTACATACATATTAGATATAAAACTTTCACATCTAAAACAATTTGTTTTCATATTACTTTGCACTTCAAAAAGCATTCTTCAAACTGGACATGCCTCATGGCGAGATTAATCCTTCTTACTAAATAATAAAATGCCGCTCATTCATATGCAATTTCATATCAAAGCATTTGTGCAATCCAAAAATTCTCTATATTTTATATATTTCAAATTTCAAAACTTGCTCAAATTATCAATATATACTTTCATGTATATGCAACGCCATATAATGCATGATTCTAAACATATTGGATAGACTGCATTCGTAGATCTAGAAATGAAAAAATGGAAGTTCCAAATACTTTATAAAAATGAAAAAGATGATAACAAATTTCTTTGATATGAAATACTTTTATGAATTTTTTCTGTATCGTAGAATTGTTTATTACAGTAACTTCGAAAAACAATTAGGAAACTTAAAGTGCTTTGTAGAGGAGACATCACAATACTGCATTTTCTCTGCTAATGCTAAATCTTAGCACAAATCACCGGAATGAAAATCACAAAATTTAAATTGAAGTTATTTTTTATAAATGCTAATGTGTAAGGACCAATAATAAACAATACTCAAACTATAAAGGGGTAAAGTGTAAATTAATCAGGCATAAATATATCTATCATCAACTCATCAAGTAGTCAATTTTCATTTGTAGATCTTTCAAACCTTCCTGAATCTCTAGCGCTCGAGATACTGAGTCGACTCGACGACTCGGCATCGGTAGCTTGCTGCCGTATGGCGAGTAAGACTTTCAATTCTGTATTTCCAGGCCTTCAGTCAATAGACCTTCAGTGGCGATTGAAATGGTACCTGGAATCAAGGTCCAGAGTTTCGAGTTCTTCAAGTTCTTCCCGATTTACTCCCTCTCTCAAGAGAGTTTTTCTGAATCTTGTATCAAACTTAAGTGCACTGGAATCTGTGCGTATTGGCGTCGAGAATCCACCCCCAGTTGTGTTGAACGCTGACTTTGAAGATGATGGCGATGATCTGCACATCACCGATGGGGGCTGTTGAACACGACTCTTTGTATGGGAAACAAAAAGACTTTTATTAAGACACTTAAGAAGACCTTACACTTTGTGAGACTACTACACACTTTGCTCTCTTTGAGGCTTTCTTGGATGGTTTGGAGCAAATGAGCTCCACACCTATTTATAGGCCTCTTAGGAAGGTTCTAGATACTAGTATACACTTAC
This sequence comes from Lactuca virosa, assembly GCF_052849685.1. Taxonomy (NCBI): domain Eukaryota; kingdom Viridiplantae; phylum Streptophyta; class Magnoliopsida; order Asterales; family Asteraceae; genus Lactuca; species Lactuca virosa. The sequence goes on along the minus strand of NC_136432.1, from coordinate 76,930,894 downwards.
TACCTACTAGATAACTCTAGAACTATCTAACATACTATATATGCTTCCATATGTTTCTAGAATATTCTACCATGTTCTGGAGAGGTCTAGGTTGCTCCAGTGTCTTCTAGAATGATCCATAACCTTCCAGGGTCTTCCATGTCGTTCTAGAGTATTCTAGACTCTTCCGGTATATTCCGGAGTCTTCCATAGTCTTCCATAATGTTCTAGAATCTTCTAGAGCGTTCTAGAACAAGCTAAAGTCTTCTAGATAATATTTGTTCTATTGGGCTAGTGATGATCTTTAACACTCCCCCTCAGCACTAGCCCTCATTCTTCGTACCATGTTAAGCTGACAGCGAAAACCTTCACATTTTCCAATACTCAGTCCTTTGGTGAACAAGTCTGCTATTTGGTCATCGGTCTTGATCTGTCGCATCTCAATTTCTTCCATCAAGACTTTCTCTCTGATAAAGTGATAATGCACTTCCACATGCTTTGTTCTAGCATGAAATACTGGATTTTCTGCCAGCCGAATTGCAGATTGGTTATCGCAGTGAAGTGGTACCGCATAGTCAACTTTTTGATGTAAGTCCTCCATTAGGAGTACCAACCATGTACTTTCTTGAGCTGCTACGGCCGCTGCTTTGTACTCCGCTTCTGTGGTTGACAATGATACGGTTGGTTGTCTTTTACTACACCATGATATTGGCCCCGACCCAAGCTTGAACACATACCCAGTGGTTGATCTTCGGGTATCATGGTCTCCTGCATAGTCAGCATCACAATATCCAACCAACTTGCAGTCTTCTCCTTTTTTATACAAGAGACCATAGTCAATTGTACCTTTGACATATCTTAAGATCCGTCGGGCAGCATCCAAATGAGGTTTCTTCGGATTTTGCATGTATCGACTCATAACTCCAACTGCATAAGCAATGTCAGGCCGAGATAAAGTTAGGTAGATAAGACTACCTACTAGTTGTCGATACATCGTTCCATCGTCCAACTCTTTTCCTTCATGAGCACATATCTTGGTATTTGGCTCTATTGGTGTTGATACTGGCTTACACTCCAACATGCCAAACTTTTGAAGTATATCTCTTGTATACTTTTGTTGGCAGAGGAACAACCCTTCCTTTGTATGATCAACTTCTAACCCCAAGAAGTGTTTAAGCTCCCCCAGCTCTTTCATTTGGAATCGCACCGATAGATTTTCTCTTGTTTGATGGATTTCTCTTTCGTCATCCCCGGTGATGATCAAGTCATCCACATAAACCAACACAATTGCCAACTTCCCTTCTTTTTCTTTAACAAACAGGCTTGAGTCAGCATGTGCAACTGAATAACCACTTCGGGTAAGAAATTCAGCAATCTTACCATACCAGGCTCTTGGTGCCTGCTTCAATCCGTAAAGAGCTTTTCTCAGCTTGCACACATGAGTGGGATTAACTGCATCCTCAAATCCCTTTGGTTGGTTCATGTAGATCTCCCGATCTAATTCTCCATGCAGGAAAGCATTCTTCACATCCATCTGCCATAATTTCCAGTCTTTACTAGCTGCAAGAGCTAGCAGCACTCGTACAGTAGTTATCTTCGCCACTGGACTAAATGTTTCATCATAGTCCAGTCCATATTGTTGTGAGAACCCTCGAGCCACCAAACGAGCCTTGTATCTTTCAATTGATCCATCTGTGTGTCGCTTTAATTTATAAACCCACTTGCAGGAAATGGGTTTTATATCTCTTGGTCTTGGTACCAGTTCCCACGTTTGATTCTGCTTTAAGGCTGTAACTTCTTCTTCCATTGCCTTCTGCCAAGCTTTATTCTTAATTGCTTCTTCATATGTCTCCGGCTCTTTAACACCGTCTTCTAAAATAGCTGCATTAGCATACTTGGGATTAGGCTTTCGGATTCTTTCCGTCCTTCGAAGTTGTGGAGGCGGCGTCTCCCTTTCACCGGCATTACTTGTTTGAGTTACTTCTTGCTCAATGACATCAGTGTCGCTCGGATCTTCAGGTGTATCAACACTTGACCAAATGTGTGCAGTTTGCTCCCCCATCTTTTGTTTTAAAACTTCTTCAATATTTTCCGAGTCTGGTAATACTTTCTTCTCTAAGGACCACCATGAAGATGCTTCATCGAACACTACATCTCTTGAAGTGTAGCATCTTCCGCTTGTTGGATCACAACACCTCCATCCTTTTCTTTGATTGTCATATCCAACAAATATACACCTGACTGCTTTCTTGTCAAACTTGCTACGTAAATGACTAGGTACAAATACGTAGCAGACACAACCAAATACTCGAAAGTAGCTAACAGTAGGTTTCATGTTCCATAGTGTCTCAAATGGTGAGATGAAACCTAACCTTGGTTGGGGAAGTTTATTGATCACATGGGCAGCAGTTCGCATTGCTTCAGCCCAAAATCTTCCTGGGACATTCTTCGCGTGTAGCATGCTTCGACAAATTTCTGCAAGATGTCGATTCTTTCTCTCAGCTACACCATTTTGTTGAGGTGTGTTGGCACATGTGAATTGATGACGTATACCACATTCTTTTAGATAGCTATTGAATTCTTCCGAGGTGTATTCTCCTCCATTGTCTGAGCGTAGACACCGAATCTTCTTTCTCACTTCTCCTTCGACCGTTGTCTTGAATTCTAGAAACTTTGAGAATGTTTCAGATTTTTCTTTCATGAAGAAAACCCACACATATCTCGAATAATCATCAATGAACGTCACCATGTACCGCATCCCGCTAATTGATGTCTGCTTGACTGGACCGAACACATCCGAGTGAATTAACTCTAGTGGCTTCTTTGCTCTAAAATTTGACTCCTTGTATGGTAATTGATGAGCTTTACCATACTGACATCCAGCACAAACAACATCTGTTTTAACTTCAAGTTGAGGTAAGCCACTGAGCATGGATTTCTCCATTATTACCTTCAACTTGTGATAACCAACATGTCCCAGCCGTGCATGCCATAGATCTGCTGTCTCGTTCTTACGAGTCTTATCTACATAGGCAGACTCTGCGGAGAGAACATAGACGGACTCCACTCTCCGTCCTTCCATTGTTGGCTTTTCTGATATTTTAAGATCTCGATAGACCTTCACATCTTGTGGGCCAAACAAGACGTAGTTTCCTGATGATGTTAGTTGCGATACCGATAACAAGTTCTTCTTCATACCTGGCACGTGATAGACATTATGTAGTGACACCATGTCAGATTTATTACCAGGCATGATCGTTGTTTTGCCAATCTGAGCAATTTGAAGTCGTGCATTGTTGGCTGTAAGTACCATGCGACTCCCTTTGTACTCCTTCACGTCTTGTAGTTTGTTCTGATCACCAGTCATGTGATTGGAGCATCCTGAATCAATGATCCAGTCATTCTCATAGTTGATACGCTCTCCCATCATTGCCATGAGCGCCAACTCGTTTTCTTCTATGGCGCATAATGCCTCAGCATCCCATTCATCCTCTATTTCCTTTTTGGAAGTTACGACATTGCTTTCCACAGACTTTTTCTTTGACCAACAATCTTTGGACATGTGGCCCCACTTTCCACAATTGTTGCAGTTGCCTTCGAACCTCCTCCCCCGAGAACTCTTATTGTCGGTCTTTTGAGATCTCCATGGTTGTGAGGTTCCTGGCTGACTCTTCCCTTTGTCAGCATTTTTGTATCCTTCTTTAGAAGGTGGCTTGAAATTCCTCCGACTTTTACTTGTGTAGAGTGCTTCTTCTTCACTCTTCAGCGTGATGCCTCCCATTTGCTTAGCCATAGCTTCTTGGCTGGCCAACAAATTCTCAAACTCTACAAGTGATGGTTGAACGGGCCATCCTTGTACAGCAGTAACGAAGCTTCTATATTCCGGCCTCAGTCCATGGATGATGATCCTCTTTATTCGAGCTTCTGTAATGATGGATTGCGGATCTAGTTCAGTAATCTCCCGACATATCGACTTGACCTTGTGGAAATATTGAGCAATCGTCATGTCACGTTGTGAGATTGATAATAGCTCGTTCTCCAAAAGTTGTAGTCTTGTATCATTCTTCTTTGAGAAAAGCGTCACAAACGTGTCCCAAGCTTCTTTCGGTGTGTTCTCGTCCCGAATATGCTCCAAAATCTCTTCTTCGATTGTGGTCTTCAAGGCAAACATTGCTTTGCCTGCTTTGATTTTCCATTTGCGTAGAGCGCCATTAACATCTTCCTCCGGAGGCGTGGTTTCGCTTCCGCCAACGATCTCCCATAGATCTTGTCCTTGTAAGTAGGACTTCATACATGTTTCCCATGTTTTGTAGTTGTTGTTGTTGAGTTTCTTGATTCCTCCGACGACTTGGAGATCACCCATCGTGTTGGCAGTACCTCGGTAATACCAAACAAGCTAGTTTCGACACTAAACTTGCAGAGTCACAAACTACTCACGATACAACGAGAATCACTCGTTCTCACTATCAAGAAACCTTGCTCTGATACCAGATTGTTGAACACGACTCTTTGTATGGGAAACAAAAAGACTTTTATTAAGACACTTAAGAAGACCTTACACTTTGTGAGACTACTACACACTTTGCTCTCTTTGAGGCTTTCTTGGATGGTTTGGAGCAAATGAGCTCCACACCTATTTATAGGCCTCTTAGGAAGGTTCTAGATACTAGTATACACTTACTACCTACTAGATAACTCTAGAACTATCTAACATACTATATATGCTTCCATATGTTTCTAGAATATTGTACCATGTTCTGGAGAGGTCTAGGTTGCTCCAGTGTCTTCTAGAATGATCCATAACCTTCCAGGGTCTTCCATGTCGTTCTAGAGTATTCTAGACTCTTCCGGTATATTCCGGAGTCTTCCATAGTCTTCCATAATGTTCTAGAATCTTCTAGAGCGTTCTAGAACAAGCTAAAGTCTTCTAGATAATATTTGTTCTATTGGGCTAGTGATGATCTTTAACAGGGGCTTCCTTAAGGAGTGGCTCCCTAGGGTTTCCGGAGCTTTGAAATTGCTTTCACTATCAGATTTTTGGATTCAGTCGAGTAGGCGTCCATCAGAAGTTTTGTCACTGATCTCTGCGCACTATAAGTTGGTTATATGCTGAAATTCTCCATTTTTATGTTCTGTAGCTCTATTGTTAAATTATGGAAATTGTTTACTGAAAATGAAATGGTCTTGCCAGGATCGATATTAATTATTCTGGTTCATATCAACTGATTTTTTTTTTTTAATTATCATTTGTGGTCAACTATCCTTTATTAGGGTTTATTAATGACCGATATTTATTGGTAATAAATGATATTTAATCATATTGAGGTCTTGATGCTTTAACTCGGTTGTTTTTGTTGTTGCAGGTCAAAATCTTATTGAATTAGAGCTGAAGAACGCATGGCTATCTGTACAAAACATGAACGCCATGCCAATGCTAACAAGTTTAACACTTGAACTCATAAGATTAGATGACAAAAATCTAACCGATTTAAATACATGTTTCCCAAATCTTCAAGTTCTGAACTTGATAGATGTTAGAGGTCTCAAAATGCCCATGATCCACCTCCTCAACCTGAAAACCTGCCATTGGACTGTAACAGATTCACCATCATATATATGTATAATCACACCCAATCTCATCACACTCAGACTCGAGTGTAGAAGTCCCGCTGCCCTTTATATTGAAGCTCCTTTGTGCTACAACTTGCATCTTTCACTTGATCACTTGAACGCGTTTGCAGTCAAAAAATTTCAGAACTTGAAAACTGTACAACTCGAGTGTTCAAACATTCGCTCCTTAATTCGTAAGTTTCATCGTATGAAAATCGTAGAAACGCTGACCTTAGATATAAGAGCAGGTGGAAATTCCAAATTTACCCTAGAGGTTTTATTCGCTACTTTCCTGAACATAACTTCTTTGTGTTTTAAACCAAGGGTTTGGTCAGAATTTGAGGTGTGGTGTGGCGACATTGGGTTTAAAGGCGTGAAAAGATTTTGTGGGTATTTGTCAGTGGTTGATCCTTTGATGACTTTCGCCTTGGTTGATCGCGTGTTAGAAGAATGCTTCAACTGTGTAGAAATCTCTTTACTCATCCACCGTGGTGTTGCTTCTAATGTATCAAAACATTGCATCACTAAGTGCATGGCTCAGTGGCCTGATCTGAAGTGGGGATGGGGGATTTGGGAGGAAGGAAGGGAAGATTCTTGGATCCCTGAAGAGCAATTACTTAAAACTCTTGAGGAGGAATGATAAGATTCCATATGATCAAAAGAAAAAAAAGAAAACAAAAAGATTTGTAGAAGGGTGTTTAGGCCAGGGAAATAATTTTGAAGGAAGGATTGACTAAAGAATAAAGATAGGATCAATGATCAATTGGAAGACATGATCGATGAAGAGTTGAAGTGAAGTAGCTTCAGCAGGACCCATAATTAAGTGAGTTTTCTAATAGTTGAAGTGCTTCTTAGTTAAAGTTTTTATGGTTGTATCTTTTGGAATACTCTTGGTTGTTATGGTATTACATATTCATATATTTATGGTGCTAAGTTTGAGACGTGTTTATTACATGGGTATATTTAAAAGAAAATTTAAATATAAAATTCTAAATATTTGAGAAGTTTAAATTTATAATAAAAGTGAGAAAAATATTGAATAAAAAATTAAAGTGTTTTTTCTCTTTTAAATTTAAACAGATAATTTAGATAAATAAATTAAGGAAATTAATGAAGCTTTAATTTAATAATTTTAAAATTAGAAAGAAAGTTCATTAATGAAATTGATATGCATTTATTATTACATTTTAATATTATGTGAAGTTTAATAAATTGAAAAAACCATAAAATGACATGTGGAATATAAATTAATTTAAAATAACCACAAAATTACATGTGGCAAAATGAATAAGAATGTGACATATGGCAAAAAGGTCTTTATTTATTAGCATAGATTACGTATTCATATTTGGATGCCTATGCGCGTATGCGGATTGTATTAGTTTATTATCTTTGTCACTATGTTTTTCCATATATAAGGTTTCTTCACATTGCGGTCAATGCTTTATCTTCGATTCCAGTTTTTTCTTTCTTCCATTTTCATCTTGATTTTTTAGAATCTAAATGAATTGCCTTATGTTAAAACCTATAAAAAAATTTATGGTGAATTTGTAATCACAAATTACTTTATAGGCAATCATATCTTCAACATACTAACTTCATATATGCGAATCTGTGACATCCCAAAAATTCAAAAAATTTAAAACTTTTCAAAACAACCATTTTACTACTAGAAGTGTTACAAAACCATTGTTCTCAAAACACTATTTAAAATCAGTTAAAAACCAAGGATATGTACGGTCTCGCCATCGCCTTGCCACGGTCCACTGAAGTACATGAAACCATAAACCAAAACTGTAAGCAGGAAGCTTAGTGAGTTCCCCCAAAAAACCACCGCTCAAACATATAACATATACACTAGCATGCTTAAATACTCATGCTTGGCCCAATCAACCTCGGGCTGGAATACCAGGCATGTCTACGATGGGCCCAGTCATCCTCATGATGGAATACCCTCGCGTCATAAACAATTTGGTCCAATTAACCATTAAGTTGGAATACCAAACATGTCGGGCCCAATCAACCATCAGGTTGGAATACCCCAGGCCTATTGACTGATGCACAAAGCAGTCCAGTCTCACCACATACAATACTATCATATCGGGTCCAATTAACCACCGGGTTGGAATACCCTAGGCTGAATCAACCATCGGATTGGAATGCCAATATACAACGGGTCCAATCATCCTCGGGATGGAATACCCTCCAGCCCAATCAACCATCAGGTTGGAATGCCTCTGGTTTGTTGCCTCATGCACGTAGCAGTAACCTCAACCACCAACCAACATATAACCAGTCAACAGACAATCTGAAAAATCTTACATATCACTAAGCATAGCACCATCCTATATACCAGGATACAGATCTAACAAATCACTACAGCATACCAACATACGATAAACCAGGATAACAATCTAAAGGGTCGGACTTGGTGCCTTCGACCCGAAAGTAGAGTGAGGAAAACTCACCTCAATTCGTTGATACTCAAATGCATGTCCGGGTTGCTGAACCGGATAACCTCACGCCAACTAACAAATACAATCATAATCAATAATTATTTAGTTAATCCAAAATACAAGGCCCAATCTATAATCCAACTTCATAAAGGGTAAAAGACCATTCTACCCTTGTCCTTACTTGGCCCGAAACCATGCCTAGTACCACATCTCAAACACCATCCAAAATACCCAAAATACTTTTGGTCACACTTGGTCAAAAGTCAACGGTCAGCAGGCCCTCACGATGTGACCATCTATGGCCTACATCGTGGGCCGCTATAGGACAAAATAATCGAGGCTGCAACCCTCATGACATGTCACACTTAATCCGTTAAGATGTCAATCCATCTTTTCCAGGAGGCTTCCTAACACTCCTAGGGTCATAAAAATCGATGCTTTAAGGCCTTGTATGTCCAATACAAGACACAAGCTCAAAATGGGTCATTTATGGAGAAAAGGAGGATCAATTCTCATGCATGAACTCCAACATCATCCAAACTTCAGATCCATGACATATAAGCATCGAGGGACCCTAAGGACCCATAAAGTTGCCAACTTTATGGAGTCCCAATACTCCAACTCTTAAGATCTTGGATAAATATGCATAAAAACTTAGATCTATCAACAAGGAAACATAAAGCTTGGATCTTGATTACTCACATTGGTCTAAAAGTGTAGCTAAAGGTTGCAAATGAGGCATCTAAACTGCAACTATGCTTCCATCGTGATCTCCTCCTCTTCAAACCATCAAAAATCCACCAAAAGCTTAAGAAACACAAAGAAAGGCTAGGGTTAAGGCTTTACTGAGTTAGGGGAAGGTGGAGGCTGAGAAATGAACCTTAAAACCGAGTTAAGGGGGCTTAAATATGTGGGAAACCCTAAAACTTCGTGGGCTTGGGCTGCAGCGAACCTCACTTCATGAGATCTTATTGCGCATGTTGTGAGCTCAATCCCGGATAGAATCTTCATGTGGCCCTCCTCACGTCGTGAGCCTCCATGTCACACGTTGTGAGGACCCCTTTTTCACCAAAATCCAATCTTTTGACCCACCGAAAGCCTACTTCGATTCATCCAAGGAAACGGATGTTACAAGTTCACAATGTTTTCTTGTTAACAATAGTTAGACATCTTTGTTAAAACTAATGTGAATTGAATGCACTTCTTTCTCTTTTGACAAAATATGATTATCTTGTTAAATGTAAACAATAAACTGCCATCGTGATCAACAATTCATTGGCCGTAAGATTTAAAAACCGATTCATTATTATATGCATTGATGGCTTTTGGACTAGATCATGTTGTAGTTTATTGCAATCAATATTACAAAAAATCACAGCGGAAACAATTGAAAAGTATAAACGAACATATATTGGTTAACAAAAACAACCCATACACCTTTTTGCACTCGTAGCTAATACAAGTCAAGAGATCAAAACAACTCTCATGTACCGATATCCACACACGAGTAGGGTAACTATCAACAATTAGGTACTAGCCTTAGGGAAGTTTTAGTCAGTAACTGAGTTGTTAATTAAGCCAATAAACTTCACTTGAATGCATAAGAAGATACAAAAGAACCACTATTTAATTGGTATACTTTCAGCCCCAATTAAGTTATGTTAAATATTAGCATTATGCCTTTATATATATACTACCTATTTTGGTCCGATGGGGTTTAGATGAGCATGTGGCTTCCCACTGACAAATTTTATACGATCACCTAAGCAAAACCATATATGACCAAACACTAGCTACTAGAAAATAGGTCTTTAATGACATGCATTTCTTGTCACTAAAGGGCATATGACACAAATATGTGTCATTAAAGCCTCAAACATTTGTGTGTTATAATTTGATGACATACAATTTTGTGTGTCGAAATTTTGCTATATACAATTATGATTTTTACTAATTAAATCACATTCAATAATTTCATTATACAAAGAAATATAACGTATACACAGCAAGACAATTCATTACACCGAAAATATAACGTCATATGCAAAGTAGTGTAAAACAGTTGTTCGGCATATTCCTTAGCAATCTTCTCGACCTTAACAATAACATTATCAATTCCTCCAACTATATAAATGCATTTTTAAAAAGATCATCATACTTTCCATCCAAAACATCCTCCTCAAATCAACATTTTTGGCAAAACATACAATACGGGGCCGATAACGTAATTTATTAAACTGGAAATCTACAAGTAATTGAAACTTAACAAAATAATTTTTCTAAAAGGGTATCGAGGAAATGTTGATTTAAAAAAATATTTCATGTTTTTAATTTTTGAAAAACATGTAAGTTTAATAAAACAAGCCATTGACACTTATCAATTTCACTGTTAGAAAATTCATCTTTTACTTTATGTACAAGAGTGATGTTTGACTTTGACCTAAGTTACCCCTTTGTATTTTTTTTCACTTGTTGAACCTGTACTACCTTTGAAGTGTATTATATTAAATATAATATTATTATCCTTGGATAAATGACAGAAGAAAGAAGTCGAGTCATAATGGAAAAGTTGGACTTGACATTGTTTGATAGAAACAAAAATCTACTTTTAAGAATTAAAAGATCACCAAACCAGTTATATAAAACCCTTCAAGTATCGGAAAACCGCTTGTCTTTTAGCAACAAAAGACAAATTGGCTTGCACATGGCACTCTTGACTTGGTCACGTTAGCTTTCATGCCTTAAAAAAAATCTGAAATAAATATGAGAATCGGTGTTCCAAGGATTAAACACCCAAACCAAGTGTGTGAATGATGTATTCTTGCCCAAAAAAAAATATGAATTCCATTCCTAAATCAAGTAATTTTTCGATCTTAAAAACATCTACAACTTGTTCATGTAGATTTATGCGGTCCGATTACACCCACCTCTATTAGAGGAACACAATATTTCATTCTCTTGGTAGATGATTTTAATCGGTGGATGTGGTTTTATATGTTATCTAGGAAGTTTGAAATCCAGGGTATTTTCAAATAGTTCAAGTTGATATATGAAAAATGTTCAAGTTATGAATTAAAGACACTTCGAATGGATCTAGGAGAGAGTTCATTTCAAAAGAATTTTTGTTATTTTGTGAAAACAAAATGACATCAAAGGCATCTTACGTAGAGCTGACAAAAATCAACCCAACCCACCAACGCAACCCGAACCCAACCCAAAATTAGCAGGTTGGTTTGAAATTTTAAACCCATTTAGGTTAAATGGGTCAACCCACTTAACCTATTTAATTAAATAGGTTGGGTTGGGTAAAAGTTATCAACCCGTTTTCAACCCACCAACCTATTTAACTTTAATATATATTTAACTTAATAATTATTTGAATATTACCATGTATTAATCTAAGTATTAATTTATAAACTACAATGTTCTATTGTTATTTATTTTTTAAAAAATGCAATCATATTCTTATCTTTTTTCTTTGCGCCAACAACCCTAGTCAATCTTCAAAATTATTTCGAAATTACATATATTTAATGTTATTTGAACAATTTTTTTGTATCTATGAATTAAGATTGTGCTTTTGTTATACTTTCAAAGTTTATTTAAGTTTGGAACTATTTTAAGTGGTGTAATCTATAGTTAATTTATTTACTTTTTTATTTTAAATGGGTTAATCCAGGTTTAACCCATTTATTTAATAGGTTGGATTAAAAATTACATAAACGGGTCAACTCGGTGACAACCCATTTATCTGAAAGGTTGGTTTGGGTTGGAAATATTCACTCATTTAAATAAAAAGGTTGGATTGGGTTGAAATATTCAACCCAATTAATAAATTGGTTAAACCTGAATCCAACTCGGGTCGACCTATTGCTAACTCTAATCTTACGACACCACATTCACCTCAGCAAAACAGAGTTGTTGAACGGAGAAATTGAACCTTTATGGACATTGCAAGGAGTCTTCTTAAAAGAAGAAATGTAACGTAGGAGTTTTGTGGAGAAGTCGACATCCGATTTATCTTCTCAGCCAACTACCAATGAAATCACTTATGAAGATCAAACCATATAAAGCATGGCTTGGGACAAAACCAAATCTTAAACATTTAAAGGTTTTTTGTTGTGTTGATTTTGTCAAAATTGTTGGTAGTTATTTGAAGAAACTTGAAGACTAAAGCAAAAAATTTGTGTGTTTTGGTGTAGAAGATGGAACTAAAGGGAACTAATTATTTGATCCAAAAAGCTGAAAATATGGGTTGATCACGATGTTGTTTTTGATGAAATAGAAGGATAAAATTGGAACAAAAACAAGGAAGAAGAGACAGTGACTTCTAAAATGTAACGCCCGACAAATTAACACAAAACAAACGTAATTTTTTTCACTTTTTATATTACAAACAATTGTTGTACTTTCATATTAACTTGACAAAGTACAAGTAGTTATCATTACATACAATAAAAAATACACCCAAGGATCGATCTGGATATTACAAAGTTTCTACAATCAAAATGCAAAATTATATAGTCTACTACAAAATGTCTATCTCTCTCTCTTTTACAACTTTATGACGACATAACGTCCACTAAGGGGTCACTAGCTACCTAAAAGGCATATGAAAAAAAAAAACATATAAGATACAATAGCTTACTGAGTAACCTTAACTTTAAATAAAATAAAAACATGACAACAATCACGAGTAACCTTACCTTTAAATAAAATAAAAACATGACAACAATCACAATAATAAGGTATTAACAACAATAATTCACATTATAACTTTCAAGTAATACATACATACACCTTTCCAAGTCACATTATAACTTTCAAGTAATACATACATACACCTGTAAGGCTACCATTGACTTGTAAATCCCTAGTGGTGGTATTATGACCATAAAGGCCACCATCGTACCCCGATCATGTTTCCCTGTAATATTAAATCCATAAAGACTGCCCTCGGAAACTAACATCCCCTAAACCATAGCATCACGGCCACGAAGTCTACAAGGTTTCATTATCCCCAATTTGTTGTTGTTCTCCCCATAGTTCATTTATATCTACATAATAATATAGTTAACTACCAACTATCAAAATGGAAATAATATATAGTTACTTACCATGTAATAGTTTATATGTAACAATCTCCAACTCTTATATCCCCGTTCTCATCCATGGTTCCACAACTTCAAAAAATGTCAATTAATCATATAACTCTTATGTATTATAACTCAAGATAGAAATTACTTATACACAACTTAATCCAACATTTATATCAAGTTCATAACACTTAATTATGTACCAGCCAATTACATTCCATGAATTTGTTGTTCTTATGTCATAATTCATTAAGACATAAGCTAAATTTTATCTAAGCCACTATTTCATCTACGTGAGTATTGTAACTTAAGTTCAATATTTCCACCATATTCAAAAAAATAAACTCCATGGAAAAATCCAATTATACTCCGTGAATATTTCATCTAAATATTTTAATTCATCAAGACACATGGTCAATTTCACTTTACAAGCGGTTTCCAAAATTAGGGTTCATGTTCGTCTTTCTCTCATTTAAAAGATTGTCCATTATTTTGATATATAACCATAACATCATGAATTTTCATTGATCTTATTAAAACATATCATTAAATTTTCCTTCCATAAAAGCACACAAAACTACCCTTTTTAATTCCACCATTAAAACTCATCTAAGGTTAAAAAAAAGGAAGAGGATAATACCTTTGATCCTAATGATAGAGTTGGATTCTTGATTCTCTTGAGATTTAGTTGAATCAAGCTTCCTGTCTTGGACTCAGCTCAAAATCGCATAAATCGCATATGAAGCTTTGGAAGGAGTTTTGTTTGAAAGTGAAGATAAAGTAGTAACTCCCTCATTTTTACTCGTTTTGTGACGTCTGTCATTACGCGTCGTGTTACCGGACCTTTACATGTCAGATTCTCACTAGGTTCCATCATGTAATTTAATTTTTACGCATTGCCTTCTACACAACTTGGCATTATACTTCCGAAGGCGTCGCGTAAGCTTTCTTATTTTAGCATTGTACTTCTACACAACTTGTCAGATAACCTTACTTTTATCTGTCACGTTATTGACATCATCCAATTTAATAATTTACTTCACCGATTATGCGTTGCATAAATTCACCATGGTGTGTCACGGTTTATTGCTTGCATTTCTCATACTTAACCAAATTCCTTGCTTTACCCTTGTAACCAATTAATACACCATTAAGTGATCTAAACGTAAGTCTCAAAGATCAAAATAACATGTACCAACATAATTACAAGATATAGTGTTAATATTTCATAGTATTCGTAAAAAGTAACCAAAATGCCCTTATGTTCAAAATAACTATGAAGCATGAGCTTACAACCAATTTAACTTACATTAGTATTACACCTTCTCATGTATTATTAGCTACAGGTCATTCTCATGTATTATTAGCTACAGGTCAGGTGTTACATAAAACATTTACAATAATCGAACTGGATAGCCCCGGAGTCAACCCGGAGCACCGGGAGCAACTATACAACCATGAAACTAATGTTGCTAAATCCATACAATATGCATCTATGTTTATTGTTTATTGATCATGTCATATGCAGGGGTAACCGATGACTATATTATATTTCAAGTTTTACAAGTGAGTTTGATGTAACATGTATAATACAATTGCATCTCAATAACTACCTCTCGTATATAAATCGGACAAGATCATTTGTGTCCTCTATCAAGATATTAAATGACATGATTAAGAGATTAAACAATATTTGATAGTTGAAAAATAGTATGGCCTAGCTGGTTAATGAAACCATGTCCCTAGCTTATTTGAACAAATAAAAATATTTTGAAATATTACACTAGTTCTTTATAAGAAACCAATATAATTTTTAAGCAAATCATATGGTTGATGTTTGCAAGATACATTCGAGTCATATTAAATAAAACAAAAAATCTTACGGAAAATAATTACTATAAATCCTATATAACAAAACCATAAAAAAAATTATAATTTATGAAAATGTAAATTGTTTCATATCAAAAACATAAGAAAATACTAATCAACAATAGTATTATAAGGATAACTACCATAGATATTCTTACCTAGAGTTGTGGCACGAACTCAAAACAAGTTTATCTAACTTCTTGGGTGTTACGGAGATGTATCTTTCCACATGTACGGATTTTACATGAAAATAAACATAATTTTTGTTATCTAACAAAAAATATAGCTTTGTCATTTATGTTGATACAAAATGAAAAAATAATTGACAAGTACTTACTTTCCAACTAAGTTCATCCTAAATCAACCATTCATTTAATGAGATAATAGTTACACTACCAACCATCTTTTTGTTGGTTGCATTAAATTTAATTGCAAGTATATTGATTAAATAAAGACTCGAGTCTAAGCATTGCATCATACAATGAGAGATCATTAGAACACGACCCATCGGTCTGTTGCGGTAATTGAAGTAAAGAACTTATCTTAAGTTAAGTCTGTTTACGAAGGAGTAGGAGTCTCCAATAAGGATCAAGTTTGTAACTCGAAGGTTACAATTGAAAGTCCAACATAGTATAAAGAGCGGCTGCAAGATTGAGCACCGCCAGCAGTCAAGTAGTCCAAGAGGACATAAGAGTTACGGTTATTACCTAGGATGAAAAGATAACATATGGAGTCATTATACAAGCTCTGTTTCGTTGATGATTTTGGGACGTAATCATCCTAAGGGGGAGATAACTGTAACGCCCGCATATTCGGGCTACTCAATTTAGAGATAATAAGCGTTAAAAATGAATTTTTGATAGAAGATTATTTAACATAAATAATCTTAACCAAAATTATAGTATATGTCACAAGGTTTCCGTACATATAAAGAACGTTGAAATCCGACATAAAACGAAGAAGTTGTGACCCGTCGAAGTTTTGCGACAAAATCGGCACGGCGCCGCATATCATAAAAAGTGAATTTTTGATAAACTACTTTTTAGCCTTAGTGATATAAACAAAAATTGTAGTATACGTTAAACCGAGAACCTACATAAAAAGAATGTTCAAATCTACTTAATTAGAGGAAGATATGATTTTTCTAAGATTTTGCATAGCAGTATACAGCCCAGAAATCGAATTTTAGATCGATCGATTATTAGCCGACACAACCTAAAAGAGAATTGAAGATTTCGTTAATAGGAGCTCAACGATATAAAGACAGACGAAAACGGACGTCGAATGAAAAAGTTGTGAATTTTTAACAGACTTTAACTGTCTAAGCCTGTTAAAATATAACTTTAAAAATAAAATTAAAATTAGCCGACGGAGTATAAACAAAAGTTGTAGATCACGTCGCTACCTTCGCGTGGATATAAAGAACGTCAAAAACAGAGCTCGTATATGAAAGTTACGGAATTTAGAAGATAATTAAATTATGGGTTATGTTGCGAGGCTGACACGTGGCACCATCTCAGCCACAGCTTCCTCCACACGCCTTGCCACCAGATGGTGACACTTGGCACCCCAACACGTCGTGTTGGGCTCATTAACACGTAGTCTTGGACAGTTTTCCAGCTTATAAATAGAGGCGCAAATCACCTCATTTTTCACACCATTCTAACCCATTCTCTCTCAAACCTCCCCAAACCCTCTAAGCTTTTCCCTATCACATCCTAGGTGTTAGAAGCGAGTCCCAGGGTGCCATAAGGCTCCGAGAAGAAGAGCTTTCGGCTCAGAAGTTCTGCCCGCGTAGAGTCCGATTCCACGCTAAACCCCCTGTAAGTGAGTTATGCTTACCATACTTTAAGTATAACTTATGTTTATGTTCATTATCGTTATTATGAAACTATAAACAAGATTTATCAGTGATTCAAAGTCGTTATACTGATCTATCTACTTACGGGAGAGGTATCTAGAATGGTCACGTTGGCTTGGTTGTTGGATTTCAGAAAAGCTATATGTTGAAATGGTCCTGTCTCCCAACTGTCCTACCTGGCTGATCCTTACTTGATAGATCATGAAAGTAGACTTTGAGTTAATGATGAATCTAGACTAATAATTAGTCTCATTTTGAATCGTCAAATGAAAAGATAGTTGCTAGAAGCGAAGTGCTGCCTAAATTTTGAGTCGTCACTTTAACAAGTGAGTTCATAGTCCCTAGGTGTTAGAAGTGAGTCTCAGGGCGCCATAAGGCTCCGAGAAGAAGAGCTTTCGGCTCAGAAGTTCTACCCGCGCAAAGTCCGATTCCTCGCTAAACCCCCCTGTATGTAACATCCGGCATTTCGGGGATGTCAGTTTGTGTTTCAATTTGGAGGATTTAGGAGGGACTCGACGAGTCGAGAGTCTGACTCGTCGAGTCACGTCGAGTTGATTGCAGGTATTTAATGAAAGGACTCGACGAGTCCAAGTTTGGACTCGCTAAGTAGGTGCTGGGCAGAGAAAACCCTAAGTTCCAGGGTTGGAGCCTATTTAAAGGAACTTATGACCTTGGATGCGCCTCATATCTCCTGTGAGAAACCCTAAATCGCCAATGGAGCCTTGGGAGAGTTCTTATGATGAAATCAAGTAATTTGGTGGGTTTTGTGGAAGGAAAAGAGTATGACTCAAGCAAGGAACGAGATGGGGGCAGTGGATCTAGCATCTCTTCGCATGGGACTGCTGAAGGAGGTATGCATCTATACTCATTCTCGTGTATTTGGTGGTTTTCTTGAATCTAGGGTTTTCTTATTCCTTCTTTAGCTTGGATTCGAAGCTTATGAGGTCCCAAGGTGGAATAAGTCTTAGATCTGGACCTTAAGAGGTCCAGAGAGTCCCAACCATTCTGCTTTATGCTGTTCTATTGGAGATATGGATCTAGGTTGCCATTTTAGGAGCTATTTCTTCATATAAGGTCATAAGAGTGTTGCATGAGCTTAAAGTTTGAACCTTTATGTGATATTTGGGTGTAAGAAGTTCAGATCTATAAGTTAGAGAAACAGATCTGACCTCAGAAGGTCATTTGAGTGATGCCATGGAGGGAACTCGCCGAGTCCATATGGGGACTCGACGAGTCGAGTCGGGGTTGCCCCGCGATTCGTGACAGGAGGAACCCGTCGAGTGGAAGGATGACTCGACGAGCCAAGAGAGGCTAGAAGGATTCAGAGGACCCGCATGGACTCGCCGAGTCGCCCATGTGCACTCGACGAGTCGGGTCAAAGTTTGACCGTTGACTTTCGTTGACCTTAGGGTTCTGGTCAACACTGATTCAAGAGAGTTCAGAGAGGGGTAGAATGGCCTTCTACCCAATCTTTAGAGATGAGGCTATGAGAGAATATTGATCGCGAATGTTATTTGTATAATAGGAGGAGGCTAGGTCGGGACGTTGAGCTCGAGAGTTTATCCGACTTCATTGAGGTGAGTCTTCTCACTATACTGTACCTGGAAGGGTACCTATGTGTGACCGGAAGGTCTTGTATACTATGAGATGTATGTGCTATATGCGGTTGTGTGATATGTATGTGTTATGTATGTTATGTATGGTAAGGACTGGAAGGTCAAGATGATATGGACCGAAAGGTCAAGAGGTTACGGACCGGAAGGTCGATACGGGTGGGACCGGAAGGTCTACCGGGATTCGGGACGGAATCCCCTGAGACACATGGATCGGAAGATCCTACAAAGTTATGGCCTGGAAAGGCGTATGTGTTGTATGTGGTATCTTGGGGAACTCACTAAGCATTTATGCTTACAGTTGTTGTGTTATGTGTTTCAGGTACTAGCAAGGATCGCGGGAAGGCCCCGGCATGGTCTGTACACACTGATGAAGATTTATGTACTTGAGATTCTGGGGTTGTTCATTGAGATATTATGTGATACAATGGGTTTTGTTATGAATGAATTATGTTTTAAAAACGAAAAATTGTTTGAAAATTTACGTTGTTACAAGTTGGTATCAGAGCCTTGGTTTGAGGGATTCGGATGCACCTTCGGGCGTATCTGAACTCAAACTAAGGATTTGAGAAAGTTTTTCATAAAAAGGAACAATTTTTCTAAAAGAGTAAAAGACTGTGAGAAAAGCAGAAAGGAGCAGTGTGTACGATCAGCCAGCGCCCGAGCGGTGATTTCCCAAAATACCCGTACATTATGTATTATGAGATATGATATGATATGCTATGCATGCTAGCGTAGGCTAGGTATTCATATTAGGACTAGAGTGGCCTGATTTGTGATGCCTTAGCCTAGGAGATTACTGTTGCTATGTGATGCTTCGAGAGTGATTAGGTAGCAGTGAGGAGCTTATGAGAGGTCTACCGAAGGGTAGCCTATGCTTAGCGAGGTGTAGAGTACTTGTGATCTGAGATCCTAGGAGGAGGACTTGGGATGAATACTGATGCGGTGTGAAAGGTAGTATAGGGCCCGTACTACTGGAAACATCGGATCAGTGAGCAGTCCAAGTAAGAATCCTTAGGGTACCAAGGAACAAGTAGGGTTGGGTGATCGAGTGCGAGTATACTCGATCGAGTCTCTAGTATCTTTGTGTTGTGTTTCAGAGACATCATGGTTGGTACACCACACACACCGGAGAGCAGCGGTGTTAGCGATGATGAGATTCGCCGTATGATTCATAACGAGATGACCGTGGCGATCCGGAAGGCTAATCCGGAGGATGATAAGTAGCGGATTGAGAAGTGATGACATGGTTCGAGTACCATGATAAGTAGCGGATTGAGAAGTGATGACATGGTTCGAGTACCATGATAAGTAGCGGATTGAGAAGTGATGACATGGTTCGAGTACCATGATAAGTAGCGGATTGAGAAGTGATGACATGGTTCGAGCACCATGATAAGTAGCGGATTGAGAAGTGATGACATGGTTCGAGTACCATGATGAGTAGCGGATCGAGAGGTGATGTCATGGTTCGAGTGCCATGATGTGAGGTGGAATGAGAAGAGGGAACATGGTTCGAGTACCATGATTCGTAGAAGATTAAGAGGAGATAACATGGTGCAGGTACCATGATTCATAGCAGATCGAGAGGTGGCTACGCGGTTTGAGTACCATGACATGTGGCGGTTAGTATTTCTGGTTTTTACCGGTTATTTCGTGGGGATTGTCTAGACTGGGATCAGAGGTGAATGAGTATGGGGCCAGAAGGCCTTGATGAACAAGTTTTAGTGGAGCATCCCTTAAAAAGGGAAATCGAGTGAGCTCTGAGGGATTGTGGGTGATATGCCAGTTGGAGTCACAAGACTCAGGGATGAGTAGGGATGATGCGTTATGGGAGAATACGGTCTGGGCTGGGCGACCAGCCGATAGTGGAGAGGTCACTTTCTGTGACCCGAGTGGTGCTATATCCGTTTCCTGTGGGAGACATAAGAGGTGTTGAGATTTCGGTTTTTGAGTTGGGGGTGAGCCCTGTGGGATTGCCCGGATGGTGATCTTCAAACAGAGTATGTGGCAGAGGTCTGCCGCGAGGTAAAGATATAGCTTGAACAGGTCGTCAGTGGGGACTGAGATGGTCAAGGACTAGGAGACACCCTAATTGAGTATAGTAGGGCATGTGTTAGCTAGAACGTCGGACGATCAAGAGGAGTATATCAGGGCGGTGGCCCTTATTGTCTTTGATAGGTATTAAGAGTGGAAATATGGTTTCTGCTCTTATGATAAGTGACGCGATGGAACGTTGGTTGAGGAGTCGATGATAAGGAGTACGGTAGATCATTACTTCCAGACTAAGAGTCAGGGTTAATACCGGACGGTTGGGAGGTCCGGTGATGGAATGGTGTGAGATTCTGAATGACTAAAGGCAATCATGGTAGGAAGTTCTGAGGATTTCATCTGAGTTTCGGGGCATTGGAGTTGCTCAATCTCTGTCAAGAGATCATCGAGCGTTGTGTAGCACCTTCCAGGAGTCGGTGCGATGTTAATGGTGGAAACAGTCTGTGGGATAGATTGCTGGTGCATCGATTGGGGTTGGTTCGAACCCTAAGTGGGGGAGAACCGGGTATTTTATTGAGGGGATTAGAGATTCGATCGAGAACGGTTAGAGATCTGGATACGGAGAGATCGGCAGTGCGAACTCATGAGCCCAGGGTTATTGGTGATTGAGATGAGGTGCAGAGCGAGATAATGAATGTGTTATGTTTGAAAAGGATGAGTGTCTCCACGGCAATTGGACATTGGTCGGAGACCTTGGGGTGAACGGAAATTCTTCGAGGTCAAAATGGTGAATTCGAGATGGTTGGCTCGTAGGGTGAGTTCGACGGTTGAGAAATTTTGGGTCAATAATGGGGCTGTTATTTAGCTTGGGAAGGGCAGAAGATTAGACAACCAATTTCAGGTTGTGGATCAGGAAGATCAGTGGATGAGACGAGATGTCGTAAGGTTCTATGGTGGTGTATCGAGGTATCCGAATTTAATGCATTGGATTTCGGATAATTTTGAGTCTTGAGTGGAGACGGCAAGTGGTAGGTCAAACATCTACGATTCCAGTGGGAGTCCTTTCGGTTAATGACAGAAAGTGAGATTGTCCAAGAATATGGATTACAGCAGAGAAGGGTGTTTTATTATGGCGATTGCCGCCAGATATAGTGATGCATAATTTGGGTAAGTGCATGCACCTATATATGATTGGTCCGCGGAGGGTGTAAGTCAGTTAGAGGTTATTGTGATGCTACGGGAAGCCGTACTACTCACTGGTCAGAGGTTGTGGTGATGCTACGGGAAGCCGTATTACTCACTAGTCAGAGGTTGTTGTGATGCTACGGGAAGCCGTAGTACTCACTAGTCAGAGGTTGTGGTGATGCTACGGGAAGCCGTGGTACTCACTCGTCAGAGGTTGTTGTGATGCTACGGGAAGCCGTAGTACTCACTGGTCAGAGGTTGTGGTGATGCTACGGGAAGCCGTAGTACTCACTGGTCAGAGGTTGTGGTGATGCTACGGGAAGCCGTAGTACTCACTAGTAAGAGGTTGTGGTGATGCTACGGGAAGCCGTAGTACTCACTAGTCAGAGGTTGTTATGATGTTACGGGAAGCCGTAGTACTCACTAGTAAGAGGTTGTGGTGATAATGCGGGAAGCCGTAGTACTCACCAGTCAGTTAGAGGTTGTGGTGATACTGCGGGAAGCCGTAGTACTCACCAGTCAGTGAGAGGTTGATGTGGTGCTACGGGAAGACGTAGTACACACTAGCTAGCGAGAAGTTGTTATGATAAAGTACTCTTTGATCAGAGCATGGCGCAGAAGAGTTTTAGGCATGGGGTGTCTCTAATTTATGAGTTTTTGGGAACCTGGTGGTCGGACCAGGGGCGAGATCGGGGTCTCCTCAATGTTAGGGGATCATTATGTTCTGAGTAAGGTGTGGTCATTGCAATCCGAAAGAATGGGATAAGTGAGGTACGCATGAGTTGCAGGAAATGAGTTCTGAGTTGAGTGCTTCATTAGGACGAGTGGTTCCAACTCTGGGTCGGACCAAACTCCCGAGTTTGAGTTTGGCTCTGGTGGTGCATTGGATAGGCGAGATGAGGTTCTGGATTCTGAGGTGGGTTCCATGTTGAGGAGTAGTATTTGTCATCTGATGTCTTAGACCTGTGTGGGTCAGTACTCGGGTACGGGAGGCACCGCAAGTTGCTTAGAACTATGAGTAACAGATGACAGAGGTCGAGGTCGAGCCGATATTCAGTTGGGAAGGTAGCATTCGCTTAGGGTTAAGCGGACTTCATTACTCGAGGGTCACATTGGGCCGATGTGGTTAGTAAAAAGGAAACCCTGAAGACGGTTGGGATAATGCAACGGATGACCCTGGAGGTTCAACTATTAGGTCGAGATCAGACCTGGTACTCGGTGTTAAAAAGGTATACGAGGAATGGAGCTGAGGCTTTTGATTTTTTTTTATGTTTGAGGACACTTCAGAGCGAGCACGATTATTCCTTAGGGTTTGAGGGTAGAGAGTTGATAATTCTTTGTTCGGTGGTTTCTGATAGCAGTTCAGTGGATGATCCCTGCTGGGACGTGAACCCTCCCGTTTCTTGGGTCGTGAATCGGATGGTTGCTATTTTTGGTATGAGGGATCGGTAGCCGATTGTTGGATTATGTCGGGAGAGAATCTGAAGGGTTGGGTTTCCTCCGGGATTGGGAATCCTTGTTGGGATCCAGGTGTCCAGAGAGGATGGAAGCTGTGTGGCATGAGATCCTATCGATGGTGCCATTTGGTTATTGGATTCGATCTGTATGTGGAGGAGCGATTTCGAGGGTTAATCTAATTTAAGTGGGGGAGAATTGTAACATCTGGGATTTCGGAGATGTCAGTTTGTGTTTCAATTTGGAGGATTTAGGAGGGACTCGACGAGTCGAGAGTCTGACTCGCCGAGTCACGTCGAGTTGATTGCAGGTATTTAATGAAAGGACTCGACGAGTCCAAGTATGGACTCGCCGAGTAGGTGCTGGGCAGAGAAAACCCTAAGTTCCAGGGTTGGAGCCTATTTAAAGGAACTTATGACCTTGGATGCGCCTCATATCTCCTGTGAGAAACCCTAAATCGCCAATGGAGCCTTGGGAGAGTTCTTATGATGAAATCAAGTAATTTGGTGGGTTTTGTGGAAGGAAAAGAGTATGACTCAAGCAAGGAACGAGATGGGGGCAGTGGATCTAGCATCTCTTCGCATGGGACTGCTGAAGGAGGTATGCATCTATACTCATTCTCGTGTATTTGGTGGTTTTCTTGAATCTAGGGTTTTCTTATTCCTTCTTTAGCTTGGATTCGAAGCTTATGAGGTCCCAAGGTGGAATAAGTCTTAGATCTGGACCTTAAGAGGTCCAGAGAGTCCCAACCATTCTGCTTTATGCTGTTCTATTGGAGATATGGATCTAGGTTGCCATTTTAGGAGCTATTTCTTCATATAAGGTCATAAGAGTGTTGCATGAGCTTAAAGTTTGAACCTTTATGTGATATTTGGGTGTAAGAAGTTCAGATCTATAAGTTAGAGAAACAGATCTGACCTCAGAAGGTCATTTGAGTGATGCCATGGAGGGAACTCGCCGAGTCCATATGGGGACTCGACGAGTCGAGTCGGGGTTGCCCCGCGATTCGTGACAGGAGGAACCCGTCGAGTGGAAGGATGACTCGACGAACCAAGAGAGGCTAGAAGGATTCAGAGGACCCGCATGGACTCGCCGAGTCGCCCATGTGCACTCGACGAGTCGGGTCAAAGTTTGACCGTTGACTTTCGTTGACCTTAGGGTTCTGGTCAACACTGATTCAAGAGAGTTCAGAGAGGGGTAGAATGGCCTTCTACCCAATCTTTAGAGATGAGGCTATGAGAGAATATTGATCGCGAATGTTATTTGTATAATAGGAGGAGGCTAGGTCGGGACGTTGAGCTCGAGAGTTTATCCGACTTCATTGAGGTGAGTCTTCTCACTATACTGTACCTGGAAGGGTACCTATGTGTGACCGGAAGGTCTTGTATGCTATGAGATGTATGTGATATATGCGTTTGTGTGATATGTATGTGTTATGTATGTTATGTATGGTAAGGACCGGAAGGTCAAGATGATATGGACCGGAAGGTCAAGATGATATGGACCGAAAGGTCAAGAGGTTACGGACCGGAAGGTCGATACGGGTGGGACCGGAAGGTCTACCGGGATTTGGGACGGAAGTCCCCTGAGACACATGGATCGGAAGATCCTACAAAATTATGGCCTGGAAAGGCGTATGTGTTGTATGTGGTATCTTGGGGAACTCACTAAGCATTTATGCTTACAGTTGCTGTGTTATGTGTTTCAGGTACTAGCGAGGATCGCGGGAAGGCGCCGGCATGGTCTGTACACATTGATGAAGATTTATGTACTTGAGATTCTGGGGTTGTTCATTGAGATATTATGTGATACAATGGGTTTTGTTATGAATGAATTATGTTTTAAAAACGAAAAATTGTTTGAAGATTTACGTTGTTACATTGTAAGTGAGTTATGTTTACCATACTTTAAGTATAACTTATGTTTATGTTCATTATCGTTATTATGAAACTATAAACAAGATTTATTAGTGATTCAAAGTCGTTATACTGATCTATCTACTTACGGGAGAGGTATCTAGAATGGTCACGTTGGCTTGGTTGTTGGATTTCAAAAAAGCTATATGTTGAAATGGTCATGTCTCCCACCTGTCCTACCTGGCTGATCCTTACTTGATAGATCATGAAAGTAGAATTTGAGTTAATGATGAATCTAGACTAATAATTAGTCGCATTTTGAGTCGTCAAAGGAAAAGACAGTTGCTAAAAGCGAAGTGTTGCCCGAATTTTGAGTCGTCACTTTAACAAGTGAGTGCATAGTCCCTTTCATGAACATGATTTTAATGCACGTATTAATTAAAGTATTAAACATATGTTTATGAGTGAAATATTTGATATTGCCTAAAATACGTGTTAGAGCATATCTAATAATATATGATGATTTAGGGTACAAAGTAAGCCTAAATTAATTAAGATGAATATTGGGTAGTATCTCCTTATGAGTTTGGGTGAGATATACATTGAGGGTAGAACATTAAAATATGTCATTAATCTGAGAGCATGGATTAGACATAGTCATTCGTCCCTAGTCCGAAAGTATGGATTGGGCATAGTCATTTATCATTGATCCGAGAGCATGGATTAGACATAGTCGTTCATTTCTGATCCGGGAGTATGGATTAGGTAAAGCCATTCATTTCTGATACAGGTGTATGGATTAGGTAAAGTGGTTCATTTTAGATCCAAGAGTATGGATTGTGACGTTGTGAGGATCGACGGGGTGGGGTAAAATTGTTTATATGAGGTGAAATTGTATATTGCGAGTTCTAAGATATATATGATATAACATTGTGGGATTGAAATCCCTATATACTCACCAGGTTTCCCAACCTGGCCCACTCAGTTTATTTGTATCACATGTATCGATGCGAAGATACATTACACTGAGAGATTAAAGGAGATGTAATTCATTAGTGTAAATGAATGTAAGGTCTGTTTCTACTTATGTTTCTATATTGACGATGACATCCCAATGTTTTAATATAAATAAAATACATTTCTTCAAAAATGCTTTGATAATAAATTTATCATATTTTTTGGAACAAATTCCGCAATATTATTTTTCAAAAAGAATGCTCTGATTTTAAAATAAGCATAAATAAAATTTTTAAAATGACCGTGAACTTGTGGATGTCACATGTTCATTCAACTCCTTTTTTTGTAATCATGATTTCTATCTTTTAGAATCTCAACGATCCTACTGTAATCCCACATAACATCAATCATTATCGCAAAAGGCTAAAAATCTAACTAAGTCTGCAACAATTGCGGAGTAGGGGATAAAGGAACAACACGATTACAACATTGCATAAGATCAATCAGAATGCAGGAACGTAGAGCCTTTAAGATGTAGGGGTGTGGGATCATAATACTTAATACTAAGGATCCCCCATGGTTTTTCATGCATATTTCAACTTATTAAGGGATCTCATTCTGTAACATCCCGAAATTCAGGTACATCTCTTATACCCTTCTTCTTTTCCAAGTTGTCAATTGGCCCTTAAAAAGGAAATGCTAGGCTTGTGAGTACGCTGGGCGTACTGAGGAGTACGCTGCGCGTACTCGCGCGCTTAATTGGTACGCGGATTCATCCGGGTACGCTGGGCGTACCAAGGTTACGCTGGGCGTAACCGGCCCAGATGCAAAACCCTAATCCTTAAGCCTCCCTATTTAAAGAACCTTATGACCCCTTTGTTGGCCACCTTTCTCCAGAGTCTTATCTCCTCAAAACCCTAGATCTCGTTCATATAGCAAGGAGGTGCCTTGGAGAGCTTGTTGGTGTGTTCTTAGCCATTTGAGTGAAGTGAAAAGCTTTGGAAGAGGAAGAGTTAGAGCTCAAGCTTGTAGATCCGAGTTTAGCAGTGGGAAAAGCTCCAGTTTGAGGTATAAAGCTTCATACTTTCCATCTTTTCTGTTTGTTTCATAAGAAGGATGTTTTAGGGTTTTTGTCCCCCAAGTTTATGGCTTTATGAGTTGTTGAGTTCTTGGAAGCCGAGATCTGTCCCATGCTAGCTCATTTAGGGTTGTTATGTGATAAAAATACAGTCTTGGTTGTCAAAAGTCGTTCATGCATGAGATATGGACCCTTAAAGGTTGGAAATGGAGTAGTTTGGGTGTTGGTGACTTCCACAGCCATGCAAAGGCTTAAAGTCACCGACTTTATGGATTAAGTCGTATTAGAGAAGTCAGATCTGGAAATTGGATGCAAGTCTTAACTGATTAAGACCCAAAAATCAAAGAAGACTGAAACTGGGAATTACGCCGGGCGTAATCCCAGTACGCGGGGCGTAGGGGTCGCGTTCCCCCGTTTCTGTAAGGTTGTCGGGTACGCCCAGCGTACAGATTTAGTACGCGCAGCGTAACCCGGAGAGGGTTGACTTTTGTTGACTTTTAGGGTTTTGGTCAACTTTTGGACCTTGGGTCAAGGAGGGGTAAAATAGTCTTTTACCCTTATGTGGGGTTGTAGAAAGGAATGTAGTCTAGCCTTGAGAGCCGTTAATGATTTGAAATAATTACTTGATGTGATTAGGCGGGGCTAGGTCGTTGTTTCGAGATTCAGGGATATCAAGCACGTGAGTTACTAGACGCCACACGAGGTGAGTCTTCTCACTATACATTACCTAGAGCGGTATTTATGTGTAGACCAGAGGGTCTTGTATGCTATGTGTATATATGAGATTATGTGCATTGTGTTATATGTATGCTATGTGTTGAACAGACCGGGCCGGAGGGCCTAACGATATAGACCGGACCGAAGGGTCCGACGACACTGACTGGACCGAAGGATCCGACGAGCTATGACCGGACCAGAGGGTCCAACGAGCTACGGGACTGGAGGGACCCGCTGAGACATATCGACCGGAGGGTCGTACTATAGCCTTGAGTGGCGTATGTGTTGTATGTGGTATATTGGGGAGCTCACTAAGCATTTATGCTTACAGTGTTGTGTTATGTGTTTCAGGTACCAGTGAGGATCGCGGGAAGGCGCCGGTTTGATCAGTACACACATGAGGAGTTTTTACTTATTTTGATCTTGGGATGTGATGTTATGAATTGATTTTGTGGAACAATGACATTTATAACAATTATGAATGAAAGTGTGTTTTTAAAATGTGAAAAATTGTTTTAAAAATATGGGTGTTACACATTCTTATGATCATAGCTTGGTGCTCATGCATAACCTAGGCTAACGACTTTGAAATTGGATCAATTATGTTGACGTTGGTTGGGGCTTCACATATCTTCATGCAGCCTCTCTTCGTGATCTCACTTACAAGAAGATAATTTATGAGTATGTGTTTGTAAATCTAATGTGACATTGTTTCTCACTTAAGCAATTGCCATTGTGATAATATTGTTAATCACATTCGTTATTCTGTTAACCTCCCTGAGCTCCAAACTGAGTTTTATGATCCAAACACTTCTTCTATTTGTGTCACGTGTTGCTAAATGATGTGTTTTGTAGTGTAAATAATCAATTGCGATGTGCTTCAATTTCTTCCAATTAACAACATATTTGGTAAAATAAAACAAAAAGCTTGACTCGGAAATGCAGTAGTATTTATTCCCTTGGTAGCTCGTATCAATGTAAATTTTTATGTTAGGTCTTCATCAACAACTCCATATAGAATATACATATCTTTAGTTCTTCTTAGGTATTTAAGTATGTTCTTCGTTACCATCCACTAACCCTCATAAATCATGCTTGAGGGCCTAAAGAGATTTTAGGTCTAGTATACTACATGGTATACATGATAATCTAATAGCCAAGATATGTGGGATTTTACTTATATTTTCACATGAAACATTCTAACTAAGATGTATCTTATTCAATTTTAAGTCATGCAACATTAGAATGAATCTATGTTTGGAGTCATTCATTTCTAACATCTTTTAAACTTTGTCTATATACGAACATTGACTTGCCAAATGAGTCATTTTGTTCTATCTTAACAGATTTTGACTCTAAGGATATAATTGGCATCTCTATAGTCTTTCTCATAGAAACACATTCCAAGCTAAGACTTAACACTCTCAAAAATTCAAATGTTCGATCATATTTGTAGTATGTTATCTACATACAAAATGGAAGATAATTGCACTCTTGCTGAATTCTTGTAAACAAAAACTTAGTCTTTCTCTTTTAGATAACCAAACTCTTTGGCATTTTCATCGAAAAGAATATTATGACTCCAAGATCATTATTTTAATTCATATATGGATTTCTTAAGCATGCATATTTGCTAGGAATTTTCGGATCCTCAAAACCATCAGATTGGGTCATATATACATCATTTTCCAAGTTCATGTAAAGCAATGCAATTTTCACATTTTTTTCATATAAAATAATCATAATATGAAATTACGAATATTAAAGTCTTTCTCGAATCCAATTTCATGTTAAGGAATGCCACTTTTGAATAAACAAAGAGCCATTATACTTGAAGTAACTTCTAAATGACCTTGGTTTGTCCAATATTTGCTACTAGTGAATCGTATTAGGAAGAGCTCAATTCATGTGGTTAAAAATTTAGCTTTCAATTTATGGACAAAACACATTCATGTTTGAGAATATATTTTGTGTGGATATCTACAAAGATGAGATGACTACATTATATAAGATTCACATGGATGATAACACAAACATATGCGTTTACCAAGGCTCTCGTTGTAGAGAACTTGAAGCAAACGAAACATCATTTGTTTTCTCAACTATTAATGTCATCTCAACATTTTAAAGGAAATATCATTATTAAATAACCTATTATAGTCTTAGTATTCATATGGTATGATACATTCGTTGACTTTGGTCATTTTATGGATTTGGAAAAGTGATGGCAGTGATGGCCATGTTGAAGCTCATGTAACATTTTGACGAATTAATATAATTTTATGACTTATTTCTTCCTACTATTCTCCATTGGTGTTTTGTGATTATTTTCGACTTTTGACCCTTGATTGTACACTTGCTACCGAAGATTCAAAATGTCGATGGAAAATGCATGTGCCCATTTAGAGACAATGTGTTCTCTGAGCTTGCTTGCTTTTTTATTTCCTTAGAGAAAATATAAATCTTATGATTTTTTACCATGGATTCTTCAATTAAGGTGCCATGAAGGTTATAGTCGTTGAATCAATGACATCAATCCGTGTTAGATTTAAAACCACCTGGGAGTTCGAATGGTCCTCAAGAAGCTTTATGTCACATGTTCATATCAACCAAAATGATGCCCATTGTTTCTATTTCTTCTTCACTTGTTCTTCATTGTCCTTGAGGAGCTATTTGATATTAGCCAATTTGAGGAGGCTAGTCTCCCATAGAAGTTAACAATAAGAACTAGAATCTGGGGCAATTTTCTATATATATTCAACAAAAATGCAATTACGATTTATAGAAATCATGGAACTAAGCTAATGCTAAAAACAGGGATCATGCATGCAAAAACTAAACGTGCTTCCTAAAAAGTGGTAAGTAACTCTTTATTGAAGAAATGCAATTAGACCAAGTCTTCTCCTGGTATCATGTCATACAGATGACACCTTGACTGCTTTAATTCTTGTAACGGGCTGGAATCCTACCTGGCTCAGAGATCGATTTTGTAGAATATGGTGGCACCATGTATTCTTCAAGGAGTTCATCCACCTTGGGGATAAGGAAGCGATCTTTAATGGTGATTGAGTTGAGATCCCGATAGCCTACACAAAAGTGCCATGTATCACATTTTTTTGTAAGGTCACACCTTATGATCTGATGAGTCAAACACTCTATATGCTAACTGCCAGCGCCAATGCTAACATTAGCACCAGCGCCAGCGTATCAAAGCCTTATCAACGTCAACATTTAGCTAGTAATCTAATGTAATTTTTGTATATTAGGTAATTATACAGATATGTATAAAATAGATAGAAAATCTGATATCTTGGTGATAAGGAGCGGATCTTAGTATAAATTATATACAATCCCTTGATTGAAGGGATATACTAGTACAGTTTAGTATATATTCAATATTAGGGTGAAACCCTATTGTAGTCATCTTGGTGACCGTCTTTGTGACAACCTGTTTTCTTGGTGAAAACAACTCTTTTTTTGGTGAAAGACAACTTTTGTGATTATTTCATGTTCTTATCTTTTTATGATATTTGTTTTGCTTAGTTTGTTATTGTTTATTATACTTGAAGTGTATCCGATTGATACAAACCTTCAATTGGTATCAGATCGGGTTTTTTGATACACTCAAGTTATCGTGTCGACTTCCTATAATCCCAAATCCTTTGGTCTCAGAAGGATTCTTCCTTTCGATGAGCACAACTTCGACATGTGGAAAACTAAGGTCATGGTTGTTCTTGAAAACGATGGACTATAAGATGCTTAAAATTGTTGAAAAAGGTCCTCGCATTCCTATGTATCAACCTATGTTCAACAATGCCCCTGTTGGTCCTTTGAAGCAAAAACCAAAGACTAGTTATGACGGAAATGAAAAGAAACTGATTAGTCTTGATGTGAAAGCTAGAGCAGCAATAGGAAACTCTCTTCCCTATCACGTGTAGCATCTTGTATAGAATTGTGGAAGTTCAAGCCACTACCATCAACAACTTCAATCGGAGATACGATCATTTCTTTGCTCAACAAGGTGACTAGGTGAGTCACTAACCCAAACTTTTAACAAGTTTAATTGTGTGGTAAATGATACGCATAGGCTGGGAACTATTAAGAATTCTTCTCCGTTAGTACTGAAGTTCTTGGAATCTCTTGGGAAAAGCTAGGAACATCACGCTGATAGAGTTAAACCTAACCTTCTAAAATTATCTAATCCCTACAACATGTAACCTAACATATTCTCTTAATAGTTAGTTGATATTATTGGAGGTCTCTAAAAACACAAAGCAAGCAACATTTGAGCATCGAGTAATCTAAGCCAGCACCTCACCTAATCAGGCCATTATATCCAATCAATCTGAAATCCATACTAGCATGCAGTTCCATACGGTTAATCAATAGACATATAAAGGCATCACTCCTAGCATTCTATCATGCAAATCTTGAGCAAATCCTGAGCAAATCCTTAACCCTAGTCTAGCATGCAATCCTCATATTCCTATACCAAAACAATAAGCATAACACATGTATGGGTATTTTGGGAAATACTTACTTGAGCTCGGCTGATTTCGTGCATCGTACCCCTTTCTATTAGAAAAACCTTTTTAGGAAAACTCATTTTCTTTTAAAAGATTTTATTAACTCCTCTGTTTGATTTCATACACACCCGATAGTTTGTCCAAATCCCTCGAACCAAGGGTCTAATACCAACTTGTAACATCCCAAAACTACCGAGAAATTTTTTTATTTTTATATAAGTCAAAACCATTCATTCATTATCTCAAAGATGATCAAAATAAAAGTATTCAAAACATCAGAGTAATTCACAAACATTTAGTGCATAATAAATCTTTAGGCGATGCAGTGCGATCAAGTCGGGCTCTTCCTTTTGAAACCAGAGGTACCTGAAAACATTTTAAACATAAACTGTACGCACAAAACTTAGTAAGTTCCCAAATACCACATACCATACAAGCAAAGGGCCCCGCCCAATGAGTATAACGAACCTTGCCCTAACTTGCATAAAAACCCTGCCTAATGAGTATAACGGGCCTCGCTCTGCCTCACATAACGAGCCCTTCCCAATGAGTATAACGGGCCTCACATAACGAGCCCTTCCCAATGAGTATAACGGGCCTCACCCTAACTCGCATAACGGGTCCTGCCCAATGAGTATAACGGGCCTCGCGCTAACTCGCATGACGGGCCCAACCCAATGAGTATAACGGGCCTCGCCCTAACTCGTATAACAGGCCTCACCCAACATACAAGACATGCAAGTATCACACAGACAATTAGAATCCTACAAACATAATATAGTGGGCCGACATTGGTGTCTTCGACCCACGAGTATAGTGAAGAGACTCACCTCAATCCAAAGATAATTGAATCTCACAATCGCCGCTGCTATAAGAGCTCCTCACACTAAACACATCCAAAACATCCCAAATTAATGATTAAGGTGCTAACCCATGATCAAAAGTCTATTCCATACACTCTTAATAGGGTAAAAGACCATTCTACCATTTCCAAGATAACCCCAACCAATCATGGACCAAAGACCAAAAATAGCCCAAGTAAACCTCTCGGAGCACGCCATGCATACTATCTCTTTACGCATTGCGTACCAAGCTCTCACATAAAGGAAAGATGCATTTCCCGTTACGCGCAACGTACGGTTGCGTTACGCCCCACGTAATCCCGCTGATGCTAAAATGCCTTTTTAAGTTCTTAATATTTTAAGACATTCCACTCAAAGCTCATGTCAAGTTCCTTATATATTTGTAATGGATAAGGTTTCCGAAATTACCCATTAAGATGGTCCAAACAACCAAGATCTAGTCTTTAAGTCTCAAAGGGACCAAAAATGCATTTTTCTTAACTTAATCCATTATGTCTAAGTCTCCAACCTTCGGATCTGAATCAATATGATGTTTAGATGGATAAAGTTTTCAACTTTATCCATAAAAAGGTCACAAAACTTTCAAGATCTAAACTTTATGCACTAAAATGGCCAAAAAGTGGCAAATATGACAAATGACTAGATCTATGAAACCAATGAGCAAGTTAGAAGCTTTTTACTCACAATGGTCCAGGAATGATGTAATCTTGCTGGAGCTATACTTGAACTTTTCTTATATATACTTTTCCATCACCTTGCTCTTCAAGATTATACCTTCTAATGGAGAAATAAGCTCATAAATGATGTCAAGGCTCAAAATAAAGAAAGATGAGGTTAGGGTTTCTCAAGAAATGATCTTAGGTGATGGAGGTTGGTAATGAGAGGGTTTCCCATAAGTTAGATCCCTTAAATAGGGCTCAAAACCGAATATTTAGGGTTTTGATCTACCCTGATTACATCCTGCGTAATTCGTTAAACCCCGTTACGCCCTACGTAATCCAAAATCCCCAATTTCCACTTCAACTTCAAACATCCATAACTTTTTCGTTTCAACTCCGTTTTCAGCGTTCTTTATATGCACAAAAAGGTATTGAAGAGCCCCATAATCTTGTTTAATTACTTTTGAGTTAAAACATACTGAACTAAAATCCTTAATTCATGAAAGAAGTCTGAAAAATCACTTTTCCCATTTTACCCTTTGACTCGAAAACACAAACCAAGAGCTTGGATCACATAACCAATACTATCCACATCCAATATGGTCCAAACCCTATTCCCTTAAAGCCCAAGTCCTTTACTTGATCCATTTATTATCCATAATCCCAAAATAAGAAACTTCTTGAAACAGGATGTTACACACACCTAATGCATTCATCAAATAATTTATTAGCATCAACATAAATCCTAAAGCATTTCTCTATCCACATATAACAGGCATACAAGGCATCTCTCCTAAATAGGTATCTAACATGCAACCCTAAGCATATCCTAATCCTAACACTAATATGCAGCTTATATCATATCATGATAAAACATAACATTCATGTATGGGTATTATGGGAATTACTTACTTGAGCCCGACTGATTGTATGCAACACACCCTATTTTCTTTAAGAAACCCTTTTTAGAAAACATTTTCTTGTAAAAAGATTTTAATATTTCCTCAGTTTGAGTCCAGACGCACCCCGTGCTAGCCTGAATCCTTCAAACCAAAGCTTTGATACCAACTTGTAACATTCCGAAAATACTAGGGTCAAATTTTCATTTTTAAAACAAATAAAACCATTATCCAAAACATGAGTATATTGTTTTCATAAAAATATCAGAGTAATCCCAAAATCTCATAGCGCGTAAATCATTAGTGGATGCAATGTAATCAAGCTGGCTCCTTTCCCTTGCTACTGGAAGTACCTAAAACATTTAAACGTAAACTGTAAGCACAAAGCTTAGTGAATAACCCAAAATATCACATACCATACATTATAGTGGGCCCCACCATAAAGGTATATTTCAACCCATGTGCATGTTATAATTCCACCATTGTCTTACCATCACTTCCATTGCTACAACCTCGTTGCAGTCTTTTCCACCATGGTCACACTATGGTCTTCCATGCAAGTGCTATGATCCAACCACCGTCTTGCATACAAGCGTTGTGATCGCACCAAAGTCTTTCATGCAAAAGTCACACAGACAATCTAGCATACATGACACCTAGTGTCCTATATAGTATAGTGAGAAAGAGTTGTAATCTTTTACTCGAAAATCCCATTGAATCAGCTACATGAAGCTCCTAACCAAACCTCAAACTACCACTTGAAACCTCTTCAAGTTTGACTAAAAGTCAATCTGGTCAAAAGTCATCAGTTAAGGTCAAAGTCAACTCAGCAGATTACCACATTGTGGCTGTTCTACGACAAAAGAGTCACGACAAGTCTCTCCACTACGTCGTGGTATGCATGTTACCACGTCCTGTGATCCGTTCAACACGACTTAATTGATTAAGCCCTTAATCCATTAAGCCACATACTCATATATTCCAAAAAGCCTCCTTAGACTCACATGTATCAAAAAAATCCTTGCTTTGTGGACATGCATGTCATGTACTCAAGTTAGGTCAAAATGAGAAGAATAGGGTTAAAATCCCATGCACGAAACCATAACTTCATAAAACCTTAGATCTGGAGTATATGACCTCATTATGACCTGAAGGATCAATAAAGTTGCCAAATTTATTGGATCATTCTATTCAAATTAACCTAAACATACAGAAGTATGGGTTGATTTCTGGTCTTTGGGGAGTGAAGGAGATTGAGGGTGGACAAACCTCGCCGTCACATCCTTTAAATAAGGTCCAAGACCCGAAATCTAGGGTTTTGAGCCCCAGTCATCACCACGTTATGGCCACTTAAAAACAATTCGACTCATTAGACGTTGTCACGCTGTAGTAATCCTCCTCCACGACGTCGTGGCCACCAACAATTCACAAAATAAAGCATAAAATTCATACCTAAAAACCGGGTGCTACATTTAAAAAAAAAAAATCAAGAGACAAGAATCATAAAATGATTCATATTTATATAAATGATACAGGTCCAAGTCATTTTGAAACACTTAACAAAAGGATGTTATTATATGTATCGTCAGTAACATAAATAATCAAATAATAGAGGATACACATTATTTTAATGACATGAAATGCAAAACAATTTAAAGGATAAATATAGATTAGCCCAAAAAATAATTACCTTTAACATTTTTGCAATTTTTTATATTTATTTATTTATTTATTATTATTATTATTATTATTATTATTATTATTATTATTATTATTATTACTTTTTTTTTTCGACACATCCATTTCTATATTCTTTTGTCGAATCTACATTTGATTTGGATCGGACCATATCGGATAAAGGCCCACAAAAAGTAGAAAACCCGGTAACCCGAAAAGCGTTCTATTAGGGTTTTTATAGCCTTGGCCTGGTACTTCTCTTTTAGCGCCTCCGTCTTCCTCCTCTGCTACAGATTTCAAAACCCTAGGTCTCTCTCCCTCCTCCTTCTCTATCAAACATACACTCACATCTATGGATTTATGATTTAACATTGCAATCTCAAGATTTTCTATTCGCCATCTTTCTTTTCCTTTTTGCGTGTAAAATCGATCAAAGATTATTAATTTCTGTAACTGTTTTGCAGGTAAGGCGTAAGCGAGAGAGGCAAAAAAATGGTCGACAAGACTAAAGGAAGAAAGGAAGAAGTGGTGACCAGGGAGTACACCATTAATCTCCACAAACGTCTCCATGGATGGTACGTATACATTGTAATTCGTATGCTTTTACTAGTTTTTTGCAGTGAACTTTTGATATTATGATGCTTGATTCCCTTTTTTTTCGCTGTTCGATTGTGTCTCCCGAGTTTTCAAATCCCCTTCATTATGTTCGTCGAGTAATTTCAAGTTTCCATCGTTATTGACTTTCAATATAGATGTATGTGTTCGAGTGTTGTCATATTGCTTGATTTATGCTCCATAGTTATTGCTAAAGGAGTGTTGATTTGGATCATTGGATGCCATTGATTGTTTCTTTATACATTCAATATGGCTAAATTCAAGAGATGAATTAGTTTTAAAGGAAGTAGTAGATTATTATTGATTGAAGTTTGTTATTTTAACCAGCACTTTTAAGAAGAAGGCTCCAAAGGCAATCAAGGAGATCAGGAAGTTTGCACAGAAAGCCATGGGGACAACTGACGTGAGAGTGGATGTGAAGCTTAACAAATACGTATGGAGTAGGGGAATCAGAAGTGTTCCCAGAAGAGTTAGGGTTAGAATTGCTCGCAAGAGGAATGATGATGAAGATGCTAAAGAAGAACTTTACTCACTTGTTACTGTTGCTGAGATCCCAGCTGAAGGGTTGAAGGGTCTTGGCACCAAGGTTATTGATGATGAAGATTGATTTATTCATCTTGGAATATGTGATTTTTGATATTTGGTACTTCTGTTATGATTTTAGTGTTTTATGTTTTGTTGAGGATTACAACTTTTTATGTGATTGAAAGATTTTCATACTTTGTTTCTTTTGATTTATTTTTAAACCTTTCGAATTCTGTCCTATTTTATGGCTAAAAATTTGTTATATCATTTGTTTATTGGGTTTGGGTTTGTTATTTGTTTGATGGTAACGATGTGGTTTATTATTTTTACATATATAGGCAATGATACTTTATTTTTTTTATCGGTAATAACAATTTATGTAGATTTATTTACTCATAATTATACTTGCAATTTTGTACACATAATAGCAGTACGCTTGCAATTATATACTCATCATAATAGCAACATTTGCATTTCTTTACTTAAAATAACTAAGGTTCTTAATAGTGGTCATAGGGTTTTTAAGTCGTAACTTAAGATGTAAACTTTTATACATCAAAAAAGAGAAATCACATAATTTTAGATTTATATGAAATATCATGTTTATAGAAAAGTTAAATTGTTACTATCAGTAAAGAAATATAAGTGTGTTGCTTGTATGTGTAAAAAATAAAATACATCGACTATCAGTAGGTTGATAAATCTAAATATTCGACTTTTAGACAATTAACCAGTCTCTAAATGACTATTTTGGAAACATAGATGTTTTTTTTTTTTTTTTTTCTTTTTTGAAATAATTCATATGTTAACATGACAAAACCAAATACAATGGTTAAATATACAACTTAGATGTCTTTTTTTTTTTTTTTTTTTTTAAATAAATGATATGTGAACATGGTAAAACCAAATACAATGGTTAAATATATAACTTATTCTTCAGGAAAACATTACCATTTTTAACTTGTGGTAACTGGGTTTCATACTCAGCTAATGATTTCAAATTGAAGTTTCCCAGATAAAAAATTGACTGAAAACTATCATAACATGCAAAAAACATATATTGACTATCAAAAAAAAAGTCAACTGTTTATTTTATGCAAAATATCTTCTTCACCTCAAAATCTAATGTACAAAATTTTGTTGTCTTTAAATCTTAACCTTGATGCAAAATCTTTACACCT
Source organism: Lactuca virosa (assembly GCF_052849685.1). Classification (NCBI taxonomy): domain Eukaryota; kingdom Viridiplantae; phylum Streptophyta; class Magnoliopsida; order Asterales; family Asteraceae; genus Lactuca; species Lactuca virosa. Next base: position 76,892,225 of record NC_136432.1, on the reverse strand, counting down.
TCATACAGAATTGAGCTTCTAATCAAACAAATTCGACAAATCACGGTTCAACACCTGGCGAAAGTTGACAAGTCAACGGGACTTGTAAGAGTACATGTAGTTTCGAAGTTTTTTCACTTCCTCAGATGATTCATTCATAAGATAATCCACATACAGACTAAATCCAGCTCCACTACAACAAGAATACAGATTTTTTGTTAAGGTTTTAAAATCGGATAAAACACCAATAGCAACCTACTTCACACAAATGTTTTACTTTGAAAATTTACCCAACTAAAGCAGTAAATATTTTTTAGAGTAAAATTTGTTTTTTTTTTTTTACGTTTAAAAGAAATGAGAACAGGAAAAGAACATAGTACCTCAATGGACCAAGAGGAAGCCAGATAATATCCCAACGGAATTTGGCCAACCTACAAAAAGTAATTTTACATTTATACCCTTTTTTTGCTTGTTCTTAAGTTGGAAAGAAAGGGAAAAAAAGTCATGTTTTAACTGTTTTTCGTGATATTCAGTTTCCCATGTAAAATAGGGTTCGATCAAGGGTATTTTGGTAATCATACAAAGAGTGCGAATCTTGCATGGAAGTGAAAAAATTTAGGTTGACAAATTTACACCTTTCCCATGTACAGTAACTGATGTTAGATCAGGGGTATTTTGGTAATTATATAAAGAGTGAGAGTGCAAAGCTTGCATGTATGTAAAAAAAGTTTTGAAGAGGAAAAATCAAAAATGGGTTGACAAATTTACAATTATAACCTTCCCATGTAAAATAGCTATGGGTAGATCAGGGGCATTTTGGTAATCATTTGAAGAGTGCAAATCATGCATGGAAGTGAAAAAAGTTTTTCAGGGGAAAAATCAAAATGGGTTGACAAATTTACAATTATACCCTCCCCATGTAAAATAGCTAGGGTTAGATCAGGGGCATTTTGGTAATCATTTGAAAAGTGCAAATCATGCATGGAAGTGAAAAAAGTTTTTCAGGGGAAAAATCAAAATGGGTTGACAAATTTACAATTATACCCTTCCCATGTAAAATAATTACAGCTAGATCAGGGTAATTTTGGTCATCATATAAAAAGTGCAAATCATGCAAAGAAGTCAAAGAAGTTTTTCAGGGGAAAAAATAAAAATGGGTTGATAAATTTACAATTATACCCTTCCCAGTTAAGGTTAGATTAGGGTTATTTTGGTCATCATGAATGGAAGAAAAAAAAGCTTTTCAGAGGAAAAACTGGTTGATGAATTTATATTTATACATTTATACCCTTCCCAAGTAAAATATAACGGTTAAGGTTAGATGAGGGCATTTTGGTAATTATATAAAAAAAGTGCATCCATACTTGAGCATATTATATAACCAGAAAACCGCAACCAAAACACCAGAGTAGCAAGAGAACCAAAGCCACCACCTATGAGACCGTGAGCAATGAAGCAGGCCAGCAATGGCCATAGCACACACGAAAACCCCAGCCCAGTCTGTCAAAAAGTGGTGAAATGTCTATAATACCCTCACATAACAATCCATAAAATTAAATAAAAGTAGAGAATATAAGAATATAACCTGCAGCAATCACAATCCATGATTCAATCTCATACATGAAGTAAGCATGGTAACGCTATAATAAGAAAAAAATTTCATTATTGAATTAAAAAGGTATCAAATGTTACACATTTTCTTGTGAAAAATATAAAACGCCCATATATATATAACATACCAATTCCCATGGCATTGTTGTTTGTCCATGAATTGAGAAAATGAGAAACGCCATGAAGCAACAAAGCAATCCAGAAAACACACGCTGCAAGAAAAGCACTTTAGGATACAAGTTTGGGAATTCAAAAATAATTGCTTCGAATTGGCATCAAAGAAATTTCCATCAACAAACCAAAACTATGTTGACGAATTTCAATTTGAGCTAAACAAGTTCAAATTTGGAATTGGTAGCGACCAATTCCAGGTTGCTATCAATCAGATTCCATAAAGTAAGAACTAAAACTATGTTGAAGTGCTCCAGATCGAATTTTGAGCAAAAAGAGTTCAAATTATCAAATTTCATGTAAAAAGCCACTCATCTATATAGTTATGATTCAGAGTCAACACAACACGATCGTTTTCATGTGGATGTGTAAATTACCCTCCAAAATCGAGATTGTTGGGCTTGAGATCTTTCGAGTGATCTAACCAGCTCCTCCTGCTCTGTGGCATGTTTCTCAATGTAAACAATCAGTAATTCAAAAACGAAAAAAAGGAAAATTTATGCCTTCATAAACCCTATTTAACAAAATTAGGGAAATCAAAGCGCGATAAAGAGAAAAACTCACCTTCGGTATCGATGGGATGGAAATCGGAGGTCGTCGGAAGGGAGAAATTATCTTCGCTGTCGTCTTCTCCATCAGAACTAACATTCTTCCATCTCCTCGCCAGTCTCTTCATCGTCGACTAAGAAAAGCTTGGCAACTCCAATCCTTCATGTCACAACTCACAACTCACAAGCACTAAATTGATATATTTCAAAAACATTCCTCGTACTTTTGTTTATTACACTTGGGCCATAATTTTCGCCAGGATGTTCACAATATTTTTTTTAAAGTAAATTACACAGATAGTCCCAGTGGTTTGGGGTTACCTTCACATTTGGTCCCTAACTTTTATTTTTAACTTGGAATGTCTCCTAGTATTGAAATGTGTAACTCGCCTAGTCCCTTATTTAACTTTCCGTCTGTTTTGTTGTTAGAAACCCCCCACGTGACTAGCATGTTGAGGGTAATTTTGTCCTTTCACAATTCACATTGTTAGTGCCGATTAGAAGGTGAAGAGTTTACGATCGTCCTACTCTCACCACATATCCAACACTAGAAAACACACACACATTGATTAGAGAAAAAAATCATTTCCTCATTTACTCACGAAAACCCTAATCATCGCCAAAACCCTTCTCTGCAACGACAATCAACAATGACAACTTGGAATTTAGTTGATACAATGGATGAAACAGAGGTTTGACGTCAATATGGTAAGCGCCTACACACTATACCTATTTTGTAATCGTTGACAACGACTTTAGTTTTTATGGTTTTATATGTTCAACAACTGATTATCCTACAAATTTCTGTATCTTACTGCACTATTGTGGAAAGTTTACCGATTTCCCATGATGAAAGTATCTCACGGGAAAAGCAACATTATGTTGGTTTACTGGATATTGAAACTTTCTTTGTGCACGATATTGAAGAGATGATGCATCGTCTTTTGTACATTGATGATGACGTCCAACAATAGCTCTACTATCATTTTCAGAGACCAAATGATGATTTGGATTTTGATCTATTTGCTTTAGCTTGTGATGATGATGTTTGTAACGCCCGTAGATCAAGGCTCGTCAATTTAGAGACAAGGAACATCAAAAATGGCTTTTTGTTAGAAGATTATTTAGGAGGATTAGTCTTAACTAAGTTGTAGTATATGTTACAAGGATTCCGTACATATAAAGAACGTTGAAATCCGAGTTATAATGAAGAAGTTATGACCTGTCGAAGTTTCACGACAGAACTGACACGACACAGCGTGACGTAAAAAGTGAATTTACATTAGAGCGATATTTAGCCTTAGTGATCTAAACGAAAGTCGTAGAGTTTGTTAAACCGAGAATGTGCATAAAAAGAACGTCCAAATCTGACTTCGTATGAGGAAGTTATGATTTTTCTAAATTTCAGCTTAGCTGTATGCAGCCCGAAACTCGAATTTTAGATCGAGTGATTTTTAGCCGAAACAATCTAAACGAGAATCGAAGATCTCGTCGATAGTAGTGCAACGGTAAAAAGACAGACGAAAACGGACATCGGATGAAGGAGATATGAGTTTCTGAAGTTTTTAAATAATTAAAGTATATAAATTTTATTATATATTCGGATAATATCCGAAGTGCTGACGAGTCCGATCTGATCCGAAAGGTACGCCCAGCGTACAAGGAGGTACGCCCAGCGTACATGTCGACAGCGAGGTACGCTCCGCGTCGGAAGGAGTTACGCCCAGCGTACTTCGGCCTTGTGTGGTCCGAGAGAGGGCCGCGTAGCACCACCGAGATCTCGCCACCTGGCTCTCCTATCCGAACTATGCCCAGCGTAAGGGCCTCGGTACGCCCAACGTAGTCCGAGGATCAGACCCTACATAAAGGGTGCGTGGGCAGCCGTGGTTTGTTGCTCAATTTCTATCTTCCACCCCTTATACATCCTATTTCTTGACAAGTTTTACCCCCGATGCCCCGATATCAATCCCGACACCCGAAGCAAGTCCCGAAGCCCCGGAGATCCCGAGAAATATAGTTTTCGAGCCGAAACTCTGCCCGCGTGAAGCCCGGTTTTGGAGAAAACATTCCGGTTTCAGCGAAGAATATTATTTTAAGAGACGAAGTGTTGTCAGATCATCGTCTTATCAAGTGGGTGTATAGTCCCTTTCATAAACACGATTTTAATACAAGTATTTTTTGAATGTATTAAGTATATGTTTTGGGTGAGTGTATAGTCCCTTTCATAAACACGATTTTAATACAAGTATTGTTTGAATGTATTAAGTATATGTTTTGGGTGAGTGTGTAGTCACTCTCTTCTAACACATAAATATGAAGTATTTGCTATGAAATACGTGCTATGTGTTTTTATATTGTTGTTTATTTAAGATGAGTGCAGAATGGATGTTTTATATAGTTTTAAATGAGTTAAACTGTAAATGCATTTTATATCTACAAATATGTTGGGTAGAACATGGGTAGATGAGATAGTTGGTGGGTGATAAAAGATGAGTTGGATAATGAGATCAAGAGGTTAGTTTTAGATCCGGGAGTATGGATCAGGTAAAGAGATAAACTTGTTATTAGTCCGGGAGTATGGATTAAGACTAAGTTAATTGTCCCTAGTCCGGGAGTATGGATTGGGCACAATTATTGATCTGGGAGTATGGATCAGATCAGGAGATTAGTTTTAGATCCGCGAGTATGGATCAGGTGAAGAGATTAGTTTTAGATCCGGGAGTATGGATCAGGTGAAGAGATTAGTTTTAGATCCGTGAGTAGGGATCAGGTAAAGAGGAAGGTTTTAGATACGAGAGTTTAGATCGTGTCGTTGTGAGGATCGATGGGGTGGGATAAGAGTTGCTTTTATATGGTGAAATTATATAAAGTTTGTGAGTTCTAATATATATATATATATATATATATATATATATATATATATATATATATGATATAACATTGTGGGATGAAAACCCTATATGCTCACCAGGCTCCCAAGCCTGACCCACTCAGTTTTCTTTGTATTACAGGTTATGACACGAGAGCATAAGTTGGCTGACATAACGAGGGATTTTGGATTATAGGCCAGTGGTTATGAATAACTGTTGTAAAGTCTATTTTGTTCTGTTTATGCTTTTGGTCTGTATTGAACATGACATCCCGAGATTTTGTTATATAATGAAAATACATTTCTTTAAAGAAATGCTTTGATAAATTCTTATCATATTTTGTTTTGGGAACAAATTCTGCAATTGTTTTCTGTAAAAGATTACTCTGATTTTAAAAACAAAGCATAAACAAATCGGTCTTTTCTGGCCGTGAAATTGGGGATGTCACAATGTTCGACATCTAGCTACATATATTGATCAACATAAGGTAATAGACGTGTATATAGAGCACAAGCTATTAACAACCTTTTCATTGGTCGGCATCTAACTACTGATATACTTAATATTACAACTTATAAACACTTATCCTAAAAAACAAAACCCAACCGACTATTAACAACATTTTCAGGTTCCGATTTTGAATTTGAAGTTTTCATTCTGGATTTCAAGCTTACGATTTTGGATTTCTGATTTTCTTCATCTACTCATGAAGTAAAGCCATGAGTTGGCCCCTAATGTTTTCAATAACATCAATTAGCACAAACTAGGGATATAATAGAAAATCACCACAAAAGGTTGATAACTTAATGGCTGTAAAGGGTAGACATAAAATGGCCTACTAGGGTTTCTCTTTTTCATTGAAGTTTGTATAATACCTACAACACCACAATTGTATTTCACCATAATTAATTTTGTGGATCTTCATTTTCACGCAGTAAGAATAATGGAGGAGAAGAGGAGAAGTAGAAGCAACGATTGAAGAAAGAAGGGAGGAGAATGATTTTCAAGTCCGTTGAATTGTGAAAGGACAAAATTACCCCCAACGTTCTAGTCACATGGGGGGTTTCTAACCACAAAACAGACGAAAAATTAAATGATGGACTAGGCGGATTGCACATTTCAATACTAGGGACATTTTGAGTTAAAAATAAAAGTTTGGGACCAAGCATGAAAGTAACCCCAAACCATAGGGACCATCCATGTAATTTACTCTTTTTTAGGACGACTGGATATTTATAAAAATATAATTACTGAGCAAGGAACTAGCCACAAATTAATTAGAAGACTAATTAAAAATCATATGCTACCTAGTAGTGTACCACCCCAACAAGATAAAGGACCAAGGACCAAACATCAGTCTGACCAACATATATCCATAGCTGAGACGAGCATTGATATGGCAACAACCAAAAGCAAAGATGGAACCAAGTCGAGATGTGCTTGATCCCAAAGTAATGTCGAAGCGCCAAAAGTATCTTGCCTAATTCCAACAGGAGATCATATGCCACCCACGATCACATGGAAACACATGATAGAGGCACATATATGGTATAAGGCGACAAAGTTTGTCCCCTCATCAAGACTATAAATACCTCATTCATAGGATGTATCTCCAAGTAACAATTCATTCTCAGTCTAGATCTTATACACTATCTTGAGTAAATCACCCTTAACTTAGGCATTAGAGCGAAATCTCGCACCACACCCTTGAATTATGTATGACCATAACTCTTCCTTTGTGATTAACATGTCTTGAAGCACTCCATTCAAGAAAGAAGACTCTAGCTCCAAATCCATCACATCCTACACCTCTCCCGCCAAACTTGGTTACATCATTGGCATAATCCATTACTGATTACTTCTATGATCACAAAAATTTGATGACAAGAACACATGTGATGCTAATCCAAGACACATACATCCAATGAAACACTTTGAAGCCACCCTAACAACTAACCTCATGGGATTAATACCCATAACACCTTATTTTCCCATCTTGAAAAACATAGAGTCACCAATCAATCAACCCACACTCATAACTATCTAGTCTCGAAACCACACCCCACAATAAATCGCATCCAGTGTCAATGTAACAATTAGTGGAGATCCTAACGTCATCCCATGAGAAAATGAAATTATGGATAAGTTATTTGTCTACTAATTCTCCCTAGATAGAAGTTTGGAAGAATAACTAAGAATGCCAGGGAACCCATCAACTAACCCAACCAAATATAGCCTAAACACTCTCCTGGAATAATAGACCTAGAAATCCAAGATACATTGTCATTTGGCTGTCAAGTTGCTAAGTTATAGGTTGCTACCTGGAACCTACCTATACACCTCAAAAACTATGTTAAAAAAAGACATGGATGACTATGCGGAAACCTACCATACACATGAAATCCCTAAAATCCGACTAGAAATTTTAGTGAATATATTTTCAGAGCACACTAATCAACATGTCATAGTGCCTAAGGTTCTAAAATGCGTGAGGCGTTACGATAAGGCAATGCTTAGCCTCGAGATTTATGAGCCATTGAGAGGCTATGGTGTTTTTCAAGACATGATGTAAAGTAACAATTATGTATTAACTTATAATTATATTACCACATAAATATAGATTTGTATCAAAATCCACATTGGTGCTATTGCTAACAAAATTATAAGTTTTAGTCTTCTGCTTACAGTTGTATTATTGCAAACTTAAACTCAAGACCTTTTATTAAAAGTGCACAAAATCAGTTGTGTATCCTAACAATTATGGCTTCATCCTAGGTACTCTTTGTTAAGATAATGACCACCGGATGTCTTGGTTATCAAATAGGGATGCCATGTATTACTACATGGTTATTTATTTTGTAACATCCAAAGATTTGTAATTTATAGTCCCTGGGGATGGAAGGGTAAAGCCATGAAAAGCCTAAGGGCTAAGTTGCAATTTTGGGACCAGGAGGAGTACGCTGCACGTACATAAGGGTACGCAGAGCGTACTGGGCGCGCCCTAGTACACTGGGCATACACTTGTGTACGCTGGGCGTACTCATGACAGAAGGAAACCCTAATATTTAGGGTTTGGGGGCTATATAAGCAACATTATGAGCACAAAACCCTCCCTTACCCCAATCTCCACTGCTTAGAGTCGTTTTCCCCAAACCCTAGCCATTTCCTTGAGTGTTCGAGCTTACTGAGTGTTTCTTGAGTGTTTTAAGAAGAAGGTGTTGCATCAAGGAGTTGGAGAAGAAGATCAAGCTTGTAGATCTGAAGCTGGTTTGTGCCCTAGAAGCTCCAGAAGGTAAAAAGCTTCAAACTTTATGCATATATGTATAGATCTTGCCATTTTTGCTTTAAAGAACCATTTCTTGTCCCAAAAAGTCCCAAGTTGGTGCATGATGTGATTGGGACGAAATGAACTGTCCTTCTAGACTCTTGAAGGGGTTTTGAGTGATAAAAATAAGGTCCCAATGGCTTAAGATGTCCCATGCATGGAGTAGGAAGGTCTTAATGGATTAAGACCAAGTATTAAGAGCTTTATGGACGTCCAAAGTGATAAAGTTTGTGACTTTATGGGTCCTAGGCACATTTGGTTACTGGATCTGAAGTTTGGGCTTAAGTGCTTAAGCCATTAAGCATTTATTCAGATTTTGGCAAACCACTACGTACGCCCATCGTAAATCCAGTACGCCCAACGTACTGGGTCAAACACCCCGATGGTGGTCAACATCAGGACGAGTACGCCCCGTGTATGTCCTTTATTGTGCCTTTGGCAATTGGGCTTCGGGTTTTGGGCTGTTTATGGATTAGTTGGATTTGGGCCTTTGCTGGACTTTATGAATATTATGTTTTGGGCCAAGTTTTGATAATGGATCTTGGAATTAGGCCCAATCAGGGAGTTGGGCCCAATTTGGTAAATTTGGACAATAATGGGCTTTGCATAAGGACTTTGAAGGTTATGGAATTGGTATTGGGCCTTGGCCCAATAAAGAGAATGAACATGATGGATTGTGTGGACCCCCTTAGTCAAGATTGTTATGTTGTGTAATGACTTGGTATTTATTATGTGATAGTTCGGGATTTCTGGTGAGACAACGATCAGAGGTTTTCGGTACTTCGGCACTACTTGCAAGGTGAGTTATCCTCACTGTACTCAAGGGTCTATGGCACCAAGACCGGCTCTTTGATTTGTTATTTGGGATTGTTACTGTTGTGATATGTTAGCTCGGTATCCTGGTAGATAGGATGGTTATATGCTAGTATGATATGTTAGATCGGTATCCTGGTAGATCGGATGTGGTTATGCTTAGTGACCTATAGTTTGGTTTGACTGTCTATATGCTGGTAGGAGATAACCTGTTATATGTGCACATGATTGATTGGTAATTGAGGGTATTCCATCCCGATGATGATAGAACCCTAGTATGTTGTCTTTATAGACTGTTATATGATTATCTGAATTGGAGGAACACTTGTGTGAATCCAGTCTGAAATCAAGGAAAGATTTTCAAAATGATTTTTAAATGGTTTTCAAAATAAGTAAAAGAGGATGTGAAGTGTATGATCAGCCGGAGCCAGTAAGTAGACCCCAAAATACCATGCAGTTATTTGATTATGTGATATGTTAGAACAGCATGCTAGTGATAAGATAGGGATCCTCAGGAACCGTATGATAGAATTGTCTGATCTTTGATGCCTTATCTTATGTAGAGTACCTCATTGATTGTTGTATGACTCTTTCGTGTGTGAATTAACTATTGGATGAATACTCCAAGTCACATGCCACATGGGTTAAATAGTCTTAGGGTAAGGGATTTGGTCCTGCTATGCAGCTCTTGTTTGAGTCCAACCGTTGTGGGATTAAATCTTTTAGTCTAAGATTGTTTAAGCCATGCGGTATGTGATTGTATTCATGCAATAGTAAACTGGCACCAACGGAGGGTCGTGTGGCAGTTGGTGGATGGGTGGGTAGTGAGAGGCCGGGAGGCCAAATATGAGAAAGTTAGCATTCCTCTAGGAGCGAGGATTGAGCGATCTCCATGTATATGTATATTGTTAGGGTGTTGTGGTGATACTTGAGACAAATATGGGTAGGTGTGGAAGGTAGTATAGGCCCGTACTACTAAAACCACAGGACCCATATGCATATCAAGGAAGTCACAACCCCTAGGGTTTTGGTTGAGAGTTAGTTCCCGGGTTGTTATGAGGAGTATCTGATATCTTTTCGGTATGTTTTCAGCATGGTGGTTACATGACGATTCGTGGCTGGATCAGGAGAGGGCGGACAGGAGGCGCCGACAGCGCCCGAGACTATCGGCCAGATGAGGCCAGACGAGATGGATGACATGATCCGGGAGATCCTGCATGATGAGGTTGCTGCTATGTTCCGGGCTCAGTTGCTGGAGATGTTTGGGTCTATCAAGACCGCTATGGTGGAGTATTTCGATGATCGCTATGCGGCCCTTACTGAGGCGGCTGCCGCAGCAGCCTCAACAGCTGTATCAATGGCCGGGTTAGGAACTGGCCGAGTTTTTCAGTACCGAGACTTTGATAACACGAAGCCCTCGACATTTGATGGTACTCAGGATCCGATCGTAGCCATGAGGTGGCTATTTGACGTGGAGGGATGTTTCTTCACATGTTCTTGTCCTGCTGACCAGAAGGTCAGGTGTGTTCTGAACTTGCTGAGGTCCGGAGCAAAGGATTGGTGGAGGTTGATTACTGGATCATATTCGGATGAGCAACATGCTGCGGTCACTTGGGATCGATTTCGGGATATGTTCCGTACCCGTTACGTCCCGCGGGTTGAGCGGGAGAGACTAGCGCAGGAGTTCTTGGATCTGCGTCAGGATTCAGAGTCAGTGACAGAGATCACCCGCATGTTTACTAAGATAGCGACGTTTTTCCCTGAGTTTGCTTCGGAGCAGGCTCAGATGACCCGATATCTGAGCATGCTCAAGTCGGACATCAGGCAGTTCGTGTCCACGCAGAGATGTGATACCTTGATAGAGTTACAGGAGGCCGCCAAGCGGCGTGAGCTTGAGATTGAGCTTCAGCTGAGAGAGCAGAGACAGGCCCCGACACAGTCACCGCCTGCACCGAAATGATTTAGGGCCGCTGATTACAGACAAGAGAGTCAGAGGGGTCGTTCTTGTGGAAAGTGCGGCAAGGTACATGATGGGGTTTGCCGATTTTCTTTAGGATGCCACAAGTGTGGCAAGGAGGGTCACATCGCAAAGGATTGTAGGCAGCAGACTCCAGGGGCTGGTGTCAGACTTTGTTACCATTGTGAGCAAGTGGGCCATATGAAGGCCCAGTGTCCCCTACTGGCTGCCAGGCCAGTGCATGCCCCAGCACCAGCAACCCTGAGGATTACTGGCGGGGGTCAGGGTAGAGCAGAGCCTCCGAAGGCTCAAGGGTGTGCCTTTCAGCTTACAGCCGAGGAGGCCAGGACAGTACCAGATGTGGCGACCGATATGTCTTTTCTCCTATCTTTTTTTATGATTGTATTATGAGCTTTCGTTTTCTTTCTGCATGAGTTATTAGGACATAGGAGATGCTAGGGAGAATTTATTGTCAGGGGATCGTGGATGGTTAGGATCCGGAGATGCATTCGAGGATAAGAGATAGGATAGAGAATCGCCAGTCTAGGGCGAGCAATTGTGATTCAGAAATTCAGAGATCATCAGCGGGAATTCATATGCTTTTGAAGTTCGTTACTTCGTATTGGGACGGTTAAGTTGCGTATCAGCTTCGCCACCAGTAGGTAGTGGTTAATGCTCTAAGTAGGGGAGAATTGGGAATTATCGGATGGGACGTTAGCTTTGGGAGATGCTGTCTGTTGCAGTTCGGATAACAGTTTCTAGAGTGGTTGGGTTGAGGCGGTCTAGGCATGCTGAATACTTTGTATGGGTTTTGTTAGTTATATGATCAGGTTCTGATTATATATGTGTTATGGGGTAGCAACTTGTTCTACAAATGGATAGTGTAGGGTGAAGTTTCAGCACTGTGACACTTGTTGGTGTTGTGAAGGACATTGATTAGGCCTTCTTGGGCAATTGAGGAGGTGAGTACCTCCAGGATGGAGTGCTGGACATCTGAAGTGATGACAACATTGTCGATAGGTTATCGGGAGCATTCCAGTCATGAGATGATGGCTAGAGAGGGCATACCAGACTCATGCTGTGGGCTCAGAAGCAATCCAGACCTATGTTGAGGACCATGTAAGGGTATTCCAGTCATAGGCTGTGGGCATAGAGATTGTGTTAGTTATGTCCCTTGTAGGAGCGCGTTCGGAATGGATGTTTAGTTGAGATTCGGGGGAGTTGTACTCGGTTGTAACGAATCAGAGGATTGTGGATGAGACGCAAGGATAGATCCTTGGATCTCAAGTTATAAGTAGACTCGAGTTATGTTCATAGAGGTATTCCAATGTAGGGTATTCCATCCTTAGGATGACCCGGACCTATGATTGATTGGACCTAATATATTTGGTATTCCAACCCGAGGGTTGATTGGGCCAAACATGTGTGGGATACGAGGGTATTCCATCCTAGGGATGACTGGACCCGTCGTAGGCATGCCTGGTATTCCAGCCCGAGGCTGAATGGGTCAGGCATGAGTGTTCGTGCTTATTAGTGGATTGATTATGTATGATATTTTGGGAGCTGAAGGACGCATTATCCTGTCAGCACAAAGGGTTCGCTTCAGGAAGAGGGAAAGTTGGGTTTCCGATACCTTGGATCATCAAGATTTTTGTCAGGTTAGCAAAGTGGCATGTAGGATAGACCTTTTGAAAAGGTTCGGTTGGATTTAAATCGCTTTTCACGACTGGCAGCTGCAAAGGCGCATATTGGATGAGTAGGCGCTTGTATCGCTGGGTGGTGTTTAGGTCGGAGAGCACTTGAACTATGTAAGGAGACCAGTGGCAGCATCGGAAAGGATCCGAGTAGACTTGGGAGCTAGAGTCCAAGATGCGGGAGCATTATCCTGAATTGTTCGCCGCAGCAGGCTTCGAGGACGAAGCCTAGTTTAAGTGGGGGAGAGTTGTAACATCCCAAGATTTGTCATTTATAGTCCCTGGGGATGGAAGGGTAAAGCCATGAAAAGCCTAAGGGCTAAGTTGCCATTTGGGACCAGGAGGAGTACGCTGCGCGTACATAAGGGTGTGCTGAGCATACTAGGTGCGTCCTAGTACGCTGGGCGTACACTTGTGTATGCTGGGCGTACTCATGCCAGAAGGAAACCCTAATATTTAGGGTTTGGGGGCTATATAAGCAACATTATGAGCACAAAACCCTCCCTTACCCCAACCTCCACTGCTTAGAGTCGTTTTCCCCAAACCCTAGCCATTTCCTTGAGTGTTTGAGCTTATTGAGTGTTTCTTGAGTGTTTTAAGAAGAAGGTGTTGCATCAAGGAGTTGAAGAAGAAGGTCAAGCTTGTAGATCTGAAGTTGGTTTGTGCCCTAAAAGCTCCAAAAGGTAAAAAGCTTCAAACTTTATGCATATATGTATAGATCTTGCCATTTTTGCTTTAAAGAACCATTTCTTGTCCCAAAAAGTCCCAAGTTGGTGCATGATGTGATTGGGACGAAATGAACTGTCCTTCTAGAATCTTGAAGGGGTTTTGAGTGATAAATATAAGGTCTCAATGGCTTAAGATGTCACATGCATGGAGTAGGAAGGTCTTAATGGATTAAGACCAAGTATTAAGAGCTTTCTGGACATCCAAAGTGATAAAGTTCGTGACTTTATGGGTCCTAGGCACATTTGGTCACTGGATCTGAAGTTTGGGCTTAAGTGGTTAAGCCATTAAGCACTTATTCTGATTTTGGCAAACCACAACGTACGTCCAGCGTAAATCCAGTAAGCCCAACGTACTGGGTCAACCACCCTGATGGTGGTCAACATCAGGATGAGTAAGCCCCGCGTACCAGAGGAGTACACCCCGCGTACGTCCTCTGTTGGGCCTTTGGCAATTGGGCTTCAGGTTTTGGGCTGTTTATGGACTAGTTGGATTTGGGCCTTTGCTGGACTTTATGAATATTATGTTTTGGGCCAGGTTTTGATAATGGATCTTGGAATTAGCCCCAATCAGGGAGTTGGGACCAATTTGGTAAATTGGGCCAATAATGGGCTTTGCATAAGGACTTTCAAGGTTATGGAATTGGCATTGGGCCTTGGCCCAATAAAGAGAATGGACATGATGGATTGTGTGGATCCCCTTAGTCAAGATTGTTATGTTGTGTAATGACTTGGTATTTATTATGTGATAGTTCGGGATTTCTGGTGAGACAACGATCAGAGGTTTTCGGTACTTCGGCACTACTTGCGAGGTGAGTTATCCTCACTGTACTCAAGGGTCTATGGCACCAAGACCGGCTCTTTGATTTGTTATTTGGGATTGTTACTGTTGTGATATGTTAGCTCAGTATCCTGGTAGATAGGATGGTTATATGCTAGTATGATCTGTTAGATCGGTATCCTGGTAGATCGGATGTGGTTATGCTTAGTGACCTATAGTTTGGTCTGACTGTCTGTATGCTGGTAGGAGATAACCTGTTATATATGCACATGATGATTGGTAGTTGAGGGTATTCCATCCCGAGGATGATAGGACCCTAGTATGTTGTCTTTATAGACTGTTATATGATTATCTGATATAGGTGCACATGTTTGATTGGTTATGGGGGCATTGCAACCCGATGGTTGTGGGCCGAGAGTATTCCATCCCGAGGATGATTGGACTCGTAGTATGTGGGCATTCCAACCCGATGGTTGAGGGTCTGGGGTATTCCAACCCGATGGTTGATTGAACCCATAGTATGTTGGCATTCCAACCCGATGGTTGAGGGGCCTGGGTTATTCTATCCCGATGGATGATTGGATCCATAGTATCTGTTATATATGTATTGTGTGTGGGCATTCCAACCCGATGGTTGTGGGCCGAGAGTATTCCATCTCGAGGATGATTGGACTCGTAGTATATGGGCATTCCAACCCGATGGTTGAGGGCTGGGGTATTCCATCCCGATGGATGATTGGACCCATAGTATGCTGTTTGTTATTGTATATGTATTCTTATGTGTATGAGTATTTTGGGGGTAACTCTCTAAGCCTTCGAGCTTACGTTTATCGATTATTGTTTCAGGTACAGCGGATGACTACGGGAAGGCGAAGGTGTGACCGTACAGTTCATCGATTTATGATTTCGATTTCTGGGAACTCTGATGCTTAAACTATTTTGAAAACACTTTGTAATAATTAATGGTATTTTGGATATTAAAAAAGTTTTAAATTGACTTGATTTTTATGGATGTTACATATTTTTTCAGTTAAATGTATGATATAGCATCATACTTTCGTGTGTATATATATATATATATATATATATATATATATATATATATATATATATATATATATATATATACTTATAACGATATGGCTGCATACTTTTCTGGGTTAAATGTAAGATACAACAAGCTTTTCATATACATGCTTATTATAACATCCTACTTTTAGTTCGTCTTACTTATAATGTTGTATTTTAAAATTTTCATAATTATAGCTATAATAAACAAATGAATAAAAGTAATTTGTATTTTTGTGATCATTGATTATGATATGTTGAAACATGAACAATTGGCGACCTTTGAATCAAAACTCAAATTGAAAAACAGTTGTCGGCCTTTATTGATTCAACTTACCTAGTAATGCGCCAAGCAATCCACCATATAATTCTTAGTTTTATGTTTTTAAGCATTTAGTTAAACATTTGTATTTGACACTTTTAATATGTATTATTAGATAATTTTAAGGTATTACTATACAATGTTAATTAGTAATGTATTTGATACATTTTAACGATGTTTATTAGTTTTATTGTAATGTTATTAGTTTTGTGGTTGAATATCAATATTATTATAGATTTAATGTAATGGATTTTTTCAATATTTTGGACAAAAAAAAACAGTAGTTTTTATAAACTTTTACTTTTTTTTTAAAGAAAAAAGTATTTAGCAACAAATTACCGACGAAAATATCCGTCACTAAAAGCATCATCGGAAATATATTGGTAAATTGGTCAAACAAGGTCAAACGTGCTTCTATCACTATTCCGTCAGTGATTCTACCGATTCAGTTAGTAAATTATCGGTGTTTCGTCGATCATCCGTCGGTAAAATTACCCACGAGCTGAAATGTGACGCTCTCAAATCCGTCAGTAATGTCCTTTACCGACGGAATACCAATGGATTCTCCATTGGTATTTCCTGTTTTTCTAGTAGTGTAAGTTAGGGGTGAACATAGTTCGGTTTTTCGCTAAAAGCAAAACCGAACAAAAAATTTCGGACAAACGAAACCGTCGATTTTTTTTGGCTTTTGGTTTTATATTTCGGTTTTTTGGTTTTTTTTTGGTTTTTCAATTAATAAATTATTAGACTCTCGGCTTATTGGATTTTAAAACCTCATACTTATTTAATATATACTTCAATACAAATGTGCAATATGTTTTATCCATTTAAACAAAATGGAAATTACTATAAAATAAAAAAATTTGGTGCCTACTTTTATATGTTTTCTCATTTACAAATAATCATTGGTTGAGTTAACTATTTTCTTTCATTTGTAGTATCAAAAAAATTTCACTTTTGAATCTCACAATGATATGGGCCAAATGTATGTGATTTGAATTTTTTTAGACTTTTAACCTTCTAACCTCTGCTATCATATATGCGCTTCATCTACATCATAAAATACTAAATTTTATTATAATATTTATATATAGAAGGACGTCATTTTGTGTATTTCGGTTCGGCTATGTTTTTATCGATTTCTAGATATAGAAAAACCAAACCGAACCTAAAAAATTGGTTTTTCTAAAAACAAAAACCAAACCATCGGTTTTTCAAATGGTTCGGTTTTGGTTTGGTTTCGGTTTTTTACACACCCCTAGTTGTAACTTGTAAGTTGACAATATGATTAACGAAAGACAAATAAACTAATTTTGTGATTATAACTCACAATAAAAAGTTGAATGTATTTTAAGAATCATTTTGATACTAAAAAATCAATATGAAAGTGATGAAGGAAATAAACGCAATCGAATATAAAGCATTCAATGCAATCTAAGAAACGTTTTAAATAACGTAAATTAATGTATAGAGAAAGATAATAGTATCGTCTAATCTAACAAAACTAATATTATCCGCAAATAAGCATCCGTTGATCCAATTATGTAAGATCATACTTAACCCTATTAACAACATAATACCATAACATGGAAGATGGAACAATCATTAGAGCGTTAAGAGAAACTTAAATTTATTAAAAAAACTTACTTACATTGAGACCCTTAGTTTCTGCTGAATCCTCACATTTCATGATCTCATCATCCATGGCTTCCAAATAATCATAGATCCCATCTTTAGTGATTAAATCTTTCCTTCAGAATGATTTCCTATACCCTCACGAGTGTGTATATCTTTGATCTATCTTACCTTTAGTTTTTTTTTTTTAATGGAATCAGGTTTAATTTCCCCCTACTCGAGCGTTTCTTAGGTAATTGCTCATCTGTGATCCAAAAATCTTCCACTCCTTTCTCCCACATCCCCCATCTCCACTTCACTCTAGGCCACCGAGCCATGCACCTATCAATGAAACCTGTCGATAAATGAGCAGCAACATGATGACGGTGGAAAAGTAAAGAGACATCTACCAAGTTGATGCATTGGTCTAACACACAAGCAACAAAGGAGAAAGTCAACGAAGGGTTATCCATCAATAAATACCCACAAAATGTTTTCAATCCTTTCATCCCATCACAAGAGCCATACCACACCTCAAATTCCAACCAAGCCCTTGATTTAATACATAAAGATGTCATGCTCGGGAAAACACAAAACAATTCCTCTAGGGTAAATTTGAAATTTCCAAGTTCCCATTTAATTGCAACTTGTATATCCAGCGTCAGATTCTCTACTTTTTCTGTAAGCGGAAACTTATTAAGTAAGGAGCGAATGTTTGTAGAATCAAGAAACAGTGTTTTCAAATTCTCAAAACTTTTTGTTGTGAATTCGTACATATCATGATGAATGATAAGATGCAAGTAAGACAACGTAGGAGCTTCAACATACAGTACAGTGGGCCATATACACTCGAGTCTGAGTGTGATGAGCTTGGGTGTGATTAGAGTTAAAGATTGTGGTGCAGTAGTTACAGTCCAGTGACAGGTTTTGAGGTTGAGAAGGTGAATCATAGGTAGGTTAAGTCCTCTCACATCTATCAATTTAAGAACTTGAAGATTTGTAAAGCACTTATTCACTTGGCTTAGGTCCTTGTCATCTAATCCTATGCTTTGAAGTGTCAAACTTGTTAGCATTGGCATTGGATTTAACCAAACCGCAGAAAGCCATGCATGCTTCACCTCTAATTCAACAAGATTGTGACCTGCATCAACAAAAACAACAAACAATGATAAAGCAAACCTTAAATTTAATTGAGGTTACCAAATTAGCTAGGAACAATTTTATAATAGAGTAAATTACACGAATGATCCCTATGGTTTGGGGTAATTTGCGTGCTTGGTCCCTAACTTAATTTTTTAACTCGGAATGTCCCTACTGTTTGTTTTTGTTACGCGCTTGGTCCCTACTATTTGTTTTTGTTACACACTTGGTCCTTGTCTTACTTAAAAAGACTACTGTTTAAATGAGAAAAAAATGGTGGAGTATGTAAGGTAAGATGAGAGGGTGGGGTTGGGGGTGTGTTTATTTAAATAAATTAAAAAAATCGAGCGCAAAATAGTCTTTTTAGGTAAGACAGGGACCAAACGCATAACAGAAATAAACAGTATGGACCTTCCGAGTTAAAAATATAAGTTAGGGACCAAACATGCAAATTACCCTAAACCATAGAGACCACTCGTATAATTTACTCTTTATAATATATACCACAACATCAGGACTTTTTAATATGGTCAAATATCATGTATAAATAGGTTCACAATCACTACCCCTTAAAAGATTAGGAACTAATCTTAGCATTTAATTTGATCAATCTTCCCTAATAAATAAATATCTTTTTGCCACATGTTACATTCTCATTTATTTTGCCACATGTAATTTTATGGTTATTTTAAATTAATTTTTATTCCACATGTCATTTTATGGCTTTTTTTCATTTTATTAAATTCCAGATAATATTTAAATACAATAATAAATGCATATCAATTTCATTAATGAACTTTCCTTTTAATTTCAAATTACTAAATTAAAGATTCATTAATTTTCTTTATTTATTTATCTAAATTATTTGTTTAAATTTAAAAGAAAAAAAACATTTTAATTTTTATAATTCAATATTTTCTCACTTTTCTTATAAATTCAACTTCTCAAATGTTTAGAATTTTATATTTAGTTTTTTCTTTTAAATAAATTCATTAATGAACTTTCCTTTTAATTTCAAATTACTAAATTAAAGATTCATTAATTTTCTTTATTTATTTATCTAAATTATTTGTTTAAATTTAAAAGAAAAAAAACATTTTAATTTTTATAATTTAATATTTTCTCACTTTTCTTATAAATTCAACTTCTCAAATGTTTAGAATTTTATATTTAGTTTTTTCTTTTAAATAAATTCATTAATGAACTTTCCTTTTAATTTCAAATTACTAAATTAAAGATTCATTAATTTTCTTTATTTATTTATCTAAATTATTTGTTTAAATTTAAAAGAAAAAAAACATTTTAATTTTTATAATTCAATATTTCCTCACTTTTCTTATAAATTCAACTTCTCAAATGTTTAGAATTTTATATTTAGTTTTTTATTTTAAATAAACTAATGTAATACATGGGTGTCACACCTAGTAGCTAAATATAAGGAGGTGGCATAAGATGTAAGCAAAGAGAAATTTAAACCCACTTCTATAACACATTAAACTTGATCGACATCATAAAGAGATGACCCTAATGTTAATTCTTCAACCAGTTTATTAGGACTGTTGATATATAACCAAAATTATACTGATTCTCATTTGAACTGATCATTGTATAAGAAAGTAGGCCAAACATTTACAATTAACTTGCAATGGACTATATATATTTAATTTGACAAGTACAGCCAGTTGATATTAAAACCATAGAAAGCTACACAATTTCCGTAGCTGAACATTAGATCACTGACATTGATTTTATCATCTCACATCACTAAAAAGATGAACATATCATCTAACATATCACATATAACATATCATGCCAGCATATAAACATATCATCACATACTGTCAGACATATCTGGGGTGTCTGACCTACCCTTCGGTCCTAACAACCGAACTCTACTACTATCACATATAACATATCATGCCAGCATATAACACATCAGGTAGTAGCAAAACTAGATGATATCACAAAGACAATCATCTAACATACAACTCCTACCGGTGGGCCGACATTGTGGCCGTAGACCCACCGCTACTGGAAGGTAACTCACCTCGTACGAGTAGCTGCTGATAATCTGTGCGGGAAATCTCCGTCCGCTGCTACTCCGGAAATCCTCCGGCTACAATCCCCACAAACACACAGTTAGAACTGATATCTACTCTTAGGGTAAAATGACCATTTTACCCCCAACCAAGTCCAAGTCAAAAGTCAACTTCTAGTTGACCGGACTCGCCGAGTTGGGCCGTCAACTCGTCGAGTAGAAGCGGGATCATATGTTATCTCCCTATCATAATCCATGGTAGTCGGTTTGCCTTTATTCGGTAAGATCGCTCTTTCAAACTTAATATTTTTGGCTTTGCCTCAGACTTTCCTACGTGCACGTTGCTCAACTACAAATATAATTAAAAATTATTAGAAATGGTATTTAATTTATAATAACTGAATAAAAATAGTAAATAAAAATGCATAATAAGACTTACGGTCCTGCTCATGATGATCAACACCTCTACCACCTAAGAAAGGTGGGTCCACGACCCATAACAACAACCATAGTATACACAAACAAAAGCCATATTGACAACATTTCCTGAAAAATTATAAGATATATAGATATAATTTTTATTACAAATACACATTACATATAAATAAACATTTACATAGGAATAAACATTTCTATTTAAACTAGGAATCCAAATAAAGTTCATATTACAAACACGCATTTCCTTAAAAATATTCTAATCAGAATCTTCCTTATATCCTTCAGTGTCTTCTTCGGTATCATAATCAGAATCGGTATCATCGTAATCAGTCTCGCAATCAGAAAAATCATTGACTCTACCAGTTGGCAGAGGAACTTCAGTTGCACTTTCTGCATCAACAATGACTCTAGGAATGTTTTGAAAGTATATGCTAAAATCAATAAAAAGTAGAGCATCAGATGAAGAGATATTTTGAAGTACGTCGACATTCTCTACATTTTCGTGTGAGCCATTGTCAACATTGTGGACAGGGTCATTGTAAACAAGTTGGACACGATCATCGTTTGATGGTAGATCCCAAATACTTCGATGATTAACATGCTCAACAACATACCGATGGTTATTGTTTGGATCTTTGATGTAGAACACTTGTTTGGCTTGTGAAGCATATATGAGTTGATCATCTTTGTATGCTTCGCGTCGTGTGCCGATACTGGTGAAATTATCACTAGAAATAACTCCTGTTCGAGTATCAAACCACTTGCAACGAAATAGTACAGTTGAATAATCATGCGTATACCTCAACTCTATTTATATATTTTTTAATTATAACATTCGTATATAAGTTCTGGAAGTTATTGGTTAACATATAAGTTTTGGAACTTGTTTAATTTGGGGTTAGTTTGGGAACAAACTAGAAACTAAACGTATTCGTATATAAGTTTTTAATCAATTTTATAACATTTTTTTCCAATTATAACAATAATTTTTTTTATTTTTTTTTCAGTTATAGCATTGTACTTTAAACAATTATATTATGTTGTTGTGTTGTTCTTTTTGACTGTCGAGATTAAAATATATATATATTTTTATTTATAGCATTGTATAAATATATTTTTTAATTATAGCATTCGTATATAAGTTTTGAAAGTTATTGGTTAATATATAAGTTTTGGAACTTATTGGTTAATTTGGGGTTAGTTTGGGAACAAACTAGAAACTAAACGTATTCGTATATAACATCCTACTTAGACCAAATACACATACTTTCATATATATAGATAATAACATCCTACTTATAACAAATACACAAATTTGACATTCATATACCACATATACAACAAACATACATACATTCACATACACATATAATAACATCCTACTTATAACAAATACATATAATTTCACATATATAGATAATAACATCATACTTCTACCAAATACTCATATACCACATATACATCAAACACACATACATTGACATATATACACCAAATTTACATAGATTCATACAAATATCAAATATACATACTGTTGGTGATTTTGTATCATCAATGTGTATTTAAGTATAATGGATTGACTTGTTGACCAATAATCAGTCTTGATGAATATTAAACAAGTAAGGAAGGTGCGGAGTGCACACTTGTTTAAGTTCATTCAAGATTTAAAGTAGAGTGTTATTTAGGGGCGAAGCCCCTAAACAAACGGGGGTCCGGGGGCAGCGCCCCTGGGAGCGGGGTCCAAGGGGCGGATTAGTGACAGGTTTCAGAAATCTGAATTTTTGGAAATAAACCGGGTTTTTGACTTTGTTTTGACCCTTATATAAATAACCCGAATTAGTGACAGGTATCAGACATCAAACTGTTTTTTGTGACAGTTTTCAGACGTACAACTGTCTGGTGACATTTTTCTAATGGAAAGGTTACTTAACTAAATTTTGGTCTTCATTTGATGGTACACATGAAATTCATAACACCCAAATTCTCTGTTCTTGCTCTCATTTCTGAGTCTTATCCGATTAAAGGTTGGGAGTACCACCCAAATACTTTAATCTGAAAGTGTATACACAATTCTCAGAATTTCCAAGCATATTCTTATCCCAAATCTCTAACACATACATATGACAATTTTCATATAATTGATACAACTACACATAGCTTGCAATTAAACACAAATTTCACAATAAATTGAAGTAAATAGAACCTTTAGTGGCGGAAATCAACGAATATGTCGCCGGAAAAATTGGTCTTCACCGGAAAATACCATCACCCGCCCGGTACTAGTAAACCCAAAGATAAAACAACCAAAAACACCGAAATTGAAAAATAATTTGCAATTAATCATCAAATGGAGCTAGAAATCGATGTTAAAAGAGGAAAACAAAGAGATATAAGAACTTCAAGTTACCTTTTTACCCGAGATGGAGCTAGAAATTTGTTGTTTTCACCAGTGGCACCCGTTTAATTGAAGCCCTAAACACCTTTGATCCCTAATCTCATAATGTGGGAGATTTCTTGTTGGAATCGTTGGAATCGTCGCAGAAAATGGGGCAAGAAGGAACATAAGTCGTTTTGATCAAACACAGGAAGCAAAACATCAGAATGCGTCCGTTTTTTTCTTTTTATCTGTGCACGCCTTTAGCGGCGACAATGAGGGCTTTACCGGCGACAAACGTTAACAGCGGTGACTATCTGGAGGGAAGAGTACCGCGTCTGTTTTTAGACCACTATTAGCTGCGACATTTTTGACTTTTAGCGGCCACAACATGTCGCCGGTATTGGTTTTGTGCAGATAAGAGGCCTCGAACGTTGGATTAGATACTTAATCGAACGGTTGAAGTCTATCAGAAAGGATAACGCGGATTTGGGTGAGAAGCCTTTAGCGGCGACACAATTACCGGCGACACAAGCTTTTAGCAGCGACTCTACCATTTGTCGCCGCTAAAAGCTTGTGTCGCCGGTAATTGTGTCGCTACTAAAGCCATGGTTTCTTGTAGTGACATCTCTTAATGGTAGAGTTTCATCCATTGAATGACACTTGAAATTGCCATCCCATTCAATTCTCCCATTAAACTCACCATTATAGATGCTCTAAGGAAGGGTATGGATGGATATGGAGGGAAGGTGAGGGATGTCGAAGGAAAATCGTGTTCTCGAGATTAATTGATGGAAGTAAAGTGAGGAAAAGAAAATGATTTTGGAGCTATATTTTCCTTCCAAAATTTTCTCTTAAATTGGGCGTATTCTGGAAAAAATGAGAGGAAGAAAAATCTTTTAGTTTTTTTTCCTAATCTAGCAACACATAAATTTAAAATTTTATTTTTATTTCCTTGGAACTCCTGAACATGGAATAAATATAATTTTCATTCCTCTCCATTTCTTTTTGAAAATATTTTCCTTCTCTTTTCTTTATTAAATTTACAAAAAACTCAAAGAACAATGTTGTTGTTGCTAGGTCCACATAAAACTTTTTGAAGCCATTTCAAAATAATTATATTTCTAAAAAACAATGTTTATGGGAACATATTTAATAAGTCTTGATAATATCATCGGGTTATAAGTCTTGATAATATCATCGCCATTAGGATCAGAGAGTTGATGAAATTATTGTTGAATGTTGCCGAGGTGATTACGGTCTCGCTATTGGACAAAAATATGTTGCAGATGTTTTTGGACTATTCAGAGTTTTTTCAGGCTAAAAAGTTTGTTTATGTTTTTCTAAGTTTTAAGAGCCTTTATTTTTAATGTTTGATTCAATAACTTGTTGATAATTTATCCTCATCAATTTCAGTTTACTGGAGCTATGGAAAAAACTCATCATCTTCTTCTATAGGTATTAATTAAATAAGTTTTAGAGTTATCTTTCTGCTCTTTGTGTTTATCAAACTATAGGCTGTAATCGGTATTCAATCTGACTGCCTGAGATCATTTTCTTTAAGATATTTCAATAGATCAATAAGATAGATCATAACTTTTTTGCTAGAATTTGATACCAAATTGTCTACATCAAACTTACATCCCTCATAATGCATGTCACCACAAGAAACATGGTCTTTAACTTTTAGCGACAACATGCAGAATAACCAAAGTTTTCTCTGGAAATGTTACCATCGAGAATATTTGATCGTGAAATTTAGAGATCAATGATGGCATGTTGCGGCTAAAGTTATATCATTAAAAAATAACTATAACTATTTTCTATAGAAATTATCTTGTATGGTCACGTGTTGTCGCTAAAAAGTTATTGTCAGATATTTTGGGACTACTTAAAATAAATGTATATATCGTTATCATTAAATTAAGGGACGATGACTTAAAAGGGTACTTTAATTTTTGATTTGTACATATTTTGTCACTGAGTTTTTCTTTTGTCCGCATTTACTCATTCAACTTGTTTAAATTGTACACATTTAGTCATTATGACGCAATGTTGAAATAAGAATAAATGAAAGTATGACGCAAGAGTGAAAAGATAAATGAAAGTTTGCTACTATTTAATGAAAACTAGCCATTTGTTTGGTTACCAGATGTGATACTATGTTGATTTTTTCATGATTTTATTTAGTTAATAAATTGTTAAAAAAAAGTTGACTTACAATGTTATATCAGGAAGAAATGAAAGTATGAGGCTATAATGAATAAATAATTGAAAGTATGGTGATATATCATATGCACACTTAGCTTGTTGTTTACTTAACGATACGGTTATGTTTTTTGTTTTTTGATTTTATTAGGGTAATACATTGTTTTAATAAAAATAATTTGAAGTATAATATTGTAATAGGAGGAAATGAATATATAAGGCCACATTGAATAGATAAGTGAAAATATGTTGCTATTTCATTCATCTAACCCATTGTTTAGTTTACGGATTTGGTAATATTTCTGTTATTTCTTGGTTTTATCTTGGTAATAAATTGTAATATTGTATTAAAAGGAACTATAAGTTGAATGTATAATACCACAATCGAAAGCAACAGACATATGATGTTATACCGAATAAATAAATGAATGAATGTTGTTATTCATGCATTTTTCCCATTCAAAACATTACTCAATATCTTTATAACAATTTTCACATGAACCAGGTCAAGAAAAAGGAATTGACAAAACATTTCATATTGGGACATTAAATGTGTCCAATTTGCCAATGGAAATGCTTATAGTGACTTGAAGACTCTTCGTCACTTGTCTCCTAGTCCCATAAGGTTTATTTATTAAGATATAATCAATATGATCCATTTATTTATATTCATAATAATACAAGCACAATTTCATTTCATTATATGTTTCAATTTCCTAATGAACCCATGTCAAATGTTAAACAAGATTGAAGCCGAGTATGGCATGACATCTAAACATGTTGATGTTCAGACACTCAAAGAAGTTAGGTGGTCATCCATGCGAGAAAATGATGCATAACAAGGTATGCTATAACAAACACAATTTATATTTCCAAGTAACAGTGGTTAATGTTGACTTGTTAAGTTTAATGAGATTATTCAAGAAATGACATGTGAAGGGCACAAGAAGTTGGTACATGGAATATTGAAACGGTACTAGAACATTGTAAGAATTTGATAAGTGTATGATTATTGGTATGCATTATGTTTGAATTTATGAGTTATTAAATCTGATAAACAAGTGGGAGTGATGTTGCTGCACTTAAGAAGACCGGGTTTGAAGACTAAAGGTAGTAATGCATGTATTTATGATATTCTTCTTTCTATGTAAAATACCAATTTCATAAATAGTTTGCTTAAATGTACTTTGATATCTTTTAGCATGTGTCAAGAATCTTGGTGGGCATTTACCAAGAAGAAGTAGACAAGTCTTATGCTGTACATCTAGTCTGCTTGGCTCTATAGATACGAGGGTGTTCAAGTGAGCAAAACTAATAATCACATGCAAATTGATGCTTGTAGGAAGCATCAAAGAAGCTAGTGCCTGGTCCTAAATCCTTCAGTGTAGGTGCATATGAGAACCTCTCATTAAAGTTGGATGGAAATGTAACATTAGAATTACTTCAATAAAATGCAAAACTAGGAACATATAAATTTTAACCATAATGTACCGAGATTAATATTTAATAGAAAATACCAAAAAAAAAGCAGTAAAAAGACCTGGTTGTATGCCTAAGAACTGGGTTGTTTAATCAGCCAATATAGGGGCTGACTTGCATAAAAGAACCCGGTTGTATGCTAAAGAACCAGGCTACATGACCAGACAAAAAGGCTCCTATTTAGCATGAATAGACCCAGTTTTGTTCTTAGGAACCATGATATATTACTTTAATATGTCCTGGATGTTAGAACGAGTTTTATTACTTTTTTTCGCATAAGACTCGCCCCACATCAAAACAGGTTGAAAACCGAGTTCTTTTAGTGTAACGTCCCAAAAATATGACCCAAAATTTCATTTTTAATTTAATAATACAATATTCCAAAACGACATCAATACATATCCGAATAAAATAAGTGTATCCACATCATCTCAAATAAGAGTATATCACAAAAGCGGAACCATGTGGTGTGTGAAGTGTAGCCATCCCGAGCTCTTCCCTTTGGAACCAGAAGTACCTGAAACATAAACTGAAAACCATAAGCACAAAGCTTAGTGAGTTTCCCAAACTACCCCATACCATACATACTAAATCACATACTGGGCCCCCGCCCTCCATCGGTCCCTGCCCAGTATCGATTCCCACTCGGCCTTCGGCTCTGCCCAGCATCGAGCCCTCGGTATACAGATCTGTAATTATTAGGCTCTGCCTAACATCGCCCCCCCTCATACACATAGGCATATATCACATAATCATACTAACACATACAAACCATAACTCAATAACATATGATACAGTCATCGGGCCTCGCCCGACATCGTGCCTCGCCCGGTATACATAGCAACACATATCACATGCAAGGATCACGCAGAATCCTAGCATCCTACCATACATATAAGGATCGACATTGGTGCCTTTGACCCATTAAACCCAGTGAGGAAACTCACCTCGAGCTGCTGAACCACAATGATAAATTCCTGGCTACTGGATCTACAAATCCTCGAGGTATCAATATCAAATAACATCCAATTAATACTTGAATTTCAATTCATAACTACCATCCCACAATTAGGGTAAAAAGACCATTTTACCCCTCAACTAGTTTGGTCCAAGACTAAGGCCCAAACCTACTATAAAAAAGGCCCACAAACTAATTAATCATATAAGGCCCAATCATGGGCTAATTTTCCAAATTAGGCCCAAACCCTTCCATGGGCCTTAATCCAAGGTTTAAAACATTCTTAGCCCAAGACAATTAAATTCTGATGGCTCAAAAAGGTCCTAAACACCCAAGCCCAAACTATGGCCCAAACCGAAGATCAAAAGATCTGAGGCCCACTCTGCTAAGTACGCGGGGCGTACTTAGCTTGTACGCGCAGCGTACTCGCCTAAGGGCTTGTACACTAAGCTTACCTGCTTGTACGCCCAACGTACCCTCGCATACAACCAACTTTCATATTAAAATCTTATTCCATAAAGACTTTACACCACAACCTAGATCTGACTTCCTTAGACTGATTTATCACGTAAAGTTACTCAGTTTACATTCATGCATGTCTAAATGAAGTTCTCAAGCTTAAAAAGGACTTAATATGTGACTTAATGCATGAATGGGACCCCATATCCCATAAAGTTGGCACCTTTATGCTTAAGAACCTCATAACAAGCTTAGATCTAAAAGGATAAGCCCTTCAAACACCTTAACTCATCAATCAACCCAAAAAGGGACCCAAAGACATAAAACCAATACATAAAGAGATCTACGTATTTAAAAGCCAAGGTATAAACTTGATACCTCAAGAGGCTTGCAAAATGAGGGGTGATTCTGGATCTAAGACTTCACACCAAGCAATGCAACTTCACTTTTCTTCAATTCCTTCAAAATGAGCAACACGAGCACCAACTTCCTCTCAATAGATCAAAAACACAACCATGGAGGCTTAATGACCGATTTAGGGTTTTAGGAGGTTTAGGGCTGGTAAAGAGGCTAGCTCTAAAGACTTAAGGTCCTTATATAGGGTGCAATACTCTTAAATAAAGGTTTCTTAAACTCCTCGTACACCCAACGTACGAGGCTGAGGCTTTGCAATCATTCCTTCTTGGTATGCTAAGCGTACACCAGTGTACGCCCCGCATACTACACTTCGTACTAGTATGCCCCACTTTCTCCCTATGTATGCCCCGCGTACTAGGGTTACTTTTAAACCCAAAAATACTTTGAAGGCCATAACATCTTCATTATAAATCCGATTTCGACGATCCTTATATCCATGAAAAAGTAACGAGAAGCTCTACACTTTTAGCAACTCATACGCGCCTTATGATTTCCCGAACAGAATCCAATTTCCATAAGTGCCTGAGCTGACACATTACCGAAATGACCCTTGGCTCCAGAACGCAAACCGAACATCGGATCATCTAAATTACGTCGCCCACGCCCAAATTGAAGACGATTTGGGACAGGGCGTTACAATTATCCCCCTATTAAATTAGTTTTCTTCCTCGAAATCATTCCTTACTATCCCAGGCACCAGGCGACCTAAGCAACACAACCACAATCCCGAATACAAAACACCCTTCCCAAAGGCGACCGAGCCCAACCCTAGAAGGGCTCTCCAAATCTGAAAATGAACGAATCCCTTCCCAGCCTAAAACAATCCCATGAAGTAGTGCCACATCTACTCAACATGAAATTTGAAATCTTGAATTGGTCTGACTCCCTGATAGACAACCCACATTAAACCGTTGCTAATTCCATTCTACTTATCCCTCAACCGACTACTCAACTTCTGATAACCGGAGGTTGTCACTAGAAAATAAATTAAAGACCAAACGCTACCGCTGACAATCTCTTCCTTGACCAAAGGGAATAGATAATCCTTTGGGAGAGGCTCATCCTGATGATAACAATCCCATGAGCATAATGAGCAATGCGAGACAAACTGGAAGATAAGCCTTCTAGTTCTTAACAAGACACTGCATCCTTTAACCGCCGAACCAACATACCGTTGTTGAGATTCCGTAACCCCATACCTGCCTGGCCTCCATACAGATAGAACCAATCCAAAACACAATCACAAGAGCCTGATCTACCCTCAAAACTAAAATCATCCTTTAACCCTGAACCCTTCAACTAATACTCTTGGCATACATATTCCTTAATTCTTATTCTACTGAAATGAAGACCTTGCACATATACACTCGCGATTCCCAACGTGAGTTCCCACCAAAAACCAACTCGATACATAAATCGCAACCAGAGATCCAAGGACTTACACCTGCATCTCATTTGAAATCTTCTGATTCACAGTTACCCCTCAATAAACCGGGATATAAAGATTCCCAAACCATCGTTGAGACTACCAGTCTCGCACCTGATATAGCCACCAGGTTCCCAAGAGTCCAAATGACAAGGATATCCTAGCCTAAGCATCCCTTTGCACCACTCAATGACTACACACTCAATCCTGAAAACTAAGATCCAAAACCTTGACCCAATGGTCTCCATCAGGTCTCACTTGCGTTGCCATATGCACGCGGGCCTCACCCACGACTCTCACCGAAACCATACCACAGAGCGGGCCACTCCCACAGGTCCCACCCATCAAGAGCTACACATGCCCGACTCTGCCTCGGACCCTAATGGTCCTCAACCTAGAATAGAGAAAGACTCTATGATAATCCTGTCTGTCTTGCCCAAGGCACGAACTGATCCCCCTTATACCCATGACCACCACGAACGATAGTCTACCTCAAACTGGTGAATGCTATGATCCCATCACAGTCTTACAACACGTCCAACCAACCATGGTTACCACCCATGGTCTTACCACACCCATACCGTCTCAACCGTAATTATCCTGAATTACCCGCATCCGACTAAATTCCAATTAAGTGTTCGGGTTATGCTTCAAACCCCAAAGCATTCATTAAAAAAGAACAGGTAGCGGGGCTCTAACATACCCCTTGACCTAGATCTATTCACAAGCCTGCTACGCATAACAAGCAAGACACCGACAAGCTGTTGGAGGTTTCGTAAACTCCCAACTTGCACAACTTCAATCCAGACAGCCACTCGAGTCGTCTCTCTTCCTGACTGGGAGGTGGAACTTTCCCTAGTTCCACACCTGATCTAACTCCTAGAAATTCTGATCGATTCTCCCCGACTGGGATTCGTCGAAGCTCTCCCATCCCACAAAATTCGATGGATTCCCAACCCATCTTATCTTCATATGCATGAACCAACTATCACTTGTGCTTTCTAATACTAGTGTTCCATTACTAGCAAAACTCGATGACCAACCAACTCCTAAAGTCCAAAAGAATACTCTTGAAACCTTAACAAGTCCGATGTTCCCAGTCACCTACCATGATACTGCACCAATTCCTTAAGTCCTTTACTCTGGTGACTTAAGACCATCACCATTGCTCTGAACTGGCAAATCTTCACCTAAACTGTCCATCCTCAGAAGAATTTCTGAATCCTAACCATCTATATTCCTTGCGATAATAAAATTCCCCTGGCACATCCAAAAACCCAACACCCATGCGACTACCACCACCATTTTCTTGCTACCGCTCCTCCCCTAGAAACGGTAGTGATTGAACCCCAAGATTCTTCCATAGACAACTGTCGATCATACCAGAACAGATACGACTGAACTCTGACTTTATTGGAGAGCTAACCAACTACTCTGACCATAATCCTTCCAAACGATATCCTTGATTTGACCCCATCCACGCATCAGAACAGTAATCGAACAAACTGAAATCCGCTCAACAAGGTATGCTGTTGGGTTTTGTGTACTATAACACTCCTATGGTGCACATACAACCCTAATAGCTTTGGAACTAAGTTTTCTCTAGTTATACATGCAACAAAAGTTATCCAAAGCATGAACCTATCTAGCGTACAAATTTGGTACATGAATCATAAAACTAGTTAGAAGAATACCTCTTATTTGTAGCTTGTAGTTTTGGCCTTTCAAAAGCTTAGCACCTCAAGTGTGATGCCTCAAATGATTCACAAACACCATGAACAAAGTAAGACTTTGAGAGAGAGGTTAGACACTCCAAACTCGGCTATCTCTCTTCCTAGAACACTTAGGGCCAACCGATTTTGGCTAAGGGATAACACATATATAATGTAGGATTCCAAGAGTCATAGGTAAACCCTAATCCATACACTTAGGTTATGATCCATATCTCATGTGGGCTAACTCTTCATGGATACTTACATAAACCTAGTCCATCATGGATAAAAAACCCAAACCATATGTATCACTAATTTACATAATTAGTCCCCGTTAATTTAATTAGTCTCTTTTGATCACTAAATTAATTCTCGATCAATACTAAGTAAATATTATGATTTCTCAATTAATATATTATACTTATAATATATTAGTAAATCATAAATAGCCTCTTTCTCAAATATCCATCCTATCAAATTGATCTGGTGAAGGCAACCTGAAATAGACCATGCTACTCTCGGGTCAAGTGCATACCAATTATAGTTATGGGCTTAGACACCTAATCCAACAATCGCCCACTTGGATAAGTCTAATAACTATTATTGCAAGTACGACTCCAAAATCCCGACTAGCAACCGTAGCTCTCAAAAGCCACTGTCGAACTCTGACCTAGTCAATGTCGCGTCCATTAGATAAGGGATCTTTTATTCCTCCATTCTAGATATCGTATGAACTGAGACATGGATTATAATCATTCTCTCAGTTCAAGTGTTGTTTCCCGATTTCCGATTTATGACGACCGACTAATTGAACAAATCAAATCAGTCCAGGCTTGGCCAAGTGCTTAGGATTGTCATCACTAAATCATCCAGGGGCCCACATATATCGCTTTTATCCCTCTTAGGACAAAACGAACGGATAAAATTCAACTCATATGCTTGCTTGTACTTACTCATCAAATCACACACAACAATACGTTTTATAACACCAAGTTAGTGGTGCGTTTAAATATGTCAATGTGAAACCGACTTGTAAACTATATCTCACATGTCTTGGTTTCAAGAATATAAGATATTATCGTCTCACAATCACTCGTGATAAAATCCATGAAGTGATTCAGATGAGTGTGGGTTTAATCCAATACTCAAATGTTATTACAAGAGTACTCATGAATACTGCAGCAAACTTGTGTTATGTCTAACACTTAGACAGTCTACAGACGGATTCATGACAATCTTGCTTCAATACCTACTTTCAAAGTATGATCGACTGTGGATGGTTTGAATAATCTTAATATTCGGGAAGTCAAAACATGCGTGATAGGTCCTGAATTCGAGAACAGGAAAAACTCCAAAAAAAACCCTAAGGTTCAATTCTTATTCCTCCCTCCTTCAAAACTAGAAACAATCATACTTATAATGTTCTGCAAACCCAGATCCTAAATAATAGAAAAGATAATAGGAAAGATAATATCTTATCTCCCAAGTAACAAATAAATACCAAAAATACCAAATTGGAATAAAAATTGTTGAGTCAGGAAGTGTTGCGTCTTTGGGCTCGGTCCATAGCCCGGTTTTGTTATCCGGTTTGGGCCTGTCCAACCGTGATTATTTTATTAGGGCTTAGTATTTAAGGTTCATGCATGCATCCTTTGTTTTGATCACTTTTCATTTATTATTCTTGGTATTGTACTATAAACCCTAGCTCGCCTCTACAGTGGAAGTTCTTAGTCGAGCTCTGCTGAGGCGTGACTACATTTGAATCATTAAGCATTACTTGATTCTATATCGTGTTTATTGTTTTTTTTTTGTTTTATTGATTAAACCTGTTGAAGATCTAATCGATCTAAGAGTTCTTGAACTCATCAATTGGTATCAGAGCAGGAGACTGTGTAATCCATACACATCTCTTCTGTTGAAGAAGATCTTAGGGTTTTTCCGCTTTGATCGATATTGTTAGAGCCGTCATTTGCTATTGACGTTGTTCTTTAACAGTTGATCTTACCCTAACGTTATTTACAAGTCTGATCTTAAGCAGGTTTTTGAACAAACATCATCATGTCCATGGATGATTCTTAATCAAACCCAATCAATATCTCCAATAGTATCGGATCGACGACAAGGATTCCCAATTTGTACACTCAAGATTATGAGGTCTGGACGTATCACTTCGAAGATTACGTGACTGGTTCAGAAGACAATGGATACTTGATCTGGGAGGCGATTACGTGACTGGTCCCCGCCCAGTATCGATTCCCACTCAGTCTTGGGCCCCGCCCAGCATCGAGCCCCGCTCGGTATACAGATCTGTAATTCTTAGGCCCCGCCTGACATTGGGCCCCGCCTCTCAGACACATAGGCATATATCACATAATCATAGTAACACATGGAAAGACCATAATTCAATAGCATACAATACAGTCATCGGGCCTCGCTTGGCATCAGGCGCCACCCGGTATACATAGCAACACATATCACATGCAAGGGTCATGCAGAATCCTAGCATCCTAACATACATATAAGGGCCGATATTGGTGCCTTCGACCCGCTAAACCCAATGAGGAAACTCACCTCAAACTGTTGAACCACACTGATATATTCCTGGATGTCGGACCAACAAATCCCAGAGCTTTCAATATCAAATAACATCCAATTAATACTTGAATTCCAATTGATAACTATCATCCCAGAATTAGGGTAAAAAGACCAGTTTACCCCTCAACTAGTTTGGTCCAAGACTATGGCCCAAACCTACTATAAAAAAGGCCCACAAACCAATTAATCATATAAGGCCCAATCATGGCCCGATTTTCCAAATTGGGCCTAAACCCTTCCATGGGCCTTAATCTAAGGTTCAAAACATTCTTAGCCCATGAGACTTAAATTCTAATGGCCCAACAAGGCCCTAAACACCCAAGCCCAAACTATGGCCCAAACCGAAGATCAAAAGATCCGAGGCCCACTCTGTTGAGTACGTGCGGCGTACTTAGCTCGTACGCGCAACGTACTTGCCTAAGGGCTTGTATGCGAAGCGTACCTACTTGTACACCTAGCGTACCCTCACATACAATCAACTTTCATATTAAAATCTTATTCCATAAAGACTTTACAGCACAACGTAGATCTGACTTCCTTGGACTGATTTATCACGTAAAGTTACTAACTTTATGTTCATGCATGTCTAAGTGAAGCTCTCAAGCTTAAAAAAGGACTTAATATGTGACTTAATGCGTGCATCAGACCCAATATCCCATAAAGTTGGCACCTTTATGCTTAAGAACCTCATAACAAGCTTAGATCTAAAACTATAAGCCCTTCAAATACCTTAAATCATCAATCAACCCAAAAGCGACCCAAAGACATAAAACTAATACATAAAGAGATCTAGGCATTCAAAATCCAAGGTATGAAATTGATACCTCAAGAGGCTTGGAAAATGAGGGTTAATTCTAGATCTAAAACTTCACACCAAGCAATGCAACTTCACTTTTCTTCAATTCCTTCAAAATGAGCAACAAGAGCACCAAGTTCCTCTCAAGAGTTGAAAAACATAACCATGGAGGCTTAAGGATCGATTTAGGGTTTTAGGAGGTTTTGGGGCTGGTAAAGAGGCCAACCCTAAAGACTGAAGGTCCTTATATAGGGTGCAATACTCTTAAATAAGGGTTTCTTAAACTCCTTGTACGCCCAACATAAGAGGCCGAGGCTTCGTGATCATTCCTTCTTGGTACGCTAAGCATACACCAGTGTACGCCCCACATACTACACTTCGTACTAGTACGCCCCACGTTCTCCCTATGTACGCCCTGTGTACTAGGGTTACCTTTAAACCCTAAAATACTCCGAAGACCATAACTTCTTCATTATAAATCTGATTTCGACGATCCTTATATCCAAGAAAAGGTAACGAGAAGATCTATGCTTTCAGAAACTCCTACGTGCCTTAAGATTTACCAAACATAATCCAATTTCCATAAGAGCCCGAGCTGAAACATTACCGAAATAGCCCTTGGCTCCAGAACGCAAACCGAATACCCAGTCATCCGGATCATCTAAATTACGTCCCCTACACCCAAATAGGAGATGATTTGGGATAGGGAGTTACAATTAGTCTTTTAACTGTATCCTTTTACTTATTTTATAGTAGTTGGGTTTGGTCTTTAAAACATTTCTTGAAATTGTAGGTTAGGTTTAGAAAAGTTCATTCCCTCACTGGAAGGTTAGTTATGGTCCCCCAATATCCCCCTTTCCTTTTCGCTATTGGCGGGTTATTAAAACCACCTCCTCATCCATAGACATCCTTGATTTTTTTGAGCCCACATGCTATTTTTTGATATCCTGAACCTCCACCACCATTTGATTAAAGGGCAATATTTCGATCCCTTAAACCTTCCTAAATTGAGACCACCATGAACATTGGATGCCAACATCATATCCCACGCGATCAAAGCAACTTTTCTTTTATCAAGAGATCCACCCCAAAAGATCTCATTCTAATTTTCTCTAAATTTTGAATGAATTTGGTTGGAGCTTTGTAAATTGAGAAAAAAATACGTACTAAGGCTCCCAAGTACAAATTCCAAAGAGTTAATCGACCTCTAAATGATAAATTTCATGTCTTCCATTTTGACAAGTTGGAATGGAATTTATTAATAATAGGATTCCATTAGGCTATTGTGACACCAGTCAAATTTTGGTCAAAAAATTATTGATCAATAATCGTAATTGGGATGAACCAAGTGGTAGACTTTGTAACAAGGTTTCCAAAAACATAAAGAACACTGAAATCCGAGTTATAACGAAGAAGTTATGACAAATCGAAAATCCGCGGTAAAACCGGCAAAACACTATTCAGTGTAAAAAGCGAATTTTCGATAAAAGGATTTTTAGCCTTAACAATCTAAATGAAACTTGTAGAATATATTAAACCGAGAACATTCATAAAAAGAACGTGAAAATCCGACTTCGTATGAGGAAGTTATGATTTTTCGAAGTTTCGGTTTAGCAGTAGACAGCTAAAAATTCGAAATATAAATCGATCGATATTTAGCCGACGCAACTTAAACGAGAATCAAAGGTCTCATCAAAAGTAGCATAACGGTAAAAAGAAAGACGAAAACGGACGTCGGATGAAGAAGTTATGAATTTTTAACGGATTCCCGTCCCGGTCTGTTTAAAATAATAATATTAAAAATAAAGTCAAAATTAGCCGACGAAGTCTAAACGAAAGTCGTAGAGTATGGTTTTACCTACGCGTGCATATAAAGAACGCCAAAAACGGAGCTCATATGCAAAAGTTATGATTTTTGCAAGTTTGGCACAAAAATAAAGAAAAAATGGGAAAAACCGGGCAATTTCGCATGCCACGTCACCCTCGCACGTGGCAGCTGCTGAGTGGACCGAACCCATGCGTGGCACCTCCTGATTGGACCGCAGCCGAGGTCCACTAAGAAGCGGACAACCTCGCAGGAGACACACCGGACATCACCCTCGCACACCCCGGAGACACCCCGTAGACACCCCCCTTCGCATCGTGGCACCCACCCATTGGACCGAAGGCTGGTCCTATCCGAAGCGGACAACAGCGAACCGCCTGACCGAGCCCTCGCCACCTGTCCGAACCGAGACACGTGTCTGCTTCCTTCGCTGCCACGTTGCTGATGACTAAGCTGCTTCGGACCGAGGCTTCGGACTATAAATAGCCCGCGAGACCCTCCAGATTTTTACACCTTTTCACCCCATTTTTGGTCCTCTTTCACCCCTTTCACTTCCATAAACTCCCAAACGACCCCCGAAGGCCCCGGTATCGAGTCTAAAGCCTGAAGCAAGCCCCGAAGCCCCGGAATTCTCGAGAATTCATCCTCTCTCCTGTCGAAACTCTGCCCGGTTTGAGCCGGTTTCTCATTAAACAAACTCATTCCCGGGAAACGAAACGCTGCCCGAATCACCGCTGATCAAAGTGAGTTCATACCCCTATAATTTATCTTTTCAATGGGTTTTAAATACTTTTTAGGGGGGGAATACAAGTTTAACACAATATTAAATTGTGTTAATAACTGTATGTGATAATAATCACACAAAATGATTCCGTATGCTTTTAAGAATTATCAAATACTTCCAAAATAACGTGAAGCCATGTTAAATCTTTAAAGTCATGTAAAAACTCTGTTAAATTCTTTGAAAAATGTTTTATAAGCTATTTCAAAGTATAAATGCCAAAATCATGTTTATATATGTATAAATATATAAATAAGATTTAAAGGGCTTAGGACTAATGAATTATCCTATATCCTTTTCCTTGTTTGGATGTGGAATTAGGGTTGTATTGTTTGTCCGAAGGTCGTTTCCTTCTTAATTATATATATATATATATATATATATATATATATATATATATATATATATATATATATATATATATATATATATATATATATATATATATATTATACATATATGAGTACCAAAGGTTACTCCTTTTGGTATCTTCACCTTTGTATCAGGCTGAGCAAAGGTGTTCATCCATGAGAAACCATGCTAATCAGATAGAACATATAAATTATAATAGGTATAATTTATCATTCAAAACTAAAGATACAAGTATGAATTACAACTGTATACTTTCCAAGGAAATTACCAAAATTCATTCAACTATACCAAGATATGTATAATACCTTTAATATACGAATAACATATTAAAGAAGTAAAGATACATCATGCCTAGTTTGCATTAACAAAGGTACGATACAGAGTACCAGGGTTAGCAAACACATGGTAATGTCAGGTTTGCATTAACAAAGGTACGATATACAGAGTACCAGAGTTAGCAATCACGAGTAATAATACATCATACCGGGTTTGCATTAACAAAGGTACGATATACAGAGTACCAGAGTTAGCAATCACGGGTAATAATACATTCTGCCGGGTTTGCATTAACAAAGGTACGATATACAGAGTACCAGAGTTAGCAATCACGGGTAATAATACATTCTGCCGGGTTGGAATTAGCAAAGGTACTATACAGAGTACCCGAGTTAGCAAACTCGAGGCAATAATACATCTTACCGGGTTTGCATTAACCAAGGGTACGATACAAAGTACCAGAGTTAGCATTCATCGGGTAATAACAATAATACATCGGAAATCTCGTTGAAACAATAAATTTGTGAGACCCTTCACGGTGTGCTTATCCAAGTACGACCTTTTTAAGTCCTGAACTATTAGCCAGAATCTCTTGTAGGGAGAGCGTGAATTTGTGTATAGATCTATATGGGACTGACAATCTCGCACCTTTACTGTTCGCTTCAGTTTGGCCGGCATGCCTAGGGTGTCAAATATCATACCGTTCCGACGCCTGAAGAACGTCGCCGCAGGCATTTCCGTCATATTAGTATGGTTAATAGGACTCACATGAATAAAACAACGAGTGAATTACAAAGTAATACACTTCTCTTATAACAGCAAGAAAAGTTAATTACATCCCAACCAGATATACCTTCAGTAGTTTTTACTTACAGTAAAAGCTACGTATCATGAAACCATGTATTGTACTTCTGGTTTTGAACATTTAAAACCACAAGGCAGTTTTATGGATAATACAATACTCTCCAGGATTAATACTAAGGAACAGATATAACTAAGAACACTTTTACAAATGAAACGGTTTATGGGATTAAACTACTTTTACAAATGAAACGGTTTATGGGATTAAACCACTTATCAAATGAAACTTAGTCATTCAATCTTTGTAAACTAGTATAACATAAAAGACCTTTAGTGGTTAATTCTATAATTCCTTAGTTATTACATCAGAGTTGTACATAAGTAATATCCGATTGACAGTGAAATGTGTGACTTCCGCCTTACTTCCTGTTCCTTGTTTGGTTGTGGGCTTAGGGCAGATACACCTATTTAACTGTCAATTCAATATTATGTTATGTATATTCAGTATAAACTAAGTAATTACAGAGGGAAACTATTGAGGTTATCAGTTAATCACCTCAGGAGATATAGGATTTCCTGGAGAAACCAGTGAACTTATTCAAAGAACTTAGGGTATACTTAACAGAACTAAAATACTTATGAACTCACCAGATTAAATGCTGATCTACTCTTTCCAAATAACTAGTATTCTCAGGAATCCAGTAGACAGGTACACTCCCGAAGCTTTTGAGAAGACTACCTAGTACCGTACCGTGACTCTTGTCTTCTCCTGTACCTACTTCAGTGTTTGAATATGTAATGTTTAAACGCTTATGTAAAATTTATACTTATTAATGCAATGGTTGTTTATACTTTGATTACTATATTTCATGTGTTGTGATACTTACCTAAAGTCCTCCGCCTCCGAACGTTTCTGCCGTTCTGGTTTGGGGGTGTGACAGATTGGTATCAGAGCAGTGTTTATAGTGAATTCAGTATATCAGTCATAAAAGATATACAACTATAAACCCATTGGGATAAAAACACTCTGACCAAGAGTTATACTTTAAAAATATATTAATATTTTATAAAAGTATAAGTACATGCAGAGTATATATACCAGAATAAGTATCACAAGAAGAACAAAACAAAAGTATTTGGATGTTGGACATTGCAGTTAAACCTAGACAGTGACGTAATCATATCTGGGATCAATATAGCCTGATCAACTATATTCATCCGAGATATGACCAACATGTGTTTAGGGGAGTGATTGTAATTTGCAACTGGTCTAAAACTTACCTAAGCACCAGAAGAATTCTAGAACCAAAGACTAAAATACTATGGGAGTATTTTAGGATGCTATAACATGGAAACTGAAAACTTGTTAAGTTCTTGTATCTAGAAGTCCAAGAATCAAACTCATAACTAAAATAACATGGATGTATGTTACATACCTTCGGGGAAACATTAAAAGATCTTTTCTGATAAGTCTATAATTACTAAGTGGATACATTAAGGTTATATATAGCCGAGATTTTATAGACTTAGAATAGGTGATTTTCACTCTACTTCCTTTTCCTTGTTTAGATGTGGTTTTAGAGTAGGATTACTTATTCAAAGGTCTATTTGATCTGGATTATATATAATCGGTACACACCATGTGATTATAGAAGGACCAGAAAGAATCACCTTCGTAAAAAATTTCTCATAGATTCTTTAGACATTCCCATTCTCGTATAAACCTGTTAGATAAACATAGTTACTCCAACAATCAATAGAAGAGTCAAGGAGGATCCAACATAATCTCATTAAGAGAATTCCAAGGAAAGAAACAGATAAACTATAGAAATCATTTAGTGCCTTTACCCTATTAAGGACACCAATGAGATATTCGCATGAACTTCCGAGATTCAAAATCTTCATTTCGAAGTAATGGGGATCAGTGTCAGAATCGGAAGTAAGACAGCCCGGGAATTCAATATACCTACAGAGGAGAAGGACACCCTATAGATACCAAGAGAGAACAAATCATTACCACCCAGAATAGAACAGAGAACAAAGGAAAACCACGCATGATTCATGTGAAGTGTTCGAACACCTTTTCATCTAAGTAATAACTAGTAAATCGGTTCAACATAGTGAGTTAGTGATTTCATTACTCACATTAGGTTTTGAGCTTATCCTCTTTTCCTGTCACGGCTAATAACAATAAATCAGATCACAGAATCTTAATTGATAG
Source organism: Lactuca virosa (assembly GCF_052849685.1). NCBI lineage: Eukaryota > Viridiplantae > Streptophyta > Magnoliopsida > Asterales > Asteraceae > Lactuca > Lactuca virosa. The sequence goes on along the minus strand of NC_136432.1, from coordinate 76,850,431 downwards.
TGATTACTTCTCAAATTCATAAGTCTATTTTATGTAGACACTGTTATGAATTATTTTCGAATATTTTCGAAAATTGGGAAAACGATATCCACCAAACAAAGGTAACTTAGTTTGGATAATACTCGGTTCATAACCCTTCTAGAAACTTATTCCTGTTCCTTACCAGGACTGCATCATAGGGATGTAGGTCGAATCATTAAGAACAATATAACAAAACGAAAGATTAATACATAGATACAAATGGTTAGAGTACATCTAGAGACACGATAGTCGCTCACGAGCTCATTTTCTTATCATGTAACAGAATCATGCCTCCAAAGAAGTGTAACCAACCCACCAGCGAAACACCAATCCTTCAGATAGATGCGGCTATGTTTCAAGCTGCGGTCACAGCAGCTGTAGCAGCTGTCATGTAACACCCAAAAATTTCGAACCAATTTAAACTTTCAAAACATGTTAAGTTCATCATAACATTACAACTTTCTTTTCAAAATACATTTTTATCAGAGTATTCCCAGAAACATAAACATAATAGGAGGAGCTGTACGATCATGCCTTCGCCTTGCCGCGATCCCCTGATGTACCTGAAACAATAAACTGAAACTGTAAGCCCGAGAGCTTAGTGAGTTACCACCAAAATACCGATACACATACAGTCCACATAACCATGTCACACCATGACATATCATAACTAACTGAACAGAACAACATGCAATGGGTCCACAGCTTTACAAGCTGGATTACCCCTGGGTCCTCAGTATGAGTCTGGAATGCCTACCGGGCCCTCAGCTCGTATCTGGAATACCATCAAGTCCTCAGTACGAGTCTGGAATGCCTACTGGGCCCTCAGCTCGTATCTGGAATGCTCCCGAGTCCTCAGTATGAGTCTGGAATGCCTACCGGGCCCTCAGCTCATATCTGGAGTACCCTAGGGTTTGTTGGCTACCGCACGGAGCAGTACAACCTCAACCCATCCCACATAACATATCAACATGTAACAGATAATGCACATACAGGTAATCAATCAGTATCACAGGTAGTCCTACAGACCTACCCTCTAGCATATCAAACTAGCATGCATAACCAACTTATACTCAACATAATACAACTACTAGGATATCATATCCAATGGGCCGGCCTTGGTGCCTTAGACCCCTTAGTATAGTGAGGATAACTCACCTTGCAAATGTCGACCCGGAAGATACAACCCAACTCTCGAATTACTTGGCACAGGCTCCACCACCTAATACCATAGCACAATATACTCATAAGTCCTTAACCTTATAAGGTACTCCATAACTCACTAGTCAACCCCTGCTCAAAGTCAAAGTCCTCAGTCAAGGTCAACAATCCATGTTGACCTTACTCGCCGAGTACCCTCGGCTACTTGTCGAGTTCCTTGAAACACTATCCCACTCGCCGAGTCATCGAGGTGACTCGTCGAGTTTCTCTGATTCTCGACCAAACTCTAAGGCCACCCGTCGAGTTTTCCTTTTTGCACACGACGAACACACACACACATTCATAACTTGGGGAAAACTCATCTGACTCGCCGAGTTGTTCTTCAACTCGCCGAGTCTTATGGTGATCTTCATCGGACTCGCCGAGTTGTTCATCCAACTCGTCGAGTCCACGGCCATCTTCATGTGACTCGCCGAGTCAACCTTGCGACTCGCTGAGTCCATTCAATCCTTTTTCCATACAGACTTGTTTTGAGCCATGCAGCGGCTCCAAATCACAGATCCAAGCTTCTAGGGCATGCTTATCACGTAAAGTTGCAAACTTTACGTGCATGCATGGCTATAAGGGCTTTAAATGCCTATTTTAAGTTCCTAATGGAACTTCATGCTCAAGAGGGACCTTAATCATGACCAAAACTGAAACTTTATGCTTATAGAATCCAAGGAGGGTCCAGATCTGAAGTTACAACCTCAGATCTAGCCCATATGTCATCTTTCCAACTTAATATCTCACCAAAAACCCTAAAACTCAACCAATAGAAGAGATTCACAAAGAAAAGGCAATTTGGTTACCTCCAGAAGATGATAACTGAGATAAGAGTTGATTCCCACACTCTACTTGCTCCAATCTCCTTCTCCTCTAAGCCTTCTCCCTCCAAGGATCCTCTCTTCAAGCTTCAAACACACAATGGGCACACACACACACGTATTAGGGTTTTAAGGGGCTCTCAAAGACTGCAAAAAGGCCAGAGGAGGCTTATCATTCCTTAAATAGGGTGCAAAACCCCGAGATTTAGGGTTTCATCTGCCAGCTCCTACTCGTCGAGTCCCTTAGTGGACTCATAGAGTAGGTCACTAAACACGCGTTCCAACCCCGCTGCTACTCGACGAGTAGGGCAACCAACTCGCGAGTAGGACATTAAACCAATTAACCTTTTATTTAAATCCATACCTGGAATCGGGGCGTTACATGTCATGGCACACCTTAATGCTAACAATACAAATGTTAGTAATAATGCTATCGGTAACCCCGATCGTGGTGATGGCCAAGTACAGCAACGAGCACCTACTTGTAAGAACACCTCGAACCTTAAGCCTAATATCCTTAAATGAAAGTTTGAGAACAAGGAAGGGAGTTGTTCAACTCAAGAACCTAGCAGAGGACAACGAACTGGGGCAGACGATACCCCCATCAGCCCTGTTATTCTAGCACCAACCAAGCCGTACTTAGGAAACCTCCCACACTGCAGCAAGTGCAACTATTATCATCATGGAGTTTGCCGAGAGCTGCATTGCAATAGATGCAACATGAACGGGCATACCGCCCGCATCTGTAGAACTCCGGTTGAGTTCATCACTTCAACTACCGATGTTGGAACCATTCCCATATGTCAGCTTTGTGGTGAAATAGGACATTACAAGAGGGATTGTCCAACAGAGAATAACGACGGGGGAGCAGGAGGATTTTGATCCCAATACATGGGAAAGCATCAAAGAACCCTGCTATATTTTGGTACGCTTCCAAACCCCGATTATTATTTATAATTATGATTACTCTTTCGTTCAAATTAAATCATAACACTTATATAAAATTTGAAACCCTAACAGGTAAGCTATGATGACTTAGTGCATACATAAGGGTCATTTATAATTAAGTTTTGTAGACTTAGAGTGAGTAATCCCGCCTCATTTCATGTTCCTTGTTTGGTTGTGGATTTAGGGCAGGGTTGCTCAGTCAAAAGTCTTACCAATCTTAATTATACATGACTTGTATACACCAAGCGATTATAGAGAGACCTAGTAAAGATCGTTTCATGAAAGTTCATAATTTCAAATTATCAGGACCCTCGTATTGGTAGTACCCGCCAAATTATCAAAAGGGGTTCGTAGTGATAATAACAGAATAAAACCAGAAGCATGAAAAACTTAGGTACATAGGATATCACCCTAGTAATCATTCGTCCCAGAACGACTTAATATCTATTTCGTCGAGAAAATTTTGACATCCTCATTCGACATGGTTTGGCCTAGCCCTTGCCATGTGAAAAATTCTTATGCTGTATAAGAGAACTTTTTCCTTAATCAGCCGTAAGATGAAATTCTTTCAATCCATAACACAAAACCCTTAGGTTGTCTCTCGTTTCAAAACTTCAGAAGTACCCATGCAAAGAGTACACCGCCATTCTAGCCTACTCAGTAGACAGGAAACTTCAAACGAAAAGCACCGAAGTAGTCTTAGAAGTCAGTAACTAACGAAGTACCTCAATAGATCTCATAGGAAAATCATTGTACCGTAGGTCAAGTTCAAGAATAGAGGCTAAGAACTCATTAAGTTAATCTATCGCTGCTAAGTGTATACACGAGGGTGGTATATAAGTTAGACTTAACAAGATTAAGGATGTGTGCTTCCGCCCTATCTCCTGTTCCTTGTTTGGTTGTGGACCTGGGGCAGAGTCACCCATCTGAGCGTCTTGTGAAATCTAAATTATATACGACTTGTATACACGAGGTTATGGTGGATGAGCCAAGTATGAGTCTGATCATGAACTTCGGAGCAAAAGCCTGCATCATATATTCTACCAGGTAGAATTCAACATGAGACCACAACGATGGGTTGAGCTACTAAATGACTACGAATTTGAAATTCGTTATCATCTCGACAAAGCCAATATAGTAGCTAACACTCTATGTCGGAAGGAGTACCCAAGTCATAGTACCAATCATGGACTATGATAACCCATTCAAATCTCTCCACATAGAGTAAGGAGGCTCAACAGGAAGCCTTGAGACCTGAAAATGTGGCAAGTAGAGAAGATAACTAGAACGTGTGAGTGTACGGTATGCCAATATCTGTTATCTCCACTGAGATAATAGAATCATCTCCCAGTTCAGGCCGTCACTCAAAAACCTATAGGAACCAGAGTAGTCATGATTCTATGGGATCGGCTATGGTAAAGAATGGGATATCCATTTACCAATTAGTCGAGTCCTTTAACACGCTAGCATTTAAGTTGCTCCATTCGAAACCTTCTGTGGTCATAAGTACAGATTCTATCTGCACTGGACTAAAGTAGGTAATACGCAACTAGCTAGAGGTCCAATTTCCACACAGCACCCTCGCTGATCTGGAAATTATCTGAGAAACTACCAAAAACAAAATACGAATTGGGAAACGCCATAAAGCTTCCAGAGTTAATCAAGAGAAGCTACGGCTTCGATAAAAGAAAACCCTTGGAATTCCAGGATTGATGACCTTGTCATATGAAGGTCTCACCCTGGAAGGACAAGATGCGCTTGTGAAAGCGTAGAATACAAAATTCAAGGTACATAAGACCATTTGAGATTCTTACCAGAATCGGTCTTGTACTTTTAAACTTAAACTACCACAAAAACTTAATAACATTCATCCCATCTTTCACATATCAAATCTAAAGAGGTGTCTATCCGATAAAACACTTGTTATTTCACTCGATGAAATCAAGTTAAATAAAAGTCTACACTCTATAGAAGAAACAATAAAAACCATGGATAGGGACATCTGAAGAACCACGCTAAGTCTCATCCCGTTAGTGAAGGTTCGCTGGATTACAAACCAGGAACCTGAATTCACTTGGGATAGGAAAGATTAGACCTAGTCCATGAGTATCACTTTAGACTAAATTTCGGGACGAAATTCCCTCTAACGGGGGGATAATGTGACACCAGTCAAATTTTGGTAAAAAATTTATTAATCAATAATAGTAATTGGGATGAACCAAGTGGTAGAGTTTGTAACAAGGTTTTCAAAAACATAAAGAACACTGAAATCCGAGTTATAACGAAGAAGTTATGACCAATCAAAAATCCGCGGTAAAACCGGCAAAACACTGTTCAGTGTAAAAAGCGAATTTTCGATAAAAGGATTTTTAGCCTTAACAATCTAAATGAAACTTGTAGAATATGTTAAACCGAGAACGTTCATAAAAAGAACGTGAAAATCCGACTTCGTATGAGGAAGTTATGATTTTTCGAAGTTTTGGTTTAGCAGTAGACAGCTAAAAATTCAAAATATAAATCGATCGATATTTAGCCGATGCAACTTAAATGAGAATCAAAGGTCTCGTCAAAAGTAGCACAACGGTAAAAAGACAGACGAAAACGGACGCCGGATGAAGAAGTTATGAATTTTTAACGGATTCCCGTCCCGGTCTGTTTAAAATAATAATATTAAAAATAAAGTCAAAATTAGCCGACGAAGTCTAAATGAAAGTCGTAGAATACGATTTTACCTACGCGTTCATATAAAGAACGCCAAAAATGGAGCTCGTATGCGAAAGTTATGATTTTCGCAAGTATGGCACAAAAATAAAGAAAAAATGGGAAAAACCGGGCAATTTCACATGCCACGTCACCCTCGCACGTGGCAGCTGCTGAGTGGACCGAACCCATGCGTGGCACCTCCTAATTGGACCGCAGCCGAGGTCCACTAAGAAGCGGACAACCTCGCAGGAGACACACCGGACATCACCCTCGCACACCCCGGAGACACTCCGGAGACACCCCCCTTCGCATCGTGTCACCCACCCATTGGACCGAAGGCTGGTCCTATCCGAAGCGGCCAGCAGCGAACCGCCTGACCGAGCCCTCGCCACCTGTCCGAACCGAGACACGCGTCTGCTTCCTTCGCTGCAACGTTGCTGATGACTAAGCTGCTTCGTACCGAGGCTTCGGACTATAAATAGCCCGCGAGACCCTCCGGATTTTTACACCTTTTCACCCCATTTTTGGTCCTCTTTCACCCCTTTCACTTCCATAAACTCCCAAACGACCCCCGAAGGCCCCGATATCGAGTCTAAATCCTGAAGCAAGCCCCGAAGCCCTGGAATTCTCGAGAATTCATCCTCTCTCATGTCGAAACTCTGCCCGGTTTGAGCCGGTTTCTCGTTAAACAAACTCTTTTCCGGGAAACGAAACGTTGCCCGAATCACCGCTTATCAAAGTGAGTTCATACCCGTATAATTTACCTTTTCAATGGTTTTTAAATACTTTTTAGGGGGGGGGGGGAATACAAGTTTAACACAATATTAAATTGTGTTAATAACTGTATGTGATAATAATCACACAAAATGATTCCGTATGCTTTTAAGAATTATCAAATACTTCCAAAATAACGTGAAGCCATGTTAAATCTTTAAAGTCATGTAAAAACTCCGTTAAATTCTTTGAAAAATGTTTTATAAGCTATTTCAAAGTATAAATGCCAAAATCATGTTTATATATGTATAAATATATAAATAAGATTTGAAGGGCTTAGGACTAATGAATTATCCTATATCATTTTCCTTGTTTGAATGTGGAATTAGGGTTGTATTGTTTGTCCGAAGGTCGTTTCCTTCTTATATATATATATATATATATATATATATATATATATATATATATATATATATATATATATATGAGTACCAAAGGTTACTCCTTTTGGTATCTTCACCTTTGTATCAGGCTGAGAAAAGGTGTTCATCCATGAGAAACCATGCTAATCAGATAGAACATATAAATTATAATAGGTATAATTTATCATTCAAAACTAAAGATACAAGTATGAATTACAACTGTATACTTTCCAAGGAAATTACCAAAATTCATTCAACTATACCAAGATATGTATAATACCTTTAATATACGAATAACATATTAAAGAAGTAAAGATACATCATGCCTAGTTTGCATTAACAAAGGTACGATACAGAGTACCAGGGTTAGCAAACACGTGGTAATGCCGGGTTTGCATTAACAAAGGTACGATATACAGAGTACCAGAGTTAGTAATCACGAGTAATAATACATCATACCGGGTTTGCATTAACAAAGGTACGATATACAGAGTACCAGAGTTAGCAATCACGGGTAATAATACATTATGTCGGGTTTGCATTAACAAAGGTACGATATACAGAGTACCAGAGTTAGCAATCACGGGTAATAATACATTCTGCCGGGTTGGAATTAGCAAAGGTACTATACAGAGTACCCGAGTTAGCAAACTCGAGGCAATAATACATCTTACCGGGTTTGCATTAACCAAGGGTACGATACAAAGTACCAGAGTTAGCATTCATCGGGTAATAACAATAATACATCGGAAATCTCGTTGAAACAATAAATTTGTGAGACCCTTCACGGTGTGCTTATCCAAGTACGACCTTTTTAAGTCCTGAACTATTAGCCAGAATCTCTTGTAGGGAGAGCGTGAATTTGTGTATAGATCTATATGGGACTAACCATCCCGCACCTTTACTGTTCGCTACAGTTTGGCCGGCATGCCTAGGGTGTCAAATATCATACCGTTCCGACGCCTGAAGAACGTCGCCGCAGGCATTTCCGTCATATTAGTATGGTGAATAGGACTCACATGGATAAAACAACGAGTGAATTACAAAGTAATACACTTCTCTTATAACAGCAAGAAAAGCTAATTACATCCCGACCAGATATACCTTCAGTAGTTTTTACTTACAGTAAAAGCTACGTATCATGAAACCATGTATTGTACTTCTGGTTTTGAACATTTAAAACCACAAGGCAGTATTATGGATAATACAATACTCTCCAGGATTAATACTAAGGAACATTTATAACTAAGAACACTTTTACAAATGAAACGGTTTATGGGATTAAACTACTTTTACAAATGAAACGGTTTATGGGATTAAACCACTTATCAAATGAAACTTAGTCATTCAATCTTTGTAAACTAGTATAACATAAAAGACCTTTAGTGGTTAATTCTATAATTCCTTAGTTATTACATCAGAGTTGTACATAAGTAATATCCGATTGACAGTGAAATGTGTGACTTCCGCCTTACTTCCTGTTCCTTGTTTGGTTGTGGGCTTAGGGCAGATACACCCATTTAACTGTCAATTCAATATTATGTTATGTATATTCAGTATAAACTAAGTAATTACAGAGGGAAACTATTGAGGTTATCAGTTAATCACCTCAGGAGATATAGGATTTCCTGGAGAAACCAGTGAACTTATTCAAAGAACTTAGGGTATACTTAACAGAACTAAAATACTTATGAACTCACCAGCTTAAATGTTGATCTACTCTTTCCAAATAACTTGTATTCTCAAGAATCCAGTAGACAGGTACACTCCCGAAGCTTTTGAGAAGACTACCTAGTACGGTACCGTGACTCTTGTCTTCTCCTGTACCTACTTCAGTGTTTGAATACGTAATGTTTAAACGCTTATGTAAAACTTATACTTATTAATGCAATGGTTGTTTATACTTTGATTACTATATTGCATGTGTTGTGATACTTACCTAAAGTCCTCCGCCTCCGAACGTTTCCGCCGTTCTGGTTTGGGGGTGTGACTGCTACTCTTTACATAACAACACCAACAGGCAGCCCTAGGTGTGTAAACGGGAGGTTACCGATGGAGCAATTGAAGTTTATCGCCACAAGATGCAATTCAGAATTTTTAATTCAAAACCTAAAAATTATACTTTTTTGACATATTAAATTTGATCCCTAAGGAAAGTTCAGAACAACGAAGGAGTTTTTTCAAGTTTCTTGCGTTTTGCTAGTAGACCATGAGCCAAGAAAGATGGCATCATCGTAATATTGCAAATGTGAGATTAACGGATAATTGTTTAGTAAATTTATAACTGAATATATGCTTTTTCCAACGTTTCTTACATAGTACTATGTGAATATATCTTTTTTCCAATGTTTCTTACATAGCTATGTGTAAACCCTCAGCCACAATAATGATTAAAAATAAGGAGAGAGGGCCACCCTCACGGATGCCTCTTTCCATGGAATGCATCCGTAGGAGATCCATTTATGAGAATTGATGGACTCACCGAGGCTAGGCAAGCCCGAATCCATTTTTGCCATTTAGCACCAAACTACATTTAACCGATAATCGATTCAAGGTAATGCCAATTAAGGCAATCAAATTCATTTTCAAACTGACATTGAATAAAAAAGTTTTTTTTGATCCATGAAATGACTTCGTTTATGATAATCGAACCGTCAGGAATATTAAGATCTTTAATAAATGTTGTTCAGATTCAGACTTACCATTGAGCTGAAATTTTGGCAATGGTTTTGTAAAGGCATCCAATGACACTTATTGTTCGGTAAACGCATAACATGTTGGGATTATGTGATTTTAGTAACCAATGTTATGACTAATGAGTTGTAGCCTTTATCAATGAACTTGGTGGCTTCAAACTATTTCACAGCAAAATAGAAGTCACTTCCAATCATGTCCCAATGTTTCTTGAGAAAAGCAAAGAATAAACCATCGGGGTTCCACACTTTTTCATGATCAATACTAATTAAATACTATGATTTCTCAAGTAATATATTATTCTTATATAATATTAATAAATCACAAATAACCTCTCTCTCAAATATCCATCTATCAAATTGTTCTGGTGAAGACAACCCGAAATGAACCATGCTACTCTCGGGTCAAGTACATACCAATTATAGTTATGGTCTTAGACACCTAATCCAACAGTCTCCCACTTGGATAAGTCTAATAACTATTATTGTAAGTACGACTCTAAAATCCCGACTAGCAATCGTAGCTCTTAAAAGTTGCTGTCGAACTCTGATCTAGTCAAGGACGTGTCCATTAGATAATGGATCATATATTCCTCCATTTTAGATATCGTATAGACTGAGACATGGATTATAATCATTCTCTCTGTCCATCTGTTGTTTCCCGATTTCCGATTTAAGACGACCGACTAATTGACCAAATCAAATCAGTCCAAGCTTGGCCAAGCGCTTAAGGTTGTCATCACTAAATCATCGAGGGGCCCACATATATCGGTTTTATCCCTCTAAGGGTAAAAGGAATGGATAAACTTCGACTCATATGCTTGCTCTATCTACTCATCAAATCACACACAACAATATGTTTTATAACACCGAGTTACTGGTGCGTTTACATATTATCAATGTGCAACCGACTTGTAAACTGCAACTCGTATCTCTCCGTTTCAAGAATATAAGATATTATCGTCTCACAATCACTTGTGATAAAATCCATGAAGTGATTAGATGAGCGTGGGTTTAATCCAATACTCGAATCTTATTCCAGGAGTACTCATGCACACTGCAGCAACTTGTGCTATGTCTAAAACACCTAGACAATCTACAGTCAGATTCATGACAGTCTTGCCTCAATACCTACTTCCAAAGTATGATCGAATTTGGGTAGTTTGAATAATCTTATTAGTCTGGAAGTCAAAACATGCAAAGTGAAACACGAGAATAATCGAATCCAATATGGTCTCAGAACTTATGAATATAAATAAAACACATTTTATTTAATCACCATATTGATTACACATTATTCATTGTATAATGTTTCGATTAATCAACTTAATACTTGAATTAAAACAATAGTCATCCCATGCTCCAAAAATGCACACTATGTTTACCTATGGTCATTTCTTTGTAAAATAGATCAATTAAAAACCTTTCAATGATGCTCATTTCACAATTCCGAATCTTTATCCCAAGTGTAAGAATACCAAATTCTTGCCACTATTAGAATGTGTTAGGTTCTAACCTTTATGCAATGATCCTTTTGTAATGTCAATGCACCAAAGTCATAGAGACTTGGACAATGAAATTACAAAGTATTCCACTGGAGATTGATAACAAAACAATTCCATGGAAGCGAAGTCTCAAATTCAAAGTACATTCCTTTGAAAATATTTCTTGCATAAAAGTTTCTAACCTACATATATATTCTTTATATACATCTCCCATTATGGAAACATTTCCATATATGCCATATGGCAATTCATTATAAATAGAATCCTGTCTATTCATAATAATGTGAATATGGTCCATCCATTACTATACTTCCAACTGCCCACAAGTGACCAATCCTTAGCGAACCTTGGATTGTCCTCAATAGTTGTTTAATAACTTTAGTCATATTCGGTTTTGGTCCTTTTTCCTTCTTAATGCCCTAGGCATTTGAAAATTCAGAACACATAGATATTATAGCATATGCAATCGATCCTATACCCGAAGCATATGGGATACGATTCATAATGTCTTACATAAAGACGTGATACTTTACCAGTCTCTTGTTATAATACTTCCATATATAGAATTTCCTTATGTTGAACCACTCCAACATAACATTCATATATATCCTTGACTAAATTTGATTAAAATCTCACAATCTAAGCTTTTAGATTTGAAATGAAGTACGAGTTCCTCTCCCTTAATTATAGCAAAACAACTTTTCAAACTCTGCAACTTTACGAATTGAAACTTTTGTTTTCTATAATTAACATTGCTAACTTGCAACACTTACCATAATGATTATGCTCCCACTAGCATAACAGTTATTTCTTTCATAGCATAACACTTATGCTCCCACTAGCTTTGACATGTACCCAGAAATAAGCTGGACTTCTAGAAATCAATACTTGTTGACTTTCTTACCAAAGTTCAGATTTCTGATACAAGACGCTTCGATAAGACTTTATCTAGGCTTCTCAAACTCATACACCTTTCCTTAGATAGCTCACATGTGTGTCTAAACAATTTCAGAACTTACAGTAATAAGTCCCGAATGTTTTAGACCTTCTGCCATTTCTCACAATTCGAACTATGAAGAGGGATGTCGTAATCATAATCGAATTTGAAAATGCAAATATCACAAATGCTATCTCCTTAAAATCTACTTAGTGAAAGTGTTTCCTCACAATAATTTTCATGAATTGGAGAGAAACCTTATAACACTTAGATTTTATGGTGTATGTATTCCTATCCATGTGAATTTGTCATAACCATAATCACAAGACAAGATTAGTGACAAATCCAAACTCGTATGGATTGAACTTGTTCAATCTTAATTTCTTGCCACCTAGTAGCTTAAGGGCCTACCATTGCTTCCAAGTTGTTATGCAAACAATTGAGAACTCATAGAACTTACATGCATAGTCAACTTTAACTAGAATGAACACATAAACAAAAATATGTCAACACGATATGTAAAAAACCTTAAGTCATGGCTAGTGATTTAACAATAGGGTTAGTCTTGATTAGACCTGTCAATGGGGCGGGTTTGGAGTGAATCACCATTGATCCAAACCCGTTTAAAAAAATAAAAACATGACCCGCCCCGCTCCAATAGCCCTCAGGGTCTTGAATAGTCGAATCCATACCCGTATCCACCGAATCAACGAATACCCGACCCATTAACCCGACCCTTTTATAATATTAAATTTTCGTAATTTTTATGTGTTCCACAAAGTAATATTTCTCAAAAGGATAAAATGTCTACATAAACAAGATGTACATTAATTAATACTCAAATTCTAATACAATAAAAATAACATTTTACTTAGACATCGAGTTGTATATTTTGTTGTGTCATATATATATATATATATATATATATATATATATATATATATATATATATATATATATATTAAATGGGGCGGGTCATAAGTGGAGCGGATCGATAATGACCCATACCCGACCCATTTGCTAAAAGGGTAAACGGGTATGGATCGTAAACGGGTAAACGAATCAAAAATAAAATCCAAACCCGTTAAATTCTTACGGGTTTGGAGCGAATCAGGGTCAAAACCCGCCCCATTGACAGGTCTAGTCTTGATCAGTTCTTGAAACTTTTCAAGATCTTTAAGACTCCCACTGACCTCTTAACATATAAGATTCTCTTGTCAAGAATCATTCCTTGACAAAAAAATATTCGAGATTTAGTGCGGTTTCTTATCGAGACAAACACTTCACACAATTGGTCTTAGTTGGTCTTTGTCTTATCTAAGACATCACAACTTACCAATTTGAAATGTACAAGAATAAGAAACATTTTACTCTACATTTGATAAATGTTATGAATCTTTCATAAGATTATGTCACTCAAGGCTAGATCTTGGAGTACGAATCTAAGACTTGATTTTGGAACGAAGTATGACTCATCTTCTTGATTTAACCTTTTCAACAATTCACGATTCCTCTTCTTAGCCATATAAGTGCACTAAGATGTCCTTAGAGGATCAATTGTGATATGGTTCCATAATCACTAAGATGATCATAAAACACGGTACTTAGGTACTCTCCCTTCCTTTCAGATTGGTGAAACTTTTATCTTTTTGCCTAATTTGATTATTCTTATTCGTTCTGCCACACATTGAAACTTTTCCAATGATTCAAAATTACACTTAATCTTGTAAGTATAACCATGTTTACTAAACTTTTAGTAAATCATAACGAATAGTCTTATCATTCTTTGTGGAGGACCTGACCAGCGCACAACCAAGTGTACCCGATCCCCTAGTCCTTCACTTAACTCACATATACATGTGAACAAGGAATTAGTCCTAATTTCCCAAAGACGAAGATTCTCATTCATTACACAACATAAGTTGCAAGATTCCAAGTTTCTATCCAATTGAAACTTGGGCGATGAGAATCTTTCCTTATTTGGTAAATTATGACACTACCACAAACGAAAGAATCAAATCCATTTTCCAATATTGCTAACAATAGAAATATACAAAAATCAATTTTCACAAACACCATTGCAAGGATAAATATAAAACAAGATAAAATAAAATTTTTATTTGCGGAATTTTTTTTCCTTACAGTGCAATTACTCAAAATATTTCTAAACAATCTATCATAACTCTTAAGCAGCAGCTCAAAAATATGATCATCGATCCATGCGATCGAAATCCATCTCTTCGCGATCAGACTCATCATACTCTTCCTTTAAGCTTCCTTTGATTCTACAAAACATCAAAATGTAATATCATCACATCATGTTTTAATCTACAAATAGGAACTTAATAGAGTTAGATAGTGGACTTACCTGAAGCAGAGTCATACATTTTAACTTTACCATCCTTATGGTCCTTCAAGTAGATATGGCAGCTTCGCAACCAATGCCCCTTCTCTTGGCAATAGAAACAAACATATTCTTTTGGAATGGTACACGGGACAATATCAAACTTAGCCTTTCTCTTTACCATTTGGTCAAATGACTTGACCATGGCCAATCCCTTTCCATTGGGAAGAGAAAGCTTTTCTGGACTTCCAATGTTTCCATTGTCAGTGTCCATGGAAGTTTGGGAGGTAAATCTTCCAATCAAATTTTCTTGACCAGTGCGCCAAATCATTTCTGATTCAGCAGTAATTAGCAAATAGGTAAGATCAATAAGGGTCATGTCGTGATCTCCCATATAGTAGTCCTTAACGAACCCGCTATATGACTTAGGAAGTGATTGAAGAACCAAGTCAACAACCAACTTCCTTGAAATAACGACACCCAACATTCTCAGCCTGTCAATGTGTGACTTCATCTCCAAGACATGTGCACACACAGACCTTCCATCTTGGTGTTTGCTAGCCAAAAGGGCTTGAGTGACCTTGAACTTTTCAAGTCTTTGAACTTGTGGGTCAGGGAGAATTATTGGAGGAGGTGGAGGAAGAGAAGTTCCACCACAACACGAAGAAGGGATTAATCTTTCACCTCGATCGTCTTGTCAAATATCATCTTTATAAGGAAATCTATTTCCAAAATATTCGGGAATACGATAGTTGTCAGAACTAGACATCTACAAGAGAAAAGTTCAAGTTGGTTGATTTAAGTCCTTAATATAACACCCAAATGAAATATTAAGGCTAGGACCCAACACAATATTTTACAATTCGGAAGAGGGATGCCGTAATCCAATTGCAAAATATTTGAAGGTAGGTAAATGACGATTTACCAATTTCCACCATGAAAAACGAAATTGATTATTAAGTTTTAAATGAATTGAAATTCCAAGATTCTTTTGAGATTCATTGAACTTTTCAATGGCATGTTTAATCTCGATTATGCCCTTCAAGTTTGTGACTGAGATACCAAGGATCACAAACAATGTGTGAATAACCATGCAAATTAGCTTGGTACTCTCGAAGTCATTTATCACCTAATCAATGTGTCGGTTAAGCACACACGCTCCATGGATCTATGAAAAACATCGAGCTACCCTTTGCCACCCTTACTAGTCCAAGTTAGTGTGCCGGTTAACCACACACGCTCCACTAACGACTTGGAAAGGTGCAAAGTGCAATTTCATGGGTTAGCATCAAATTCACATTTTTCCTAAAGTAACTAAGATTGATAATTTATAAGGGTTTAGTTACTTTATAATTCATTATACTTTTAATGAGGGTTTAGTGTCCTATCCTACCCGTTCGGCTAACGACCCTTCACCATTCAAGAAAGCGGTGGGTGAGAGTGGACACCCATTAAACCATCATTTTATAGACAGTAACCTTATACCCCCCTTATAGACCGGCTTCGTGAATGAGGCCTACTAACGGTAAGACTGACCTTTTACTTTATACATATATAATATATTAAACTTTTAATTTTATATAGTATAAGGGTGCATTTTACACATTTAAAATACTTGATGGTTTAATTCTATTAATAAATTATACTCTTAATTTAATTAACTTTAAATCATATGATTATGAATTTATTAATTCTCTTTTTGTTAAACCCTTTAATCAATTTAATAAAGTACATAAGGTGTAATTGAACTATTAAAGGCATCAAGGTTATAAAAATTCAAAATTCAAAACTATTTAACTAATTTTTAACTTATGAACCCAAGAGTTACACCTTTTAAAAACTTTTCAAATTACTTAAGTTTTAGAATTCAATGTTTAATAATTGTGACTTTTCAACTTTCAAAACTTGAGCACAAGTTTTGTAACTCTTGAAAACCTTTTGAGTTCCAAACTTGATGGCAAGTTTGTAACTCTTAAAATTTTTTTAGAATTCCAAAACTTAAAATCAAGTTTTGTAACTCTCCAAAAAACATTTAGATCAAATTTTAAACTTAATAAAATAACCATTTTATCTTTTACCTATTTGATCATAATACAACTTTTGGATTCCATATCTTATGAGTTAATGCAATTTTATGAATGAGACTTTTCACGTTCCATAACTTGAGGACAAGTTATGAAACTCTTCAAAAACATTATGATCAATTTAACTAGTAAAATTATCATATAAATTATCATTGATCTAATTTAACTCATAAGGCAAGATTATTCATATCAACAATTTAAAAGTAATTTTGTTTATCATATAAACTAACATTATCTTAAAAAGTTGACAATTATCTTTTGATTGGATGAGTATAACCACTACCATATCAGAAAATACAGATTTTATGATGCAAAACAGTTTGTGGTAGTGATCCCAATCCAATCCAGGCCAAAAATCCCGAAAATCTGCCAACAGACTGTCCGACTCGTCGAGTCAGTACATGGACTCGTCGAGTTCATCATGAACTCATCGAGTTCATCCATGGACTCGGCGAGTCCAGTCTGGCAGAATGCAATTTTTCAGTTTTCCAGCTTTGAACAATTCACAAATGTAACTATATAACAGAAAACTACCTATGGCTCTGATACCACTATTGGGTTTTATGTATTACAACAGTCCAATGGTACACATACAACCCTAATGCTTTAGATCTAAGTTTTCTCTAGTTATACATGCAACAAAAATTATCCAAAGCATGAAGCCTACAACTAGCATACAATTTGATATTTGAATCATAACATACTAGTTAGAAAATTACCTTTTTGTTGTAGCTTGTTGAATTTTGGCCTTTAAGAACTTAGCACCCCAAGTGTGATGCCTCAAACAGTTCACAACACACCATGAACAAATGGAGGAACGTGAGAGAGAGTATGGAGCACAAAAATCGGTTATAGTTCTTCCTAGAAGACTTATGTCAACCGATTTTAGCTAAGGGGTAACATATATATAGTGTAGGATTCCAAGGGTCATGTGTAAACCCTAATCCATACACATAGGCTTATGATCCATAACTTACGTGGATTAACTTTTTATGGATTCTTACATAAACTTAGTTCACCATGGATCAAAAGCCCACACCATATGTATCACTAATTTACATAATTAGTATCCGTTAATTTAATTAGTCTCTTTTGATCACTAAATTAATTCCAAATTAATTCTTGATCAATACTAATTAAATATTATGATTTCTTAATTAATATAGTATACTTATAATATATTAGTAAATCATAAATAACCTCTTACTCAAATATCCATCCTATCAAATTGTCCTGGTGATATGCAACCCGAAATGCACTATGCTACCCTCGGGTCAAGTACATACCAATTATAGTTATGGGCTTTTACACCTAATCCAACAGTTTGTTGTGCCATATGTTGCTAATTAAGTACCCATAGACTGGATCAAAAAATTCTTAATCCAAGTAATGATCTTGGAGTTATTGTTGGGTCAAAATATGGTTTATACTTTACTTTTCTAGGCAACTATACTTTTCAGTCTAGGACCGTAAACAGCCTGGTGTTTACGGTTGTATGGGTGTTCACGGCCGTGAACGTGTTTTCGGTCAACTAATGGGTTTTCGGTCAAGGCCTTGTATTTTGGGCTTGGCCTTAGGTTTATATATATATATATATATATATATATATATATATATATATATATATATATATATATATATATATATATATATATATATATATAGTGTTAGTGGAGTCATAATAGTGTACGGCTAAGAGAGGGTGCTAAGTGTGTGCAAATCAAGGTGTTTTAGAGAGAAACTAGAGAGAACTTGTATATGTGTGTGTGAATCTTGTATTGGAAATTCATTCTAATCATATAAACATTGAAGATTCATCAATTTCATCTTATTCTTCTCTCCTTCTTCTTCATTTTGATATTGCATCATCCAATTGATTGGGATTCCACACCATCAATTGGATCTGATTGATACATCAAGCAAATTTGGGACTTACAGTTGGTATCAGAGCTTGGATTGTATCAATCATTTTGGCAAGATCTGAAGCGTTTTTGCACTTTTTCTTGAAGGATTTTTCATTTTTGGATAGTTTTTTGAAAAATATTGGGGGTTTGTTCTTTGTGTTTTTCATAAAAAAACGAGTTTTTGATCGAGTTTTGGAGCAAAAAGAGGTGAAAAACGCTATTTTTTTCGTAATCTGTAAGTGGTTTACGACCGGAGAAGGGTTTACTGCCGAACTGAAGAAGGGTTATCGGCCGAAGAAGCTTTCACGGCTCAGCAGGCGTTTGCGGTCCTCGCGGGTGTAGTACTCACTGATTCCCTTTCAGCAGGGTGTATTTATTCAAAAATTCTTGCGTGGTGCAAGGATCAAACCTAGGTCACTTGGGAACTCAACCAACGCCGTTACCAGTCCATCTAGCAAGGCTGGTGTTATATTCTTTCCCGATTTAATTCAAAAGGACTCGTTGTTTCGGTTCCAGTTTCGCAATTTTAACACTTTTAGCCCAAAAATCAATTTCTTTTTATTTTTAAATTCCATTTTCTACCTAAAATTTTGGTTTTTAATTTTTTACTTTCATTTTCGACTTTTGACCTTAAAAATTGACTTTGACTTCCAAGTTTGACCTTTGACTTTCTCATTTAATTTTCAACTTTTCACATTTAGCTTTTCGGTTTGACTTTTCAAGTTTGACTTTTTAAATTTGACTTTTAAGTTTGACTTTTGAGTTCTTCAATGAGTTCTTCAAACATTCCGGTCAATGAGGTTTCATGCTCTTAAACTTGTGAAGCTACGATTAAATTTCTTCGTGAAACAAAATGATTTACTAAAAAGGGAAAATGAAAATACGAAGGCTATACACTTAGGAAAGGTCAAAAACCCTTAAAAGAACAATTAGACGCCAAAATCAAGGACTTCTGAAAACTTCAAGAAGAATATAGCAATAAATGTGAAAACTATAACTATGTTAAGAGACAACTTGCCGAATTAACTGTCGAACTTGATGCATTGAAAGCTAAATATAATGACGTTGAATTCAACTTTAAGAAATTTGATGTGTCAAGTGAGGTAGTTGCTTCCATGATAGAAAAACAACTAAAATTTAGAGATAATCAAACCAAGGGTCTAGGGTATAATAGCGTTCCTCCTCCCTTTAATGACAACTATAACCCACCCCTTGAGACCAACGAGGAAGAAATCTCTGCTCAGCATGGCCAAACCCATGTACCAACTTCAGTTAAGACTGAGCAATCTGGGCCAACTGAGGGTGTTGAGATTAAAGATATTAATGATTCTACTTCTTGTGCAGGTAAAGTAGCGGAAGACGAGAACAAGGAGAACACTATTGAACAAACCAATGACTCCTTGAACTCTGAATCTGTTGCTTCTAACTTAGTTACTTCTAAACCTGGTGTTGGTAAATACATGCCAACAATTCAAACTAAACAGAGTGCCTGTTGCAAGTGTGCTTGTGGAAACAATCAGAGACAAGGCAAGGGCACGCCACCAGGGGCAGGAAGAAACAATTCCTACGTGAAGAAAAAGACATGTTTTCACTGTGGAACACCTGGACGCATTGCCAGAAATTGTCCAAATCGCGCATACGTTCCCTACTATGCATAAGGCTGGCAGAACGCACAAAGAGGGAGCTTTTCCAAAAGAAACCCTTCGAGGCCACGTTCAAACAATGGTGATTGGAAAGCGCAGAAGGTCAAGAATCAAAATCCCAAAGTTAAGAAGGGAATGTCGGCCAAGAAGTCCAATCCAAAAGATGCTCCAGTGAAACCAAGATCAGTTAGATCAAAGTCATCTCAGCGATTGGCTTCGAGTTCAAAAGCGAGTGACAAGGCATCCATCGGATCAAACAAGAAATGGGTTAAACCCGACTACAGATGGGTACCAAAGGTTCAATCTCCCAAATTATCTAATGCTTCTAATATTTCTTCATTTTCTATGTCTGATAAGAAGGATATGTCATGGGAGATAGTACCTTGCAACGATGACAAAGGTCAACCCAGTTTCAAATTTGGACTGGGTTCCAAAGATCAACTGATTCCGTTCTGTGTTGGACTAGCCATGGAGGCATATCATCAGACTTCGGTTTGTTGATAGTGGCTGTTCCTGGCACATGATTGGGAACATCTCTCAATTGTATAACACTCAGAACTTTAAGTGAGAGTATGTGTCCTCTGCGGGAAAGGAAAGAAAGGAAGAAAGGAAAGGATCACATATGGAGTTTGTGCTTAACGATGTGAAGAATTTTTGGATCTGTTCTGAGATAGAAATATGCGTGCTGTTCTCAGACCTTCTGGATGAAAATTCAATCGGTGACTTACGGTTTGAGTTTTCTTCTCGATACTCCTGAGTTTTTCTTACAATGATTCGTTTTGAAGATAATCTTTTATTTTCTTATAGTCTTTCGTTAGTAGGTATTATTGGGAGGTGATATGAAGTCTAGTGCTAAAGGGCAATTTATGATGCGTGTAATGCACTAAAGCCGAATTTTTTAGACTCTATGTTCAATGTGTTGGTAGGCACAAAGGATTCAAAAGGACTAGACATTGATTGACAAATGAAATGACTTGACAATATGAACTTAGATAGTTTCATTTGGACTGACCATACGACACTCGGGTAGATTGAGCAGTGAGATAAACATGGGAACCTACGAGATACACTAAAAGTTAATTATCTAGAACTGTGGCTCAACATTTCCTTGATGTATGGACTCATGTCCTTAATTCTGGTATTGATAGGGCGACTGGGGGTTCTGATAAAGTAGGTCCGTAGGAAATTATTTTCTTGCTTTCTATCTGTCAGTCATATGTTGCTTCCTTTGTGTGATTAGAACATATCCGACCTGAAATGCAACATATGCAACTCTATCTCTATGCATATCCTTATCTATGAAATTCTTTCTATCTGTTAGCCATATGCTGTCCCCTCTACGTGATCGGAAGATCCGACCTGGGACACAGCATATGCACTCTACTATCTCTCTAACCCCTTATCTATGTTAGTCATATGTTGTTCCCTCTGTGTGATTGGAAGACATCCGACCTGGGATACAACATATGCATTTCTATATCTGATTTCTTTCTTAATGATTGAATACTCACCTAAAGTAAGGAATTCTTTGGAAGTTCTTGATTACCGGGGTATATCGGGAAATGGGGAAACATGTTCTAGTGCATCTAAAATTGAACCATTTAATAGGTTGTCTATAGATCTCGCTACTTAATTTAAGTGGACAACAATATCTTTGGTCGTCGTTAACTAAATGGTCTATTTAGGAATATAGGTGCAATGCCCTGTCACTTATAATCTATCCAATTTGTCAAATATCCTTTGTGTTTAAGTGGACCACAATACCGGTGATTGACCAGATCTAAACATGCAGGTGTGTGCTGATAAAAGATATTGAATTGTCTGACAACTTTGATCCCAAAAGTTTTAAATTTAGTCACTGTTTTTGTTTTTGTTAAATTTGTACATAGTTTTCCCTATGCACAAATTTAAGGGGGAGAATTAACAATTTAAAAAAATCAAACAAAAAAAATCAGAAAACCAAAAATCCAAAAATATTGTTATTTCTGTTTTATTTATTTTTCAGAAATTTCAAAAAATCCAAAAATATTTTTGTTTCTGTTTTTTTCCAGAAAATATGAAAAATCCAAAAAATATTGTGTGCTAAGTTTTCTTTTAGTTTTGTTTTTATCTCAAATTTTTCTTTGTCTTGAAAAGTGAATTCAGATGTAGATGAGACTCGTGAAGACTGTATCAAGAATTTCTGAGCCAAAGCTTCATTCGTGATCATTGAAGAATTCTCATTCGAAGGAACAAGAAATGAAGATTATTGTTTCAACATTCAATTTTTCAACCCCAGAAGCAAGGTGAAGCTGCACTTGAAGATTATGTGACATATTGCATTGAAGCTTCCTTAGTCAATTTGTTGATATCTATGTACCTGCTGAAGTGACCCAAAAGTTCGTTCTCTGTTCTCTCTGAAGATTCTCAAGCTGAAAGTGTTGATTTTCAAGAATCTCTACATGAAGCCTCCACACCCAACGTGCATTCAAAGCCAAATTCTGAAGAAAAGCCCATCCGTTCAAGATGAAGTCATTCAGCTAGAAGATTCAGTTGTTCATCTTGAAGTTGTGAAAAAATTGAAGATTAAGGCTGAAGCCAAGCTCCAAATGAAGATTGACAAGAAAAGCCAACTACATTTTTAGGGGGAGTTTGTTGGGTCAAAGGAAAGAAAGCTATAAACCAAGGGGGAGATTGTTGGGTTAAAAATATGGTTTATACTTTACTTTTCTAGGCAACTATACTTTTCAGTCTAGGACCGTAAACAGCCTGGTGTTTACGGCTGTATGGGTGTTCACGGTCGTGAACGTGTTTTCGGTCAAGGCCTTGTATTTTGGGCTTGGCCTTATATATATATATATATATATATATATATATATATATATATATATATATATATATATATATATATATATATATATATGGTGTTAGTGGAGTCATAAGAGTGTACGACTAAGAGAGGGTGCTAAGTGTGTGCAAATCAAGGTGTTTTAGAGAGAAACTAGAGAGAACTTGTATATGTGTGTGTGTGAATCTTGTGTTGGAAATTCATTCTAATCATATAAACATTGAAGATTCATCAAGTTCATCTTATTCTTCTTCTCCTTCTTCTTCATTTTGATCTTGCATCATCCAATTGATTGGGATTCCGCACCATCAATTGGATCTGATTGATACATCAAACAAATTTGGGACTTATAGTTATCAATCTCCCATGAATCCAATAAGGTTGCATAATTCACGGCCTTGTCATCTATTGGTTTCATGTTGTTACATGTAACAATCCCCCATATGGTCTTTCCTCGCAAGAAATTACTCATAACATAACTCCAATAGGCATAATTCTTGGCATCAAGTTGGATACTAATGGACTAAAGAGAATCATCTCTCGGGGCCATATTTCTAATATCAGTTAAATGAGAATAACCAAAACAATAGCAAATACGAATAGTAGCAGCAACAATCAAGATCTCGAAATCAACAAAACCAACGGTTCGATCTTCGCAACATCGTGCCTGCTACAGCTCGCCCCCAAAAAATGAAAATAAAGAAGATCAACCGATCTTTGATACCATGTAAACTAACAAGATGTAGACCGGCTAGAGTTTCATGTTATTATCAAATGAGAATTACAAGATACAATGAAAAGAAAATACATAATATAAACAGTAGCAAATTAGGGTTTTCTTGCTAATGGGTTAACATAAAACCAAATACAAAATAAAACCTAAAATCTTATTAGGCTAACATCTGGAAAGTGAATAGACAGGTCACAACTTATAATTGTTAAAATTGGATATTAGATTGTTATTCGATATTTATTTGGGCATAATAATTATGTCTTGTTGTTTTTTTCGACAATTTAGACTGACACTTTCCCTTCATCGTTCATCGTATGACCTGAAGAAGCTTCTCGCCGACTAGTGATCTATTTTTTGTCACAAAGATTAGGTCTTCTTTGTAACAAACTTTAGTTTTAGGTGATCTATTTCTTATTTAACAAACAATTTTTTATATAAATTTGAAATGTTCATTACTTTGTATTTGACATACGACATTGTGATTATGCATTATTTGTGTTAATAATATTTTAGTTTATATTGTATGACATAATTAATTGTGATTTAATTTGAATATTAGTAAATATGCAAAAACAATTCATAAAAACGTAAAATCATGACATAGAAATTGTTTGTCGTAGTTGGATGTCATAAATGTATGTCACATTTTAAAAAACTTCAAATACTACAAAAAATTTAGTTGTAAACGTATGAATGTTTGTCATCTTTTATTTATGTCCCGGGCTTCAATGAATGACATATGTGTCGCCTTTACCCTTTAATCACAAACAACGTACATCAATAAAAGTTTTTTTTAGTAGTGACTGTTGGAGTGATGGCGGTGCGGTTGTGTTACAGATATGATTTTTAAAGATAGAAAACTTACAATAAAAAAGTTAATTTATATTAAGACAACTGAGGGGCTATTTTTTACCCAATAATCAGTTTATAAAAACAATAGTCGAATTGATATCTATCTAGTTAACGTGTTAGACATGATGTTTTTTTCTTTTTTTACAGGCTGAACAAACTGTATCTAACTAGTGACTAGATGCGCATTTTACCATTTAAATTAAACATAATATACATAAAATATGACTTGCAAATAAACAATATAAACATAACCATTTACGAACTGAAAAAATACACAATAAATGTCAAATAAAATAAATTCAAACCAAGTCATTACATGTGTGTAGTTCTTTTAAATCAAATTAAAACAAAGTAAAAAATATTACACATGCTTCTTGAAATTGGGTTTTTTGAAATACACTAACATTGTGAATTGTAAAGGGTTGTCATACAGTTTGCATTTAATTAAAGTAAAAATAAATTATAAAATAGTTGTTTTTCAAAGATGCATAAAAATATATTCATAACAAAAATCAAAAGGTTAAAAAAATCAATCTACACCAAATCAATTTGTCCAAGTATGTATGAAGTGAAAACGGTATGATATGATTTTTTGTGAATGAAATATAGTTATTAATACCAATGGGCTTCTAGCCCAATGGTATCAAATTCCCTCTTTAAGGTCCAGAGTTCACGTACATTATGGATATAGATGAAATTAGGTGTTATTAGCTTACACGTAGAATAAATATACCGGTTTAAAAAATATATATAATTATTTTTATATTCCTATACTACACATGCATTCGGAAACAAACAAACATTTAAAATAAAAACATTTTAAAAATCTTGAAATAGAAATTATAATTCAAAATTACAATTGCACCATAAACTCATAAGTATTAATCGCATGTTATATATATATATATATATATATATATATATATATATATATATATATATATATATATATATATGAGATCGGTTGAGAACTCATAATTTCCCAAGAACCCGAAAACTAAAAGTGGAGCATTGTATCAAAATTAATTCATTAAGGTAATGATCGTCATCTTACCAATTTCATTTCATGTTTAATTTTTTATGTTATTCAATATATTAATATAAATGTCTAAAAATTTACATAATATATAAAATTTTTGAATTTTTTTAAAAATAGTATTTTTCGATTTTTATTTTAAAAAAAGTGAAGATTTTTTAATTTTTTTATAGAAAACATGAGTTTTTGAAAAAATAAATTTTAAAATATATTTTTTTTAAAAAACTACAATTTTTTTAAACAGCTGCAATTTAAAAAAAACAGCATATTGTTTCAAAAAACTGCAATTTTTTTAAAAAAAAAAATCAATTTTTTTTAAAAAAACAACAATTTTTTTTAAAGAAAACTGCATTTTTTCAAAAAAAATGCTATTTAATAAAAAAAACTACATTTTTAAATAAAAAAACTGCAATTTTTTTCAAAAACTATAACTTTTTTTTTAAAAAACTGCATGTTTTTTAAAGAAAGCTGTATTTTTTTTCAAAAAAATTGCATTAAAAAAAATTGCAATTTTTTTCAAAAAAAACTGCATTTTTTTTTAAAAATTAAATTTTTAAAAATCAATAAATTTTGAAAAAAGAACTAGAATATTTAAAAAAAAAACACTCTAATTTTTTTAACAACAAAAATCAAAATTTTAAGTGCATATATGCATATTTTTTCAAATGCATATATGCAACATATTTCTTATACTATAATATTCCTAAGTAAATCATAAAAAATCTCATTTTTATTAATTAATTTATAAACTTAATAGTACAAATATTTTATTCGATACAAAGTAAAATATAAAATATAAAAATGCTACAAATTTCAAAGAATTTACATGTCTTCGTGTCAATATTTCCTTATTTTCTTCAATTTATCATTTTCACCTCAATATTCACCACAATTTCTTCAAAGTCTACATGAAAATTGAAAAAAAAATGATTGATGCAAAAACACTCACAAAAATACATATGTAATTTTCATGTGATTAACATATGAATCACATGCGATTCACATAAGAATCACATCCGCTCACATATGAATCACATTTGCATATGACATCATATGTAAATCACATGCGATTCACATATGAATCACATGTGAATCATATGTGATTCACATGTAAATCATATGTGATTCACATGTTTGGAACACCTTGGGAAAAAGGGAAACTTGTTTGGAACACCTTGGGAAAAAGGGGTATTATGTGGGAGGTCTGCGGATAAGGTCCCACAGAAGGCTTATTCAACGTTGTCAAGATTCAGTGGGTTTAGCAACCGTTAGTGATTGACGGACTAAGCGCCAAGGGGAGTAGCTCGTCACTGAGGTATTAGTTGGAGCACTTGTGTGAAAGAGTTGGTTGTCATCGTATCGATCGTCGGAAAGTGAGAAGGATCGGGAATTCTCCAAATTATCATGTATTGTGAAGACTTAGTCAAAGCTAAGTGGGGGAGAATCGTCCCGAGATGCAGAAGCAAGAGCAGTGTTGAAAAAGGGATAAGTCTTGCATCGTTGTCAGGAAGGAAGACAACCCAAGTGATTGTTTGGTTTGTGGGTTGTGTGAATTGGGAGTTCGGTAAAACTCCCGAGCATGTGTATCACATCTTCTTGGTGCTTGATAGCAAAAGTCGGGAAACCAGGTTGGAGTTCTAGTCATGAATTGAGTTCAGTTCGAGTATTCGGTCGAGGGTGTGCTCGACTCCGAGGGTTTTTCGATTGATAGATTGAGGGTTTTGTTAGCTGTCAGGGCTCGGCAGTACATTCAGCACGGGTGTGTGGGTTATTAGCGTAAGTGGTAGACACGTGGGTCAGGGAACAGACCACGGATTTCCGAGAGGATGTACGATTGACATGAGGCCTAGGGTTAGGTCGGGCATTTGAGTCCACGAAATGGATCAGGAGTTTGGAACCCCAAGTGGGTGACAACAGTCTGCATGGGAAGGATCACCACGGGGTGGTCCAAGGAGATACGCAACAGTTTAGAGTGATCCAGATGACTGAAGGCTTCGTGAGGTGGTCCAGTCATGCTGAAGACTCTGTATGTGTTTGTAGATTTATGTGCGACTATTGAGTATGCTGCTATGCTATATCAGTCAGTAGGTCTGTTCCCAAGTATTGAGCATGTTGCTGGAGTAGGCTGAAGACTCCGGTGTATTTTTTTGGTTTGATCAGAAGTTGTTATTAGAAATCGGATGGAGTATAGAGGATCTTGGTGATCTCATCAGTTCGGAGTGTCTCATAGGATTAATCTGCTTGGATCGGGTAATACTCCAGTTGGGGACCGGGAGTAGATCTGAATGGGTATCCGTCAGTTTTAGGAGGGCTTGGGATTAGAATGCTCTATCGTTCAGGCTCTGGGAACCGGATTAGACCTGGTTAAGCTATTGATAAGACTGTAGGAACGCCACTACAGTTATGAGACCAAGGAAGCAATGGATTGCTTAAGGTTGCGTGTGATGTATGGCTACCATTGGTCATGTAGCAATCGCTTTTAGCCATGGGTTGGTAGTGACGGGATTTGACGCATGGATCCGATCGGTTAGATCAGGAGGTTGTTAGAGTCGCAGTGGCATGATAACTAGTGGTGACTAGTTCTAGGGAAGGATTTCGTTCGGAGATCGTGTGAGGCAACTATATGGGAGTCCTTTAGCTCCGCGATCGAGCCGGAATCCAGTATGTTAGATGATTGGTGAACGAATTGAGACCAGGGAGGTATCGGTAGGTCTTTGGAAAGCAGTCATGTGGCAACATACTGCTTCAGGCAGATCAGTGTTCAGACAATTTTCGTGTTTAGGGCGGTATTGATGAATTGGCTCTTCGGGTATATGAGAAGTATCTAGATGTTGGAACCCCAAATATCAGGAGTTGAACAGTTAGATGAAAGACAAGCGGACTGGGCTCAACAATAATGATTTGGTATGAGAGGTCTGTCAGGGAGCCAGACCATCTCGAGACTTCAGGTTTCGGATCGAGTAAATGTGATCATATTGCAAGGGATTCATTCATCTTCAGGTTTCAGAACCCTGTAAGGGTTGGTTATGGGTGTCTTGGAAAGGCTAGGGTTATGCTCGGGATTGTAGCCATGTAGTTCAAGTTGTTTGGCATGTAAGGAATGAGAAGAAACGATTTCGATGACGAAATCAAATTTAAGTGGGGGAGAGTTGTAACATCCCGTTTTAAGAAGAATAATTAAAATAATAAAACCGGGATCCGAGAAGTAATTATTATTATATAATATTATAATAATCCAAAACCGAATAACAATTAGTGGGTGTTGCTTTCGGGAAGCCAAATGTCAAGAATTAAATCTCCAGGGGTTAAAGTGTAATTGTGGGATTTATTTTGCAAAAGAATTTAGAAGTCAGGGGGGGTAATTGATATCGTTTGGACTTAACATGAAAGGATTTATGGGGGCAGGAGTTAAAAAGTAAATTATGGATCTAAGATGAAAGGATTTTGAAAAGGAGGGACCATTTGGTAATTTTCGGACTTAGGTTGAAAGAAAAGAGGGATAGAGGGATCAATTGTGTCATTATGGGAAACTTTTAAGTGAAGCGGGTATTTAAGGGTCCCGTAACCCTAACCCTAAGGACCATATACGCGCAGCCGTCATCTCCCCACTCTCACTCCTTCCGCCGCTAGCCTATCGCCACCATATGTTCGTTGTTTTCCGATCAACTAGCACCACCGGACAACCTCGTTACCGTCAACATCGGAGACCAGCAAGGAGTGGATGACAGCCTCCGGACGCTGCTGCGTCGTCATGTTACATTGTTGCCGCCGCCGACGTAGCGTTGTGGAGTCGCAATCGTCGTTTTCTTTGAAGGCCAGGTGTCGCCACTGCTGTTGCGACGGAGGATGAAGACCGGTGGAGGATTATCGGGGCTGAGGAGGCTGAAGAGCCAATGCGATGGGCTGCCGACGATCGATGACGTCCCAGAAACTGCCATTTACCGCTGTGTTGTCACTGCCGGTTCGCCATACGCCACCAGGTGGGTGGCTGAGTTCTTTTGCAACCAGAGTGTGTGTCGTGTGTGTGATTACCTTGGTCGGAGTCGCAAGAGGGCCACCACCACCACGGTAGGGTGGTGGCTGCCACTCTCTACCACCGTCTGCCGCCACAGGGTGGTGGTGGGTGTAATTATGGGAAGTTTAATTTGGGTCACTGTGTGTATTCTTGTAATTTGTAACCGAAATTATAATAGAAAAACTCAAAACCACCACCTTACGGTGGTGGCTGCCGCCTCATGCCGCCACCAGCCGCCGTGTTGGGTGGCGGTGTGCCTTGTTGTGTTTTGGCTAGTTTGGAGATGCTTGTTCAAGTGGGCCCAAAGAAACCCTAATAGGACCTATAAAACCCTAGTGGGCTTAATGATATTCTAGTGGGCCTTATAGGCCCAATAAAGCCCTAATTGACCTAAAAGCCCAACCATTTGATCAATGGGCTAGTATTGGGTTGGGAAACCATAATGAGGGTTTGAAAAACCCTAATAGCATAAAACCCTAATTTTTGGGAATTTATCGGCACACGCACACGAGAATTATTTAATAACTTGAAATATTAAATAATAGCCATTGGCAAACTAACTTAAGGCAATAATGGACTTAATGGATTAAGTCCTTAATGGGTTAAGTGAGAAACACTTAACCCTAATCATCATTTCATGTGAAAGCCCTAATCTTACTCGGGCCTTGAATTGGGCTTTCCTAGTGGGCTTTGGGTAGTTGGTCTATTAATGGGCTTCCAAGAATAAGCAAATGGACTAAATAGTTATATGGGTTTTAGGATAAGGCCCATGTGAGAGTCTTGGGCCCAATTTGGAAAATTGGGCCATTGATGGGCCATATTTGGGCCTTATGATTATGTGATATTGGGCCATAGAAATTGGATTGGCATAATTGGGTGGGCCTTAAGGAAAAACCGTGTACAGGTCTGGGCCCAATTTGGAAAATTGGGCCATATATTGGGCTTTGGCCCATTACTTGACTTTTGTGCTTTTGGAATGTGAGTTGGACTTTGAGCTTGGAACCCAAATATTAATTGGGTATTGTTTGATGTTGACAGTTCGGGAACCTGTCAACCAGCAGCTGGAGTGTATCTGCGGGACTTCAGCATTGTCAGGTGAGTTATCCTTACTATATCAACAGGGTCTAAGGCACCAAGGCCGGCCCTTTAGATTGTTATTCTGGTTATAGTATGCTTGTATATTTTTATGATCTGTTAGATCGGTATCCTGGTAGATAGGATGTTGTATGCTATCATGATCTGTTAGATCGGTATTCTGGTAGATAGAATGAATGTTGTATGCTGTTATGATCTGTTAGATCGGTATCCTGGTAGATAGGATGTTGTATGCTGCTATGATCTGTTAGATCGGTATCCTGGGATATAGGATGTTGTATGCTGCTATGATATGTTAGATCGGTATCCTCGTAGATAGGATGTTGTTATGCTATTATGATCAGTTAGATCGGTATCCTGGTATATAGGATGATGCTATGTTAGTGGCCTGGTTAGGTCGGTATACTGGTTATAGGATGTTGCTATAATTGATGATATGTTAGATTGGTATGACTGTTATATATATATATATATATATATATATATATATATATATATATATATATATATATGCAAGTGTATGATATTTATGTACACATGTTTGTTTGATTTGAGGATGGGTTGAGGCAGTCCTGCTTTGTGCTGAAGGCCAACATACCCAGGGCGGTCCGGATAAACTGAAGGCCCTGTAAAGGGATTCAGTCAGAGCGAAGGCCCGACGAGCGGTCCGGATAGGCTGTAGGCCCTGCGAGGCGGTCCAGACGTGCCGAAGGCTCGGAGAACAGTCCAGATAGACTGAAAGCCTGTAAGGCGGTCCAGTCAAGCTGACGGCTCATTATGCATGTTGTTTTGAAATTGTTATATGATATGGATATATTTGTATGGTGTTGGTATTTTGGGGGAACTCACTAAGCTTTGTGCTTACGGTTTCAGTTTATTGTTTCAGGTGCTTCAGATGTCTCGGCAAGGCGAAGGCGTGATCGTACACATCCTCGTGTTTTTCACTTATGGTCTCTGGGAAACTCTGATAATAAACCATTTTTGAAATACAAGTGTATTACTTATTGGTTTTGAAATGTTTTAAAAAGTTTTAAATTGCCCTGATTTTTATGGGTGTTACAGCTTGTTAGGTACAGATAGGTTCTTTTATAATTTGTGTTGTCCACATGCTTCACAAGCAGGTCAAGAAATTCAACCTGAATTTATTATTTAACCAACCACAATTAAGAATCAATCATATTCCTATTCCTCTTGATAACAGATAATAGGTAGTCTGTGAAAAAATTAATAATACCTCCATGAGAAGGTCTACAACCTCAGGTTCAGCATTATGCTGCAATGAGGAAGGAAACAGATTAATAAGTTTGGGTAAGTAAGTTGCCAAATAAAGAATCGGATAATCAATAATACCTTCATGTAAAAAGCAACAATTTGTTCCACAAGTTGTATCAGCATCATCAACAGATGCCTCCTCATTCTGAATAAATCAATTAACATATAGATTTTGAATCCATAATAAGAAGAACCTTTAGAGTGGGTTAAACTTTCAAAACTATATGTACAAAAACATTAGAAAAAAACCATTTCAGAACATGACGTAAGGTTGATCAGAATGAACAAGTGCAGAAACTATTTACAAAGAACATTGAGAAGAAAAATAAATAAACAAACGACAATCAATCAGGCACTGTGAAGAATTACACATACACAACCATCAATTCGATTAAAACTCTCACACGTTTATGCAAAGATACTACTAACTGTGTTACATCCAGGGAAGTATAAGTAGGCTTACAATTAGCAATGTGATAAATAAAAGCACATTTGCAGCCTCAGAAACCAAGCAATTGGTTCACTTCAGATAGATTCTTGATCCTTGAATAAATTTGGTCCTCTGTCATGCCAGTATCCTCATTGAGTTCATTCACAATTTGTTGCAGATCACCTTCTGGTAGAAATTCATGGACTGGAGCATCCAAAAAGCGGATTGTCACTGGAAGTCCTGAAACATTTTATGTAATCCAAGTATAAAACAAGGGACTTTGTAAACAGTTTTTGAGCTGCCTTAATAGAAGCGACGTATCTGTCAGGACCTCCGACGACGACAACTACGTCGTTCTCATCGGATCCTAACATGAATCCTCTTGTGAAATTAGATGAAAGATAGAAGGACGGAAACGATGTTTGTGATTTAGATCTTAGGAACCGAGCAAAATCTAGAAAATTCCATCAATTTCATATCGGTGTAATATTGAATACTATGAACAGATAGTGATAAATGAAACCTGATGATTGTAGACGAGTAAATCAACAAAGCCACTTTGATTGATATTCTTTCCAGGTCTACAATAATGGCCAAGGAACGTGAGACATCGACGATGTGTTAGGTCATATCGACAGCAACAAGATCAGATACTCAACACGACAGTGAGAATATTTCATGAAGAGCGTATAGGAGCTTTGATGATCGGCGATATAGAAGCTTTGATCATTGGAGGATTTCAAATTTCATATCAATTGATGATTATCAGAGATGAAAGTTGGATCGATTATGGATCCATAGATGTCAATGAAGAGCGTGAACGCTGATGCGACACAATCCGTAGACAAGGCGATGACGGGAGGAAGGAAGGAAACGACGGTGAATATTTCATGAATCACGATCTTGAAGGCCATTGTAGGCAGAAGTCATCGACAGAGTACAGTGATCGTCGGAGGGAAAATCATGAGAGAGAGGGGGGGAGAGGGAGAGAGAACGAGATATGTGATTTTAGGATATTATTAAACTAAATTTGTGTTTCCTATAATACCCTTGCCTTTTTAATTTAAGATACCTCCGCCCCTATAAGATTCTATTTATTTATAAAAATGTCACAAGTGATCTTGATCTTCCGTTTTTTTGATCTGACGTTCCACTTTTAGTTCTCGGGTTCTCGGGAAACTATGAGTTCTCAAATGATCATTCCTCTCTCTCTCTCTCTCTCTCTCTCTCTCTCTCTCTCTCTCTCTCTATATATATATATATATATATATATATATATATATATTAATGTTAGTTATGTTAATGCATCCACCACACATGATACACCAAGGTAAGCATAAATATATTTTAGAGATGATAATTGCAAAATATTATATGATGCCGGATTAATTTGAGTTTTATTTTGTTGATAATGGTTTAAACAGATAAATAAAAAAGGAAAAACAAGTGGGGTTAAATAGGTAAA
This sequence comes from Lactuca virosa, assembly GCF_052849685.1. NCBI lineage: Eukaryota > Viridiplantae > Streptophyta > Magnoliopsida > Asterales > Asteraceae > Lactuca > Lactuca virosa. Next base: position 76,816,761 of record NC_136432.1, on the reverse strand, counting down.
TATGGATGTCTTAATTCTGGAAGGTCATTTCATCCACTTAACCCCTTAAGATATGATGTATGCATTAGGTTTAAAAAGAAACACATCTATATCTTCTATATATCTGTATTTATTAAGTTCAGTAAGTCAAAAAGAAAACAACATCGCATTTTAATTATAAAAAGATCAATCAATAAAGCGTTAAATACAATACTAAGAAAACTTAAATGTTGAAAAAGATATAGACAAAGATAATAGTATCGTTCTAACAAAACTAATAAAGCATCCGCGGATCCGATTGAAAATTTTTAGTTTCTTTATTTCATGAGATATGGAATAAAGAGCTTCTTTGAGCACTTCTTAAATGATTTTCATTTGGGTACATCATCCGTTATCCAACAATCTTCCATTCGTTCCCCCCACATTCCCCGTCTCCAGTTCACTTTAGGCCACCGAGCCCTACACCTATCAATGAAACCTCTGGATACACAAGGAGCAATATGACACTGGAAGAGTAAAGAGACGTCAACCAAGCTGATGAAGCATTGCTCTATCACGGAAGCAATCATGGGGAAAGTGAATGAATGGTCAACCACCGACAAATACCCACGAAATGTTTTCAATCCTTTATTTCCATCCCAAGGGCCATACAACACCTCAAATTTCGACGAAGACCAAGGGCTAAAACATAAAGAAGTCATGTTGGGGAACGCACAGAACAAATCTTGTAGGGTAAATTTGAAATCTCCAACTCCCCATTCGTGTCCAACTAGTGACAGATTCTCTACGGTTTCTGTAAGCACAGAGTTAATAAGTAAGGAGCGAATAATGCTTGTAGATTCGAGAAATAGTGTTTTCAAATTCTCAAAACTTTTGATTGTGAATTCGCCCATAAGATGATAAATGAGAAGATGGAAGTGAGACAACTTAGGAGCTTCAACATAAATTGCAGTGGTCGATGTAAACTCGAGCTTGAGTGTCATAAGGTTGGGTGTGATTACAGTTACATATGATGGTTGACCACCTTTAACCCAGCAGCAGGTTTTGAGGTTAAGAAGGTGGATCTTGGGTTGTTTAAGTCCAGTAACATGTTTCAAGTTAAGAACTTGAAGATTAGGGAAGCACTTATTCACTTGGCTTAGGTCATTGTCATCTAATTCTATGTATTCGAGTGTTAAACTTGTTAGATTTGGCATTGGATGTAAATTGTACGCAGAAAGCCATGCATTCTTCAACTCTAATTCAAGAAGACTGTGACCTGCATCAACAAAAACAACAAAGTTAAAGCAAACCTAATTAGGTTTAATTAAGGTTTACCCAATTATATATATATGAACAATTTTACTATATATGTACCACAACATCAAGACTTTAACATGATCTAAGTATCATGTATTGCCAACAGTTGATTGATTACGATTGTGGATGTGAACCAAAACAGAATTTAGCCCGGATAGAATATTAAACTTGATGGATATTATAAAGAGATGACCCTAATGTTAACAGTTGGGTATGAACCAAAATTATACTGTTTCTCGTTTGAACTGATCATTGCATAAGAAGTTCTGCCAAACATTCACAATTAATAACTAGCAACGGATTATATAGTACCACGTGATCTTAAGAACCCTAAAAAGGATCACAATTTCCATAGCTGAACATTAGATCATGCATTGACAAAGATTTTATCATCTCACATCACTAAAAAGATGATTTCACGATATACAACAGCATCGCTAGAGAATATAAGCATATAACGAACTTACAGTACGCAGAGACCAGCGACAAAACTTCTGAAAATTGAATCGAAAAATCAGATATAGAAAGCGATTTCCAGGTTCCAGAAACCCTAGGCAGCCACTCCTTGATGAAACCCTCATCGGTGAGGTGCATATCATCTCCATTATCTATAAGGTGGGCATTCACTTCAGTTTCACGCAGATTCTCGGCGCTGATACGCACAGATTCGAGAACTCTTAAGTTCGATATAAGATTGAGGAAAACTGTCTTGAGAGGGGAAGTTAATTGGGAAGAACTTGAAGATTTTGAAACCCTACACCTTGATTTTATATACGGCCAATGAAGATTGATTGATCGAAGGTGTGGAGAGACAGTATTGAAAGTCTTCCATGCAACTCGGCAGCGAGCTACGTCCGCCGAGTCGTAGAGATGACTCAGTATTTCGACGACTAAAGCTTCAGGAAGTTTGTCCATGCAGACAGAAGCAAAAATCGATTTCATGGGGATATTTAATATTTATAGAGCTTTTTTCTTTTTGCAACACTAGGTCAATTTTCAAAACGATTTGCAAATCTAGTCTAGGATCTTCTTATAGTTTCCTTTGTAAAATTGGGATCGTGACCCCACTAAGCAACTACGAGGTTCATATATATTTTAAAAGGGAAATTTCATATTTAAACAACAGTTAAAATATTATATTAGCCCGATATAATTTAAAAATATCATATTTATCCTTTTTAAACTTTTAAAATATCAAATTTATCTAAATTTTTTTTTGAAAATTTGAAATTTTTTTTTTTATATTTTAAATTATTATTATTAAAACCAAAAAAAAAACTAAATGGACTATATTGTCCCAACATTCTAACTTGCAGGAACCATAGTTGGATGTACATCATGACATTGATCAGGCCACACTCATCCTTCTCGATGTTGTGAACACTGATTAAACTTAAGTTGTGAACTATGTAATGGGACAACAAACGTGATGAAGTAATTAGCTTCCCAGGGTTTCCAAATGAAGCGGGATGTGATTTTGGTGGATAAACCTGGTGGGGATGGACCGACATCACTGAGGAAAATGGGTTCGGTTTTTTTGATAGAAATTGCTTTAGTGAATGGAACTAATGTGGTTGTTCATGATGTTGGTCGAATGATTAAGAAATGTTAGAAAATAGGGGATGAATAGATTGCTTGGATTCTCTGAAAGTCGTGATTCACTATCAAATTGAAGTATTTCGATGGTACAGATCGAACACTCAATTGGATGAAATTCAGAGAATGAAATCTGAGAATGTATGTGAAAATGTTCTTCAATATGTGCCAGAAAAATGACTAAAAAATGGATATATCATTCCTGTCTGAAAACTGTCAATAGACAGTTACAAACTGTCATAAAACTACCAAACATGTCATTAAACGGATCTCAGGGAAAAAAGGGTCAACTTTAGCCAAGGGCTCTACCCCTTGGACCCCGCCAGGGGCGCTGCCCCCGAACCCCCGTTCGTTTAGGGGCTTCGCCCCTAAATAACAATGTACTTTGAATCTTGAAAAACTTGAACAAATATGTACTCCTACACCATCCTAACTTTTTCAATATTCAACAAGATCACTTTTGGTCAACAAATTTAATCCTATTACACTTAAATAATATTGATGATATAAAATCACCAACAAACCTCCCCCATTTAAGTGTAATCCTGATTAAACTTAAAACAAAACATAAACAACAACAAACTGATGCATAAATGAAATGTCGTGACGATTGAATTTCATATTAGTATATTACTCAATCCAAATATTCGAATATCAGGGTGTCACTAAGGATTGAACCCCTTCTATTCAAAGTGAATACATGAAGATAACACACACACACCAGTTTACATTCTCATAATTTCTAACTTGACACTATATTTTACTAGCTTGTGTCCCATCCTTCAATAAGCATATCAAAGCCAAGTCCCAACTTCTTGAAGCAGCTAAACTTCATGCTTATATAGGTAGTTCTTTTATTCTTGCACCTGCAAATGCAATTTTTCAAAGAAATATTAAGAAATAAATTTTCAACCTCCTTAACTTGCAGTACTGAACACATACCTTGGGATGATCATAAAAATGTGTTCCAATCTTCAAATATCAAGCTTTCCACATTGAATTCAACATCTAATATTGCATTAGATGGGAATTGGGTATCTTAATATAAAAGATTTTAAGTGGACTTTAAACCCATCCCTATAGCCGCCTTGTGCACAAGATCTCTTGTTAACCCTTTGGTTAGATGATCGGCTAAATTCAACTGAGTTCTTACAAACTCCACAGATATCACACCAGTCATGATGAGCTCACGAATCATGTTATGTCTAACACCTAAATGTCTAGACTTTCCATTGTACACTTGACTATAAGCCTTAGCCAAGGTTGCGACACTATCACATCTGATAGAAATGGTAGATATCGGTTTGGGCCATAATGGAATTTCATAAGTCAAATTCCTTAACCACTCAGCTTCTTTACCAGCAACAGACAATGCAACAAACTCAGACTCCATGGTTGAGTTAGTAATACAAGTTTGTTTCTTATATGCCCAAGAAATGGCACCTCCTCGAAGAAGAAACACCCAAACACTTGTAGAGGAGTGATCCTCTAAGTTGTTAATCCAGCTGGCATCTGAATAACCTTCCAAAACAGAAGGATATCCACTATAAGTTAAACCATAATTCATGGTCCCTTTCAAGTACTTGAATACTCTACTCACAGCTTTCCAATGATGTGAACTAGGATTACTAGTATATCTACTAAGCCTTCCCACAGCATATGCTATATCAGGCCTAGTACTAACCATGGCATACATTAGACAACCAATAGCCCTAGAATATTCAACTTGAGACACTGGAGATCCTTTATTTGGTAAAATCTTGAGACTAGGATATATAGGAGTGCTAACAGGAGAACAATTCTCAAAGTTAAACTTTTTCAATATCTTCTCAATGTAATGAGATTGAGAAATTGAAATCTCAATGTTTCCTTGTTTAATTCTTATACCAAGAATTACCTCAGCCTCCCCCAGGTCTTTCATTTCAAAACTGGATGATAAGAATTTATTGGTTTTATTAACTTCTTCTAAATCAGTACCAAAAATTAACATATCATCCACATATAAACAAATCATGACTCCTTTACCAGAAGTATCAAATTTGCTATATACACACTTGTCAGCTTGGTTTAATGCAAAACCATTAGACAAGACAACATCATCAAACTTTTGATGCCTTTGTTTTGGTGCTTGTTTCAAACCATATAATGATTTCTTCAACTTGTACACTTTGTGTTCATTTCCAGGCATCACAAACCCTTAAGGTTGTTTCATGTATATTTCCTCATCCAAGTCACCATTCAAGAATGCAGTTTTCACATCCATTTGGTGAATCACAAGATTATGTATAGCTGCAAGAGCTAATAATAATCTAATAGTAGAAATTCTGGCAACAGGAGCATAAGTATCAAAGAAATCAATGCCTTCCTTTTGTCTAAAGCCTTGGATAACCAATCTGGCTTTATACTTATCAAGTGTGCCATCCACCTTCATTTTTCTTTTGAGGATCCATTTACATCCTAATGCCTTGCAACCAGGAGGTAAATCAGCCAATACCCAAGTATTGTTATGCATAATAGAATCAATCTCATCATGAATTGCCTCTTTCCAGAAATGAACATCCCTAGAAGCCATAGCTTCACTGAAAGTCTTTGGATCCTCTTCAATATTAAAACAATATTGATGTTGAGAAATAGTTTCATTCCTTGTTCCTTCAACTAAATATAGTTGAAAATCAGATCCAAAAGACTTAGCTTTTCTAGCTCTGGTGCTTTTCCTAGGTTCAGGTACAGAACTTGCACCACCAGAAACATCTTCAGCTTGAGTAGTACTCTTGCTGGAAGATTGATGAATCATGTCCCTTGGTCTAGGTATAGATGTAAATCTTTCTTCATCAAAGATAACATCTCTTGACTCTATCACTGTGTTTACAGACAAAGAGTCATTAGATTCTAAAACATAGAATCTATATGCTTTGGAATGCTCAGCATATCCAATAAAGATACAATCTATACCTCTCTCACCCAATGTTTCCTTTTGGGTTCAGTGAGCCTTACAACTGCTCTATAACCCCAAACTTTGAGATAACTCAAATTTGGTACCTTTTTACACCAAAGTTCATAAGGAGTATTCTTACTCCTTTTATTTGGAGTTCTATTCAAGATGTAACATGCATTTAACATTGCCTCACCCCAAAACCCTTCACTAAAACCAGAATATGACAACATGGAGTTAACCATTTCTTTCAAAGTCCTATTCTTCCTTTCAGCTACACCATTTTGTTGTGGTGTATATGGAGCTGTGGTTTGATGTATTATTCCAGTTGATTCAAAATAAACTGGATCATAATACTCACCACATCTATCAGTACGCAAAACTTTTATTAATTCATTTTTATGAAGCTCAACTTGTTTATAAATTTTAAATTTATCAAGTGCTTCATCCTTAGAATGTAGCAAATAGATATAACAATATCTAGATGCATCATCAATAAAAGTAACAACATACTTCTTGTTTTCAAGGGAAGGTGTTGCATGGAAATCACATAAATCACTATGTATAAGATCCAACACCTTGCTTTCCCTAACATCTTTGAAAGGTTGTCTAGTGCTTTTAGTTAGCATGCATGTTTTACATTTTTCATTATTTTGCATATCAAAAGCAGGAATTAAACTCATTTTAGACATGTCTTTTAATCTCTTGTAATGAATATGTCCTAGTCTAGCATGCCATAATTCATATTTATGAAAATTATTGCTAGTACTACTAGAAGCCATGCAAACAGAATTATCACTAGAAAGATAATTAATATTAAGCCTAATCATTCCATTACATATATAGCCAAATCCGATAAAAGAACCATGTCTTACAAGATATACTTGTCACTTTCTAACACTTGTTTGTAACCAGAATTATTTAATACAATTTCAGACATAAGATTCTTACGAATCCCTGGAACATATAAAACATTGTTCAAACACAAACATTTCCCAGAAGTAAAAGTAAGTAAAATAGATCCTCTGCCCTTGATTGGTTCAGTTGCAACATTTCCCATCTTCACAACAGATCCATCTTCAATTGGTTGAAAGTCCTTGAACCAATATAGATCTTTGCAAACATGACTTGTTGCTCCCGAATCAACCCACCATGCAACTTTATCATCCTGCACATAAAATGCTTCAGAAATCACAGAAATATAATTCTGAATATATTTAGAATTCTGCAATGAAATAGAAATCATACCTTGTTGCTTTTCTGGATCCTTGGATCCACTTGGTCCAGCACCATCCTTATTCACTTTGCGAAGACGACAATCTTTCTTGAAGTGACCCGGTTTGTTACAATTCCAACAAACCAACTTAGCCTTCTTGTTGGAAGACTTGTCATCCTTTCCTTTAAACTTCCTTTTTTCATTAGACTTCTTGGGATTCTTTGAACTTTCTCCTTCCACCATGTTCACAGAAGAGGAACCAACTTGGTTCTTGCCTTTAGGATTGTTATCAAGTTCTTGAGTCCTTAAGGACTCTTCAATCTGTAAATGACTTCCAAGTTGAGTCAAAGTTAACTCCTCTTTGTTATGTTTCAGATTATGTTTAAAATCTTTCCAGGAAGGGGGCAGTTTGTCAATTATCACAGCCACAGAAATGGCTTCATCCATTTTCAGATTGTGTCGAGCAAACTGTCCTAGGATCCTTAACATTTCATGGAATTGTTCCATAACAGGCCTGGAGTCAATCATCTTGTAACCCATAAAGTTACTGACAAGAAACTTCTTGCTAGAAGCATCTCCAGCCATGTATTTGGATTCAAGAGAATCCCAAAGTTCTTTTGCAGATTCGAAATTTTGATAGATATCAAAAAGAGAGTCAGACATACCATTGAGAATATGACCACGACATATGTAATCATCATTTTCCCACTTTGATCTCCTTCTTGTTGCCTCCAAAGGTTCATCTTCAACAGATTCTGGTAAGACTGGCATGGGTGTACTCAGAACATACACCACTTTCAGAGTGGTAAGGAGAAAGTGCATCTTCTTCTGCCATCTACGAAAATCTTGCCCTTCAAACTTGTTCAATTTGTCAGACTTGCTTGTCATATCCTTCACAGAATCACCACTTGCCATGATTACAGAATACTTCAATTTTTGTTAGAACATAGGGGATGAATAGATTGCTTGGATTCTCTGAAAGTCGTGATTCACTATCAAATTGAAGTATTTCGATGGTACAGATCGAACACTCAATTGGATGAAATTCTGAGAATGAAATCTGAGAATGTATGTGAAAATGTTCTTCAAGATGTACCAGAAAAATGACCAAAAAAACGGATATATTATTCTTGTCTGAAAATTGTCAATAGACAGTTACAAATTGTCATAAAACTACCAAACCTGTCATTAAACGGATCTCAGGGAAAAAAGGTTCAACTTTCTAAAATTGGATTTTTGATGCATTTTTTAATATAGCAACAGCTCTGCCCCTTGGACCCCGCCAAGGGTTGCCGCCCCTAGGACCCCGCTCCCAGGGGCGCTGCCCCCGGACCCCCATTCGTTTAGGGGCTTCACCCCTAAATAACAATGTACTTTGAATCTTGAAAAACTTGAACAAGTGTGCACTCCTACACCATCCTAACTTGTTCAATATTCAACAAGATCACTTTTGGTCAACAAATTTAATCCTATTACACTTAAATAATATTGATGATATAAAATCACCAATAAGAAATGGTTTTCTTGGGAGTTTTTGATCCATGGAAATTTTGTTTAAAGATTTTGGAACTTTTTGATACATCAATAGATAAGGAATAGTTCTAGGAAATTTGTGAAGCATAGTCAAGTTGTATTGTTCTGATATTTTTCGAACATCAATCATATATTAATACTTCAAAGTCAATAATTCCCGGTTAGCTTTTCATTGATACCATTGTAATTAGAATCTAGGTTTAATTAAAATGACAAATCTTTATACATATATATTCAGGTAAGAGTTTTGATGACTCTGGTTTCTAAATTGGATAAATTATTGGTGCTTAGGGGCTATTTGGTAGCCTATTAATTGAGAAATTAAGAGGCAGCCTCTTAATATTTTAGATGTAGAGCGTTTGGTAACCTATGAATAACAAGCTCTTAATTTCTTAAAATCCTCTTAAACTTTCAGACCTAAACTTATATCTGAATAAAAAAATACGCGTCCTTCCCTGTATTGCCCTCGTATTAACGCTTCCATAACCCACCTGCATTAGATCTTCTCATGTCTCTTCCCACCTCCGACCAACTCGAATGTCAACCACCTCCTCCCATCACCGAACACCTCATCCCATCGTCGGCCACCTATTTCCATCATCAACTCGCACAACAGTGTTGCCTCATCGTAAACCTCACACACGTACAAGTCTCACACGACTTCTGATATGACTCCCACCTCCATGAAATCCACTCCCATCGCCGAACCACGACCTCCGACGCCAAGCTCCGACATCGCTGGTTCCACCCTCCAAAGCGCCGCCCTCTCCAGGTTCCGCCCTCGACAACGTCGGTCTCCACCAGGCGATCTCCGATCTCTTTCGTTGGTCAGGTATAAATTTGCTAAAATCACTCCACATTCAAGAAATCGAACTGTTTTCATGATGTGAAATCGAAAATCGATTTAATATACTGAGTTTTTAAATGTTCATATTTTAGGTTTTCTGTGATGTTTTGAATCGATGGTGAAGCATAGCTTCATTCAAAATTAGTTATTGATTTATAGTTTTCTGGTATAATAATGATTATTATTATCATAAACTGATGTATTGTTTCCAAATTGGTGATTGATTTAGAGCATTGTGTGGTTTTTGATGGTCAAGATAATGGTGGATGAAGGCTGTGATTTTTTTGTCAAAATTGTTCCTTTTCTATCTCTCATTTGAGCAATTGGAACTTTAGGCATTGATGTTTGAACTTGAGCAATTGAAATTTTGGATGAAACTAATGTTGAATGTTCCTTTTCTGTCTCTTTTGAAAAGATATATAAGATTGTATTTGTATGAAACTAATGTTGAATGTTCCATGTTTATGCAGTGAGATATTGTTGGACAAGAAAGGTTCATGAAAATCACCGGTAGCTAACCACATATCACTGATTTGGAACACAAAGAATGAATGGAATGGTTTCAACTTTCTGATTTACTCAAAGTTTTTCTTTGTGTTCTCTTAGATAAGGGTATTGTACTTGGTAAGATGTGTAAATGAATGGGGTTGTATACATGTAATGTAATCCATATAAGCATAGAGTTCAGGTTGTTTTCATAGCTATTGTAAGATTGTTTTTACAAGGGTTAAATACAATAAGTAGCAATGTACTTTTATTTATTTATTTATTATAGCGTCATACTTTTACCTCTTTATATTAGAGCATTGTTTGATTTGATTTTTGTCAAATATTTATGTTTGATTTGATTTTTTAATTTGGATTTTTGTATTGTGTTTATACTTTTGTTATAATTATTCAAGAAGTTGGTTTGGTTATTTTATAAACATAAGCATTGAATTCAACAAAAAACATAACACTGAAGGGTAAAATGGTCATTTTATAATTCAGCAAACCAATTCAGAGGTTCCAACCAAACAACATGTTAAAAATTCAGATCTTAAAGTTTCAGACCCTCTTAAAAATTCAGATCTTAAAAATTCAGATTCTACCAAACAGCCCTTAATCCTGCTGAGCCCAAAAAGTAAAAGCCCTAGTAGTAGATCAACCTTTCTTATTTAAAGTATAATTTTGACCTTAAGTAGTGATATTGAGAAACGATTAGGTAGAAGATCGTCCATCTAACTTCAAGTTTCGTAAAGAAAGAACTACATGGCTTTTTAAAATTGGAATAAGAAGCGAAATAGCTAGAATCAAAATAGGAAAGATGACAGATTTGTGAAGGAGGACGATGATTGATCACATTCCTATACATGACTTTCGAGAGGGCTAAGCGAAGCTAGTTCGCGATATAAAAATGGTTATGCAATTTAGAAGGCAGGGACAATATGGTCAATTTAGGTGTTTTTTTAAATAATAATGATTTTTAAATATAAAAAAATGCTAATTTTCTATTTCAGGCAAATATTTTGGGCTAATTTGATATTTGGAAGCTTAAGAAGGGTAAATATGATATTTTAAAATTAAGTCGCAACAAATATAATATTTCAACGTTTAATAAGGGTATATACAAAATTCTTCATATTTTAAACTCCAGAACCTTTAAAGTTCAAAATTTTATATTTAGGCTACATAATTTGATAATACATTACACTTAAATTTCCTTTTTAGTTACACCTTTTATTTTAAATTTATACTATATAATAGGCATAAATTTTGGTCTTGAATTGAAAAAAAAAATCACAATATATTATTTGTTTCCCAGTTGCCTTTAATTTTTGGAAATTTTTTTATTTTTTACCCTTTGGCAACCAACAATATTGTGGTGTCGTGGCATGCTAACTAGGTTTGTCATATCATACTGAAGTTTCCATGTCATCATAATTACTGAAAAAAATAGTTAATAAGCCATAAAAATCATAATTTTTATGCTCCAGTTTGCAATTAGAAAGAAAAAAAAAACTCTAAAAACAAGAGTCAAACCCGCTATTTCTTCTTATGGGGATGCTAACCATTAAGTCAAAAATTTCTCTGTTAATAAGATAAATAACAGTTAACTCATAATTAAATATACCTAAGAAATACTCATTATGTAATATTATTTATGCATTAGTGAACTACTATATATTAAAAGATGGAAATTATTTAACAGATTTGAAATTATGATAAGTCTATTTTATGAATGTACTAAATTGTTGTAAATCTGTTGAATTGATGTATAATTGTCCAAGAATGACATTACTTTGATGAGTTGTTGAACTTCATATGCAGGTCAATACATTGTACTAAAAGTGGGCGGAACCTGCAAGTAAAACGAATTGCTAAAGGAATGAAGAAACATTACTGGGAAAATTGATCACGCTTCAATGTTTTGGTCATATCTCAAGTTCTAGAGCTCCAATTGACATGAATGAAGAAGTTTTGGAAACTAGACAAGATTTGCTACAACTTTTGTGTTTTTGAGTTTGTGCTAGTTATGTCGTATTGGTCACCAAAACTTGCATGGAAGATGAAGGACGCCTCCAGGCGTCTAAGACGTCCCCATAGGACGCCAAAGTCAAACAATCAATTTCTGGTGAGATTGCGGAGATGGAAAAATGAGGAGAGACCGTCAACGTCCTACCAGGCGTCTAAGACGTCCCCTAGGACGCCAGGGCTTTATTGGGGCATCTCGTGTTGGAACAAAGTGTTACGTAAGGAGCTTGGAATTGTGAATTACATCATACGCAACGTCTATGACGTCTCCTAGGACGCCGACCGTTTTAGGTTATTTTTCAGTGTATTTCAAGGACGACAGAAGGCATGTAAAGACTACGAAGAATGCCTAGGCGTTATACAAGGCGTCTAAGACGCCTCCTAGGACGTCCAACGTCCCACGTTACCCAATTTCATAATCTTCTGTTACATATTATAACTAGGGACTTATGGATTCGTTTTTAGGGTTCCACCTCTGATTTTCAGGGTTTTTTCCTGCGTTTTTGAGGCTTCTAAAACCCTTGGAAACATTAGGAAACACAAATCCATTCCATTTCAATCTGGATTTAAGGCAAGAGTTCATCGATTTCATCATCAAGCTACAAGTGAAGATCATTTCATTGGTTAATCTTCATCAATTTTCAAGAAATTATTTCTTCTTCCCCAAGGTTTAATTGTTCTATACTTTGATAATCATTAGGCTATATTTGTTTGATGATTCTAATTTTGTTTATGGATTTTATTAATCATTTCATTTATTTCATTCAAGAAATTTTATTTGTGAACCTAATGGAAGGCTAAACCATTAGGGTTACTTCCGGGGATGTTTAGGAGTATTGGATGAACACAATTGATTATTACTTGATTCTAGTTAATTTCAATTGTTGTTTTATGTTATATGTGATGATATTTGGTAATGATAATTGAAATTGGGTTGTATGAATTATTTGATGTCATAATTAAAATAGTTTATTGTTAATTCATCATTTGTTCCAAGTTCAATTAGTTTAGGAATAAAGACAAGTGATTGAATCAACATATATTATTTCAACTTATGATATTGAAACTTAATATGGTAATAGGTAGTTGTAAGACACTTTATTGCTAGTTCACTAATTGTTCCTAATCTATTTAGACATAGGGAGTAAGACAACTAGTTGAATGAACATATCGTGTGCCCAAAATTATGTGTTACAAGATAGTAAACCCCAATTGTATCTAAGTAATTGAATTATGATTTTAGGGAAGAAAGTGTGTGAATCTAAACTGTCCATAACTGAACCGGGAGTACTCTAGTTTTCTTACTGAGATTTTCGTTTGAATTAATAAATTTCCAAGCTTTTTGTTTGATCTTTGCTTTAATCTTATTTGTGACAATTGCTAGTAATACATTTTTTTTATTGATTATTTTGACACAAAGTTTAACCACGAACTCCTCATGGATTCGACCCGACTTACCCTATCTACTTAGGTTAGTTGGTTTATTTTTAATTTAGATAACGACCTCGATCAAATTACAGAATATTTTACTTTTGAACCGTACATCTACATGAAAATCTTATATTTAAATTGAAATGTTTTTCTAATATAATATTTCTGTAATTATGTTACACTCTTTATGAAGAGATTAATACTTTAAATAGGATAATAAGTATTTGAAATATATCTATGTTGTGTAATATTTATGTCCTTGACAAGTGATTTGTTCTTTTTTTTCATAGGGCAAATTATGACGAAATAGCAACGTGCTTTGCCTTTTTTCTGCTCCTGTCGATACTGAAGTCGATTGTTCCTGAGATTGGTGAGTTGTTATTTGTGAGTCCATGTTAGATCCTTTGATGACCGACTTGTTATTTGTGACTTCACTTTAGATGCCAACCGATCAATATCCACATAAGTGAAAGTTTTCCCAAAGAATAAATAGATAGTTAGGCATCAGTAAATGTTGTTATAATTGGTAAAAGATTACAAACATGTTACTATTATGGGTAAAAATAATAGTAGTATGTCTATATCGGTAAAAATACCAACCACGTTGTTATTTCCTGCAATTTGCACTTTTTTATAAGTCAATCACCTGTTAAATATAAATTGTTGAATGAATCAATGAAATGCTAAGAAAAGTTAAATAAACGTAAATTAATATATAGACAAAGTTAATAGTATCATCAAACAAAACTAATATTATCCGCAAATAAGCATCTGTTGATCCGATTACATATTACCATACCAAAACCTTATTAATAACATAGTACCATAACATGCAAGAGAATTCCAAAAGATGCAACAATGATTAAACTTATTTAAATAGTTACTTAGATGGAAACCTTATTTCCTGCTCGAGAATCCTCTTCATTTCATCTTATCATCCATCGCTTCCAAAAGATCAAAGAGACCATCTTTAGTCAATCTTTCCTTCAAAACCATTTCCGTTTGATCCTGTTATACACATCTTTATATTTTCATTGTTTTCTTAATATGTAATCTGGTTTTTCCTCCTCGAGCATTTCTTAGGTAATTGATCATCGGTGATCCAACAATCTTCCATCCCTTCCTCCCACATCCCCCATCTCCACTTCACTTTAGGCCAACGAGCCATGCACCTAGCAATGAAACCTCTCGATACATCACAACGGTGGAAAAGTAAAGAGACATCTACAAGGTTGATACATTGGTCCAACACACAAGCCAAGCATGGAGTCAACAAAAGGTCAACCATCCTCAGATACCCACGAAATGTTTTCAATCCTTTCATCCCATCCCAAGTGCCATACCACAGCTTAAAATCTGACCAAGCACTTGAGTTAAAACATAAAGAAGTCACGTTGGGGAAAACACAGAACAAATCCTTAAGGCTAAATTTCAAATCTCCAAATTCATGTATACCTGAATATCTATCCAACGACAAATTCTCCACTGTTTCTGTAAACGGAAACTTAATAAGTAAGGAGCGAATAGTTGTAGAACCGAGAGATAGTGTTTTCAAATTCTCAAAAATTTTTATTGTGAATTCGCCCTCAATACGATCAATGAGAAGACGAAACTGAGACAACTTAGGAGCTTCAATATAAAGTGAAGAGGACAACATGACAAGCCTATGTTCTAATTTGAATTCGAGTGTAATAAGGTTGGGTGCAATTACAGTTACATATGATGGGTAACCGCCTTCACTCCAGTGACAGGTTTTGAGGTTAAGAAGGTGGATCTTGGGTTGTTTAAATCCACTAACACTTATCAAGTTAAGAACTTGAAGATTAGGGAAGCACTTATTCACTTGTCTTAGGACATTGTCATTTAATCTTATATCCTTAAGTGTCAAACTTGTTAGCATTGGCATTGGTTTCAAATTGACCACAAAAAGCCATGTATGTTTCACCTTTAATTCAACAAGATTGTGACCTGCATCAACAAAAACAACAAAGTTAAAGCAAAGCTTAAATCTAATTAAGGTTACCCAATTATGAACAATTTTACAATTTATGTACCACACCATCAAGAGTTTAACTTGGTCAAGTCTCATGTATTACCAAAAAAGATTGATCATTCATAAGGCCCATTGATAATTTGACCAGGTTACAAGATTAAGCTTGATGGATATCATAAAACTAGAGATAACCCTAATCTTAATTCTACAAATAGTTGATTACCATTGTGGATATGAACCAAAATTATACTGTTTCTCATTTCAACTGTTCATTATATAAGAAAGTAAGCCAAAGATTGCAATGGACTATAGTTTGACAATTACCTTGTCCAAGTGATATTAAAACCCTAGAAAGGTACACAATTTCCTTAACTGAACAATAGATCATTGACATTTGACATTGATTTTATCATTTCACATCAGTAAAAAGATGAATTTCAGGATATAGCAACAGCGTCGCTAGAGAATATAAACATGAACAATTTCAGCATATAATGAACTTACAGTACACAGAGACCAATGACAAAACTTTTGATCGACGCCACTTTGACTGAGGAAAAAAATCAGATATTGAAAGCGATTTCAAGACTCCGGAAACCCTAGGCAGCCACTCCTTGATGAAACCCCCATGGGTAAGGTACATATCATCGCCTTTATCTACAAGGTGAGCGTTCCTACCAGTTGGGATCAGATTCTCGGCGCCAATATGCACCGATTCGAGAACTCTTAAGTTCGATATGAGATTGAGGAAAATTGTCTTGAGAGGGGATGTTAACTGGGAAGAACTTGAAACCCTAGACCTTGATTCTGTGTACTTTCGCAATGGCCATTGAAGATTGATTGATCGAAGGTCTGGAGAGACAGTATTGAAAGTCTTCCATGCTACTCGGCAGCGAGCTACGTCCGCCGAGTCGTCGAGACGACTCAGTATTTCGACCACTAGAGCGTCAGGAAGTTTTTCCATGCAAAGATGAAAGATATACAAAAGTGGCTTTATGGGGTTATTTATACATGTTTAGTTTAGGTTTACCCCTTCTTAGTTTGACTATTCAATAAGTTTAAAAAAAAAAAAAAAAAAAACGAAGAGTATTTGCAAACAAAGAGATGATTTTTTTCTTAATCGTCTTTATTTTATTTTTTTAATTGTTCTGAAGTTGTATAGTTTTATTCCATACATCTAAGTATCTAAGAACATGTTTTATTTGTTATGTTTCATTTCCTGCTCTAAAAGATTACTTCTTTCGTTTAGTGTTGCTGTTGCTAGGTCCACATGATGACATGAAGCTTTTTGAAGCCATTTCCAACACTTATCTTTCTACGAAACAATATTTTTGGGTACATGTTTAGAAGCACTGGCTACAAGTTCTAATAATGTCATCATCATTTGGATCGAAGAGTTGATAACTACATCGTTAGATCTGCCAGAATGATTAGAATCTCCAAATTGGACGAAAATATCTGAAAATGCTTTTCGGTCATTCAAGCTTGATTTGTTGGGTTAATCGGATATTATGTGTAGGGGTATTTTTGGAAAGTTTTGTTTTTTACTTTCTTCCCAAGTTTTTGTATTAGAGTCAAACTCTTGTTTTGTTTAGTATAAGTAGGGTTACGTAATTGAAGTTTTATAATTCAGTTTTCTGCCTTAATAAGAAATATACTAGCAGCCTAAGGAAATTTCCAAGTTTCTTTTATTCCTTTGTTTGTCGTTCTTCTTCCTTGTTCATAACAGGGGTTTCATCAAAGTTGAATCCAACACTTGGTATATATCAGAGCCTAGGGCTCGTGAAGCCGTAGGGCGGCCGGTTTGAGAGTCGGTTTTAAGAAAAGTGCAGCCCTTTGCTGCGGGAAGACGCAGCGGGAATCGGGTTCGATTTAAAGGGGGTGCGATTCGAGGTTCATTACAAGCAACCCCGGTTTCTCTTAATCGGGCTTGTGAGAGACTAACCGGAGGCGCGAAATAAACGGACGGGAAGACGTCAAAGCGTGTGACTTTGATTCAGTTCGTTTTGCGGGTGACGGAAGACGGTAAAGGTGGTCGTGATCTTGTCTTGTTGTTCGGTGGAAAAGTTGTGACAACCCGAAACTTTTATCTTGTACACTTAGCCAATTCTATCAATGTTAAACTCGTTTCAGCGATCTTTTAGCATTGTTTTGAGCCTGTTTGGACGATCTAAAGCCTTGTACAACCAAAATTTGAATTAAGGATGGGTTGGTTTAAGATTTAGGGTTGCAAAAAGGCCAAACACTCCATCAAAAGGAGTGTGTGGCCGCACACATGAGTGTGTGGCCGCACACCCGAGTGTATGGCCGCACACATGAGTGTGTGGCCGCACACCCGAGTGTATGGCCGCACACATGAGTGTGTGGCCGCACACCCGAGTGTATGGCCGCACACAGGAGTGTGTGGCCGCACACCCGAGTGTATGGCCGCACACCCATTATCTATATATAGATGAGGCTCATTTTCACTTCATTTCCCCTCTCCTCAACCGTACACACCTCTCTCTCTCTACTTGTATCAACCACAAACACTTCTAAGGCTTCAAAAACGTAAGTATTCCATCCTTTTAGCGTGCTATACTTGAAAGACTTCATGATTTGAGCCTTGATTCACCTTAAAATCGACCACTTTAGCATGATCATGAAGGGGTACGACCACACACCTTCTTGGTGGCCGCACACTCCGACCACACACGCTGACCACACACTCCGACCACACACTCTAACCACACACTCTGACCACACACTCCGACCACACACTCCGACCACACACTCTTTTGTGTGGCCTTACACTCCCTTTATACAATCATATGTGATTGTAACACTTGTCCCAAGTGTTTCCTAGTCTCGTAGGGTGTCACTTATCATGATTAGTTGTATTATACACTAATTATGTCCATACATGTATCGTTATATGTTAAATAGGGCCCGTTTGTGCTCGAGGTTGCACTTGACACTCAACATCCCTAACGATCTTACATTCGAATCACACATCAAACGATGAGTTCATACCCCTACGTTTTACCGAGTTTTCATGTTTTCAGGGGGGAATACAAGCAAAAGTACAAGGAAACTTGTGCTCAAAATATATTATTTTGTTTAAGATAATTATATTTTCAGTATGCTTTTAACACGGAAAACAGTGTTACCAAACGATTAACAAATCAACTCGTAGAAACAGTTTTCAAAACTAGGGTAACGAACTTGTGAATCATGAAGTAAAATGTATTATTTTATAAAGGATTCATGCAAATCATAAACAAGATTTTCAATATTATTACTTGTAAATTTGTTAGTCTAAGTTGGAGACACGTCCTTGGTAACACTCCCACAGAATCAGAGTGTAGGACTAGCACTTGTAACCAGAATCTCTTGTAGGGAGAGCATGACTGTTGTGTATAGATCTATACGGGACTGACAACCCCGCACCTCGATGCTAGCTACAGCCGGACCGGCAGGTCTACGGGTGACAAAGTCATTAAGGATACCGGCCGTTGCGGGCCATATCCAGTCAGTTATGGTTATAAAACTCAAAACCTAGATAACAGATATTTACTTTTGTAATAATGAATCAAGTGAACTAACCTCAAAGTAATAACCGATTTGATTACTAGAGGGTATTAATAGTACCTTCAGGATTTAGTTCAAAACATTTTCTTTTATTAGTTTTATTTATAAAAAAGGGCTAATATACCTCACTGGGAGTAACCAGGGTTTTTAAAAGAAAACTACGTTTGGCGATATAAGTATGGTAGATACTTGTACAACTCAGTTTAGAACGGATAACCAACCATCAACTTTTAGGGAAAATATAGGATTTTCCCGGGATAACTCAGTTATTCATAAATGGATTGTTTTTACATATAACTAACGGATATTCATATTCATTCCACGACTCCTTGGATTGTACATACCTTATATGAATCTGGATGTCATGGAAGGAATGGTTTTTCAAACATGCTTTTCATAAGAAAATATAGGATTTTATTGAGGAACACTTTTCAAAAGGATTCAAGGAAACATTTTCCATCAAAATTAAATGCTTATGAACTCACCAGCTTTATGCTGATATTCTTTCAAAACTGCTTGTATTCTCATGGATTTAGTAGACATGTACTTCCAGGACTTTTGGAGAAGTCGGCGCGTTAGAGTCACGTCTTTCGATTTTACTTTTGTCATGAATAAAACTATGTACTAAGACAATGTAAACCTTATTCATATATGTATTCAATGTTTAGTTGTGTTTACTATGCTTGCTATGATACAACTATTGTGATACTACGCATGACGTCAACCACCCCTGAACGTTTCCGCCGTTCCGGTTTGGGGGTGTGACAAAAGTGCTCTCGGAACAAGTTTGATTAGGCCGGGGTTGTAAAAAAAAGAATAAGACGTTGATCGGTTGAAAATCAGAAGACAGAAAGTTCTTGATCGGTTTGTTCGTGATAAGGGGATACCGACGTAGGTGCGTGAAAAGCGGGCAGGAAGGATCCTCAAAGCAGGTGGCTTTGGATTCAGTTTGTTTGGAATGATTGAAAGAAAACGATGAAGCGGATAGGTTTGTTTTCTTCGTCGGTGGAGTTTCCTATTTGAAGAACGGTAATCAAAACAAAGGACGAGATTGGACAAACAACACGGTGTGAACATTATAGCGGTGGAAGTTCAAATCGGGTGGCTTTGGATGTGGCCGGGGAGAGGTTGTGAATCCTGGAAAAGTCTAGATGGTAATGAACATGTCCAATGGGATGCCATGGTATATGTCACATGTGTTGTCACCAATTAAAATGGGTTGTTAGAAGACTTTTGACGTGACCAAGGTGAAGGTCGAGTGTTCGGGAAAGATCGAGAATCGGGGATGGTTTGAAAAGATTGTGATTAAACGATGGTGTGAACGAGTCGTATGACCAATCCGATTAAGGGGGTGATTGTTGGGTTAATCGGATATTATGTGTAGGGGTATTTTTGGAAAGTTTTGTTTTTTACTTTCTTTCCAAGTTTTTGTATTAGAGTCAAACTCTTGTTTTGTTTAGTACAAGTAGGGCTACGTAATTGAAGTTTTATAATTCAGTTTTCTGCCTTAATAAGAAATATACTAGCAGCCTAAGGAAATTTCCAAGTTTTTTTTTATTCCTTTGTTTGTCGTTCTTCTTCCTTGTTCATAACAGGGGATTCATCAGAGTTGAATCCAACATGTTTAAGGCTAAAAAGGTTGTTTCTGTTTTTCTTAGTTTTAGCAAACTTTATTTTTAATATTTTGTTCAACAACTGATTGAAAATTTTATCCTAATCAATTTCAGTTTGTTATAAATGTGGAAAAAAATTATCATATTCTCTTTTAAGTATTTCGTTTCCTTTTCCTTGTTTTAAGAAAACTTTTTGAAGTTTATTAATTAAGGTGTTGTTTGTTTTTTCTGAGGCAAAATGTCTGCAGTCTACGGACCATATCTGCAAACCTCTGCAGTAGAAGAGGTGGACCGAATGTCTGTATTCTGAAAGAAGAAGACTGTGTTTGTTTTTTAATATCTGCAGGATGCTAGAATAATTTTATGACTTTATTATAGATAATAAAGTCATAAAACTAACTTTTATGACTTTATTATAGATAATTGACAAATGTAGATTAAACTGTTTTTTTTAAAACTTAAAAGATTTTTTTTTTTTTTGATAATTTTATGACTTTATTATAGATAATTGACAAATGTAGATTAACTTTTATGCATTATTGTATAAAAAGCGAAATAAAATGGTAAGAATTATTGTATATATTTGATAAAAACCAACAAACTTTGGTCGTAAAGTTATACCTAAACATTGTAATTAAGGATAAAAGAATTTAACACATAACATGAATGAAAATAAACTTTGATTTTACATGAAAATTTTCAATGTTTTTATTTTACCTTTTCAATTAAATCAATTAAAAATTGACCATAAATATTTTTCCAAAGAAATGAACGATGTTGCATTAAATAATCCCCTAATCTAATAAATAAGAACAATTTTGTCACGTGACATTCTATTAGTCCTCCCAAACGGTTTATCCCGCCAATAACATCAAAGTGGATTTCCGATATTACCGCTTCTTCCTTTCTATTCGGTTTCCTCCTCTCCACGCTCAAATCAAATTCAATGTTCAAACGCGATCCCTGTAAATCAACAATAAATCATCCGCAAAATCAAATTATTACTTCCTTTTTTATCTCCCCGTTTCTCTCTATAATAGAGACTACTAAGATCGAGAGTCGAATCAGTTTTGCTCATGCAATTGTACATGGAATGTGATTAGGTTTTCAAAAATCTCTCTCTTTCAACAAAACCTTACGTCAGTCATCTTCACCACCACCATCTCCCCTCCTTCATCATTCTTTCAGTGGGGTTTCTTATTTTACCACTCTCGCTCAAGAATTCTCCTTCGGAATGAGGTAAGAGTTTGATCATTCGTTGCTGGTAAGTTTTGATTTCTAGGGTTATTCCCTTGTACTTATCGTTGGATCCATCTCATCAAGCTTCTATTGATCAAGTAACTTCCTGTAAAATTTAAATTCATCCATTTCTAGAATTGCATATAGTCTATTTGTTCTTTATGAATTTCGGATGAAATCGATTAATCCGGTGTGGTTTTCGTATTAGAAATGTTGTGAATCAAGGGGTTAATATCGATGCTTGCAAAACCCTAAATTTCTTATTAGGATTTTTAACCTTTTCGTTGATCAGTTAATGCATGTTCTTCTGGATCGGAATAAAAACAAACTGAAACTAAATTATTCAATTTTGTTGCTTATGTGAAATCTATCCCATCTAACTTACACAATGTGACTTCAATATATGTGTTTGAATCTAATCTGATTATATATATATATATATATATATATATATATATATATATATATATATATATATGTCTTTGAAGCTAATCTGATTATAAGACATGTGTAATGAAGTTACTGGTAGTTTCAATCGATGAATTCCATGATTTTTGTTTCTTTCATACTAATTAGTAATCGTAATAACTTAACAGAATGCTTATCTAACTATGTTCAGTTGAAATGTCAGCATGCCTTTAGCATAATAAGTTGATGAATTCTGATACGTTTCACCTTTGTTGTAATTAATTATGACTTTTGTGGTGGCAGATTTGATTACGTCTAGATCTATATTTTATATCAGTTGCAACTAATTTCTGTAAACCAAAGTGATTGTAATGATGATTTGATTTGATGTCAGGATATGAGTGCAGAGGTTGTAGACAACAACCCTTATAGCAGGCTCATGGCACTGCAGCGGATGGCACTGCAGAGGTTGATTTTGACCAGTTTTGACCAAACGTATTTTGGGAAAATGTCATTAATTTAGAATGGGAAATGATTTGACATTTAGGATTTGGGTTGAGCCGATTGTAGGAGCTGGGAGTTATTAAGACTACATTCAGACTGTGGTGTGAGTTTTTCTCACTGTACTTATAAGTCGAAGGCACCAAGGCCGGTCCATTGGATTGATACCCTGGTTTACCATATGTTGCTATGATGTAGTGATCTGTTAGATCTGTATCCTGGTATATAGGATGTTGCTATGCTGTAGTGATCTGTTAGATCTGTATCCTGGTATATAGGATGTTGTTATGCTGTAGTGATCTGTTAGATCTATACTTTGGTATATAGGATGTGGTTATGTTGTAGTGATATGTTAGATTCGTATGATTATCTGTATTTGTCGACTTTGTTTTCATGTTTGTTTGTTGCATATGTCGACATTTTGGTTTGGGTTGAGGTGGTCCTACTTTGTGTTGTAGGCCAAGACACCTAGGGCCAACCGGATAGGCTGTAGGCCAAGGCGGTTCAGTCAGGTCGGCGTCCTGTAGATCGGTCCGGATTGGCTGTAGGTCCTGTGAGGCGGTCCAGTCAGGCCGACTACTCGTAGAGCGGTCCAGATAGGCTGTATGCCCTATGAGGTTGTCCAGTCAGGTTGGTTGCTCATGTTTTGTGACAACCTGAAATTTCAAGCCAATGTAACGAATTCAAGTCGAACCTTCTAACCCGTTTTAAGTTAATAAAATATATTCGAAAATAAAATGTTCAAAAAGTCTCAATTGGGTTGTCTAAATGATAGATATCGTGTCAAGGTTTTCAGAGATATCCAGATCACTCAAATCCGAGTTATAACGAAGAAGTTATGACCAACCGAAGATTCGTGTAAAAACCGGTAAAACCCTACTAAACGTAAAAACGCGAAGTTTCAATAAAACACTTTTTAGCCTTAAGTATCTAAGTGAAAGTCATAGATATCATTAAACCGTAAACATACATAAAAAGAACGCCCAAATCTGACTTCATATGAGGAAGTTATGATTTTTCGAAGTTTCGGACATAGCAGTAGACAGCTAAAAACTCGAAATCGAGATCGAGCGACTTTTTGCCAACATGACCTAAACAAGAATCGAAGATCTCATCAATGGTATTACAACGGTAAAAAGTCTGACGAAAACGGACGTCGGATGAAGAAGTTATGGATTTTTAACGGACTATTCCTGTCCCGGCCTCTTAAAAATAAATAATTAAAAATAAAAGCAAAACCAGCCGACGAAGTCTAAATGAAAGTTGTAGAGTACATTCTCACCAACGCGTGCATATAAAGAACGTCAAAAACGGAGCTCGTATGCGAAAGTTACGGATTTTACAAGTTCGAGGCACACAAACCAAGAGGATTTACGCCCAGCGTACCCTCGTACGCCCAGCATACTCGGGTGCTAGGCCTCGGTTCGTCCACGTCGCTCCAGGTCCCATCCAATGCTCCGTCCAAGGATGCGGTAAGCCATGACGCATGCGAACGCCCCACGTAACCTCGCTGGTACGCCCTGCGTACGCGAGGGTTCCAGCCCCCTATAAAAGGGATGCGAGGGTTCCGGGCATAATTGCTCATTTTCTCTCCTTCTCTTGCGTTTTACCCCGTTTTGCGTGCAAGAAATATCCTGAAGCCCCTGTCTTCACATCCAAGTTCCGAAGGAAGGTTTTACGCTCCCAATATTCCCGAGAATCCCGAGAAATCCACTTTCTCCTGTCGAAGTTCTGCTCGGTTTTCGTCTCACCTTCTTCAATCTATCAAGTGAGTTCATACCCCTATAACTACGTTTTCAAATATTTTTATACACTTTTAAGGGGGGGAATACAAGTAAACACCCGGTTATTATCGTGTAAAAATATCTATCCTTTGCTATGCATTTTATACTGTTATTTTAACTATCATATGAAAACGTTCGCATACAACACATATTGCAATAACACCTTGTCTTTTCAGAATAAAAACATGTTGTTATATAATTATCAAACACTTTAATTATATTTTGATTATAAATGTTCAATAATGTTATACTGTACATACAAAGTCGACACTATGCTAGGGTTTACCATACAAACGAAACATACTTTTGGAAAAACTATAATAGGTATAGTTTACAAAGAAATCATGAGATTTTACATACTATAAGTACTATATCAAGGAAATACTTTCATATACAAGAACAAATGGACTTTTCATACGTAAATCTATTTGATACTATGTTTTGTGAGACATTTAACTTCACGTACTTTCAAGTATGCAGTTAAAGTCCTGTATTACTTTTTGTTATTTAATCAATCATATGTGATTTATAACTGTGTTTCAAACAATAGGATTTCATATACTTCAAACTGTGTTTCAAACAAACTACTTTTAAATCGTTTTATAAATTGACATCAAGTCATCAATATTTATTATTAAGCTCTTCAAAAGGTTTTACAAAACTTCCTTTTTAACTTATATATCGTCAAATGCATGCATATATATGTATAGTTATGTAAGAAATGTTTAAAGGACTTAGAACTGCTAACCCACTTTATTTCCTTTTTCTTGTTTGGATGTGTACTTAGAGTAATCGGTTAGTTGTCCGAAGGTCGTCTAAACATTAGTTATATATTATGTATACATATGTAGATATAAAAGTACCAATCAATCATTCAAATACTACAAAGAAGAACTATAACAGAAATTACTAGTAAGCTATTATAGGTATAGTTTAGGAGAATACTATCATAAACAAATATTACACTGAGAATACTATCATATACAAGTACACACAGAGAATACTATCATATACAAGTACATACTAAGATACTATAACAGAAAGAACATACTAAGATACTATAACAGAAAGAACATACTAAGATGCTATAGCATGGAACAACTACAGGATCTAACTATACCAATGATCATTAACGCATTGTTCTAAACAAAAGGTGATAATAAATTGGGTATACATGATCATATAACTTTAATGTGGATACTACGGCCTAGCAATTCGTTGCGGAAGTCACTCTTGTTTCCCAGAATCGAACGTTTAGTATGGGAACTACTTATCACATTATTACCTTAATAAAACAAATATGTTTTCAGGTAATTAGTACTGCAGGTTGTCAATTCCGAAGACCCATGAGTACTTACTTTTCCCATTACTTTCATATAGTGACAGTTCTACTTAAAAGTCAATGCAAGCTATTTTTGAGTTAAGATAGTTATAAACTAGGGAAAAACATCCACTTTTATAGAGAAACAAACATTCAAAACAGTCGGGTCTTGGCAGAAGACTACTTTTTATACTAGTAGGAAATATGGGATTTTCTAGAGGTTTTTAAACATATACAAACATTTACATTGAATATTTACAAACATTTTCATTCAAACTTTTACAAACATTTACATTCAAACTTATACAAACACTGACATTAAATACTTATGAACTCACCAGCTTAAATGTTGATCTACGCTTTCAAAATAACTTGTATTCTCAGGTCGTCAGTAGATAGGTACCGATGCCAGGTTTTGAGAAGAAGAAGAAGCATCTTCAAGACTCGTCTTTTATTTTGATTATTCATTTTTGGTGTCTTATTACTATTAAAGAACACACTTGTATGAATTTATACTATTAATGCAATGGATGATGTTGTTGCTTATTTACTACTTTGCATTGTTATGATACTGTACATGACGTCCTCCGCCCCCGAACGTTTACGTCGTTCCGGTTTTAGGGTGTGACATGTTTGTATGCTTGCTTGTTATGTGGTGTGTTAGTACTTGGGGGGGGGGGGACTCACTAAGCTTTGGCTTACAATTTTTGTTTGTGGTTTCAGGTACTTCTGAGGATCGTGGGAAGGATAAGGCGTGGTCGTACACAACTTTCAGATTTTATGTCTTCGAGTCTTGGTAAAACTCTAATTTGAAATAATGCTTTTGAAACAATGATTTGTTTGTACAATTTTTTGATGCATGGTTAGTTTTAAAATTTTTAAATTTATTATGATGTTTGGGTGCATTACAAGTTGGTATCAGAGCCCTCGTTTGAGAGAATTGGATGAGCATTCATGTGAATCCAGACTGAAACTAAGGATCTGTAAAAATTTCAAAATAATTATCAAAAGTAACCAAGTAAGGATACGATGTGTACATCCGGAGCAAGAAAGTATACCCAAAGTTACCCACACCGTTATTTGATATTATGTTTATGTTAGAGCAACATGCTAGTTGTTGTATAGGGATCTTCAGGAATTGCATGATAGAATTGTCTGATACATGATACCTTATTTCCTATAGAGTTTTCTTGCTGATTGGTGTATGACTCTTTCGGGTGTGAACTAACCACTAATTGAAAACGTTAAGTAACATGTTGCATGGGTAAAATAATTTTAGGGTAAAGGATTTGGTCCTACTGCGCAACTCTTGTCTGAGTCCAACCGTTGTAGGGTTGAATCTTTTAATCTAAAATTATTTAAGTTATGTTGCATGTGAATGTATTCATGCAGTAGTTAACTGGCACCAATAGGGGTCGTTTGGAAGTTGATGGCAGGGTGAGGTATGGATCCT
This sequence comes from Lactuca virosa, assembly GCF_052849685.1. Taxonomy (NCBI): domain Eukaryota; kingdom Viridiplantae; phylum Streptophyta; class Magnoliopsida; order Asterales; family Asteraceae; genus Lactuca; species Lactuca virosa. Next base: position 76,789,532 of record NC_136432.1, on the reverse strand, counting down.
AGGATAGCCTAGGGAGTATGTAGTACTCATGATGCGCTTTTTAGCATGTGTAGGGAGTATCATTATGAAAGAGTATGTGTGTGAGCGGTCATCCTGGGGAGGAATGTTTTAGCCACTCTCTCGAGAGTAAGGATAGGATGTATGCATTTATTTATTGTTGTATTAGTTTTGGGTGGTTGTGATGATCCTTAAGACAAATACGGGTAGGTGTGGAAGGTAGTATGGGCCCATACTACTGAAAGCACATGACCCGTATGCATAGAAAGGAAGTCACAACCCTGAGTGGTAGTCTCGTCGTACGGTTGTAGCAATGTGTATTGTGGCATTTCTGATGCATTTGGTTCGTTTTTAGCATAGAGTTCACTAAGGGATTTGGTTCGGGATCTGGAGCTAATGACCAAGATAGGTTGCGGTGGACTATCGATCAGATGCGAGAGATGATCACCTTTGAGGTTTCACTGATATTGCAGGAAGAATTATCGGGTATCATGGATCGAATCACTGGCGGGCTAATTGCCAAGCTCAAGGAGCGAACTGCAGGCTTGCAGCCTGTGACAGGGACTGCTGAGAGGATTACTGAGGGAAATCTTGATGTGGGGAAATGATGCAGAAAAAGAAGGAGAGCTCTTTCAGCGATGAATGAAGAGTTCGAGGCTGCTAACATGGGTGTTGGAAGTCAAGGGAGCTATGATATCTGCAAGAAGTGTGGGGGAACCCATGGGTTTGCCTGTTACAAGTTCAAATGCTATAAGTGTAGAGAGAGAGAGAGGGCATGTCTTTCACGACTGCAAGAAGGATCGGATGTGTTTCCACTGTCACCGGGCAGGTCATCTCAAACCCGGTTGTCCTTCATGGGTAGCGGAGGGAGTGCAAACCCAGATGTCCACCGTTTTTCAGGAGGTCAAGGTTAAAATGCAAGAAGTCACAGCTATGAAATTTTGATCCTCAGTTTAATTTTGAATAGATAGTCATTCGTGTGGTAGCATGTTAGAACTTTTATGCTAGCATCTTTAGGTCGTAATGGGTTAGGGATTCGACTTTCGGGGTGCTTTGTGAATCATAAGGTATAAGGACCATACATGAAGGGATGGAAACTGTAATAATGGAAAGGCTTCTGACATACCTATATAGGGTTCGGGATTTCCTTGCGATTTCTGATTATTATTCAGGAATTGTCATATTCCGTTTTGTATACTGAGAGTTGGAATGTCCGTTGTGGGTGTCTATCGCTAACGAACATGGGATCTCTGCATCTAGAATGTATCAGGGTTGTGTTTTGGAAATCTTCGGGGTTCCTTATCCGATTGATTTGATCTAAATCCTCATGGGGGACATGTGCGTGATAGTTGGGATGGATTGGTTGAGCAGGTTTGGTGCTATGATAGACTGCGAGGGTCAGCGAGTGATAATTCGAACTCCAAGTGGGGAAGAACTGGTCATCTATGGAGAGGGTTATGTTCTTCTAGTTTTTCGAGTTCAAAGAAGGAATGGATAGGCTTGTTATTTTCAGAGTTGAGATGTAAACCCAACATGGGGATAGTTGGCTCCAATGTCTGGCGGTATTATGGTAATTTCATTTGATATTGTTGTGAGGGGTGCATGTGGGCCCAGTGATCATGTTTGTTTATTTTCGCATGTAATTCGTCGGATGTTAGTGCATTGTTGGGAGCCAGGAGACTCAGGGACCAGCTGGTTGAATCACGTGGTCAAAAAAGTTGTTTACTTGATGTATTGGTTGTACATCGGAAGCCACTTGATGAATGTTTGCATTGGTGTATCTCGTTTCATTATAGGCTGTTTATTAGAAGCTTAGTTACCAGTGTTAGATATTGGTTTTGGAATCTCAAGTCACGAAGTCCGTTATAGATGTCTCGAGTGATCTGTAAGGTGGAAGTACACCTGGGCTGATAAGGGATTTGGATACAATGTGAAATTCTTGGATGGACCATCATCATGCTCGTAGGCGCAGTGGGTTGGTAATGACTTTTCCAGAAGTCAATTGTGTATTTAAGCTTTGGGCACAATGTTTGGTTGTGGTTGGGAACTTTCAAGTTTAGGAGTTGTTGGTCGGTAGTTACGGACTTCTGAGTGGTTCCTTGAATTTTATTTATATAAAGCCTTAACTTTGAGGTGGTTAAGGGAGTTTTGGAATATGTCGATGATGTTCTCTACAGCGGCTTTCTAGCAGAGGCTCGCGTGGGGAGGAGAGTTTAACGGTAGTGGATAACAAGTCAAGGCTTGGGACTTCCGGATTCGGGAAGAATAGTAATGGATGCCCTTCAAGGATTAAAAATAGTGGGTCAAGGATTTTTTATTAGCCAGGATATGTAGTTCTTCTTAGACTAGATTTCGATTGTTGTATGAGAAGGCAGTCGCTTGTAGGAGTTGAATTCTCAGTTCAGATCGGGGTCGAGGAGGAATTGTCCAAATTGTCGAGTATGTCTGGAGAGTTGCAAGGAGTGACTTCGGGGATGACGTCTGATTTAAGTAGGTTAGAATTGTAACATCCCGATGATGAGGCATTTTTAATTTTAACCCTATTTATGAAGAATAATCCATTTTGACCCTTGGGCTTGAAAATGATTACAAGAATGGCCTATAGTGGCATTTTTGGTGATTTTGGCAAAAGGGGTAGTATGCTTGGCGTACGTTGTGTACGCTAAGCGTACTGAGGTGGACCCTAGTACAGTGGACGTACACCGTGTATGTAGGGCGTATGTGATAAAACCTCAAAACCTAATTTTTAGGGTTTGGTCCCTATATAAGCATCATTATCACCTCATTTCTCATTCCCTCATCAGCCTCCATCTAAGATAACGTCCCTCTAGAAAATCCTAAGTGAGAAGAGTGCATTTGAGCTCATTTTTGTGTGCTTTGGTGGTGTTCTTGAAGAAGACGAAGTTGGTGTAAGGACCTTGAGGCTTGGAAGCAACTTAGATATACGATTCTTTCCTTGCTAGCTTTGTGTTCAAGTTTGTTTGTTGTATATGTCGATATGTTGGTCTGGGTTTTGGTGGTCCTGCTTTGTGTTATAGGCCAAGACACTGGGGACGACAGGATATGCTGTAGGCCCTACAAGGCAGTCTAGTCAGGCCGGCGACCCGTAGATTGGTCTGGATAGGTTGTAGGCCCTGCGAAGCGGTCCAGTCAGACCGACTGCTCGTAGAGCGGTCCAGATAGGCTGTAGGCCCTATGAGGTTGTCTAGTCAGGCTGGTTGCTCATATTTGTATGCCTGGTTGTTATGTGGTGAGTTGGTACTTTGAGGGAACTCACTAAGCTTTGGCTTATAGTTTAAGTTTGTGGTTTTAGGTACTTCCGAGGATCATGGGAAGGCGAAGGTGTGATCGTACACAACTTCCAGTTTTTATGTCTTCGAGTCTTGGGAAAACTCTAATTTGAAATAGTGCTTTTGAAACAATGATTTGTTTGTAATTAATTTTGATGCATGGTTAGTTTTAAAGATTATAAATTTATTGTATTTGGGAGCGTTACATGTTTTTTTCACACAACTATTATACATTATTATCTATATTTTCATCAACTTTTAACTATTAATATCATTCCTAAAGTCGTGTGCATCTTCAGGGTCCATTACTCGTTTCATGGTTTCACATTGTAATGCTTATTAATAGTTATGGTTTTTGATACACATACATACATACTTACCTATAGACACATACATACATACATACAAATAGACACACACACACATACATGATTATCTATACTTTCACCAAGTTATAGCTATTAATATCGTTCATAATGTCGTGTACACCTTCAGAATCTATTACTTATATCATGGTTTAACATTGTAATACATATGTATGCATGTATGTGTGTATGTATATATGTATGTATGTATGTATGTATGTATGTATGTATGTATGTATGTATGTATGTATGTATGTATACATGTATGTATGTATGTATGTATATATGTATGTATGTATGTATGTATGTATGTTTGTCTGTATGTATGTATGTATGTATATATATGTGTGTATGTATGTATGTATGTATGTATGTGTGTATGTATGTATGTATGTATGTATGTTATGTATGTATGTATGTATGTATGTATGTATGTATGTATGTATGTATGTATGTACGTATATATGTATGTACGTATGTATGTATGTACGTATGTATGTATGTATGTATGTATGTATGTATGTATTTATGTATATATGTATGTATGTATGTATGTATGTATGTATGTATGTATGTATGTATCTATGTATGTATGTATGTATGTATGTATGTTTATGTATATGTATATGTATATGTGTGTGCAAATGTATATGTATAAGTGTATTCTGCTAGGAGGATCACCGATTTGTTCGAGTTGGTGGTGTCGGAAGAATGGTTCATAGGGATCTGCGGTACGGGTATGCAGAATTTTGGTTCAAGATTTGGTCAAGTCAGAGGTGTAGAGCAAGTGGCTATCGAATGGATGTGTTCAGGAAATAAACGAGTTGTCTCTCAGCAGGAATTAATTGGTCCGTGAGCTCGTTTTAGCCATTGGTTCCTTTTGGGATGCCAATGAATAGATGAGGAGGCGCTAGGATCGTTCTTGTTGCGTATCGGTTGTTGAAGGGTTTGTCAGCTCGCTGTATGGATTTCTAGTTATAGTCTAGATTGGGCAGTTGTCGATTGGTAACTCCGTTTTAGAGATGGGTATGTTCATCTCCGCATGGGTTTTGGTTCATTGGATTAAGTGTTAATTTATCCTCAATCATTGGTCATTTCGTTCATCGTCAAAATAGAGATTCTTCAGAAGTTTTGAGCTGTAGCAGTTGAAGTCCACTGGATTCATCAAACTATCATCAAGTTCGGCTCGAGTTTGGAAGATGTCCTTAGGTATTGGGAGTCTAGAATTCAGGACAGCTTTGTTCAGTTTTCTAGATGGGACATTAGATCTTCGTGTAATCTAATTTTTCGCATGTCGTGCTGGCAAGGTTGGTATCTGGATGGATTCAACCAGAGTTTTAGCTGCATTTCCGGATAACTTTAAAGGTTTTATAGAGATAGTTACGTATTGATGGGGCATGTTCAGTCTTAATCAAGGTATGGGATCTTATTTCAACCGTTTATGAGGATGTTTTCTGCTAATGATTGAGGTTCGTCATTTCATTAGATCCCTGGTACTTCACCCTTTGGGTGAGGTTATGGGTTCCCTTAAGGGTGTGTATTATGGTAATTCCATTAGATATTGTTGTGAGGGGTGCATGTGGGCCCAATGATCATGTTTGTTTATTTCCGCATGTAATTCGTTGGATGTTAGTGCATTGTTGGGAGTCGGGAGACTCAGGGACCAGCTGGTTGAATCACGTGTTCAGAAAAGTTGTTTAGTTGATGTATTGGTTGTGCATCAGAAGCTGCTTGATGAATGTTTGCATTGGTGTATCCTGTTTCCTTCTAGGTTGTTTATTAGAAGCTTAGTTACCAGTGTTAGTTATTGGTTTTGGAATCTCAAGTCACATAGTCTGTTGTAGATGTCTTGAGTCATTTGTCAGGTAGAAGTACACCTGGGCTGATAAGGGATTTGGATACAATGTGAAATTCTTGGATGGACCATCACCATGTTCGTAGGCGTAGTGGGTTGATAATGACTTTTCCGGAAGTCAATAGTGTATTAAAGTTTTGGGCACAATGTTTGGTTGCGGTTGGGCATTTTGAAGTTTAGGAGTTGTTGGTAGGTAGTTGTTGATGTCTGAGTGGTTCCTTGAATTTTATTCATATAAAGCCTTAACTTTGAGGTGGTTAAGGGAGTTTTGGAATATGCCGATGTTGTTCTCTACTGTGGCTTTCTAGCAGAGGCTCGCGTGGGGATGAGAGTTTAACGGTAGTGGATAACAAGTCAAGGCTTGGGACTTCCGGATTCGAGAAGAATAGTAATGGATGCCCTTCAATGGTTAAAATAGTGGGTCGAGGATATGTTATTAGCCAGTATATGTAGTTATTCTTAGACTAGATTTCGATTGTTGTATGAGAAGGCAGTCGCTTGTGTGACAACTTGAAATTTCCAAGCTTGTTTAATCAATTCAACCTATCAGTGTTAGACTCATTTTGCTTCCAGTTATCACTATTTGGAACCTGTTTTGAGTGTTCTAACCCTAGTACATCAAAGGAATAAGAGATTGGAAATAGCAGCTTAAGTTCTTTAACTGCCTGCAACCGTAAACCTCCTCAGAAAGGGAGTTTAAGGTCAAGACCAATGAGTTTACGGTCATGGTGACCGTAAAAACATCCCTATATATATGGCACTTAGCCATTTTCAATCACTTTTCACCATTTCAAACCTAGAAATTGGATTCTCTCTCAAGGATCATAAACTTTTGCTTCCAAATCTTCAACAACAAGTGATTCCTTATTTGGGTGTTAGATCCTTCCTAAATCCATGTTTCACTCTTGATTCATCCAAGGATTTCATCTTTTACCTAGATCATGAAGGATTCTCAAGAACACAGTTGTGTTTTGGACCGAAAACACCTTCCTTGCCTTCAAAAACGTAAGTACCATCCTTCTTTACATCTATCTAGTTACAATCCTTCATTTTGGACTCAAGATCATCACTCTTTGCTTGAACAAAAGAGTTTACGGTTCTATGAATCTTAATAGACCGTAAACCCTTATAAAGGGTGTTCTTATAGCCTTTACCCTTCCTAAGGCTAAGCATGGTCCCTAGAATCTGATACCTTTGAGTGAAGTCCTTGAAAACCATCATTTGTGCAAGATTTAATGAGTTTACGGTTGAATCTCCTTACACCGTGAACTCCATGACCGTAAGGTCATTGGACCGTAAACACTAAGACCGTAAACACCTAAGACCGTGAACACTTGGACCGTGAACTCCAATTGTCATACCTCTTTGACCGTAAACTCTATAGGTTGGCCATATACCCTAGTTATGCAATCATATGTGATTATATCCCATAAATCTTAGAGTTTCCTAACCGATAAGGGTGTTACCCTTCTTATTTAGTCGTCTATACACTAAATTCATACACATACATGTCTATATGTGTCTATTAGGATCATTGTGTGCTCAAGGTTACACCTGACACTCTGCAATCCTCTTCCAACCACACGTCAGAACCACTCACCACAAGTGAGTTGATACCCCTTAATCAACCTTTGAATGATTTTAAATGCTTTTATGGGGGGGAATACAAGTGGAAACATTCCAGTTATTATATCAATCACATGTGATTAATAACTAGAACAAACAGAAAAATTTTCTACTACTTTCAAGCTGTTATCAAACTTATGGATGTTAAATACTTCAAAACATTTTATCAAACTCTTTTACGCTAAAACTCTTTATTAAACTCTTTTAATCTTATATATTGTCAAAATCGTGTCTATATAGATATAGTTATATAAATAAGGTTGAAAGGACTTAGGACTGATAGCTCACTTTATTTCCTGTTCCTTGTTTGGTTGTGGACTTAGAGTATTCGGTTGTTTGTCTGGGTGTTGTTTGAACCTTAGTTATATATTATGTATATGCATATAGATATAAAAACTTTTATTTCGATTCAATACGCAAGCAGTTATTCAAACAACATTACTAGTAAACTATAATAGGTATAGTTTAAGGGATTACTACTCACTATTACAAGTACAATGAAACATACAAGAGTCAGTTCATTTATGAGTCGATACAAAACTACTATTATGAGAAACAATACACACTATACACTAGTACAGAGAGAACATTACTACACTATGACTTACTATACAAACACTAGGATACGATAATTTAAATGTGAAATACTACTTCATGATACAACAATACATTGTTGTATCACTTTGTAACCAGAGTCTCCTGGAGGGAGAGCGGGCATCGTGTGTATAGATCTATACGGGACAGACACTTCCACACCCTGACTGCTAGCTACAGTCCCAGCCGGTAAGGCCAAGGGGTGACAAAATGTCACCTCACTTTTTTATGACGCCAGAAGGTCGTCAAGTATTCAGCCGTCGATCAGCATGGTTACAAACTAATTCACATCTAAAACCTTTAATTGACCAACTAGAATTAAAGGCAATAAGACTCACCAAGGAGTATGGTACATTTAACACGACCTTGAGTCTTCATTTTTAGCATTTCATAGTCAGCAGTGTCACTGCTGAGGTAGAACATACTATTTTCCTAGTAGAGAATAGAAATGATTGGGAGAAAACATACTTTTGCACAGTAACAAAGTACTACTATATTTTTTTCCTACTATTACAAATACATATACAAACATTACATTTTTATACAAGAACAAACATGTAAAACAGTCGGGCCTCGGGTAGAAGGCTACATTATTTATAAGCAGGAAATGTAGGATTTTCTGGGAAAACTTTTCAAGGTTTTAATACAAACATATTGTAGCTTTTAACTACTAAATGACACTAAATACTTATGAGCTCACATGCATTTTATGCTGATACTCTCTTTCAAAATAACTTGTATTCTCAGGGAACCAGTAAGACAGGTACACCCATACAGCTTTTGAAGGACGGAATGGATCCAAGACTCGTTTTTATTTTGTTTATACATTTTTGGTGTCATTTAAACCTTTCAAAAGAACACACATGTATTTAATTATTCTATTAATGCAATGGATGTTGTTGCTTGTTTACTATTATGCATTGTTATGATACTGTACATGACGTCCTCCGCCCCAGAACGTTTCCGCCGTTCCGGTTTTGGGGTGTGACAGATTGGTATCAGAGCATTGTTTATAGTGAATCGAGTATATCAACCCATAAAAGATATACAAACTATAAACACAACGGGATTAATATACTCTGACCAAGAGTTTATACTTTTAAATAATAAAATATTTAACTAAGTATACATACCTGCATTCATACTAAAATCAGTGTCATTAGGACGGAACAAAAGTATTACGATTGTTGAACAACACAATTAGGCTTAGAGACATAGAGTCAAATATGGGGGGATATAGCCTGATCAACTATATTTTCCGAGGAGTGACTGGCATGTGCCTAAGAATGGTTTTGGTGTTGCAACAAGTCTAAAAACTTACCAATACTACTACAACGAGAACATTAGAACAGAACATAAACGTAAAATACTATAGGAGTATTTTGTGTTACTATAATTACTTATTTGAGAACTAAAAAGGTCTTTACTAGTAGGTCAATAGTTGCTAAGTGGATACGCTAAGGTTATATGTGACAAGGTGTTATAGACTTAGAATCTGTGATCTTTGCTTTACTTCTTGTTCCTTGTTTGGTTGTGGATTTGGAGTTAGGGTCACTTATTTGAAGGTCTATCCTGTTTTGATTTCATATAGCCAGTATGCACTACGCAAGTATTGAAGTAACTAGTAAGGATCATCTTATAATTATCTTAGGTAATACGCCTATTAGATTTAAGATTCTTATACCCCTTTTTCTCGCATAGATATCATGGCTGGATTCCATCCACCCGGCAACTCGTACTTCCCAAACGAAGACAATGTTGGATGGCTTGAAGCAGAGCCAGAAGATGATCATGCAATCCCTTTGGATGATCACCTCGCAGAAGGTTTTTCGGATGGAGTCATGAACAGCATTTGGATGATCATGCAATCCCTTTGGATGATCACCTCAAGAGGTCCAAGTCCCAAATCTAAACCCCCGACCAGCATTTCAAGACCCCACACTCCTGTGGGCGACAACCTTGAACCGATGGAGTCATGAACAGGGTCAACCTTTACCCTACAATGGAGACAGAAGCTTTTACAATGTAAGCGAGGGAGGCTCAGCTGACCGAGTCCTGCCCATTATGGTCCGCAGGATTGCTCGGAATGTGGATCAAGGACGAGCAGCCATCGACCGAGTCATGGAAATTGACGCCAACTCTGGCGTTAACACGGTCCGCATTCGCCAACTCGAAGAGACTATGGAAAGGACTAGGAGGACCAATGAGGCTCTGCAGCAACAACTAGCTGCATCCCGAGCTGAAGTCATGGAACTCCGAGCGCGTCAGAGGGCGCATGAGCGACATCTTCAAGAAGTTGTACGCCAACTGGCAGATCTAAGGGTTCGCCCGAGAGATACTTGTCGCCGGTAGAAGATGTCCTACTTTCTTTTGGTTTAAAGGAATAGCCTTTCTTATCTATGCTCTATTAAGCACTTGTCTGTAAAATATTCCTATCTTTCAAGTAGTTTAACTAGACTTCTAAGCTATCAACATTTTCCCTATATGGTTTGATGTAAGACCTACTATTAGGTCATTTTTCCCGAACTCATTTACATCATTAACACCAGTAATATTGGCAGTTATCTAATCTATTGGAAAGTCTTTACTCTTGCGTTTCGCTACTCTATTGTGGTGTCTCTATTTCAATCATACACCCATTCTAGTGATTGGGCTATGGCGATTTAGTCCATGGATCACTCTCATCATATTTAAAATTGATTCTTACTATTATCACCATCTCTATGAACTTTCAGTAAAAGATGCCACCCCGCAAGTGTTCGAACAAAGGCACGCCTGTAAATCAAACTCCACCACCACCACCTCCTCCGCAGTTTGATGCGGTGATGTTTCAGGCTGCTGTGACCACAGCTGTGGCCGGAGCTATGACTCAAGTAAATTCGGGTGGTGCCAGTGGAGCTGGAACGGGCACCAACTCTAACCATGGTGAAAGCCAATCCCGTACACGGGAGTGTACCTATAAATACTTCATCAGCTGCAAACCAGTGTTCTTCAACAGAACCGGAGGGATCATTGTGCTGTCCCAAAGGATCGAAAGAATAGAAGCAATCTTCGAGATGTGCTCTTGTCCCGAAGGAAGCAAGATAAAATTTGCTGCCTGCACCTTCACGGAAAGGGCCCTGACATGGTGGAATAGCCATGTCAAATCACTCTCACTGGTAGCGGCTAACGCTATGGGCTGGGAGATGCTGAAGGATCTAATGGCAAAGGAGTACTGCCCGAGGGGTGAAGTTCAGAAACTCGAAGAGGAACTGTGGAAACTTAAGATGAAGGGTTCCAACATAGTGGCTTATACATCCAGATTCAGCGACCTAGTGACTCTATGTCCCAACATGGTTCCCACCGAAAGCAAGAAAGTCGAGAGATACATCTGGGGTTTGGTACCCCCGTATCGAGGGAACTTTTTAGCATCGAACCCCGCAACCTTTGATAGTGACAAGCAATTGGCCTAAAGGCTTATCGATCACGAGGTTCCTTCTCCTCCAACAACAACTACAACTGCTGTCTCAGCACCAACCAAAGCGGCCGACAACAAGAGAAAGCGTTGGGACCGAAAGAAGGGCAAATCAGCCCAACCCTCTTCCAAGAACCAACAGGTTGTGGCTGTCCGTGCTGCCACAACTCCTGTTGCCCCTGTACCAGCAAAGCCATATGCAGGGAGCCTACCCAAGTGCACTAAGTGCAATTTCCATCACAACGGCCCCAGCAGGGAAATGCACTGCACCAACTGCGACCGGAAGGGCCATACTGTCCAATTTTGCAAAGCACCACCCAGACCCATCACCCAGGTCCCTGGTACAGGAGTACGCCAGGCCTGCTACGGGTGTGGCGAGACAGGGCACTTCAAAAGAAACTATCCTAAAGCTGGGAATGCGGGAGGAGCAGGGAGACTACTTGCTATTGGCCACAATGAAGCAGTGGCAAACCCCACAGTAGTCACGGGTACGTTCCTCCTCGATAACTCATATGCATGTATCCTATTTGATAGTGTAGCAGAAAAGAGCTTCGTGAACCAAAAATTTAAACACTCACTTAATCAAGCACCGCAAGCACTAAAAGAAACCTTCGTCGTAGAAATGGCTAACGGAAAGACAGAGAGTTCTAACGAGATTTACATAGGTTGTACCCTCACACTAGATAATCATTCATTTCCAATCGACCTCATACCCATGACAATCAAGAGTTTTGACGTTATTGTGGGCATGGACTGGTTGAGTTCCCATCGTGCCGATATTCTGTGCTTCGAGAAGGCAGTCCATCTAAACCTACCGAATAACGAAACCTTGTTGATTTACGGAGACAAACCTAGTACGAATCTCCGTATCATCTCGTGCATGCAAGCCCAGAAGTACCTACGAAAGGAATATAGTGCATTCCTTGCTCATATAGTCGATGTGAACCAAGAAACCAAAGACCTAAAAGACCTCCCCGTAGTACGCGATTTCCCCGATGTCTTTCCAGAAGAACTACCAGGGTTACCGCCGCAACGTCAAGTCGAGTTCAGAATCGAACTAGTGCCAGGAGCTACCCCAGTAGCCAAATCGCCCTATCGTCTAGCACCCACAGAAATGCAGGAACTATCCGGCCAACTTAACGAACTGCTCAGCAAGGGCTTTATCAGACCAAGCTTCTCACCATGAGGAGCACCGGTCTTATTCGTGAATAAGAAAGACGGATCGTTCCATATGTGCATCGACTACAGGGAACTCAACAAACTTACGGTCAAAAATCGTTACCCTCTTCCTCGCATAGACGATATATTCGACCAACTGCAAGGGGCAAGCTACTTTTCAAAGATCGATCTGAGGTCCGGGTATCATCAGTTACGAGTGCTAGAGGAGGATGTTCCGAAGACAGCCTTCCGAACTCGTTACGGACACTACGAGTTCGTGGTGATGTCATTCGGATTGACCAATGCGCCCGCAGTATTCATGGACTTAATGAATAGGGTATTCCGTCCTTACTTAGATCAGTTCGTCATCGTCTTCATCGATGACATACTTGTCTACTCTCGAAGTAAGGAGGAATATAGTGATCATCTACGACAAGTCCTAGGAACCTTACGATCAGAGAAGCTCTATGCGAAGTTCTCTAAATGCGAATTTTGGATCCGAAGAGTCGAATTCTTAGGTCACGTGGTTAGCAAAGAAGGAATCCACGTGGACCCTTCCAAAATTAAAGCCATCGAGAACTGGTCAGCACCGAAGATGCCTATAGAAATTCGCCAATTTCTAGGCCTCGCTGGCTACTACCGCAGGTTCATTTAGAACTTCTCTCGAATTGCGAAACCTCTTACGACATTGACCCAAAAGGGCGTGGCCTTTGACTGGGAAGAGAAACAAGAGAAGGCGTTTCAAACGCTGAAGCGAGCCTTATGCACCTCACCGATACTATCCCTCCCCGAAGGGACAGAAGACTTCGTAGTATACTGCGATACATCCAACCAGGGGCTCGGCTGTGTTCTGATGCAACGAGGAAAGGTCATCGCCTATGCCTCGAGACAGCTGAATACACACGAGGTCAACTACACCACACACGATCTTGAGCTAGGAGCAGTTGTGTTTGCTCTGAAGATCTGGAGACACTACCTGTATGGTACGAAAAGCACTATTTTACAGACCACAAAAGCTTACAACACATATTCGACCAGAAGGAGCTCAACATGAGACAACAACGGTGGGTCGAGTTACTCAATGACTACGAATGCGAAATCCGTTATCATCCGGGTAAAGCCAACGTAGTAGCAGACGCCCTGAGTCGGAAAGAATATTTTGGTCGAAGAATTAAGTCATTGACCATGACTATCCATTCGCACCTGTCCACGCAAATCAAAGAGGCTCAACTCGAGGCCTTGAAACCTAAAAATGTGGCGGGTGAATCCCTGAGAGGGATGGATAAGAACTTGGAAGTCAAGGGTGGCGGAGCCTTATATCTCATGGACCGGATCTGGACACCGAAACATGGTGGCTTCAGAGACTTGATCATGACCGAAGCACACAACACTCGATATTCCGTCCACCCAGGTTCAGATAAGATGTATCTGGATCTTAAAAAGTTATACTGGTGGCCTAACATGAAAGCAGAGATTGCTACCTTCGTAAGTAAATGCCTTACTTGCACCAAGGTCAAGGTCGAATACCAGAAACCATCAGGTCTACTTCAGCAACCGGAGATACCTGAATGGAAGTGGGAGCGGATCACTATGGACTTCATAACCAAGTTACCCAAGACAACGGGTGGACTTGATACCATTTGGGTCATCGTCGATAGATTGACCAAATCTGCACACTTCCTGCCCATCAAGGAAACTGACAAGATGGAGAAGCTCATAAGAACATACATTCGGGAGATAGTATGACTGCATGGTGTTCCTATATCCATTATCTCCGATAGAGATAGTAGATTCACTTCGAGATTCTGGCAGTCACTACAAAGCTCCTTAGGAACGAGGCTGGACATGAGTACAGCCTACCATCCACAGACCGACGGACAAAGTGAGAGAACTATCCAAACCCTAGAAGATATGTTGCGAGCATGTGTGATAGACTTTGAGAAGGCATGGGATACTCATTTACCCCTTGTCGAGTTTTCCTACAACAACAGTTATCACACGAGCATAAAGGCTGCTCCATTTGAAGCCCTCTATGGCCGGAAGTGCATATCCCCTCTGTGTTGGGCTGAGGTGGGTGACACACAGTTAGCTAAAGGACGAGTTCCTGACAGCACTCTCACAGGTCCGGAGATCATTCGGGAAACAACAGAGAAGATCGTTCAGATTCGTGAACGATTGAAAGCCTCTAGAGACCGAAAGAAAAGCTACGCTGACAAGAGAAGGAAACCTTTGGAATTCCTAGTGGGAGATCGCGTTCTTTTGAAAGTCTCACCCTAGAAGGGCTTGATACGCTTCGGAAAGCGTGTAAAGCTAAATCCAAGGTACATAGGGCCTTTTGAGATTCTCGCTAGAATCGGCCCTGTAGCTTACACACTCAATCTACCCCGCGAACTCAGCAACGTACATTCTACCTTCCATGTCTCGAACTTGAAAAAGTGTCTATCCGACGAAACTCTTGTTATCCCACTCGACGAGATCGAAATCAACGAGAGCCTCAACTTCATGGAAGAACCTGTAGAGATCATGGATCGAGAGGTCAAACGAACAAAGTAAAGCCGTATCCCGATAGTGAAGGTTTGCTGGAATGCCAAGCGAGGACCTGAATTGACTAGGGAGCGCGAGGATCAAATGAGACTTAAATATCCTCATCTTTTTACGTAGTTATTTGTAATAACTTAGTTGCTTAAACTCTAATTTCGGGACGAAATTCCCTCTAACGGGGGGATGATGTGACAACTTGAAATTTCCAAGCTTGTTTAATCAATTCAACCTATCAGTGTTAGACTCATTTTGCTTCCAGTTATCACTGTTTGGAACTTGTTTTGAGTGTTCTAACCCTAGTACATCAAAGGAATAAGAGATTGGAAATAGCAGCTTAAGTTCTTTAACTGCCTGCAACTGTAAACCTCCTCAAAAAGGGAGTTTACGGTCAAGACCAATGAGTTTACGGTCATGGTGACCGTAAAACCATCCCTATATATATGGCACTTAGCCATTTTCAATCACTTTTCACCATTTCAAACCTAGAAATCGGATTCTCTCTCAAGGATCATAAACTTTTGCTTCCAAATCTTTAACAACAAGTGATTCCTTATTTGGGTGTTAGATCCTTCCTAAATCCATGTTTCACTCTTGATTCATCCAAGGATTTCATCTTTTACCTAGATCATGAAGGATTCTCAAGAACACAGTTGTGTTTTGGACCGAAAACACCTTCCTTGCCTTCAAAAACGTAAGTACCATCCTTCTTTACATCTATCTAGTTACAATCCTTCATTTTGGACTCAAGATCATCACTCTTTGCTTGAACAAAAGAGTTTACGGTTCTATGAATCTTAATAGACCGTCAACCCTTATAAAGGGTGTTCTTATAGCCTTTACCCTTCCTAAGGCTAAGCATGGTCCCTAGAATCTGATACCTTTGAGTGAAGTCCTTGAAAACCATCATTTGTGCAAGATTTAATGAGTTTACGGTTGAATCTCCTTACACCGTGAACTCCATGACCGTAAGGTCATTGGACCGTAAACACTAAGACCGTAAACACCTAAGACCGTGAACACTTGGGCCGTGAACTCCAATTGTCATACCTCTTTGACCGTAAACTCTATAGGTTGGCCATATACCCTAGTTATGCAATCATATGTGATTATATCCCATAAATCTTAGAGTTTCCTAACCGATAAGGGTGTTACCCTTCTTATTTAGTCGTCTATACACTAAATTCATACACATACATGTCTATATGTGTCTATTAGGATCATTGTGTGCTCAAGGTTACACCTGACACTCTGCAATCCTCTTCCAACCACACGTCAGAACCACTCACCACAAGTGAGTTCATACCCCTTAATCAACCTTTGAATGATTTTAAATGCTTTTATGGGGGGGAATACAAGTTGAAACATTCCAGTTATTATATCAATCACATGTGATTAATAACTAGAACAAACAGAAAAATTTTCTACTACTTTCAAGCTGTTATCAAACTTATGGATGTTAAATACTTCAAAACATTTTATCAAACTCTTTTACGCTAAAACTCTTTATTAAACTCTTTTAATCTTATATATTGTCAAAATCGTGTCTATATAGATATAGTTATATAAATAAGGTTGCAAGGACTTAGGACTGATAGCTCACTTTATTTCCTGTTCCTTGTTTGGTTGTGGACTTAGAGTATTCGGTTGTTTGTCGGAGTGTTGTTTGAACCTTAGTTATATATTATGTATATGCATATAGATATAAAAACTTTTATTTCGATTCAATACGCAAGCAGTTATTCAAACAACATTACTAGTAAACTATAATAGGTATAGTTTAAGGGATTACTACTCACTATTACAAGTACAATGAAACATACAAGAGTCAGTTCATTTATGAGTCGATACAAACCTACTATTTTGAGAAACAATACACACTATACACTAGTACAGAGAGAACATTACTACACTATGACTTACTATACAAACACTAGGATAAGATAATTTAAATGTGAAATACTACTTCATGATACAACAATACATTATTGTATCACTTTGTAACCAGAGTCTCCTGGAGGGAGAGCGGGCATCGTGTGTATAGATCTATACGGGACAGACACTCCCACACCCCGACTGCTAGCTACAGTCCCAGCCGGTAAGGCCAAGGGGTGACAAAATGTCACCTCACTATTTTATGACGCCAGAAGGTCGTCAAGTATTCAGCCGTCGATCAACATGGTTACAAACTAATTCACATCTAAAACCTTTAATTGACCAACTATAATTAAAGGAAATAAGACTCACCAAGGAGTATGGTACATTTAACATGACCTTGAGTCTTCATTTTTATCATTTCATAGTCAGCAGTGTCACTGCTGAGGTATAACATACTATTTTCCTAGTAGAGAATAGAAATGATTGGGAGAAAACATACTTTTGCACAGTAACAAAGTACTACTATATTTTTTTCCTACTATTACAAATACATATACAAACATTACATTTTTATACAAGAACAAACATGTAAAACAGTCGGGCCTCGGGTAGAAGGCTGCATTATTTATAAGCAGGAAATATAGGATTTTCTGGGAAAACTTTACAAACTTTTCAAGGTTTTAATACAAACATATTGTGGCTTTTAACTACTAAATGACACTAAATACTTATGAGCTCACCAGCATTTTATGCTGATACTCTCTTTCAAAATAACTTGTATTCTTAGGGAACCAGTAAGACAGGTACACCCATGCAGCTTTTGAAGGACGGAGTGCCAAGACTCGTTTTTATTTTGTTTATACATTTTTGGTGTCATTTAAACCTTACAAAAGAACACACATGTATTTAATTATTCAATTAATGCAATGGATGTTGTTGCTTGTTTACTATTATGCATTGTTATGATACTGTACATGACGTCCTCCGCCCCAGAACGTTTCCGCCGTTCCGGTTTTGGGGTGCGACAGATTGGTATCAGAGCATTGTTTATAGTGAATCGAGTATATCAACCCATAAAAGATATACAAACTATAAACACAACGGGATTAATATACTCTGACCAAGAGTTTATACTTTTAAATAATAAAATATTTAACTAAGTATACATACCTGCATTCATACTAAAATCAGTGTCATTAGGACGGAACAAAAGTATTACGATTGTTGAACAACACAATTAGGCTTAGAGACATAGAGTCAAATATGGGGGGATATAGCATGATCAACTATATTTTCCGAGGAGTGACTGGCATGTGCCTAAGAATGGTTTTGGTGTTGCAACAAGTCTAAAAACTTACCAATACTACTACAACGAGAACATTAGAACAGAACATAAACGTAAAAAACTATAGGAGTATTTTGTGTTACTATAATTACTTATTTGAGAACTAAAAAGGTCTTTACTAGTAGGTCAATAGTTGCTAAGTGGATACGCTAAGGTTATATGTGACAAGGTGTTATAGACTTAGAATCTGTGATCTTTGCTTTACCTCTTGTTCCTTGTTTGGTTGTGGATTTGGAGTTAGGGTCACTTATTTGAAGGTCTATCCTGTTTTGATTTCATATAGCCAGTATGCACTACGTAAGTATTGAAGTAACTAGTAAGGATCATCTTATAATTATCTTAGGTAATACGCCTATTAGATTTAAGATTCTTATACTCCTTTTTCTGTCGTTCCGGTTTTGGGGTGCGACAGCTTGTACGAGTCGAATTCTCAGTTCAGATCGGGGTCGGGGAGGAACTGTCCAAATTGTCGAGTATGTCTGGAGAGTGGCAAGGAGTGGCTTCGGGGACGACGTCTGATTTAAGTGGGGTAGAATTGTAACATCCTGATGATGAGGTATTTTCAATTTTAACCCTATTTATGAAGAATATTCCATTTTGACCCTTGGGCTTGAAAATGATTGCAAGAATGACCCATAGTTGCATTTTGGTGATTTTGGCATAAGGGGTAGTATGCTTGGCGTATGTTGTGTACGCTAAGCGTACTAGGGTGGACCCTAGTACGTTGGACGTACACCGCGTATGTAGGGCGTATGTGATAAAACCTCAAACCCTAATTTTTAGGGTTTGGTCCCTATATAAGCATCATTATCACCTCATTTCTTATTCCATCATCAGCCTCCATCTAAGATAACGTCCCTCTAGCAAATCCTCAGTGAGAAGAGTACATTTGAGCTCATTTTTGTGTGCTTTGGTGGTGTTCTTGAAGAAGAAGAAGTTGGTGCAAGGACCTTGAGGCCTGGAAGAAACTTTAATATAGGATTCTTTCCTTGCTAGCTTTGTGTTCAAGTTTTTTTTGTTGTATATGTCGACATATTGGTCTGGGTTGAGGTGGTCTTGCTTTGTGCTATAGGCCAAGACACCTGGGGACGACAGGATATGTTGTAGGCCCTACAAGGAAGTCCAGTCAGGCCGGTGGTCTGTAGATCGGTCCGGATATGCTGTAGTCCCTGCAAGGCGGTCCAGTCAGGCGGACTGCTCATAGAGCGGTCTAGATAGGCTGCAGGCCCTATGAGGCTGTCCAGTCAGGCTGGTTGCTCATGTTGGTATGCCTGCTTGTTATGTGGTGTGTTGGTAATTTGAGGGAACTCACTAAGCTTTGGCTTACAGTTTTAGTTTGTGGTTTCAGGTACTTCCGAGGATCGTGGGAAGGCGAAGACGTGATCGTACACAACTTCCAGTTTTTATGTCTTCAAGTCTTGGGAAAACTGTAATTTAAAATAGTGTTTTTGAAACAATGATTTGTTTGTAATAAATTTTGATGCTTGGTTAGTTTTAAAAAAATTAAATTTATTGTGATTTCTGGGAGCGTTACACGTTTTTTTCACACCTCTATTATACATTATTATCTATATTTTCATCAACTTTAAACTATTAATATCGTTCCTAAAGTCGTGTGCACCTTCAGGATCCATTACTCATTTCATGGTTTCACATTGTAATGCTTATTAATAGTTATGGTTTTTGATACGCATGCATACATATATACCTATAGACACATACACACATACATACTAATAGACACATACACACATACATGATTATCTATACTTTCACCAACTTATACCTATTAATATCGTTCATAAAGTCGTGTACACCTTCAGAATCTATTACTCATTTCATGGTTTAACGTTGTAATACATATGAATATATGTATGTATGTATGTATGTATGTATGTATGTATGTATGCATGTATGTATGTATGTATGTATGTATGTATGTATGTATGTATGTATACGTGTATGTATGTATGTATGTATGTATGTATGTATGTATGTATGTATGTATGTATGTGTGTATGTATGTATGTATGTATGTATGTTTATGTATATGTATATGTGTATGTGTGTGCAAATGTATATGTATAAGTGTATGCGTATTTGTTTGTACGTATATGTATGTGTATGTGTGTATTTAAATGTGTATGTGTATGTGAATGTATGTGTATGTATTTAAAAGAAATAAAATAGCTTGTTAGTGAAAGTGTAACCATTACAATGTTAAAAACTGAAACGAGTAATGGATCCCAAAGGTGCACATGACTTTATTAACGATATTAATAGTTATAAGTTGGTTAAATTATAGATAATTATGTATAATAGAGGTGTGAAAAAATGAAGCGGAAAAAACAACGTTCAATTCTTGAAAATATGAAAATAAGAAAAATTCGTAGGTAATTATTTACGGAATAGCTATGGAAAGGGCTTTCCGTCAGAGTTCTATCACCAATTCGTAGGTAATTACCTACAGATTAGCTACATATTTTTTTTCTTATTTTCTTATTTTCGGGTACCACACTTCGATTTTTCCTCTTCGTTTTTTAACACCTCTATTATACATTATTATCTATACTTTCACCAACTTATAGCTATTAATATAGTTTATAAAGTCGTGTGCACATTCGGGATCCATTACTCGTTTAATGGTTTAACATTGTAATGCCTATGTGTATGTATGTGTATGTGTATATGTATATGTACATGCGTATATGTGTATGTGTATGTGTGTATGTATATGTGTATGTATTTGAATGTGTATGTGTATGTTTAATATCTTTGTATATGTAATAATAATAATAATAATAATAATAGAAGTGTATAAAAATAATAGTAAACAAAGATGTATGGAGGTGGTATTTCCAGCCCATTGGTGGGTTTTATGGTTATTCTTAGAGGAGAAACAAGTTCGATCCTTACCCCAAATATTTTTACTCTTTTTTTGGTTTGTCCGTAGCTAATTTGTAGCGTTTTAAATGATTTTTTTATCCGTAGCTAATTGGTAGCCAACATTTTAAATGAAAAGCTATATACTCATTTTCTTCTCTGCTGTTGAAAGCCTCAAACACTTAAAAAAACACACAACAGCTCCTCCGACGAACTGTGAACGTCTCCTCCTTCTTCTTTGTTTTCCCGACCACCGGTCCTCCTGTCACACCCACATCCAAAGCGGCGGAACACACTGGGCTGTGCGACTAAGTTCATGGATCACAGGTAAACTGAATATATAGCACAAGTACAACAATAAACAATATAACACTCGTGTTCCATCTTGATATATGAATACAAGGTTTTTACAAATAATAATAATACATGAATTGCCTTAACAGATAGACATATAATACAACAGCAAGTAAACTAGGTCACCTGTAATCCAATGCGTCTTGAATGTCTTTTTAGCGATTTCCTGAGAATACATGTAGTTTTGAGGGTCAACACAAGGTTGGTGAGAGATACATGTTTTTTGTTAACAACAATAATAATTTTAATAAGTCTAAAAAGTATTATCTTTGTATGTATATCAATAATTAAAAATTGTGTTTGCAAATATTCTTTGAAAGCCAAACTGTATTTTGTATAAGTGAATCCATATTTAAAACTGTATTTGTAAAGAATCTTTGAAAGCCAAAATGTATCTTTGTATAAGTAAATCCATACTTAAAATAGTTTTGAAAGTAACCAAGCTCATGGTTTGTAGTGATATATATATATATATATATATATATATATATATATATATATATATATATATATATATATATATTCTCGTTAATGTTTATAGTGATTCCTACAACCGAGCTATGTGACTGAAACGTACCCCCTACAACGCTTCATTGGACGTTGTTAACCGTTGTAGACAACTATCACGCGCTCCGATTGATCGGTCGAGGTTGTAGCTAGCAACTACAGGTGGGGATGTTAACCCCGTATAGATCTATACATGTATCTCGCTCCGAAGATTAATGATTATAGTAATGCGGATATGCTAAGTGTTTTGACCCAGCTAATGAATATTGTCTCACTAAAAACCCCTTAACTAAAAAGTATGTGAATAGCTCTCAACCCTAACTTAATTGTGATTAAGTCACTAGGCATAATAAATTTCATTGTATAAAGTTTATAAAAGCTGAGTGTGCTTGGTATGGATGTAAAAATATAATTTACTCGCTTTTATAAATATATATGCTTCAAAGTAATGAACATATGCACATCTATAAACTTCATGTATATATATATATATATATATATATATATATATATATATATATATATATATATATATATATGAATAATAATAGCTTGAATCCTTGAAATACTACAAAGATTTATAACATGCTTGTTATAATATATAATGTCATATAAAAATCATATATTTTTATATAATGCAAAATTCGTTGTGTGGACTAGTTATTTCACGATAAAATAATCAAAATACGTATACAAAAAGTTTATAGTAGTTTATTTGTAACAATATGTTCATTTGTTAAATAACATTTTTATACACTAGATTTATTTGTATTTTGGCATAAAGGATTATATATATATATATATATATATATATATATATATATATATATATATATATATATATATATATAAACAAAATATAGACACATGTATTCCCCCTCGAAATAATAAAAACACTAAAAATGGGCCGTAAGCACTCACCCCTGAAGCGTGAGTTCCATTTGTTCGATTTCGGTTTCTTTTGAGAAACTTGTCATGAGAAACCGCAAATCAACCATTCTTGAACTTTGAAATACTCTTGGGATCGTTTTGTAATAAATTTAAATTATTGGGGGCTGTTTGGTAATATAATGAATAGGACTGTTCTGGTAAAAATCAATCAAGTGAGGGGCTGAAATAGTTTAAATGGAATTTAATGTTTGAGTCTTGGACTGGTATTGTTAAGAAAACTCTATGGGAGGGGCTGTTTTGAATAAATGGAGTCAAGGTTTGGGGATTGGGAATTGGGAATTGGGATTGATTTCTAAAATGAATAGGGCTTTTTGTATAAGCAAATCTCATGGAGGGACCATTTTTGTATAATGGCCCAAACTTAAACTAATTTAGGGCTTTTTACAACACGTTTTCTTTTGTTGATCGGGTAAAGAAGGAAAAAGGAATACGAACGGATGAACAGATGAACGAAGGCGACGAGAGGGAAAAACAAGAAGGCTTTGCAGGCTGCTACTCCGGTCGTCTGGTCGATCGAGTGCGAGAAGGAAAGATTGTCACCGGGGTTCGACGAACCGAAGCAACGAAAATGGGAAGAAGCAGCGAAGCCTTTTTCCTGCTCCGGTGGTGAGGTGCGAAGGGGAACGGGGAGTGGTGGTCGCGAGCAGCAACAGCAACACATGTGAGATCTTCGGTGGTAGTTTCCCGGTCGGAGAAGGTATGGTATGCGATGGGTGTTTTGGATTTGCTGTATATCCGACGAGAAGGAAGAGACGGGTGCGAGGGGAAGGACGATAAGCGACAGCAGCTCCGGTAAGGGGATTCGGCGGCAGCTTCTCGACGGGAGAAGAAGGGAAGGTACGATGGGGGCTGTCCCGGCAGCCTCCATAAGCTTATTGATTTTTTTTTTCCTGAAGAGGAATGTGGAAGAGAAAAGGGGTGTTTGGGTTTGATGTTTGACATGGGAAGAAGAACAATTCAGTGGGTGTTTGGTTGCTTCATTTTCCAGAAAAGAGAAGGGAGAACGAAGGGGGAGCTATTGTTCTTCCGGTTTGCTGGAAAACACAAGCACCAGTGTTTCTTGCCTGGAAACGAAAAAGAAGAAGATGAAACACAGAAGCGATTTGTTTTTTTTTTTTTTTTTTTTTTTTTTTTTTTTTTTTTGTGTGGTTTTAGTATTTCCTTTGTGTGTGATTGAGTATATGCTCTTTGTGTGTAGCTTTGGTTTTCGTTTGATTGTTGATTTTCTTTCATTGCTAGGTTGTGTTTGAGTGTACAATTGTATATGATATGATCTTCTCCCCTTTGAGTAGATTTTAGTTGTACAAAATCAAATATATTGTGATATTGTGTGATCTTTAGTTGATTTTACGAGCACATAATATATTTTTGCATGTTCTAGTCTTAGGTACACCCACTAACATGTGTAATTCATGATTTTCTAATTGTTATACTTGTATAGGTATTTGTTTAAGATTTTTGACAATCATCATACATAAAATACATATAGACACATATTATTAGTTTGAGACATTTGCAAGTAATGTATTAATTTAATTAACTTATCATGTATTTTAAGCTATAATGCATGGCTGAAAATTGAGTCAAAATGTATGACTTAAGGTATCAAAATGGATAATGCCATACGGGTGATGTTAAAATGGTATAAAACAACCTTCTCGAGTGCACTGATTTCAGAAAGTCAGATGGATCCTAAATCCGATATGTAGAATTCCGGGGGAAAATCTGTTTGAAGTTTCGCGATTAATAAATCTGAAAACGTCTGATTTTTCAATTTTTATAAATATTTTTATTAAAAATATTTCAATTATGAAATTAAATATTAGGCTATAGCCTGAGTCCAAAAATGCTTTCAAAATTTCGATTTGAGGTGTGCAAGTCCCTCAACGGATAGAAACGGTTTTAGCAATTTTAAGAAAATTAGTATTATACTGAGTTTGGATTCTTAAAACGATTGTATCTTTTGCATACGAACTCCGTTTTGGGCGTTCTTTATATGTTCGGAAACAGGGAAACACATACTACAAGACTGGAGTGTTTGTTTTTCTCACAACCGCTTAATACAAAATTTCAGTTTTTCAGATCCATTCCTAAGGTTGCAGTTTGAGTCATTTGATTTGTTTGCCAGATTACATATTTAGAAGTAAGATACCACATGGTATCTTATAATACTTTAATTGAATTCATTTATTTTACAAAAGATGCACTAATACTCAATGAGTCAAATTACCAAGAGACTTACTGTGAACTTGACCGTTCACAATCTTTGACCTAAATTACGGGATGTCACATTACCTCCCCGTTAAGGGAATTTCGTCTCGAAATTATTATGTTCTAGAATATTTTGTTCCACTATCATTTTGTTCCACTATCGTTTTGTTCCACTAGTGGAGGGAGCACCGTTGTATAGTTGCAGATACTTTTGTTTCATTTGATCCTCGTGTTTCCAAGTAAACTCCGATTCTCTACGAGAGTTCTATTAGACCTTTACTATAGGTATGCAACTTTGTTTGAGGCTTTTGATTTCTCGATCCATGATCTCCACCGATTCCTTCACGAAATGAAGTTTAGTGTTGACCTGGATCTCATCGAGAGGAATTACAAGGTTCTTATTAGAGAGACACTTTTGAGATTTCACACATGGGAGGTATCGTGAACTTCATTGAGTACTTGAGGTAAATTGAGTTTGTAAGCCACCGGACCAACCCTTGCCAGGATTTCAATAGGTTTGATGTAACGGGGGTTTACTTTACCTCATTTTTCTTATCTAATGAAACCGTTCCATATTGCGACCTTTAGTAGGACATGGTCTCTTATTTTGAGTTTTAAGGGTTTATGTCTCAAATCAACATTGCCTTTCTGATGACTACGTGTGGTCTTTTAATCGTTCCTTTATCTAAACGATCTTTTCCGTTGTTTCATGAATGATCTGAAGACTAGTGTGTGGAGTATCTCCAGCGTGCTTTATAGCTAATTGAGTATCTCTAGCATGATTTATAGCCAGTTAAGTATCTCCAACTTCTGCACAATATATCATAGAGCGACATCTACGTCCGTACATGGCCTCGAATGGAGCGGCGTTTATGCAAGTGTTATAAGTATTGTTATATGAAAACTCAACTAGAGTCAAGTGAGTATCCCATGCATTACCGAAGTCTATTGAACAAGCGCGGAGCATGTATTTCAGAGTTTGTATTGTTCTTTCGATATATCCATCCGTTTGAGGATGGTAGGTTGTACTCATATTGAATTTGGTTCCTAAGAACCCTTGTAATGATTGCCAAAATATGGAAGTGAATCTATTATCTCGGTCCGAGATAATAGTTATTGGCACACAATGCAATTTGACTATCTCCTTCAGATAGGTCCTGGTAAGTTTCTCCATATTGTCAAATTCTTTGATGGCTAGGAAATAGGCGGACTTAGTCAAACGGTCCACCACTACCCAAAGGGTGTCTTAACCACTTGAAGTTCTTGGCAACCTTGTTATGAAGTCCATGGTTATATGTTCCTATTTACATTCCAGGAATGACGGTTTTTGTAGTAGACTAGACAGGTCCTGGTACTCTGTTTTGATATTGGAGCAGGTCAAGCATTTACTAACATAGGTGGCAATCTCTATCTTCATGTGGGACCACCAGTAAAGCTTTTTGAGTTCGAGATATGCTTTATCAAATTCGGGATGTACCAGATATCTCGATTAATGAGCTTCATTTAAGACTAGACTCCTGACTTCACCAAACTTTAGGGTCCAAATTCGGTTCATGAAATATAGTGTTCCGTCTTCCTTGAGGTCAAATTGTTTGTCCATACCTTATAGGTTTTCTTCTACTATATTCTTGGGTTTGAGTGCTTCTAGCTGAGCATCATGAATTTGGGTAGTGAGGTTCGAGTGGATGGTTAGGCTTAGAGCCTTTACACGAAGAGGCTTTGCTCGCTCTTTCCTGCTTAAAGCATCTTCCATTACATTTTATTTTCCAAGATGATAACGAATTTCATATTCGTAATCATTTACCAATTCGACCCATCTTCGTTGTCTCATGTTGAGCTCTTTCTAGTCGAAGATGTTTTGGAGGCTTTTGTGGTCGGTGAACACTACACACATCGTTCCGTAGAAGCAGTGTCTCTAAATCTTTAAGATAAACACCACAACTCCCAACTCTAAGTCATTGGTAGTGTAGTTGGTCTTATTTGGCTTGAGTTTTCTGGATGTGAATGCAATGACTTTATTCTGTTGCATCAGTACACATCCCAACCCTTGGTGTGAGGCGTCACGAAATACTACAAAGCCTTCTGTTCCCTATGGAAGAAACAAAATTGGTGTACTGTACAACAATTGTTTCAATTTTTGGAAGGTAGACTCTTGTGTGTCTCGCCAAACGAATTTCTTGTCCTTCTGGTTTAGAGCGGTGAGAGGCATGGCTATTTTGGAGAAATTTTTAATGAACCTCTGATAATAGCCTGCATGCCCTAAGGATTGGCGTACATTGGTTGGCATTAGTGGTCTGTCCGAAGGTCATAGCCAGAAACTCGTAGTGACTGGATCGGTTCCTAAATGTTGACTTTGGAATGTCTGCTTCTTGCACTCTGAGTTGATGGTATCCAGATCTTAGATCGATCTTTGACTAGTAACAGGATCCTTGTAGCTGGTCGAATAGGTCATCGATCCTCGGGAGTGGATATCGTTTCTTGATGGCGAGTTTGTTCAACTATCGATAGTCGATGCAAATCCTGAACAATACTTCCTTCTTTTTGACAAACAATACCGGAGCTCCTTATGGAGGGAAGTTTGACCGGATAAAGATTTGTTCAAGAAGTTCTTGAAGTTGACTTAGATAGTTCTTGCATTTCCGATGGAGCCAGACGATAAGGAGATCTTGCCATTGGTGATGCACCCGAGATTAGGTCGATTCAGAATTCGATCTGTCTAACTGGAGGTCTTCAAGGCAGATCCTCTGGAAATATGTCTGGGTAATCGCACACTTTCAGAATGTCTTTAATTTCCTTAACCCTGTCTTGCATATCCACCACGTGGGCCAAGAAAGCGAAGCATCTCTTCTGCAAACACTTTATCACCTTCATGCAAGAGATGATTCTTAGATTCTTTCCTGATTTATCTCCATATATCACGAGAGTTTCATTGTTAGGTAAAGTTAGTCAGACGGATTTTACGTAACATAAGATCTCCGCTCGATATAGTGATAACCAATCTATTCGGATGATCACATCGAAACTTCCAATGGTCATAGGTATTAGGTTGACATGAAAGACATGGTTATTCAGGGTGAGAAGGCAATTAGTGAATGTTTCTAAAGTTCTTTCTAACTGGTCATTTGCTACTTCTATCATGTAAGTTTCGTTAAGTTTGCATGATTTATGGTTAATCATCCTTCTAAACATATGGAAAAATAAAGCTTCTATTAGCACCAATTGATGGGTTTTGAGCATTCTAACACTTCCTAAGTGTACATGCAACCCTAATAACCTTGGATCTATGTTTGTCTAATTATCATGCAAAGTTGAATTCCAAGGTTATATTCCTATCTAGCATACATGGGGAACAAATTTTAACTTGCATGAAAGATAGAATAACTTACCTTGTTGTTGCTTATGATCCTTGAAACCTTGTGAGCCTAGCACCCCAAGTGTGATGCCTCAAATGCTTCACACAACACCAAATGCTTTTGGAATGACTTTAGAGAGAATACACACTTCTAAAATCGGCCTAGCCCTCTTGTTTCTTATGTGTCGCCGATTTTGGTGGAAAATGGGTTTCTTATATAGTGTTGACACATCTAGGGTTACACCATGTAAACCCTAATGTGTCATGACTCTTCATTTCCATGACCCATGGGTTTGTAACTCCCATAGAGCATCCATGGAGCATCCTATGGGTGGAACCCAACTTGATAATCCATGGAGCCTCTTAGCCCACTATATAAGATATGGAAGATTTACATAATCTACCCATATATTTAATTAGTTATCTTTTGATCACTTAATTAATTCTAAATTAATTCTTGATCAAACTAATTAAATAATATTATTAATATATTAGAACTTATAATATATTAATAAACCATAAGTGTTATTTCTCTCATTTTAGTTTATCCAATTGCATGGTGCCATGCAACCCAAATGGACCATGCCGGGTCGGGTCAAGTACATACCAGAAATAGTTATGGACTTAGACACCTTATCCAACAGTCTCCCACTTGGATAAGTCTAATAACTATAACTGCAATACTTCAGGAACCGATCGGCAATCGTAGCTCTTTCAAGGTCTCTCGGAAGTGAGAAGATGATGATACGCCATTTAAGATAAGTGATCATATAATCCTCTGTTCTAGATATCAGCCGGACAAATACATGGAACAGTGTCTTACTTTGTGTCCAGCAGTTTGTTTCCCGATTTCCGATTTGTTTGACATAGAACTCAATTGAACACATCAACTTAGTTCTGACCGGGCCCGGTACATAGGTCAAAACAAAATCATCGAGGGGCCCAGATATCAGCTTCTAATCCAAGAAGGAACAGATAAACTTCGACTCATATGTTTGTTCTACTACTCATTGAATTATACACAAGAGCACGTTTTATAACATCGAGTTACCAATGCGTTTTCGTACAATCAATGCATAACCAACTCATAAGTAACAAATCATATATCTAGGTTTAAAGACTTATATGATATTACCGTCTCACGATCATTCGAGATAAATTCCATGAAGTGATTCCAGTGAGCGTGGGTTGATTCCAATGCTCAGAACTTATGAGCACTCATGAGTGTTGTAGCCATGTCCAACAACTTAGACCTATGCAACCAATCATGACAGTCTTGATTCATACCTACTTCCGACATATGACCGACTGTGGAGGTTCGAATAATATGATATACCAAACATAATTATTTTGGAAGTCAAAACATGCAAAAGAAATATAGTAAACGATCGACAAGAGATAGCAACACTTTACTCATAAATAAAACACCTTTTATTCATCATCTAATGTCAATTACACTTTACAAATTTCAAGGTTATCTAACTACTAAATCTAATATCATCCTTCAGCCCAATGCTCCGAGCATGCTGGAGATGCTTAACCCGAGTCAGTCCCTTCGTAAGGGGATCTGCTGGATTCTCATCCGATGATACCCTCTTTGCCACGAGGAGTCCTTCTTCTATTCGATGTCTGATGAAATGGTATTCTCTGTCGATGTGTCTGGATCTCCCGTGATCCCTTGGTTCCTTGGCTAAGGCAACTGCACTTTCACTATCACAGAAAATTTCCACTGGCTCTTTAATAGCTGGTACAACTCCAAGGTCTCCAATGAAGTTCTTCAGCCATATCGCCTCCTTTGCTGCCTCGCTAGCTGCTATATACTCTGATTCGCAAGTTGAATCAGCCATTGTCTCTTGCTTGGAACTCTTCCAAGAAATTGCTCCTCCATTTAAGGTAAAGACCCAGCCTGAATGAGAGCGTAAATCATCCCTATCAGTCTGAAAGCTAGCATCACTATACCCTACAACTCTCAAGTCTTCACTCCCACCGAGGGTAAGGACCCAGTCCTTAGTCCTCCGTAGGTACTTGAGGATATTCTTTACCGCAGTCCAGTGTGCCTTGCCAGGGTTCCCCTGATACCTGCTAACCATGCTCAAATAAAAGGCTACATCAGGTCGAGTACACGTCATAGCATACACGATCGATCCTACAGCCGAAGCATAAGGTATTCAACTCATTTCTGCTATCTCAGCCTCAGTACTAGGGCTTTGTGTCTTACTCAATCTGGCGTTACTCTGGATGGGTAACTCTCCTTTCTTGGAGTCCTGCATGCCGAATCTCTTCAGCACCTTATCCAAGTAGGTACTCTGACTAAGTCCAATTAGTCTTTTACTCCGGTCTCTCAAGATCCTTATCCCTAGAATATAGGCAGCTTCTCCTAGGTCCTTCATAGAGAAACACTTCCCAAGCCAGGACTTAACTTCCTGCAGAGTTGGGATGTCATTTCCTATGAGTAGTATGTCATCCACATACAATACCAAAAAGCTAACTATACTCCCACTAGCCTTGACATATACACAAGATTCATCTTCACTCCTAGAAAATCCAAATTCCTTGACTTTCTCATCAAAGCAAAGATTCCATCTGCGAGGTGCTTGCTTTAACCCATAAATGGATTTCTCAAGCTTACACACTCTATTAGGGTACTCTGTGTTGACAAAACCCTCTGGCTGACTCATGTAAACATCCTCAGCCAACTTTCCATTAAGGAAAGCGGTTTTGACATCCATTTGCCATGTTTCATAGTCATGAAATGCGGCTATGGCTAACAGAACCCTAATAGACTTAATCTTGGCCACTGGAGAAAAGGTCTCATCATAATCAACTCCCGGAGTTTGTGAGAAACCCTTTGCAACCAGTCGTGCTTTATAAGTGTGTACATTACCATCCATGTCGGTCTTCTTCTTGAAGATCCATTTGCACCCTACAGTCTTACGACCTGGTACATTCTCAACCAAGTTCCAAACTTGATTGTCATACATGGACTGTATCTCGCTGTCCATTGCCTCTTTCCACTTGGCTGACTCAAGGCCTGCCATGGCTTCCGCGTAACTGTTAGGTTCATCCAGACCTATCAGTGTCTCATCACTGATAAGTGTATCACCTTCCGCAG
The DNA here is from genome assembly GCF_052849685.1 of Lactuca virosa. Taxonomy (NCBI): domain Eukaryota; kingdom Viridiplantae; phylum Streptophyta; class Magnoliopsida; order Asterales; family Asteraceae; genus Lactuca; species Lactuca virosa. The sequence continues at coordinate 76,758,062 of NC_136432.1, read as the reverse complement.
TAATATGGAATCCATAGTAATGCTCAGGTGCATTCCTAACCCTTGTGGAACGCCTCAGAGGTACAGACTTGTCAATTGGCTCAACAGGAGTTTCCTCCTCAAGTTGAGTGCTAGGGTTTGAAGTTCCTTCACCACTTGACTCTTGAATTTCTTCAAGGTCAACTTGCCTCCCACTGTCTCCTTGGCTTATGAACTCTCTCTCTCGAAAGAAAGCCCTCCTAGCTACAAAGACCACATTCTCACTAGGTCTGTAGAAGAGGTAACCAAAGGATTTCTGTGGGTAGCCGATGAAAATACACCTCTCACTTCGAGGTTCGAGCTTATCATGAGTCTCGCGTCTCACGAAAGCCTCGCAACCCCAAATCTTAATGTGGTCTAGTTTGGGTACTTTACCAGTCCACATCTCATGAGGAGTTTTGGCAACTTTCTTTGTGGGAACTAGATTAAGGATATGGGCGGCAGTCTCTAAGGCATACCCCCAAAATGAGATTGGTAGCGAAGCTCGACTCATCATGGAACGAACCATATCCAACAAGGTTCGATTACGCCTCTCAGCTACACCATTCAACTGCGGTGTCCTGGGAGGTGTCAATTGTGAGACAGTCACACATTCCCTAAGATATTCGAGGAACTCTGAACTAAGATACTCACCACCTCGATCGGATCGAAGCATCTTAATGTTCCTGCCCAATTGATTCTCGACTTCCTGTTTAAACTCTTTAAACCTCTCAAAAGTCTCTGACTTATGCTTGATTAAGTAGACATATCCATATCTACTGTAATCATCAGTAAAAGTTAAATAATAACGATTAGCATCCCTTGTGGCATGTTTGAAGGGCCCACACACATCCGTGTGTATAAGATCCAACAAACCTTTACCCCTCTCACAAGAACCTGTGAAGGGTGACTTTGTCATTTTTCCAAGTAAGCATGATTCGCAACTATCATCTGACTTTAGGTCAAATGACTCCAATACTCCATCCTTTTGGAGTTGGCCTATGCGTTTCTTGCTTATATGTCCAAGACGACAATGCCATAATGATGCTTTATCCAAGTTATTATTATGATTAACAGAATCAATACACAATACATTGTTTCCTAAGTTATCAACCACAGATACAGTTTCATACACACCATCACAAGGTAATGCTTTAAAATAAAGAACATTATTAAAGAAAGCATTAATCGAACCAACTTCATTATCAAATGAAAAGGTGAAACCTTGTTTATACAATGCATGAAAGGAAATAATATTTCTTGCCATTTCTGGCGAATAACAACATTTATTCAAATCTAAACTAAACCCACTACTTAGCGATAAAGTATAAACTCCAATCTTGGTGACAGGTACAACTTTCCTATTCCCCATGATTAAGTTTATTCTTCCATGCTCCACATTCTCAATTCTTCTTAGTCCCTGTAAATCAGAACAGATATGAATACCACAACCGGTATCAAGGACCCAAGAGTTAGAATAGGGTGAGTTATTAGATAAGATAGTGTAAATACCTGCATGGTTGGGTTTGTTGGATTAATGTCTAAGTCCATAACTATATTTGGTATGTACTTGACCCGACCCGGCATGGTCCATTTGGGTTGCACTTCACCGGCACAATATATATGGATAGTCTTTTGAGAATAGTATATTTATGATTTGTATTAATATATTATAAGTTCTAATATATTAATATGGAATCATATTATTTAATTAGTATTGATCAAGAATTAATTTAGAATTAATTAAGTGATCAAAAAGAACTAATTAAATATGGACTCTTATATATATGGAATGGGCCAAGTTCATTTAGGTTGGGCTAAGCTTTCATGGATGGTCCATGGAGCTTTTAACCCATGGATCCTATGTAAATGAAAGGTCATGTGTATTAGGGTTTACATGGATGTAACCCTAATCCTCCATAATATATAAAGGGGTCATTAGCTCACAAAATTGGCACACGTGTGTGAAAATAAGAGTGGGCCGATTTTAGTGTGCATACATATTCTCTCAAGTTCTTCCAAGGTGTTTTGGTGATTTGTGATTCCATTTGAGGCTTCTACACTATTGGGGCTAAGCTTTTTGTTGTCTCATCTTAACTATTGCTTAAAGCTTCATGTTGTTTTAATTCACTGTTAATCCCTCAACCCAAGAAACAAAGTACCAAACAAGATCATAAGACCATTCGGTGAGGGTCAAACGATGTCCATTTGAGCTGAAAATTTACAAGAGTCCTACCAACTCGTTGATCTTCGATCTCAGAAAAAATAAACTGATGTGGACATGTTTTGATATGACTTTTGGCCTCAAGAACAGAAGAGCAGGAGGCTGTCCAGCAGCCTATCTTGGCAGCCCAAAATGCAATTAAAAAACCATCATCGTATTTTATTTGGGCAGGAAAGGAAAGATACGAATGAGCACAAATGTGAGTCCACTTTGGTGATTTATTCAGCAGCCCATTACAATTTAATTTGCCCATTTTTCTTGTGTGGGGTAGGGTAGAAATGCACCAAGTAGAAGAAATAAATAGGCATCACATTTCATTTAAGCCAACACGAGCTAAGGGACGATACGCCTAGAGCTGAGAATGGGTCGACTTGTGTTGGATTTGGGTTCAATCCATTTATTAATTGGGTTGAAGATTTCAACCCAACCCAACTTGTTTATTTAAATGAGTTGATATTTTCAATCCAACTTAATCTTTCAGATAAATGGATTGTCACCGGGTTGACTTATTTACGTATTTATTAACCCAACCTATTAATAAATTGATTAAACCTGAGTTTACCCATTTACAATAAAGTAAGTAAATAAATTAACTAAAGTTTATACCATTTAAATTAGATCCAAACTTAAATAAAATTTCAAAATATGTCAAAAACACAATCCAAATTCACAAATACAAATAAATGTTCAAATAACATTAAAAATAATTAATTCAAAGTGATTTTAGAGATTGGCTACTGTTGTCGATGCCAAAAAAAAAAGATAGGAATTAAGATTGCATTTTTTTTAAAACATGAATAATAACACAACATTATAATTTATAAAGTAATACTTAGATTAATACATCGTAATATTTAAATAATTATTAAATTAAATATATATTAAAGTTAAATGGTTGGTGGGTTGAAAACAAGTTGATAACTTTTACCCAACCCAACTTATTTAATTAAATGAGTTAGACGGGTTGACCCATTTAATTTAAATGGGTTGAAAATCTCAACCCAACCTGCTAATGTTGGGTTGGGTTGCTGGGTTGGGTCGATTTTTGCCAGCTCTAGATACGACAAATTTTTTGTGTCTTATATTTCTTTGCTTACTTTTATTTTTTGAACTTAAACAATATTATCATCGATATTTATATTATGATTTTATTGTCTCGTAATTAGTTATTTTTTTAAAGATTAGATTAGGTTAATTTCACTAGTACAAAAATGACCTACGGACACACCATAAAAGTATGACCATATGCGTATAGTGACATTTTATTTTTTCACTGAAAGTGTGACGGAAGGTGACGCCATCGTATGGGTCTTATGGTCACTTTAAAATGTAGTGTCCGTATGATATGAAAAAATGTAGTCGTATTATAAAGGTGTGGCTATTGGGTAGGGAATTTTGTTGCTAAAATCAATCATTTTATCCAATATTGTGGCGTTAAACCGTCAGTAGACACATTTTTTAGTAATTGTAGTGACTGTTTATCAGCAACTGACGACATACATTTTGTTTCAATGTGGCGTTTTGCTAATAAACTGTCACCCAATTCAAAATTTATTAACACTATTGGGTATCTTTTGCAGACATGCAACTACGGTGAACATGACGATGTTCACTAAATGACCACAAATAATTAATTTCATAAGTGGCGATATGCAAATAATTAGTCACAAAAACAATATTTGATTGTAACTATTGCTCATACAACAGTCACATGAGTTTATTGTTAGTGTGGTCGTACCTATTATTTAGCCACTTGAAAGATTGTTTATTGAGTTTTTAGTCACATTCATTTAAAAAAAATATGGTAAAGTGTTGTAATCAAGCATTTTGTCCAAAAATTGTGACTATAAACTCTTTATAGACGTACATACATTTTTTATAGTGACTACTGTTCATCTAACAACCACATGAATTTATTGTTAGTGAGATACTTTCAATTATTTAGTCATACATAATAAATTAAACCATGACATAACATTACTCATAGTCACAATAAATTTTTTATCACGACTATTGTTACTTGTAGTCATACATAATATAATTCAATTATCACTATTAAGTGCTTATAATCATTGTTTTTTTCTTTTATCAATACTATTATTATTTTTAGTCACACGCTTATATTTTAAAATGAAAATATACAATACAATGTAAACAAAAAACAAATTTTTATTAATAATAATTCAAAATTCTTACAACAAAACAAATCCAAAATTTTTAAAAAAAAAACTAATGAAATATACACAAATATTAAACCTAAAAATAAAACTTCTATATTGTTTTCTTAATAACATTGATCCTTATCTTGCTTTATCTGATTTGTTGCCTTCGTCATTTCATTAAAAACTCAATCCATAAATACAAACCTTCTATTGCCAAAGCTCATTCACCCAAGATTTGGCGTGTCATTAATTCCTGACATGACCACACCATGCCAGATTCCATAATGAATATCAAAAACATACAAAATAAGAACCTACAATTAAGAACTAATTGTTAGTCATTTTTACATGATTCATTTCACCAACAATGTCATAACTGCATAGACAAACTTAATATAATATCACGCATTAGACTTTTATCACCATGGAACGAAGATTAACATATAAAATAAAATCATGGGTACTCACTTTACACAAAAGAGAACCTTAAAGAGATAGCATAACAATCATGATCATGGCTAATAAGTGGTTTGAAACATTTATTCATGAGACTGAAACTAATTGAAGTGGTGGGGCATAAATATTTGAAAAAAATTGGCAACAAAATTCAAGACAAACCAAAAGAAGGATGGTTTCAAAAAACAGTCAATCAACATCTTCCAATTCAGTAAAATAAAGTCAATTATAGAGCTTGAAGCTCTAATACAATATCGACACAAAACTATATGTATTCTTATTCTCAAAACATGTCATCAAATTAACATCATATCAATGATTGATGCTTAATTAGGAAAAAGAAATATCATTTATCTCATGTGTCAGAAACGCATACTACAAGGCTTTTTTCAAGAGAAAGCAAACAATGCATACTACATTCTTCAACTCCTAATGGGAACAAAAAGTAAGCACAATTAGAACTTTTATATTAGTAAAAGTTGATACACACCTTGCAAATGCTTACCAACCAAACTCTTCCTTTAGCTTTCTTTTATGCTCCATGATTAAGGAGAATGTTTGGTTGATGCCTCCTGTTTTGGCTGAGCATGAGAGCCTATGTAGATCCACCAACTATATATGCCTCAAAAAGTTGACTCCTAGAAAGTTTCACAAGTCCTAATCTTGGAGGCAGCTTCAACCGGTAAATAATCTCTAATACTACTCAACATTGCTGCAAAATGGGTAGTAAATATGTAACTGATACATTTTTTAGCTTAAAATAATGAGTTATAACCATTCTTACTCACAAGCTCACTAGTTTTGTCCAATTTCCTATAAAATCAGGAATCTTTCCAGAAAAAGGGATGTCTGAACCCAATCTGAAAAGCAACAACATATCTCATAGTAAGCAAAAAATTAGAAGTTATATTTGATTTTCACTTATACTAAAAAAAGGTAAATTGCATGAAATAACAACAAACTTTACTCTTTTTACAGATATAGGCAAAATATTTTATCTTTTACACAATAATATTAACTTTATTTTAACTTTTAACTATAATAACAACAAAGTTACAGAATTCCCATAATGCCCTTTTACTAAAAGATGTTTCTGTTTGCTTGTAATTACTTTCCTGCCCCTTATACAATCAGTGAGATGTAAGTATGTTGCTGTCATGGGAAAGAAATAAAGTACATTACGTATATTGGTAGTGAGAGCAAAATACATTAATAAAAATTCGATGATTTTCCCATAAAAAATAAAGAGAATATATAAGAGAGAGAGAGAAAAATTATATATGACAATCAAATTTTGGAGGTTGGAAAATGTAGAGGGAATCCCGCCACCAGCTCGACAACTGCAAATTTTATATTAAATCGGATATTTGATTATATTATATGCTCGTTGCGTATATAATTTATATATTTTAATAGTAATATACAATTGCTGCAAGTTGACTAGGTTTCCAAGTTTTGGGGGAGGACTTCCTGAAAAATTGTTGGAACTTATATACATTAAAAAAAGACAACATAACATGTCGTTTATGTAAATAAAAAAATTAGTTTATAAACAAAGAGTAAAAGAATTATAAATACAACAGAGTTCTTTCTAATTTATAAAAATTAACTAAGAAAAATTTCACTAAACTTGCATACAAAATGACATTAAAAGGCACTCACAACATAACTAAACAACCTTGATACTTTCCTTCCTTCCTTCCAACTTCTTCGCAGTTTGTCTATGCTCCTTACAACCAGGGCAATACGTTATAAAATCATTAAACAACAAAAATCAATAACAATAAACAATTTTTAAGATATAAATAAATAATCCCAGACAAGAAAAGAACGAGACGGATTATTGTTTAGTTTTTTTTAACACTGACACCTGGTTTATTCACCATGGGAAGATCATTGAGGTAATTTTCATCGTATAAATCATGTTCCTTTTCAGTCCAATCCAACAAAACTTTAACCATTTTGTAAAGATATGACAGGGAGGCCGATTTTAAGCACTTTCAGCAAGAATTAACCAATATCAGCAAGAATTTTAAGCATTTCAGCAACATTATAATACCAATTACAGCAAGATTTTAGCATTTCAGCAAGATTATATACCAATTTCAGCAAGATTTTAATCATTTCAGCAAGATTATATACCAATTTCAGCAAGAATTTTAAGCATTTCAGCAACATTGTATGCCAATTACAGCAAGATTTTAAGCATTTCAGGAAGATTATATACCAATTTCAGCATGATCTTAAGCATTTCAGCTAGATTATATACCAATTTCAGCAAAAATTAACCAACTTCAGCAAGAACTTTAAGCATTTCAGCAACATTATATACCAATTACAGCAAGATTTTAAGCATTTTAGCAAGATTATATACCAATTTCAGTAAGAAATTAACAAAATCAGCAAGAACATTAAAAAATCAATTTCTAAAAAAAAATCAAAAAATCAACTATTTTTTATGATACCATATGCTCAACGTTAAAGTACATCATGAGAATTGCACTTGTGGATAGTGGATGCATAGTCAAGCTCAGAAAAACTTAACCATAACGCATAGAACTTGTGATAAGCTCTAGAGTTGCTTATGAGGGACTATTCATATCAATAATTAAAATGTAGCCTCATTGAAGTCCATGAAATCCAAAATTTAGGTCAGGAAAATTAGAATCTTGAATTTATGCTCAAAATAATAAACATGAGCATGTGTGTGTGGTGGTGTGTGAGACAGATCAAAATGGGATCAAGAAGCAGAAAAGTAGGGGAGAAGGATGTCGCACATGAACAATCAAAGAAGAAGAAGAAGAAGAAGAAAAAAAAAGGGAGAAGGAACAAAGCGTACCTGAGATGCTTAGAGAGAAGTGGGGATCGAGGAAAGAGGAGGAAATCATGATTAAAACCTGTATGGTTTTTCTGGTTACAGTTTTACAGAGGAGAAGAGGAGAAGATTCAAAATCAAAATCAAAGGTATGAATAGAGTAGAAATAAGAACGTGGATCTTGTCTTTGACATTATTAATGGTGTCGTTGCTCTCGACCTAGAGAGGGGCGGTTTTTCCGTTTAGGGTTTTATCACAGGAATGTGAAGCATGAGCCCCCATGACGTTACTATTTAGAATTTACAGAGAGAAGGGAGGGACGGAATGCAGGTCGTGTGTGGGTGGAGATCTAGAGGAGAAAATTCAGAGGTAGACGAAGGCGGCGGGGTACTTGAAATTTTTGGGTTCCCTCCTTAGATATATCAAAGAGGGGCCGCGCGTATTGAAATTTTTGGGCTCCCTCCTTATTATTTATTTATTTTTTATTTTTTTTGGTTTTTTCGGAAATTATTTATGTTGAGGTAACTTTACAAAACTATCATTCAATTTTTTTCATTAATTTATACAACCCTTTAATTGCAAATAAAGCAATGTAATTTTGTAAAATAGCATGATTGACCTTTTTGTTCATTTTTAATTCTGCCAAATGATATCAAAGAACAAAATGGTCAAATTTACGAGTCGTCCAAAAAGTGTAAAGTTGTCATTTTTTTGTATAATAACTTAACCAGGAAACAATTTTAGTTTTACATCAACAAATTTTCATTTTATGAAGACTATTCTTTAAACTTACAAACACAATAGTACAACCAGAATGAACATTATATAAATATAGTAACATATTCAATAAACGACCCATAATTATACCGATAAGACATTATTGTTCTTTTATAACTATATTTACATATAGACACATATAATAACTGTAATCATAACTAAATGCTACCTACACTCACAAATATTTGTTTCTTCTCAAAGTCAATTCATCATATTTTGACACACCTAATAAAAGGTACATGACCATAAACAACCAATACTAACTTGTTTTCTTACGTTTACTAAGTACAACTAGTACAGAACCGCCCTATGGACACATAAATATTTAGTGTGACCATATGTATCACATTTTAGCTACTTTGTTTGGTATGTGTCTAAAAAGTCGTCAGGTTATAAACACACATACAATTGCCTCATGTCACAATACGTTTATCTATTGTCTCTTATAAAAAAAAGGTATGACAATGATAATCGATACATGTGGTTGATTGTGACCTATGGCCTCAGTGTTCGAGTGTGACTAATATTTGTTACATTTGATATAATTAAGTGTGGTTAAAGTTTTGATTATCTATATAATGGCCACACAAACTAATTTAATTGTATCCAAAAACAGTCTCTAAATTTTTTTAGTGACCTTTGGCCACACTTTTAATAAAAAGTGTCACAGGCCGTTTTTCGGAAAGTGTGATTGTATGTCATTTTTGTACTAGTGTTTCTACTTTGATTTGCGATGGAGTTTTTGGAGCAACAAGAAGTGACGATTTCAAAAAGTTATGGTTATCTTCATTTGAGAGTCGGCATTGATATAATTTTCTATATTTTTATTATTATTGTGCATAGTTAGTTTTTATTTCCAATTGTGTGAATCTATAGAACAATTAATATTAGAAGTAATTTTGTGTGGGTTTTGATGATATTCTATGAAAGTATTTTCGAGTAAAACATCTATTTAGGCTCATATGTCTTTAATCATGAGTTTAGATATGTGAATGTTTAATTAGTTGGTTAATTTATTGATTACGTTATAGATTGTCCAATTAACAAGCAACAAATGGTTCTTGTGTTTGTTTTCTTTTCATACAATCATGAAAATATTTTATCCAACATGTTAGTGAAAACATTTTGAATCCTCTTAGCTTTGGTGACTTTTAAATATTAATGCTAGTTAATTTTCATTAATTAAATGCTCCATGGAAATTGTGACTTTAACTAAGAAAATATTAATTAAATGCTCCATGGAAATTGTGACTCTAACCATTGTATTAACTAAAAAAAGTCTAGGTAATATCAAAGTTCTTCGATTGCTATAGCCAAATTAGGATCCATCAAACTCATTGCACCACAAAATTATGATAATTAGTCAACTAATTGATCTTGTGATTTATCCCGGTATTCAAACATTTTGTTTTATAGATTTTATACTTCTGCATTTTAGTCATTTTTGTAAATTAGTTTTTATCACATTTAACATTTTGAAAACCCAATATAATTTTATATTTTTATTTTGTAGAAACCGAATGCATAAATTTGATTCGAACCAATCCATAAGGATCAATCCCTATTACCGCTACTATAATTCATTTTGTGTTGCATCATATTTAGGTTTTTTATTTGGTGGTCTCGACAGCCACCGACGACCTTAAGGAGGAGTTGACCGAAAATGATACCAACCTCGATGAAGGGAACTCGAATATTGGGGGTAGCGGTGTTGGTGATGACTTTCTAAAGTTGTTAGAAGAAGTACAAAAAGAATTATAACCTTTTTGTACTTCATTTTCGTCTCTCGACTTTATTGCAAAGATGTTGCATATCAAGGTGAACAACAAATGAACTAATAGTTCTTTTGATCAATTGTTCCAGTTGTTGCAATCAACATTTCTGAAAGAAAACAAAGTTCCCCCTTCACATTATAAAACCAAAAAGAATCTTATAAGATTAGTTTGGGCTATGAATTGATACATGTGTGTAAAAACGATTGTTCTCTTGTAAAATTCATAAAAATCACAATAAATTTAAACTTTTAAAAATCAACCCAAATTCATAAAATGTTTACAAAATAGTTTTCAAAACATTTTCCAACATCAGAGTCTCCCAAACTGGACAAAAGCTGATGAGGTCTCGACTCTGAATCTCAGCTCTAACTGTCACCTATTCCAACCAAATGACCAATCTTAATCAAAATTCCAAAATTTCCAAAATACCCTTAAGTCAAACATGGTCAAAGTCAATGTCAAATTGGTCGGTATATCGCCGACCTGTAACTCCAACTCCTATTGGCGCCAGTTGGCATAACTCTTCTGCCGACTCTGAGCTGTCTGTAGTCTCTGCCTGATCTGCTGGATAAGCTCCGTGTTCTGAAGGATTACTTCGGTCCTTCCCATAACCGTGTGACCAACCTCTCCCCAACAAACTGGGGCGTGACATCTCCGACCATACAAGAGCTTAAATGGCGGAGCACCAATGCTGGAGTGATAACTGTTGTCGTAGGAGAAATCTGCAAGAGGTAGGTAGGAATCCCAGCTCCCACCAAAATCAATAGCATAGGGCCGCAACATATCCTCAAGGGTCATTATAGTCCGCTCACTTTGGCCTTCAGTCTGCGGATGAGATGCAATGTTGAAATGTAACCTTGTGCCCAGTTCCTCATGGAACTCCTGCCAGAAACAGGAAGTGAACTAAACATCGCGGTCTGAAACAATAGAGACCAGAACCCCATGATGAGCAACGATCTCCCAGACATACACATCGACCAACTTTTCGGCCGAAGAGCTCTCCCGGATGGCCAAAAAGTAGGCACCCTTGGTCAATCGATCCACGATGACCCATATATCATCACAAACCTTTGCCGTCTTCGGATACTTGGTGATAAAATCCATGGTGATATGTTCCCATTTCCACATGGGAACCTCCATAGGTTGCAGCTTTCCATGCGGCCTCTGATGCTCGACCTTGACCATCCTATAGGTCAAGCACCTCTCGACATACCAGGCTATCTCCCTCTTCATACACGACCACTAGTAACTCAATCTCAAATCCTGATACATCTTGGTGGCTCACGGGTGTATAGAGAAGCGAGACTTATGAGCCTCCTCCAACACTGTCTACCTGATCCCACCAGAAACTGGAACCCAAACCCGACCACACCGAGTCAATAACCCTCGACTATCAGTGATGAACATGTCGACCTCACCCTTGATCCTTTCCTGTTTCCATTTCTCCTTCCAAACTCCCTCTACCTGTGCCTCTCTGATTAATCCCAAAAGCAGAGAATCGAGGATATCCTCATACACACTTCCCCGACTGGAGACCCAGCCAACTTGCGGCTCAATGTATCCGCTACCACATTTGCTTTACCCGGATAGTAAAGGATCTTGCAGTCATAATCATTGACCACGTCCATCCACACGTGTTGCCTCATGTTCGGGTTTGCCTGATGTATAATATATCTCAAACTCTTGTGATATGTGTAGACAGTACAACAGACCCCATGAAAATAATTTCTCCAAATCTGTAGGGCAAACACCACTGCCCCCAACTCTAGATCATGTGTGGGATATCGTGTCTCATGCGGCTTCAACTATCATGAATCATAAGCGATCACTCGTCCTCTCTACATAAGAACTGCCCCCAAACCGGTGATGGATGCATCACAGAATACCACAAAATCCTCGACTCCCTTCGGGAGGGTCAATACCAAGGCCTCACATAACCTCTGATGAAGAGTCTCAAATGTCGACTGCTGCTCAAGGCCCCATCGAAAATCCAATCCCTTCCTCGCCAGACGAGTGAGGGGTACCGCAATCTTGGAGAAATCCTCAATAAATCTATGATAATACCCTGCCAAACCCAAGAAACTCCTGATCTTTGAGGGGGATTTCGGAACATCCCACTGCATCACATCCCCGATCTTGGTCGTATCGACCAAAATTCCATCCTGGTTAATGAGGTGCCTAATGAACTGGACCTCTCTTAACCAAAACTCGCACTTCGAGAACTTGGCATAAAGTCGTTCCCGCCTCAAAACCCCCAGAAGCTCGCGAAGGTGATCCTCATGCTGCTCTCTGGTCTTGGAATACACCAAGATATCAACAATAAACAAAATGACGGATCGGTCGAGCATCGGCCTGCACACCTGATTCATCAAATCCATGAAGATAGCAGGCGCATTGGTGAGCCCAAATGGCATCACCACGAACTCGTAATGCCTATAACGACTGGAACGTGGTCTTCTCCACATCCTCCTATCTCACTCTCACCTGATGATAACCAGACTCAGATCTATCTTGGAGAACCAAGATGCACCCTACAACTGATCAAAGAGGTCATCAATCCGCAGAAGAGGATAACGGTTCTTCACCGTTAACTTGTTCAACTCCCGGTAATCAATGCACATCCGGTGTGAACCCTCATTCTTCTTGACAAATAGTATCAGCGCTCCCCACAGAGAACTTGTAACATTCGAACCTTGTAAGATTTCCCTTTAACCCTTTCTAAATAAAATTCTTGCATTTGGGCCTCTGGCTAGTATGCGGGGCGTACTAGCTAGATCATGGTCATGGGTATCAACCATGTACACTGGGCGTACGTGGGTTACGATGGGCGTACACTGGCTTGGGACAAACCCTAATTTTTAGGGTTTGTGCCCTATTTAAGCTTCTTTAACCCACCTTTTGGACATTTTAGACTAGCCTCCATATCCTCAAACCCTAATTTCATCCCTTAGCCCTTGTGTGGTGCTTTTGAGCTCTTGTAAAGATCCTTGTTGTGTTTTGTGCATCTTGAAGTGGTAGAAGAAGAAGATTGAAGACTCATCCTTTGGAGAAGAGCTTAGAGATCCATATTTAGCATCTCCGTTTTGTGACTTTTGAGGTATAAAGTACATAACTTGTCAACTCTTTGTATAGATATTCTTTTGGGCTTATTTATGGCTATTTTGGTCCCTTTTGGTTGGTTCTTGTGAGGTAAGGTCTGTGTAACGCCCGTGTTTCTAGGCTAGGAATTAATATTGACGTTATAGTCTAGGTTAATCTTTGTAACTCATTTTGAAGAAATGAAAAGGAATTATGTGAATATTATGTGAATTATGTATTTTATGCTTAATTATTAGAGTTTAATTAATTAAGAATAAAAATGAGCGTCAAAAATAAATATTAGATAAAGCCGATATCTATTAAGAAAGTTGTAGTGGTCGTGACAAGGATTACAGATATATAAAGAATACCAAAATCCGAGTTATAACGAAGAAGTTATGACCTGTCGAAGTTTCGCGACAAAACCGGCACGGTGCCGAATGTCGTAAAAAGTGAGTTTTTGATAAACTACTTTTTAGCCTTAGTGATCTAAACGAAAGTCGTAGTGTTCGTTAAACCGAGAGTAGGTATAAAAAGAACGCCCAAATCGGACTTCGTATGAGGAAGTTATGATTTTTCGAAGTTTCAGCTTAGCAGTAGACAACTAAAAACTCGAATTTTAGATCGAGTCATTTTTAGCCGACACGACCTAAACGAGAATCGAAGGTCTCTTCAATAGTAACACAACGGTAAAAAGACAGACAAAAACGGACGTCGGATGAAGAAGTTATGAATTTTTAACGGATTTCCTGTCCCGGTCTGTTAAAAATAATAATATAAAAAGTAAAGTCAAAATTAGTCGACGAAGTCTAAACGAAAGTTGTAGAGCATAATTTTACCTACGCGTACATATAAAGAACGTCAAAAACGGAGCTCGTATACGAAAGTTATGGATTTTAGAAGTTTTTGCACAAAAATCGAGAAATTTCGCATAGGTGGCTTCCGCCACGTCACCCTCGCTCAAAACGTGCCACGTGTCCGAACTGTTGAGTCATCCGAGGCCACCTGTCGATGCGTGTCGCATTCTCTTCGGACCAAAGGCTCGGCCAATCAGAGGCTGCCTCGTACTCCCTTATTGTGTGTCCGACCCTCGCATACAGTGCCACGTCCGAAGTCTCGGACCTAGACTCCGGTCCACTAAGAAGCTGACACCGAGGCCCTCGCATGCGCAACCCACGTGCAAGTCACCTGCGCACCTTCGCCCTGCTGCTGCCGCGTGTCCTCGCTGCTGACTCTTCTTCCTTAGCCGACTTCAGACCTCCCTATAAATAGAAGGCTTGCGAGCCTTCTCAGATACTTTTGGATTTTTGCCACTTTTTACCCCTAAACTCCTATTTTCACTATTTCCACTTCCCCCAAAGCCCCGATATCGATTATAACACCCGGAATACGCCCCGAACTGCCCGAGAAGCCCAGAAAACTTATCTTTTCGGTTTCAAAGTCCGACCTTTGCAGAGCCCGGTTTCTCAATAAAACTCCCGGTTTTATTAGAAACGAACGTTTTAGGAAACGAATTGCTGCCCGATTTTCAGTAAATCATGTGAGTGTATAGTCACCTTCATCTTACACCTAGATATGAAGTATTTTCTATGAAATACGTGTTACGTGTAAATATATTAATTGTTTAATTGAGGTGACTGTTGAATAGATGTTTTATACAAGTTTTAAATTGTATATGTATTTTTATCTACAAATATGTTGGGTAAAACATGGGTAGATAGTTGATGTGTGATGAAATAAAATGATGAGAGGCCTCGATGTGATTGTGATCCAGTCATCTAGCGGAGTTTGGATGACGACCACGAACTTTTCTAGACAGTCCAGTGGAACGCTGACAGGCCTGCAATCTGTAGGTGTTAATGAACTTGGGTGTTCATTCGTTGTACTCCATCCCCCCCATGGTTGCCTTTAGGACATGTATGGCTGAGGAAACCCCTTAGCAGTAGTGTCCATCCCGATGATATTCTTTAGGCTAGGTCCCTTGTAATAAGTGTTTAGGGACGTAAAGTGAGGATAACGGGAACGGGTAATCAGGGTTATTGTTGATTGGTGAACTTAATAAGTTTATTATTATTGTGGGTTGAAAACCATATATGCTCACCAGGCTCCCAAGCCTGACCCACTCAGCTTTTTATGTTACAGGTAGTGGAGCCCGAGCATAGTCGGAAGACAATGAGAGATTTTTGGATTATAGGCCAGTAGTTGTAAATAACTATTAAAAGGCTTATAGTGTCTTGTTTATGCTTTTGATCTGTATCGGAACATGACATCCCGAGGTTTTGATATGAAATGAAATTATATATTTCTTAAAGAAAGGTTTTGACAAACTTTTATCATGTTTTGTATTGGGGACCAATTCCGCAACATCTTTTAAAAAGATTTCTCTGATTTTATTTTAAAAAACATAAATTAAATCGGTCTTTTCTGGCCGAGAAATTAGGGGATGTCACAGTTGGTATCAGAGCATTAGTTTAAGCGAACTAAGAAATTGTAGGATTTCTAGACTTAAACTTAGAATGCTAAGTGATGAGTGTGAGATGAGTGTCTACCATATTTTAGACACGAGCACTAGTTTATTTTAGGAAAGATGCCTAAAATGCTTTTATGTGCTAAATGCTATATGTTTGCCATATATGCCATTATTTGTTCGGATCTATGGTCTGTTGCCGACCGGATCTGGAAACCTTATGTGTGTAGGATTCTAAGCGTACGATTACGATATTAGAACTAACATGTAAACGTTTCGGAGTGATAAGGGAATTTAAATACCCATCGAGGATAAAGACCTAAATTCGCCTTATTCGGTATATAGATTGTAATGGCAAGAACTCGCAGTGGAGTTGCAAATGCAAACGGAAACAGGGATCAACAACCTCAACCCCAAGTAGTTGAGAAAGTACCTGTTGTAGGAGCTGCACCTGAGCCAATGACGATGGCTGGGGTACAAGCAATGATGCAGATGATGTTAGATCGCCAGATGGAGGAGACAAGGCGATTACTACAACATAATAGGGAAGAAACTACGATACCTGTTGAACAACCCGAGTTGAATGAAGGGCAATCAGTAGGAGGGAACTACAGTGGGACTCTTGGTCAAGCCAACCCACCGATAGTTAGATGAAACAACCAGGATGGAGGAGTTGATGGACGCGGATGCAAATACAAAGATTTCATGGAATCCAAACCGCCGTGTCTATCTGGAAGTCCGACACCGGTGGAAGTCATGAATTGGATCTCCGAAATGGAGACGATGTTTGAAAGTTGTGAGTGCAGCAACAAACAAAAGACCGCACTTGCAATTCCTCTGTTGAAATCTGGTGTATTGAGCTGGTGGAAGTTACTAGCTGATTCGATGCCCAAGGGAGAAGCTAGCAAGATGTCTTGGGAAGACTTTGTGGTACAACTGAAATTGCAATACTGCTCTGAGCAGGATCTTCTGGAAATTAATAATGAGTTCCAGAATTTGAAGAAGGGAAAGATGAGCGTTACTGAATACGCTGCTAGCTTTACGGAAAAGATGAAGGTTGTTCCTCATCTAGTTCCAACTGAACTCTCTAAGGTCAACAAGTTTGCCCTCGGATTACCAGCGGACTTTGGTCCGATGGTCAAGCAAGCAACCACTTTGAAAGCCGCCATCTGGGCTGCTAAGAATGTTGAGATTCAGATCAGAGAGAAGGGTCTGGAGAGGGCAGAAGTTGGAGAAAAGAGAAAATTTGAAGGAACTTCAGGTTCCAACAAGAAAAGCAAATTTTCAAAGTCTAAAAAGTTTGGAGGAGGAGGAAGCGAAGTGAAACGGTGTGAGAAGTGCAAGAAAAAGAACTCTGGGAAATGTAGTGAGGGGGTGACTTGCTACAAATGTGGAAAGACTGGGCATTTTGTCAATGTGTGTCCGTCCAACCAGAGGATATGTTTTGGGTGCCATGAAGAAGGGCATGTTTTGAAAGACTGTCCAAAGAGGAAGGATGCAGAAAAGCCCAATCTTCCACCAAAGCCGAAGGCGAGAGCCTTTCAGATGACACTTGAAGCTGAAAAAGAAGAAGTCGATGTCGCTTCAGGTACCTTTCTCGTAAACGAATTGCCTGCCAAAATTTTGTTTGATTCTGGAGCCAATTACTCCTTTATTTCGCATGAATTTGGTAGAAAACTAGCTTTGCCTGTAGATAGACTAGTTAATGCTATAATAGTCGAGATTGCTAGTGGCAAGTTTGTACCTGTTAGCCATCGTATGAAAAACATCCTCATTGACTTGGATGGGAATAAGTTCCACGAGGAATTATTGCCTATCGAGTTAAATGGATTCGACATAGTTTTAGGAATGGATTGGCCTAGCGCCAATAATGCCGAAATATTGTGTAGGAAGAAGATAGTAAAAGTAAACCCGCCAGGGAAAGAGTCGTTTATGGTGTATGGAGACAAACGCAGAGTAAACTCTGGAATCATTTCCCTAATGAAAGCCAGAAAGTGTTTGGCCAAGGGATGTACATCATACCTAGCATTCGTGATCGATGCTAAGAAGGAAAAGAAGGAGGTGCAGAATATTCCGGTGGTGTGTGATTATCCGGAAGTCTTTCCCGAAGATCTTCCCGGATTGCCCCCTGATCGACAAGTAGAATTTTGTATCGAATTGTTACCAGGAACGACCCCAATAACAAAAGCACCGTATCGATTAGCACCAACAGAGATGAAAGAACTTATGACACAACTTCAGGAGTTATTGGACAAAGGTTTCATTCGACCTAGTTCATCGCCCTGGGGAGCCCCTGTGTTATTTGTAAAGAAGAAAGACGGGAGCATGAGAATGTGCATCGATTACAGAGAGCTGAATAAAGCAACAATAAAGAACAAGTACCCGTTGCCGAGGATCGATGACCTATTCGACCAGTTGCAAGGATCGAGCTATTTCTCGAAGATCGATCTTAGGTCAGGATACCATCAACTAAAGGTGAGGGAGCAGGATATCGAAAAGACTGCGTTCAGAACAAGATATGGACACTATGAATTTTTGGTTATGTCGTTCGGACTAACCAATGACCCAGCAGCTTTCATGGATTTGATGAACAAGGTTTGTAAACCATACCTTGATAAGCAAGCAGGAGCATGAAAAGCATCTGCGTGAAGTGCTAGAAGTTCTGAAAAAGGAGAAGTTGTATGCAAAGTTCTCCAAATGTGAATTTTGGATTCAAGAAGTCCAATTTTTAGGTCATGTGGTTAACCAAGAAGGAATAATGGTTGACCCAGCAAAGATTGAAGTTGTGATTGATGGGTTTTGAGCATTCTAACACTTCCTAAGTGTACACGCAACCCTAGTAACCTTGGATCTATGTTTGTCTAATAATCATGGAAAGTTGAATTCCAAGGTTATATTCCTATCTAGCATACATGGGGAACATTTTTAACTTAAATGAAAGATAGAATAACTTACCTTGTTGTTGATTATGATCCTTGAAACCTTGTGAGCCTAGCACCCCAAGTGTGATGCCTCAAATGCTTCACACAACACCAAAGGCAAAGGAGTAAACTTTGAGAGAATCTTACACTTGCAAAATCGGCTCTAGCCCTCTTGTTTCTTAGTGTCGCCAATTTTGGTGGAGAACATGTTGCTTATATAGTGTGTCATATCTAGGGTTACACCATCTATAACCCTAATGTGGCATGACTCTTCATTTCCATGACCCATGGGTTTGTAACTCCCATGGAGCCTCCATGGAGCATCCTATGGGTGGAACCCAACTTGATAATCCATGGAGCCTCTTAGCCCACTATATAAGATATGGAAGATTTACATAATCTATCCATATATTTAATTAGTTATCTTTTGATCACTTAATTAATTCTAAATTAATTCTTGATCAAACTAATTAAATAATATTATTAATATATTAGAATTTATAATATATTAATAAACCATAAGTGTTATTTCTCTCATTTTAGTTTATCCAATTGCATGGTGCAATGCTCCCCAAATGGACCATGCCGGGTCGGGTCAAGTACATACCAGAAATAGTTATGGACTTATACACCTTATCCAACAGTCTCCTACTTGGATAAGTCTAATAACTATAACTGCAATACTTCAGGAACCGATCGGCAATCGTAGCTCTTTCAAGGTCTCTCGGAACTGAGAAGATGATGATACGCCATTTAAGATAAGTGATCATATAATCCTCTGTTCTAGATATCAGCCGGACAAATACATGGAACAATGTCTTACTTATTGTCCAGCAGTTTGTTTCCCGATTTCCGATTTGTTTGACAAAGAACTTAATTGAACACATCAACTTAGTTCTGACCGGGCCCGATACATAGGTCAAAACAAAATCATCGAGGGGCCTAGATATCAGCTTCTAATCCAAGAAGGAACAGATAAACTTCGACTCATATGTTTGTTCTACCACTCATTGAATTATACACAAAAGCACGTTTTATAACATCGAGTTACCAATGCGTTAACGTACAATCAATGCATAACCAACTCATAAGTAACAAATCATATCTCTAGGTTTGAAGACTTATATGATATTACCGTCTCACGATCACTCGAGATAAATTCCATGAAGTGATTCCAGTGAGCGTGGGTTGAGTCCAATGCTCAGAACTTATGAGCACTCATGAGTGTTGTAGCCATGTCCAACAACTTAGACCTCTGCAACCAATCATGACAGTCTTGATTCATACCTACTTCCGACATATGACCGACTGTGGAGGTTCGAATAATATGATATACCAAACATAATTATTCTGGAAGTCAAAACATGCAAAAGAAATATAGTAAACGATCGACAAGAGATAGCAACACTTTACTCATAAATAAAACACCTTTTATTCATCATCTAATGTCAATTACACTTTACAAATTTCAAGGTTATCTAACTACTAAATCTAATATCATCCTTCAGCCCTATGCTCCGAGCATGCTGGAGATGCTTAACCCGAGTCAGTCCCTTCGTGAGGGGATCTGCTGGATTCTCATCCGATGATACCCTCTTTGCCACGAGGAGTCCTTCTTCTATTCGATGTCTGATGAAATGGTATTTTCTGTCGATGTGTCTGGATCTCCCGTGATCCCTTGGTTCCTTGGCTAAGGCAACTGCACTTTCACTATCACAGAAAATTTCCATTGGCTCTTTAATAGCTGGTACAACTCCAAGGTCTCCAATGAAGTTCTTCAGCCATATCGCCTCCTTTGCTGCCTCGCTAGCTGCTATATACTCTGATTCGCAAGTTGAATAAGCCACTGTCTCTTGCTTGGAACTCTTCCAAGAAATTGCTCCTCCATTTAAGGTAAAGACCCAGCCTGACTGAGAGCGGAAATTATCCCTATCAGTCTGAAAGCTAGCATCACTATACCCTACAACTCTCAAGTCTTCACTCCCACCGAGGGTAAGGACCCAGTCCTTAGTCCTCCATAGGTACTTGAGGATATTCTTTACCGCAGTCCAGTGTGCCTTGCCAGGGTTCCCCTGATACCTGCTAACCATGCTCAAAGAAAAGGCTACATCAGTTCGAGTACACGTCATAGCATACATGATCGATCCTACAGCCGAAGCATAAGGTATTCGACTCATTTATGCTATCTCAGCCTCAGTACTAGGGCTTTGTGTCTTACTCAATCTGGCGTTACTCTGGATGGGTAACTCTCCTTTCTTGGAGTCCTGCATGCCGAATCTCTTCAACACCTTATCCAAGTAAGTACTCTGACTAAGTCCAATTAGTCTTTTACTCCGGTCTCTCAAGATCCTTATCCCTAGAATATAGGCAGCTTCTCCTAGGTCCTTCATAGAGAAACACTTCCCAAGCCAGGACTTAACTTCCTGCAGAGTTGGGATGTCATTTCCTATGAGTAGTATGTCATCCACATACAATACCAAAAAGCTAACTATACTCCCACTAGCCTTGACATATACACAAGATTCATCTCCACTCCTAGAAAAGCCAAATTCCTTGACTTTCTCATCAAAGAAAAGATTCCATCTGCGAGGTGCTTGCTTTAACCCATAAATGGATTTCTCAAGCTTACACACTCTATTAGGGTACTCTGTGTTGACAAAACCCTCTGGCTGACTCATGTAAACATCCTCAGCCAACTCTCCAATAAGGAAAGCGGTTTTGACATCTATTTGCCATATTTCATAGTCATGAAATGCGGCTATGGCTAACAGAACCCTAATAGACTTAATCTTGGCCACTGGAGAAAAGGTCTCATCATAATCAACTCCCGGAGTTTGTGAGAAACCCTTTGCAACCAGTCGTGCCTTATAAGTGTGTACATTACCATCCATGTCGGTCTTCTTCTTGAAGATCCATTTGCACCCTACAGTCTTACGACCTGGTACATTCTCAACCAAGTTCCAAACTTGATTGTCATACATGGACTGTATCTCGCTGTCCATTGCCTCTTTCCACTTGGCTGACTCAGGGCCTGCCATGGCTTCCGCGTAACTGTTAGGTTCATCCAGACCTATCAGTGTCTCATCACTGATAAGTGTATCACCTTCCACAGTAATATGGAATCCATAGTAATGCTCAGGTGCATTCCTAACCCTTGTGGAACGCCTCAGAGGTACAGACTTGTCAATTGGCTCAACAGAAGTTTCCTCCTCAAGTTGAGTGCTAGGGTTTGAAGTTCCTTCACCACTTGACTCTTGAATTTCTTCAAGGTCAACTTGCCTCCCACTGTCTCCTTGGCTTATGAACTCTCTCTCTCGAAAGAAAGCCCTTCTAGCTACAAAGACCACATTCTCACTAGGTCTGTAGAAGAGGTAACCAAAGGATTTCTGTGGGTAGCCGATGAAAATACACCTCTCACTTCGAGGTTCGAGCTTATCATGAGTCTCGCGTCTCACGAAAGCCTCGCAACCCCAAATCTTAATGTGGTCTAGTTTGGGTACTTTACCAGTCCACATCTCATGAGGAGTTTTGGCAACTTTCTTTGTGGGAACTAGATTAAGGATATGGGCGGCAGTCTCTAAGGCATACCCCCAAAATTAGATTGTTAGCGAAGCTCGACTCATCATGGAACGAACCATATCCAACAAGGTTCGATTACGCCTCTCAGCTACACCATTCAACTGCGGTGTCCTGGGAGGTGTCAATTGTGAGACAATCCCACATTCCCTAAGATAGTCGAGGAACTCTGAACTAAGATACTCACCACCTCGATCGGATCGAAGCATCTTAATGTTCCTGCCCAATTGATTCTCGACTTCCTGTTTAAACTCTTTAAACCTCTCAAAAGTCTCTGACTTATGCTTGATTAAGTAGACATATCCATATCTACTGTAATCATCAGTAAAAGTCAAATAATAACGATTAGCATCCCTTGTGGCATGTTTGAAGGGCCCACACACATCCGTGTGTATAAGGTCCAACAAACCTTCACCCCTCTCACAAGAGCCTGTGAAGGGTGACTTTGTCATTTTTCCAAGTAAGCATGATTCGCAACTATCATCTGAATTTAGGTCAAATGACTCCAATACTCCATCCTTTTGGAGTTGGCCTATGCGTTTCTTGCTTATATGTCCAAGACGACAATGCCATAATGATGCTTTATCCAAGTTATTATCATTAACATAATCAATACACAATACATTATTTCCTAAGTTATCAACCACAGATACAGTTTCATACACACCATCACAAGGTAATGCTTTAAAATAAAGAACATTATTAAAGAAAGCATTAATCGAACTAACTTCATTATCAAATGAAAAGGTGAAACCTTGTTTATACAATGCATGAAAGGAAATAATATTTCTTGCCATTTCTGGCGAATAACAACATTTATTCAAATCTAAACTAAACCCACTACTTAGCGATAAAGTATAAACTCCAATCTTGGTGACAGGTAAAGCTTTCCTATTCCCCATGATTAAGTTTATTCTTCCATGCTCCACATTCTCACTTCTTCTTAGTCCCTGCAAATCAGAACATATATGAATACCACAACCGGTATCAAGGACCCAAGAGTTAGAATGGGGTGAGTTATTAGATAAGATAGTGTAAATACATGCATGGTTGGGTTTGTTGGATTAATGTCTAAGTCCATAACTATATTTGGTATGTAATTGACCCGACCCGGCATGGTCCATTTGGGTTGCACTTCACCGGCACAATTTATATGGATAGTCTTTTGAGAATAGTATATTTATGATTTATATTAATATATTATAAGTTCTAATATATTAATATGGAATCATATTATTTAATTAGTATTGATCAAGAATTAATTTAGAATTAATTAAGTGATCAAAAAGAACTAATTAAATATGGACTCTTATATATATGGAATGGGCCAAGTTCATTTAGGTTGGGCTAAGCTTTCATGGATGGTCCATGGAGCTTTTAACCCATGGATCCTATGTAAATGAAAGGTCATGGGTATTAGGGTTTACATGGATGTAACCCTAATCCTCCATAATATATAAAGGTGTCCTTGGCTCACAAAATTGGCACACGTGTGTGAAAATAAGAGTGGGCCGATTTTAGTGTGCATACATATTCTCTCAAGTTCTTCCAAGGTGTTTTGGTGATTTGTGATTCCATTTGAGGCTTCTACACTATTGGGGCTAAGCTCTTAAAGCTTGAAGACATCAAGCTACATCAAAAGGTATGTCATCTAACTAGAACTTTGTAGTATAGGTGCTTCATAATATGCTAGTTAGGATGAAACCTTGGAATAGTTAATATTTGCATGTATAATAGAGAAAACATAGATCCAAGGTTTATAGGGTTGCATGTACACCATAAGAGTGTTAGAATGCTCAAAACCCAACAGTGGTATCAGGGCCATGGATTGTTTTCTGTTATATTGATGCAAATGTTTTATTTTCAAGTTGAAAAAAAAAGGAAAAAAAACATGACGTTTGTCAAATTTTAAGATAATTACTTGTTTTTGTGAAAAACTAATTATTTGTAAAATTTGAATCATTGGTATATGAGTTTAATTAGGTCAAATTTAGTAAAAGATAAAATGATATGATTATTTTATTAGTTTTAAAAGTTTGATCTAAAGAGTTTTTTGAAACCTCCATAAGTTATGGATATGAAAAGGTTTTTAAAAAAATTTGATTCAAAGTTTTTTATGGAGTTACAAAACTTGGTCTTAATGTTTTAAAGAATTCTGTAACTTGTTCTTAAGTTATGGAACATGAAAAGTTTCATCATAAAACAAGTATTTAACTCCATAAGTTATGGAATCCAAAAGTTTTCAAGAGTTACAAAACTTGCCCTCAAGTTTTGGAATTTGGAAAAAGTTTTTTATGATAAAAAAAAGAATTGAATTCTAAAACTCTTGGGTTCATAACTTAAACAATTAATTAAATGGTTTTAATTTTGAATTTAATAATTGGAATTATGATGTTTTTATTGAATAATTCAATTAACTCTTATGGACTTTATTAATAGATAATTAAAGTGTTTAATTAAAAGAGAATTAATAATTCCATAATGACATGGTTTAAATTTAATTAAATTAAGAATATAGTTTAATTAATAGATTAAACCACCAAGTATTTTAAATGTCTAAAATACACCCTTATACTATTATAATATTAAAAGTTTAATATATTATATGTATAAGAGCAAGTCGTCTTACCATTAGTAGGCCTCATTCACGAAGCCGGTCTATAAGGGGGGTATAAGGCTACTTCCTATAAAATGGCAGTTTAATGGGTGTCCACTCTCACCCACCGCTTCCTTGACTGGTGGAGGGTCGTTAGCCGAACAGGTAGGACAAGGACTATAATTCTCCCTTCATTATAAGTATAATGATAAATACTAAGTAACTAAACACTTATAAATTCCCAATCTTAGTTACTTAGGAAAATGTGAATAAGGTGCTAATCCATGAAACTACACTTTGCACTTTGTTTAAGCTGTTAGTGGAGCGTGTGTGGTTAACCGACACACTAACCTGGACTTAACAAGGTAGGCAAAGGGTAACTTAATGTTTATCATAGTATCGTTGGAGCGTGTGTGGTTAACCGGCACATCGATTGAGAGGTAAATATTAAGGGTACCAAGTATATTTACATGGTTACTTCACACCTTGTTTTGTGATCCTCGGCATCCCAGTCACAAAACCTGAAGGGCACACTCGAGATTGAAACATGCCATTGAAAAGTTCAAAGAATCTCAAAAGAATCTAGGAGTTTCAAAACCAATTAAAACCTAATAATACATTTCGTTTATCTTGGTGGAAATTGGTGAATCGTCATTCACCTACCTTCAAATATTTTATAGCTTGGATTACGGCATCCCTCTTCCAAGTTATAAAATAGTTTGTTGGGTCCTAGCCTTAATATATCATATTGGGTGTTATATTAAGGACTTAAATCAACTTTACGTGAATTTCTCCCATTGTTGATGTCTGGTTTAGACAACAATGATCTTCCCAAACCAAGCTTTCCTAATGAATATGACTTCCCGAGTTTGGCTCATGGAAGTCATACTTCTCTTCCTGCACCTCCTCCAATTATTCTCCCTAACCCACAAGTTCAAGGTCACTCAAGCCCTAATGGCAAGCAAGGTCTATGTGTGATCACATCTTAGAGATGAAGTCACATATTGACAAGCCGGGAGAGTTGGGTGTCAAAGTCTTGAGAAAGTTGGATGTTCAATCACTTTCTAAGTCACATAGTGAGTTCCTTTGGGACTACTATGAAACAGACTATGACATGAACCTTAATGATCATATCTATTTGCTTGGTGCTGCTGAATCAGCAATGATTTGGAACGATAGTAAAGCAAATTTGATTAGAAGATCAACTTTCCAAAAACTTTATGGACAGTGACAATGGTGACACTGGAAATCCAGAAAAAGCATTCTCTTCCCAATGGAAAGGGATTGGCCATAGTCAACCCGCTTGACCAAATGGTAAAGAGAAAGGCTAAGTCTGAGATAGTCCCCTTACCAAAGGGTCCATATGTTTATTTTGCCAAAGGAAGGGGCGTTGATTGCAAAGCTGCCAAATTTACCTAAGGATGTTAAAGTCAATAAGTTTGACTCTACATCAAGTAGAGCCCATTATCTAACTCTGTTAAGTTCTATTCTGAGATCCTAATTACATGATGTGACTGGGTCACATGTTGATGTTTTAAGAATCAAAGAATAGAGAGAAATCTTAAAGGAAGTATATGCTGATTCTGATTGCGAAGGTGGATTTCGATCGCATCAGAATTTTGAGCAGTTGCTTAAGAAGTTATGATATATTGCTAAGGAATAGATAACAACAATTTTCCATGTGGATTGTAAGGATAAGTTTTTCCGCAAAGTTTTAAAATAAAAGAAAATTGTTTAATTTTATTTATTTGAATTATCCTTACAATGGCATTTGTGGAAAATTGTTGCTTATATGATTCCACTGACAGCAATATTGGAAAATGGATTTGATTCTTTCATTTGTGGTAGTGTCTAAATTTACCAAATAAGGAAAGTTCTCATCACCCAAGTTTCAATTGGACCGAAACTTGGAATCATGCAAGTTGTATAGTATGATGAATGAGAACTTTCAGCTTTCGAAAATTAAGACTAATTCGTTGTTCACATGTATATGTGAGTCAAGTAAATGACTAAAGGGATCGAGTACACATTCTTGTGCACTGGTCAAGTCCACCACAAAGATCGATAAGACTATTCGTCATGATTTACTAAAGTTTAGTAAATATGGTTATACTTACAGGATTAAGTGTAATTCTGAAGCATTGGAAAAGTCTCGATGTATGGCAGAACGAATGAGAAGAATCAAATTAGGCAGAAAGATAAAAGTTTCTCAAATCTGAAAAGATGGGAGAGTACTTTAGTATCATGTTTTGTGATCATCTTAATGATTTAAGAACCACATCACAATTGGTCTTCTAAGGACATCTTAGTGCATTCTTATGACTAAGAAGAGGAGTCATGAATTGTTGAAATGGTTAAATCAAGAAGATGAGTCATACTTCGTTTCAAAACAAGTCTTAGAGTCATACTCCAAGACTATAAGTTGAGTGACATATCTTAAAGAAAGGTTTATAACACTTGTCAAATGTAAGAGTAAAAGTGTCCTACTCTTGTACATTTGAAGTTGGTAAGTTGTGATGTTTTGGATTAAACAAAAACCAACTAAGGCCAATTGTGTGAAGTGTTTGTCGTGATAAAGAATCCACACTATCCCTTGAATATTTGACAAGAGAGTCTTATATGTCAAGAGGACAGTGGGAGTCTTAAAGGTCTTGAAAGTCTCAAGAACTAATCAAGAGTAAAACCTGAGGTTCTTCACTAGCACACGACTTGAGGTTTATAACCTATCATGTTGACATACTTCTATTTCTGTGCCAATTCCAGTTAAAGTTAGTTTTGCATATGAGTTCTTAGAGTTCTCAATTGGTTGCATAACAACTTGGAAGCAATGACAGGCTCTTGTACTACCAGGTGGAAAGAAATTAAGATTTAGTTCAGTCCATATGAGTTTGGATTTGTCACTAACCTTGTCTTGTGATTATGGTTTTGACAGATTCACATGGATAAGAACACATACACCATAAAATCTAAGGGTCATAAGGTTTCTCTCCGATTCATGAAAATGATGGTGAGGAAACACTTCCACCAAGTAGATTTGAAGCAGATGACAAAAGGTCTAAACAATTGAGACTATGATTACGGCATCCCTTTTCATAGTTCTGAAATTGTTTAGACACACATGCATGCTATCTAAGGAAAGGTGTATGATTTTGATAAAGTTTTATCAAAGCATCTCGTATCAGAAATCTGAACTTTGGTAAGAAAGTCAATAAAGTATTAATTTCTAGAAGTCCAGCTGATTTCTGAGTACATGTCAAAGCTAGTGGGAGCATAAGTGTTATGCTAATAATCATCATGTCAGTGGGATCATGATAATTATTGTTAGTGTTGCAAGTTAGCAATGTTAATTATAGAAAACAAAAGTTTCAATTCGTGAGGCTGCAGGGATTGAAAAAGTTGTTTTGCTATAATTAAGGGAGAGGATATACTTCATTTCAGTTCTAAAGGCTTAGATTGAGACCTTAATCATCTTTAGTCAAGAATATATATATGAATTTCATGTTGGATTGGTTCAACTTAAGGAAATTCTATATATTGCGTTCTCAAAATTCGATTATGATTACGACATCCCTCTTCATAGTCAAATTTTGAAAACATGGCAAATAAAAATATTGTAGCAAAAGACTGGTCTAGAATCATGTCTTTATGTGAGACATCATGAATCATGTACCATTTGCTTTGGGTACAAGATCGATTGCATGTGCTATAATATTTGTCATTTCTAAATTTTTCCAAATGCCCAGAGGCATTAAGAAAGGAAAAGGTCTAGAATTGGATATGACTAAAATGATTAAGCAATTGTCGAGGATAATCTGAGGTTTACCAAAGATTGGTTGCTCAGGGATAGTTGGAAGTATAGTGCTAATTTTGGAATGACCATATTGACATATTCTGAAAAGAGGCATCTCTTATTCAGAAGTGATAGTCAAAATGAGAATATGGAGTTGTCTCCATAGGTGGAATTTATCTGTGTAAGATTAGAAAACTTAATGCAAGAAGCATGTCCAAAGCAATGTACTTTGAATATGAGACTTAGTTTCCATGGAGTTGATCTCCATTGGAATACCTTATAATGACTGTTGACAAGTCTTTGTGACTTTGTACATATTCATTACAGGAGGGTCAGTGCATATAAGTTTAAAATCTAAACAGATTTCGATAAATGATAGGAATTTGAAATTCTCACATTTTTCGATAAGGATTTGGGAGTGTGAAATTAGAATCATTGAAATTATGTTCAATTGGTTTATTTCACAAAGTAAGGATCATAGACAAACATAGAGTGCATACTTGGTGTATGGCAAAGCTATTGTTTAAGAAAAACATAGTGTACATGCTTGGAGCATGGGACAACTAGTGTTTTTAATTCAAGTATAAAGTTGATAAAACCGAAACAATAAATAATGAGTAATCAGTATGGTGATAAATAAAAGTGTTTATTTATATTCATAGGGTTTGATACCATATTTGATTCATTTATTCTTGTGTTTCACTTTGCATGTTTTGACTTTCAGAATAACTAAGTCGTTCTTCCTGAATGATTAAGTTATTCAAACCATCCACAGTCGGTCATATGTTGGAAGTAGATATGAATCAAGACTGTCATGGGTTGGTTTGTAGAGGTCCAAGTTGGTGAACAAAGTGGTGCTACAACACTCATGAGTGCTCATAAGTTCTGAGTATTGGATTCAACCCGCGCTCATTTGAATCACTTCATGGATTTTATCATGAGTGATCATGAGACGATAATATCTTATATTCTTCAAACCTAGAGATATGAGTTGTTACTATGAGTTGGTTATACATTGATTGCACGAAAACGCATTTGGTAACTCGATGTTATAAAATGTGCCTTTGTGTATGATTCAAAAAGTAGTAGAACAAGCCATATGAGTCGAAGTTTATCCATTCCTTTTACCTTCGGGATAAAAGCGATATATGTGGGCCCCTCGATGATTTAGCGATGACACATGTGAGTGCTTGGCCAAGCCAGGACTGATTTGATTTGTTCAATCAGTCAGGCATTATAAATCGAAAATCGGGAAACAACAAATGGACAGAGAGAATGATTATAAACCATGTCTCAGTCCATATGATATCTAGAATGGAGGAATATATGAGCCCTTATCTAATGGACAAGTCATTAACAAGGTCAGAGTTCGACAGCGGCTTTAAGAGCTACGATTGCCAGTTAGGTTTTGAAGTCATACTCAATAATAGTTTTAGACTTATCCAAGTGGGAGACTGTTGGATTAATGTCTAAGTCCATAACTATATTTGGTATGTACTTGACCCGACCCGGCATGGTCCATTTGGGTTGCACTTCACCGGCACAATTTATATGGATAGTCTTTTGAGAATAGTATATTTATGATTTATATTAATATATTATAAGTTCTAATATATTAATATGGAATCATATTATTTAATTAGTACTGATCAAGAATTAATTTAGAATTAATTAAGTGATCAAAAAGAACTAATTAAATATGGACTCTTATATATATGGAATGGGCCAAGTTCATTTAGGTTGGGCTAAGCTTTCATGGATGGTCCATGGAGCTTTTAACCCATGGATCCTATGTAAATGAAAGGTCATGGGTATTAGGGTTTACATGGATGTAAACCTAATCCTCTATAATATATAAAGGGGTCCTTGGCTCACAAAATTGGCACACGTGTGTGAAAATAAGAGTGGGCCGATTTTAGTGTGCATACATATTCTCTCAAGTTCTTCTAAGGTGTTTTGGTGATTTGTGATTCCATTTGAGGCTTCTACACTATTGGGGCTAAGCTTTTTGTTGTCTCATGTTAACTATTGCTTAAAGCTTCATGTTGTTTTAATTCACTGTTAATCCCTCAACCCAAGAAACAAAGTACCAAACAAGATCATAAGACCATTCGGTGAGGGTCAAACGATGTCCATTTGAGCTGAAAATTTACAAGAGTCCTACCAACTCGTTGATCTTCGATCTCAGAAAAAATAAACTGATGTGGACATGTTTTGATATGACTTTTGGCCTCAAGAACAGAAGAGCAGGAGGCTGTCCAACAGCCTATCTTGGCAGCCCAAAATGCAATTAAAAAACCATCATCGTATTTTATTTGGGCAGGAAAGGAAAGATACGAATGAGCACAAATGTGAGTCCACTTTGGTGATTTATTCAGCAGCCCATTACAATTTAATTTGCCCATTTTTCTTGTGTGGGGTAGGGTAGAAATG
The DNA here is from genome assembly GCF_052849685.1 of Lactuca virosa. Classification (NCBI taxonomy): domain Eukaryota; kingdom Viridiplantae; phylum Streptophyta; class Magnoliopsida; order Asterales; family Asteraceae; genus Lactuca; species Lactuca virosa. Next base: position 76,726,995 of record NC_136432.1, on the reverse strand, counting down.
CACCAAGTAGAAGAAATAAATAGGCATCACATTTCATTTAAGCCAACACGAGCTAAGGGACGATACGCCTAGAGCTGAGAATGGGTCGACTTGTGTTGGATTTGGGTTCAATCCATTTATTAATTGGGTTGAAGATTTCAACCCAACCCAACTTGTTTATTTAAATGAGTTGATATTTTCAATCCAACTTAATCTTTCAGATAAATGGATTGTCACGGGGTTGACCTATTTACGTATTTATTAACCCAACCTATTAATAAATTGATTAAACCTGAGTTTACCCATTTACAATAAAGTAAGTAAATAAATTAACTAAAGTTTATACCATTTAAATTAGATCCAAACTTAAATAAAATTTCAAAATATGTCAAAAACACAATCCAAATTCACAAATACAAATAAATGTTCAAATAACATTAAAAATAATTAATTCAAAGTGATTTTAGAGATTGGCTACTGTTGTCGATGCCAAAAAAAAAAGATAGGAATTAAGATTGCATTTTTTTTAAAACATGAATAATAACACAACATTATAATTTATAAAGTAATACTTAGATTAATACATCGTAATATTTAAATAATTATTAAATTAAATATATATTAAAGTTAAATGGTTGGTGGGTTGAAAACAAATTGATAACTTTTACCCAACCCAACTTATTTAATTAAATGAGTTAGACGGGTTGACCCATTTAATTTAAATGGGTTGAAAATCTCAACCCAACCTGCTAATGTTGGGTTGGGTTGCTGGGTTGGGTCGATTTTTGCCAGCTCTAGATACGACAAATTTTTTGTGTCTTATATTTCTTTGCTTACTTTTATTTTTTGAACTTAAACAATATTATCATCGATATTTATATTATGATTTTATTGTCTCGTAATTAGTTATTTTTTTAAAGATTAGATTAGGTTAATTTCACTAGTACAAAAATGACCTACGGACACACCATAAAAGTGTGACCATATGCGTATAGTGACATTTTATTTTTTCACTGAAAGTGTGACGGAAGGTGACGCCATCGTATGGGTCTTATGGTCACTTTAAAATGTAGTGTCCGTATGATATGAAAAAATGTAGTCGTATTATAAAGGTGTGGCTATTGGGTAGGGAATTTTGTTGCTAAAATCAATCATTTTATCCAATATTGTGGCGTTAAACCGTCAGTAGACACATTTTTTAGTAATTGTAGTGACTGTTTATCAGCAACTGACGACATACATTTTGTTTCAATGTGGCGTTTTGCTAATAAACTGTCACCCAATTCAAAATTTATTAACACTATTGGGTATCTTTTGCAGACATGCAACTACGGTGAACATGACCATCTTCACTAAATGACCACAAATAATTAATTTCATAAGTGGCGATATGCAAATAATTAGTCACAAAAACAATATTTGATTGTAACTATTGCTCATACAACTGTCACATGAGTTTATTGTTAGTGTGGTCGTACCTATTATTTAGTCAATTGAAAGATTATTTATTGAGTTTTTAGTCACATTCATTTAAGAAAAATATGGTAAAGTGTTGTAATCAAGCATTTTGTCCAAAAATTGTGACTATAAACTCTTTATAGACGTACATACATTTTTTATAGTGACTACTGTTCATCTAACAACCACATGAATTTATTGTTAGTGAGATACTTTCAATTATTTAGTCATACATAATAAATTAAACCATGACATAACATTACTCATAGTCACAATAAATTTTTTTTATCACGACTATTGTTACTTGTAGTCACACATAATATAATTCAATTATCACTATTAAGTGCTTATAATCATTGTTTTTTTCTTTTATCAATACTATTATTATTTTTAGTCACACGCTTATATTTTAAAATGAAAATATACAATACAATGTAAACAAAAAACAAATTTTTATTAATAATAATTCAAAATTCTTACAACAAAACAAATCCAAAATTAAAAAAAAAACTAATGAAATATACACAAATATTAAACCTAAAAATAAAACTTCTATATTGTTTTCTTAATAACATTGATCCTTATCTTGCTTTATCTGATTTGTTGCCTTCGTCATTTCATTAAAAACTCAATCCATAAATACAAGCCTTCTATTGCCAAAGCTCATTCACCCAAGATTTGGCGTGTCATTAATTCCTGACATGACCACACCATGCCAGATTCCATAATGAATATCAAAAACATACAAAATAAGAACCTACAATTAAGAACTAATTGTTAGTCACTTTTACATGATTCATTTCACCAACAATGTCATAACTGCATAGACAAACTTAATATAATATCACTCATTAGACTTTTATCACCATGGAACGAAGATTAACATATAAAATAAAATCATGGGTACTCACTTTACACAAAAGAGAACCTTAAAGAGATAGCATAACAATCATGATCATGGCTAATAAGTGGTTTGAAACATTTATTCATGAGACTGAAACTAATTGAAGTGGTGGGGCATAAATATTTGAAAAAAATTGGCAACAAAATTCAAGACAAACCAAAAGAAGGATGGTTTCAAAAAACAGTCAATCAACATCTTCCAATTCAGTAAAATAAAGTCAATTATAGAGCTTGAAGCTCTAATACAATATCGACACAAAACTATATGTATTCTTATTCACAAAACATGTCATCAAATTAACATCATATCAATGATTGATGCTTAATTAGGAAAAAGAAATATCATTTATCTCATGTGTCAGAAACGCATACTACAAGGCTTTTTTCAAGAGAAAGCAAACAATGCATACTACATTCTTCAACTCCTAATGGGAACAAAAAGTAAGCACAATCAGAACTTTTATATTAGTAAAAGTTGATACACACCTTGCAAATGCTTACCAACCAAACTCTTCCTTTAGCTTTCTTTTATGCTCCATGATTAAGGAGAATGTTTGGTTGATGCCTCCTGTTTTGGCTGAGCATGAGAGCCTATGTAGATCCACCAACTATATATGCCTCAAAAAGTTGACTCCTAGAAAGCGGTGGGTGAGAGTGGACACCTATTAAGTTGCTATTTTATAGGCAACAACCTTATACCCCCCTTATAGATCGGCTTCGTGAATGAGGCGTACTAGCGGTAAGACGACTTGACGTTATACATATATATATTAGTAACTTATAATATTATAAAGTATAAGGGTTGAATTTTAACTTTTAAAATTATAAGGGTTGGAACTAAAGTTTTAATCAAGACTTTACATGTTCCAAAACTTGAGGGCAAGTTTTATAAACTTCCAAAACTCTTCATTTCTTATAACTTATGAATTAATTGAGTAATAAAAATGAAGACTCTTCATTTTTATAACTCTTGTGTTCTTTTAATGGCTTTAATAAAAGTGAGACTTTTGGTTTTCCATAACTTGAGGACAAGTTATGGACTACATTAAAACACATTATGATCATGAATTAAACTACCATGAAGGTTACAAACAATTCCTATGATCATCTAATCTTCATAAGTTCAAGAACATGAATATGAACACTTTCAAGAATCAAAAATTACACTTAAAAAAACTTGTAATTTTAATAATTGCCATTGTAAATGGATTAGCATAAACATTACACCATCTAAAACAAGCTTTAAAACATCAAAACAGTTTAGGGTAATGTTTCTAGTCCATTTCCAGCAACAAATGTGCAAACTTTCATACGAGCAGAAAACAGAAAAACGATTTTTTTTCAAGCTGTTTGCACACAAAAAAAAAAAACAACAAACGAACCTGGCTTTGATACCACTGATGGGTTTTGAGCATTCTAACACTTCCTAAGTGTACATGCAACCCTAATAACCTTGGATCTATGTTTGTCTAATTATCATGCAAAGTTGAATTCCAAGGTTATATTCCTATCTAGCATACATGGGGAACATTTTTAACTTAAATGAAAGATAGAATAACTTACCTTGTTGTTGATTATGATCCTTGAAACCTTGTGAGCCTAGCACCCCAAGTGTGATGCCTCAAATGCTTCACACAACACCAAAGGCAAAGGAGTAAACTTTGAGAGAATCTTACACTTGCAAAATCGGCTCTAGCCCTCTTGTTTCTTAGTGTCGCCAGTTTCGGGGAGTCCTTCTTGAAATGCCATGGTTGATTGCATTCGAAGCAACTTCGACTTCCTTCTGCAGCAGTGGTTGAGGCTGCGTTGTTTGGGCCCTTTCTATAGTACTTAGAGGTGTGATCTCTCAAGTTACAGATGCTACAGGCCATACAATTTCCGACTTGGTGGAAATTATACTTGGTACAGTGGGGTAAATTCCCAAAGTATGGATTTGAAGGAGCATGAGTGTTTGCGATTACGGCATACAAAGCCATAGGTTCTGGATTGGGTTTACGATGCTTGAAGTTTTCCTTTGACTTTCCATGGAACTTCCCTTTTTTACGCATAGCCTGGTTCTTTTCTACTTGTGGGGTCATGACACCCTGACAGATATATTGTTCAGTCAATTGATAGGTCAATTCCTTAGCACTGTCAAAGGTAGTGGGTCTGGATGCAATCACTGATGGCTTTTGAGCATACCAAGCAATCATATGTGTGCATGCAACCCTAAATAAGATCTATGTTTTCTCTAATTGAACATACAATATAAACAACAATGTATAAACCCTAGATCTCTATTACATAATAAAAATACACTATTAGGGTTATGAAACATACCTTTGATTGTTATGTAATAATAACAATCTTAATCCAAGCTTGAAAGACTTTGGTAGTAAGCGCCACATTGTCGCGCCTCTAATGGCTCACACCCAAACTGTAGCAACCAAGGAAAACTATAGAGAGAGAGAGAGAGAGGAGGGGAGAGGAGAATTTCGGCCTTAAGCCTCTTGGAAGAGTAAGTCACAAAATTCTAAACCTTAATGGGTTTATATAGGAGTCTAGGAAGGTGTTGGATAAGGCAAGTATCTCCAAGATAACCCTAATCCCTTAGCTTCCTCCCTAAGGTATCCAAGGCACCCGTAGATCCCATGGAAACCTTAGAAAGCATCTAGAATTCGTCTACCCCTTATGGGAGGTTCTAGAATTGCTCAATGCTCAATTGTTGAACATTATCACCTTTAGTCCTCCTACTTTTAATTAATCCAATTAATTTCTGATTAATTATTAATTAAATATTACAATTTCTAATTAAAATATTATTCTCATAATATATTAACAAATCATATATTTTGATTTCTAATTAATTTATTAAACAAATAATAAATTAATAAATCAATCTTATCTCTCTAAAAGTCATCATATTCAATTGCCAGGTTTGACGGCAACCCAAAAGGACTGTGCTACCATCAATTCAAGTTTATACCAATTATATTTAATGGTTTAGACACCTGATCCAACAGTCTCCCACTTGGATAAGTCTAATAACTATAACTGCCAGTATAACTACCGAATTGACTAGCAAATTGTAGCTACCAAAAGCCGTTGTGGAACTCTGACCCAGTCAGTTTAAATCAAATATTCCTCTGTTCTACAAGATATCGTAAGGACATGAGACATGGATTATAATCAATCTCATTGTCCAAGTTTTGTTTCTCGATTATCGATTTATGACGACTGATTTAGACTACCAATTGAACACATCAATTCAGTCCAGGCTTGGCCAAGCACTTTAGATGTCGACATCAAACCATCGAGGGGCCTACAGATATCGCTTTTTCCTGTTAGGGAAAAAGGAACGGGTAAACTTTGACTTATATGCTTGCACTATTCACTCATCAAATCACACACAACAATACATTTTATAACATCAAGTTACTAATGCGTTTACGTATTATCAATGCACAACCAACTCATAAACAACAACACATATATCTCCATTTCAAGAATATAAGATATTATTGTCTCAAAATTACTCGTGATAAAATCCATGAAGTAATTCTCTGAGTGTGGGTTTATCCAATACATAAAATCCCCATTTCCGAGTACTCATGAACATTGCAGCAAAACCATTGCTATGTCTAATATCCATAGACAATCTACAATTCAATTCATGATAGTCTTAATTCGCTACTTACTTCCAAAAGTACGAGCGACTGTGGTGTTTTGAGTAATCTAATTATTCGGGGAGTAAAACATGTTAAGTGAAACACAATAATAACCTAGTTAAACATGGTCTCAAAGTATTTAATATAAATAAAACTCTTATTATTTAATCACCATATTAATTAGACTTTATTAATTGTATAATGTTTCAAGTAATCAACTAAGCACTTGAATTAAAAATCAGTCATGCCATGTTATACACATGCATACTATCTCTCTCTATGGTCCTTCCTTCATGAACATATCGATCAGATATTATTCCAATGATGCTCATTTCACAATTTGTTACTACTAAATGTGATAGAGTTCAACCTTACATGCAATATCCTTTTGTGATGTTGAGGATTTAAAGTCACAGAGACTTTGCCAACGATATTACAAAATGTTCCATTGAAACAATTCCATGGTAACAAAGTCTCAAATTCAAGATATACTCCTTGAACATCTTCCTTGCATTAAAGTTTCTAACTCATGTGTAGATTCTAATAATCAACTCCTACTTATGGAAAAATTTCCATATTCCCATATTACCGTCAATTGTTGATCAAGAATCATCCCAATCAAAAACATGTCACTATGGTCCTTCCAACCAATACTATACTTCCAACTGTCCACAAGCAATCAATCATTTGGTACAACCTCAAATTGTTCTTGACAGTTGTTCAAATTTATTCACAAAAAGTTCTAATCCTTTTTCCCTCTCAATGTCCAGGGCATTTGGAAAAATCAGAAGAAGTGAATGTTATAGCATATGTAATCAAACCTATATCTGAAGCATATGAGACTTGATTCATAATGTCTTACATAGAGACCTGATATCTGTTCAGTCTCTTGCTAATAATATTTCCACATATCGAATTTCATATGTTGAACCAATTCAACACGATATTCATATATATCCAAGACTAATTTTTATTAAAACTTCAATCTAAACTTATAGATTTGAAATGAATTGTGAGTGCCCTCTCCTTTAAATCTTTTCTGGGGCAAAACAATTTCCAAACATTGATACTTGCAAAATTGTAACTTTGTTTCCTACAAATAGTATTGCCAACTTGCAACACTTAACATAATAACTATGCTCTCACTGGCATAACAAGTATGCTCCCACTCGCTTTGACATGTATCCAAAAATCAACTGGACTTCTAGAAATCAATATTTCTCTACTTTCTTACTAAAGTGCAAATTTATGATACATTATGCTTCGATAAGTCTTCAACCAGACTTCTCAAGCTCATACACCTTTCATTAGATAACATATGTGTACCCTTTTAGAACTTATATATATATATATATATATATATATATATATATATATATATATATATAAGTCCCGAACGTTCAAACTATTTCTTTCCAATTCTCACAATTCGAACTATGAAAAGGGATGTTGTAATCATATTGCGAATTTGCGAATTTGAGGATGGTTTGTGAGGTCCTTAAATCGGAAGGTGTAAGCAATCACTTCCAATCCTCTCATGGTAAGGTTCCAAATTATAGAGAGTGATCGGTTCTAGAATTCCTATATATTTACAATTTATAGAGAGAAAAATGAAATCCTACCTATTTCAAACGATAGAGAGAGAAGTTTGCAGACTATTGAATGATTGATTAGGAACTATGGGTTTCTTTGTTACAATGGTAGAGGAGTTATTGGTTCTTTATTTAACTTTGGGTTTGGGCTAACTAGGAATATACGAATGTTATCCCAGATTTTCAAGTATTTTTAAAATGTATACATTGTTTTGGGGTTGGTATAAGGTTTCTAAGGTACTAGGTTTCTGTAGTGAATCTTGATAACATCCTTCACTCTCTAGAACTTTCAACCATAGTAGTGTGTCAAACTCCTTGCTCAAGGTTGGTTGTGCACCGACCCGACGATAAATAACATAGGCGCACGTTCCAGGTTTATTTATGGTATGACCTATATACAGTACTAACCTTAGTTGAGGCGTTTGACCTAAAGGGTTGAGTTAGTAGTGTTAGTTGGAGGCATGTTAGAGTTTTATTAAGTGTTCTTGTCGCGAGTTAGAGTATATATAACTCTTATATATTATTTTTAGTGGGGCTTGCAGTATTATTAAATTTTTTTATGTACTCCAAGACTACCAAGTACAGACGAGGGCTAGATAGGAAACACTGGAGTGCAGGACCATTTTGGCAATTAAGCCATTCTGAAATCCAACAACCCTATGCGGGGAAAAAGTATTGTACTTAATAATAATAATAGTTTTATTTAGAAGCTAGTTTTTATTGTTGTATTGCCCTTTCGAGGATACGAGTTCTCTATAACCAATTTAGCTCTAATACCAATCTGTCACACCCTCGGCCGAGGCGGTGGAACATACCTACCTGTGCGACTAAGTTCATGGATCACATGTAAATTAAATATATAGCACAATTACAACAATAAACAATATAGCATTCGTGTTCCATCTTGATATTTGAATACAATGTTTTTACAAATAAAAATATTACATAAATTTCCTTAAAAGATAGGCATATAATACAACAACAAGTAAAATAGGTCAACTGTAATCGAGTCCATCTTGAATATCTGTTTAGTGATTTCCAGTGAATACATGTAGTTTTGAGGGTCAACACAATGTTAGTGAGTGTCACACCCCCAAACCAGGATGGCGGAAACATTCGGGGTGGGTGACTTCACGTAGTATCATAACAGTTGAATATTGTAAAGAAAGTAAACACAACCATCATAAATATAATAAAAACTTACATTGTTGCGAGTAATACATGTTTCAAAACAATATTACAAATATGATGATTTTAAAATGTATTGATAATAGACGCCTTAGTGTTCCTTCTCCAAACGCTGATGGTTACCTGTATTACTGATTCCCTGAGAAATACAAGTAGTTTTGAAAAAGTGTCAACAATTAAGTTGGTGAGTTCATAAGCGTTTTTGTACTGAAAACTGGTATGCTCTTTAGTAAAAATAACTGAACGTGTTTTTCCAGAAAATCCAATATTTTCTACGTATAGTCCGAAAAAGTTCCAAAGACTGGCATTGTAATAGTATCTTTCGTGCTCAAATGATGAAAGTGTATTTATGCTCAAATAATGTATTTACTTAATGCACCAAATAGTCTCGTAAATCAAACTTGTTTTAATACTTCCGTGTGAGTTTTATAACCATGCTATTGACCCAGACTGCCTGTAACAACGTTCTTCAGGCGTTGTAGTGTTATGACGTTTGTCACCCCAGACCTGCCGGTCTAACTGTAGCTAACAGTTTAGGTGCGGGATTGTCAATCCCGTATAGATCTATACACAAGTATCACGCTCTCCCTCCAAGAGATTATGGTTTATAATACAGGACTTGAAATGCATACTCGAAAGTACGTTGAAGACGAGTGTCTCACAAAACTTAGTATCAAAAGATTTACGAACAGAAAAGTCTATATTTCATGTAGATAAAAGTATTTCATTTTTACAGTGTTTATATAAGGATGTAATGAATAACTCGTAAACTATACCCATTATAGTTATTTGAAAGCGTGTTCCATTTGACAACATAAACTTGGTGTAATATCAACTTTGCATGTGAAGTGTAACATTAGTATTAATGTTGTTTAACATCCATAACAAAAACCTAGATTAGTAGGTGAAAATATTTCTAACGACGTGTATTTTAAGTATGAGTTTATCTCGTGTTTCACTTGTATTCCCCCCCCCTAAAACATGAAAAAGACGTGAAAATGTAGGGGTATGAACTCACCTGGAAAGTGTGATGATTCGAAGAAAACGAGATTTTTCCTCGGGCGGCACCTCGACCGGAAAGTGGTGAGATTCTCGGGAATCTCGGGGCTTCGGACCTTCGTCGGGGCTGAGGTATGAAACCGGGAAGTCGGGATCGTCTCGGGATGCTAAATGTGGAGTAAGAATGAGAGAGAGGGAGGAAATGGGCATGGAAAGTCGGAGGTCTCGCATCCTATTTATAGATGAGGAACACTGCCCTCGTACGCTGGGCGTACTCCGAAGTACGCGGGGCGTACGTCAGCGATGATGTCACGGTCTCCGGTCTTCAGATGGGATGGCAGTAGAGTTGTAGGAGCGACGTGGCCGATCCGAGGCCCTTCATTCAGTACGCTGGGCGTACTCCGAAGTACGTTGGGCGTACTCCGAAGTACGCTGGGCGTACTCCTTCGGATAAGCTTCGTAATGCGTGCCAAAAACTTCAAAAATGCATAACTTTCGCATACGAGCTCCGTTTTTGACGTTCTTTATATCCACGCAAAGGTAAGAAATTACTCTACAACTTTCATTTAGACTTCGTCGGAAAATTTTGACTTTATTTTTAATTATATTTTATTTAATAGGCCGGGACACGATAATTCCGTTAAAAATCCATAACTTCTTTATCCGACGTCCGTTTTCATCTGTCTTTTTACCATTGTGCTACTATTGTAGAGACCTTGAACTCTCGTTTAGGTTGCGTCGGCTAAAAATCGCTCGATCTTTATTCCGAATTTTTAGCTGTGTACCGCTGTTCCGAAACTTAGAAAAATCATAACTTCCTCATACGAAGTCAGATTTGGGCGTTCTTTTTATGTAAGTTCACCGTTTAACGTAAACTACAACTTTTGTTTAGATACCTTTGGCTGAAAAACATTTTATTGAAGTTTCACTTTTTACGTTTAGTAGTGTTTTACGGGGTGTGTCGTGGATTTTCGATTGGTCATAACTCCTTCGTTATAACTCGGATTTGAGTGTTCTTTACGTTTTTGGAAACCTTGGCACGATATTTAACACTTTATGCATCCCAATTAAGATTTTAGAACACTTCATTTTTGACGCTAATTTCGTTGATTACAAATAGTTCATTATATTTGACTTTTTGAATGTTACATTGACTTGAAAAATATCGGGTTGTCACATCATCCCCCTGTTAGAGGGAATTTCATCCCGAAATTTAATCTAGGACAGAGTTTATTGATTAGGAAAAAGATGTGGGTATTTTTGTCTCATTTGATCCTCGCGTTCCCAGGTGTATTCAGGTCCTCGCTTGGCGTTCCAACGGACCTTCACAATGGGTATGCGACTTTGTTTAGTCCTTTTAATTTGCCGATCCATGATCTCTACTGGTTCTTCTATGAATTGGAGATTCTCGTTGATTTCAATTTCGTCCAGAGGGATAATGAGGGTCTCATCGGACAAGCACTTCCTTGGGTTTAGTTTCCCACGCTTTCTGAAACGTATTAATCCCTTCCAGGGTGAGACTTTTAGTAGTACTCGGTCTCCAACCTGGAATTCCAAAGGTTTCCTTCTTTTATCCGCATAACTCTTTTGTCTGTCTCTTGAAGTCTTCAGTCGCTCCCGGATTTGAACAATCTTCTCCGTAGTTTCACTTATGATTTCTGGTCCAGTGAGAGTGCTGTCGGTTGCTTGTCCTCTTGCTAGTTGTGTGTCACCCACTTCAGCCCAGCACAGAGGTGATCTGCACTTACGGCCGTAGAGGGCTTCAAATGGGGCAACCTTGATGCTAGTGTGATAGATATTGTTGTACGAGAACTCGACCAATGGTAAATGGGTGTCCCACGCCTTAGCAAAATCGATCACACAAGCTCTTAGCATATCTTCCAAGGTTTGAATGGTTCTCTCACTCAGACCGTCGGTCTGTGGGTGATAAGCGGTACTCATGTCTAACCTTGTTCCTAGAGATTTTTGTAGTGACTGCCAGAACCTCGAGGTGAATCTACTATCGCGGTCCGAGATAATGGATGTTGGCACACCATGCAGTCGTACAATCTCCCTGATGTATGTTCTGGTTAGTTTCTCTAGTTTATCTTTTTCTTTGATTGGTAGGAAGTGCGCGGATTTGGTTAGCCTGTCGACGATCACCCAGATGGTGTCGATTCCGCTTTTCGTCTTGGGTAACTTGGTTATAAAGTCCATGGTTATCCGCTCCCACTTCCACTCGGGTATTTCTGTTTGTTGCAACAATCCCAAAGGCTTTTGGTATTCCACCTTGACCTTGGCGCAAGTCAAACATTTGCCTACATAGGTAGCTATTTCAGCTTTCATGTTCGGCCACCAATACAAATTCGTGAGGTCTAAGTACATCTTGTCTGAGCCGGGATGTACGGAGTAGCGAGTTTTATGAGCTTCGTTCATGACAACATGCCTGAATCCACCAAATTTTGGTGTCCAGATCCGGTTCCTGAGACAACGAACTCCGTCATCCCTGACTTCAAGGTTTTTGTCCATTGCTCTCAATGCTTCACCTGTCGCGCTCTCTGGCCTCAAGGATTCTTCTTGCGCTTCTTTGATTTGCGCGGACATGTGTGAGTGGATGGTCATTGTTAAGGATTTCACTCGGTGGCCCGAGTATTCCTTTCGGCTGAGTGCATCGGCTACTACATTAGCTTTACCGGGATGATAACGGATTTTGCATTCGTAATCGTTTAGCAGTTCTACCCACCGCCTTTGTCTCATGTTGAGTTCCTTTTGACTGAGGATGTGTTGAAGGCTTTTATGATCGGTGAAGATTGTACATTTCGTGCAGTAGAGATAGTGCCTTCAGATCTTAAGGGCGAAAACAACGGCTCCTAGTTCGAGGTCGTGCGTGGTATAATTAACTTCGTGCGTCTTCAGTTGTCTTGAGGCGTAGGCGATGACCTTCCCTCGTTGCATCAGGACACATCCCAGTCCTTGGTTTGAGGCGTCACAGTAGACCACGAAGTCTTCTGTTCCTTCTGGCAAAGATAATATAGGTGCACTACATAGGGCTCGCTTTAGTGTTTGGAATGCAACGTCTTGTTTCTCTCCCCAGCTGAAGGTTACACCCTTCTGAGTCAGGGTGGTAAGTGGCTTAGCAATCTTTGAGAAGTTTTGTATGAACCTTCGGTAATACCCGGCGAGGCCCAAGAATTGTTGGATTTCCGTGGGAGTCCTTGGACTTGTCCAGTTCTCGATTGCCTTGATCTTGGAAGGGTCCACGTGTATCCCCTCCTTGCTGACCACGTGACCTAGGAAATCTACTTTCCGATTCCAAAACTCGCACTTTGAGAATTTTGCGTAAAGCTCCTCTGTCCTTAATGTTTCTAAGACTTGTCGGAGATGTTGGCTATGTTCCTCCTTGCTCCTTGAATAGATGAATATATCATCTATGAAAACGATTACAAATTTGTCCAGGAAAGGTCGACATACTCGGTTCATCAAGTCCATGAACACTTGTGGTGCATTTGTTAAACCAAAGGGCATCACCACAAACTCGTAGTGACCATAGCGAGTTCGGAATGCCGTTTTGGGAATGTCTCCTTCCAGAACTCGTAGTTGGTGATACCCCGAACTTAAATCGATCTTCGAGAAGTAGCTCGCTCCTTATAGTTGGTCGAACAGATCGTCTATGCGCGGTAAGGGATATCGGTTCTTGATCGTGAGTTTGTTAAGTTCCCGGTAATCAATGCACATGCGAAAAGATCTGTCCTTCTTCTTTACGAACAGAACTGGTGCTCCCCAAGGTGAGAAGCTCGGCCTGATGAATCCCTTGCTTAGAAGTTCGTTCAGCTGGCTGGATAACTCCTGCATTTCAGCCGGTGCTAGACGGTACGGCGATTTTGCTACTGGGGTAGCTCCGGGAATCAAGTCGATCCTGAACTCGACTTGACGTTCTGGTGGGACTCCTGGAAGATCTTCAGGGAAAATGTCGGGGAAATTGCAGACTTCCGGAATGTCCTTAATGTCCTTCACTTCTCGTTTCTTGTCTACCACGTGGGCTAGAAAGGCATGATATTCCTTGCGAAGGTATTTTTGGGCTTTGACGCATGAGATGATTTGCAAATTTGCACTGGGTTTGTCACCGTAAATGACAAGAGTTTTGCCGCTTGGCAGATTGAGGCGAACGGCCCTTTCGTGACAAAGTATATCGGCATGGTGAAGGCTTAACCAGTCCATACCGATGATGACATCAAAACTTCTTATAGTAATCGGCATAAGGTTGATTTGGAACGAGTGTTCATTTAAATTTAACGTACAGCCTATGTACACGTCGTTTGTGCTTTCCGTTTTACCGTTTGCCATTTCTACCGTGAATATTTTATTGAGTGCTTGGGGTTTTCGATTAAGTAAATGTTTGAATTTATGACTCACGAAACTTCTCTCCGCCCCACAGTCAAAGAGTATACATGCATATATGTCGTTGAGGAGAAACATACCCGTAACCACTGTGGGATCGGCTATTGCCTCGTTCTGCCCTATTGCCAGCACTCTTCCTACACCGCCCGCATTCTTTGCCTTAGGGCAATCCCTCTTGAAGTGCACAGTTTCCCCACACCCATAACATGCCTGGCTTACTCCAATACCAGGAACTTGGGTGATTGGTCGCGCCGGTGCCTTACAGAAACGGGCAGTATGCCCTTTCTTGTCGCAGTTTTTACAGTGCATATCCCGTCAATTACCGTGGTGATGGTAATTGCATTTGTAGCACTTTGGCAGATTCCCAGCATATTGTTTTGTCGGCGCGGGGGTAGCGGGAACAGCGGTGGGGGTTGTGGCGGCATGGACCGCCACCATTTGTTTCTTTGAAGGTTCTTGCGAAGCTTGACCTTTCCTCTTGTTCCAAAACTTCTTCTTGTTGTTGTTGTTGGCATTGCTGTTGCTGTTGTTGCTTCCTTTTGTTGGTTCCGAAACGACGGTCGCGAGATCTTGGCAGACCCCATGATCGACGAGAGATTGTGCCAGTTCCTTGGCGCTGTCGAACGTCGTGGGTTTGGAAGCTAGCACACTTCCTCGAAGCTGAGGCGACAGCCCCCAGATATACCTTTCCACCTTTTGGCTTTCCAGAATCATCATTCCTGGGTAAAGTATTGTCAAATCACTGAACCTATTCGTATAGCTTGTGATGTCCGAGCCTACCATCGTAAGGCCCCAAAGCTCCTGCTCGAGCTTCTGAATCTCGCCCCTTGGGCAGTACTCTCGTAGTAGCATCCGTTTCAGGTTCTCCCAACCCATTGAGTTTGCCACCAATAGAGTTAGTGACTTGACGTGGCCATTCTACCACGTTAGGGCTCGCTCGGAGAAAGTACAGGTGGCAAATTTTACTTTGCTTTCCTCGGGGCATGAGCATATCTCGAACACGGCTTCTGTTTTGTCTATCCATTGGGATAGAGTCATCACTCCCCCAGTTCCATTAACGGGGATGGGTTTGCTGTTGGAGAAGTCCTTATAGGTACATTCCCCGGAACGACCATGGTTTTGACCATTAGTAGAGCTATTTATTCCTCCTCCTGATCCGTTGTTACTTATTTGTGCCATTGCTACGGTTACGGCAGCTGTTACAGCAGCCTGAAAGGTAGCAGCATCCATTGATGGAGGGGGTGGTGGAGGTGGTGCTGGTGCTCCGTTTGTATTGAAACGTCGGGGATTTCTCCTTGGTGGCATGATTCTGCCACAAGTTAAGAGACGAATTCTTGATAAGTCATTAGAAATGATTATGGAAGGTTTTAGTATTATCAGTTTTAGTTCTGAACATTTCTGGTTTTCGCATGTCAATGGAAACTTTCAAAAATAAGTATATGATGAATTTGATGGAATACTCAAGGAAATAATAGATGCGTGTCAATTTCATTGATATTAGTACATGATACAACGATCAGGAAAATTTGACCTTATATTGGTCTAGGGTACATCAATGAAAATGGGAAAATTTGACCGCATTCCGACCCCCGAACTGCGTTCTTGCAATTCGTCGGGTTTACATTCCTAAAGGAAAGAGTAGCACCAACACTTATTTAATAGGTATATACATAGCGCCTGAAGTACGCGCTCTACTCTGAGCGGGTGGCATGCTGCGGACCATGGTATGTGGTTGTGGAAGCCTTAGCTCGGGCTACTTGACGTTCAGCCTCGATGACGCGCCTCTCCATTGCGGCTTGGCTCCTACGGAGCTCCCTCACTTCGTTTCTAGTAGCAGTGATGTCCTTCTGCAGAGAAAAGGTGTGCTTTATTGTTCGCTCATGCTCTTCGTCCAGACGACGAAGACGTACCGCGGCGACAGCAGCGGTGGCCCCAACGTCCAAGATTTGGTTGGCATTTGCTCTTGCTTGCTCGCCTTGGTTGGCAGTGCGTCGGACCATGACAGGGAGTGCCCTGTCAGCTGAACCCCCGTTGCGGAGGTTATAAAAGCCTCGGGCCATGCCGTAGGGTGGGTGTTGCCCTTGTTCCCTGCTCCATCGCTTCAGATCCACAACCCAGCGGGGCGCCGGGCCCTGAAAGTTCCTTGGGGGATTTGCTGCTCCTCGGGGAGGATTGTAGATCTCAGGCTCCGAGTCTGTGCTCCCACCATCTCCTTCCTCTTCTGTATCTTCGTCTGGGTCTTCCTCAGGATCCTCTTCGGATTCTTCTTCGGGTTCTTCCTCGGGAATTTCCTCTTCGGAATCCTCTTCTGGGTCGTCCTCAATCCAGCCTCTATTACCCTGGTTAGGGTAGTAGGGATACCCGGGAATGTGAAAACCTGCCATTTCGTCTGATCGAGAATAGGGGCAAGAGAATTAAATATAAAATTCGGGAGTAAGAAGGAAAATTTTCGATGAGGATAATTTTATTCGACGATTTCTATTTCTAGTTAAATACCGAGGTTTGCCCGATTATAACAGTTCTTTTAGTTTTTACCAAATACTCCAATAGTATTTCAAATTTGTGAGTTTGATTCTAGTATTTAATTTGGTAAGTTTTCGACTTGCTGCTTACTACGACCATTCCTCGACATACGTTGGTCACATCTAGGATAAATATAGTTGATCAGGCTATATTCATCCTTGATCTGATTACATATCCCGAGGCCTAGTCGTAGCGTCACAACTTGTCTTAAAACTTTTTATAAAATCTTTGCTATGATACCAGACCGATGTATGCGTGCACTTATACTTTTATATATATAAAAAAATATATCATTTTAATTTATTAAAAGTGTCGTTTATGAAAACGTTTTGTCAGAGGGTTTTTGGTCCCTTTGCATTTATAGTTTGTATATCTTATGTGGTTCGATATACTTAGTTCACTATAAACAATGCTCTGATACCAATCTGTCACACCCCCAAACCAGGATAGCAGAAACATTCGGGGTGGGTGACTTCACGTAGTATCATAACAGTTGAATATTGTAAAGAAAGTAAGCACAACCATTATAAATATAATAAACTTACATTGTTGCGAGTAATACATGTTTCAAAAGAATATTACAAATATGATGATTTTAAAATGTATTGATAATAGACGCCTTAGCGTTCCTTCTCCAAACGCTGATGGTTACCTGTATTACTGATTCCCTGAGAAATACAAGTAGTTTTGAAAAAGTGTCAACAATTAAGTTGGTGAGTTCATAAGCATTTTTGTACTGAAAACTGGTATGCTCTTTAGTAAAAATAACTGAACGTGTTTTTCCAGAAAATCCATGATTTTCTACGTATAGTCCGAAAAAGTTCCAAAGACTGGCATTGTAATAGTATCTTTCGTGCTCAAATGATGAAAGTGTATTTATGCTCAAATAATGTATTTACTGAATGCACCAAATAGTCTCGTAAATCAAACTTGTTTTAATACTTCCGTGTGAGTTTTATAACCATGCTATTGACCCAGACTGCCTGTAACAACGTTCTTCAGGCGTTGTAGTGTTATGACGTTTGTCACCCCAGACCTGCCGGTCTAACTGTAGCTAACAGTTTAGGTGCGGGATTATCAATCCCGTATAGATCTATACACAAGCATCACGCTCTCCCTCAAAGAGATTATGGTTTATAATACAGGACTTGAAATGCATACTCGAAAGTACGTTGAAGACGAGTGTCTCACAAAACTTAGTATCAAAAGATTTACGAACAGAAAAGTCTATATTTCATGTAGATAAAAGTATTTCATTTTTACAATGTTTATATAAGGATGTAATGAATAACTCGTAAACTATACCCATTATAGTTATTTGAAAGCGTGTTCCATTTGACAACATAAACTTGGTGTAATATCAACTTTGCATGTGAAGTGTAACATTAGTATTAATGTTGTTCAACATCCATAACAAAAACCTAGATTAGTAGGTGAAAACATTTCTAACGACGTGTATTTTAAGTATGAGTTTATCTCGTGTTTCACTTGTATTCCCCCCCCCTAAAACATGAAAAAGACGTGAAAATGTAGGGGTATGAACTCACCTGGAAAGTGTGATGATTCGAAGAAAACGAGATTTTTCCTCGGGCGGCACCTCGACCGGAAAGCGGTGAGATTCTCGGGAATCTCGGGGCTTCGGACCTTCGTCGGGGCTGAGGTATGAAACCGAGAAGTCGAGATCGTCTCGGGATGCTAAATGTGGAGTAAGAATGAGAGAGAGGGAGGAAATGGGCAAGGAAAGTCGGAGGTCTTGCATCCTATTTATAGGTGAGGAACACTGCCCTCGTACGCTGGGCGTACTCCGAAGTATGCGGGGCGTACGTCAGCGATGATGTCACGGTCTTGTTGGATAAGGTGTCTAAGTCCATAACTATTTCTGGTATGTACTTGGCCCGACCCGGCATGGTCCATTTGGGTTGCATGGCACCATGCAATTGGATAAACTAAAATGAGAGAAATAACACTTATGGTTTATTAATATATTATAAGTTCTAATATATTAATAATATTATTTAATTAGTTTGATCAAGAATTAATTTAGAATTAATTAAGTGATCAAAAGATAACTAATTAAATATATGGGTAGATTATGTAAATCTTCCATATCTTATATAGTGGGCTAAGAGGCTCTATGGATTATCAAGTTGGGTTCCACCCATAGGATGCTCCATGGATGCTCCATGGGAGTTACAAACCCATGGGTCATGGAAATGAAGAGTCATGACACATTAGGGTTTACATGGTGTAACCCTAGATGTGTCAACACTATATAAGAAACCCATTCTCCACCAAAATCGGCTACACATAAGAAACAAGAGGGCTAGGCCGATTTTAGAAGTGTGTATTCTCTCTAAAGTCATTCCAAAAGCATTTGGTGTTGTGTGAAGCATTTGAGGCATCACACTTGGGGTGCTAGGCTCACAAGGTTTCAAGGATCATAAGCAACAACAAGGTAAGTTATTCTATCTTTCATGCAAGTTAAAATTTGTTCCCCATGTATGCTAGATAGGAATATAACCTTGGAATTCAACTTTGCATGATAATTAGACAAACATAGATCCAAGGTTATTAGGGTTGCATGTACACTTAGGAAGTGTTAGAATGCTCAAAACCCATCAGTGGTATCAGAGCCAGGTTCGTTTGTTGTTTTTATTTTTATTTTTGTGTGCAAACAGCTTGAAAAAAAATCGTTTTTCTGTTTTCTGCTCGTATGAAAGTTTGCACATTTGTTGCTGGAAATGGACTAGAAACATTACCCTAAACTGTTTTGATGTTTTAAAGCTTGTTTTAGATGGTGTAATGTTTATGCTAATCCATTTACAATGGCAATTATTAAAATTACAAGTTTTTTTTAAGTGTAATTTTTGATTCTTGAAAGTGTTCATATTCATGTTCTTGAACTTATGAAGATTAGATGATCATAGGAATTGTTTGTAACCTTCATGGTAGTTTAATTCATGATCATAATGTGTTTTAATGGAGTCCATAACTTGTCCTCAAGTTATGGAAAACCAAAAGTCTCACTTTTATTAAAGCCATTAAAAGAACACAAGAGTTATAAAAATGAAGAGTCTTCATTTTTATTACTCAATTAATTCATAAGTTATAAGAAATGAAAAGTTTTGGAAGTTTACAAAACTTGCCCTCAAGTTTGGAACATGTAAAGTCTTGATTAAAACTTTAGTTCCAACCCTTATAATTTTAAAAGTTAAAATTCAACCCTTATACTTTATAGTATTATAAGTTACTAATATATATATGTATAACGTCAAGTCGTCTTACCGCTAGTACGCCTCACTCACGAAGTTGGTCTATAAGGGGGGTATAAGGTTGTTGACTATAAAATGACAACTTAATGGGTTTTCACTCTCACCCACCGCTTCCTTGATCTGTGGAGGGTCGTTAGCCGAACGGGTAAGACAAGGACTTATAAATTCTCATTAAAAGTATGATGAATATTATAAAGTAACTAAATGCTTTTATTAAATTCCCAATCTTAGTTACTTTAGGAAAATATGAATAAGGTGCTAATCCATGAAATTACACTTTACACTTTGTTTAAGTCGTTGGTGGAGCGTGTGTGGTTAACCGGCACACTAACTTGGACTTAACAAGGTAGGTAAAGGGTGACTTAAGGTTTACCATAGCATCGGTGGAGCGTGTGTGGTTTACCGGCACATCAATTGAGTGATAAACCGTGAGGGTACCAAGTGATTTGCATTGTTACTTCACACCTCGTTTTGTGATCCTCGGTATCCCAGTCACAAAACTTGGAGGGCACACTCGAGATTGAAACATGCCTTTGAAAAGTTCATTGAATCTCAAAAGAATCTAGGAATTTCTAAGAACCAATTAAAAACCTAATATTTATATTTCGTTTTTCATGGTGGAAATTGGTGAATCGTCATTCACCTACCTTTCAAATATGTTATAGCTTGGATTACGGCATACCTCTTCTAAGTTATAATATATTGTGATTGGATCCTAGCCTTAATATTACATTTGGGTGTTTTATTAAGGACTCTCTTAATATCTAAACTAATCTTGTTCTCTTCTTTCAGATGTCTTCAAACAATGCTGCTTCTGGCTCTAATCCTAATGGCTCCTTTACCCTTATGAACTTGTGTGGGAAAGTCACTTTTGATGGATCCAACTTCAATGAATGGATCAGAAACATCAGGATGATTACCCGCTACGAGGACAAAGAATATGTCCTTGACAAGGAGCTTAAGGAGATTGATGAGACCACTGCAACTCCCCAGGAGATCGCTGACTTCCGGACACATGAAAGGGATGCTACAAAAGTGGCATGCATCATGTTGGCCACCATGACAGCGGAACTCCAAAAGTCCTATGAGGACTTCTACCCTTTTGAAATGCACCTAGATCTGATGGAAAGATACCATCAAAGTGCACGACAAGAGAGGTATGAAATCATATGCTCTATCATAACAACCATGATGAAGGACGGGGAATCCGTCACGAGCCACATGCAGAAAATGCAAAGGTATGTGGATCGGTTGCTGAAGCTTAATGTGAACTTCCCTGAGGAGCTTGCAATAGATATCATTTTGCACTCCTTACCATCGTGCTATGATCAATTCCGCATGACATATCACATGAATAAGGAAGAGGTCACACTCAGCAAACTTCAGGGACTCCTCAAGACCGCAGAAACAGGTCTTAAGGGTAAGTCGGTTGTTAACACTCCTACTCCAAACTCCGCCCCGGTTTTGGCAATCGGGAAAGGTAGAGGGAAGAAGAGGAAGAGCTCTTCGAAGGGTACCAAGGCTAGGACCCTTGATGGCTCTTCTTCAAGTGGAACCAAGAAAGGTTTTGTCACTCCTTCTTCTGACCCTAAAGAGGCTGAATGCTTCTATTGCCATGAAAAATCACATTGGAAGCGGAACTGCCCAAAGTACCAGCAAGATGTGAAGGATGGGAAAGTTAAACCCAACCATGCAGGTATTTTCACTATCTTATCTAATAACTCACCCCATTCTAACTCTTGGGTCTTTGATACCGGTTGTGGTATTCATATATGTTCTGATTTGCAGGGACTAAGAAGAAGTGAGAATGTGGAGCATGGAAGAATAAACTTAATCATGGGGAATAGGAAAGCTTTACTTGTCACCAAGATTGGAGTTTATACTTTATCGCTAAGTAGTGGGTTTAGTTTAGATTTGAATAAATGTTGTTATTCGCCAGAAATGGCAAGAAATATTATTTCCTTTCATGCATTGTATAAACAAGGTTTCACCTTTTCATTTGATAATGAAGTTGGTTCGATTAATGCTTTCTTTAATAATGTTCTTTATTTTAAAGCATTACCTTGTGATGGTGTGTATGAAACTGTATCTGTGGTTGATAACTTAGGAAATAATGTATTGTGTAATGATTCTGTTAATGAGAATAACTTGGATAAAGCATCATTATGGCATTGTCGTCTTGGACATATAAGCAAGAAACGCATAGGCCAACTCCAAAAGGATGGAGTATTGGAGTCATTTGACCTAAAGTAAGATGATAGTTGCGAATCATGCTTACTTGGAAAAATGACAAAGTCACCCTTCACAGGTTCTTGTGAGAGGGGTGAAGGTTTGTTGGATCTTATACACACGGATGTGTGTGGGCCCTTCAAACATGCCACAAGGGATGCTAATCGTTATTATTTGACTTTTACTGATGATTACAGTAGATATGGATATGTCTACTTAATCAAGCATAAGTCAGAGACTTTTGAGAGGTTTAAAGAGTTTAAACAGGAAGTCGAGAATCAATTGGGCAGGAACATTAAGATGCTTCGATCCGATCGAGGTGGTGAGTATCTTAGTTCAGAGTTCCTCGACTATCTTAGGGAATGTGGGATTGTCTCACAATTGACACCTCCCAGGACACCGCAGTTGAATGGTGTAGCTGAGAGGCGTAATCGAACCTTGTTGGATATGGTTCGTTCCATGATGAGTCGAGCTTCGCTACCAATCTCATTTTGGGGGTATGCCTTAGAGACTGCCGCCCATATCCTTAATCTAGTTCCCACAAAGAAAGTTGCCAAAACTCCTCATGAGATGTGGACTGGTAAAGTACCCAAACTAGACCACATTAAGATTTGGGGTTGCGAGGCTTTCGTGAGACGCGAGACTCATGATAAGCTCGAACCTCGAAGTGAGAGGTGTATTTTCATCGGCTACCCACAGAAATCCTTTGGTTACCTCTTCTACAGACCTAGTGAGAATGTGGTCTTTGTAGCTAGGAGGGCTTTCTTTCGAGAGAGAGAGTTCATAAGCCAAGGAGACAGTGGGAGGCAAGTTGACCTTGAAGAAATTCAAGAGTCAAGTGGTGAAGGAACTTCAAACTGATGGGTTTTGAGCATTCTAACACTTCCTAAGTGTACATGCAACCCTAATAACCTTGGATCTATGTTTGTCTAATTATCATGCAAAGTTGAATTCCAAGGTTATATTCCTATCTAGCATACATGGGGAACAAATTTTAACTTGCATGAAAGATAGAATAACTTACCTTGTTGTTGCTTATGATCCTTGAAACCTTGTGAGCCTAGCACCCCAAGTGTGATGCCGCAAATGCTTCACACAACACCAAATGCTTTTGGAATGACTTTAGAGAGAATACACACTTCTAAAATCGGCCTAGCCCTCTTGTTTCTTATGTGTGTCCGATTTTGGTGGAGAATGGGTTTCTTATATAGTGTTGACACATCTAGGGTTACACCATGTAAACCCTAATGTGTCATGACTCTTCATTTCTATGACCCATGGGTTTGTAACTCCCATGGAGCATCCTGTGGGTGGAACCCAACTTGATAATCCATGGAGCCTCTTAGCCCACTATATAATATATGGAAGATTTACATAATCTACCCATATATTTAATTAGTTATCTTTTAATCACTTAATTAATTCTAAATTAATTCTTGATCAAACTAATTAAATAATATTATTAATATATTAGAACTTATGATATATTAATAAACCATAAGTGTTATTTCTCTCATTTTAGTTTATGCAATTGCATGGTGCCATGCAACCCAAATGGACCATGCCGGGTCGGGTCAAGTACATACCAGAAATAGTTATGGACTTAGACACCTTATCCAACAGTCTCCCACTTGGATAAGTCTAATAACTATAACTGCAACACTTTAGGAGCAGATCGACAATCGTAGCTCTTTCAAGGTCTCTCGGAACTGAGAAGATGATGATACGCCATTTAAGATAAGTGATCATATAATCCTCTGTTATAGATATCAGCCGAACAAATACATGGAACAATGTCTTACTTATTGTCCAACAGTTTGTTTCCCGATTTCCGATTTGTTTGACAAAGAACTTAATTGAACACATCAACTTAGTTCTGACCGGGCCCGGTACATAGGTCAAAACAAAATCATCGAGGGGCCCAGATATCAGCTTGTAATCCAAGAAGGAACAGATAAACTTCGACTCATATGTTTGTTCTACCACTCATTGAATTATACACAAAAGCACGTTTTATAACATCGAGTTACCAATGCGTTAACGTACAATCAATGCATAACCAACTCATAAGTAACAAATCATATCTCTAGGTTTGAAGACTTATATGATATTACCGTCTCACGATCACTCGAGATAAATTCCATGAAGTGATTCCAGTGAGCGTGGGTTGAGTCCAATGCTCAGAACTTATGAGCACTCATGAGTGTTGTAGCCATGTCCAACAACTTAGACCTCTGCAACCAATCATGACAGTCTTGATTCATACCTACTTCCGACATATGACCGATTGTGGAGGTTCGGATAATATGATATACCAAACACAATTATTCTGGAAGTCAAAACATGCAAAAGAAATATAGTAAACGATCGACAAGAGATAGCAACACTTTACTCATAAATAAAACACCTTTTATTCATCATCTAATGTCAATTACACTTTACAAATTTCAAGGTTATCTAACTACTAAATCTAATATCATCCTTCAACCCTATGCTCCGAGCATGCTGGAGATGCTTAACCCGAGTCAGTCCCTTCGTGAGGGGATCTGCTGGATTCTCATCCGATGATACCCTCTTTGCCACGAGGAGTCCTTCTTCTATTCGATGTCTGATGAAATGGTATTTTCTGTCGATGTGTCTGGATCTCCCGTGATCCCTTGTTTCCTTGGCTAAGGCAACTGCACTTTCACTATCACAGAAAATTTCCATTGGCTCTTTAATAGCTGGTACAGCTCCAAGGTCTCCAATGAAGTTCTTCAGCCATATCGCCTCCTTTGCTGCCTCGCTAGCTGCTATATACTCTGATTCGCAAGTTGAATCAGCCACTGTCTCTTGCTTGGAACTCTTCCAAGAAATTGCTCCTCCATTTAAGGTAAAGACCCAGCCTGACTGAGAGCGGAAATTATCCCTAT
The DNA here is from genome assembly GCF_052849685.1 of Lactuca virosa. Lineage (NCBI taxonomy): Eukaryota > Viridiplantae > Streptophyta > Magnoliopsida > Asterales > Asteraceae > Lactuca > Lactuca virosa. The sequence continues at coordinate 76,701,916 of NC_136432.1, read as the reverse complement.
CAGTCTGAAAGCTAGCATCATTATACCCTACAACTCTCAAGTCTTCACTCCCACCGAGGGTAAGGACCCAGTCCCTAGTCCTCCGTAGGTACTTGAGGATATTCTTTACCACAGTCTAGTGTGCCTTGCCAGGGTTCCCCTGATACCTGCTAACCATGCTCAAAGCAAAGGCTACATCAGGTCGAGTACACGTCATAGCATACATGATCGATCCTACAGCCGAAGCATAAGGTATTCGACTCATTTATGCTATCACAGCCTCAGTACTAGGGCTTTGTGTCTTACTCAATCTGGCGTTACTCTGGATGGGTAACTCTCCTTTCTTGGAGTCCTGCATGCCGAATCTCTTCAGCACCTTATCCAAGTAGGTACTCTGACTAAGTCCAATTAGTCTTTTACTCCGGTCTCTCAAGATCCTTATCCCTAGAATATAGGCAGCTTCTCCTAGGTCCTTCATAGAGAAACACTTCCCAAGCCAGGACTTAACTTCCTGCAGAGTTGGGATGTCATTTCCTATGAGTAGTATGTCATCCACATACAATACCAAAAAGCTAACTATACTCCCACTAGCCTTGACATATACACAAGATTCATCTTCACTCCTAGAAAAGCCAAATTCCTTGACTTTCTCATCAAAGCAAAGATTCCATCTGCGAGGTGCTTGCTTTAACCCATAAATGGATTTCTCAAGCTTACACACTCTATTAGGGTACTCTGTGTTGACAAAACCCTCTGGCTGACTCATGTAAACATCCTCAGCCAACTCTCCATTAAGGAAAGCGGTTTTGACATCTATTTGCCATATTTCATAGTCATGAAATGCGGCTATGGCTAACAGAACCCTAATAGACTTAATCTTGGCCACTGGAGAAAAGGTCTCATCATAATCAACTCCCGGAGTTTGTGAGAAACCCTTTGCAACCAGTCGTGCCTTATAAGTGTGTACATTACCATCCATGTCGGTCTTCTTCTTGAAGATCCATTTGCACCCTACAGTCTTACGACCTGGTACATTCTCAACCAAGTTCCAAACTTGATTGTCATACATGGACTGTATCTCGCTGTCCATTGCCTCTTTCCACTTGGCTGACTCAGGGCCTGCCATGGCTTCCGCGTAACTGTTAGGTTCATCCAGACCTATCAGTGTCTCATCACTGATAAGTGTATCACCTTCCACAGTAATATGGAATCCATAGTAATGCTCAGGTGCATTCCTAACCCTTGTGGAACGCCTCAGAGGTACAGACTTGTCAATTGGCTCAACAGAAGTTTCCTCCTCAAGTTGAGTGCTAGGGTTTGAAGTTCCTTCACCACTTGACTCTTGAATTTCTTCAAGGTCAACTTGCCTCCCACTGTCTCCTTGGCTTATGAACTCTCTCTCTCTCTCGAAAGAAAGCCCTCCTAGCTACAAAGACCACATTCTCACTAGGTCTGTAGAAGAGGTAACCAAAGGATTTATGTGGGTAGCCGATGAAAATACACCTCTCACTTCGAGGTTCGAGCTTATCATGAGTCTCGCGTCTCACGAAAGCCTCGCAACCCCAAATCTTAATGTGGTCTAGTTTGGGTACTTTACCAGTCCACATCTCATGAGGAGTTTTGGCAACTTTCTTTGTGGGAACTAGATTAAGGATATGGGCGGCAGTCTCTAAGGCATACCCCCAAAATGAGATTGGTAGCGAAGCTCGACTCATCATGGAACGAACCATATCCAACAAGGTTCGATTACGCCTCTCAGCTACACCATTCAACTGCGGTGTCCTGGGAGGTGTCAATTGTGAGACAATCCCACATTCCCTAAGATAGTCGAGGAACTCTGAACTAAGATACTCACCACCTCGATCGGATCGAAGCATCTTAATGTTCCTGCCCAATTGATTCTCGACTTCCTGTTTAAACTCTTTAAACCTCTCAAAAGTCTCTGACTTATGCTTGATTAAGTAGACATATCCATATCTACTGTAATCATCAGTAAAAGTCAAATAATAACGATTAGCATCCCTTGTGGCATATTTGAAGGGCCCACACACATCCGTGTGTATAAGATCCAACAAACCTTCACCCCTCTCACAAGAACCTATGAAGGGTGACTTTGTCATTTTTCCAAGTAAGCATGATTCGCAACTATCATCTGACTTTAGGTCAAATGACTCCAATACTCCATCCTTTTGGAGTTGGCCTATGCGTTTCTTGCTTATATGTCCAAGACGACAATGCCATAATGATGCTTTATCCAAGTTATTATCATTAACAGAATCAATACACAATACATTATTTCCTAAGTTATCAACCACAGATACAGTTTCACAAGGTAATGCTTTAAAATAAAGAGCATTATTAAAGAAAGCATTAATCGAACCAACTTCATTATCAAATGAAAAGGTGAAACCTTGTTTATACAATGCATGAAAGGAAATAATATTTCTTGCCATTTCTGGCGAATAACAACATTTATTCAAATCTAAACTAAACCCACTACTTAGCGATAAAGTATAAACTCCAATCTTGGTGACAGGTAAAGCTTTCCTATTCCCCATGATTAAGTTTATTCTTCCATGCTCCACATTCTCACTTCTTCTTAGTCCCTGCAAATCAGAACAGATATGAATACCACAACCGGTATCAAGGACCCAAGAGTTAGAATGGGGTGAGTTATTAGATAAGATAGTGTAAATACCTACATGGTTGGGTTTAACTTTCCCATCCTTCACATCTTGCTGGTACTTTGGGCAGTTCCGCTTCCAATGTGACTTTTCATGGCAATAGAAGCATTTAGCCTCTTTAGGGTCAGAAGAAGGAGTGACAAAACCTTTCTTGGTTCCACTTGAAGAAGAGCCATCAAGGGTCCTAGCCTTGGTACCCTTCGAAGAGCTCTTCCTCTTCTTCCCTCTACCTTTCCCGATTGCCAAAACCGGGGCGGAGTTTGGAGTAGGAGTGTTAACAACCGACTTACCCTTAAGACCTGTTTCTGCGGTCTTGAGGAGTCCCTGAAGTTTGCTGAGTGGGACCTCTTCCTTATTCATGTGATATGTCATGCGGAATTGATCATAGCACGATGGTAAGGAGTGCAAAATGATATCTATTGCAAGCTCCTCAGGGAAGTTCACATTAAGCTTCAGCAACCGATCCACATACCTTTGCATTTTCTGCATGTGGCTCGTGACGGATTCCCCGTCCTTCATCATGGTTGTTATGATAGAGCATATGATTTCATACCTCTCTTGTCGTGCACTTTGATGGTATCTTTCCATCAGATCTAGGTGCATTTCAAAAGGGTAGAAGTCCTCATAGGACTTTTGGAGTTCCGCTGTCATGGTGGCCAACATGATGCATGCCACTTTTGTAGCATCCCTTTCATGTGCCCGGAAGTCAGCGATCTCCTGGGGAGTTGCAGTGGTCTCATCAATCTCCTTAAGCTCCTTGTCAAGGACATATTCTTTGTCCTCGTAGCGGGTAATCATCCTGATGTTTCTGATCCATTCATTGAAGTTGGATCCATCAAAAGTGACTTTCCCACACAAGTTCATAAGGGTAAAGGAGCCATTAGGATTAGAGCCAGAAGCAGCATTGTTTGAAGACATCTGAAAGAAGAGAACAAGATTAGTTTAGATATTAAGAGAGTCCTTAATAAAATACCCAAATGTAATATTAAGGCTAGGATCCAATCACAATATATTATAACTTCGAAGAGGTATGCCGTAATCCAAGCTATAACATATTTGAAAGGTAGGTGAATGACGATTCACCAATTTCCACCATGAAAAACGAAATATAAATATTAGGTTTTTAATTGGTTCTTAGAAATTCCTAGATTCTTTTGAGATTCAATGAACTTTTCAAAGGCATGTTTCAATCTCGAGTGTGCCCTCCAAGTTTTGTGACTGGGATACCGAGGATCACAAAACGAGGTGTGAAGTAACAATGCAAATCACTTGGTACCCTCACGGTTTATCACTCAATTGATGTGCCGGTAAACCACACACGCTCCACTGATGCTATGGTAAACCTTAAGTCACCCTTTACCTACCTTGTTAAGTCCAAGTTAGTGTGCCGGTTAACCACACACGCTCCACCAACGACTTAAACAAAGTGTAAAGTGTAATTTCATGGATTAGCACCTTATTCACATTTTCCTAAAGTAACTAAGATTGGGAATTTAATAAAAGCATTTAGTTACTTTATAATATTCATCATACTTTTAATGAGAATTTATAAGTCCTTGTCTTACCCGTTCGGCTAACGACCCTCCACCGATCAAGGAAGCGGTGGGTGAGAGTGAAAACCCATTAAGTTGCCATTTTATAGTCAACAACCTTATACCCCCCTTATAGACCAGCTTCGTGAATGAGGCGTACTAGCGGTAAGACGACTTGACGTTATACATATATATATTAGTAACTTATAATACTATAAAGTATAAGGGTTGAATTTTAACTTTTAAAATTATAAGGGTTGGAACTAAAGTTTTAATCAAGACTTTACATGTTCCAAAACTTGAGGGCAAGTTTTGTAAACTTCCAAAACTTTTCATTTCTTATAACTTATGAATTAATTGAGTAATAAAAATGAAGACTCTTCATTTTTATAACTCTTGTGTTCTTTTAATGGCTTTAATAAAAGTGAGACTTTTGGTTTTCCATAACTTGAGGACAAGTTATGGACTCCATTAAAACACATTATGATCATGAATTAAACTACCATGAAGGTTACAAACAATTCCTATGATCATCTAATCTTCATAAGTTCAAGAACATGAATACGAACACTTTCAAGAATCAAAAATTACACTTAAAAAAACTTGTAATTTTAATAATTGCCATTGTAAATGGATTAGCATAAACATTACACCATCTAAAACAAGCTTTAAAACATCAAAACAGTTTAGGGTAATGTTTCTAGTCCATTTCCAGCAACAAATGTGCAAACTTTCATACGAGCAGAAAACAGAAAAACGATTTTTTTTCAAGCTGTTTGCACACAAAAATAAAAATAAAAACAACAAACGAACCTGGCTCTGATACCACTGATGGGTTTTGAGCATTCTAACACTTCCTAAGTGTACATGCAACCCTAATAACCTTGGATCTATGTTTGTCTAATTATCATGCAAAGTTGAATTCCAAGGTTATATTCCTATCTAGCATACATGGGGAACAAATTTTAACTTGCATGAAAGATAGAATAACTTACCTTGTTGTTGCTTATGATCCTTGAAACCTTGTGAGCCTAGCACCCCAAGTGTGATGCCTCAAATGCTTCACACAACACCAAATGCTTTTGGAATGACTTTAGAGAGAATACACACTTCTAAAATCGGCCTAGCCCTCTTGTTTCTTATGTGTAGCCGATTTTGGTGGAGAATGGGTTTCTTATATAGTGTTGACACATCTAGGGTTACACCATGTAAACCCTAATGTGTCATGACTCTTCATTTCCATGACCCATGGGTTTGTAACTCCCATGGAGCATCCATGGAGCATCCTATGGGTGGAACCTAACTTGATAATCCATGGAGCCTCTTAGCCCACTATATAAGATATGGAAGATTTACATAATCTACCCATATATTTAATTAGTTATCTTTTGATCACTTAATTAATTCTAAATTAATTCTTGATCAAACTAATTAAATAATATTATTAATATATTAGAACTTATAATATATTAATAAACCATAAGTGTTATTTCTCTCATTTTAGTTTATCCAATTGCATGGTGCCATGCAACCCAAATAGACCATGTCGGGTCGGGTCAAGTACATACCAGAAATAGTTATGGACTTAGACACCTTATCCAACAAGACCGTGACATCATCGCTGACGTACGCCCCGCGTACTTCGGAGTACGCCCAACGTACGAGGGCAGTGTTCCTCACCTATAAATAGGATGCGAGACCTCCGACTTTCCTTGCCCATTTCCTCCCTCTCTCTCATTCTTACTCCACATTTAGCATCCCGAGACGATCTCGACTTCCCGGTTTCATACCTCAGCCCCGACGAAGGTCCGAAGCCCCGAGATTCCCGAGAATCTCACCACTTTCCGTTCGAGGTGCCGCCCGAGGAAAAATCTCGTTTTCTTCGAATCATCACACTTTCCAGGTGAGTTCATACCCCTACATTTTCACGTCTTTTTCATGTTTTAGGGGGGGGGGGAATACAAGTGAAACACGAGATAAACTCATACTTAAAATACACGTCGTTAGAAATGTTTTCACCTACTAATCTAGGTTTTTGTTATGGATGTTGAACAACATTAATACTAATGTTACACTTCACATGCAAAGTTGATATTACACCAAGTTTATGTTGTCAAATGGAACATGCTTTCAAATAACTATAATGGGTATAGTTTACGAGTTATTCATTACATCCTTATATAAACATTGTAAAAATGAAATACTTTTATCTACATGAAATATAGACTTTTCTGTTCGTAAATCTTTTGATACTAAGTTTTGTGAGACACTCGTCTTCAACGTACTTTCGAGTATGCATTTCAAGTCCTGTATTATAAACCATAATCTCTTGGAGGGAGAGCGTGATGCTTGTGTATAGATCTATACGGGATTGATAATCCCGCACCTAAACTGTTAGCTACAGTTAGACCGGCAGGTCTGGGGTGACAAACGTCATAACATTACAACGCCTGAAGAACGTTGTTACAGGCAGTCTGGGTCAATAGCATGGTTATAAAACTCACACGGAAGTATTAAAACAAGTTTGATTTACGAGACTATTTAGTGCATTCAGTAAATACATTATTTGAGCATAAATACACTTTCATCATTTGAGCACGAAAGATACTATTACAATGCCAGTCTTTGGAACTTTTTCGGACTATACGTAGAAAATCTTGGATTTTCTGGAAAAACACATTCAATTATTTTTACTAAAGAGCATACCAGTTTTCAGTACAAAAATGCTTATGAACTCACAAACTTAATTGTTGACACTTTTTCAAAACTACTTGTATTTCTCAGGGAATCAGTAATACAGGTAACCATCAGCGTTTGGAGAAGGAACCGTTCTTAGAAGCAACTTCTTTGGGAGAGATTTTCCCATTTCATTTTTTACATGTTATGTCACATATCTGGAGTTTTGTGGTTGATTTTGGTGGAGTATACCCCAAAGAGACGACGAGAGAGATGGTCTATCCAGAGAGACAAAAATTCACTTTATCTCTTTCTTTTCTCTAAAAACACTATCTACTTCTCTCAACTCTTTCCACTAAATATCAGCCTTCAACACACGAAAATAATGAGATATTTTAGTGTTTTTAATGCCTCAAAATCGAAGTCAAGGTAAGAGACTCCACTCTCTCAATCATTCTCTTCATCTTGATACAAGTTTTAGTTTGTTTTCTCTTCATCATTGGATTCTATGCCCTTTAAAGGCTATAATCTTTCCTTTCATCTTGATGTTTGTAGATTATCACCACCACATGTTTCATGTATGAAAAATGGTGATAATCCATGATCAAGCCAATGTTAGGATCAAAGATTAACCCATGCATGCTCTTACAACTTCAAAAATCAGATTCTACTCCTTCATCTTCTTCAAAATCTGTTTTCTTATGTTTGAAATGGTTTTTAGAACATCATGGATGTGTTTTGCCACCATAAATGTGTGAAAAATAAGGTTGCATGTTCATGACCTTAGTACAAAATCGATTTTCAAGTTAAGAACATCAAGCCCATTTTCTAGAGTTCTTGAGAACAAACATTTTGTACTTAAATGCATGTTTGATTTTGATCATTTAAAAAAACTTTTGTCTCTGGAAACATGACTAGAACATGCATGAATCTTGGTATATTTAAAATATTTGAAAATATTTTCTCAAAGTAATGATTAAAGCTCACTTTTCCGACCTACTAGCATACATGCAATCTGTCAGATTTCTTTAACTGACTTTGAACTGACATATCTCACTCATTTCTAAACCAAAACATGATATTATTTTTCTTAGAAGTAGTAATTTGAGTTAGCTTTCGAACCCATGTGGTCTCATTGTAAAACACTAATATTTCAATTTTCAACAAATTGTACAAAACAGTTGCTCCATCAACACTTTTTCTGTGATCACTAGTATTTCATTACATGATCAAAGGCCTTAAACCCCACAATAAATATGGAGAAAATTATTTTAGGAACTTGACACATTTATCTCAGAATTCCAAAAATTTCATGAACAAAAACATTATAGAGGTTTCTACACAAATTATTGAACTTTCAGCTGCATTTGGAACTCATGCATTTGCTAGTGCTACATTTCATAACTTGTTGGGGTTGAATACCCCCATTTAGCTCTGAAATAATTTTGAGCCAAATTTTTTTATGTAATTTCATGTTTTCAAGGGATGTTCTATAAAACTCAAAGTGCTAGAACAAATTCTTTATTTTTCTACAAAAATAAGGATTTAATGGACAAAATTTCAAAATAAATACTTACAGATGAGATAAAAATCTGAAAAATTATAGAACTGATATATGTATGAAATAATGATTCCACCTAAAGTTTCATACAATTTGGTCACTGTTTGGTATTTTAGTCAAATTTTTCATTAAGTTGCAACATGAATTTACAAAACTTGGTCTTAGTACTCAAATGCACAAACCAATATTTTTCCTAACTTTGTGAACATTATTAGAACATGTAAAAATTAATTTGGGAATTTTTACTGATTATTTCTATGTTTTCTTATTACTTAGGCTTAAATTACAAATAAATATCAAATGAACTTCAAAAATTACTATAAAAATTATGAACAACCATACCCTCTGTTAGAACCAGAAAATATATTTTTGTAATTTTTGGAGTTCATCTTCATGCCTTTGTGGATTTTTGAACACAAGGCACCATGAATCCAATATTCACCGATAATGAACCGAACGAACTTTGTGCACTTTGTAACATCACTAGTTGGATAAGTAGTTACTAGATTATGGATAGTGATCAATGACTTACTAGAAACTTATTATTCCGTATGACGCTAGTAGGGATCGAACCCGATGACCTCAAACTGCAACACACGAACTGTAAACTTTCCCTTGTTAGTATTCACAACCCTTTTTTTTATTGTTTTTATGTTTTGGGGTGGAAAACATGCTATTGTTTTATGATCTATTCATACTATTTTATGAACTTGTGGAACTTTGTTTTATGAACTTGCTGAACTCTATTTTGGTGAACTTGTTGAGCCTTGTTTTATGAACTTATTGAGCTATGTTTTATGAACTCATTGAACTTGGAACGATGTTGTTATTGAACTTTTCCTATGAAATTGGTGATATGAACTATATGTCATGAACTTTGTATGTTAAGTCTCTGGAGAACCGATACAACCTATTAACTCGTATTCGAGCCGACGGTCTTATGGATAACGTTATTTGGGGTAGACGGCCCCTAGTCGCCGAGAACCGCGAGTGCATATTTCCGTGAACTGACATCATGGGAACCATGGACATGATGGAATGGGGCAAGAACGGTCATTAGGCTTGGTTGTGAACGGAGTGCTTTGGCATTCAACACTCACTTTGAGTTGGAACTTTTGTTGGAGAAATCTATATTTTCTTGCTGAAATGATGTACCTTTATAAACCTGTGAACTCACCAACTATTTTATAGTTGACCCTCGTGTGTGCACGCTTTTCAGGAAACGGTCTGTGAGCCAGTTTTAGACACCATAATGATTTATGTCTATTGCTCTTGTTATGTACTAGACTATGTAGTATGGAACTAAATGTAATATTGTTTTCAATATGATGTAAACATAAAAATGCTCAAGGATTATGGTTGTTAATTCTATTTACCTTGTGTTATGAGACCTTAGCTTGTCACCCTTCGTGTTTCCGCTTTAGCGGGGTGTGACAATATGATCTTTTCCCCTTTGAGTAGATTTTACATGATTTTGATTGTACAAAATCAAATATAGTGTGATATTGTGTGATCTTTGGTTGATTTTAGGAGCACATAATATATTTTTACATGTTCTAGTCTTAGGTACACCTACTAACATGTGTAATTCATGATTTTATAATGGTTATATGTTTATAGGTATTTGTTTAAGACTTTTGACAATCATCATACGTAAAATGCATATAGACACATATTATTAGTTTGAGACATTTGCAAGTAATGTATTAATTTCATTAATATATCATGTATTATAAAACAACCTTCTCGATTTGTGTGTCATCGACCCGATATCCAATAATTTTTCTGAAAGTGGCGAATGATAGTCTTGGGTGCACTGATTTCTGAAAGTCGGATGGATCCTAAATCCGATATATAGAATTCCATGGAAAAATCTATTCTAAGTTTTGTGATTAATAAATCTGAAAACGTCTGATTTTTCAATTTTTATAAATATTTTTATTAAAAATATTTCAATTATGAAATTAAATATTAGGCTATAGCCTGAGTCCAAAAATGCTTTCGGAATTTCCATTTGAGGTGTGCAAGTCCCTCAAGGGATAGAAATGATTTTAGCGATTTAAAAAAAATCAGTATTATACTGGTTTTGGATTCTTAAAACGGTAGTATCTTTTGCATACGAACTCCGTTTTGGGCGTTCTTTATATTTTTGGAAACAAGGAAGCACGTACTACAAGAATAGAGTATTTGTTTTTCTCACAACAGCTTAATACAAAATTTCAATTTTTCAGACACATACCTAAGGTTGCAGTTTGAGCTATTTGATTTGTTTGCCAGATTACATATTTGGAAGTAAGATACCACCTAGTATCTTATAATAGTTGAAATGAATTCATTTATTTTACAAAAGTTGCATTAAGACTCAATGAGTCAAATTACCAAGAGACTTACTGCGAACTTGACCGTTCATAGTCTTTGACCTAAATTCTAGGATATCACACTCCATCCCCGTCGCATCTCCCCGACGCATATCCCCTTCGCATGTCTCCGTCACATATCATCTTTCCATTACGCCTCTTGCTCGATTTCTTCTCCAACATAGGTAAAACCCTAGATTTTTTTTCTTCTCCAACAAATCTACCATTGTTAGCCATCTCCTGCATGTGAAACCGCCGGCCGGAGACCATCGCACCCAACAACTAAGGTTCGTAACCAAAATCCTCGACTCCCTCAGGAAGTGCGGCTTCAGCTACCGCAATGCATATTCTATCACTCGTCCTCTCTGCATGAGGACCGCTCCCAATCCGGTGACCGATCCATCCCAAAACACCACAAAATCGTCGACTCCCTCAGGAAGTGTCAACACCGGCGCCTCGCAAAGTCGCTGTCTCAGCGACTCGAATGCAGCCTACTGCTCAAGGCCCCACCGGAAGTCTACCCTTCCTCGTCAGACGAGTGAGAGGTACTGCAGTCTTGGAGAAATCCTGTATGAATCTCCGGTAGCACCCTGCCAATCCCAAGAAGCTCCTAATGTCTGAGGGAAATTTTAGAATCTCCCACTGCATAACTACCTCGATCTTGGCCGGATCGACCAAAATCCCCTCCTGGTGAACGAGATGTCCAAGGAACTAAACCTCTCGTAACAAAAACTCGCACTTCGAGAACATGGAATACAGCCGCTCTCGCCTCAAAACTCCCAGTAGCTCACGGAGATGCTCTTCGTGCTGCTCTTTGGTCTTGGAGTACACCAAGATAGCATCTATGAACACGATGGCCGAACGATCGAGCATCGATCTGCATACCCGATTCATCAGGTCCACAAATATTGTTGTCGCGTTGGTAAGCCCAAACAACATCACCATGAACTAGTAATGTGCATAACGAGTCCAGAACGCGGTCTTCTCCACATCCTCCTCCCTAACCCTGACCTGATGGTACCCGGACCTCAGGTCTATCTTGGAGAACCAAGATGCTCCCTGCAACGGATCGAAAAGATCATCTATCCTTGGGAGTGGATAACGGTTATTCACCGTCAACTTGTTCAACTCCCGGTAGTCAATGTACATCCGGTGTGAACCATCCTTCTTCCTGACGAAGAGAATCAGCACTCCCCACGGAGAACTGCTCGGACGAATGAACTGCTTGCCCAGCAGTTCCTACAACTATAATGATAACTCTTGCATCTCTGGTGGTGCCAATCGGTACGACACCTTGGCGATAGGGGTCGCACCTGGCAATAGGTCGATCCTGAACTTGACCTGCCTCTCCAGAGGCACTTCGGGTAACTCCTCCGGAAACACATCAACGAACTCTCTGATAACCGGAACATCCAAAACCGCAACCTGATCCCTGACCCGCGTATCCACCACATATGCTAAATAACACGCACACCCGTGCTGAATGTACTGTCGAGCCCTGGCAGCTGAGCAAAACCCTGAACCCAATCTGGCGCCCTCCCTGTAGATAATCAGTTCTACCGCACTTGGGGTTCGAACTACCACCCACTGACCCTCGCAGTCGATCATGGCACTGAATCGACTAGGCCAGTCTATACCCACAATCACACATACATCCCCCTTGGGAATCAGAATCAAGTCTATCCGGAAGGATACCCCAAAGATCTCCAACACGCAACCCCGATAGACTGAAGAAGAGGAAATCCCGTGTTCATTAGCGATACAGACTCGCAATAGACACTCTAGCTCTCCTACTGGCAAACCGAACTCCCTACTGAATGACTAAGAGACAAATGACCGACTCGCCCCCGAGTCAAATAATACCAAAGCAGGTAAGGAGTTCACTAAGAACGTACCTAATCATTGGTACAAACATATAAGCATAAAACAGATACAATCAATAAGATAAAGGATTGAAAGATACCAGCAACCACATCTGATGCTGTCCTGGCCTCCTCGGTTGTAACCTGGAAGGCGCGTCCCTGAGCCTTCGGAGGCTCTGCTCTACCCTGACCCCCGTCAGTAATCCTCAGTGTAGTCGGTGCTGGAGCCTGCGCCAACCTGGCAGAGAGCAATGGACAGTTGGTCTTCATATGACCAACCTGATCGCAGTGATAGCAGATCCTTATATCCTGAATCGGGGCTGGCTGGTGGCAATCCCTCGAAAAGTTCCCTTCCTTGCCGTATTTGCGGCACGCACTACCAGATCTGCAAACTCCCGAATGGCCCTTCACGTACTTCCCACAAGTGCGGCCGCGCTTCCCCCAGACCTAGAATCAACGGTCTTAGGCCACTTCGGCGCGGGTTGTGACTGCGCCGGGGCCTGCCTCTACTCCTGCAACTATAACTCGATCTCAAGCTCATGCCGCCTAGCGGCCTCCTGTAACTCCAACAATGTATCACAACGCTGGGTAGCAACAAACTGACGGGTGTCGGTCTTGAGCATGCTTAGATAACGTGTCATCTGAGCCTCCTCGGAAGCAAACTCCGGGAAAAACATCGACCTCTCAGTGAACATACGGGTGATCTCTGTCACCGACTCCATAACCTGCCTCAAATCCAAAAACTCTAGTGGCAGCCGCTCGCGCTCCACCCGTGGAATGTAGTGAGCACGGAACATCTCCCTGAACTGATCCCAAATAACCGCAACTCTCTGATCATCAGTATACGAACCTGTAATCAACCTCCACCAGTCCTTTGCTCCGGACCTCAGCAGGTTGAGAGCACATCTGACCTTCTGGTCAGCAGGATATGAGCATGTGAAGAAACATCCCTCCACGTCAGACAGCCACCTTAAGGCTACGATCGGGTCCTGAATCCCATCAAAAGTCGAGGGCTTCGTGTTATCGAAGTCCCGTTACTGAAAAGCCCGGCTAGTCCCACCACCATCGGCTGCTACAGCTGTGGAGGTTGCAACGGCAGCCGTCTCAGCAAGGGCTGCATAGCGCTCATCAAAGTACTCCACCAAGGCGGTCATGATAGACCCAACATCTCCGACAACTGTGCCCGGAACAGTGTAACAACCTCATCATGCATGATCTCCCGAATCATGGCGTCCAACTCATCCGACCTCATCTGGCCAATGGCCTCCGGCTCTGCTGGTCTACCCTGACTGCCCTCTCTAGATCCCGATCGGGATCCAGTCAGAAACCGCGTCGTAGTTACCATACTGAAAATTTACCAGGAATATATCATACATTCCATATAATACAGGGAACCAACTACCAACCAAAACCCTATGGGTTGTGACTTCCTTGCTAAGCGTATGGGTCATGTGCTTTCAATAGTACGACCCAATACTACCTTCCATACCTACCCATATCTGTCTCAAGTATCATCACAACGCCTTAAAAATATACATATGCATGGCGAGCGCTCAATCCTTACTCCTAGAGGAAGGATAAATATCTCATAACTGGTCGACTGACCCCACATAACTCATCCATGAAACTTCCACCAACCCTGCAGCACTAGTGTATGCTAGTCATACATAACGCTGAACCCTATAGACATTCGAATATCGGATCCTACCCTAAGCCCTTCATCAAACAAGAACAGGAAATAAGGCTAAACCAAACATCTCAGGCTATAAGATCTTAATTATGTACGACTATGATTCATACACTGAGCAACTATAGTAATGATGTCAATTTCATATAAGGAAAACCCTAGGCTATCAGGCATCATATAATCAGGCAATTCCTGAAGATCCCTAGCCTATCTCTAGCATGCTGTTCTAACGTATCACAATATCAAATATCCGTATGGTATTGTGGAGTCTACTTACTGGCTTCGGCTGATCGTACACTCTGCCTCTTCCTTTAGTATTTTGAAAGCCATTTTGAAAATATTTTCTGTGGTTTGAGACTGGATTCACACAAGTGTTCCTCCAATTCACTCAAACTAAGGCTTTGATACCAACTTGTAACACCCGTAAAATTCATGAAAATTTGAAACTTTTTCAAGCATTCAAAAACCATTATTTATTACAAAATATTTTCAAAATAATTTCATATCAGAGTATCCTAGAAAAATCAAAATCATAAAATATGAGGAGGTGCACGATCGTGCCTTCGCCTTCCCGCGATCATCTAAAGTACCTGAAACAAAATCCAAAACTGTAAGCCCGAAGCTTAGTGGGTTCCCCAAAAATACCAACATCATACAAACATAATCGTATCATAACAAACAACATGCATATAGAGTCTACAGTATGACCGGATTGCCCTCACCGGGCCTGCAGTCTATCTGGCCCACTCTCAGAACCTTCAGCATGTCTGGTCCGCCCACCCAGACCTTTAGCCTGTATGGACCGCTCTCCGAGCCTTCGGCCTAACTGATATGCCCTAATGGGTCTACAGTCTATCCGGTCCGCCCTGGGTTTGTTGGCCATCAGCACAAAGCAAGTCCGCCTCAATCCAACCCCACATACACAATCAAAAGATAGATATCATAAGTTAGCTAGCATGCACAAATAGTCAAACCGATCTAACAGATCACTAATCATTGCATCATCCTATATACACTAGGATACAGACCTAACCACCCTAACATAGCATCATCCTATATACCAGGATACCAACCTAACAGGTCACTAAGCATATCACCATGCAATAACCAGGGTAACAATCCAAAAAGAAGGGCCGACATTGGTGCCTTCGACCCTATTAGTATAGTGAGGACAACTTACCTCATAATGTCGAACTGTAGTGATAAGATCAAACTCCCGAATCACATTCACATACTCCACCACCTATAACCACCATAGGACCAAGTCCGTCAAAATCCCAAATTACCAAAACACCCTCAAAAGACAAACTGGTCAACCCTTAGTCAAAGTCAAAGTCAACGGTCAAGGTCAATAGTCCATGTTGACCCAACTCGTCGAGTGCAACTTACTGACTTGTCTAGTTCCTTCAGAACACAAAGAATCGTGAAAACCCCAGTCGACTCGCTCAGTTTCCAGACAACTCGTCGAGTCCATGCAATGTCCAAAATGTCGGAAAAACCCTAATCAACTCGTCGAGTTAACTCGCTAACTTGCCGAGTTCAGGCAAAATCCAGAAAGCGGGAAACCATAATCCAACCCGTCGAGTTGGCTATGCAACTCATCAAGTTCCTTCAGTCCTTTTCTCATTCAGACGCTTTTAAGCGAAACCAAGGCTCCAAACTGTAGATCTAGCTTCCTAGGGTGTAGTTACCATGTAAAGTTGCTAACTTTACGTGCATGCAAGGCTCCAAGAACCTAAAACACTCAATACTAGCCTTAGGAAGAGGTTTTGGACATGGAGGAGGGCCAAAGCTTGAGGCTTTATGTCCATAAGGGCCTAGAGGAGTCTAGATCTGAAGTTACAACCTCAAATCATGAACCAAACCAGAAATACTTCAAACTAAGCTAGAAATGGCCCTAAACTCTTGAATGAAGAGATCTAAAAAGAGGATGATCAAGGTAATGACTTTTTACCTTCAAATGAAAGCCAAAACGATGTAGATGATGGATCTACAAGCTCCTTCCCGTTCCAAGCTACTCAACCTTCAAACCTCTTCAAGAAATGCACTAAATACACACTTTTAGCCTCACACACACTGAAAATAGGGTTAGATCGATTAGGGTTTGCTTCTGGACGTGAAAAGGTGGTAAGGAGGTTGGAAGAAAAGACTTAAGGTCCTTTAAATAGGGTGCAAACCCTAAAAATTAGGGTTTTCATGCACAACCTCTACTCGTCGAGTTGGGGTCCTCCAACTCGTCGAGTAGGTTCCATAAACCACGTGGCCATATCTATCTCTACACGACGAGTTGGGGCAGCCAACTCGTCGAGTAGGTCTCTAATAATGAATATAAAAATTTAAAATTTATACATTGGAGTTGGGGTGTTACATGTTAATCTAATATTTGTAATTGGCTTGCAGGTATTTACAGAAGAGTTACCAACTGATCACAATCAAGTTGGAACTACACTCTTGGAGTTTAGTTTGTTAATTATGTTAGGAACATTATTCACTTGTATTATGAAACAATGTTTATTTTGGAACAATATATGCTTTTTTAGCTTTCCAAAATATAAGTCTCACTTTAATTTATGAATGATTGATTATTTACTTAAATCGTTTTTCATAACGATCACCATCATATTCAGAAATGATTAAAATTCTTTTATGAGTCTAGATCACATAATTAGAATTATAAAGTAAATATCAATGTTTTATAAATAACAAGTTCTATATGCAAAATATTTTTGACTTAAACTTGTTTTAAATCAAATTTATCTTTAACATTGTTATCTTTATTATATAAATGACATTCACATATTCTAACTTCAAGAAAGGGATCCTTGAAGGCAAATAATGTAGTTTATTTGACATATGTAAATCTTACTCATATATAAAAGATTCCTAATGACATTTTCACTAAGTAGTAGAGAAAATAATTATTAAGGAACTGTACACTATGGTGTATGACTTCCTTTCTAATGAATGTCTAAGATTTATCATAAGATACCAAATCAACTTTATAAATAACTATGGTAGTTTTAATTATATTTTACATGGTAAAACATAATTGTGACACCTTTGTTTAAGTTTTCAAATATAAAGTTGAGATACAAACCGGTAAGAACCATTTATGGCCTTAATGATAATAAAGGATGAATTAAATCCTACTTGGTATGATTTTCTTTCTAATTGGTAGAAATGTACTCCTTTTATTTCCTTAGGATAACACCTAGAACACTATCATTTGTACCTTGAGTACAAATACCAACTAACTAGTAGATATAACATTTTCTTCATAAGATTTTGTATGGAAGGGCTCTATCCCTATCTTATTAAACGTTTTATGGATTTAAAGCCTATGTTGGACTAAAGCTTTTAAACCCAAAATCTACTAGATACATATTTGTATA
The DNA here is from genome assembly GCF_052849685.1 of Lactuca virosa. Lineage (NCBI taxonomy): Eukaryota > Viridiplantae > Streptophyta > Magnoliopsida > Asterales > Asteraceae > Lactuca > Lactuca virosa. The sequence continues at coordinate 76,684,186 of NC_136432.1, read as the reverse complement.
ATACTCTAAATGTGACTTAGATTATTATATGCAAAACCACCAAGAATGAGTTCTCTTATTCTTGTGAACGTTAAGTTAGTGGAAAGCAAGCTTCTAATCACAAAGCAAGTAGGAGGCACATGGAAGTTGAAGCAGCTCAAGAACCATAACCTGATGTAGTTACAAATGGAACTAGATTTAACAAGGATTGTTAAACCTGAATAATAGCTATTCATAAACTCAAGTTGTTTGCATTAGTGGTATGAATCATTTATGACTTGAGAAATGTGGAATCTCTCATTGATGAGCTTTTATTGATGATTTCTAGCAAATCCATCAAATACCAAGATGCTATGTTAGATCTCTGTTAAGCATCAGCGCTACCGGTTGATCTAAAACCAATTGGTGTTAGAAAGGGCATAACCTTACCCATATAGCACATTCAGCCCTCCAAGACTAGGCATTCGATTGCGACACTCCAAGCCATCGTGCGAGGACTTGTTTGATGCCATTTCTGACCCCCAACACCAACTACTGCTCACAATCGATCACTGTCCCATTAGGGCTCAACCAATCCATGCCCACGATGACCTTGTTCCTACACAACAAAATGGGAACCAAATACACCAAATATTGCTCGTTGAATATCTGGAGAGTACATCCCCGATGAACCCTCACAACCCGAACATACCTATCATCGGCAATCTCGACATCAAGAGGACAATCCAGCTCCCCCGGAGTTCCAGGAAATCTCTTGCTCAGTGCAAGCGATACAAACGATCGGGTATCCCCCGAATCAAACAATACCAAAGCAGAAATACCGTTCAAAAGGAACGATCCTAAAATAAAACACATGAATATAAGCAACAATTTAATATAAATAAAAATATAGGAGAAGATACATAACCGTCACCACATCAGGAGCTGCACGCGCCTGCTCTGCCGTCAGCTAGAAAGCTCTACTCTTCGCCACAAGCGCGTCTAATCAGCCTTGGCAGCCGTCAGTAATCCGAGGAGTTGCAGGAGCGGGTGTTGCAATGAAAACAAATCATATTAGATATCGGGGTGGTGTTGGTGGTAGTAGTACAATCCCTGATAATATGACCAGTCCGACCGCACTTGAAGCAGCAAGAACCACCCACCCTACACACCCCCTCATGCACCTTGCCGCACTTGCCACAACGGCTATGGCCCTGATGGCCTCTCGGCCTAGAATCAGATACCCTGGGCCTCTTTCCCGAACCCTCATCACTAGGCACATACTCAGGCTTCCTCTTCTTCTCCATCTCCAGGTCAATCTCCCTCTCCCTGGCTCAAGCTATCATGTCCCCCAGCGTCTTACAGCTGGATCGGCTCATAAATTGCCGAATGTCACTCCTCAACATCTCATAATACCGGGCCTTCTTCATCTACTCATCCGCCATATACTGCGGAACCAGAACCGCCCTTTCCCCTGAACATAGCGGTAATCTCATCCACCGTCTCAGTTGTCTAGGGGAGATCCTAAAACTCTCGTGCCAACTATTGCACCTCTATCACTAGTGCAAACTCAGCTCGGAACCTGGTCGAGAAATCATCACATGACATAACATCAACCGCATCGTCACCCATTGCACGCCCTACCTCCTCCCACCAGTCTTATGCCCTGTCCTTCAAAAAGCAGGAAGCTAGTATAACCTTGTCCCCCTCGGGACAACGACTGGTGCGGAAGGCGCTAGTAACATCTGCTAACCACCTCCGGCTCACTATGAAGTCCCTCGCTCCATGATAATATGGAGCCCCACATGCCCGAAATTCCCTGAAGGTCAAAGAACACGTCCCACACAAAGCCACTATCTCAGCGCGAAAGGCGCTCAACCGCTAATCCAGAATCTCTAGTATACCCTCCTTGACCATGCCAAAGATCACAGGAGTCTGTTCAAGGATACTACGCGTAATCTCAGACAAGATGAACTCCTTCGTCTGGTCATCAAGCTGCCTGGCTCCAGAACCTGAGCCCGAACCCTCACCAGCACCAAAGCTGCCAACAAGTCTGCCTCTCAATGTCACCATACTGAAAACAGACCATATAAACCATCATCATACGCATCAATATATATATATATATATATATATATATATATATATATATATATATATATATATATATATATATATATCGAGGGAATCAAAAATTCCACAAGTTTTCTGGTTTCATCGCAGCCCTCCTTGAATCGAGTACGGATCCTCTACTTTAAGTAGTACGGTCCCATACTACTTTCCACATATATTCGTACTTTACTCAAGGATTGCCTTGACTCCACCATGTCACTCTATATCCATACTATTATCCTTCTCAGATAAGGCTCCTAACACTAGATCTCATCCTACGTTTTCTTAGGGCAAACTCCACACCACTCTCCGCTATCAGCTGCAGAAGGAACTCCCGCTAGTTTCCTCTAACTAGCTCAAGAATACAATTACATATTATTAGAACCAGATAATTCTTCGAATGAGAGGTCTCATACTACAACGATTAGACTCAAACAAGAGCTGCGCAATAGAGTTATAACCTAACCATATAAAATTAATTAGTTACCATAATATGTAACTTAGCATATTCGTTTACTAGTTAGCTGAAACTAGTTAGAACTCCTAAAATCGCAAAGCAAGTAGCGTTCGAGCATCAAGTAATCAGAACCAAACATAACCTAATCAGGCCTTCCTATTACTGACTGGTCAGTACTAGCATGCAAGTCTACAAGCTAATACAACATGCATACAAAGGAATCTCTCCTAGCATTCTATCATGCAAAAAGTGAGCAGATCCTTAGCCCTAACTAACATACGATTCATAGATTCACAGATCAAAGCATATCAAATAACATGTATGAGTATTTTGGGAAAACTTACTTGAGCTCGGCTGATTGCATGCACCACACCCTTTCTTATTTTAGAAAAACCTCTTTCTTAATATATATATATATATATATATATATATATATGTATATATATTTGAAAAACATTACCAAATCCTCAGTTTGAGTTCAGACACACCCGAGAGTGTGCCCAAATCCCTCAAACCAAGGCTATGATACCAACTTGTAACGAACCAAAAATATGATCCAAAAGTTTCATTTTTAATTTAAATAAAATAGTATTCCAAAAACATTTACACATACATCTCAAATGAAAATAAGTATCTCAACATCATAACAACCAGAGTGATATCTCAAAAGCGGAATCCGTGTGGTTTGTGCGATGCAGTCAACCAGAGCTCTTTCCCTTGGAAACGGAAGTACCTAAAACATAAACTAAAAACCGTAAGCACAAAGCTTAGTGAGTTCCCTAAAATACCACATACCATACATAATAACACATAATGGGCCCCGACCGTCATCGGGCCCCGCTCGGCATCGAACCCTGTCTGGTATCGGGCCCCGCCCGACATCGGGCGCTACTTGGCATCGAGACCCACTCGGTAAACAGATCGGGCCCTGCCCAACATACATATAACATATATCAAGTAAACACATACACGTGCAATAATCACAGAGATACATAACCTACAAAATGGTCATTGGGCCCTGCCCGTAAAGCATATAAGCACATAACACATGAAATAGTCACGCCGACAGATAGCATACTAACATAGCATAAACAAGGGCCAACATTGGTGCCTTCGACCCGCTAAACCCAGTGAGGAAACTCACCTCGAAATGCTGAATCAAACGGATAATCCCTGGCTGCTGATCCGACAAATCCCCTAGCTATCAATGTTAAATAAAATCCAATTAACATTTGGGCTCTAAACCATAACCATAAATTCGTACTTGGGGTAAAAGGATTAGTTTACCCCTAACCTAGATTGGTCTAAGACTAAGGCCCAATCTCACAATCTAAAAGGCCCAATAGACAAATGATCCACCAAGGCCCAATATGGCCCAATTTCCAATTGGGCCCAATCCCTTCTTATAGGCCTTAACCCAAGGCCCAATAATGTTCCTAGCCCAAAACTCCCAAATTCATATGATTCAACTAAACCCCAATCTTCTAAGCCCAAAACATGGCCCAAACTCAAAGCCCAAAATCAGAAAGCCACCTGACTGAGTACGCGGGACGTACTCAGCTTGTACGCTAAGCGTAATGGCTCAAGGGCTTGTATGCCTAGCGTACTCTTCCAGTTTATCCACCTTCTCATTTCAGCTCTTAACCCACTAAGACTTCACTCCAGAATGAAGATCTGACTTCCTTGAGCTGGATTACCACGTAAAGTTGCTAACTTTACGTCCATTCATGGCTAAATGAAGCTCTTAAGCTCAATAAGGACTTAATCCGGGACTTAATTTATGCATGAGACCCTCTACTCCATAAATTTGGCACCTTTATGCTTAAGGAGACTAAGATAAACTTAGATCTGAAAGGATAAGTCCTTAGGACGTCTTAACTCAACAATCCACCCAAAAATGGCCAAAAGCATGACAAATCATCCCAAAAAGAGATCTAAACAACTAGAAGTCAAGATGAGAACTTGATACCTCAAAAGCTTTGCAAAAAGGGTGGTAATTCTGGATCCAAGGCTTTCTCTCCAAGCTAAGCAACTTCAAGCTTCTCCGACTCCTTCAAAAAGCACAAAATGAACACCAAAAACTCTCCAAGGGCTCAAACACTCAACAGTGGAGGCTAAGACTCGTTTCTAGGGTTTTGGATATTTAGGGGCTGGTAATGAGGCCATCCCTAATGAATAAGGGTGTTTATATAGGAAGCAAAAACCCCCAACTAGGGTTTCATTAAAGTCCATGTACGCCCAACGTACGTATACGTACATCCAACGTACGTGACCTGGGTCTCGAGTAATACTCAACACAGTACGCTAAGCGTACCAAGTGGTACACCCCGTATAATGGCTTCAGGGACTAAATTACACAACTCCAAAAATAAGAGGGCCATAGGGTACATATCAGGGTACAAGTGTTACAACCGGGTTGGTTTTTGGGTGAGAACTCGCGTTGGGAATCGCGAGTGTTTATGTGTAGGATCTTTATTTCAGTAAGAATCGAATTAAGGAATGTGTATGCCAGGGGCATCGGTTGAAGGGTTCATGGTTAAAGGATGTTCTTAGTTTTGATGTTAGATCATGCTCTTGTGATGGTGCTTTGGTTTAGTTCTTTCTATGTGGGGGTCAGGCAAGTTTGGACTTTCAAGATTTTTAGCATCAGTGTGTTGGTTTGGCAGTTAAAGGAAGCAGTGTCTTGTTCAACGCTAGAAGGTTTATCTCCCATTTCGTCTCGCGTTGTTCATTGTTTTCATGGAAATGTTATCATCAGGATGAGCCTTCCCTCAGAGGAATATCGGTCTCTTTGGTTAAGTGAAAGGTTGTCGGCAGCAGTGTATGGTATGTGAATCTGTTTTCTATTGGGAACCTCTGGTTATTAGATTTTAAGTAGATGGTTGGGGGGTAAGTAGAATGGAATTAGCAATGGTTCAGTATGGGCGGTCTATCAGGGATTCAGACCATCTCGAGACTTTAGATTTTAGGTTGGGTAGACGTGGTTACTTTACATTGGATTATTTTAGGTTGAGAAAGGATTCGTTCATCTTCGATTTGGAGAGCCCTGGTAAGGTTGGTTTTGGTTCCCTTGGGAAGGTTTTGGTATGCTCGGGGTTGTGGCCATGTTGCACAGGTTTTCTGGCATGTCGGGGACGGTAAGGAATGATTTCGAGGAAGAAATCTAATTTAAGTAGGGGAGAGTTGTAACGCTCTATTCCGAATCATTTCGCATTTCAGGGCGGTGATCAAGGATCAAGTATTAGCATAATTAGGACCTTTGAGGAATTGTGATCTGGATTCATTTGGAGGTCGATCATGTAATTTAGATGACCCGGGTGTTCGGTTTTTGTTGTGGAGCCAAAGGGTATTTTGGTAATATTTCAGCTCGGGCTTTTATGGAAATTGGATTTTGGTTCGGGAAATTGTAAGGCAAGTATGTGTTAATTAAAGCATAGAGCTTCTCGTTACCTTTTCATGGATATAAGGATCGTCAAAATCGGATTTATAATGAGGAATTTATGGCCTTTGGAGTATACTAGGGTGTAAAGGAAACCCTAGTACGTGGGGCGTACCTAAGGAGTACGCAGGGCATACTAGTGCAAGGTTCGGTATGAGAGGTGTATACTGGTGTACGCTTAGCGTACTAGGAGGGACTGATCGTGGATGCGAGACCTCGTACGTTGGGTGTACGAGGATTACACGGGGCGTATAAGGAGTTAGTGGAAACCCTAATTTTGGGTGTTATACCCTATATAAGCACTTTAAGTCTTTAGGCCTGGCCTCTTTACTAGCCTCCAATCCTCCAAAACCCTAAAAATCGTCCTTAGCCTCCATTGATGTGCATTTGATCTCTTGAGGAGAATTTGGTGTTGTTTTGCTCATTTTAAAGGAACTGAAGAAAAGTGAAGTTTCATTGCTTGGTGTGAAGTTTTTAGATCCAAAACCCCTCCTCATTTTGCAAGCCTCTTGAGGTATCAAGTTCATACCTTGTCTTCGGATTTCTTAGATCTCTTTATGTATTGATTTTTATGCTTTTGGTCCCTTTTGGGTTGGTTGTTGAGTTAAGATGTTTGAAGGGCTTATTCTTTTAGATCTGAGCTTGTTAAGAGGTTCTTAAGCATAAAGGTGCTAGCTTTATGAGGTTTATTGTCACATGCATGCATTAAGTCATCTAATAAGTCCTTTTTGATTTATAAGTGCCTTTTTTAGCCATGTATGAACGTAAAGTTAGCAACGTTACTTGATTATCCAAATTAAGAAAGTCAGATCTACGTTTTGGAACAATGCCTTAATGGATTAAGGAGTGATAATGAGATGTGGCTGAATGGGTAAGTATGTTCGGCGTACAAGCTCGTACATGTCGCGTACAAGCCCTAAAGCATGTATGCTTAGAATACACCTGAGTACACCCCGCGTAGTCAGCAGGATTGGACTTCGGTGTTTGGGCTTCGGTTTGGGCCATCTTTTTGTGTCGCACCACCATCATCCATTGCATAATAGTATCATATCAATGCATAATAGTAAACAAGCAACAACATCATCCATTGCATTAATAGTATAATTTAATACAAGTGTGTTCTGTGTATAGTTTATAAGACACCAAAATAAGAATTAAAATAAAAGACGAGTCTTGAATGAGCTTCATCTTCTCAAAACCTGGTCCAATGTACCTGTCTACTGGTGATCCGAGAATACAAGTTATTTTAAAAGAGTAGATCAACATTAAAGCTGGTGATTTCATAAGTATTTTAGTGTCATTGTTTTGTATGAAACTTTTTGTAAATGTTTGTTGTAAATGTTTTTAAGTGTTTGATGGAAATGTTGTATCTCCTAGAAAATCCTATATTTTCTACTTTATTATGAAATGTAGTCTTCTACCAAGACCCGACTGTTTTGTATGTTTGTTCTTTTGTAAAAGTGAGTGTTTTTCCCAAATATGACTATCATTACCAAAATATAGTTTACATTACCGTTTATGTGAGAAGATCACAATGTGAATGTAATGGGAAAATAAATATGTACTGTAGTATTGTATATAGAAACTAACGATGTACTAACTACCTTAAGCCAATTGTTTAATTAAGGTAAAATGTGATATGATTGTACCCATACTTGATTGACTAGTAAAACACGACGTTCGGAGACGTCGAAATGGTATGACATTCGTCACCCGTAGACCTGCAGATCCCACTGTAGCTAGCAGCAAGGTGTAGGATGGTCAATCCCGTATAGATCTATACACAAACTCACGCTCTCCCTCCAGGAGACTCTGGTTACAAAACATGACACAACAGTATATTTCCATGCCATGAAGTAGTGGCTCACATTAATGTTATAGTATTCTTATGTTTGTATAGTATGTTCTAGTGTATTGTATGTTCTCTCTGTTCTAGTGTATAGTATGTTCCTCCCTGTTTCTCATTATAGTATGTTATTTCCGTTTCTCATTATAGTATGTTTGAACTGACTCATGTATGTTTCATTGTTCTAGAAATAGTGAGTAGTAATTCTCTAAACTAGACCTATTATAGTTTACTAGTAAAGTTGTTTGAATGACTGAGTATGTTTGTCCACCTTTGCTACCCAAAGGTGTTGAACTGATGTAAGAACTTTTATATCTATACACATATACATAATATATAACTAAGATTCAAATGACACTCGGACAAACAACCGAATACCCTAAGTCCACAACCAAACAAGGAACAGGAAATAAAGTGAGTTATCAGTCCTAAGCCCTTTCAACCTTATTTATATAACTATATCTATATAGACATGATTTTGACAATATATAAGTTTTAAAAGAGTTTAATAAAGAGTTTAGCATATAAAAGAGTTTTAACCATTTGAATGGCTATTGATGACTTGATGTCAGTTTATAAAATGTTTTGAAATAGTTTGCTTGATAAAACAGTTTGAAGTATAAGAAATCCACTTGTTTGATAGTTATTAATCACATGTGATTGATATAATAACTATAATGTTTCTACTTGTATCCCCCCATAAAAGAATTTAAAAGATAAGTTAAGGGGTATGAACTCACCTGCAGTGAGTGATACGAATGTAAGATCGATATAGGATGGTAAGTGTCAAGTGAAGTCTCGAGCACAACCGGATCCTATTAAGCATATAATGACACATATATGTATATAATTAGTGTATATAACAACTAATCGTGTAAGGGAACAACCTTAGGTACTAGGAAACACTTGCAATGAAGTGTTTCAATCACATATGATTGATTGAATGGAGTTTATGGCCACACAAGGATGTGTTCACGGCCTTAAGAGTGTTCACGGCCAAGAACACTTGAAGTGTTCACGGCCCAAGCTTGGTCTAAGAAGGTTTTATGGCCCTATCATGATCACTTAAAGGGTTTACGGCCATATGAAGGGTTCCCGGCCGTGAACTCTTTAAGATCATGCTTAAAAGGTGTTTGATTCATGGGGATTCAAGAGCTTCTAAAGAATAACTAGTATATGGAAAGGATACTTAACATTTTGAAGCTTGAAGGGGGTGTTCACGGTCCAAAGAACTAATGTGTGTGTTCTTGGTGTTCTTGAAGATCTAACCAAAAGAGATGATTTCACGGATGAAATCATAGGGTTTCACTAGATTAAGCAAGGTATCAACCAACAAATGGAAGAAACACTTACAAACATCTACAACAAACATTTACAAACACTTTCATACAAAACAATGACACTAAAATACTTATGAACTCACCAGCTTTAATGATGATCTACTCTTTCAAAATAACTTGTATTCTCAGGTCACCAGTAGACAGGTACACTGGACCAGGTTTTGAGAAGACGGAGCTCATTTAAGACTCGTCTTTTATTTTGATTCTTATTTTGTTGTCTTATAAACTATAAACAGAACACACTTATATTAAATTATACTATTAATGCAATGGATGATGTTGTTGCTTGTTTACTATTATGCATTGATATGATACTGTACATGACGTCCTCCGCCCCCGAACGTTTCCTCCGTTCTGGTTTGGGGGTGCGACAGATTGGTATCAGAGCTTTGTTTATAGTGAATTGAGTATATCAACCCATAAAAGATATACAACTATAAACACATTGGGATTAAAATACTCTGACCAAGATTTTACACTTTTAAATATTAAAATATTTAACCAAAGTATACATACCTGCATTCATACTAAAATCAGTGTCATACTAGGACATAATAAAAGTATTGCGGTTGTTGGACAGCACAAGCAGGCTTGGGGACATATAATCAGATCTGGGAGTGATATAGCCTGATCAACTATATATTTCCGAGAAGTGATTAGCATGTGCCTAGGAACGGTTGTGGTGTTGCAGCAAGTCAAAAAACTTACCAACACTACTACAATGAAAACTTTAGAACAAAACATAAACCTAAAATACTATAGGAGTATTTTGTGTTACTATAATTACTTATGTGCAAACTAAAAAGGTCTTTATTAGTATATCAATAGTTGCTGAGTGGATACGTTAAGGTTATAGGTGACTAAGGTGTCATAGACTTAGAATCTGTGATCTTTGCTTTACTTCCTGTTCCTTGTTTGGTTGTGGACTTGGAGTTAGGGTCACTTATTTGAAAGTCTATCCTGTTTTGGTTACATATGACTGGTATGCACTACGCAAGTATTGATGTAACTGATAAAGATCATCCTATAATTATCTTAAGTAGTACGTCTATTAACTACCTCTTTCATCCATTTTCTCACTTAGATAACATGGCTGGATTCAATCTCCCTGACGACCCGTACTTCCCCAACCAAGGTAATGGTGGATGGCTCGATGCAGAGCTAGAAGAGAATCACGAAATCCCATTGGATGATGACTTCATAGAGAACTTCCCGGAGGATTCTGACTCCGAGCCAGAAGTCAATGATCTACCCCTGGTAGCTCCAATCCCAAATCCTAACCCTCGTCCGGCTTTTCAAGGCCCGACGCCTCTGTGGGCAGAAAACTTGGGTAGATGGAGTCAAGAACAGGGTCAACCCATACCATACAACGGAGACAGAAGCTTCTACAACCTGAGCGAGGGAGGCTCAGCAGACAGAGTCCTGCCTATTCTGGTCCGCAGGGTTGCTTGAAATGAAGAGCAGGGTAGGCAGCCATCAACCGAATCATGGAAGTTGATGCCAATGTGGGAGTTAATACCGTCCGCATTTTCCATCTTGAAGATGCTCATGGGAGATCTATGAGAGACAATGAGGCTCTGCAGCAAGAATTACCTGGCAGGCTTGAGGGTTCACTCGAGGGGTACCCATCGCCGGTAGAAGACGCTCTACTCGTACTTTCTTTTGGTTTAGGTAATAGAATTCTTATCTATGCTCTATGTAGCACTTTTCCCTGTAAATATTCCTGTCTTTCTAGTACTGTTGCTAGGTCTCTATGATGTCAAAATTTTCTTATTCTGGTTTGATGTAAGACCTACTTTTAGGTCATTTTTCCGAACTTATTGATGGGTTTTGAGCATTCTAACACTCCTATGGTGTACATGCAACCCTAGAAACCTTGGATCTATGTTTGACTAAGATACATGCAAATAATTATTTTTCCAAGGTTCTTATCCTAACTAGCATGGCATGGGGTACTTGAATCAAATAAACCTAGTAGAATTACTTACCTTGTAGTAGTAGTTGATTGCTTGGAGTTTGAGAGCCTAACACCAATAATGTGGATGCCTCAAATGGAAGTCACAAATCACCACAAACTTGGAAACTTGAGAGAATAGTCACAAACTTCTTGAAATCGGCCCTCTTAGTTTACACACATCAACTAGTGTAATTTCAAGAACCAAAGCCTCCTTTATATAGTGTGGTGGATTAGGGTTACATCCATGTAAACCCTAATACCCATGACTTTTCATTTCCATGAGATCCATGGGTTAAAGCTCCATGGAGTATCCATGGACTTTCCATGCAAGCCTAGCCCATTCCAAATAAGCATTAGCCCACACTATATAAATACAAGAGCCCATATTTAATTAGTCATACTTTTGATCTCTAAATTAATTCTAAATTAATTATAGATCAACACTAATTAAATAATATGATTTTATATTAATATATTAGGACTTATAATATATTAATAAATCATAACTTATACTATTCTCAAACGATTATCCATAAATTGTTCGGGTGAAGTGCAACCCAAATGGACCATGCCGGGTCGGGTCAAGTACATACCAAATATAGTTATGGACTTAGACACTATATCCAACACTTATTACATCATTAATGCCAATATTATTGACAGACATCTAATCTTTCGGGAAATCTTTATCAAAGTGCTTACATGCTCCTACTGTTAGATCTCTATATCAATCTTACTCTCATTTTTTTTGTTGGGCTATGGCGATTTAGTCCATGGACCACTCCCATTATACTCACAATTGATTCTTACTATCATCTGCATCTTTGTAAACTTTTAGTTGAAAGATGCCTCCGCGCCGAACACCTAGACGCAATCCTCCGATAACTCATACTCAACCACCTCCTCCACAATACAATCCGACAGCAATCCAAGCTGCAGTGGTTGCAGCTGTTTCGACAGCCTTAGCAAAGTTCAGTGCTAGTGGTACTAGCGGAAGTGGAACAACAATACATTCCACTCAAGGTGATGTTCCAATGCGCTCTAGAGAGTGCTCGTATAAGGACTTCATTAACTGCAAGCCTAGGTACTTCAACGGGACTGGCGGAATCATTGCCCTCTCGTAATGGTTCGAGAAAACATAATCGATCTTTAAGATATGTTCCTGTCAGGAAGGAAGCAAAGTTAAATTTGCTGCCTGCACCTTCGCGGACCGAGCCCTGACATGGTGGAATAGCCATGTCAAGTCACTAACTCTAATAGTGGCTAATGCTATGGGCTGGGAAGCTCTGAAGGAGCTCATGATCGAGGAGTACTGCCCGAGGGGCGAAATTCAGAAACTTGAACAGGAACTCTGGAGCCTAACCATGAAGTGCTCCGACATAGTGGCCTACACTGCCAGATTCAATGATCTGGTGGCACTATGTCCAGGAATGGTCCCTACTGAGGGAAACAAAAGTCTAGAGGTATATCAGGGGGCTGGTGCCTCCATTTCAGGGGAATGTCTTAACTTCAAACCCCACTACCTTCGATAGTGCCAAGTGACTGGCACAACGACTTATCGACCATGGATTTCGTACCCCGACAACGACAACAACCCTGGCCATCCCAGAACCCTCCAAAGCCACTGAAAACAAGCGGAAGTTCTGGGATAACAAGAAGAAGAACGCGACGCAGAACTATGCCAAAAGCCAGTAGGTCGTGGTTGTTCATGCTGCGATAACACCTATTGCTACTGCATCGATGAAGCAGTATGCTGGGAGCTTGCCCAAGTGCAACAAGTGCAGCTTCCACCACAACGGACCCTGCCGGGAAATACAGTGCGTTAATTGCAACAGGAAGGGGTACACTGCCCGTTTCTGCAAGTCTCCGGCTAGGCCAATCACCCAAGTCCCCGGCGTTGGTGTGGGTCAGGCTTGCTACGGATGTGGCGAGGTGGGTCACTACAAAAGAAACTTCCCGAAGGCAAGGAATGCTGGCGGAGTGGGAAGGGTTTTGGGTATAGGCCACGAGGAAGCGGTAGCCGACCCTACAGTGGTCACTGGTACGTTTCTTCCCGATAACTCATATGCATGCATACTATTTGATAGTGGAGCGGAGAGGAGTTTCGTAAACCAAAAATTTGCTCACCTACTTAAACAAAAACTACGTGCACTTAAAGAACTGTTCACTGTAGAAATGGCTAACGGAAAGACTGAGAGCACTAGCAGTATATACATAGGATGTACTCTAACTCTAGATAGCCATTCATTTCCAATCGACCTCATGTCGGTCTCAATTAAAAGTTTTGACGTCATTATCGGCATTGATTGGTTGAGTCTTCATCGTGCTAACATCATGTGTTATGAAAAGGCCGTTCGCCTTAATCTGCCGTCTAGCAAAACTCTAATTATCTATGGTGACAAACCCGGCACGAACCTTCGTATCATCTCGAGTATACAAGCCCAGAAGTACTTACGAAAGGAATGTAACGCATTCCTAGCTCATGTTGTTGATATGAGCCAAGAGACTAAAGACATAAAGAACATCCCAGAAGTACGCGAATTTCCCGACATCTTTCCAGAAGAACTACCAGGATTACCACCACAGCGTCAAGTTGAGTTCAGAATCGACTTAGTTCCAAGGGCTACCCCAGTAGCCAAATCGTCCTATCGTCTAGCACCAACTGAGATGCAGGAGCTATCCGGTCAACTTAACGAACTGCTCAGCAAGGGATTTATTAGACCAAGCTTCTTACCCTGGGGAGCACCAGTCTTGTTCGTGAAGAAGAAAGACGGATCGTTCCATATGTGCATTGACTACAGAGAAATAAACAAACTAACCGTCAAGAATCGTTACCCTCTACCGCGCATAGACGATTTGTTCGACCAACTGCAAGGGGCAAATTACTTTTCAAAGATAGATCTGAGATTCAGGTATCACCAGTTACGAGTGTTAGAGGAAGATGTTCCCAAGATAGCCTTCCGAACTCATTATGGACACTACGAGTTTGTAGTGATGCCATTCGGATTGACTAATGCGCCCGCAGTATTCATGGACTTAATGAATAGGGTGTGCAGTCCTTACTTAGATCATTTCTTCATTGTGTTCATCGATGACATACTTATCTACTCTCAAAGTAAGGAGGATCATAATCAACATCTACGTCAAGTCTTAGAAACATTACGATCAGAGAAGCTCTACGCGAAGTTCTCTAAATGCGAGTTTTGGATTCGAAGAGTCGAATTTTTGGGTCACGTTGTTAGTGAAGAGGGAATTCATGTGGACCCTTCTAAATTAAAGGCCATTGAGAACTGGTCAGCACCGAAGACGCCTACATAAATTCGTCAATTTCTAGGCCTCGCTGGCTACTATTGTAGGTTCATTCAGAACTTCTCTAGGATCGCAAAACCGCTTACAACATTGACCCTGAAGGGCGTGGCCTTTGACTAGGAAGAGAAACAAGAGAAAGCGTTCCAAACGCTAAAGCGAGCCTTATGCAGCGCACCGATACTATCCCTCCCAGAAGGAATAGAAGATTTTGTGGTTTATTGCGATGCATCCAACCAAGGACTCGGTTGTGTTGTTATGCAACGAGGTAAGGTCATCACATATGCCTCAAGACAGCTAAAGACACACGAAGTCAACTACACCACACATGATCTTGAGTTAGGAGCAGTGGTATTTGCTCTGAAGATCTGGAGACACTACCTGTATGGTACAAAAAGCACTATCTTTACAGACCACAAGAGCCTTCAACATATATTCAACCAGAAGGAGCTAAATATGAGACAACGATGGTGGGTCGAGCTACTCAATGACTTGTAACACCCATAAAATTTGAGCCAAATTAAAACATTTTATTTCATTCAAAAACCATTAAGTTCATACATCTTGTTTTCAAAATAGTTTAAACATCAGAGTATCCCCCAGAACCATATCACATAAATCATAAAACATGAGGAGCGGTACGATCACGCCTTCGCCTTGCCACGATCTCCTGAAGTACCTGAAACAATACACTGAACTGTAAGCCCGAAAGCTTAGTGAGTTACCTCCAAAATACCAACCACACATAAACATACTCGTAACATATCACAAATAGAACAACAATGCACATCGGGTCTACTGTGTGACTGGTCCGCCCGCACCGGGCCTTCAGTCCACCTGGTCCACCCTCCGAGTCCAGCTATGTACATCGAGTCTACAGTGTGATTGGTCCGCCCGCACTGGGCCTTCAATCCACCTGGTCCACTCTCTGAGTCTACAGTATGACTGGTCCGCCCACACCGGGCCTTCAGTCGGCCTGGTCCACTCTCTGAACCTCGGTACGTTTGGCCCGCCCTCTTGGGGCCTTCAGCCTATCCGGACCGCTAGCTGGGCCTTCGGAATATCCGGTCCGCCCTGGGTATGTTGGCCTACAGCACAAAGCAGGACCCGCCTCAACCCAACCCCCGTCAAACAACCATGTGCACATAAAGAATTAATCACATAACAAATCCTTAACCAGACAAACAGTCTAACAGATCATATAGCATATCAACATCCTAACCAGGATTCCGACCTAACCGGTCACTAGCATAACATTACCCTATATACTGGGTACTGACCTCAACCAAGTCACTAAGATAACACCATCGTAAATACCAGGATGCAGATCTAGCAAAGCAATAACATAACAAACAATACCCGGATTTCCATCCGATAAAGGGCCGACCTTGGTGCCGTAGACCCTGTCGATATTGTGAGGATAACTCACCTGCAATTGCCGACTGAGGAGATAAGACGAAGCTGCTCCGACCACCGACACGAACTTCACCACATAACACTACCAAAGAACCAATTCCATAAATACCAAAATTACCAAAATACCCTTGGAAGTCAAACTGGTCAACTCTTGGTCAAAGTCAAAGTCCTCAGTCAAAGTCAACCTTCCTGGTTGAATCTACTCGCCGAGTCAACCCGTCGACTCGTCGAGTTCCTATACTCAGAAACTCCCATAACACGACTCAACTCGCAGAGTCGCCCCAAGACTCGTCGAGTCCAACGATCTCCGAGTCCCATCCTGCTCAACTCACAGAGTCGCCCCTCGACTCACCGATTCGAGGCTTAACCAGAAGAGGTTAGGGTTCCGCGACCAGACTCGCCGAGTCCAAGAACAGACTCGCCGAGTCCAAGGCAATCTTCAACAGACTCGTCGAGTTGTTCTTCCAACTCGCCGAGTCCATGCACATGTTCATACAAGTCGTCGAGTACACTCATGTGACTCGCCGAGTCTCTCCAGTTCTTAATCCATACAGTGGCTTTTCGAGCCATGCAGGGGCTCCAGTCCATAGATCCACTCTTCTACAGTCTAACCCTCACATAAAGTTGCAAACTTTACGTGAAACCAAGGAGATATAGGCCCAAAACACACTAGGGCTAGGGTTAAGGACTAGGGGGGCTTCACCAACAACTCTTAAACAGAAGCTTTATGACATTTTGGACCATCATAAGCCTAGATCTGGAGTAGCAACCTCAGATCTAAACTCCAAACCCGAAATAGATCTCAAACAAGCTAAGAAACTCCAAATCAACCACCAAGGATGAACCAAAAAGGAAATAACTTAATATAATGGTTCCTTACCTCTGAGATGTGCCCAAACTGATGTAGATTCCAGATCTACACAAGCCCCTTGATGCTAGCCTCTAATTTCTCAAGCTCCTTCCACCAAATTCCTCTTCCAAGCTCCAATCTCCTCAACAATGAAGTCTCACATGAAAATTAGGGTTTTTGGATCTCAAAAGGGTAGCAAAGAGGCTGTGGGTGGGTTATAATGTGCTTTATATAGGGCACAACCCCCGGGATTAGGGTTTTCCTCTTCAGCACCAACTCGTTGAGTCCAAACCGCCGACTCGGCGAGTTGGTCACTTAACCCGCGACAGAATCCCGCTCCGACTCGGCGAGTAAGCATGCCTACTCGTCGAGTCCCTTTCCTTAATTTACACTTTAAGTCCTTCAATAGCACCTCTGGAATTTGGGGTGTTACATGACTACGAATGCGAAATTCATTATCATCCCGGTAAAGCCAACGTAGTAGTTGATACCCTAAGCCAGAAAGAATACTCTGGTCGTAGAGTCAAATCATTGACTATGACTATCAATTCACACTTGTCCACACAAATTAAGGAGGCTCAACTTGAAGCCTTGAAACCTGCAAATGTGGCGGGTGAATCCTTGAGAGGGATGGAAAAAAACTTGGAAGTCAAGGGTGGCAGAGCATTATATCTCATGGATCGGATCTGGACACCGAAGCACGGTGGTTTCAGAAACTGGTGGCCTAACATGAAAGCAGAAAGCAGAGATTGCTACCTTCGTGAGTAAGTGCCTTACTTGCGCCAAGGTTAAGGTCGAATAGCAAAAATCCTCAGGTTTACTATAGCAACCGTAGATACCTGAATGGAAGTGGGAGCGGATCACGATGGACTTCATAACCAAGTTACCCAAGATGACGGGTGGTCTTGATACCATATGGGTGATCGTAGACAGGTTAACCAAGTCCGCGCACTTCCTGCCTATCAAAGAAACTGACAAGATAGATAAACTAACAAGAACCTACATTAGGGAGATCGTACGACTGCATGGTGTTCCCATATCCATTATCTCTGACAGAGATAGTAGATTCACTTCAAGGTTCTGGAAATCGCTACAAGGTTCCCTAGGAATTAGGCTGGACATGAGTACAGCCTACCATCCGCAAACCGACGGAGAAAGTGAGAGGACTATTCAAACTTTGGAAGATATGTTGCGAGCCTGTGTGATTGACTTTGGAAAGGCATGGGATATTCATCTACCCCTTGTCGAGTTCTCCTACAATAATAGTTATCACACGAGCATAAAGGCTGCTCCATTTGAAGCCCTCTATGGCCGGAAGTACAGATCCCCTCTGTGCTGGGCTGAGGTGGGTGACACATAGTTAGCTAAAGGACGCGTTCCTGGCAGCACTCTCACAGGTCCTGATATCATTCAGGAAACGACAGAGAAGATCGTTCAGATTCGTGAACGGTTGAAAGCCTCTAGAGACCGACAGAAAATCTACACAGATAAGAGAAGGAAACCTTTGGAATTCCAGGTTGGTGACCGTGTTCTATTGAAGGTCTCACCCTAGAAGGGCTTGATATGCTTCGGAAAGCATGGAAAGCTGAATCCAAGATACGTAGGGCCTTTCGAGACTCTCGCTAGAATCGGCCTTATAGCTTACAAACTCAAACTACCTCACGAACTTAGTAACGTACACCCTACTTTCCACGTATCGAACTTGAAAAGGTGTCTGTCCGATGAGACTCTTGTAATCCCACTCGACGAGATCGAGATCAACGAGAGAATCAACTTCGTGGAAGAACCAGTAGAGATCATGGACCGAGAGGTCAAGCAGACGAAGAAAAGCCGTATCCCGATAGTGAAGGTTCACTGGAATGCCAAGCAAGGACCCGAATTCACTTGGGAGCGCGAGGATGAAATGAAACTGAAATATCCTCATCTTTTTACTTAGTTATTTGTAATTGCTTAAACTATAATTTTGGTATGAAATTCTCTCTAACGGGGGGATGATGTCCGAAATTTCTATCTTGTACGGCCATTCAATTCAATCAAAGTCAGACTTGTTTCTGCTATCTTTTAGCATTGTTTAGGGTTTGATTGAGTGTTCTAAGCCTAGTACATTCAAGGATTGGGTGTTGGGAAGTATCTACTAGAGTTCATTGTGCAGTATTCAAGCCGGAAAACTCCATCATGTGGAGTTTACGGCCGTAAACTAGGGTTCACGGCCACAAACTATTGCTTGGCCGTGAACTAGCTCCGTAAGTATGATAGTCCTTCACTTTTTCATCATTTCTCACAATCCCAACTCAAGAACACTCATTTCTCTCTCAAGTATGATCAAGAACACTTCTAAATCCCGACAAATTTATAAGTGTTTCTTGATGATACTTGAGAGAGAAATGAGTGTTCTTCAGTTGGGATTGTGAGAAATGATGAAAAAGTGAAGGAATATCATACTTAGGGAGCTAGTTCACGGCCAAGCAAGGGTTTGCGCCCGTGAACCCTAGTTGACGGCCGTAAACTCCACATGATGGAGTTTTCCGGCTTGAAAACTGCACAATGAACTCTGGTAGATACTTCCTAACACCCAATCCTTGAATGCACTAGGCTTAGAACACTCAAACAGACCCTAAACAATGCTAAAAGATAGCAAAAACAAGTCTGACTTTGATTGAATTGAATGGTTATACAAGATAGAAATTTCGGGTTGTCACATTTGGGGCCCTGTTGGGCCATCAAGTTTTGGGCTGATAATTATTTGAGAAGACCTACAATGACATTTGGGCCAAATTCGGAAAATTGGGCCATGAATTGGGCCTTGGGTGGCTAATTTGGTATTAAGGCCTTTTGGATTATTAGGTTTGGGCTAAAGTCTTGGTCTAAACTAGGTAAGGGGTAAATTGGTCATTTACCCTAATTATGGTCTGATGGTTTGGATGAGAATCCAAATATTAATTGAATGTTATTTGATATTGATAGCTCAGGGATTTATCGGACCAACAACCAGGATTATCAGTGTGATTCGACGGTGCGAGGTGAGTTTTCTCACTGTGTTTAGTGGGTCGAAGGCACCAATGCCGGCCCATGGTTTGTTATGTTATGTAGGGTGCTAGATGTCTGCGTGACTCTTGCATGTGTATGTGCTTGTATGTTTACTGGGCGGGGCCCAATGGTTATTCTGTATGCTAGTATCTGGCTATGTATATATGATTTGTATGTGGGCGGAGCCCCGTTATGCGAGTTTGGGCGGAGCCCGTTATACTCATTGGGTGGGGCCCGTTATGCGAGTTAGGGCGGGGCCCGTGATACTCATTGGGCGGGGCCCATTTTGCGAGTTAGGGCGGGGCCCGTTATGTGTTTTATATATATATATATATATATATATATATATATATATATATATATATATATATATATATATATATATATATATGGTATGTGGTATATTGGGAAACTCACTAAACTTTACGTTTACGGTTTTCAATTTATGTTTTAGGTACTTCGATTTTCAATTGGAAGAGCTCGGGATGATTTCAGAGCACACCACCTCTTTCTGCATTTTTTTGATTTACTCTGATAATAAATAGTGATTGATACAATTGTTTTATTTGGGTTTATATGATGATATTTTGGGAATTCCGGTTTTATAAATTTAAAAATAAACTTTTTGGTACTTATATTTTTCTGTGACGTTACATAGTGAAACAAATTTGAATTTTCATAAGTTCTATATACGATTCCGAATAAACAAAAAAAGTAATTTGACATTAAAAATTCACCATAAAAAGTTGTATTTATTTTAAGCCGATGTGCTTTTTTTTCTAAATAATGCTGATGATAATGAAAAAAGGAAAACCCCGCATTAGAAGAAACTACATAACAAATTCATTGCATCTTTTCGTTTAGAAATAGACGTCAAATGAAATGCTACGAAATGCCAAATATGAGAAAATGTTTAGACATAATAGTACCATTTAACAAAACCATACACATCTGCATAAGCATAAACATCCGCATCCTATTCATAACATTATATTTAAACCCTATCTATATAAGCATAATACCATAACAAGCAACATCATTCTAAAAGACGCAACACCATACAAGCTTTTTATATAAAAACTTAAACTCAATAAAAACACTTATATGGAGACCATAGCTCCTGCTGAAGCCTCTTTCACTTCATTCAGTACCCATATCAAGCTTTCCGATCAGAATGACTTCGGAAACCATCCATTGCTTTCCTACCCCTTAATAGATGTATATTTGATCAATTCTTCTACTTCCTGTATATATTTTCACAATCTTTGTATCATTATGTAAAGAATATCCAAGCCTTCCCCAACTGCTTTTTAATTGATTTGTGCATTGGGTATACCATTGGTTATCCATGTATCTTCGGTTCCTTCCTCCCACGCCCCCCATCTCCATTTCAGCCTAGGCCACCGAGCCACGCACCAATCCATAAAAAGTCTCGATACATGAGCAGCAACATGATCACGATGGATGAGTAAAGAAACATCTACCAAGTTTTTGCATTGGTCTAACACACAAGCAACCAAGGAGAAAGTCAATGCAGGGTCAACCCTCAACAGATACCCACGAAAGGTTGTCAATCCTAACCTCCCGTCCAAACACACCCGGTCAAATGATTCATAACGCGCCTCAAATGACAACCAAGCGCGTGTGTTAAAACATAAGGAAGTCACGGTCCGGAAATAAGTCAACATTTTCTTTATGGTAAATTTGGAATCATCAAGTTCAAGTGCCCCTACAGCCAAATCTCCTGAATTCAACGTCAGATTTTCTATAGTTTCAAAATGCGGGAACTTTTGAATTAAGGAACAAATATAAGAAGACTTGAGGGATAATGATTTCAGATTTTCAAAACTTTTAACTGAGACTGCGCCCAAATGGTCAATGGCAAGATGGAAATTACTCAACAAAGGAGCTTCAATATAGAGTGCAACAACCTTTCTACACTCGAGGCTGAGTGTGGTGAGGTTGGGTGTGATTAGAATTAAACATGGTGATGCATGGGTTATGGTCCACTGACAGGTTTTAAGGTTGAGAAGGTGGATCATGGGTCGTTTAAGTCCTTTAACATCTATCAAGTTAAGAACTTGAAGATTAGGGAAGCTTTTGTTCAACTCGGTTAGGTTCTTGTCTTCTAATCGTATGAACTCCAGTGTCAAACTTGTTAGCATTGGCATTGGACTTATATTTTTAACAGATAGCCACGCATGCTTCAGCTCTAATTCAAGCAAATTGTGACCTGAATCAACCAAAACAACCAAGTTAAAGCAAACTCAAGTACTAACAATAGAGAAAATAACTAAAATAGAACAGCAATTTTATCCATTTTAATTTATCCCATGAGGGTTGTTCCTTACAAACCATCTCCATATCCAGACAGTAATAAGTAAGTAATAACATATGTAGTAAGGCAAAAAATTTATAATTAATAAACCATAATTTGATAAGTAACACCAGGTGAAATTAAGAATCCTTGAAAGATACATGATTTCCGTCATAGGACATTAGATCAATGGCATGGATCTTATCATTTCACAAAATATATAGCAACAACATCACTAGCAAATAGAGAAATGAACAATTTCAGCATATAATGAACTTACAGCATGCGGAGACGAGGGGTAAAACTTCTGATCGACGCCAACCTGAATGGACCCAAAAATCTGATATAGAAAGGGATTTCAATGTTCCTGAAACCCTAGGGAGCCACTCCTTGACGAAAGCCCCATCTGTGAGGTACATATCATCGCCATAATCTTCAACGTCAGCGTGAGACACGTCTAGGGGCAGATTCTCGGCGTTGATATGCACCGATTCGAGAGATCTTGAGTTCGATATAAGATGGAGGATAATTGTCTTGAGAGGGGAAGGTAATGAGGAAGAACTAGAAGAATCTGAACCCCTACACCTTAATTCGATGTACCTTTTTAATGAGTACTGGAGATTGATCCATGGAAGGTCTGGAGAGACAGTATCAAAAGTTTTCCATGCTGCTCTGCAGCGCGCAACGTCCGCCGAGTCGTTGAGTCGACTCAGTATTTCGAACACTAGAGTTGCAGGAAGGTTGTCCATGCAAGCGCCAAGCGGTGAATGAACTACAAAGGAGACTGGAGTTGATGGGAGTTGATGTAGATATTTATGCCTGTATAGTTTATGTTTACCCCTTCATAGTTTGACTGGTGTTTATTATTGCCCCATTAGGTACTACGATTTACATAAAAACACTCTTTAACTTTATTTTTTCTTCTTTTGTGATTTTAATTTTAAAAAGTGAGTCCATTATTTTTTGCCAAGATGGTTTAGCATTATACGAAATAAATGTTTTGATATTTCTTTTCTTAAAGTCTTTCTAAATTTATTTTTTGTTTTTTAAAGTATCATAAAGTCAACTCGATTTATATAACTCAAAGGTTAACAATCTTAAGTGTTGCGATATTTTCCTTTCATGAAAGTCTTAGCAAATTTGTTTTTTTGTTTTTTAAAGTAATAATAAAGTCAAGTCGATTCAGTTTTTTTTTAATGACGTCAAACACACGCACCCTTTACCTTATTCCTAAATCTATACATTTTGTTTCAGCAAGACTAGAATCCTCAACCTTTGAGGGCACATTTTCGTCGACTTCTGATACCGCTACGCTATAAACTCTTTGGTAAAAGATATTTGATCATCTTTTATTATTTTTGTCAAGTATTTTGAACTTTTATTTTTATTCCATAAATCTAAGGATATGGATTAGTTTAATGCGGCTAGGTTCTAAAGCCATTACCAAAAAGTAGGTTCCTATAAAAGAGCAATATGTCCTTTCTTTACATTATGGATGTTTTTGTTATAACTGGATTCTAATGGATTGTATCAAACTCACATGCCCATTAATGCATGCTATTATAAAAAAACTTGGCATTGGCGTTGACTATATCTCATTATAGTAATGTACTTTTTACTGGCGAAATATAGTTCTTGAAAGACGACACATAAAACTATGGAAAATTTAGAATTTTTAACAAAAATATGTCGTCACTATAGGGTTTGCCATAAATTTACCATAAAAAATATTTAATCGTTGAATTCAAACTAACATCAATGATAATGTGTCTCTAAAAGTTAATTTTTGTTATAACAATGATCAACAAAATAATTTTCTATAGAAATTAGATTTTGATTACCACATGTTATCATTAGGTATTACTTGTACGAAACTATTTAGTGGTGACATGTCGGCAAAAAGGTTACGCTCGACCTAAATTAGGTTATATATTTGCGCTTGATCTCCATTATCACAAAAACAGAAACAAATCAAGTATAACCCTCTACGATGCATGATCTTTTCTTTGTGTACTCTCTCCTTATTCGTGTATGCCCCATCTACAATATGTACCCTTATAATATCCTTTCTCCAGCTATATGTATACCCTCATCTACCACTAGTAGTAAAGCTTCACTATTTGTGGGCGATAAGTTTTTATTATTTCCATCTTGTTGTTATACATGATATAAGTCTTGATGTGGTTTTTAGGTTTTTCCTTCAAATTTCACATGTTTATATCAGTTTATAACTGAAAGTTGTTTTAGAGGAAATAAATTAGAAATATAAGTGTTATGGACAATGTTGGTTTATGAATAAATAAACTAGAAATGAATAAGAATTGTTGTTGTATATATATATATATATATATATATATATATATATATATATATATATATATATTAATATTTTGTTATTTTGTATCAATTAACTTTAAGTAAAAATAAATGTAAGTTTGTTGTTATTTTGTGTAAAGTAGTTGTAATTTATTGGGTACTATCATATAACCATTTTTTGTTAAAACTTATGCATATATTTATCATATACATAATCTAACTTTAACAAAACAGTTACAATTATTGACATGAGTGTAACTCTATTATGAAATCGTAACACCGAGGATTTTTTGCATGGTGTTAAAGATTGTGAAAGAACATGTTAATAGTTACCATTGGTAACAGTCATTTAGGGATGCAACATGATAACTTAACCTATAATCAACAGATGATAAATTCTTATGAAATAATATAATTTCATTAAAAATGATTTTGTTATGTATTCCCACACATATTATTTATAGTTGTCTATAAATGTTATGTTTGTTTTTGTTTTCATATGGTAGAATTGACAACATTCATGACATAACATATTGAGTGTGGAATATGATTATGTTTGGAAAGAGTGATTGTTATATGATCAGGTATAGAATGCAAAATGCATATAGTAGTGTATTAGTTTAAAAACCTAGAAGAACTACTATGATGGTACCTTCGGTCGTGAAGTAGTCATCTCCAACCTCCATTTTCTATATGACCATTAAAGTGTCCTAACATGGATATGTCTATTAGTATGTGTTCAATGCGGGATAGAGTAAATAATACACAATTTAGTCAAGATAGGCCCGCTAGACATAATTTCCTTTTGATTTCACCTAAAAGTAGGGTGGAATTGGTACGGTACCAATCATTTTTTCACTAAACTATATATCGTACCAATTATAGTTGGTACAAAAATTTTGCTACCACTACCGTACCAAGTATAGTTGGTACCAATTTGTTTGACTACTATGAATTTATAAGTTAAAGCGGTAGAGAAAATTTGGACACGCCAACATAAGTTTAAAACTTTAAACTTTACTAATATGGTAAATGTTAATATCAAGGCTCGTCAATCATAAACATCAAACATAAGAACATTATATATATATATATATATATATATATATATATATAGGCCTAGATTATTCTATTCAAAGTAATTATTGTGTTATTGTATGTATAAATGTGGGCCAATCAAATTTACTTATTTTAAGAAAGTGATTAATATATATTATTGAATTAAAATATAATTGAAAATATCATTTTAATTAATTACAAGGGTAATTTAGTCAATTAATATAGATTTAATAAAGGAAAATTGCATTTTTAAGGGATCATAGATTCTATTAATTTTAAAAATCCGATTTTACGTATTATAATTTTTTTAATTCGGACATTCTGACATAATATGTTTATGAGTATATTCAAAAATAAAAATATTCTTGAACCATAAATAATAAAAATATTCTTGAACCTATTTCTTGATCATGAATTTAAAAACTTCTTGTAGAATAACAAATCCTTGAATAATCAATTGAAGAATAAAAACAAAAAACACATTATTTCTTATAGAATACGGGTAACAATTGTTAAGAATTACATTTATTGTTAAGGAATAAAACTAAAAAACAATCAAAACGGGAAAGAAAACATCAAAATCTAACAACGACTAATACATTCTAAAAGAATAATGTGGTCCGTTTCAATTTTGTGGTCTGTTCTTCAAGCATCAACATATGTGATTCCAACAGAATTGGAATTCGTCTTTCCATTCCAATAGAATTGGAATTTGTGATTCCATTCCAATAGAATTGGAATCTCACCAATATCATCCATTGAATCATCTACATAAACACTCTTCCATTCTCTATTCTTTTCTGCATCGATTCACAATCAATATTTAATACAAAAGAAAAATCACCCCTGCATTCCTTCTTTTCTTCGTTTTCAGTCAAGAACACACCACCGAAGTGTATGATTTCTAGTACAAACCTGAATGAAGAGTGTCTTGAAAAGGGTCTCAGGAAAAGCAGTGATGTTGGCAGTGACAACATTGAGCTTCAAAGATTCAAAAACCTCACAAATCTTGACCATCGTGTCTCTTCTTTTCCTGCATTTAAAACTCACCAATGATATCTTCTCTCCCACGTATAACACTTTTAACTATTAATTACAGTTTAACACAATCATCAATTTGAGATAAAATCATGAGAGTACGTAAAAACAGTTCAAGACTTTGACTTACTTCAATAATTTCAATCGGAAAGGCCCTTGAATCACTTGTATCTAGAGATTGTTGAATCCTTTTCTTCTTTGATTTCTCCGTTGACATGAACACTGTGTCCTGGTCAAAATCGTAAACCCCATATTCTGATTTTTGAGACTCTAGATTCATTATCTCCTCTTGAATAATCCTCCCTTGGAGGCCGCCGACGACTGAGTTCCGTCCGGCGAACTTGAATCACAGTAGCCGGAAAATGTTTCCTCCAATCCGCCCCAACTGTATTTCAGAAATTGCAGAAGAAAACGATGGATTCAGGTTTAAACAACAAAGAGAAAAGGAGAAGATCATATGATTAGTTAATCAGTATGATTACCTATCGAATTCTTCAGTTTGGAGAAACATATTGGTCTCCCAATAGTTTTTATACTCACCTGCGCCGCTGCTTCGCTGCTCCTTGTCGAGAGCTCCGTTTCTAGGGTTTGTAATTCGAGAGCAGCTTGAGCTTCGTCGTCCGACTCCGAGCCGGAATCGGAACTTGATGCAGACTGGAATAAAGGGGAAATGACGGGTGGAGGGACAAGGGTGGGGGTGGCGATTGACTGGGGTCAAACGATTAATTGTTTTGGTGGGGATTAATCGTGGACCCTAAAGAGGGGAAGGAGATTTAAACTGGAGAGATACCATGTTTTGGTGGGGATTAATCGTGGACCCTAAAGAGGGGAAGGAGATTTAAACTGGAGAGATACCATGGTATCAGAATCGGTTTTTAGATAAAGAGGGGAAGGAGATTTAAACTGGAGAGATACCATGATTATAGGGATTATTTTTGGAAGTTATTAAACAAATGACTAAATTACCGTTATTTATTTATTTAATTATTTAATTTTTTATTTAATTTTGATTGACCCACATTTATACATACGATAACACAATACTTAGTTTAAACAAATGAACCTAGCTCTATATATATATATATATATATATATATATATATATATATATATATATATATATATATATATATATATATCAATTATGTAAAAATCGTTCGGGGGTAGCTCGGCGATTGACTGGGGTCAAACGATTAATTGTTTTGGTGGGGATTAATCGTGGACCCTAAATTACTAATAAAACTATTTTAAAACTTAATATATCCTAAGAAAATTAGTATTTGAAAATTTAAAATTTTGAAATTTTGAAAAATTGTTTATAATATTTGAAAATTTGAATACTTAAAAATTTAAAATTTTGTAATTTTGTAAATTTTGGTGTAATATTTGAAATTTTGAAAATCTGAATTTTTTAAAACATTCCTACATAGAAGCGCCATGGACCACCAAGAAGCGCTTAGGACCACCTACCCGAGTTTGACCGATATTGACCAATTTACCGACTTTTTTATGAGATCATACGTCAGTATGGCTTATCTGTTGAAGATCTGACCCCTAACGCTTCTTCTCTGAAAGAAGGGATCTCTCTTTCTCTCTCTCTCTCTCTATCTATCTATCTATCTATCTATCTATCTATCTATCTATCTATCTATCTATCTATCTATCTTAGATAAAACCCTAAATCTCTCATACACTTACTGACTAGACTGTCAGAGTCTCGTTCTGGGACCCCCTCCAGGACGACGACTAACGTCGGCTCTTTCTTTGCTGTGATTCTTAGGCTTACCCAGACAACGTGATTTATCAACGACATTAAGCTCAGAGACCTATGACAATATATATATATATATATATATATATATATATATATATATATATATATATATATATATATATATATATATATATATGTAAAAATCTCTGGCTACCAATTTACCGACTTTTTTATGAGATCATACGTCAGTATGGCTTATCTGTTGAAGATCTGACCCCTAACGCTCTGAACAAGATAGTTGGTTTCGAGATGGCCTTCCGGGATTTGGGCATGCTCCCTCAATTCTAGGCTTTCAAGTACTTCTTCAACTCCTATACTCAATATGACGTACACACGTTCTCTCAATGGCGGGGTGTGCATGCGTTCATCATAAACCAGAAGGCCCCTAGGAATAACTGGTAGAACAAATGGTTATGGGCGAACCGCAATTTGGTTGGCTTTGGATATCCTCGTCGGACTGCTTTCACTGGTCGGGCGCCCCAACTCTCGGGGGATAGCAAGACTGTGGCACAGGCGTTGAGAATTATTTCCTTTAGTTGGGAGGATTAATATGACTAAATGTTGGCCGCCGTCGGGATGAGTGCCGCCTGGAAGGCACACGGGATGATGCCCCAGTTCGTCGTGGAGAAGTATGTTAAGTGTGAATCTTCCCCCCCCCCCATTTCCCTTTATTTTTATGTGAATTTTGGTAGGGAGATGGATTTTCCAATCCTTAAATGTGTGATTTGTTCCTTGTTGCAGGTCTTGAGAGGATCATTCCTTTCGAGATGGTCCTATGGGGTAGGTTCCAGGGCAATTTGCAACGCAGGGAAGTGCCTCTGGTGGAGATCCTTCCTCCACCAGTCAGCACTGATCGTGCTCTTGCTCTTGCTAGACCTAGCGGTGCTATCGCACAAGGGTACGATGTGCATGCTGACCCGGAGTTAATCGGCGTATTTGTTGACGCTTTTTCTCCCGACGATCCTCTGCCTCTTTATCTAGAGGACGAGACGTTAGGGGAGTTGGCGACTTGTCACACCCCCAAACCAAGGATGGCGGAAAACGTCCGTGGGTGGAGGACTTCATGTATAGTATCACAACAACGAGTATAATAGTGCTCAAAGTAAATACAACCATCATAAATATAATTGAAAAGGTTACACCATAGTATATGTTTACATGTTCAAAATCAATTACATTATGATGACAAAATGAACTGTTTGACGATTTAACGTCCTATCCTCAAAATGCTGTTGATTTCCTGTTTCACCGATTTCCTAAGAATACAAGTAGTTTTGGAAAAGTGTCAACAATTAAGTTGGTGAGTTCATAAGATTTTTATTTGAGGAAGAAATCGTTTTTCCTTTGTAAAAGAGAATGAGTGTGATTTCAGAAAATCCAATATTTTCTTTATGAGATGTGAAATGGAAGTTTCTATGTTACGAAATAATGTACTCTAGAAGATCCATAGATTCCTTCTATAATCACCCAGTGTATATAAGTTATATAAAATTAAAGTTAAATAAACTGTCGAATATAATGGGTCTGCCCTAGGCCCACAACCAAATAAGGAACAGGAAATAGGGCGGACCCACCAATGCTAAGTCGATTTGTGACTGAACTCTTATATAACTCCAACTTATACCCTCAGCAGTTATACCCGGAACCTACAACTCTAGTTGAGATGTAGTCTTAGCTATCCTAAGACTAGAACTGTATCCATGTTTTCTTCACTTATGAAAATATGCACAAGTTTAGGTTGTCATAAATACGATTTAGTGATAGAACACCGCGTAAATCTTATGTTTTGCGAATACCCTAAGTGAGTTATTATAACCATGCTATGACCTATTTGGCCTGAAACGACGTTCTTTAGGCGTCGGAACTGTTATGACATTTGTCACCGGTAGACCTCGAGTTCCTACTGCAGCTAACAGCGAGGTGTGGGGTGTCAATCCCAATATAGATCTATACACAACTATCACTCTCTCCCTCTAAGAGACTCTGGTTACAACTACAGGACTTTTGATTTCGTTACCTTGGAAGTAACGTGAAGCGAATGTCTCACAAAGTTAATCATTAACAGATTTACGTGAGGTGATCCGAAAACTCTTTTATGTAGAAATAAAACCTTTCGTAGGAAGTTTGCTCGTATAACATAAACATTCTTTGTCATAGTTTATCAAATTGTTTGTATGCAATGGATATAAACTTTGTTTATTATAATTAATTACGATACTTGTGGAGGTAAAAATCCATTTGTTTCCTGATGTATGTCTATTTACCAAGACAAAATGACATATAATATAACACATATATGCACCTAATGATACACACCTTGCTTAACAAGATACAAGGTGTAAGTGAAATTGATAACATTTTTCTAGTGCTAACATTTCTATTCCTGTTCTTAAAGGATTTATAGAAAAATCATCAAAGGTCCAAATCAGAATCCGTAAATTCTGAGAGTTTGGAAAAAAATTTTAGTTTGTTCCTAATTTTTTTATTATGATTTTTAAAGACATTTAACTTGTGTAAAAATGTCCATATTCACAGACTGGTCCGGATTTGTTCTTGAAACGATAGGCTGTTTTGTAAAAATCACCATAAATTGTAGAAAAATCGTATGGGGACGTACAAGTAGTCATTTTAAAGGTATGAACCTGAACTATTTGCACCTAATACAGTTTTGAAAACTAAAATGTTTAAGTTGACCAAAACAGTCCGTGAATGGAGTTAAACTTTTCTGATGAAAGCTGTTGGATGAGTTTAGTTGTGTTCTTGGTGTTTTAACTTGTATTCCCCCCCTTGAAACTTAAGAAAAACGTGAAAAGATAGGGGTATGAACTCACCTTGTTTGGTTTCAGAAGATGGATGATGAAGAAAGGAAGTGTTCAACTCAAGAACACTTTAGAAGATGCTTGAAAATTCGAAGATCTAACACAATATGATGATGTTTGTGTCAGATATCCATGATTTAAGTAGAAAGAAGGAGAAATAATCATGTGAGGAGTGATATTACTTACTAGGAGTAGATGAAGAACTTGTGATCAGCCTTGAAATTTCGAGATTAGAGAGGGATAGTGAGAGAGAATGAGTTTTTGCTTCTTGGAGGAGTGTGAGTGAAATGGGAGGAGATATAAGGATTTTTCTATCCTTGAATCAAAGTGTTTGGCTGAAAAGAGTGGGAAAAGGACGATGGAATGACCAGGTATGGTGGAATAGTGACTAGGGATGGTCATGGAGTGGGTGTTGAGGGTTGCTTGTGTCATAACTCAAAGGTAAAGTCAACACTCCACCTAAATATTTCACCCACTAGATTTTAATCTTGGATAAAGATTATCCTCAAAATGTGATTAATATATCAATATTT
The DNA here is from genome assembly GCF_052849685.1 of Lactuca virosa. NCBI lineage: Eukaryota > Viridiplantae > Streptophyta > Magnoliopsida > Asterales > Asteraceae > Lactuca > Lactuca virosa. The sequence goes on along the minus strand of NC_136432.1, from coordinate 76,652,622 downwards.
AGGGTCTTATATGTCAAAATATAAGTTTGGGTGAAAATCCCACGTTAAAATAATGAAAAATGGGTTTAAAACGAAGATTGGGTCAAAAACCGGGAAGAAAATGGAAAATCCGAAGTCAGGGGCGAGGTTCGGTCTTAGAAGCATTAGAACCGAAGGTAGGGTTCGGTTGGTGTATTGGAACCGAGAGTGAGGGGTTTCGGTCCGAGCAGATCTCGCAGGCGCACTCATCAGAAGGGACCGAAGGTGAAGCTGGCTAGTGGTTCGGTCCGAAGGGACCTTCAGTCTTCCGAGGTTCGGTTCTAATAGGAGCTTCGGCTTTAAGAGGGTTTCGCTCCATTAAGAGGGTTCGGCCCTTAAGCTAGGTTCGGCTCCTTAAGAGGGTTCGACTCCTTAAGAGGGTTTAGCTCCTTAAGACTGTTTTTCGCGCAAACTTCCGTTTTCGAGCTGTTTTTGACTAATTCAAGGGTCGGGATGCCCCGAGTGATTATAAAAAAGTTGAGAGGGATTTTGAAAGAGATTTGGGAGAGATTGCACATACTTGGAGAGATTTGGGAGAGATTTGAGATACTTGGAGAGATTTGGGAGAGATTTGACATACTTAGAGAGATTTGGGAGAGATTTCACATACTTGGAGAGATTTGGGAGAGATTTCACATACTTGGAGAGATTTCGCATACTTAGAGAGATTTGGGAGAGATTTCACATACTTGGAGAGATTTCACAAACTTAGAGAGATTTGGGAGAGATTTGAGATAGAGAGAGATAGAGTGAAAGAGATTGAGAGGGATTTCGTTTGCGACCTTTTTGGGTGTTTGGCTTCGCAACGCAAGGTTCGTAAATCCCGTTAAGTCTCGTTATTAATGTTAGACGCCCTCGAGGGGTATGGAATAATGTTTTATCGAGTATTTTCATCACTTGCCCTGATTAGGGTTTAGAATTTCCGAACACGTGAAAACTCTAAGTGACACTTTGTATTAAGATTGCGAGTTGTACAATAAGAAACATAATGGAAACCCTAATATACAAGGGTTAGATGAGTTGACTGGTTTGACTTGTTGACTTTATTTGACTTTAACTTGACCGGAAATTGACGGTTGTCACATCATCCTCCCGTTAGAAAGACTTTCGTCCCGAAATTAGCACTTTGACCGGGACTTCGAGAGTTAGGGAAAGATGTGGGTACTTTTCGTAGTACAAGCAATTGATATGGCGGGGACCAATCCGCCTGATGTTAAATAACGACCTTGAAATTTTTTATTGTAACTTGAGTCGAGTCGATTTAAAAGGAATTATTGTTTTGGAATGATAGTGTATTCTATGTGTGCCTTTATGCTCCCCGTTTTATCCTTGTTGTTACCATTACGAATATTCCAGGTTGTAGTTAGTGAGTACTAGTATTACGAATGCTTCAACAATTTGTGATGAAATTTGCATTATAAGTCCTACCAGATCTTTTATAATTGCTTGGTGTAAACTAATCGTATATCATTAAGATTGCAAGGGCATTCAAATGAGTGACCCCGCCTTAAGCCCACAACCAAACAAGGAACAGGGAATCAGGCGGAATCACACATTCTAAGTCCATAGAATCTTAATGATACATGACCATAATGTTTACACTAGCCATCATAGATTCACTAGTAAAGACCCTGCGTTTTTATACAGATGATAAGACTTATTCGGGTTTTGCCATGTTCTCGAGATGCTTTCAGCCTTTCTCAAATTTGCACGATCTTTTCTGTTGTCTCTCTTATGATTTCAGGGCCATTGAGGGTGCTGTTAGGGACTTGCTCCTTCGCTAGCTGTGTATATCCCACTTCAGCCCAGGGCAGTGGTGATCTGCACTTGCGACTATAAAGAGCTTCGAATGGAGCGACATTGTTGTTAGGGTGGTAGTTGTTGTTGTGTGAAAAATTCAATGAGCGGTAAGTGGGCATCCCACGCTTTACCGAAGTCAATCACCCAAGCTATTAGCATGTATTCCAAGGTTTGAATAGTTTCCTTTGCTCTGCCCGTCGGTTGTAGGTAACTCGAAGGCTTCTGTTGTTCTACCTTGACCTTGACACAAGTCAGATACTATCCACATATGTGGCGATGTCGGCTTTCATGTTCGGCCACCAATAATGTTTCTTAAGGTCCAGATACATCTTTTCTGGACCTGGATGGACTGTGTGGCGAGTTTTGTGTGCTTCGTTCATAACGACGTCCCTGAATCCACCGAACTTTGGTGTCCATACTTCGATTCCGGAGGTACCGAGCCCCGTCGCTCTTGACTTCTAGGTTCTTATTCATTCCTCTTAAGTTTTCACCCATCGCATACTCTGGTTTCAAGGTCTCTAGTTCGAGTTCTCTTGATTTGCGTAGACAGGAATGGATGGATTGCCATTGCTAATGACCTTACTTGGCAGCACGAGTATTCCTTTCTGTACAAGGTATTTGCCACCTTATTGGCCTTGCTCAGATAATGGCGAATCTAGTACTCCTAGTCGCCTAGTAGTTCTACCCATCGTCCTTGAATCAGGCAAAGTTCTTTTCGGTCGACAATGTACTGAATGCTCTTATGACCAATGAAAACTTGTGCATCTTTGCGTCGTAGGGATGGCGCTTCCAATCTTCTTGGGTGAACACTACTGTTCCTAGTTCGGGGTCACGTGTGGTCTAGCCGGCTTCGTACGCTTTTAGCTGTCTTGAGGTATTGGTAATGACTCCTGATCATTGCGTAGGGCCTGCTTTTTTGTTTGGAGGGCGGTTTCTTGCTTCTCTCTCTATGTGAATTTTGATTCCTGTTTGTCGTTCCAGTGGATTTTCACCATTTTGTCTGCTGTTTTAGGTCGGTAGGGAACGTATGGGTTTGGTTTATGCGACTAGACTAAATCGAATGGTAGAACATCCACTCGCTCTTCTGGGTAAACTTATCTCAAAGTTCATGGTAGGACTCATTCCTGGTCCATCTATCATTAACTCGTGCGTATAGGTCGTATGTAGTTGAGTTTGGTAAAACAGTCGGATGGCGTGGTACTCCTCTCTTGAGTACTTCGAGGTTCCGTAACAAGAGATGACCCGGAGGTCCGTGTCGGATTTGTGCTTATGAGAGACGAGGGTTTCGATATTCAGGAGTTTAGGTGAGGGGTCTTTCCGTAGCACATTCAATTGGGAAGGTTGGGACTAAACCAATCCAAATCGAATGACATTATCGAACCTTCCTAGTACAACATGTGCTAAGTTGTATTCGAATGAAATGTTTGTTAGGAAGATAGAGCATCTTGTGCCTCTTGTTAGTACGTTCTGTGTTGGTCGGTGTTATTATTATTGCAGATGATTCACATTGCAGCAACTAGTACTGGTAGTATACGTGTTCTGATAGTTAGCGATGATACTTCATATTATGATCCCTAACAGGCCTCTAGATGTTTGCTCGATGCGCATAAGTGTTTTGATTTAATTGAACGAGAGAGTATTTTAACTGCTTTTTAAAGATGGAAATCTTAGAAACATACCACGTACATTACAAACATATGGTCCTTAAATGTTTTTGTTTTGAAACGTTACAAAAGTCCTAATAAGTTTCCTCGTTGCTTCCGCTGGTTCAGTTGGCACACTCCTCCTGCTCCTCCGTCATTCTTCTCGGTTGGACAGTCTCTCTTGAAGTGTCCCGTTTCACCACATAGGAAGCATACTGGACTTACACCAGTATTAGTGGTTGAAGCGATGCGCTGGGTCGGGGTTCTGCAGAAGCGGACGGTATGTCCTTTCCTGTTGCAGTTGATACAGTGTAGAATCCGACAAGCTCCTGTGTGATGGTAGTTACACTTGTTACATTTTGGAAGTGTCCCCATATACTGTCTGGTGCTTGAGTGACAGATGTTATGGCTGATGTCGAGGCATGAGTTGTGACTGCTGTCGTAATTATAGGAGCAGCCACGGATCGTTGTCCTTTAGCGAGTTTTTGAGATGGGTTGCACTTCTTTCTGTTCCAAAACTTCCGTTTCTTGCTCTTAGGTTTGTGGTCTGAGGTATTTTCGTTAGTAGACGCCCGCTGGTGTTCTTGATTGTTATTGCGGTTAATATTTCTGACACCATCTCCACGCCCGCTGGCGTGGTTAGCATTGAGTAGCGCCATGACGGCTGCCACGACTGCAGCTTGAAAAGTAGCAGAGTCTATCTGCAGGGTTGGCGCCTTGCTAGTTGGTTGGTTACCTCTTGGTGAAGACATAATTCTGTTTCATGATGAAAAACGACTTCGTGAGTGGGGATGATTACCTCAAGTGCATTCTTACAATTTATATTCACATATATAAATTTCGCACATTGTTGTACTATTCTTAGTGTTTCTGCTAAACACTCCTGAGATGGAGTTATGGAAATGGGTAGAAGTAGGTTTTGTACGAATGCTAAATTTACCCATCCTAGTTACTATCTTTGCCCAAACACTCTTAGCTGAGGAGTTCTGATGGGATCCGGTGTATTAGTGCTGGTATGATCGCACCCTATAGGTCTACGAAGAAGGCACCTTTCAACCAAAATGTTTTAAAGGTGAGACGATAATGAGTCGTTAGAAAGGGCTATGCGTCGTGGGTTATCCAACTAAGTTTATCTTAGTTCTAAGTGTATTGTATTTCAATTTTTATGGTATTCTGAAAGCAATTCCTAATGAAAGTCTATAATAAACCCATGTATTTTAGTAGTTCTGTATCCAAGTGAAACCTTGTAATTTGATCCAAGCTAGGTCCTTCTTACGACCACTTGATGTATGCTTAGTTGCATGAGTAAGACTTAATAGACCTTTGAGTCTAATGGGTCTATCCTAAGTCCATTTTGTTAATATGATTTTAGTAATTACAGATTCAGAGAAAATTTTGACCTCGATGCAGGTCTACACCACATCATTGTAAGGAAAAGTTTTGACAGCAAATAAATCCCCCTGATTAGTATAACCACTTAAATCGCAGGGTTGAGCTTCCACATAGAAAATAGTAGCACCAACGCATACTCATAAACCTAATCTACAAGGTCTTGTGAGCAGTATGAACTCTACTCACGTCGATCCGTCCCCTGTGATGCCTGAGGCAAAGTCGATGCACCTTGTAGCTCTGCCAATCGACGCTTGGCTGCAACCATTCTCTATTCGAGTGTCGTGTGTCTACCTTGTTACTCTTTTTCCTCCGCCCAAGCGGCGATAAGGTCCTTAAGAAGTTGGTCTCTGAAATAGCAGTCTCTTTCCAAGTCTCGGGTACGTGAGATAGTAGGATCTGTAGTAGCGCGTAGTTTCCGAACTCGATTTGCAGTCTCCCTGTTTTAATCCCCGACGTTCGTGATCTGCCGGGTCTTCACCGGGAGGATTCTGTCAGTCGGTCCCCCGTGGTTGAGGTCATGGAAACCTCGTTGGTCTCCAAATGGCGATTGTTGTTGTTGGTGGCGACTCCACCCCTCGATCCATGCTGCCCAACGGGGCACGTGTTCGATGTAGTCGAAACGGTTCGCGAGATTCCTGGCTATGTAAGGAGAGTTGTCGACCTCTTTCCCCACTTCCGACTCTTTTCCTAATCACCCACTAACTCTCCGGGTTCGGAAAGTAGGGGTCTCCTGGTAAGTAGAATCTTGTCGTGTTATACGTGCGAGAATAGGAGGGGTAGGAAGCATATATTAGTCATATCCCTAGAAATACTTATAGGGGTTTGATCCTCATTAGTTACTTCTATAATGACATAGTGCATACTAATTACATATAACAAAGATATGATACACCTTCGAATAAGTGATCATACCCTAGGTCCACATCCAAACAAGGAAAAGGAAGTAAGGCAATGACCACAGATTCTAAGTCTATGATCTCTAAGTTATATATAACTTTAGAGTATCCACTTAGTGACTATAGACCTATTAATAAGGATCTGTTTAGTTTTCACATAAATTACAGTACCACAAAATACTCCTATAGTATTTTAAATGTTATGTTTGGTTCTTAACGATTTTCTTGTTTGGGAGGTTTTTAGGCTTGTTGCTCACTACGACCATACCCCGGCATACATTAGTCACACCTCGGATAAATATAGTTGATCAGGCTATATTCATCCCAAGTATGATTACATATCCCAAGTTCTACTCGTAGTGTCCAACTCCTCGTTTTACTTTTGTATTGTCCTAGATATGATAATCTACTAGTATGTATGTATGTACTCATAATTTTAACAAGAAACTATTTATTTCTAAAAAGTATAGTTATTTGAAACCGTTTAAATCAGAGACTTTTAGTCCCAATGTATTTATAGTTGTATATCTTATGTGGTTCGATATACTTAGTTCACTATAAACAATGCTCTGATACCAATCTGTCACACCCCCAAACCAAGGATGGTGGAAACGTCCGGGGGTGGAGGACTTCATGTATAGTATCACAACAACGAGTATAATAGTGCTCAAAGTAAATACAACCATCATAAATATAATTGAAAAGGTTACACCATAGTATATGTTTACATGTTCAAAATCAATTACATTATGATGACAAAATGAACTGTTTGACGATTTAACGTCCTATCCTCAAAATGTTGTTGATTTCCTGTTTCACCGATTTCCTAAGAATACAAGTAGTTTTGGAAAAGTGTCAACAATTAAGTTGGTGAGTTCATAAGATTTTTATTTGAGGAAGAAATCATTTTTCCTTTGTAAAAGAGAATGAGTGTGATTCCAGAAAATCCAATATTTTCTTTATGAGATGTGAAATGGAAGTTTCTATGTTAGGAAATAATGTAGTCTAGAAGATCCATAGATTCCTTCTATAATCACCCAGTGTATATAAGTTATATAAAATTAAAGTTAAATAAACTGTCGAATATAATGGGTCTGCCCTAGGCCCACAACCAAACAAGGAACAGGAAATAGCGCAGACCCACCAATGCTAAGTCGATTTGTGACTGAACTCTTATATAACTCCAACTTATACCCTCAGCAATTATACCCGGAACCTACAACTCTAGTTGAGATGTAGTCTTAGCTATCCTAAGACTAGAACTGTATCCATGTTTTCTGCACTTATGAAAATATGCACAAGTTTAGGTTGTCATAAATACGATTTAGTGATAGAACACCGCGTAAATCTTATGTTTTGCGGATACCCTAAGTGAGTTATTATAACCATGCTATGACCTAGTTGGCCTGAAACGATGTTCTTCAGGCGTCGGAACTGTTATGACATTTGTCACCCGTAGACCTCGAGGTCCTACTGCAGCTAACAGCGAGGTGTGGGGTGTCAATCCCAATATAGATCTATACACAACTATCACGCTCTCCCTCTAAGAGACTCTGGTTACAATTACAGGACTTTTGATTTCGTTACCTTGGAAGCAGTGTTGCAAATATCGGCCTAGGCGGCCAATTAATCGGCGCCTAGGCGCTTGGCGGTCCTCCACCGTCGACGTTTATAGCTAATCGGACCCTATTATCGGACGTGGTCAAAATCGGTCAAAGACGGAGATTATCGGGTCTAGGCGGGTCTAGGCGGGCCTAGGCGCCCTAATCGGTAGAAAAAACTTTAAGGGCAAAAGTGTCAAATTGTTAGAATTGCTGCTAGGGTTCTTCTCACTCCATCGCATTCATTTCTTTTCTTTTTTGAAATTCTCTTGTAGTCTGAAGGAACGAAAGAAAGCATGAACTGAAGCTTCTAAAACGACGCCATCTTCTTCTTCTTCGATGCCATCTTTCCCTCCTCCGACACCGTCTTTTTCTTCCATTCACGTCGTTGCAGTCCGTCAGTAAACATCCTCGAAGCTAAACCAGTCTTCGCCTTCTGAAGTTTCTACAACAGTCGCCACCTCCTGTGTGTTATATAGCAATAATCAGGATGGAATAATCGATCATGGAATTCCCACATATCCACAGCCTCCTGCTATTGAATTCCCTCAACATTCACAAAGTTCCAAATGCAGTAGACAATAGGTTGCAGGTCCACATCTCTTCCCGATGCTATTGGAACTCATTGTTCATATCACTTTTTTCTCCCCATTTTATGCAGACTTGGATCCAAATGCAATTGTTGGTTATTTGGATCTGATGTATTAGGGATCAAAATGTTTTTTGTAATCATAGTATCATGTTATAATGTTATATTTAATAATTTTTAGTAACTTTTAAATAGATATAATGTTATATTCTTAGGATTAATGTTTTATTTATTAATTTTTTAATAATTAATGGTCCCCGATTAATCCCCCAATTAATCCCCGCCTAGCCGATTAATCCCTTGACTCCAGTCCACCGCCGAGCTAGCGTCGAGCGATTTCTACAACCTTGCTTGGAAGTAACGTGAAGCGAATGTCTCACAAAGTTATTCTTTAACAGATTTACATGAGGTGATCCGAAAACTCTTTTATGTAGAAATAAAACCTTTCGTAGGAAGTTTGCTCGTATAACATAAACATTCTTTGTCATAGTTTATCAAATTGTTTGTATGCAATGGATATAAACTTTGTTTATTATAATTAATTACCATACTTGTGGAGGTAAAAATCCATTTGTTTCCTGATGTATGTCTATTTACCAAGACAAAATGACATATAATATAACACATATATGCACCTAATGATACACACCTTGCTCAACAAGATACAAGGTGTAAGTGAAATTGATAACATTTTTCTAGTGCTAACATTTCTATTCATGTTCTTAAAGGATTTATAGAAAAATCATCAAAGGTCCAAATCAGAATCCGTAAATTCTGAGAGTTTGGAAAATGTTTCTAGTTTGTTCCTAATTTTTTTATTATGATTTTTAAAGACATTTAACTTGTGTAAAAATGTCCATATTCATAGACTGGTCCGGATTTGTTCTTGAAACGATAGACTGTTTTGTAAAAATCATCATAAATTGTAGAAAAATCGTATGGGGACGTGCAAGTAGTCATTTTAAAGGTATGAACCTGAACTATTTGCACCTAATACAGTTTTGAAAATTAAAATGTTTAAGTTGACCAAAAAAGTCCGTGAATGGAGTTAAACTTTTCTGATGAAAGCTGTTGGATGAGTTTAGTTGTGTTCTTGGTGTTTTAACTTGTATTCCCCCCCCCCCCCCCCCCCCCTTAAAACTTAATAAAAACGTGAAAAGATAGGGGTATGAACTCACCTTGTTTGGTTTCAGAAGATGGATGATGAAGAAAGGAAGTGTTCAACTCAAGAACACTTTAGAAGATGAAATATGACGATGTTTGTGTAAGATATCCATGATTTAAGTAGAAAGAAGGAGAAATAATCATGTGAGGAGTGATATTACTTACTAGGAGTAGATGAAGAACTTGTGATCAGCCTTGAAATTTCGAGATTAGAGAGGGATAGTGAGAGAGAATGAGTTTTTGCTTCTTGGAGGAGTGTGAGTCAAATGGGAGGAGAGATAAGGATTTTTCTATCCTTGAATCAAAGTGTTTGGCTGAAAAGAGTGGGAAAAAGACGATGGAATGACCAGGTATGGTGGAATAGTGACTGGGGATGGTCATGGAGTGGGTGTAGAGGGTTGCTTGTGTCATAACTCAAAGGTAAAGTCAACACTCCACCTAAATATCTCACCCACTAGATTTTAATCTTGGATAAAGATTATCCTCAAATGTGATTAAAATATGAATATTTAGGGTCTTATATGTCAAAATATAAGTTTGGGTGAAAATCCCACGTTAAAATAATGAAAAACGGGTTTAAAACGAAGATTGGGTAAAAAACTGGGAAGAAAATGGAAAATCCGAAGTCAGGGGCGAGGTTCGGTCTTAGAAGCATTAGAACCGAAGGTAGGGTTCGGTTGGTGTATTGGAACCGAGAGTGAGGGGTTTCGGTCCGAGCAGGTCTCGCAGGCGCACTCATCAGAAGGGACCGAAGGTGAAGCTGGCTAGTGGTTCGGTCCGAAGGGACCTTCGGTCTTCCGAGGTTCGGTTCTAATAGGAGCTTCGGCTTTAAGAAGGTTTCGCTCCTATAAGAGGGTTCAGCCCTTAAGCTAGGTTCGGCTCCTTAAGAGGGTTCGGCTCCTTAAGACTGTTTTTCGCGCAAACTTCCGTTTTCGAGCTGTTTTTGACTAATTCAAGGGTCGGGATGCTCCGATTGATTATAAAAAGTTGAGAGAGATTTTGAGAGAGATTTGGGAGAGATTTCACATACTTGGAGAGATTTGGGAGAGATTTGAGATACTTGGAGAGATTTGGGAGAGATTTGACATACTTGGAGAGATTTGGGAGAGATTTCACATACTTGGAGAAATTTGGGAGAGATTTCACATACTTGGAGAGATTTGGGAGAGATTTCACATACTTGGAGAGATTTCACATACTTAAAGAGATTTGGGAGAGATTTCACATACTTGGAGAGATTTCACATACTTAGAGAGATTTGGGAGAGATTCGAGATAGAGAGAGATAGAGTGAAAGAGATTGAGAGGGATTTCGTTTGCGACCTTTTTGAGTGTTTGGCTTCGCAACGCAAGGTTCGTAAATCCCGTTAAGTCTCGTTATTAATGTTATACGCCCCCGAGGGGTATGGAATAATGTTTTATCGAGTATTTTCATCACTTGTCCTGATTAGGGTTTAGAATTTCCGAACACGTGAAAACTCTAAGTGACACTTTGTATTAAGATTGCGAGTTGTACAATAAGAAACATAATGGAAACCCTAATATACAAGGGTTAGATGAGTTTACCGGTTTGACTTGTTGACTTTATTTGACTTTGACTTGACCGGAAATTGACGGTTGTCACACGACTGGAGGGAGCCGTTCATCTATCAAGCGACGATTGGATTGGTTAGACTCCCGACTTACTGAGGGCGTTCGTGTTAGCACTGTTGGCATGCCTCTTCGTAATAAATGCAACATTGATTTTCTGTTGAGGGATTCAGACGTGGTTGTGGAAATTCCCGATGATGACACTTCGAAACAGTCAGAGGGAATGGATGAAGATGATGGGTTTTGAGCATTCTAACACTTCCTAAGTGTACATGCAACCCTAATAACCTTGGATCTATGTTTGTCTAATAATCATGCAAAGTTGAATTCCAAGGTTATATTCCTATCTAGCATACATGGGGAACATTTTTAACTTGAATGAAAGATAGAATAACTTACCTTGTTGTTGATTATGATCCTTGAAACCTTGTAAGCCTAGCACCCCAAGTGTGACGCCTCAAATGCTTCACACAACACCGAATGCAAATGAGTAAACTTTGAGAGAATCTTACACTTGCAAAATCGGCTCTAGCCCTCTTGTTTCTTATGTGTCGCCTATTTTGGTGGAGAATGAGTTTCTTATATAGTGTTGACACATCTAGGGTTACACCATGTAAACCCTAATGTGTCATGACTCTTCATTTCCATGACCCATGCGTTTGTAACTCCCATGGAGCATCCATGGAGCATCCTATGGGTGGAACCCAACTTGATAATCCATGGAGCCTCTTAGCCCACTATATAAGATATGGAATATTTACATAATCTACCCATATATTTAATTAGTTATCTTTTGATCACTTAATTAATTCTAAATTAATTCTTGATCAAACTAATTAAATAATATTATTAATATATTAGAACTTATAATATATTAATAAACCATAAGTGTTATTTCTCTCATTTTAGTTTATCCAATTGCATGGTGCCATGCAACCCAAATGGACCATGCCGGGTCGGGTCAAATACATACCAGAAATAGTTATGGACTTAGACACCTTATCCAACAGTCTCCCACTTGGATAAGTCTAATAACTATAACTGCAATACTTCAGGAACCGATCGGCAATCGTAGCTCTTTCAAGGTCTCTCGGAACTGAGAAGATGATGATACGCCATTTAAGATAAGTGATCATATAATCCTCTGTTCTAGATATCAGCCGGACAAATACATGGAACAGTGTCTTACTTTGTGTCCAACAGTTTGTTTCCCGATTTCCGATTTGTTTGACATAGAACTCAATTGAACACATCAACTTAGTTCTGACCGGGCCCGGTACATAGGTCAAAACAAAATCATCGAGGGGCCCAGATATCAGCTTCTAATCCAAGAAGGAACATATAAACTTCGACTCATATGTTTGTTCTACTACTCATTGAATTATACACAATAGCACGTTTTATAACATCGAGTTACCAATGCATTTTCGTACAATCAATGCATAACCAACTCATAAGTAACAAATCATATATCTAGGTTTGAAGACTTATATGATATTACCGTCTCACGATCACTCGAGATAAATTCCATGAAGTGATTCCAGTGAGCGTGGGTTGAGTCCAATGCTCAGAACTTATGAGCACTCATGAGTGTTGTAGCCATGTCCAACAACTTAGACCTCTACAACCAATCATGACAGTCTTGATTCATACCTACTTCCGACATATGACCGACTGTGGAGGTTCGAATAATATGATATACCAAACATAATTATTCTGGAAGTCAAAACATGCAAAAGAAATATAGTAAACGATCGACAAGAGATAGCAACACTTTACTCATAAATAAAACACCTTTTATTCATCATCTAATGTCAATTACACTTTACAAATTTCAAGGTTATCTAACTACTAAATCTAATATCATCCTTCAGCCCTATGCTCCGAGCATGCTGGAGATGCTTAACCCGAGTCAGTCCCTTCGTGAGGGGATCTGCTGGATTCTCATCCGATGATACCCTCTTTGCCACGAGGAGTCTTTCTTCTATTCGATGTCTGATGAAATGGTATTTTCTGTCGATTTGTCTGGATCTCCCGTGATCCCTTGGTTCCTTGGCTAAGGCAACTGCACTTTCACTATCACAGAAAATTTCCATTGGCTCTTTAATAGCTGTTACAACTCCAAGGTCTCCAATGAAGTTCTTCAGCCATATCGCCTCCTTTGCTGCCTCGCTAGCTGCTATATACTCTGATTCGCAAGTTGAATCAGCCACTGTCTCTTGCTTGGAACTCTTCCAAGAAATTGCTCCTCCATTTAAGGTAAAGACCCAGCCTAACTGAGAGCGGAAATTATCCCTATCAGTCTGAAAGCTAGCATCACTATACCCTACAACTCTCAAGTCTTCACTCCCACCGAGGGTAAGGACCCAGTCCTTAGTCCTCCGTAGGTACTTGAGGATATTCTTTACCGCAGTCCAGTGTGCCTTGCCAGGGTTCCCCTGATACCTGCTAACCATGCTCAAATCAAAGGCTACATCAGGTCGAGTACACGTCATAGCATACATGATCGATCCTACAGCCGAAGCATAAGGTATTCGTCTCATTTCTGCTATCTCAGCCTCAGTACTAGGGCTTTGTGTCTTACTCAATCTGGCCTTACTCTAGATGGGTAACTCTCCTTTCTTGGAGTCCTGCATGCCGAATCTCTTCAGCACCTTATCCAAGTAGGTACTCTGACTAAGTCCAATTAGTCTTTTACTCCGGTCTCTCAAGATCCTTATCCCTAGAATATAGGCAACTTCTCCTAGGTCCTTCATAGAGAAACACTTCCCAAGCCAGGACTTAACTTCCTGCAGAGTTGGGATGTCATTTCCTATGAGTAGTATGTCATCCACATACACTACCAAAAAGCTAACTATACTCCCACTAGCCTTTTACATATACACAAGATTCATCTTCACTCCTAGAAAAGCCAAATTCTTTGACTTTCTCATCAAAGCAAAGATTCCATCTGCGAGGTGCTTGCTTTAACCCATAAATGGATTTCTCAAGCTTACACACTTTATTAGGGTACTCTGTATTGACAAAACCCTCTGGCTGACTCATGTAAACATCCTCAGCCAACTTTCCATTAAGGAAAGCGGTTTTGACATCCATTTTCCATATTTCATAGTCATGAAATGCAGTTATGGCTAACAGAACCCTAATAGACTTAATCTTGGCCACTGGAGAAAAGGTCTCATCATAATCAACTCCCGGAGTTTGTGACAAACCCTTTGCAACCAGTCGTGCCTTATAAGTGTGTACATTACCATCCATGTCGGTCTTCTTCTTGAAGATCCATTTGCACCCTATAGTCTTACGACCTGGTACATTCTCAACCAAGTTCCAAACTTGATTGTCATACATGGACTGTATCTCGCTGTTCATTGCCTCTTTCCACTTGGCTGACTCAGGGCCTGCCATAGCTTCCGCGTAACTGTTAGGTTCATCCAGACCTATCAGTGTCCCATCACTGATAAGTGTATCACCTTCCGCCGTAATATGGAATCCATAGTAATGCTCAGGTGCATTCCTAACCCTTGTGGAACGCCTCAGAGGTACAGACTTGTCAATTGGCTCAACAGAAGTTTCCTCCTCAAGTTGAGTGCTAGGGTTTGAAGTTCCTTCACCACTTGACTCTTGAATTTCTTCAAGGTCAACTTGCCTCCCACTGTCTCCTTGGCTTATGAACTCTCTCTCTCGAAAGAAAGCCCTCCTAGCTACAAAGACCACATTCTCACTAGGTCTGTAGAAGAGGTAACCAAAGGATTTCTGTGGGTAGCCGATGAAAATACACCTCTCACTTCGAGGTTCGAGCTTATCATGAGTCTCGCGTCTCACGAAAGCCTCTCAACCCCAAATCTTAATGTGGTCTAGTTTGGGTACTTTACCAGTCCACATCTCATGAGGAGTTTTGGCAACTTTCTTTGTGGGAACTAGATTAAGGATATGGGCGGTAGTCTCTAAGGCATACCCCTAAAATGAGATTGGTAGTGAAGCTCGACTCATCATGGAACGAGCCATATCCAACAAGAATCGATTACGCCTCTCAGCTACACCATTCAACTGCGGTTTCCTGGGGGGTGTCAATTGTGAGACAATCCCACATTCCCTAAGATAGTCGAGGAACTATGAACTAAGATACTCACCACCTCGATCGGATCGAAGCATCTTAATGTTCCTGCCCAATTGATTCTCGACTTCCTGTTTAAACTCTTTAAACCTCTCAAAAGTCTCTGACTTATGCTTGATTAAGTAGACATATCCATATCTACTATAATCATCAGTAAAAGTCAAAAAATAACGATTAGCATCCCTTGTGGCATGTTTGAAGGGCCCACACACATCCGTGTGTATAAGATCCAACAAACCTTCACCCCTCTCATAAGAACCTGTGAAGGGTGACTTTGTCATTTTTCCAAGTAAGCATGATTCGCAACTATCATCTGACTTTAGGTCAAATGACTCCAATATTCCATCCTTTTGGAGTTGGCCTATGCGTTTCTTGCTTATATGTCCAAGACGACAATGCCATAATGATTCTTTATCCAAGTTATTATCATTAACATAATCAATACACAATACATTATTTCTTAAGTTATCAACCACAGATACAGTTTCATACACACCATCACAAGGTAATGCTTTAAAATAAAGAACATTATTAAAGAAAGCATTAATCGAACCAACTTCATTATCAAATGAAAAGGTGAAACCTTGTTTATACAATGCATGAAAGGAAATAACATTTCTTGCCATTTCTGGTGAATAACAAAATTTATTCAAATCTAAACTAAACCCACTACTTAGCGATAAAGTATAAACTCCAATCTTGGTGACAGGTAAATCTTTCCTGTTCCCCATGATTAAGTTTATTCTTCCATGCTCCACATTCTCACTTCTTCTTAGTCCCTGCAAATCAGAACAGATATGAATACCACAACCGGTATCAAGGACCCAAGAGTTAGAATGGGGTGAGTTATTAGATAAGATAGTGTAAATACCTGCATGGTTGGGTTTAACTTTCCCATCCTTCACATCTTGCTGGTACTTTGGGCAGTTCCGCTTCCAATGTGACTTTTCATGGCAATAGAAGCATTCAGCCTCTTTAGGGCCAGAAGAAGGAGTGACGAAACCTTTCTTGGTTCCACTTGAAGAAGAGCCATCAAGGGTCCTAGCCTTGGTACCCTTCGAAGAGCTCTTCCTCTTCTTCCCTCGACCTTTCCCGATTGCCAAAACCGGGGCGAAGTTTGGAGTAGGAGTGTTAACAACCGACTTACCCTTAAGACCTGTTTCTGCGGTCTTGAGGAGTCCCTGAAGTTTGCTGAGTGTGACCTCTTCCTTATTCATGTGATATGTCATGCGGAATTGATCATAGCACGATGGTAAGGAGTGCAAAATGATATCTATTGCAAGCTCCTCAGGGAAGTTCACATTAAGCTTCAGCAACCGATCTACATACCTTTGCATTTTCTGCATGTGGCTCGTGACGGATTCCCCGTCCTTCATCATGGTTGTTATGATAGAGCATATGATTTCATACCTCTCTTGTTGTGCACTTTGATGGTATCTTTCCATCAGATCTTGGTGCATTTCAAAAGGGTAGAAGTCCTCATAGGACTTTTGGAGTTCCGCTGTCATGGTGGCCAACATGATGCATGCCACTTTTGTAGCATCCCTTTCATGTGCCCGGAAGTCAGCGATCTCCTGGGGAGTTGCAGTGGTCTCATCAATCTCCTTAAGCTCCTTGTCAAGGACATATTCTTTGTCCTCGTAGCGGGTAATCATCCTGATGTTTCTGATCCATTCATTGAAGTTGGATCCATCAAAAGTGACTTTCCCACACAAGTTCATAAGGGTAAAGGAGCCATTAGGATTAGAGCCAGAAGCAGCATTGTTTGAAGACATCTGAAAGAAGAGAACAAGATTAGTTTAGATATTAAAAGAGTCCTTAATAAAACACCCAAATGTAATATTAAGGCTAGGATCCAATCACAATATATTATAACTTAGAAGAGGTATGCCGTAATCCAAGCTATAACATATTTGAAAGGTAGGTGAATGACGATTCACCAAGTTCCACCATGAAAAACGAAATATAAATATTAGGTTTTTAATTGCTTCTTAGAAATTCCTAGATTCTTTTGAGATTCAATGAACTTTTCAAAGGCATGTTTCAATCTCGAGTGTGCCCTCCAAGTTTTGTGACTGTGATACCGAGGATCACAAAACGAGGTGTGAAGTAACCATGCAAATCACTTGGTACACTCAATGTTTATTACTCAATCGATGTGCCAGTTAACCACACGAGCTCCACCGACCTATAATAAACTTTAAGTCACCCTTTACCTACCTTGTTAAGTCCAAGTTAGTGTGCCGATTAACCACACGAGCTCCACTAACGACTTAAACAAAGTGTAAAGTGTAATTTCATGGATTAGCACCTTATTCACATTTTCCTAAAGTAAGTAAGATTGGGAATTTAATAAAAGCATTTAGTTACTTTATAATATTCATCATACTTTTAATGAGAATTTATAAGTCCTTGTCCTACCCGTTCGGCTAACGACCCTCCACCGATCA
Source organism: Lactuca virosa (assembly GCF_052849685.1). Lineage (NCBI taxonomy): Eukaryota > Viridiplantae > Streptophyta > Magnoliopsida > Asterales > Asteraceae > Lactuca > Lactuca virosa. The sequence goes on along the minus strand of NC_136432.1, from coordinate 76,635,366 downwards.
AGGAAGCGGTGGGTGAGAGTGGACACCCATTAAGTTGCCATTTTATAGGCAACAACCTTATACCCCCCTTATAGACCGGCTTCGTGAATGAGGCGTACTAGCGGTAAGACGACTTGACGTTATACATATATATATTAGTAACTTATAATATTATAAAGTATAAGGGTTGAATTTTAACTTTTAAAATTCTAAGGGTTGGAACTAAAGTTTTAATCAAGACTTTACATGTTCCAAAACTTGAGGGCAAGTTTTGTAAACTTCCAAAACTTTTCATTTCTTATAACTTATGAATTAATTGAGTAATAAAAATGAAGACTCTTCATTTTTATAACTCTTGTGTTCTTTTAATGGCTTTAATAAAAGTGAGACTTTTGGTTTTCCATAACTTGAGGACAAGTTATGGACTCCATTAAAACACATTATGATCATGAATTAAACTACCATGAAGGTTACAAACAATTCCTATGATCATCTAATCTTCATAAGTTCAAGAACATGAATATGAACACTTTCAAGAATCAAAAAATTACACTTAAAAAAACTTGTAATTTTAATAATTGCCATTGTAAATGTATTAGCATAAACATTACACCATCTAAAACAAGCTTTAAAACATCAAAACAGTTTAGGGTAATGTTTCTAGTCCATTTCCAGCAACAAATGTGCAAACTTTCATACGAGCAGAAAACAGAAAAACGATTTTTTTTCAAGCTGTTTGCATACAAAAAAAAAACAACAAACAAACCTAGGCTCTGATACCACTGATGGGTTTTGAGCATTCTAACACTTCCTAAGTGTACATGCAACCCTAATAACCTTGGATCTATGTTTGTCTAATAATCATGCAAAGTTGAATTCCAAGGTTATATTCCTATCTAGCATACATGGGGAACATTTTTAACTTGAATGAAAGATAGAATAACTTACCTTGTTGTTGATTATGATCCTTGAAACCTTGTGAGTCTAGCACCCCAAGTGTGATGCCTCAAATGCTTCACAAAACACCAAATGCAAAGGAGTAAACTTTGAGAGAATCTTACACTTGCAAAATCGGCTCCTCTTGTTTCTTATGTGTCGCCTATTTTGGTGGAGAATAGGTTTCTTATATAGTGTTGACACATCTAGGGTTACACCATGTAAACCCTAATGTGTCATGACTCTTCATTTCCATGACCCATGGGTTTGTAACTCCCATTGAGCATCCATGGAGCATCCTATGGGTGGAACCCAACTTGATAATCCATGGAGCCTCTTAGCCCACTATATAAGATATGGAAGATTTACATAATCTACCCATATATTTAATTAGTTATCTTTTGATCACTTAATTAATTCTAAATAATTCTTGATCAAACTAATTAAATAATATTATTATTATATTAGAACTTATAATATATTAATAAACCATAAGTGTTATTTCTCTCATTTTAGTTTATCCAATTGCATGGTGCCATGCAACCCAAATGGACCATGCCGGGTCGGGTCAAGTACATACCAGAAATAGTTATGGACTTAGACACCTTATCCAACAGAAGAGGCAATGGGGCAACCTCACCTTGAGTGGATTTTGTGGATAGTTTGAAGTGATGAGATAAAGATTTCGAGCCTAGGATCTTATATGGAGATGACGAACTTTCTTGGAGATGTTAGTATCCTAAAGATTTAACACATGATAATGTGTGTGAGCATGGTAAAACTATAAAAAAAAATTGTATAAAACACTAGGGTATTATGTAATACTTACCCAAAAACCCGAGAATCACGTGAAGAAGGGGAGTTCTTGGAGACCTTGGCTCGTTTTTGAGAGAAAGAGATGAAGAGTGAAAGAAAAGTGATTTTTTGGAGGTAAAGAATGCTTCTCGACCGAGGGTTTAAATGGAGAGGGAGGAGATGCTTTTCTAGTTATTTGTTGGTTATTTACATGCCTTGCATGGAGACTTGGGGGGCGGGGGGTATTTGCATGCTTAGTATGGAGGTATAATGGCTAAAAGGATGCAAAGATGAGGTGTAGTTGTCACAACAGCTAGCATTCTACCTAACAAAATAATAGGCCGACATTGGTGCCTTCGACCCATGGATACAGTGAGGAGACTTGCCTCTAACTGAAGATAACTGAATCGCACACTCGAGTTGTTGTTCACACGGCTCCTCACACTAAAATATCCCAATGATAACCCTAATAATAATCGAGATTAACCCATAAACAAAAGTCTATTTCATCCTTTGCCTATCTAAGGGCAAAAGAGCATTTTTCCCTTCCTATTCATGACTTAACTAGTCAAAACCCAAAACCCCTAAAGACCTAAGGCCCAAAAATGGCCCAAGAGGATTTCCAGGTAGTACGTCCAGAATACCACCTACTACGCTCTGCGTACAATGCTCGATGCATAAGGATTACGGGGCAACGATCACGTACACACAGCGTACGCAAAGTTACGCCTGATGTACACATCAGAAATCTAGACTTCCTAATAAGGTCTTAAAGCACTAAGACCTAACATCCAAATTTCAGATCTAGCATCCAACAAACATCTAGGATCATAAAGTTATAACCTTTATTACTTTGCATGGAACAAAGAGGCTAAAAATACACCCCTAATTTAAATTATCAACTAAACTCCCCTAGCTCTTGCATGGATGAAAACCAAGGTCCAAGCTTGCATTTTTCTGACACTAAACAACCCAAAACGACTAAAAGGACAATTTAAAGGCCCTGGAGTATTCCATACTCACAAGGATCAAGATTTTGGGACAAAAGGGCTATAAATCTAAGCTTGAGCAAGATCTAGAGGAATATGCATTAAAGTTGGAGCTTTATACCTCCAGAAGATGCACAAAGGAGAGTGATTGCTAGAGCCAAAGGCTTGAGTAAACCCCACAACTTTAAGAGTCTTCCTTCACCACCAAGAACACCCAAAATGACCTTCTAAGGATTCAAAACACACACACTCAATTAGGGTTTCAAAATGGAGGCTAAGAGAGTTGGAGGCTGGAGGTAGGGAAAAGTTAGAGTCTATAATTTCCTTTAAATAGGGACGAAATCCCAGAAATTAGGGTTTGTCCTCTGCTTACATAACCTCAGCGTAAACACACGTATACAAGACACACGTATGCTCAACATAGATGAGGGGGATCCACGATCATCACTTTAGGTCCTACACCCGGCGTACCCAACATGTATGCCCAACGTATGGACCAATTTTGCGACTTTTAAGGAAATTAGGCCATTACTGAAATTACCTGGAACACTGGTGTTACATAATTACCTTTTACAACCTACTTATATGTGAAAGACACAGATGGAGAAGAAAAACCAACTCAAAATTTAATAAAAGTTTGTATTTCCTAGCTTCGAACACAAGAAATGTCAGTGACTCTTGAACATTATTGATGTAAAGATACGATGAATGATCCGCTTTGATCTAGGGTACATGGTTGGGCCAACCCACCTGATGAAGAGCACTTCGATCCAAGAAATGAGCAATCATAGAACTGTCGCTTGGATTCTTTTATGTCCATGATGCAACGAATGTTGTACGACGACCACGTCCACAAAACACCAACTTCAAGTTTCTTCAATGACAGAGATGATATGATGGAAATTAGAGCCATTTGGTGTAAACAAGAGAGCCATACTTATATATATATATATATATATATATATATATATATATATAGTAACATCTTGACGTTCATGTACTTCTAAATTTATCTCTTTAAGTTTATTATATTGCGTTTTGGTCCCTAAGTCCAAGGAATTGTGCATTGGAGCCCTAGTGGCATTTTCGTAATTTTAGCAGGGAGGAGTACGTCATGCGTACTAGTGTGTACGCTTAGCGTAGTAGGCTGGGCCGTAATACGTTGGGCGTACATCTATTTACACATGGGCGTACTCGCTAAGTGAGGAAACCCAAATTTTAGGGTTTGGTTGGTATTTAAGCATTCTTATGGCCTCATTTCACATCACCTTAACAGCCTCCATCCTCTCTTTCATGAGTGTAACCCTAGAAGCATCTTGTGAGGCCGTTTCAAACATTAAAGAGTGTGTTTGTGTGATTAGAAGAGGAAGGAAGAAGATCAAGCTCAACTTGGAGAAAGAGGCACCTTAGATCTGGGATTCATCTTTCATTTTCAAGCCTTTCAAGGTATAAAGCTTTCACCTTTTTCTCTTAATCTTGTAGATCTAGTTGTGGGGTTTTATGTCATCTTTTTGGTCCCAAAGGTATCATCGTGAGCATGGCATGTTCTGGGCGTTTTGAGTTGTCCTTTCAGACCCTAGGAGGGATCCTTAGCCATAAAAATGAAATCCCTTTGGTTAGAATAACTCCATGCAACTTGTGGAAGGTCTTAATGGATTAAGACCTTATATTAAACACTTTTTGGACTTGTAAAGTCATAAAGTTGGAAAATTTATGACTCTAGGGCGTGATTGGACCTTAGATCTGAAATATGGACTTAAGTGCTTAAGCCATTAAGCACTTACTTGAGTTTGGAGTTTGCGATGGTACGCCTCGCGTACGAGGTCAACCACCCCGATGGTGGTCGACTGCGAGGGTTGGAGTACGCCTAGCGTACCTCAGGAGTACGCCTCACATACACGTCCTGAGTTGGATCGGTTGAGTTAACTCGACTGGGTTGACTCAGTTGACTTAGTAGGTTTGACCAGTTGACTGACCAAGTTTGACCTTAAGGATATTTTGGGTATTTTGGGATTTTAGTGGAAATTGGTCATTGGTGGGAATAGGTATGGATTAGAGAGATGAGATTCAGAGTCGGGCCTCACCAGTTCTGTTCAGTTTGCGAGGTAAGTTTTCCTCACTGTACTTACGAGTCGAAGGCACCAAGGCCGGCTATTTGTATGCTTGTCGTATGATTGTGTACTGTAGCGATCGTGTGATTGTATACTGTAGTGATATGTTAGATATATATCCTGATAGATAGGATGATGTTATGCTTAGTGATCTGTAAGATCTGTCTATTTGTTATTGGCTGGTTATTTGTATGCTTGTCTGTTATATATGTGTGTCGACACGGTGTATGTGTGGTTGGGTTGAGGCGGTCCTGCTTTGTGCTGAAGACCAACAGACCCAGGGCGTCCCAGATAGACTGAAGGCCAGTGGGGCGTACAGTCAGGCCGAAGGCCCGGAGAACAGTCTAGATAAGCTGAAGGCCCGATGTGGTGTACTAGTCATGATGTAGGTTTTGTGAGCCTAACGGGTAGACTATAGGCCGGTGGGGCGTTCCAGTCAGACTGAAGGCTCTGTATGCATGTTGTTTGCTGTTATGATTATGTGATGTGTTGATATTTTGGGGGAACTCACTGTGCTTTGAGTTTAGAGTTTTGGGTTATGTTTCAGGTACCCCAGATGATCGCGGGAAGGCAAAGGCGTGATCGTGCACCTCATCGTGTTTTGTTTTATAATTTTAGGAAAACTCTGATATTAAACATGTTTTGAAAACTAATTTGTAAACAATTTGTTGATTGGTTTTAAAAGTTTTAAATTTTCATGAATTTTATGGATGTTACATATATATATATATATATATATATATATATATATATATATATATATATATATATACACACACACACATACCGACCACATCCACAAAACACCAACTTCAAGTTTCTTCAATGACGGAGAAGATATGATGGAAATTAGAGTCATTTGGTGTGAAGAAGAGAGCCATATATATATATATATATATATATATATATATATATATATATATATATATATATATATATATATATATATATATATATATATATGAACACACAAGTGAAGCACAAATGGGTTACTAGGTTGGGCTCACATTGCAATAATTGGAAAGCACATGGACTCAGTCGACACTAATTGAAAACTTGGATTGAAATTATGATATTCACAAAACCATAGGGACCGTTTGTGAAATGTAATCTAAGAATATGAAAAAAAACAATTAGTCTTAAGAGAAACTAACCATATTAAAAAAAAATTACAAAGTATTACCATAAAATAACCACAAAATGGAAAATGACCAAATCTGCCACAATTTTTTCATGTCATTATGTGCAAAAATGTGGACGGCCTGGCAAAACATTTCTTTTCTTTTGGAATTTTTGTAGGTCTTCACCTGGGGCACGCGGAAAAGTTTTTGTTTTTTTTTATTTTTTTTTTCACATTGTTGTAGGTTACCTTTATGATTGGGAGAACTCAAATCATATAAGAACTGTGTTGAAGTTCTTATGTGAAAACGTTTTTTTTAGGTCACTTTAGATTGGGAGAACCCAAAATAGTACGATGATTGTTATGAAGTTCGTATGTAAAAGCTATGATGTTTTGTTTTTCATAATTTCATGGGTAATCTACTTTTAAGCTAAAATAAATATGACTTTTTGACATTAAACTTGGGAGAATAATATGTCTATGGAAATCTTTTGTTACAAAGAATATCATGATTTTTTTAGCTCAAACGGAGTTTGTATGTGGACTTTATGAATTAACAAAGTTGTTTGTTTTCTCCATATTTTCACTGATTAATCTATTTTGGAGCTAAAAAATGTGACTTTCGACATCCAAATTTGAATTTTAATATGTCAATGAAATTACAAAGAACACAATGAAAAGATTTCAACTCGAATTATGAAAGAGTTGTAAAGTTTTAAAGTTTGAAAAAAAAAAATCAAATGTAACTGTGAAAATCTACATATTCCCAAGCAACCCACTTGCAAAAAATTGTGGTTTTTTTTTTTTTTGAGTAAATTACTGAAATCATTCTTATGGTTTGGTCAAAATTGCACGTTTGATCTCTAACTTTTTTTTAGCACTTGGATCGTCCCTGTGGTTTGATTTTGTTGCATTTTTCGTCCTTTACATACATAAGGGTAGGGACCAAACATGCAACTTTGACCAAACCATAGGGACGAAAAACGCAACAAAATCAAACTACAGGGACGATTCGAGTGCAAAAAAAAGTTAGGTACCAAACGTGCAATTTTAACCAAACCATACAGTCAATTTCAGTAATTTACTATTTTTTTAGCGTTTTTCAATTTCTTAACTATTTTATGGAAACTTTTCTTGGAAAAACTTTGAGAAAAAGAAAAGATTATGATCAATTTCTCTAGTCTTAATTGATAAATTTTTTTTAGGTAAAATAAAAAAATTATTATGTTATATATATATATATATATATATATATATATATATATATATATATATATATATATATATATATATATATATATATATATAGAGAGAGAGAGAGAGAGAGAGAGAGGAAGGATCATTTGAGAACTCAAAGTTTCCCGAGAACCCGAGAACTAAATGTGGAGCGTTAGATCAAAATCTTGAATGGCTTAGATTGATCATGGCGTAATTGTAATTATCACTTGTTTCGATGGTATCTTAGACATTTTATTAATATTTACAAGGGCAAATTAGGAATTAAAAATATCAATCATAATAATCAATTTAACAAATTTAAAAAAACCCACACACACAAACATGTGTTTCTCACTTTCTCTCTCATCTCTCAGGTTCTTCACGACTCCATCATCCGCCTCCTTCCGATGAATATCTCTCTATGAGATCTTTCCGCCACCGATTTCCACCAAGGATACCGCACATACTAAGGATCGACGATCCACTCCATCTACCGCTTTCCTCCTCCTTCCATCCTCCATCTCTACCTATTCTGACAAACAACAACGACTACCAATCCACGATCCTCATCTGGCATATCAACGATGTCAAATCCACGATCCAAGAGATCTACGTCATTCATTTTTATGTTCGATTGCAACAATAAACTGTCGAATCGCATTTGTGGATCACCTCTATCTGGCGAGGATCTTATACCGCCAATGCCTTCTTTTCCAATCGCACCTCCGACCGCCACAAACTACACAAACATCGTCACATATGGCTCCAACCTCCACAATTCCGACATATGTATCGATTATCAAGTAAGTATCATCAATCACTTCATGATTGAATTTGTTTTCATGACCTCGATCTGTTACATTGAAATGTTGCTAATCTGATTTACTTCAGTTAATTTCTATTCTTCCAATGTTGTTTGACATAGAATACTCTTTGAATCAAAACCACTGATTTTCGCGAGAGTGGAGATCTCCTTGTTCCGTTCACCACCTGTTCAATGAAATGCCTCAGAGGGTTTTGGGTTCTTTTGAGATCAGAAGAAGTGACATCACATGGAGATCATCCTTTTGCGAAAATTGGAATACATCAAGTGACATTTGCTATAACTTGCATTCTCGTTTTCACTTTATCGATTATTGTTTTGATCACATATTATAACAGTCTAGTCCAAATGTTTTTGTGCTCTAAAATTCAACAACCTCTTACAATATTTTCATTATTTCTGATGCTTTAGTGCAGACCCCCCTTACCTTGAACCAATGTTTCTTACTCATATCAGCTGGTTCTTTATCCCACTTCTTCTTAGATCGCCTGTTTGAGGTAATATTTCTCTTCAGGTTTACATAATAGAGGCAAAAATGATAAGAGTTATTAGTTGATCAGAGATCAAATATGGTAGGAAAATGGGCATTCAACCATGTACACTTGGATACTGAGCCCAATTAAGCTAAATTTGTCCTTTTTTTTTATTATTTTTATAAAAAATAAAATACATCTTACTTGAAACTAAGCTGGTATAGTTCAGCAGTCAGCAGTCAGCAGTAAATGGCTATGAGAAATCTATGAATTCATGTTTAATTCAAGTTCAGAACAAAAGACAAGGAATTGTTGCATAACTTAAAAACACAATATATTGGATGCAAAGATCTACTATTCCTTCCCCAGACCTCTAGTTAGCAACTTATCCAAATGAAAAAAGTCATTCTTAGGGACAAAAAGTCATTCATTTGACATGCTCCTTTGTTATTTTTACTTGTAACTTACCAATATCCATGTTCTCTTGACAGAATATGTTGATACATGTTTTGGTTGTTTTCATCTTAACTAGCAAACTGATGTGATTGAACTTGAATTTTTTCAGGAACCTTATTACTTGCACAATTTTGTTCAATCAACATTCAACGCCTTTTCTGCTGAAAAAATTAAAGGTAGAGACCATGCCACTTCTAGTTTATTAGTAACCAGAGTCAGCAATACTCTTTGGAGATCTTTCTTTCTTTTTTCCTCATTAAGTTCTAAATGAGAAATGTCTGTCTGCATAAAGTACTATATACATAAAGTCTTTTTTTCTAGACCCAATAAACCATCTGAACGGGACTAAATGACCATTTTACCGTTACATTTCAAATGTATTGATGATGCATTTTTCTTTCGCGCATGTTCTACACTTGTTGTATCAGGTTATGGAAGGTACTACTCAAAGGATGCTATCCAGGTGATGATGCATTTCAATTGGCCTATCGCAAGCAACAACAGTAGGAACAACAACAATATTGGCATAAACAATCCATAGCTTTTGATTTGCCTTCTCTGGGTTCAGTTTCAAGGTATCTCAAATTGCAGTGATGACAAATAAATGATGTTACTGTTATTTTAGAAGGGAATTTTCATTTTTCTGCACAGAGACATTTCCAGGTTAAGTTTCTTATCCTGATACTTTCATTTAGCTTATAAACTAGACATGATGATAATGATATTTCGTTTTTTTTTTTGCAAAGTTTCTGGTGTATTACCAGGCCTGTGTTATTTCTCTCTTTTCTTGATCTCTATTCTCTATGTTTGCAAACAGATGCTAATTGAATTGAATATGTTGATATTCAATTTCACATTTGTTTATAGTTCTTGAAATTTGAATTAAAATTGGAATTTCACAGATGTTGAAAATTATATTATGAATTCAAATATGTGTGATTTTTTTTCCTTATGTAAGTTTCGGCTTCATGCAGTATGGGCGCATATTGGACATAGAATTAAAGATTCCACCTCGTCCTCCTTGTTATTGTTTTGTTGAGGTAATGTATTAAGATTTATATTTCATTCTCTTATTAATGAAATGGGTAACAAACTATTTATTTTTTCACAAAACACCAATGTAGTTTGTTCATATTTTTATAGTTTTGAATTGCCAATTTTATGAATTATGACATTAACCCTAATGAAATACTACAATAGTTTTAATGCTCATTTCTGAATTGTTAAAATTATAGTTTGCAAATGCTCGAGATGCAATTAGAGGACGTGATGGCTATAATTTCGACGGTTATCCCTCTATTTTGTCTATTGTTAGTATGTTTTCTGTTATTTTTATTTTATGAATTCAAAGGTTTAGATAGCCATTTTGTAGTTTGTGGGATAATTATTGAATTTAATTATTTGTTTTTTGTGCAATTAAGCTTCTATTAGGTTTAGATTTTTAAAAGTTTCTCTGAATTTTTTTTGGTGTCTGGTGGTAGCAGAAAACCCTTCAGAACATGTCCAAGACAACACCTAGATGCAGGTACTAACCAAACTATTTTTCACCATTAAATCCCTTGAATATTTATAAAATCGTGTAATTCACATATGAATTACATGTGATTCACATGTAAATCACAAATGAATCGCATATGAATTATATGTCAATCACATGTAACTCACATATGAATCACATGTAATGCACATGTAATGCACATGTAAATCACAAGTGAATCACACATGAAATATATGTGATTCACATGTAAATCACATATGAATTACATGTGAATGTAAATCACAAATGAACCACATATGAATTACATGTGAATCACATGTAATTCTCATATGAATCACATTTAATTCACATGTAAATTACAAGTGAATCACACATGAAATATATGTGATTCACATGTAAATCACATATAAATTACATGTGATTCACATATAAATCACATATGAATTACATATGAATCAAATGTAATTCACCTATGAATCACATGTAATTCACATGTAAATCACAAGTGAATCACATATGAATTATATGTAATTCACATGTAAGTCACATATAAATTACATATGATTCACATGTAAATCACAAATGAATCACATATGAATTATATGTAATTCACATGTAAATCACAAGTGAATCACACATGAATTATATGTGATTCACATGTAAATCACATATAAATTATATGTGATTCACATGTAAATCATATTTTATTTGTGAGTGTTCTTGCATTAATCATTTTTTTTTTTTTTTCTTGTAGATTTGAAAGAATTTGTGGAAAATTTTGAAGATGCAAAAAATGATAAATTGAAGAAAATATGGAAATCTTGATATGAAGAAATGATAACATTGTGAATCTTTGAAGCTTTTTTTATTTTTTATATATTATTTGGTATCGAACAAAATACTTGTACCGTTATGTTTATAGATTGATTGATAAAAATAAGGTCTTTTATGATTACTTACGAATATTATAGTATAAGAAAAAATTGCAGTTATTTTTTGAAAAAAATGCAGTTGTTTTTATAAAAAATTGCAGGTTTTTTTATGAAAAAATTGAAGTTGTTTTTTGAAAAAAAAATGCAGTTTTTTAAAAATAATTGAAGTTTTTTTTCTTGAAAAAATTGCAGTTTTTTTTTTTGAAAAAAAGAATACAGTTTTTTTTTATAAAAAAATTGCAGGTTTTTTTGAAAAAGTTGCATTTTTTTAATTATTTAAAAAAGTATTTTTTTAAAAAAATTGCAGTTTTTTTTTAAAATTACATTTTTTCATTTTTTTTTAAAAATTCTTGTTTTCTGAAAAAAAAATTAAAAAAGCTCCATTTTAAAAAAAGTTATTAAAATCCGATATTTGATTTATTATGTTAATTTTGTCCAATAACACAAAAAAATAAACATTAAATGAGATCGGTAAGATTACGATAATGCCCTTAATGAGTTAATTTTGATCTAACGCTCCACATTTAGTTCTCAAGTTCTCGGGAAACTATGAGTTCTCAACCGATCTCAACCATATATATATATATATATATATATATATATATATATATATATATATATATATATATATATATATATATATATATATATATATATATACAGGAAAAGTTCAATAGAGAACCATAATATTGGTTATTCAAGGAACCAAATCTTTTTTTCAATTTCTAGAGCTTATTGTTTATCGAAAAAAAAATCTAAAAAAATCTAAATTCATATATTGACATTGTGAATGTGAAAAATATTTTTCGGATTCACTGTGTGAATCCGGATTCACATTGTGTATTTTTAAAGATTCATATTGTGAATTTGACGTAAAAAAAATCGAATTTGATATCATTGAAAAAAGGATAAAAAGTTATTAATTTCTGTATTTTTAGTTTTTTTTTTTATAAAAAATAAGTTAGAAGTTAAAAAAAAGATTGGTTCCTTGGTTAATTATGGTTCTCTATTGAACTTCGCCCTATATATATATATATATATATATATATATATATATATATATATATATATATATATATTCTTTTTATAAACATATTCTTTTTATAACATATCCTCGCTAATAAATAAAGAACTTTTGCCACTTGTCAATTTCTTATGCATTTGAACACATGTAATTTTGTGGTTAATTCTTAGAAATTAATTTTCACTTGTCATTTTGTGGTAATTTTTTTATTTTCTTAATTAACTATCTAATTTTTAGGTTATAGAAAGTAATTAATGTGTCATTAATTTGTTTCCTTATATTTTCAAATTTTAATATGTTTCCTTTAATATATATAATTCAAAATTGACATGTTTTTTTTAAAGTTCATTGTCATTTTAGGCAAAATGGTCTGTATAAAAAAAATCAAACTTTGTTGCTTTTTATTGACAAACTAAAAAAAATGTTATATGGTCAAAATATAAAAAAAAATCAAACTTTGTTGCTTTTTATTGACAAATTAAAAAAATGTTATATGGTCAAAATATAATTATTTTTCTGTAGTTTGTTTTATTAATATAAATTGAATTATTTATTTATTCATCATTTTGTTTGTATATATATTTTGAAATTTTATTTTAAAAAATACTTAATGTGTACACTTTGATATTTAATGTTTTCTTTAAAGAAAATATTTAAAGTTTATATCTTCATTTATAATTTTTTTTAATCAATCCGTGTGGTACACGGGTTTAACACCCAGTTACCAATATAACGTGATGTTATGGTAAAATAAAGGGACATAACTCATAAGTATTTCTAACCCGTTTTTTTCTCTTTTCTTGTGTATCTCTCAGTCCATGGACAAACTTCCCGATGATATAGCCCTCTATATACTGAGTCGACTCGACGACTCGGCCGACGTAGCTCGCTGCCGACTAGCTTGGAAGACGTTCGATATTGTCTCTCCAGAACTTCGATCAATCAATATTCAATGTTCATTGGAAAGGTACATCAAATCAAGGTCTAAGTTATCGAATTCTTCAAGTTCGTCACAATCTGTTACTCCCTTCAAGACAATTTTCCTCAATCTTGTATCGAATTTGAGGGTTGTCGATTCGGTGTGTATAGGCACCGACAAACCACTCCGAAATGTGTCGTACGATGACGTTGAGGATGAGGATGATGATCTGTACCTCACCCATGGAGATTTTGTTAAGGAGTGGCTACCTAGGGTTTGCGGAAGGTTGAAATCGCTTTCAATTTCTGACTTTTGGATTCAATCTTGTTGGCGTCGATCGGACCTGTTGCCTCTACTTTCTGCGTATTGTAAGTTCATCATATATGCAAGAATTCTATTTCATGTTCTTCATCCTCTGATGCTGTTAGTATATTGTAAAATTCAATTCTCTACTGATGCGAAATGATAAACCCCCTCTCTATGATCTGACAATCAATTAGGAAGCTCATGTACCTTCATATGTTCTTAATTTCACCTGGTGTTGATGATTGCTAGTTAATCGATGCACGCAATTTTGATTGATGCAGGTCATAATCTTCTTGAATTAGAGGTGAAGAACGCATGGCTATCAGTAGAAAACATCAACCCAATGCCAATGCTAACAACTTTAACACTTGAATTCATAAGATTAGACGATGAAGACCTAAACATGTTGAACAAATCCTTCCCAAATCTTCAAGTTCTTAACTTGGTAGGTGTCGGAGGTCTCAAACTCCCCAAAATCAACCTTCTTAACCTCAAAACCTGTCACTGGACTGTATCGAATGCCCCATCATCTTTAACCCTAATCACACCCACTCTCATCACACTAAGACTCAAATGCATAAAACCCACTTCACTTTACATCGAAGCTCCCATGTTATCTCATCTCCATCTTGCCCTTGATCATGCTGACTCATTTACAATCAAAAAGTTCTTAAATTTAAAAACCCTTTGGCTCGAGTCTTTATACATTGGTTCCTTACTCATAAAATTCCCATTTACAAAAACAGTCGAAAATCTAACAGTTGATTCAAGAAAGTGGGAGAGAGGGGCAGTTGGGTTTTCCAAATTTACCCTTGAGAAGGTGTTCAAGGTTTTCCCGAATGTGAATTCTTTATGTATTAACTCAAGTTTGTGGTCGGAATTAGAGGCGTGTTATGATGCGGAAAGTTGGGAGAGTTGGGATGGGAGAAAAGGGTTGAAAACATTTTGTGCATATTTGTTGTTGGTTGACCCTTTGTTGACTTTTTCATCGGTTGCTTCTTTGTTGGATCAATGTGTGGAGTTGGTTGATGTTTCATTGCTTATACATCATGATGTTATTGCTAATGTATCGAAAAGCTTTATCTCAAGGTGTACAGCTCAGTGGCCGGAAGTGAATTGGAAATGGGGAATTTGGAGAGAAGGAATGGAAGTTTCTTGGCTAACCAATGGGTAAATTTTGAATGGTGTCTTCATGGTTTTTGGATTAAAAAAATAGATTTTTTGCTTGTTTTTGGGTTATGTATAGATAATTATGTTGTAAATATGATCTATATGTCTAATATTTGGTTTTATTAGATAATATGGTACTATCAATGTCCATGCTTTATTTGTTGTATTAGTTAGTAGTTAATTTGACTGGTCTACCTTTTTAGGGCTATTTTTTATTAGGAGGATGAGAAGGGCGTTTATATCTTTTGCAGAAATGGAAGATTGAGAGTAAATTTTTATCCCCATATTGTTTCACTTTTTTGGATGAGAGAAGAAATTGCAATTTTTTTGTTCCATTGATAGGGTTGTTTTTTTTTTTTACTTAATGAGCTTAGTGGGTTAAAAACTTTATCTGAACAACTATATATGGTTGTTTATTGGTAATTTAATTTAGACAGAATGACGTAATTTGTTCCATTGATAAGGGTGGTTTCATTGCTATTTTATTGATAAACCTTTTTTTTGGGAAATTGTTATTTAGTGAAGAATTGGATGATTACTATCATTTTTAAGGATGGACAATCCCACGACATGGGAAAATCAGCAGATCGATTATGAGGGGTTGAAAGAATGGACAATCCCAGGACATGGGAAAATCAGATCAGAAGCAGAAGCAGAAACTGATGGATATTGATCATTTCATTAATATTGTTGCGAGTAAAGTAGAAAACATATCTAGAAACAATAAAACTTAAGATGCAATTATATGTTTGGGTATTAGTATAAGTGTATAACGGTGTATAGTGATGAGATAACTAGATTATTTTCTAAGCATTAAGCCTAATATTACAAGGCATTCCAGAACTTGCTCTATAATTTCGATCTTTAATTTCCCAATTTCTTATCAAATCAATATTCCTCCAAAAATACTTTATCAAAGAAACCATAATAACTTTTGTTCCTACCAAAAATACTACGACCATATGTGGCACTCATCAAGTATAGGATGAGAGGGAACTGCAAGGTCACAAAGGAAGTAATTGGTAGGCATGTCAAGACAGCTATTGGAATAAGAATCCTTGAGTTCCTTTGGCCAAATACAAGGTACAAAGTAGCACCAAAAGCTACTATCATGGCTGTGGTTGAGATGAACAAGGTAGCCAAACCAATTATCAACTTTGTAGGCAACTTAAAGAGAAAGTCTTGTTCAGCAAAACGTGCAGTGAGAATCGACAAAAACATTAACAATGAAGTAACAGCTGCGAACAATGATATGGCATCTGATATTGCAAATACTGTGAAGGCGGTGCTATTGGTAAAAACTGGTATCACGGTGTCTTGATCGGTTCCTCCTGGCACTGTAATTGCTGCCGCAAACACAATGGTAATGATTAATGCAGCTGTGATTGTGTAGGATTCCGCAGTGGACTTCATCCATTTTTCTCCCTCAATCACCAACTCCTTGTGTTCTCTAGTAAATATCATTTGTGGTGTTTCGTTGAAAGAGTTTTTTTGTATAACGCTTAGAGGACAAATGAATTTTTCCACTTCCTACAACATTACATTATGTTAATATGTTACACATGGCTGATAAATACTAATGGCATGTCTTTTAATACCAGGTATATCAATTTTGAATCATCGAGATTCATACCTTAAACCATTGCAATTCATGTTGTATTTGTAAAGCTGCCCCCGATATAAGATTCAGTTTGTTGATAGGTGCCAATCTTGCAGCTAGATGCAACAGGTTATTCCCATAGGAGTCTCTAATTGTTCGATATATATTCCTATGTTCGCTCATCTGATAAAGTAGGTTGTACACCTTTTCTGAGCGATTTATCACAGCATATTGGATAATGTTGTGACCATCTTGGTTAGCACTCCAAAATGCATTTGAGAAGTGAAACACAATAACTTCTACAACTTGGAATGCATTTTGTCTGGTGGCTTCAAGAATCGGATTTGTATAATAGTGATGGTAAGAGGTGGGAGTGTTTTCACTCCTTATCCACCCAGATACATGCCACAACAGTCTCCTAGCATCTTGATGAGTTTCAAGTATCTCTTTAATTAATAACCACACTGCAACATATATAGATCCAAATGAGCATCTCAAATAAAGAAATAGATCTTTTTTTCTCTCTTTTGTTTTTAGTAATAATATCACGGTACTTGTTGATCATCTTACCTAATATTCCAGGGATAAACAGCAAAGGCATAAGCATGAAGCCAGTCCCTGCATCATGTGATAGAATGTTTGTTAGAATGATGGGGTTACAGAATGTTCAACCAACAAGTTAAGAGTCTAAGAAAAGATAAAATCTGGACCTACCATAAATGATCAACCTGAAAACCCGTCTGCTATTAATAATATCGCAAATGGTTTCACAAAATTCATATGCACTCTCAAGTAATCCACCAATCCCTACAACTAATATAAAACGTGGTGTGCAGGAAGTTTGGTGAAGTGATAAATAATTTGACAATGTAAAGGAGCATACATATCAATTAATTAAAGATTAAAAAAAAAAAACAACAACAAACCTATAAAATTTTCAAGTCGGTTGAGTTCACGTGGGAAATTTTGAGCTATAGCCATCAGCACAGCATCAGTATTCAATGTTTTGTAATGCTTCAACAAATCTATTGCAAAGCCTATATATATATATATATATATATATATATATATATATATATATATATATATATATATATATATATATTCCAAAATCAACCATATCAATTAAGTGTGCAGGTTTTTCACTACTGGAATTTGAGTCCAGTTGAAACTTACGGAAATCTTTAGAGGAAATAAGAGTAACTAGAAGGCCATCGCCAATTGTGCCAGAAAACAGAGCATCCTTCTGTGTATCAGTATTGATGTGCTCCAAAAGATGTCGGGCTGTTTGGGTGTTCATATTTGAAAGAGCCAGGGCCAGTGGTGTCTGACCCTCATTGTCCTTGGCCAACAACAAATCAGGCTCCCTTGCCACCAAGATGTCAGCAGCTTCAGTGTTGCCAATAATAGCAGCAACATGAAGCAGCGTGCTTCCATCTGAATTTCTTAGATCCATGAGTTGTGTGTTCTCCGGTATCCTTTCCAACAATTTCTCTAAGAATTCCGGCTTCTTGGAAGCACCGACTGCTACATGGAGTGCGGTGTTGCCATTATTCGTGATTTTGTCTATCACTGTAACCATTCCCTCACTCAATATTCTTTCGACCCAATCCCAAATTCCATAGTGAGTATACCTGTACAATCTCTGAAGCTCCTCTGCTATGTCTTTATCTTGTAGTAGTGTATCTATATTTGCATAATTTTGTTATCAAGATAAAAACTACGAGATACAAAATATGTGCTCTGATGCGATCCAATCTAATCTAAACATTAGGAATTTTAAAGGATGATGAAAAAAAAATTCCTTGTTTGTATATACACTTTTATCCATTTTGTATACTTTGTATCTTGTTTAAACGAGTGCTTGGTCGACTCTTTTTTACGACTATACAATAAAAGTTTGTTTCTCGTTTACCCGTTATGTCTATGTAAAACTTTTTTTTTATTTAAATTTAATTCAAATGTCATAGCTTAAAAAAAAGTAAAAGCTATATAGACATATTTTACTGTACAAGTAGTGGTATGCTTTATATTATCTGGATTTGCTTTTCTCTGTCTCGATCTTGTAGTGTATCTATATTTGCATAATACGTTGAAAAAACTACAAGATATAAAATATATGATCTTATGTAGTCTAGTATATTATGGATTTTAAAGGAGGATGAAAAAAAAAATCTTGTTTTTAGGTAGACTTTTTTTATCCGTTAAATTTGTATACTTTGCATCTCTTTTAGCTTGTTTGTTAAAACAAGTGCTTGGTTGACTCACCTTTTGGGTTACTATACAGTAAAGGCTATACATTTTCACTATATAAATAGTGGTATGCTTTCGTTTATCTAAATGATCACCAACCCAAATTAATGATAGATTAGCAAACAAGAGATAGGATGAACCTTCAACAACAGGTGACACTTGCGGAAGAACAACAGGACCATACATAGTCTGCAGTTCATGCCAAACATCTTTTGCACTGAAATCATGATCTTCATTTCTCTCTTGATGGGGTTTTTCTGTGAGGCGATTCAGAACATACCTGAGTGTTTCTTCAGATAAAGAACCAAGAATCCAACCCTTCACAAGGGCATCTGATCGTGTCCACAGCTTTTGATGAGTGTGATGCTCACCCACTTTCTCCTTTCCGGAAACACTACTACTACTTCTGGCTTCATTAGGGCTTATGAATGTTCCATCAATGAAACCAAATATATCATGACTCTTTAAGAGACATATCATCTGTGTTTTCCACATACTATAGTTATCCCTACCACTAAGCTTCAAGCTAATAAAACTGGGGGTATAAACATTTGATGGGTATGGGTATGTGTTTCCTTCTCCAATTTCCACTGTCACATATTCATTAGAGCTTGAGCTTGCCATTTTTTTTCTATCTTTTTTTTTTCTTTCTTTCTGTGAATACTCCTTCCAACTTATTATATTTTTAAAATAGAAAGATAAGATGAAGTTGATCTGTGAGGTCCACCAAAGCCACTATAAGATCGCATCATTCCAAAGTAATCACCACATATAAAAAAGTTTCACGAGGTAAGGAATATTAATTACAAAAGTTATTTACCTGAAGATTTTACTATGACATTTCTTCATCAAGATATAATAAAGGTCACATGTGTGGTGCCCACAAAAACCACTTTAAATTAAGACCTCATTCTTTTAGGAAAGACATCATTCTTTCATAGCAAAGAAGAGATTTGTTGTGCTCCACAAGATCAACATTATTGACGCTAGATCGGTATTTTTTGCAGATGAAGCACTTTAATCAAGAATAAAATGTTTAAATAATTCAATATTCACAATCTACTGGTCCGCTAACCTTATCTGTCATATAAGGCAGTCTCATTAATTCAATGGCAGTATTTCTAATAATGTGCTTCGATAAACTATTTTTTGATATTTTTTTATTGTGTAAACTCACATGGGAGTATTCTAATAATCTGCATTCCAGCCTTCCAGGTCTTAATCGTTGCCAACTTTAGCAGGTATTGCTAGATTGAGATATAGGTGGGAGGCACATGAGGATATTGAAAATTTGATTGCTTGGATAGTGATCAAATTGTGTTTATCACTTTCCTTGAAAAATATTTCTACGTCCGATTTTCACAGACATTTTCTCATGATAAAAATAATCACACACAAGAAACGTAGCAGGAGTTGTATCAAATTCTTTAATCCAAAAAACCAGAGTATCTCTTATAATTAAACTCACAAAATGGATAAGGACGACAAAATACGGCTTTTGAAAGTTATTTTTGGTTATCACCAAGTTAAAACTTTTTTCCAGAATTTTTCTACAGTCAACAGGTTTTTGAACAATCCCATTAGCTGTTTGAGAACTTAGTATCACAGGTCCATATTAGGCAATTCTTTGTGTTACATTACAAGATCATATGATCTTTAACTATAACTCCATACTTCTGAAAAAGTTTTTCTACTGCATTCTAACCAAGTTAAATTCCATCTTTTACATCAACTCTCTAGGGGCTCTGCCCTCTTACCCCCACATTTCGATTTCAGGGATCAAATTCGCCACTAAAAGTGTGCCTTTGGCACCACCGAACTTGTATTAGATCATAGCTTTGATCCCGGTTCAAACTAGCTAGTAAAAATTTCAGTTACGCTTTAGTTAATCTCATCATCCATGGCTTCCAACTATTCATAAGTAACAATGAAAAAGTGACGAAAAGGTCAACCAACAAGAAATATGCACATAATGATTTCAATTCTTTCCTCCCCTTCCTATAAAGTCTCCCAACTTTCTCGATCATAAGTCATAACACCGCTCCAATTCCGACCAGGTAGTTGAGTTAATACACAAAGAATTCCAAACTTCAGAAAATAGTAAACACGTCCTCAAGGGTATAATTTGGAAAACCCAACTGCCCCTCTGGCCCACTTTAATGAATCGACTCTAAGATTTTCAGTGATGTAATTTGTTAGACGTAAGACATAATATCTTTTGTTATAAAGTTCTAATACATTTAGTTAATATATTGAAATGATAAGAGTATACAATACAAATAAAAGTAAAAAGAAAAGCGGTGTAAGTAGAACGTAAAACTAAAATTTTCTGTGTTCTGCGAAATATAATATTGTTATCAAATTCCTTTAAAAAAAGTAACTTTTGTATATGAAATCATACAAAAACATTTTTAATATTTTTTATGATTGAAGTAAATATCAAATATATTCTATGTTGGTATAGTTTTAAAGTATTGACGATATTTTCTTTTTATAATTTGTGACAGATCATAAACATTTGATATATACTTTCAACAGAATAAGTTGATACATTGAAATGCAAAAAAAAAAAAAAAAAGTATTACTAAATAAATTGAAAGTGAGGAACTAAGAAATCTTTATGTAAATAGAAAGGTTACACCAAGAATAATTTTTGGTTTATTATTGAAGCTGGTGGGACCTTCAAAAAGAAACCCACTAAATATAGATGCTCTAATTATTGCTTACACATGTGACCACAAAAAGCGTACGATGTTATATATTTTTAATTCTTAAATAGGAATAATAACAACATTGACCATTTTATAAGGAGAGATTTAACGAAATGACGAAATGGCCTATCAAGTCCGTCGTGGACATATGTGGATTTAGGTGTTAGTTTAGGAATAGATTATATATTATATTTGCCGGTTCAAAAAAAATGAGTGATTCTATGATTAGTGAAATTGGTTTTCCATAGTCTCAACACACAAAAAAAAAACGAAAAAGTAAAAAAAAAAAAAAAAAAAAAGAAAACTTCAAATATCAAAGAGAAATCATATATTTTTTCAATATTCTAAAAAAAAAGGAAAAAAGAAAGCTTCAAATATCAAAGAGAAATCATATATTTGAACATTTATCTTGCAATATATGATTTATTTTTTCAATATTCTACAAAATCTGAAGGTTTTCATTGTGTCGGGGATCATTCAAACAACAATTTCGTTAATCCCGATCGAAACCATTCAGAAATTGGTGATCATTTTGTACAAAAAGTGAAAAAGTTTGTCATTTTGACAAATACTGCGATCATCGTGTTGGTTTTTACATTCAGGTGTTAAAACATATGCTGAAATGGGTGTTAACTAACTATTCTTAAACTGGAACAACAAGATTGTTAGAGATAATATAATCCACATCTGTATCGTGTCCGTATCTGTATCCGTATCCATATCCGTATCCGCATCGGCATACACACTCAAATGCAATCGTTTTAAAAACCTACATACAAAATACATAATTAGTATATTGTTTGGTAAAACTAATTATATGCATCCAACACAACATGAACAATAGCCATTACTACCGACGCCTTTAGCGGCGAAGGTCACCTTTAACGGCGAAACCCCATCGACGTACTCAGATTTTCACCGACGAAGGTTAGCATCAACGTCAACGACATCGGTGACGTCGACTACAACAGTGTCCCCGGCGATGTCGACCACGATGAGGACGAAAAGACATACAGTCAGAATACCGCCACCACCACTCTTCTCTGTTGGATTACACCACCACAGTTTCTATATAATCTGTTTATTTTTATTTTTGTATGTACAATGTATATTTATATATGTATGTGTTACAAATGGTATTCTCCCATAATGAGCCGTATTCCATTATTCCAAATAAATACATGTACAAAAGTATTGGGCTAAGTATAAAACATGGGCTGACTAATACGTAATACATATAAAAGGGCTATCTATGAATATTATACACATATAATAATATATACACTAACAGCCCCCCGCAGTAGGAACGGGAGGTCTCGAACGAACGTTCAGACTGGATCTGAAATCGAGAAATAAAAACGATGGAAGCCCTTTGGTGATGATGTCAGCATACTGATACGATGAGGGTACATGAAGAACACGACTCTGACCCATAGCGACTTTGTCTCGAACAAATGAATGTCAATCTCAATGTGCTTTGTGCCTTGATGGTTGACTGGATTTGAAGACAAATAAACCGCACTGACATTGTTGCAATAAACCAAAGTAGTAGACAAGGGAGGATAAAGCAATTCACGTAACAGGTTGCGCAACCAACACATCTCAGCAATTGCATTCGCAACACCACGATACTCAGCTTCGGCACTAGACCGAGAAATCGTGCCTTGTCTCTTTGAAGACCATGAAAGGAGATTCGGACCAAGAAAAACACAGTAACCAGAGGTGGAGCGTCGGGTAGAGGGACACCCAGCCCAGTCAGCATCTGAGTAAGCAAGTAACCCACGAGATGGAGAAGCATGGAGTTGTAGGCCATGATCTAAAGTACCCCGTATATATCTGAGAATCCGCTTAAGCACAAACAAATGGGGTTCCCGCGGGTCACGCATGTATAAACAGACCTGTTGAACAACATAGGAGATATCCGGACGAGTGAAAGTCAAGTATTGAAGAGCACCAGCGAGGCTGCGATAGAGGGTCGGGTCGGAGACTGGAGGACTTGAGCCGTCAAATTTGGCAGAGGTATCAACAGGAGTACGAGCAGATTTGCAGTTAGCCATGTTTGTACGTTCCAAAATATCAGTTGCATATTTTTGCTGAGATAAAAACATGCCCTGTCGATCCCGAGAAACAACAATACCAATGAAGTAGTTTAGCGTACCCAGAACTGTCATGGAAAACTCAGACTGTAAGGTTGTAATAACTTGTTGAAGAAGACCTGTGGATGATGCAGTCAAAACGATATCATCAACATATAAAAGCAGATATGCAATGTGGTCACCATGTCTATAGACAAATAAAGAAGAATCTGATTTGCTATTTGTGAAACTGAAACGAGTGATAAACTGAGCAAATCTATGATACCAGGCACGAGGTGCTTGCTTGAGCCCATATAAAGATCTTTGGAGGAGGCAGACATGGTCCGGTGTGGATGAATTACGAAAACCCGGTGGCTGGTGCGTGTACACTGTCTCCTTAAGATGACCATGAAGAAAAGCATTCTTCACATCCAACTGATGAACTGGCCAATGATAAGAAACCGCTAGACTAAGTACCGTCCGAATAGTGGCCGGTTTAACAACAGGACTAAAAGTCTCGTCACAGTCAACACTTAGGCGTTGACTACGCCCGTTAGCAACTAATCGTGCCTTGTATCGAGCTAAAAACCCATCTGCATTAAATTTCTTCTTGAACAACCATATACAATTAACCACATTAGCATTGTGAGGCCGAGGTACAAGTACCCAAGTCTCATTAGAAATAAGTGCATCATATTCATCTTTCATTGCATTTAGCCAGTTTGGATCACGAAAAGCTTCAAAGTAATTACGTGGGAGAGGCGATAAAGAAGAGGTGCTGGTGTCAGTATGAAGATTAAGTTTTTGGATGGGCTTATGAATACCATGGCGAGCACGAGTGACCATGGGGTGTGAGCGATGTGGAACCGATGAAGGCATAGGTTTGACAGAAGGAGGAGAGAGGCTACTAGAAGAGGTATCTTGAGAGGAGTTGGTAGAAGCCGTAGAGGACTGATCGGAGGTAGTAATTTGATTCACGGGAGTGTGAGAAGGAGGAGTGTGGGTAAATTTAATGGGGCGACAAGGAGTGTTTGGATCATTAAAATAGTTTCTTGAGTCTTCAATATCAAGAAAATCATAATTGGGAGAATCGATCGGAGTCATGGATCCAAACGGGAAGACAGTTTCGTCAAAAGTGACATGACGGGAGATGATGATTTGTTTAGTGTGGAGATTAAGACAACGGAAACCTTTGTGATTCAAAGGATATCCAAGAAAAAGCAAGGAAAATAAGTAAATTGATCAAGGAAAATAACATAATAATTTATGCCACTATGACTTTGAATAGGAGAAGTCCATACATCAGAATGAATAACTTGAAATGGAAATAAAGCATCCGTTTTAGATAACTTAAAAGATAAACGCACATGTTTGCCAAGTTGACATGCATGACACAATAAGGGAGAGTCCCTTTTATTACATGAAATAGAATTACAAGAAATTAAATGTTGAAAAACATGTTGACTGGGATAACCAAGTCTTTGGTGCCATAGGGAAGAGCTAGCAGAGACAAAAGCTTGAGGAGCAGGACTTGTAACCGGATATAGATCACTTGTGCTATCATATCGGAAAAGGATTTGTTTGGTTAGGAAGTCCTTCACAGAAAAACCAAATTCGTCAAATTCAATAGAGCATTTATTATCACGGGTAAATTGACGGACAGATATGAGGTTTTTAATAATCTGAGGGGTAATAAGGACATTTTTAAGATTTAGGGGACGAAAAGGATTATAGGCAATAGATGAGTGACCAATTTTAGTGACCGGAACACGAGATCCATTTCCGACTAAAACAGAAAAATTAGAATTAATGCATTTATTGCTAGAGGAATTTAGTATACCTGAGTTGGCGTGGAGGTGAGCAGTAGCCCCCGTGTCCATATACCAATCCGTGGTGCCTGGGTCCTTAACGCTCATGGTGCTAAACACCTCAGGGAGAGTAGTGGGCTGATCTGAGTAATTAAAATGTTGAGTAACATGCCATGTGTTGGGCTGATAGTGAGGAGGTCCAGCGCTGAAAAAGGCCTGTTGTTGGGCTGTTGTTGCAGAAGCCCAAGGCTGAGGAAATGGGGCTGCAGAAGTGGGCCTTTGTTGTTGCTGATGTTTTGGGCCAATCGATGGAGCCCACGAGGGGGTAGTATTTGCTGAAGCTAGAGGCGTTGGAAGAAGACCTCGCTGAGGAGGCCGCCATGGCTGCCAAGGCATGAAACCTCCCCACCTACTGAACTGAAATTGAGACGATGACGGACCTGTTGACCATGAGACGGACCACGACCTCTGCCGGATCGTCCTCCTCTTCCGCCGCCACGGTGGTTCCGACCACCACCTCTACTCCCACTTTGACCATTATTTTGATTCTCACGCGATGGATTTGGAGCCCGGTTGTGATGTTCAACGGCAAGAATCGTTGGAGAGGAAGGATGGTCATAATGAGAAGCTTGAACCAACCGATTTTGACCCTTCATCATAGAGCGTTCCTCAAGAGTAAGCATAGATCTCATCCCAAAAAATGTAGGAAAGGGTTTTTGATGACGAATTGTAGTGACAACTAGAGCATATTTTTGGGATAATCCGTTGAAGGCGTAGATGACCAGATTTCGCTCGGGTACCAGTGCTCCAATATTTGCAAGAAGATCGGCAATGGATTTAATGCGGTTACAATATTCCATTATAGACAAGTCTCCAATCACTATGTTTCTCAATTCATCATCGAGCTCCAGGGCCTTGGTTTCTTTGTTTTCATGGAATAAATCTTCTATAGCTTTCCATACATCTGCTGCAGTGGCACCGGGTTTAAGAATGGACTGGAGGACGGGTTGAGTTAAGGTTCCGTACAACCACTATTTGACAATGTTGTCAACAGTTTCCCATTCTGGATAATCGGTTGTGTTTTTGGAGGTGCCATCGAGATGGCCAAAGACTTTGTATCCGATGCAGTGGGTTTGGAAAAGTTCCTTCCAGAAGTCATAATTGAGCCTATCAAGATCAAGAAGAAGAGGATCATAGGATTTTATATTTGTAATCCCATAAAACTTGTCTGTGGGAGTAGTCTTCGGATTAGAGGAGGCTGCTTCTGTCACCATGGAACTAACAGAAGAAGAAAACAGGAAGATATGAGAAGAAACAGAAAGAACAGAGGAAGAAGATGCATCGAAGGAGTGAACGACAAAGGAATACGGCTAGGGTATTCTGCGCTCTGATACCATGTTACAAATGGTATTCTCCCATAATGAGCCGTATTCCATTATTCCAAATAAATACATGTACAAAAGTATTGGGCTAAGTATAAAGCATGGGCTGACTAATACGCAATACATATAAAAGGGTTATCTATGAATATTATACACATATAATAATCATAGTTGTTAAACTCGTACGAGTCACGAGTTGATTTGTACGAGTCGAGCCATTTGATACCCAAAACGAGGCAACTCGTAACATGACTCGTTTTTCTTCTGACTCGTAAAAAATCCGATTTAAGTCGTGACTCGGACCGAGTCGAGTTGGCTCGTAAATCGGACGAGTCATAAAACCTGTGAGCTGTTTAGCGGTATGTATAGTTGTTTAGCGGTTGTAGTGCCTCGATTTGTTGTTGGCTCTAAGTTTTGAGATTCTGCTTTGGTCGAGAAAATGTTGGGAGAGATGTGAGGTAGTAGGAAAAGCAAGTGGAAACAAGTTCATCTCTTTCTTGGTGAAAAGATGAGGTTGAAAAGAGAAATCACGTGATGGTAGGAAATATTTGAGGTGGTAAGAAAAGCGGCTAGGGTTTCAAATAAAATTTAAAATTAACTAGGTGTAATATATTAATAAGAAGCATTGGCCACAATCTTTTCATGCGCTTTAAATTAACTGGGTCTTTGTGCAGCCACCAAAAAAGTGGTTATAGTTCATTTCTTTTGATTGTTTTCTTTTTTTCATATAAAAGTAAATTTTCAACTATTAGACTTGTGAGTCTTGTTAATTTCATTTTAAAATATGTAATAATCAAGAAATATTATATCATGTAGAATATATATATATATATATATATATATATATATAGTGTCATGACTCTTACGAGTCGAGTTACGATTCGAGTCACGAGTTAAAATTTTGGATTTCGAGACACGAGTCGAGTTCCGAGTTGACAACTATGATAATAATATATACACTAACAGTATGTATTTTCAACAAGATCATACCAAGAAATTCTGATGTCATTAATCATACAATCTGATTCCATACTTTATACACAAAACAGAGTTTTTTTTTTTCATTCATAAACATACCAACAAATGTAAGAACATTCAACATAGGAAGATAGATTTTAGAAATAACAATCCTAACATCAGATTTCGTTCATAATCATACCAAGATGTGTTTTTCCCAGATGAACTTGTGATAAACATACCAATAGATTTAGTTCATACAACACCCCAACATCAGAAAAATATTTCAAAAAAAAAAAAAAAACGTAATACATGTACCGGGTAAGATGTTGGGTCAGCTACAGCTGACTGAGTCAGTGATTTTTTTAGTGTAACAAATAGACTGACCTCACCGAGTCAGCCTTATATCAAACAGCCCCTAACTGGGGCAAACAGATTGTTTAGAATAGTTAAATATGACAATTAACTACCGAATTAACTACTTAATATTGATTTCCAGACAATTCACAATTAAGTAACAATCATCTATGTCTGACAAGTAACAACAGGTGATATTAAGATCCTACAAAGGACTTCCTAACTGAGCATAAAATCAGCGTCAGGGGTTTTAACATTACTGTCATTACACATCGCCACATAATGAAATTTTCCAATTGCATTACTGGAGAATACAAACATGAATTACTAATCTTTACTCCATGCATATGTAGCGAACTCATAGTATGCAGAAACCAGTGGCAATAGGTCCAATTAATGCCAGCAGGACTAAACCCAATAATCAGTGCCAAAACTCACCGACTCAACACCTCTCAGTTTTATACAATATTGAGGAAAACTGTCTTGAATGGCGTTTTAGATTGAGATGAACTTGAAGAAATAAAAAACGTAGACGTTTAATTGAAGATTGATTGATCTATATTCTGTAGAGACAAATGTTAGTTTCAAACTGGATATTAGTCTTTGATCACCTAGGTACAAGTGAAGAAAAAACACAGAAAAAAGATACAGGCAGAAAACAGAGCACACAGGAAACAGGGGAAGAAAAAGATACTGGGAAATTTTTCTTTGGTGCAAGTAACGTTTATTCAAAGCAAAAACTTATTAATAAAAACATCAAACATTTATCCTATGTATACTAAAAGGATTAGAATGCTTATCTAATACAAACTTTATTTAAATGGCAAGTTTCCAATTTTACCCCTACAACTTAAAGTCCCACTTTTTCTGGATTAATCTAACAACAGTGTCAAAAATCAGCCAGCTACATCTGCCCATCGACACAGTGAAACACGGGGGAAGAAAAAATGGACGGACGGAAATATTTTTACATTTACTTTGATCAATCTGTTAGAAAATCATGAGACCATTCTATAAATGAACATATATAATTGTTATTATTTAAATCCAATTTATTATGGCAAGTTATAAGATTGTTGATGGACCGATATTCACTTACTATTTATGGCTTGAGTTCCCGGTTTGACTCAAGATCCCTTCCATCTCTCACATTAGGGTTTATCTCCATTTATAAATATATGTGATGAGAAGCAAATCAGAGAGGACGAAATTACTTCACAAATTCCTTTATTTGGATTGCTGAGGGTTCTTAGAGGTTGTTTTGAAATCAAGTGGAAAACCAAGTTTTTTTTTTAGATCCAAAAGCTTCAATGGAAGGAGGTACACAATCTCCTTCTACTATTTTCTTTTATCCAGATTCGATTTTCAAGGGTCCGACCTTGAAAGCTTCCGCATACATATATAGATTAAGTTATTAAATACTAACAAGTGGTATCAGAGCAATCTCGAATTTGGTACTAGAAATTTTTTGTTGTTTTAAAATCTATAGCTGTTTCTTCTTCGTCACGTCATGAATTATATATTTCATCGTATGCTTGATTTTTCTTGACTGTTGATTGAAAGAAGGGTGTGAGATGTATATTAAGATCGAGATCGCATGCTTCATTAAATATTTTTATTAATATATGTACTCAATGTTGCACCTTTGTTTGACAACCCATTTGCTTTTCTCTGCTTTCTGGGCATTGCTTTTCAATTGTCAATGGAAGCAGTTGTACTATTGCTTTTGACAGTGACCACTCAATGCTTGAAACTTGTACTATATGCACTATATTCATTAATATATAATTAGACTTTGGTTAATATTTTCTTTGAATTTACTATTTAGCGAAATTCATGGTTCATAATATTGTCTTGCGTGCAGATTTGCCTGTGAGATTATTTATTTATTTATTTTTGTGTATAATATTCAATTTTATTAAAATGACGGAAACATTTATTCTCGTTAAGTCATTATACATAGAATATACCTTCATTGATAAGCAACTTTATTTGCTTATTTATTCTTCGTATCGTTATAAAAATAAATGAATAAATAAAATGTTTCTATGTTATTAACGTTTTATTTGTTTGAAGGCTTTATTGTCTAAATTAAAACTGCATACTTATTTTCAAGTACTCAACTTAATAGCAGTTTATTATTGTCATAAATCTGTATTTTATTTTTACTTGGTCAAATTTTTTAATGGTTTGTCAATAAATTCAATTATGACATTATTTATTTTCTTGGCAAATTTATTGATACAAAGTGATGTTTTTTTTTGAAAATTAATTTTCTAAGAATCTAAATTTTACGGTTTATGAGTTTATTATTGCGGATACCAATCGACCAAAAGGTAGGTTGATATTTTGCCGAATAAACACGAATATGATAATGAGTATGCGACAATTATTTTCGGTTACATGTCATTAATAAGTCAATCCAAAGAGGGACTTGTTAAACGGGATGATTTATTGTCAAATATTATTATTAAATTTTTATGGTTTATGTGTTTGTCAATGCGGATATTAATCGACCCAAAGGTAGGTTAATATTTGGTCGGATAAACACATATATAGTGGTAAATACTTGATAATTTTTTGGGTTTCATGTGATTAATCAGCCAATCCAAAGAGGGGCTTATTGATTAACATGTTTTGTAGTCAATATTTTTACTACTTATACAAGATATCTCTTACAAGTTAATATTGTTGTCCAAAGACTTGATATTAAAGTTGTGTTGATACCTTTTGATGTCATAATTTGAATTTTATTGATTGTAATTATGGTTTAATGAGCATAAAAACTAATTAATATTTTGTTCTGAAATACAGCAAATGCTAATTGTGGCATAATATCTTCCAACTTGAATCACATTCCAGTTCTTAATGGGACTAACTTCAAGGAATGGAAAGAGAACATTCTGTTAGTTCTCGACCTTGCACTTTAGATTGAGCAACCCATCCTTACTGCCACAAGTTCAGTGGAGAATAAAAGGGATGCTAAAAAATGGGATTGCTCAAATCGCATGAGTCTAATGATCATTAAGCGTGGCGTTCCAGAAGCCTTTAGAGGTGCGAATGAGCAGTCTATTAATGCTAAAGATTTTCTTGCTGAAATTGAACAACGTTTTGCAAAAAAATGATAAGGCTGAAACAAGTACTTTTTTGCAAAAGATGATTTCAATGAAGTATAAAGGCAAAGGAAACATAAGGGAGCACATCATGGAGATGTCTCATCTTGCTTCAAAACTTAAGGCTTTGAAACTAGAACTTTCTGATGATTTTCTAGTTTATTTGGTGTTGCTTTCTCTTCCTGCACAATTTAACCAGTTCAAGGTCAGTTACAACTGTCAAAGGGGCAAATGGACTCTTAATGAGCTCATTTCCTTTTGTGTGCAAGAAGAAGAAAGGATGAAGCAGGAAACAACTGAGAGTGCTCATTTTGCTAGTACCTCTAAAGGTAAGGGCAAAAGAAAGAGAAAAGAAGTTGCTACTAAGGGACCAGTGCACAAGAAACAACATTTAGGCAATGATCAAAAGAAAAAGGAATTGGGACCTCCTAAATGCTTCTTTTGTCAAGAACCTGGTCACTTGAAGCCGGATTGTCCAAAATACCACGCTTGGCGAGTTAAGAAAGGTATAATCCGTGCTTTGGTCTGTTCTGAGGTTAATTTAGTTTCTGTACCTAGAAATACTTGGTGGATAGATTCTGGTGCTACTACTCACGTAAGTGTTTCTATGCAGGGTTGCCTGAACTACCGAAAACCAAATGATGTTGAAAGATACATCTATGTGGGTGATGGCAAGCAGGTTGAAGTCAAAGCAGTTGGCACATTTCGTTTATTACTAGATACTGATTTTTATTTGGATTTTCAAGACACTTGCATTGTACCGTCTTTTAGACGAAATTTGGTTTCTGTTTCTAAATTGGATAAATCTGGTTATTATTGTTCTTTTGGAAATGGTGAATTTAGTTTGTCATTAAATTCAAATGTTATCGGTACTGGTTCTCTAACTTATTGTGATAAGTTATATATGCTTGATATTGTTACTTCATATAATGAAACCTTGCACGTGGATTCACGTGGTACCAAGCGAAAATTAAATAATGAAAATTCAGCAACACTATGGCACAAATGCTTAGGCCATATCTCAAAATTGAGAATTGATAGGCTTGTGTTAGATGGAGTGTTAAGTAACCTCAACTTCAATGATTTGAAAATTTGTGTTGAATGCATAACGGGAAAACAGACAAAAACCAAAAGATTAGATGCCACCAGGTCTTCAGATGTCTTAGAATTGATGCATACAGATATTTGTGGACCATTCCCTTCGGCTTCTTGGAATGGTCAACAATACTTTATATCATTCATAGACGATTACTCACGTTATGGGTATCTATATCTTATTCATGAAAAATCTCAGTCACTGGACATGTTTAAATCTTTTAAACATGAAGTTGAGAACCAACTGAATAAAAAGATTAAATGTGTTAGATCTGATCGTGGTGGTGAGTACTATGGTAGATATTGTTGGATAAGGTGTCTAAGTCCATAACTATTTCTGGTATGTACTTGACCCGACTCGGCATGGTCCATTTGGGTTGCATGGCACCATGCAATTGGATAAACTAAAATGAGAGAAATAACACTTATGGTTTATTAATATATTATAAGTTCTAATATATTAATAATATTATTTAATTAGTTTGATCAAGAATTAATTTAGAATTAATTAAGTGATCAAAAGATAACTAATTAAATATATGGGTAGATTATGTAAATCTTCCATATCTTATATAGTGGGCTAAGAGGCTCCATGGATTATCAAGTTGGGTTCCACCCATAGGATGCTCCATGGATGCTCCATGGGAGTTACAAACCCATGGGTCATGGAAATGAAGAGTCATGACACATTAGGGTTTACATGGTGTAACCCTAGATGTGTCAACACTATATAAGAAACCCATTCTCCACCAAAATTGGCGACACTAAGAAACAAGAGGGCTAGAGCCGATTTTGCAAGTGTAAGATTCTCTCAAAGTTTACTCCTTTGCATTTGGTGTTGTGTGAAGCATTTGAGGCATCACACTTGGGGTGCTAGGCTCACAAGGTTTCAAGGATCATAATCAACAACAAGGTAAGTTATTCTATCTTTCATTCAAGTTAAAAATGTTCCCCATGTATGCTAGATAGGAATATAACCTTGGAATTCAACTTTGCATGATTATTAGAAAAACATAGATCCAAGGTTATTAGGGTTGCATGTACACTTAGGAAGTGTTAGAATGCTCAAAACCCATCAGTGGTATCAGAGCCTAGGTTTGTTTGTTGTTTTTTTTGTGTGCAAACAGCTTGAAAAAAAACCATTTTTCTGTTTTCTGCTCGTATGAAAGTTTGCACATTTGTTGCTGGAAATGGACTAGAAACATTACCCTAAACTGTTTTGATATTTTAAAGATTGTTTTAGATGGTGTAATGTTTATGCTAATCCATTTACAATGGCAATTATTAAAATTACAAGTTTTTTTTAAGTGTAATTTTTGATTCTTGAAAGTGTTCATATTCATGTTCTTGAACTTATGAAGATTAGATGATCATAGGAATTGTTTGTAACCTTCATGGTAGTTTAATTCATGATCATAATGTGTTTTAATGGAGTCCATAACTTGTCCTCAAGTTATGGAAAACCAAAAGTCTCACTTTTATTAAAGCCATTAAAAGAACACAAGAGTTATAAAAATGAAGAGTCTTCATTTTTATTACTCAATTAATTCATAAGTTATAAGAAATGAAAAGTTTTGGAAGTTTACAAAACTTGCCCTCAAGTTTTGGAACATGTAAAGTCTTGATTAAAACTTTAGTTCCAACCCTTAGAATTTTAAAAGTTAAAATTCAACCCTTATACTTTATAATATTATAAGTTACTAATATATATATGTATAACGTCAAGTCGTCTTACCGCTAGTACGCCTCATTCACGAAGCCGGTCTATAAGGGGGGTATAAGGTTGTTGCCTATAAAATGGCAACTTAATGGGTGTCCACTCTCACCCACCGCTTCCTTGATCGATGGAGGGTCGTTAGCCGAACGGGTAAGACAAGGACTTATAAATTCTCATTAAAAGTATGATGAATATTATAAAGTAACTAAATGCTTTTATTAAATTCCCAATCTTAGTTACTTTAGGAAAATGTGAATAAGGTGCTAATCCATGAAATTACACTTTACACTTTGTTTAAGTCGTTGGTGGAGCGTGTGTGGTTAACCGGCACACTAACTTGGACTTAACAAGGTAGGTAAAGGGTGACTTAAGGTTTACCATAGCATCGGTGGAGCGTGTGTGGTTTACCGGCACATCAATTGAGTGATAAACCTTGAGGGTACCAAGTGATTTGCATGGTTACTTCACACCTCGTTTTGTGATCCTCGGTATCCCAGTCACAAAACTTGGAGGGCACACTCGAGATTGAAACATGCCTTTGAAAAGTTCATTGAATCTCAAAAGAATCTATGAATTTCTAAGAACCAATTAAAAACCTAATATCTATATTTCGTTTTTCATGGTGGAAATTGGTGAATCGTCATTCACCCACCTTTCAAATATGTTATAGCTTGGATTACGGCATACCTCTTCTAAGTTATAATATATTGTGATTGGATCCTAGCCTTAATATTACATTTGGGTGTTTTATTAAGGACTCTCTTAATATCTAAACTAATCTTGTTCTCTTCTTTCAGATGTCTTCAAACAATGCTGCTTCTGGATCTAATCCTAATGGCTCCTTTACCCTTATGAACTTGTGTGGGAAAGTCACTTTTGATGGATCCAACTTCAATGAATGGATCAGAAACATCAGGATGATTACCCGCTACGAGGACAAAGAATATGTCCTTGACAAGGAGCTTAAGGAGATTGATGAGACCACTGCAACTCCCCAGGAGATCGCTGACTTCCGGGCACATGAAAGGGATGCTACAAAAGTGGCATGCATCATGTTGGCCACCATGACAGCGGAACTCCAAAAGTCCTATGAGGACTTCTACCCTTTTGAAATGCACCAAGATCTGATGGAAAGATACCATCAAAGTGCACGACAAGAGAGGTATGAAATCATATGCTCTATCATAACAACCATGATGAAGGACGGGGAATCCGTCACGAGCCACATGTAGAAAATGCAAAGGTATGTGGATCGGTTGCTGAAGCTTAATGTGAACTTCCCTGAGGAGCTTGCAATAGATATCATTTTGCACTCCTTACCATCGTGCTATGATCAATTCCGCATGACATATCACATGAATAAGGAAGAGGTCACACTCAGCAAACTTCAGGGACTCCTCAAGACCGCAGAAACAGGTCTTAAGGGTAAGTCGGTTGTTAACACTCCTACTCCAAACTCCGCCCCGGTTTTGGCAATCGGGAAAGGTAGAGGGAAGAAGAGGAAGAGCTCTTCGAAGGGTACCAAGGCTAGGACCCTTGATGGCTCTTCTTCAAGTGGAACCAAGAAAGGTTTTGTCACTTCTTCTTCTGACCCTAAAGAGGCTGAATGCTTCTATTGCCATGAAAAGTCACATTGGAAGCGGAACTGCCCAAAGTACCAGCAAGATGTGAAGGATGGGAAAGTTAAACCCAACCATGCAGGTATTTACACTATCTTATCTAATAACTCACCCCATTCTAACTCTTGGGTCCTT
Organism: Lactuca virosa; assembly: GCF_052849685.1. NCBI lineage: Eukaryota > Viridiplantae > Streptophyta > Magnoliopsida > Asterales > Asteraceae > Lactuca > Lactuca virosa. The sequence continues at coordinate 76,599,795 of NC_136432.1, read as the reverse complement.
GATACCGGTTGTGGTATTCATATCTGTTCTAATTTGCAGGGACTAAGAAGAAGTGAGAATGTGGAGCATGGAAGAATAAACTTAATCATGGGGAATAGGAAAGCTTTACCTGTCACCAAGATTGGAGTTTATACTTTATCGCTAAGTAGTGGGTTTAGTTTAGATTTGAATAAGTGTTGTTATTCGCCAGAAATGGCAAGAAACATTATTTCCTTTCATGCATTGTATAAACAAGGTTTCACCTTTTCATTTGATAATGAAGTTGGTTCGATTAATGCTTTCTTTAATAATGTTCTTTATTTTAAAGCATTACCTTGTGATGGCGTGTATGAAACTGTATCTGTGGTTGATAACTTAGGATATAATGTATTGTGTATTGATTCTGTTAATGATAATAACTTGGATAAAGCATCATTATGGAATTGTCGTATTGGACATATAAGCAAGAAACGCATAGGCCAACTCCAAAAGGATGGAGTATTGGAGTCATTTGACCTAAAGTCAGATGATAGTTGCGAATCATGCTTACTTGGAAAAATGACAAAGTCACCCTTCACAGGTTCTTGTGAGAGGGGTGAAGGTTTGTTGGATCTTATACACACGGATGTGTGTGGGCCCTTCAAACATGCCACAAGGGATGTTAATCGTTATTATTTGACTTTTACTGATGATTACAGTAGATATGGATATGTCTACTTAATCAAGCATAAGTCAGAGACTTTTGAGAGGTTTAAAGATTTTAAACAGGAAGTCGAGAATCAATTGGGCAGGAACATTAAGATGCTTCGATCCGATCGAGGTGGTGAGTATCTTAGTTCAGAGTTCCTCGACTATCTTAGGGAATGTGGGATTGTCTCACAATTGACACCTCCCAGGACACCGCAGTTGAATGGTGTAGCTAAGAGGCGTAATCGAACCTTGTTGGATATGGTTCGTTCCATGATGAGTCGAGCTTCGCTACCAATCTCATTTTGGGGGTATGCCTTAGACACTGCCACCCATATCCTTAATCTAGTTCCCACAAAGAAAGTTGCCAAAACTCCTCATGAGATGTGGACTGGTAAAGTACCCAAACTAGACCACACTAAGATTTGGGGTTGCGAGGCTTTCGTGAGACGCGAGACTCATGATAAGCTCGAACCTCGAAGTGAGAGGTGTATTTTCATCGGCTACCCACAGAAATCCTTTGGTTACCTCTTCTACAGACCTAGTGAGAATGTGGTCTTTGTAGCTAGGAGGGCTTTCTTTCGAGAGAGAGAGTTCATAAGCCAAGGAGACAGTAGGAGGCAAGTTGACCTTGAAGAAATTCAAGAGTCAAGTGGTGAAGGAACTTCAAACCCTAGCACTCAACTTGAGGAGGAAACTCCTGTTGAGCCAATTGACAAGTCTGTACCTCTGAGGCGTTCCACAAGGGTTAGGAATGCACCTGAGCATTACTATGGATTCCATATTACTGCGGAAGGTGATACACTTATCAGTGATGAGACACTGATAGGTCTGGATGAACCTAACAGTTACGCAGAAGCCATGGCAGGCCCTGAGTCAGCCAAGTGGAAAGAGGCAATGGACAGCGAGATACAGTCTATGTATGACAATCAAGTTTGGAACCTGGTTGAGAATGTACCAGGTCGTAAGACTGTAGGGTGCAAATGGATCTTCAAGAAGAAGACCGACATGGATGGTAATGTACACTCTTATAAGGCACGACTGGTTGCAAAGGGTTTCTCACAAACTCCGGGAGTTGATTATGATGAGACCTTTTCTCCAGTGGCCAAGATTAAGTCTATTAGGGTTCTGTTAGCCATAGCTGCATTTCATGACTATGAAATATGGCAAATGGATGTCAAAACCGCTTTCCTTAATGGAAAGTTGGCTGAGGATGTTTACATGAGTCAGCCAGAGGGTTTTTTCAACACAGAGTACCCTAATAGAGTGTGTAAGCTTGAGAAATCCATTTATGGGTTAAAGCAAGCACCTCGCAGATGGAATCTTTGCTTTGATGAGAAAGTCAAGGAATTTGGCTTTTCTAGGAGTGAAGATGAATCTTGTGTATATGTCAAGGCTAGTGGGAGTATAGTTAGCTTTTTGGTATTGTATGTGGATGACATACTACTCATAGGAAATGACATCCCAACTCTGCAGGAAGTTAAGTCCTGGCTTGGGAAGTGTTTCTCTATGAAGGACCTAGGAGAAGCTGCCTATATTCTAGGGATAAGGATCTTGAGAGATCGGAGTAAAAGACTAATTGGACTTAGTCAGAGTACCTACTTGGATAAGGTGCTGAAGAGATTCGGCATGCAGGACTCCAAGAAAGGAGAGTTACCCATCCAGAGTAACGCCAGATTGAGTAAGACACAAAGCCCTAGTACTGAGGCTGAGATAGCAGAAATGAGTCGAATACCTTATGCTTCGGCTGTAGGATCGATCATGTATGCTATGACGTGTACTCGACCTGATGTAGCCTTTGATTTGAGCATGGTTAGCAGGTATCAGGGGAACCCTGGCAAGGCACACTGGACTGCGGTAAAGAATATCCTCAAGTACCTACGGAGGACTAAGGACTGGGTCCTTACCCTCGGTGGGAGTGAAGACTTGAGAGTTGTAGGGTATAGTGATGCTAGCTTTCAGACTGATAGGGATAATTTCCGCTCTCAGTCAGGCTGGGTCTTTACCTTAAATGGAGGAGCAATTTCTTGGAAGAGTTCCAAGCAAGAGACAGTGGCTGATTCAACTTGCGAATCAGAGTATATAGCAGCTAGCGAGGCAGCAAAGGAGGCGATATGGCTGAAGAACTTCATTGGAGACCTTGGAGTTGTACCAGCTATTAAAGATCCAATGGAAATTTTCTGTGATAGTGAAAGTGCAGTTGCCTTAGCCAAGGAATTAAGGGATCACGGGAGATCCAGACACATCGACAGAAAATACCATTTCATCAGACATCGAATAGAAGAAGGACTCCTCGTGGCAAAGAGGGTATCATCGGATGAGAATCCAGCAGATCCCCTCACGAAGGGACTGACTCGGGTTAAGCATCTCCAGCATGCTCGGAGCATAGGGCTGAAGGATGATATTAGATTTAGTAGTTAGATAACCTTGAAATTTGTAAAGTGTAATTGACATTAGATGATGAATAAAAGGTGTTTTTTTATAAGTAAAGTGTTGCTATCTCTTGTCGATCGTTTACTATATTTCTTTTGCATGTTTTGACTTCCAGAATAATTATGTTTGGTATATCATATTATTCGAACCTCCACAGTCGGTCATATGTCGGAAGTAGGTATGAATCAAGACTGTCATGATTGGTTGCAGAGGTCTAAGTTGTTGGACATGGCTACAACACTCATGAGTGCTCATAAGTTCTGAGCATTGGACTCAACCCACGCTCACTGGAATCACTTCATGGAATTTATCTCGAGTGATCGTGAGACGGTAATATCATATAAGTCTTCAAACCTAGAGATATGATTTGTTACTTATGAGTTGGTTATGCATTGATTGTACGTTAACGCATTGGTAACTCGATGTTATAAAACGTGCTTTTGTGTATAATTCAATGAGTGGTAGAACAAACATATGAGTCGAAGTTTATCTGTTCCTTCTTGGATTAGAAGCTGATATCTGGGCCCCTCGATGATTTTGTTTTGACCTATGTACCGGGCCCGGTCAGAACTAAGTTTATGTGTTCAATTAAGTTCTTTGTCAAACAAATCGGAAATCGGGAAACAAACTGTTGGACACAAAGTAAGACACTGTTCCATGTATTTGTCCGGCTGATATCTAGAACAGAGGATTATATGATCACTTATCTTAAATGGCGTATCATCATCTTCTCAGTTCCGAGAGACCTTGAAAGAGCTACGATTGCCGATCGGTTCCTGAAGTATTGCAGTTATAGTTATTAGACTTATCCAAGTGGGAGACTGTTGGATAAGGTGTCTAAGTCCATAACTATTTCTGGTATGTACTTGACCCGACTCGGCATGGTCCATTTGGGTTGCATGGCACCATGCAATTGGATAAACTAAAATGAGAGAAATAACACTTATGGTTTATTAATATATTATAAGTTCTAATATATTAATAATATTATTTAATTAGTTTGATCAAGAATTAATTTAGAATTAATTAAGTGATCAAAAGATAACTAATTAAATATATGGGTAGATTATGTAAATCTTCCATATCTTATATAGTGGGCTAAGAGGCTCCATGGATTATCAAGTTGGGTTCCACCCATAGGATGCTCCATGGATGCTCCATGGGAGTTACAAACCCATGGGTCATGGAAATGAAGAGTCATGACACATTAGGGTTTACATGGTGTAACCCTAGATGTGTCAACACTATATAAGAAACCCATTCTCCACCAAAATTGGCGACACTAAGAAACAAGAGGGCTAGAGCCGATTTTGCAAGTGTAAGATTCTCTCAAAGTTTACTCCTTTGCATTTGGTGTTGTGTGAAGCATTTGAGGCATCACACTTGGGGTGCTAGGCTCACAAGGTTTCAAGGATCATAATCAACAACAAGGTAAGTTATTCTATCTTTCATTCAAGTTAAAAATGTTCCCCATGTATGCTAGATAGGAATATAACCTTGGAATTCAACTTTGCATGATTATTAGACAAACATAGATCCAAGGTTATTAGGGTTGCATGTACACTTAGGAAGTGTTAGAATGCTCAAAACCCATCAGATATGACAGATCGGGTGACCAACGTCCAGGACCTTTTGCTAAATTCCTAGAGGAATGTGGAATCGTCCCACAATACACAATGCTGGGTTCGCCTAGCATGAATGGTGTATCTGAAAGATGCAACAGAACTCTTAAGGATATGGTAAGGAGTATGATAAGTCATTCTACTTTACCAGAGTCACTCTGAGGTGAAGCACTTAAGACTGCAGCTTACATTCTTAATAGAGTACCAACTAAGGCAGCTGTTAAAACACCTTATGAGCTTTGGACAGGGAAAAAGCCTTGTTTAACTCATCTTCGTATTTGGGGATGTCCAGCTGAGGCAAAGCCTTATAGGCCGAATGAAAAGAAATTGGACTCCAAAACCGTTAGCAACTACTTCATTGGCTATTCTGAACGATCCAGGGGTTATAAGTTTTATGATCCTGCAACAAAATCAATTTTTGAAACAGGAACTGCAACGTTTTTTGAGGATGTTGAGTTTGGGGGGAGAAATAAGGTTAGAGACATTGTCTTTGAGGAGGAATCAATCTCGATTCCTACTGTTACTTTTGACAATACACAAATTAATGTGCCTGTCGGAGAAGAAGTAATTCAGGAACCTCAACAAGACAATGTTATTCACTCTCCTGTTTATAATGAACAACCTCAACAACCTCAACTTAGGAGATCCACTAGAGAAAGGAGAAGTGCAATCCCTTCGAATTTCCATGTATATCTCCAAGAAAATGAAGAACCAGATGGAATGATTGAAAATGATCCAATCAACTTCTCTCAAGCCATGCAAAGTTCAAATTCTCAAAAGTGGATTGATGCCATGAACGAGGAGTATAAGTCCATGCAAGACAATAAAGTTTGGGATCTTGTTCCATTACCTGAAGGTACGAAGCCTATTGGTTGCAAATGGATTTTTAAGACCAAAAGGGATTCAAAAGGTAATGTGGAAAGACATAAGGCACGTCTTGTAGCTAAGGGCTATACTCAAAAGGAAGGAATTGATTTTAAAAAGACATTTTCTCCAGTTTCAACAAAAGACTCTTTTAGGTTGATCATGGCACTAGTTGCACATTACAATCTTGAGTTACATCAGATGGATGTTAAGACAACATTTCTCAATGGTGACATTGATGAAACTATATATATGGTGCAACCAGAAAACTTCTGCAGACTAAATAAATCTATCTATGGACTCAAGCAAGCCTCCCGCCAGTGGTACCACAAGTTTCATCAGATCATTGTCTCATTTGGTTTTGAGGAAAATATAGTAGATGATTGTGTATATCACAAGTTCAGCGGGAGTAAATACATTTTTCTGGTCTTGTATGTTGATGATATATTACTTGCCACCAATGATTTAGGGGTCTTATATGAGACCACGAAATTTCTTTCGAAGCATTTTGAGATGAAAGATCTTGGGGAAGCCTCATTTGTATTAGGAATCCAAATTCAACGAGACAGATCTCGTGGAATTCTAGGATTATCACAAAAGAGCTATATTGAAAAGATCCTTGAAAGATTTGGTATGCAAAACTGCAAACCAGGAGACACCCCTATTTCGAAAGGAGACAAATTCAGTCTCGATCAATGCCCTAAAAATGACCTTGAAGTTAAAGAGATGCAGAAGATTCCTTATGCATCGGTTGTTGGGAGTCTTATGTATGCTCAAGTGTGTACACGTCCCGACATATCTTTCATTGTAGGGATGTTGGGAAGATATCTAAGTAACCCAGGCATAGACCATTGGAAAGCAGCCAAACGGGTTTTGAGATATCTACAGAGAACAAAAGACTACATGCTCACATATAGGAAATCAGATGTTTTGGAGATCATTGAGTATTCTGATTCTGATCTTGCTGGATGCCAAGACAGTTATCGATCCACATCAGGCTACATTTACTTATTAGCAGGAGGAGCTATTTCATGGAAGAGTGCTAAACAAACTTTAGTAACTTCTTACACCATGGCGGCATAATTTGTAGCATGTTTCGAGGCATCAGATCATGCAATATGGCTGCGGAACTTAGTCACGGGGCTGCATATTATTGGTGTTGAAAGACCACTAAAGTTGTATTGTGACAATAAGTCGGCAGTGTTGTATTCCAACAACAACAGAAGTTCTACAAAGTCAAGGCATATTGACATTAAGTTTCTGATTGTTAAAGAAATAGTGCAAAATGGAAAAATCACAATAGAGCACATTGGGACAAACTCCATGATAGCGGATCCGCTCACGAAGGGATTACCTCCCAAGGTCTTTCATGAGCATACTACACACATGGGTGTGATAAATATTGATGATATTTTGTTTTAGTGGGAGTTGTACAATTTATTTTTGGGTGCTTTTTTATTGGTTTAAGAACAATTATGTTTTTTCTGTATAGACTTAAGAATTCGGTTAATTTCATTATTAGTTGCACTTATTTGAAGTTTGATCTCACTTCAAGTTAAAGAGGAACTCGTCGGAAATCAATTTTGATTTTGTGACCACGCATCATGTTTAATCTATGTCGTTAGTTATACTTATATGTGTTACCATTGATGGTTTAGTTACGTAAATTGTAACAAAGACCGCATTGATCCTATACAATTATGATTGATGGACAAGACTTTTTAAGGGTACCAATGTCATGATAACATATATTAAAGCGCTAATCTGGTTATATGTACCAATGTCATGATAACATATATTAAAGCGCTAATCTGGTTATATATTAAAGCGCTAATCTGGTTATAAATTCATGGTCCAGTGGGAGATTGTTAGAAAATCATGGGACCATTCTATAAATGAACATATATAATTGTTATCATTTAAATCCAATTTATTATGGCAAGTGTATAAGATTGTTGATGGACCGATATTCACTTACCATTTGTGGCTTGAGTTCCCGGTTTGACTCAAGATCCTCAAGATCCCTTCCATCTCTCACATTAGGGTTTATCTCCATCTATAAATATATGTGATGAGGAGCAAATCAGAGAGGACGAAATTACTTCACAAATTCGTTTATTTGGATTGCTGAGAGTTCTTAGAGGTTGTCTTGAAATCAACTGGAAAACCAAGTTTTTTTCTTCAGATCCAAAAGCTTCAATGGAAGCAGGTACTCAATCTCCTTCTACTATTTTCTTTTATCCAGATTCGATTTTCAAGGTCCGACCTTGAAAGCTTCCGCATACATATATATATTAAGTTATTAAATACTAACACAATCATTCTTCAATAAATTAGTTTTAGTTTAATTTACGAAATAGTCTCAAATTATTTTTTATTTGTTTTTACAAAAAAGTCTTAGAAACCGGTTAAATATTTCATTATGACCTATTTATCCACGTTACACACATAGCAGCAGGTAACCCGGATGTCCCTATAGATCACTTCATCGGACCACTGCTGACCATCAATTTTTGAACTTTGATCTGAAACGGTGAAACCGAATACGACTTCTGGTCAACACCACCACAACCACCACCACCACCACCACGAGTCGATCTTCACGCTGATTTGCACAACCACTGCATGAACCGCCAATTTCATAAACCACTGCCACTGATTTGGGAACACAGAAGAAAGAGGATGGTGGTCCCGGCGAGGCTTTCGGCTAAAAATGCAAAGCCAATTTTGGATGTGCTGTAGCGAAAAAAGGCGGCTCCAGAAGCTACCTCAGGTTACCTGCTGATAAGGTAAAAAATATTTAAATATAAAATATTAGCCAATTTTCAGGACGTGAACTGGGCCAAAATTTTATGACTTTAGTAGAGATTTCCTTTAGTTTGAGTATGAAACTTGTACCTGTTTGTTTAGTTAGTTAAGGGTGCTTTTTCTAACGAGACTAGACTCAATCGTACAAACTGTTACAACCTTTGGTAACACTAAGATACGGCAACACCGTACAGCTTGTCTACATAACAATTAGATTTCCACGTGGATTTAAAAACATGCATAGTAAGGACTACTACTGAAACTCCGATACGTTTTGGTCTCTATGATTTGATTTTTTTATTTTTTTATTTTGCTTTAGAGTTTTTTTTTTCAGAAAATTACAAATATAACCAAAACTTATAATTAGTTAGAAAATAGCAAAAAAATCTCAATTACACTGTAAAATCGCAGATGGATTAAGTCCATCTGCAATTTGACATACCCATCTGCGAACGTACAAGTCGCTAAAGAACATCCATGCTTTAGCGACTTGTACGTTCGCAGATGGACTAGTCCATCTGCTATTTCACATTCCATCTGCGATTTCACCTTTTTCGCAAATATAAAAACGTAATTTTTTTGTTTGTTTCATTTTTCACACTTTTCGTTGGAGAACTCTCACTCTCTGGAAGCACTATGGACAATTTGACAAAGTAAATATTCATTCATTTTATTAAAAAGATTTTAAACAAATTTTCCAAAGAAATAACAACAAAAGTGATAATTGTTTGGAAGAATCTATATATAATATGGTTGTTTCCTAGTCAACCCCTATCAATTTCGTAGTAAAAAAAAAAAAAAACGAAATCGCAGATGAACTGAGAGGAAATCGCAGATGAACTTAGTTCATCTACGATTTTAGTCACTTGTACCCCCTATTTATACAAAAAAAAATCATCTGCGAATGTACAATTCACTAAAGCATGGATATGCTTTAGCGACTTGTACATTTGCAGATGGCTTGGTGAAATCGCAGATGAGCTTAATCCATCTGTGATTTTGATGGCTATTTTTGTAATTTGGATTTTTTTGGCTATTTTCTACAAAGTAATTAACGATTTTGTTTATATTTGTAACTTTTTTTTTTTTAATATTTTGTTAAACAAAAATAGAAATTAAATCCCACTCTACTGCACCCCGTGCTCATTCTTCTTCTTCTTCTCCTTCCTTCAGGTCACTCCTCCACGGTAACCACCAACACCTTTTTTTTCTAGTGACCATTTTTTCAGGTGACTGTTTTTCCACCGGTCTTCTCCAACAACCACCATTAGTCACCTCAAGCAACCACCATCAGCTAATACCAGCAAATAAATAAAACAAAAACAAAACCAACAATAAACCTGAAATCAAAATCCAACTTGATCCACATTTACGTGCAATCAAAATCGAACTTTAGGAACTAAATCAAACTTGATCCACCACCTACATCTAAAACCCACCGCCACTGCCACTCAACTTCACGAAATCCCCATTTCTTCATCTTCTTGATTCTAATCATCCACCACGAGTACTGGCTATGGCTACCTAAGCTTCCCTATTCACACCGACAATTCCAAATCAAACCTCCCCATAGAAACAATCACAACCCACTTCCTTCAACACTGTCAAAACAAACCAAACCCACCACCCATTTCTACATCATCAAGGATGCCGTTGCGGGTGAAGTCCCTACCAAATAAGCTCCGTTGGGATTCAGATCACTGATTAGATCCCAAAAACCCATCCCTAATGTTCTCCGGAAGCACATGCAAACTGCTTAGAAAATCTTAACCGGAGGAAATACATATCGGTGGAGCTGACAATAACATAGGAATAACCAAAACAATAACAGACCTTTGTAATTCCTATGTCATCACATAGGAATTACCAAAACAATAACAGACCTTTGAAATACATATCGGTGGAGCTGACATCATGAGAGAAGGACCAAATATGTTGAAATTAGCAAGAAAAAGAACAATGTTTGGCTCTTGGGAAAAGGTCGAGGTCAAAACACAAGATTAAATACTAGTTTTATAAGATTTTCCCGAATGCGGAAGTTATGTATTTTGACGCGTAATGAACGCAAAAATAAAGAGAAAACCCCAAGTTATTTAATTACTGAAAATTCAAAATGTGCTTTAAGGCTTACAATGGACCCTTTATAAAGGGAGTTGATAAATTTGGCAGGCTCAACCAAATTTGGACTCTTTAGCACAACATTTCATGAGGAACTGGGCACGAGGTTGCATTTTAGCAGAAGTTAGATTTACCTCACGTTTCTGGCAGAAGTTCCATGAGGAACTGGGCACGAGGTTGCATTTTAGCACAACATTTCATCCGCAGACCGACGAAAAGAGTGAGCGGACCATTCAGAACCTCAAGGATATGTTGAGGGCGTGTGTTATTGATTTCGGTGGGAGCTGGGATTCCCACCTACCTCTTGCAGAGTTTGCCTACAACAACAACTATCATTCCAGAATTAGCGCCCCGCCTTTTGAGTTGTTGTATGGGCGGAGATGTCGCACCCCGGTTTGCTGGGGTGAGGTCAGACACAGGGTGATGGGACAGACGGAGGTAGTCCTGCAGACTACCGAGAAGATTCATCAGATTAGGCAGCGATTACAGACCACTCAGAGTCGGCAGAAGAGTTACGCCGATAGACGCCGATCTGAGTTAGAGTTCCAGGTCGGTGATATGGTACTCTTGAAGGTCTCGACCTGGAAGGGTGTGATCCGCTCCAGGAAGAGGGGGAAATTGGGTCCCCGATACATTGGGTCGTTCAGAATCGTAGCCAGGGTTGGCAAGGTGGCATACAGGTTAGAGCTACCGCAGGAGCTCAGTCGGATCCACAGCACCTTTCACGTTTCACAATTGCGGAAGTGCATTTGAGATGAGGAAGTAGTAGTATCATTGGACGACACTCAGGTCGATGAGCGCCTGAATTATATTGAGAGGCCCGTGGCTATTCTGGAGAGGAAAGTAAAGGTTCTGCGGAACAAGGAGATACCTTTGGTAAAGGTACAGTGGGAGCACCGAAAAGGGTCCGAGTGGACGTGGGAGCCAGAGGCAGAGATGCGGGAGCACTATCCGGAGTTGTTCACCACGGCATACTTTGAGGGCGAAGTCTAGTTCAAGTGGGGGAGAATTGTAATGCCCCAATTCTCAGGTATTGATTTATGGTTATAAATTTTCATGGTTTCAAGGTGGACTCGACGAGTAGGGTGCCCTGACTCGTCGAGTAGCAGCGGATTAGTCCACGTGTTTAAGTGACCTACTCGCCGAGTCCAAGATAGGACTCGACGAGTAGGAGCTGGAGGATAAAACCCTAATTTCGAGGGTTTTGCACCCTATTTAAGGAATCACCTGCCTCCTTTGGCCTCCTTACTGTCCCTTGAGAGCTCAGCAAACCCTAATACGTGTGTGTGTGCTCCATTTGTGTGTTTTACGCTTTGGAAGAGGATTCTTGGTGAGAAGAGATTGGAGAACAAGTGGCTCGAAGCAAGGAGCGTGTGGGAATCATAGATCTACCTCAGTTTAGCATCAATTGAAGGTATCAAGTCGTCATCTTAACCTCTTTTTCTTCTAGATCTCATTTGGGTGAAGTTTAGGGTTTTCCTAGCATATTAGGAAGTTTTTCTTGTGCATGAGATAAGATCTAAAGCTGCAACTTCAGATCTGAGCTCTCTTGGGGTTCTAAGTCCATAAAGCTTCCAGCTCTTGCAAGTATGAGACTCTGCTTTGGTGTAAAACACAATTACAAGCTTGGATTTGTCATTTGGAGTCTTTGGAGCCTTGCATGCACGTAAAGTTTGCAACTTTACGTGATAAACATGCTTTGGGGAATTGGATCTGCAATATGGAACCTTAGTATGGCTGAATAGATGAAGGACCGAAGGAACTCGGCGAGTTGCATGGTCAACTCGGCGAGTCTGATGAAGATTGTCTAGGACTCGGCGAGTCAGTAGGGTGACTCGGCGAGTCAACTAGGGTTTTACCCTGACTTTGGACACACATGAACTCGGCGAGTTGTAGGGAACTCCACGAGCCAGTGGGGGAATTTCATGACTGCTTGAGTTCTGGAAGGACTCGACGAGTCGGGTCAACATGGATTGTTGACCGTTGACCTTGACCTTGACCAAGGGCTGACTAGTTGACTTCTGGGGGCATTTCGGGAATATGGGAACTTATGACTATGATTCTATGGTGAATATAGGTGGTGAAGTTTGTGGCAGTGATCCGAGAGTTGAGCTTATCATTTCGAGTCGACAGTTGTGAGGTGAGTTATCCTCAAGGCCGGCCATTTTATGGATTTGTATCCAGATTATGGCATGATATGTTTATTGATTACATCCTAGTAGTTAGGATGGTAATATGCTTATGCTTAGTAACCTGGTTAGGTTAGTGTCCTGGTTATAGGATGATGCTATGTTAGCGACCGGTTAGGTCTGTATTCCGAATTTGGGATGTTGCTATGATTAGTGATCTGTTAGATCGGTTTGACTGTTATATGATATGAGCTAGTGTATGATAATTATGTGCACATGTTGTTTGATTGGGGGTTGGGTTGAGGAGGTCCTGCTTTGTGCTGTAGGCCAACATACCCGGCTAGCGGTCCAGATAGGTTGTAGGCCCTGCGAGGCGGTCCAGTCATGTCGAAGGCTCGGAAGCAGTCCAGATAGGTTGTAGGCCCTGCGAGGCGGTCAAGTCATGATGAAGGCTCGTTATGCATGCTTTTCTGTATTTGTTGATATGATATGATTATGGTTAATTGAGGTTGGTATTTTGGGGGAACTCACTAAGCTTTCGGGCTTACAGTTTCAGTTTGTTGTTTCAGGTACATCAGGGGATCGCGGAAAGGCGAAGGCGTGATCGTACAACTCCTCATGTTTTATTTATGTCTCTGGGAAAACTCTGATGTTAGACTATTTTGGAAATAAATTGTAATAACTACTGCCTTAAATGTTTTGAAAAAGTTTTAAAATTGGCTTGAATTTTATGGGTGTTACAAAGACAATATAAATATCTATTTTACTATCATTTTTACATAATCCTTTTAAAAAATAGAAAACCATAAAAACTTATCAATTATTTATTTATTTATTTATTTTTGAGATCTTTGTAGGTCACCTTATAGTATGATGATTGTTATGAAGTTCGTATATAAAAGCTATGAGGTTTTGTTTTCCATCATTTTTCACTGGATAATCTACTTTTGAGCTAAAATAAATATGAATTTTCGACATCAAAATTGGAAGAATAATATGTATACGGAAAACTTTTGTTGCAAAGAACATAATGAATTTTTTTTAGGTCAAAGGGAGTTCATATGCGAACTTTATGAACGAATAAAGTTGCGTTTTTTTTTTCTTCATATTTTCAACGTCTAATTTATTTTGGAGCCAAAAAATGTAACTTTCCGACATCAAAATTTTAATTGTAATATGTCTATGAAGTTACAAAGAAAACAATGAAAAATAATTCAACTCGCACATATTTTATATGAAAGAGTTATAAAAATTTAAAGTTTGAAAAAGAAATCACATATAACTTCGAAAATATACATATTCCCAGGCGACCTACTTGCAAAAAATAATGGGATGTTTTTTAGCATTTTTCAATTTCTTAACTATTTTATGGAAACTTTTTTTTGGAAAATTTTTGAAAAGAAAACTATGATCAATTTCTTTTGTCTTAATTGATAAAAAAAAAACTTTTAGGTAAAATAAAAAATGGTTATGGTTTTTTTTAATAATTAAACTTATTCTTTTCATAACACATATACCAATATACCATGATGTTATTGTAAAATAAAGAGGTATAAGTATTTGAACCCGTTTTTTTCTTTTTTCTTGTGTATCTCACTAGGTCCATGGACAAACTTCCCGATGATATAGCCCTCTATATACTATATACTGAGTCGACTCGACGACTCGGCCGACGTATATTGTAAAATTTATTCTCTACTGATGTGAAATGATAAAATCCTTCTCTATGATCTGACATTAGGAAGCTCATGTACCTTCATATGTTCTTAATTTCACCTGGTGTTTCTTTTCAACCATAGATGATTGCTAGTTAATCGATGCACTCAATTTTCATTGATGCAGGTCATAATCTTCTTGAATTAGAGGTGAAGAACGCATGGCTATCAGTAGAAAACATGAACCCAATGCCAATGCTAACAAATTTAACACTTGAATTCAAAAGATTAGACGATGAAGACCTAAACATGTTGAACAAATCCTTCCCAAATCTTCAAGTTCTTAACTTGGTAGGTGTCGGAGGTCTCAAACTCCCCAAAATCAACCTTCTTAACCTCAAAACCTGTCACTGGACTGTATCAAATGCCCCATCATCTTTAACCCTAATCACTCCCACACTCATAACACTAAGACTCGAATGCATAAAACCCACTTCACTTTACATCGAAGCGCCCATGTTATCTCACCTCCATCTTGCCCTTGATCATGCTGACTCATTTACAGTCAAAAAGTTCCTAAATTTAAAAACCCTTTGGCTTGAGTCTTTATACATCGAATCCTTACTCTTAAACTTCCCATTTACAAAAACAGTCGAAAATCTAACAGTTGATTCGCGAAAGTGGGAGAGAGGGGTAGCTGGGTTTTCCAAATTTACCCTTGAGAAGGTGTTCACGGTTTTCCTGAATGTGAATTCTCTATGTATTAACTCAAGTCTGTGGTCAGAATTAGAGGCGTGTTATGATGTGGAAAGTTGGGAGACTTGGGATGGGAGAAAAGGGTTGAAAACATTTTGTGCATATTTGTTGTTGGTTGACCCTTTGTTGACTTTTTCATCGGTTGCTTCTTTGTTGGATCAATGTGTGGGGTTGGTTGATGTTTCATTGCTTATACATCATGATGTTGTTGCTAATGTATCGAAAAGCTTTATCTCAAGGTGTACAGCTCGGTGGCCGAAAGTGAATTGGAGATGGGGAATTTGGAGAGAAGGAATGGAAGTTTCTTGGATAACCAATGGATAACTTTTTGATAATCTCTTCATGGTTCTTGGATTAAAAGAATAGATTTTTTGCTTGTTTTTGGGTTATATATAGATAATTATGTTGTAAATATGATCCATATGTTTAAATAATGTAGTAGTATCTATGTCTATATTTTATTTGTTGCATTAGTTAGTAGTTAATGTGACAGGACTACATTTTTTGGGCTATTTTTTATTTGGAAGATGGGAAGGGCGTTTACGTCTTTTGCACAAATGGAAGATTGAGAGTAAATTCTTATCCCCACGTTGTTTCACTTTTTTGGATGAAAGAAGAAATTGCAATTTTTTGTTCCATTGATAGGGTTGTTTCTTTTTTACTTAATGAGTTTAGTGGGTTAAAAACTTTATCTAAACAACTATATATGGTTGTTTATTGTAACTTAATTTAGACAGAATGACGTAATTTGTTCGATTGATAAG
This sequence comes from Lactuca virosa, assembly GCF_052849685.1. Taxonomy (NCBI): domain Eukaryota; kingdom Viridiplantae; phylum Streptophyta; class Magnoliopsida; order Asterales; family Asteraceae; genus Lactuca; species Lactuca virosa. Next base: position 76,583,980 of record NC_136432.1, on the reverse strand, counting down.
GGTGGTTTCATTATTATTTTATTGATAAACCTTTTTTTTTGGGAAATTGTTATTTAGTGAAGAATTAGATGATTACTATCATTTTTAAGGTGAAGTATCATGTTAAAAAGGGTACAGAGATTTATTTTATGAAGTAAATTGTTACTTTTGAGAAGAGAATATCTTAGGTTAAGCGACATCATAGCAAAGGTGTAAGCTGTAAATCAATGTAAAGTTAGAAATCAATTATAAGTTTTTAAATCAGTTTTTGATCTAAATTTATTATTTTTCCATTTAACAATTGGAACAGAGGAGCCCGGACAACTAGAAAAACAGCCGGATCGATTATGAGGGGTTGTAAGAATGGACAATCTCACGACATGGGAAAATCAGATCAGAAGCAGAAACTGATGGATATTGATCATTTCATTAATATTGTTGTGAGTAAAATAGATAACATATACTAGCAACATTAAAACTTAAGATGCAATTATATGTTTGGGTCATTGGGTGTTAGTATAAGTGTATAACGGTGTATATAGTGATGAGATAACTAGATTATTTTCTAAGAATTAAGCCTAATATTACAAGGCATTCCACAACTTGCTCTATAATTTTGATCTTTAATTTCCCAATTTCTAATCAAATCAATATTCCTCCAAACAAACCATAATAACTTTTGTTCCTACCAAAAATACTACGACCATATGTGGCACTCATCAAGTCTAGGACAAGAGGGAACTGCAATGTCACAAAGGAAGTAATTGGTAGGCATGTCAAGACAGCTATTGGAATAAGAATCCTTGAATTGCTTTGGCCAAATACAAGGTATAACGTTGCAGCAAAAGCTGCTATCATAGCTGTGGTTGAGATGAACAATGTGGACAAACCAATTATCAACTTTGTAGGCAACTTGAAGAGAAAGTCTTGTTCAGCAAAACGTGCAGTGAGAATCGACAAAAACATTAACAATGAAGTAACAGCCGCAAAGAATGATATGGCATCTGATATTGCAAATACTGTGAAGGCGGTGTTGTTGGTAAAAATTGGTATCCCCTTGTTCTGATCGCTTCCTCCTGGCACTGTAATTGCTGCTGCAAAGACAATGGTGATGATTAATGCAGCTGTAATCGTGTAGGACTCCGCAGTGGACTTCATCCATTTTTCTCCTTCAATCACTAACTCCTTGTGTTCTCTAGTAAATACCGTTTGTGGTGTTTCGTTTAAAGAGTTCTTTTTTATGATGCTTAGAGGACAAATGAATTTTTCCACTTCCTACAACATTACATTATGTTAATTGTTACACATGATTGATAAATACATATGGTGTACGTTTAAATATCAGGTATATGCTGATTTTGAATCATATATAGAGATTCATACCTTAAACCATTGTAGTTCGCGTTGTATTTGTAAAGCTGCCCCCGATATAAGATTTAATTTGTTGGATGGTGCCAATCTTGCAGCTAGATGCAACAGGTTATTCTCCGAAGAGTCTTCAAGTGTCCGATATATATTCTTATGTTCGCTCATATGATAAAGTAGGTTGTAAACCTTTTCTGAGCGATTTATTGCAGCATACAGTATAAAGTTGTGCCCATCTTCGTTAGCACTCCAAATTGCATTTGGGAACCAATTCACAATTTCTTCTACAACCTCGTTTGCATTTTGTCTAGTGGCTTCAAGAATTGGATTTGTGTAATAGTGATGGTAAGAGCTGGAGTGATTTGTTCGCTGTATCAAATGACATACTTCCCCCAACATATACATAGCATGTAAATGAATTTCATGTCTCTCTTTACGGAAAGGAGAAACTACAACATAGACCCAAGTGAGCATCTCAAATAAAGAGATAGACCTTTTTTTATTCTCTTTGGTTTTAGTAATACAATTAGGTACTTGTTGATCATCTTACCTAATAGCACAGCGATTAATAGGAAAAGGATAAGGATGAAGTCAGCCACTGCGTTACACGATAGAATGTTTGTTAGAATGATGGGTTTAATTAATTATAGAATGCGCAACCAACAATTTTAAAGTTTAAGAAAAGAAAAACTCATGACCTACCGCGAATGAATGGTTTCATTATCGACGACAAAACCCATGGAGGACAACTGTCTGTTCTCTCAAGTAATTTACCAGTCTCTTCAATAGAAAAAGTGGTGTGCAGGAAGTTTGGTAGAGAAGCGTTATAAATAATTTTATAATGTAAGGGAACGTGCAGATTAATTAAGATAGAAAAACAAAAAAACCTGCGTATCGTCCAAATGAGCAGGCTTCGTGTGGGAAATTTTGAGCTATAGCCGTCAGCACAGCATCACTATGCAATGTTTTGTAATGCTCCAACAGCTTTCTTGCAAAGACTACATATATTCCAAAGTCAGCCGAATCAGTTAAGTGGGCAGGTTTCTTACTACTAGAATTTGAGTCCAGTTCACACTTACGGAAATCTTTGGAGGAAATAGCAGTAACTAAAAGGTCATCACCAGTTGTACCAGAAAACAGAGCATCCTTTTGTATATCATCAGTAACAGTATCGATGTGTTGCAGCAGATGTCGGGCTGTTTCTGTGTGCATATTTGAAAGAGCCAATGCTAGTGGTGTCTGACCCTTGTTGTCTTTGGCAAACAAAGACTCGTGGTTTCTTGCCACCAAGATGTCAGCAGCTTCAGTGTTGCCAATAATAGCAGCAACATGAAGTGGTGTGCTTCCATCTGAATTTCTTAGATCCTGTGGAAAATGTTGCCTCCAAAATTAGCAAGTGGCAAATAGTTTAGGGGTTATTTCCGTAACTTATCATTTACTATTCATAGTTTGACTATGAATAGTAATATATATGTGAAATGTTTGAAGAATTGGACGGCACATGTGAATTTGGAGATTTGTTATTCAAAAGTTTGTAGGTGGAATAGTATTCAAATTTGAAGGCGCAACTTTTTTGGACGACGGCATTTTTATCCTTTCATATGTTCTTTTCTTTGGCTATAAATAGCCTAAGCCATTTCATTACGAAGGAATCCAACAATCAAATATATATATATATAGTAAAACATTACATATATATATATATATATATATATATATATATATATATATATATATATATATATATATATATATATATATATATATACTGATACACCACCATATATTTTAGCCCTCTCACTCTATTTGTAATCTCTTTCATAATCCCTGTAAACACTGCAAATTATAGTGAATTGTTTCTCGGCTTCCTCCGCCCGTGGTTTTTTCCCGATTTGGGTTTCCACGTAAATTCTTGTGTCTCTATTCTATTTATTTTATTCGTATTTCGTAGTGATTATTACGCTTTGATAATTTTTGATCCCATTCCGCATTGAGCTAATATTATTTAAGTCTATTCGGATCCTTCGTATTTCACAACAATTGGTATCAGAGCATCCGGGTTGTAATATTAGCTCATTGGGATCATTTTATCAAGTAATTAATCATGTCTTCGGTAAAATACGATATTCCACTACTGGATCGTAACACACGATTTCCGTTGTGGCAAGTAAAGATGAGAGACATTCTCATTCAGATGGATTTACACAAGGCGCTTTTGGGTTTCAATAAGATGCCCGATACATGGACCGAAGAAGAAAAGGAGATGAAAGATCTGAAGGCTTTATCCCAGATTCGTTTGCACTTGTCAAACGATGTTTTGCAAGATGTTCTAAAAGAAACGTCAGCGGCTTCTTTATGGCTAAAGTTGGAGCAACTGTTGATGACCAAGAGCTTACCAAACAAGTTGCATTTGAAGCAACGGTTGTTCAATCTCAAGATGATTGAAGGAGGCTCTTTAACTGAACATATATCCACATTTAAAGAGTTAGTAAATAACTTAGAGAATATGGATGTTCAGTATGAAGATGAAGACTTGGCTTTATTCTTACTGTCGTCGTTGCCAGAATCCTATAGCCATTTTCGTGATACTATTATCTATAGCCGTGACACTTTAGTTTTAGATGAAGTCTATACAGCTTTGGATTCCAAAGAGAAGATGAAGCATATTACTGGTGGTGGTTCAAGTGATGCTAAAGCCGAAGGTTTGAATGCCAGAGGAAGAACAACAGAGAGGAGTAGAACTTCTCAATCTTCCAACAGAACCAGATCCAAATCAAAAGGCAAACGAAAGTTTTGCAACTATTGTCACAAGAAGGGACATGTGCTTGAAGAATGCTTCAAGTTGAAGAATAAAGAAAAAGAGAAGACGGCAGCAAATGGTAAACAAGCTAGCACTTCGGGTGAAGCCGATGTAGCTGAGGTAGAAGGTATTGGAGAACTTTTGACAGTTTATTCAGATAAACTGGATTCCACTGGTGATTGGATACTCGACTCTGGTTGTACTTTTCATATGTGTCACAACAAAAGTTGGTTTTACACATTTGAAAAGGTTAACTAGGGCTATGTGTTGATGGGTAACAATACTACATGTCCAGTTCTTGGACATGGTTCAGTCAGGATCCGTATGTTTGACGGAGTTATTCGAACCATGGGGGATGTTAGATATGTTCCTGACCTCAGAAGAAACTTGTTATCTCTCAGTTCTTTTGACAAAAGGGGATACGAGTTTGCCGGTAAAGGTGGAGTTCTCAGGGTATTCAAAGACGGTTCCGACAAACTGAGAGCCGAACGAAAAACCTCAGATCTTTGACGGGCAAACAATTTCGAGTGATGCTGCTGTTGTGTCAAAGTCTTTTTCTGATCCAGATCAGTCCCGTCTTTGGCACCTTCGACTCGGCCATATGAGTTTTCAAGTCATGTCAGAATTGAGTCGAAGAGGTTTACTTGGTCAACAAAAGATTGTTGATTTGGATTTCTGTGAAGACTGTGTATATGGCAAGGCAAAACGAGTGAGGTTTGCAAGTGACATCCATACAACGAAAGGACCACTTGATTATGTTCACTCGGATTTGTGGGGACCGGCTCGAGTTGCTTCAAAAGGTGGAGCTATTTATATGCTCACTATTATTGATGATTTCTCCAGGAAGGTGTGGTCTTTCTTCTTAAAACATAAAGGAGACGTTTTCTATACCTTCAGAAATTGGAAAGTTCAGGTTGAAAAGCAACCAGGTCTGGTGGTAAAGTATCTTCGTACGGATAATGGACTTGAGTTTTGCTCAGAAGAGTTTAATGTCTATTGTCAAAAGGAAGGCATTACTCGACATCGCACAGTAGTCCATTCACCTCAACAAAATGGTGTAGCTGAAAGAATGAATCGCACAATTATGGAGAAGGTCCGGTGTATGCTTTCTAATTCCAAATTGCCAAAGTCTTTTTGGGCGGAGGCTGCTTCGACTGCTTGCTATGTTATCAACCGATCACCGTCACGAGCAATCGAGAAGAAAACTCCGTTTGAGTTATGGTTCGGTAAACCTGCAAATTATTCAGATTTAAAACCATTCGGATGTCCAGCGTATGCACGAGTTGACAATGGGAAGCTAGAACCAAGAGCAATCAAATGCGTTTTTCTTGGGTACAATCAAGGTGTAAAGGGTTACAAGTTATGGAGTTTTGATTTGAAGAAAATTATCATCTCAAGAGATGTTACTTTTGATGAGTCTGCTATGATTCAACCAGTTGCTGACTCTTCTAAAAGAACAGATGCATCAGATGTATCATCCGAAGCAAATAAAGAGTATGCTCAAATGGAGGTGGAGCTTCCTACTTCACCTACCACTAATCAGAGTACAAGTCAGCATCAAGATTCTTCTTCGTCGGATGAGCATGTTGTTGGTGAAGATTCAACACCTTCACAACCACAAGCTACTACTCCAAGCATTGCAAGAGATAGACCGAGAAGACAGATTATTCCTCTGAAGAGGTATGCTGAATCTGATTTGGTTGCCTATGCTTTTATTGTTGCTGATAATATTGAGTACGCAACGGAGCCTGCGAATTATGACGAGGCTATCAAATCTGAAGACTCAAATGATTGGATGCTCGCTATGCAAAATGAGATGGAATCCTTGCAGCGAAACAGTACTTGGAATTTAGTTCCTATTCCGAAAAGGAAGAGACCAGTTAAATGCAAGTGGGTCTATAAGCTCAAGGAACCTGTCAACCTAAATGATAAACCAAGATACAAAGCTCGGTTAGTAGCTAAAGGCTACAGTCAGATTCCTGGTATTGATTACACTGACATTTATTCCCCAGTTGTCAAACATACTTCCATTCGTGTATTGTTGTGGTTGGTTGCTTCTAACGATTTTGAGTTAGAACAACTTGATGTCACTACAGCTTTCCTAAATGGTGAGCTTGAGGAAGAGATTTTTATGCAACAACCTGAAGGTTTTGTAGTTCCTGGAAAGGAGAACTACGTATGCAAGTTGAACAAATCTCTTTATGGCCTCAAGCAGTCTCCTAGACAATGGTACAAGAGGTTCGATTCTTTCATGACCAGTCACAAATTCAGCAGGTGCACCTATGATAGCTGCGTTTATTTCAAGAAAGGTGACAATGGTTCAAAGATCTACTTACTCTTGTACGTGGATGACATGTTGATTGCAGCAAAAGATATGAAGGAGATTCAGAAGTTAAAAGACCAGTTGAAAGCTGAATTTGAAATGAAGGACTTAGGAGCTGCCAAAAAGATTTTAGGTATGGAAATTATTCGTGACAGGAAGTCTAGGATCTTGCATCTTTCTCAGAAAAGTTATATTGAGAAAGTCCTAAGACGCTTCAATATGCACGAAGCAAAGTCTGTCAACACACCTTTTGCAGCTCATTTCAAGCTATCATCCGCTTTGAGTCCTACTAATGAGACTGATATGGCTTACATGACACGTGTTCCATACTCTAGTGCTGTTGGATCTTTAATGTATGCTATGATCTGCACACGCCCTGATTTGGCTTATGCTGTTAGCATGGTTAATAGATACATGGCGAACCCGGGGAAAGAACACTGGAAAGCAGTTCAGTGGATTTTTCGTTATTTACGAGGTATGTCTTCCATGTGTTTACGTTTTGGCAAATCTAACACTGGGGTGTTCGGATATGTTGATTCAGATTATGGAAAAGATTTGGATAAACGAAGATCAATTAGAGGGTATGTGTTTACACTAAATGGTTGTGCTGTTAGTTGGAAAGCCCAGTTACAGTCTACAGTTGCCCTGTCTTCTACCGAGGCAGAGTACATGGCGATTACAGAAGCAGTTAAGGAAGATATCTGGTTGAAGGGGTTATTCGGAGAACTCGATGATAGAATAAAGGTGACCACAGTTTTCTGTGACAACCAAAGTGCTATCTTCTTGAGTAAAGATCAAATGTTTCATGACCGAACAAAGCATATTGATATTCGTTATCATTTTGTGCGAAATATCATTGAAGAAGGTGATTGTGTTGTGGACAAGATTCATACAGATTATAATCCCGCTGATATGTTCACTAAAAGTCTTCCTATAGCCAAGTTCAAATTATGTTTGGACATGGTAGGTGTTTCTGATCGCAGTTGAGCCTGAAGGCTCGTAGGTGGAGGAAGTATTATTTATTTTTCGGAAACAATTTTTCTCTATATAATTTTGCAGGTTCTTATGGAAGTTTTAGAATTTGATGAGCTATAGTTTTTTGACTAATCGTAAAGCATGACTTGCTTAATTTTGATGTCAAGGTGGAGATTGTGGAAAATGTTGCCTCCAAAATTAGCAAGTGGCAAATAGTTCAGGGGTTATTTCCGTAACTTATCATTTACTATTCATAGTTTGACTATGAATAGTAATATATATGTGAAATGTTTGAAGAATTGGACGGCACATGTGAATTTAGAGATTTGTTATTCAAAAGTTTGTAGGTGGAACAGTATTCAAATTTGAAGGCGCAACTTTTTTGGACGACGGCATTTTTATCCTTTCATATGTTCTTTTCTTTGGCTATAAATAGCCTAAGCCATTTCATTACGAAGGAACCCAACAATCAAATATATATATATATATATATATATATATATATATATATATATATATATAGTAAAACATTACATATATATATATATATATATATATATATATATATATATATATATATATATATATATATATATATACTGATACACCACCATATATTTTAGCCCTCTCACTCTATTTGTAATCTCTTTCATAATCCCTGTAAACACTGCAAATTATAGTGAATTGTTTCTCGGCTTCCTCCGCCCGTGGTTTTTTCCCGATTTGGGTTTCCACGTAAATTCCTGTGTCTCTATTCTATTTATTTTATTCGTATTTCGTAGTGATTATTACGCTTTGATAATTTTTTATCCCATTCCGCATTGAGCTAATATTATTTAAGTCTATTCGGATCCTTCGTATTTCACAACAGATCCAATAGTTGTGTGTTCTCCGGTATCATTTCCAGCAATTTCTCTAGGAATTCTCGCTTCTTGGAAGTACCAACTGCTACATGGAGTGCGGTGTTGCCATTATTTGTGATTTTGTCTATCACTGTAACCCTTCCCTCACTCAATATTCTTTCGACCCGATCCCAATCTCCTTTTCGAGTAGAATGGTACAAATTTTGTAGTGCCCCAGCTATGTCTTGATCTTGTAGTTTATCTATATTTTGAATAATTTTGTTATCAAGGTAAAAAATTACATGATACAAAATATGCTCTCTTGATGATGTAATCTCTAATCTAAACATTAGGGTAATGGAATATGGCCAAAATCGTTCTCCTTGTACAAGATTGGAATATATATATATATATATATATATATATATATATATATATATATATATATATATATATATATATATATATATACACTTTGGTACCACATAGATTACATAGTTCCAAGTCTAATATAGGGCTTTTAAAGGAGGATGAAAAAAAAAACCTTGTTTGTATGTACACTTTTATCCATTTTGTAGTACTTTGTATCTCTAATTTTACCTTGTTTGTTAAAACAAATTAATGTATGGTCGACTCAACTTATTAGTGACTATACAGTAATTAAAAGCTATACATATTTTACTGTATAAGTAGTGTTATGCTTTAGTTTATCTTAACCACCAACCCAAATAAAGGATTGACAGATTAGTAAACAAGAGATAGATTGTACCTTCAACAACATGAGGCAATTGTGGAAAAACAGGAGGACCATACATATTCTGCAGTTCATCCCAAACATCTTTTGCACTGAAATCACTGTGATGGCATTTTCCTGTGAGACGATTGACAACATACCCGAGTGTTTCTTTAGAGAGAGATCCAAGGATCCAACCCTTCACAAGGGCATCTGATTTTCTCCACAGCCCATGGTGCGTCTGATGGTCACCAACTTTCTCCTTCCCCAAAACACTACTACTACTGTCTTCATCAGGGCGCACAAATCTACCATCGATGAAACCAACCATAACATGACTCTCTAAGAGACATATCATCTGAGTTTTCCATATACGATACTCATCCCTACCATTCAGCTTCAAGCTAACAAAACTAGGGGTATAAACATGTGACGGGTATGGGTATTCTTCTTTAACTTCCAATGTGTCATGTGGATTAGAGCTTGAGCTTGCCATCTTCGTATGGTTTTTTTTCCTCCTTACTTATGTTCTCCTGCTTCAATCTCTTGGATATTTATATAAAAACATAAATTGATTTGTGGTGCCCACAAAAGCCACTTTAGGATTAATTCCTCTCCAAGTAATTCCCTCAGATAATAAATTAAAGTTTGAAGCAAAGAATCTTATATATTCCAAAGATATTTACTAAATGATTTTACCAGTAAACTTCTCTATCAAAATACAATACACGTAACATGAAGGCTATTTATTTATTACAAAGAACAAGTGAAACCCATCTTTGCATATGCTTCGGTTCCATCCGGTATGTCTTCTCAGCCCTTCATACATTGGTAGGCAAAGGAAATCATAACAAGAGCTCTTTAGAGAGTAAGCAACTTATTTTCTTGTGTAGTTGACTCGAGATTTATTGTAGAGTACATGCAATATCATATAAATGTTACTATTAGTATTATACTTTACAGAAATATAAGGTGCATATAAGATTAGTCTTTGTATAAACATGTGGATTAAATGGTTAAAAAAACATAGGCTATTTCAATCAGTTGTAGTTCTTTTGTTGACTGTTTAAATGGACAAAATTAGACACTAGATCAACCCAAAATAACTAGTTCATTTCGGATATAATAAAAATTAGATACATGCTTTCATCTACTTAGAAGAAATTATGATTCAATGTGATATTCTGTCATTAATTAGTTATCTATTTAAAATATCATTTGTTTGTATCTTTGTAAGTAACTGCATTTTTATGGCATATGGACTCCCTTTCAGCATGTTGCATCAGGCTGGACAATCTTCACATAACATAGTCATACACTAAATTATATATATAAGAACTGTTTCAGCAGCAAATTTTTGGGATGAAACTGTAGTGCCAATATATGTTTTAAGTTTGTAAAATAAGTTCTACAATTGGAGAAAGCATTAAATCCTTGTTTTTTGGTTCATCACCATCTCTCCATTGACAGTAGACAGCATCAGTAATTGCCTGCTGGTGTAAATACTAAATCCATTTTTTTTTTGTTTTTGTTTTTGTTTTTCAATATTTCCTACAATCTTCTTACTTATCTTAAATAGAAAGATGTAGCTGATTTGTGGTGCCCACAAAAGCCACTTAAAGATTGCATCCTCCCCAAGTAATCTCCACATCTGTTCTGAAAAAAGTAATCCCCACATATAATAAAAGTTTCAAGCAAAGAATATTGATTAAAAATGTTATTTAGCAATGTCCTTAGATGCTATCTATACTGACTGATATCGATGAGAACGAGATCAGTAAATATCAATATCAGGACAAGTTTTGGGGAGACATAGATCAGAACAGAGTGGAAGGTTGCCCCGTAGCAAGAGCAAGAGAGGGCCTAGGGAAGTGGTTGTTGGAGTGAGAGGGGTGCAGGATTCCCATTGTTGAGTGTGAATCCACGGAGGTTGTTGAGTGTGAATCCACATAAAAGTTGGTCAAAAATGGCAGGAAACCAGGAACCATGTGTGAAGCCACAACTGGTCAAAAATGGCAGGAAACCAGGAACCATATGTGTTTCCATCTCTATATAAGAGATTCATCTGTATTTGTAAAACTTGTATCTAGAGTAACACAGAAAGAGTGCAGATTAGCACCAAGAAATATAAATTCCTAGTTACCGGTGGACGTAGGTCAGAGAAGGACCGAACCACGTTAAATCCCTCGTGTTCATCCTTGTGTTCTTGTTTTTCGTGAGCTGTGTGTGTGTTTAGAGTCGTGTGTTAAGTGTCTCGATCCTAACAAGTGGTATCAGAGCAAGGTTTTAGCTCCAGAAGGTGATTTTCTGTTTTTTGGTCGAAATTTTTTTTCGTCAAAAACGATTTTGGTGTATACCGTTGGAAAGGTCTCGTTCCGAAGATTCCGAAAATATTTTTTTCTGAATTTTTTGACCACCAGAAGACGTCCAAATCGCCGGTCAAAGGTTTGCCGGAATAGTGACCGGGAAAACCAGTTCGCCGGAGAAGACGACACTGTAGCACCAGACACTGTAGCAGCCGCCGAGAAGACGACACTGTAGCAGGCACTGTAGCACGACGTCAGCGGTGACATCAGCAGACACTGTAGCAACACTGTAGCAGATTTAAAAATTTGCAATTTGGCCCCTGAATTTCCAGAAAATTGCAAGATAGGTCATTGTTGTTTCAGAAAATGGCAGAAAGCAGTAAGCTTCAGATTGAGAAGTTTGATGGGAAAGATTTTGGTTGGTGGAAGATGCAAATTGAAGATTTTCTCGTACAGAAAGACTTGGACGCAGTTTTAGGTGAAAAACCGGAGGCGATGACACAGGCAAACTGGGAGACTTTGGATAAGAAGGCCAAGGCATTTATTAGACTGACGTTGTCAAAGGATGTTGCCTTCAACATTTTGAAGGAGACATCAGCAAAGGGAATCATGAAGGCATTGTCTAATATGTACGAGAAGCCGTCGGCAGCAAATAAAGTCTTCCTGATTCGGGAACTAGTCAACAAGAGGATGAGGGAAGGAAGTTCAGTTACAGTACACATCAACAATTTGAACTCGATTTTATCCAGACTTGGGTCAGTGGGAATAAAATTTGAGGATGAAGTTCAAGCTTTACTACTGTTATCATCATTACCTGACAGTTGGTCCGGAACAGTTACAGCCGTTACTAGTTCCGCAGGATCGAAAGAGCTCACTTTTGAGGGAATTCGGGATTTAATTCTAGGCGAAGACGTCAGACGAAGAAATTCCGGGGAATCATCAAGTGAACAATTGAATGCGGTCAGAGGTAGAAGAAATAACAGAGGTAGTGGGAGCGGGAACAGGAGAAGGAGTCAGTCGAGGACTCGAAATGATGTGACTTGTTGGAACTGTAAAGAGGTTGGACATTTCATGAATCAATGTCCAAAAGACAAGAAAGAAGTTAACGTTGCAGTAGACCATTCAGATGATGATGTTTTGATCTGTAGTGTGGAGAGCAATGTGGATTCCTGGGTTATGGATTCGGGTGCTTCATTTCACGCTACCCACAGCCGTGAAGCACTGCAGAATCTAAAAGAAGGAGATTTTGGTAAGGTAAGACTGGCGAACGATGAGGTTCTTGATGTGACGAGCATAGGTGACTTAGTTTTGAAGACTCCAGTTGGTCCATGGACTTTGAAGGATGTCCGGGTAATTCCAAGTCTGAAGAAACAGTTGATTTCTGTTGGGCAGTTGGATGAACAGGGACACGAGGTTAAGTTCAGGAATGGGCAGTGGAAGGTTGTCAAAGGAAATCTTGTGATAGCTCGTGGACATAAGAAGGGTTCATTATATATGGTCAGATTACCATCTGAGGGAGTAACCGTCCCAGTTCAGAAGAAAAACAAAATCCGGTTCATAGAGTCTCGTGGACAGAAGAAGGTTTGCTTTGCAGATGGCAAACCCAGAGTCACAGGTCAGATTCAGGTTGAACGTGTTTGGAACGGTTCAGAAAAACCAGTCAAGGGCATTCATAGCAGTGGGAGCATGGGCTTTGTTTCAGCTAGAATACCCAGAACACAGTGGGTTAAGAGAACCAGTATTCCATCTGTAAAAGTCTCTCCAGATTATCTGCTTCACATGGAGAGTGTCGTTTGTTCTCAGGATGTTCCAGGATCGGGCAGTTCATTTCAGTGGGAGCCGGTGGAGACAGAGAACAGGTAAATTGAAGAGAAGGCAGAGTAACTAGGAAGGAGTTAAGATCAATTTTTTTTTTAAAATACAGATGCACAGTTGAAGCACATGTGAAGATTGTTCTGTGGCTTCAAGTGGGAGATTGTTGAGTGTGAATCCACGGAGGTTGTTGAGTGTGAATCCACAGAAAAGTTGGTCAAAAATGGCAGGAAACCAGGAACCATGTGTGAAGCCACAACTGGTCAAAAATGGCAGGAAACCAGGAACCATGTGTGTTTCCATCTCTATATAAGAGATTCATCTGTATTTGTAAAACTTGTATCTAGAGTAACATAGAAAGAGTGCAGATTAGCACCAAGAAATATAAATTCCTAGTTACCGGTGGACGTAGGTCAGAGAAGGACCGAACCACGTTAAATCCCTCATGTTCATCCTTGTGTTCTTGTTTTTCGTGAGCTGTGTGTGTGTTTAGAGTCGTGTGTTAAGTGTCTCGATCCTAACACCCATTTCCACTTGAAGTAGACATTTTGTTAATATGAAGATGGGAGAAGCTATGTTTCATCGGGTTCCAACCTTTTAACTGAGACTAAAAGTTAACAAATTCTCATTTGACTTGGTCAGATATCCATGTCAAACACTACTAAATAAATATTGTTTTGTTTTGTCCCACTAATGGTTTAGAACAATTTAGTTTAAAATTAGGCAGTTGACCAATCGAATATAATCATGCAGAGATTTAAAACATGTAACTATAAAATGAAGGAGTTTTTTTTATAAAGGAAATTTAAATTGTTTGCTATTTTAGGAATAAACTAATTTTTAAGAAGTTATTATTTGGTGCCAAATTTAGGGATAACTATACCGTTTTAGAAGATTTATCAAAATAAGAAGGGTGTAATTTTTTTAAATGTATTTTTCTTTTTAGAATGGATTATTATTATTGAAAATTACCAAAAGCATGTATGTGTTATAGCAACTCCAAAGTCGGTACAACAAAACACCAAAATCATGACCTTTAAGCATCAAAACCTTATTCATTTTTATATAAGGGAAATTAAAGATGTTTGCTTCTTATTTTCCAAATAAGAAGGGCGTAGTTTTTTTTTTTTATAAAGATTGCATCCTCCCAATTGTAATCCCCGCATCTCCGCATCTGTTTTAGAAGAAGTAATCCAACACTGACCCACAAGAGGAAGCACACTAATATTTAGGTTTAGTTCATTAATTATTTGATATTTTATTCAATTTAAAAAATTAATAAATAATCAAAATATTATGTTGACATATACCAGCTCTATTATACCGTGAGACTGCTTCGTTTTTTTGTAAAAGGGTCTTTTAAAACCTAAAAAGTGAACTTAATGCCTCTAGAAAGCAAAAAATAAAAATAAAAATAAATAACAGGATGGACCATTTAAAATAGAACCAGATAGTTGGTTGGGCTATAGTGACATTAACCTTTAGCAAATTTTATAAAATTTAGAGTAAATTACATGAGTGGTCATTGTGGTTTTGTAACACGGTATTTTCAATCGTGGCTCAATTCTTTGAAAAGTTTGCAAATTTGGTCCCTATGTTGGGCATACGAGACAGGTACGCTGGGTATAGGCGTTTAAATGAGGATCGCAAGTCCCTGGTGTATGTTGGGCGTACGAATAGGTATGCTGGGCGTAATGCTAAAGAGGGCAAACCCTAATTTTTAGGGTTTAGACCCTATTTAAAGAACATTATGGACTCTAACCCTTTCCTACCTCCAACCTCCGTCTCTCTTAGCCTCTATTTCGAAACCTTAAGTGTGTGTGTGTGTGTTTTGAAGCCTTAGAGTATTATTTTGGTGTTCTTGATGGTGAAGGAAGACCCTTGGAGTTGTGGTGTTTCACTTAAACCTTTGGATCCAACAATTACTCATCCTTGTGCATCTTCTGGAGGTATAAAGCTCCGACATTGATGCATATTTCTTTAGATCTAGCTATATAGTAAGATTTGTTCATTAATGGTCCCACAACCTTGGATCTTGAGAGTTTGAGCAACTCCAGACCTAACGAGGAGAGTTTCCTTTCATTTTAGAGCATGGTGGTTCATAAAAATGGGATCTTATTCCTTCCCAATCATGCATGATGGATCTATTAAGTGTTTTGGTAATGAATGAGACTTAAAGTTGGACTTTGGACCCCTTGTAGCCATGTAAAGGCATAAAGTTTGCAACTTTATGATTCCAGGCGTTCATTAGTTGTGGATATGAAGTTTGAACGTAAAGTGTTAAGGTATTAAGACCTTAATAGAGTTTTTGAAGTATGTTGAGTACGCTGCGCGTAACCCAGGGTACGATGGGGTGTACCAGGTTGCGACCCCGTAAGTCTTTCGAGGTCAAGCTGTATGTTGGGCGTAACAAGGCGCACGTCATGCGTACTCTCTGGAAGCCTTTTGGGGTATTTTAGGCTTTGGGTCGCTACGGAGTTTTGGGCTTTGGTTAGTTGGGCCATGTGTAGAGGAGAAAAATGGCCTTTTGTCCTTGGTAGGATAACTTATGATTTAGACCATTATTTGTGGGTTAAACCCTGATTATTAATTAGGGTTATTTTGGTTTATGATTAGTGTGAGGAGCCGTGTTAGCTGTAACGTCCCAAAAATTTAGACTAAAAATTTTGATTTTTCATTTAATAAAACCATTATCCCAGAACATCATTATAAAAACCATAGTGGAACAAAGTGTATCAACTACATCATAAAACATCATAGTAATCATAAAATGCAGAACGAGGTGGTGTGTGCACTGCAATCATCCCGCGTTCTTCCCTTTCGGACCAGAAGTACCTGAAACATAAACTGAAAACCATAAGCATAAAGCTTAGTGAGTTCCTCAAGATACCACATACATCACAACATAAATAAACAACTATGGGTTATCAGTAGCCCTGGGGAATATTTACAGTCCCAATGGGCTAACAGCACGCCCTGTGGGTTCTCAGCAACCCTGGAGACTATCAGCACTCTCAGTCACATATAAACAGCATAACATAATAATAACAACTAGACCCAACTGGTCATCACAGATATAGCTATTCTACCACACGGGTGAGAATAAGTAAGGAGACTCACGTCTAGCTAATAAAGCACTCAAATGAAACTCGTTTGGTTGGGAAGATCCCCGCGATATCATCAGCAAAATATTGCCTAGTTAATAATTGGATCTTGACCCAAGACCAAGAGTCTAAGCTGCCTAGCCCTAAACCAGGGTAAAAGACCATTTTACCCTTAGTCTTATATGGCCCAAAACCAAGGCCCAATCCACTATTTAAAAGACCCAAATCCTATTTGGCAACCCAAAGCCCATTATGGCCTAATATTCCAAATTGGGCCCAAAACCCAACATGGGCCTAAATCCAAGGAGTTCCAAACGTACAAGAAAGTATAAAATCAGAAGTCTAATGGCCCTACAAAAGGCCAAATATTAATAGTCTAAAGCATGGCTCAAAAATACAAACCCACAATCTCTTCGGCTCAGACTAGCGTACGCTCGACGTACCGAGCTTGTACGCCCTGCGTACGAGATCGATACAGACATGGACTCACAGCCAGTACGCTCAGTATACCCAGGAGTACGCCCCGCGTACCAGCCTGATCCTAACTCTTTCGCCAAATGACTTAATCACTTCAGAACTTACTATTCAATCCACAAGATATCTTCATATTAAGGTCCTAACCCATAAATTCGAAGGCTTTAAACCTTTTCATGGCTAAAAATACTCCAAAGTCCAAATCTAGCATCTTAGCTCCATAAATCGAAACATCAGCTTTGCATGGATGCATAAAACACATAAAGGTGACATTTTTATGCATTAGGGACCTCTAAAACGTCCAGATCTAGATGCTAAACTCCTGGAATAGCCTTTACTAACAAGGACCAACCAAAAGGGACCAAAATAAGTCACAAATCAACCCAAACTAGATCTACACAAGGAGTTGTCAACCTAAGCACTTTATACCTACAATGGATTGCAAAAGGGGTGATAATTCTGGATCTCTAAGCTCCACTCCAAGAAATGAGTCTTCAATATCCTTCTATCACTTCAAAATGTATAAGACAACACCAATATTCTTCACAAGAGCTCAAGAGCACACAAATGGTTGCTAAGGGTCGAAGTTAGGGTTTAGGAGTATGGAGGCTGGACAATAACGTGTCAAAGGGTGAGAAAAGTTGTTTAAATAGGGAAAAGACCATAAAAATTAGGGTTTTCTTCTGGCTGGAGTACGCCCCGCGTACTCCCTGTACAATCATCATACTCTATAAGGTACATACAATCCTTCTGCCTAGTATGCCCAACGTACTCCCTTGTACGCCCTACGTACAAGGCTTGGCCTTTAAAACACCAAACTTCCGGAGGCCATAACTTGTTTGTTTTAAGTCCTATTTCGACAACTTTATATCCACAGAAAGGTAAAGAGGAGCTCTACACATCTATCAAATCACCCTTGCCTTAAAGCTTTTCGAATTAAAATATAAAATCAATAAAAGGCCCGAATTGACACTTTACCGATATACCCTTGGACTCCAAAACACAAACTAAACCCCAAGATCATCTAAACTACATTATCCACACTCAATGGGGGTCTAAGGGTCTTTCCTAAAGGACCTAAGCCTTTTGATAACCGATCTTCGGGTCACGACCCCGAATTATGAAATGATTCGAAACATGGCGTTACAACTCTCCCCCACTTAAATTAGATTTCGTCCACGAAATCATCCCTTACTACTTCTCTGATGCTAGAAGATCTTGCCCAAACTTCGTGAATTCTGATTAAGACTAAAGAATCATCCCATACCAACGACTGTCTCCCAAACCTATCGTCCAAGCCCCATCTTGGTAGAAATTGCTTATACCTCTGAAAGGATGAACCTTAACATTCTGACCTCAGCCCAAAAGAAGGAAGCCCAGTTGCCATGCCTGAGAACAAAAAGACTACATTACTCTTCCCAACTGGGAGACCTCATATCACAACGATAACTAATCAAAGCAGAAACTTCCTGAAAACATTAACCCATCAATTCGAACCTCCGAAGATTATTTCCTAGGTCTATTGATCATTCTTTCATTGCATCCACCCCGTAGTCCCTTACTAGGAATACCATTCTCCTATCACTACAAGAAAAAGACCCTTTTACGACGCGCAAACCACGTCACTCATTGATTTATGTTACGCAAAAGAGAGTGACATTAAAAAAGTGTCATCTCTTCAAAAAATTAATGGCTTAACCACATAATCATAAATCCTTAACCAAGGTATTAATGGCTTAAAACCTAATGTTCAAACTTCAGATCATATGCTAAACGAACGTCTAAAGACATAAAGTTGCAACCTTTGTGACTTTGCATAGCTACAAAGAACCAACACCAAAATCTAACTTAAATCACACTCTAAAGTTCCAAAACTCTTGCATGGAAGAGTATCAATGTCCAAGCTTCCATTTTCATGATTCTAAACACTCCAAAATACTTGAAAGGACAGCCCAAACCTCTAGATCATTCCAAACTCACAAAAGTTAAGTTCTTGGGAACAAAAAGAACATAAACTACACTTAAGCAAGATCTAATAAGGCAGTCATCAAGATCTAAACTTTATACCTCCAAAAGGTGCTACAAGATGCTTAAGGTGTCGTTTGGTTCGCTAGAATCCATTGGAATTAGAAGGAACTAGAATCTAATTCCATCACTTTCCTTTGTTTGGTTCAAGCTTTCAAAAGGAATTGGATTCCTAAATGAATCAAATTTTCCTCCCAATGAGGGAAAATAAATTTCATCCAAAAACTTAAGGAATTAAAATTCCTTTCAAGTAAGAATGTTGAATGTTACCATATTACTCATTTTACTTTTAACACTACATATAAAACCCCTCTGTCGCTACCATCACCACCAACTACAACTCCAAATCAGTCCCTACCAATGAAAAAACAAACACAGACTTCCTATTACCAACTATAAGCCAATCCTCAATCTAATACTCAAATACAAAAAAGGTTGTCCAAAAGTCAAAGTGGTCAAAGAGTTAACGGTCAATAGTCAACAGTCAACGCACCGACGCAACACACCAATAGATGGACATGTCGCATCCACTAAATGACAAAATAGTCATGACTAGACCTTGTGAGATACGTCACAAACTTCGTACCTGAACGTATCGATTCCCAGTCGACTCACATTCAACACCTTATTGGGTTATCATTACACTGACATATAGACTCCTAAACTCCTAGCCATCCTCTTACTAGGCTCGAAGGCTCTTGGCCAGGCACTCATAGGACCATCCACATAACATAGAAAAGACTACTCTAGTCTACCTATATATTCGTACACTAATTGTAATCATACATCCTACCACACAAGTGCATATTCTATTACACATAGTATATTGAGAAAATTCATATGAATCAAGCAACTACAACTTCAAATCAGTCCCCACCAACAAAAAAGCAAATACAGACTTCTTATTACCAATTGGAGGCCAATCCTCAGTCTAATACTCGAATTCATCAATGTTTGTCCAAAAGTCAAAGTGGTCAAAGAGTTAACGGTCAACAATCAACAGTCAATGCACCGAGTCACACACAAATAGATGGATGTGTCACATTCACTAAAGGACAAAATAGTCATGACTAGAGCTTGTGAGTTGCCTCGCAAACCTCAAAAAGACACATCACATCTAATGTCTTAACAACCTCTTTTGTTCGGTTCTTAATCCCTTAACACGGAAGCTCATTCTTTGTGGAAACCATTGAATAAAATTCTAAATTGATAAATTTTTCAACTTATTCAGATCAAATCCTTAAATTAGGTAAACACCAAGCCTAGATCCATAAATAGGCCAAAAGAGTTAAAGCTTCTTGCATGGTTCAACAATTTTAGGATTTTGAGTTGTAGAATGTTTTCTCTAGACTGATTGGGATAGATTGAGACTGAGTATGATCCCTCATTGAACCATGATCATATGGTATCTAGTAAACAATTATATCTTTTATTATGTTTTATGATGGCCAATGGTATCTTGGTATATTTTAGTAAGATTTTGTTGAATATAACTTTATTTTTTTAAGGCTAGAATAGATAGCAATGTAATTTTAAACTTTGTTCTTTTGAAAATGATGTAATGATCTTTTGGTACTCTATTTGGTGGATTTATTTTGGTAATTAATTTACTACATTGTCTTAATGGCAATTTTTGTAAGTCCATTGCCCTAATGGCAGTTTTGTTTTTCATAAGTACCATGCTAGATTCTAAGTAAATTGCTTTAGTGTCAATGTATGTTGCTCTTAAGTATATTGTCATAATGTCAATCCATTTTGTTTCCAAGTACAACAAATTAATGGCCATGTATGTTGTGTTAAAGTTTAATGGCAATTTATGCCCTATGTCTTGTTGATTTAACATGTTTGTAACTATATTGACATATCATGACCATGTGTAAGTACATTACAATAATCATCTAAGGGACATGAAATGAATATATAATACTCTCAATATTTATAACTTCGTCTATATTTGACATAAGATTTGGTTAACCATTAAAAGGGCCACAACCACTAATCCATAACACAAAAATACAAGACAGACTTTTACTTTTTTTCACTGACATTTGAATGTAATTGCATCAAAAAACCCACAATATTGTATATAAAACTTATATTTCCTTTCATTCACATATTACCAAAACATTACATGAGGTTCAAGCTTTGCACCCAAAATTTACAAACAAATAACTACCTAATACAACCTATTTATATGTGAAAGACGAAGTAGATGGAGACGAAAACTCAACTCAAAATTAATAAAATTTTGTATTTCCTAGCTTTGAATATAGTAGAGTTCAATCATATCATCTTTCTACATTCCATACAACTCTATCAATTTTTCTAAAAATGTATTGAACTCTACAAGTTTAATAGAACATTAAAAAAGCTAAATAATAATATATATTTAAGAGTTAGAAACTCTACTTTTTTTTCATTAAAGATTTCAATGACCATTGAACTCCAAATTCATCGAATGCCAATGTGGCATCTCACAATGATAGAGTTTCATCCATTGAATGAGAAGTGGACTTGCCACCTTATTCAACTCTCTCATTGAACTCACCATTTTGGATGCTCTAATTAGTAGTGGAGCTGGAAATAATGGACATATTTCATGTTATCTTGAATTGATTCCTCTTGATAACTAGCAATTTCTCGAATTGTCAACATCCATCATTACATTTAAATCATTTTCTTCTCTTCTTATCAGTTATTCTTATTGTTTGGCTATTTGGATTGTTTATTGAGTGCATATCTTCGTATATGAGATTTTTATAGAGGAAATCAAAGTTCATTGCCATTTTAGTAATATGTCGAATTAATACGTATTGTGGATAATCTGAACGAACCGTTAGTTAAAATTATTTCAAACATATATTTATAATATCACATAGTGCACATCTCAGATTCCATGACGGGGATGTCGTACATCACTGAATAGATGATGAATCGACCATGCAAAACAGCTCGATACTCGACACAAAATTATTCTCACATTGACGTGTCAGTTAACCACACATGCTCCATCATCAGAATATGAGTAAAATGTGCATTTTCATGGCTAGCATATGACTCATGTTTTCGATGTATATAAAACGGGAATGTTTTTTATTACATGATTAATACTTTTAATCTTGAAAAACAAAATTCGATCGAATCCTTTCGGTAACTACACTCTCAAATTACAAAAGGCAGTGAGGATGGTAAGCACGAAACATTTTAAAAACCAACCTTATTAGGAATCATAGAGACCTCCTTACACCGGTATTAGATTGTGTGTGCCTAGTCTTGATTTGATTATAATGTTTTTAGTTAAACATGCGAGGAAAAAAGTATAATTTTTATACATATAGTCAAGTATACCATATGGTAAATTTAAATCTTTTAAATTTATATTCTTCTCTTTCTAATTTAATTCACTCATTAAATAAAGTTCAAGGCAAATATTCAAATTTTAATTTCAAGTTTAAATATTAATCAAATATTCAAATTTAAATTCTATTAAACAATACTTTAAATTAATCTAAAATTCGATTTTATCAGATTTAAAGAACTTAAAATAATATTTATGATAAATATTAAAAGTTTTAATTCAAGTTTAAATAATATTAAATTGAAACTCTAATTAAATAATATTCTAAACTAATCTCCTTATGTGAGTATTCAGATTTAAACAATTAAAACAATATTTTAATCAAGATGTTAATCCCAAAATTCAAATTTTAGGAAAAAAAATATGAACTCAAAAAAATTGGGCCGGTGCACCGCATCCGGGAGAGGGTGTTTCGCACTCTGCGACAAAGTCACAGCTTTCAGTTTTCAATTTTACCAAGTTTGTGCTAAAAATAAACATATTGGCTCTAATACACTGTTGGAGTTTATTAGCATCAAGTATACAACAAGAAGGTAGCGAAATAATCTAGTTTTTTTACCTAAGTGTACATGCACCCTAAATCTATGTTTTACTAGTTTTAGCAACATACTTTCAAATTGAACTAACAGAAGGATAAAACATTTACCTTTTGATCCTTAAATCATGTGAATGATAATCTTGAAATTGAGGAAGAGCCCAAAGTAGAACTCCACTAATGTAGTTAGACCCAAGACTCCAACTAGTTAATAACCTTGGATACTATATACAATAGGCTATACTTCGATAATAGGCTATACTTCGATAATTGTGTTGTAAATATGATCACATGTTAACAATTGGTTTTACTAGATATTATTAATAATATCTATGTCTATGGTTCGTTGTTACAGTAGTTAGTAGTTAATCTGGATTGGGTTGGACTACCTTTTTAAAAGTTATTTTTTATTAGAAGGGTGAGAAAGGCATTTATCTATTTTGTGCAAATGAAAGATTAAGGGGGTGTTTGGTTTATCTTTTAAAACCATCTTTTAGCTTATAAAAGCTAAAATATGTTTGGTAAAAGCATAAAAATCTAGTAAAAGCTACTTTTTGATATAAGGAAAATGAACTTTTTGGAAAAGTCAGGTAAACCTGACTTTTTGCAACTTTTCCTAAAATGACTTTTGTCCTCTCAAAAGCTAAGCCAAACACCCCCTAAGGCTAGTCTTTATCCCTAACTTTTTATCCCCTGTTTGACTATTTTTTTTGGATGTGACAAGAAATTGCAATTTTTTTGTTTTGTTGATAGGATATATTTTTTTTTCCTTTGGCTTAATGAGTTTAATGGGTTAAGCATTTAATCTAAAAAATTATATATGGTTGTTTATTTTGATTTAATTTAGGTAAAATGACATAATTTGTCCATTGATAGGGTTGTTTTTTTGCTATTTTATTGATAAACCTTTTTTTTAGAAATTGTTATTTAGTGAAGAACTATATTATTACTAACGTTTTTAAGGTGAAGTGTCATAGTAAAAAGGGTGCAAATATTTATTTTATAAAGTACATTGTTATTTTTGAGAAGACATTATTATGAAAATTATTGAGGGGGTGCTATAGGGTTAAGTGAATTCATAGCTGTACGTTGTAAATCAATGTACAGTGTGAAATCAATTATAAATTAAAGGTTTTAAATCAGTTTTTTAATAAAAAATTTATTTTCCCATTTATCAATTGGAAGAGAGAGAAGCATGGACAACTAGAGAAACAACAGATCGATTGTGAGGGTTTGTAAGGCTAGCCGGACAACCCGCAAAATGGGAGAATCAGATCAAAAGCATAAATTGATGTATACTGATCATTTCATTGCCACTGTTTTGATTAAAAGTTGGGTAGAAAACCTATACACGGAAAAATAAAAATTAAGATGCATTTGTACGTTTTGGTATTGGTATAACAGTGTATAATAATGAGATAACTAGATTATTATCTAGATTATTTCACATGAATGAAGGAAAATGTTATACTCGGAAAATTTCCCAATTTATTATCAAATCAACATACAACTGTAACTTCTGTTCTTACCAAAAATACTACGCCCATATGTGGCACTCATCAGCTCTATGACAAGAGGGAGCTGCAGGGTTACAAAAGAAGTAATTGGTAGGCATGTCAACACAGCTATAGGAATAAGAATCCGTGAGTTGCTTTGGCCAAATACAAGGTATAAAGTTGCAGCAAAAGCTACTATCATGGCTGTTGTTGAGATGAACAAGGTGGCCAAACCAATTACCAACTTTGTAGGTAACTTCAAGAGAAAGTCTTGTTCAGCGAAACGTGCAGTGAGAATTGACAAAAACATTAACAATGAAGTAACAGATGCGAATAATGATATGGCATCTGATATTGCAAATACTGTGAAAGCGGTGTGATTGGTAAAAATTGGTATCCCCTTGTTCTGATCGCTTCCTCCGGGCACTGTAATAGCTGCTGCAAACACAATGGTGATGATTAGAGCAGCTGTAATCGTGTAGGACTCCGCAGTGGACTTCATCCATTTTTCTCCCTCAATGACAAGGTCCTTGTGTTCTCTAGTAAATAACATTTGTGGTGTTTCATTGTAAGAGTTCTTTTGTATGATGCTCAAAGGAGACACAAATCCTTCAACTTCCTACAAGATTACAATAAAGCCAACCATGCTTAATAAACAATCGTTGATCTTAGTTCATCAGGTATGCTGCTTTTGAATCATAGAGATTCCTACCTTAAACCATTGAAGTTCTCGTTGTATCTGTAAAGCTGCCCCTGAGATAAGATTAAATTTTATGGAAGGTGCCAATCTTGCAGCCAAGTGCAAGAGGTTATTCCCGGAAGAGTCTTTAATTGTTCGATATATATTCCTATGTTCGCTCATTTGATAAAGCAGGTTGTAAACCTTTTCCGAGCGATTTATCACAGCATACTGAATAATGTTGTGACCATCTTCATTGGCACTCAAAATTGCATCAGGGAAGTGCAAAACAATTTTTTCTACAAACTCGTAGGCGTTTTGTCTAGTAGCTTCAAGAATTGGATATCTGTAAAAGTGATGGTAGGAGGTGGGGTGGTTTTCTCTCTTTATCAACCAAGATACATTCTGCAACAGTTCCATAGCATCGTCATGAATTCGAAGTCTCTCTTTAATGAATGGAGACACTGCAACATAGACCCAAATGAGCATCTAAAATAAAGAAACAGACCCCTTTTTTCTCTCTCTTTTTTTAAAGTGATACAATGATGGTACTTGTTGATCACCTTACCTAACATCTCAAGAATTTTCACGAAAAGGGCAAGGATGAAGTAAGTCAGGATGAAGTAAGTCGCTGCATTACATGATAGAATGTTTGTTAGAATGATGGGGTTAGTTATGGAATGTGCAACCAACAAGTTAAGAGTTTAAGAAAAGACAAACTCATGACCTACCAAAAATGATTGGGAGGATCAACCAGAAAACCCATCTTCCATTAGCAATATTATCTAAAACGGGTTCAACAAAGTCTTGTACCCTCTCAAGTAATTCATCAGTCACCACTATTAATATAAAAAGTGGTGAGCAGGAAGTTTGGTAGAGAAGCTATATAAATAATTTGACAATGTAAAGGAACATGCAGATCAATTAAGATGAAAAAAAAAACAACAAACCTATATCATGTATAAAATCGTTGATTTCTCTTGGTAAATTTTGAGCTATAGCCATTAGCACAGCATCAGTATGCAATGTTTTGTAATGCACCAACAGATCTCCTGCAAAGCCTACATATATTCCAAAGTAAGTCGTATCAATTATGTAAGTGGGTAGGTCTTTTACTAACAGTCGACACTTACCAAAATCTTTAGAAGAAATAAGAGTAACTAGAAGGCCAACCCCGGTTGTGCCAGAAAACAGAGCATCCTTCTGTATATCATCATCAGTATCGATGTGTTGCAGCAGATGTCGGGCTGTTTCTTTATGCATATTAGAAAGAGCCAAGGCTAGTGGGGTCTGACCCTCGTTGTCTTTGGCTGACAACAACTCTGGGTTTCTTGCCACCAAAATGTCAGCAGCTTCAGTGTTGCCAATAATAGCAGCAACATGAAGTGGTGTGCTTCCATCTGAATTTCTTAGATCCATGAGTTGTGTGTTCTCCGGTATCTTTTCCAACAACTTCTCTAGGAATCCCGACTTCTTTGAAGTACCGACTGCTACATGGAGCGCAGTGTTGCTATTATTGGTGATTTTGTCTGTCACTGTAACACTTCCAAAATCCAATGCGCTTTCGATCCCATACCAAAATCCTTCTTGAGTATCTTTGTATAACATTTGGAGATCGTCTGTTCTGTTTTTATCTTGTGATTTATCTATATTTGCATAATTTTGTTATGAAGGTAAAAATCTACAAGATACAAAATATGTGCTCTGATGTAATCTAATCTAATCAAAACATTAGGGATTTTAAAGGATGATGAAAAAAACAACCTTTTTTTCTATGTAGACTATTATATCCGTTTTGTATTTACTTTGTATCTATTTTGTGTTTTTTGTGTAAGCAATTGTTGGGCTGACTCAGTCTTTTTAGCGATTATACACATATTTATCATATTAAAAGTAGCAGTGCTATTATGCTTTGGTTTATCTTAATCACCAAGTCAAATAAAAGATAGATAAGCAAAACAAGTGATTGCATGTACCTTCAACTACTAGCAGGTCAGGTAGAAAAACAACAGGAGCATACATATTATGGAGCTCATCCCATGCATCTTTTGCACTAAAATCAGTTGCATTTCTCTGTTGATGGAGATGATCTAAAACATACCCTAGTGTCGGTTTAGAGAGTGAACCAAGAATCCACCCCTTCACAAGGGGATCTGATCTTCTCCACAGCCTGTGATGAGTTTCAAGTTCATCCACTTTCTCCTTCCCTGAAACACTACTACTACTACTGGCTTCAGGGCGCACGAATGTACCATCAATGAAACCAAGCATACCACGACTCTCTAAGAGACATATTATCTGTGTTTTCCACATACGATACTCATCCCTACCACTCAGCTTCACAGTGGTAAAGCTTGTTGCAGATAGATTTGATGGGTATGGGTATGGGTATTCTGCTCCAACTTGGAGAACGACATGTGAATTAGAGCTTGAGCTTGAGCTTGCCATCTTTCTATCCTCTTTTTATTTTTTAAATCTGTGAATACTCCTTCCACCTCTTACATGTTTAAATAGAAAGATAGAGTTGATTTGTGGTGCCCACAACAGCAACATTAGAATTGCCTCCTCCTCAAGTGATTCCCATCATGTAATAATGTTTTAAGCAAAGAATATCAGTTTAAAAAGTTAATTATCATATGATTTTATTGGGAAATTTATTTATCATAATATAGTAAAGTCTTAGGCTAAGAATATTTAGATTGTTGATTACCACTTCTGCTTCACCTCCTATCACCCGTCGTTGTCTCCGTCTTTCAAATTCATGCGATTATGTGAAGAAAAATGGGACTTGACGAACATATTTTTGTCAATAAATACAAGCAAAAGACAGCCAACAAAGACACTATGGGTATGTTTCAATCAGTTGTTGTAGTTATTTTGTTGTTTGTTTAAATGGACAAAATTAGATACTAGATCAACCCAAATAACTAGTTCATTATATATTATTAAATTTAGATACATGCTTTCATCTACATTGAAATAATTACGATACAAATGTAATGTTCAGTTATTAGTTATACATTTAAAATATCATTTGTTGGCATATTGTAAGTAACTGTACATTTTTGTGGGATTTCAACTCCCTTTCATCATGTTACACCAGGCTGGACAATCTTAACAATACATACTCATACACCAAACAATAGATAAGAACTGTTTCAACAGTAAACGTTTACTTATTCTTGTTGTTTTTTGTTGTTGTCAATATTCCTACCACCTTCTTACATATCTTAAATAGAAAGATGGAGCTGCATGCTTTAATCCCCACATCTGTCTAAAAGAAGTACTCCCCTCATATAATAAAAGTTTCAAGCAAAGAATATCAATTAAAAAGGTTATTTACCAAATGATTTTACTATGAAATTTATTTATCAAAGTATACTATAACATATAATCAATTCGGTCATTATGGTCGTAATCTGTTATGGATTTCAAGGATTTCTGACCACATTCTCAATAAGGCCCTCATATCTCTTCCTTCTCCATGCTCATTTTATGGAGAAAGGTATCAACAACAATTGGTTTTATTACGGTGAAGCTCATAATTTTCATATCAATCTATTATATACAAAAAGCCTTATAGGACCCGGTTATATAAATTAAATAACCCGGTTTTGAACCGGGTCTTATTGTCAGCGAGTCCTATGTGAAAAAAATAAAATAAAACCCGGTTTTAAAACCGGCTCCTATCAGTCTACAAAGGACGCGTTTCGTTTTTACAACCGGCACTACAAGAAAAATGGGTATCAAAGACTGACATAATCAGTCTCCGATGGTCAATAATCAGTCTCTAATGATAAATCAGGGACTGATTTAGCTAGTCCCCAGCTAGTCCCCAAGACCTAGTCTTAGATAGTCGGTTTTGTATGTATCTGGGACTAAAAATCAGTCCTTAATTCATCAAAGTATCAAAGACAGAAAATCAGTCTTCAATAATATCTCCTTCAGTCTCTAATTTATTTTCTTCAGATCCTCGATTTGATGTCATATCAGTCCCTGATATTATCTTTTAGGGACTGAATATCAGCCTTCTATAATTTATTAGTCAGTCTCCAATGTTTTTCATTGGAATCTCTATTTTATGTCATATCAGTCTCTTATACTATCTTTAAAGGACTAAATATTAGTCTTTGATACTATCAAGTTCAATCTTCAATATATTTTCTTCAAGGCCCCACTTGTAACATATTAGTCCTTATAATATCATTTTAGACACTTTTTTTTTACAATAAAACATTTAAATTACGAAATTAGCTCCAATTTTTTTATAAACTTAAATGGATTATAAAAGAATAAAAAAACAATTAAAATAATCAATTCAAAACACAAAAGCATTGCTTAAACTAAACCTTAAATGATCTTACAATAATATTCTCAATATCAATAACAAAAATATCTTCCAAAAGACTTAATAAGTCTAAACATTATGCTAGTAATTGCTCAAAACACTAAACTATCAAACTAAATAATAGTCCAGGAAGAAACACAAAAGTTGACATGAAGATTTCCTTGGCATATTTGCTCCTCTTGTTTATCCAACTTATGAACAATTGCCTCTAATATAACCATAACAAATCACATAAAATATGTAAGAATATCACTAATATCACACCACATTAAAGAACAATGACAAAAATAACGACACAACTTTCAAACTAATTAGACACAAATTAATGTAAAATAAATAAAAAATTGAAGTAGATAGATATATTACCTTCCAAAATGATAACAAGATCTCTATGTTTGCTCAAACTTATAGTACCACTTGCAAACCTACAATAAAATCAACTAATGATAAACATGTGTAATAACACTAAGCAAACCAACATAAAAGCAACAATCAAAATTACCGTATTGCAATAAACTCATGATAAATAAGCTAGTAGTGTATCATTTCCAAATGAATCCATCTATAGTATCTGTATATCAAAATATAAAAGAAGCACAATGGTAAAAGAAACAACTTGTGAAACCTTGGAATGAAAATACTTGTCAAGATAGTATGAAACAAAATATGAATGCTTTTGTTCATAGTCAAGGAAATGGAAGTGTGCGTTTGAGAGTTTTTTTAATACTTGGAAAATAAGAGCAAGAGAAAACTACACGGATGGTCCCTGTGGTTTGTGGAGGTATTTTTGTCATTTCACCATTTCAAGCCTCTAAAACCCACCTGGTTCATTCTTTTCCTCAATTTCTTCTTCTCACTTCTTCCCTTCGACATCAATGGCTGCTGGTCTGGCTCCGCCACTATCCTCCACGGAAACAAGCCTATTATGCTATACACCGGAATTGACTCTGAAAACCGCCAAGTCAAGAATTTGGCAGTCCCAAAGGACTTATCCGATCCATATCTCAAAGAATGGGTGAAGCACGCCGGCAATCCATATCTCATCCGGATGAATTCAGAGACCCGACGATCTTGTTAATTGGAGTAAACATGATTCCCCACTTCATCAAGTTCCAGGAACAGGAATATGGGAATGCCCTGATTTCTTTCCGGTGTGGGTTGATAGCACGAATGGGGTCGATACATCTGTCATAAACCCTAGCACGAATATGAAATGGAGATTACTAACACTCAGCAGTTTAAGGCTTGATTACGGGAGGTACTACGCTTCCAAATCATTCTTTGATCCTGTGAAAAACTGAAGGATAATTATGGGTTGGGTGCACGAGACTGATTCTGAAGCTGATGCCATCGCTAAAGGATGGGCCAGAGTTCACGTAATCAAAGATTCAATAATTTCACTTATCTCCTTAATTACATGAAAACGAAGTTAGTTTTCAAAATAAGAAGCTTGAAGGTGGTTACATGAAATTCAGGAAAACATCAATGTAATACAAAAAGACATAGACGAAGAGAAACTTACAGTTACACGGAGGGTGGTATACGATCTAGGGTTGTGCAGGGTGGAAGAGGGTGAAGCAGGGGAAGAGGGCCGAACGGAGAGAGACGACTAGGGAATAGAGATGGAGCGGCAGAGCAAGGCGGTCGATCTAGGTTAGAGATGTTCAGCGGCGGAGCATGTGTTCAAGGAAAGGGGAACCACGAAGAACACTCGTTCCATCTTCTGAATTGAGGAATTTCTGAAGCGGGATTTTATGATTTGCTTTTTCATTTTTCCGCTATGTAAGAAAAAGAGGCTTTTCTCAAAAATCCTTTCAAGTTACATTTTAGGGTTTTTAAATATTCTGATGAATTATTTATTTTTCTATGAAATAAGGTGTTTTAAATATTTTAATTTATTCAAATTAGTTAAAATAATAATTTAATTAAATAAGATATTATGGATGTCTATAAAAGGAATAGATGATAATATGATCTTAGATTTATTAGAGGGATAATAAAAATTTGAGAAAAATAATGATTTAAAATAATTACAAAATGTTTAAAAAAATATTTTGGGCAACTATGATATTTTGTAAGTTTATGAATGGTAAATAAGAATATTTTAGGTTGGGAAAATATAATATTTTGATCTTTAACATGTTTTAGGAACTAAAATAATTATGTGAGTAAGCAATTACTTGAGACTGATATTTAGTCCATGATATTTAGTCTCTAATATATGATATATCTGACTAAATAATAACCCCCTCAAATACTAAAATTTTATTCCTAATGATTTTTCAGATTCAAAAGTAGCTATTCTATCTAAGACTGAACTTCGGTCCCAAATAAGATCCCTTTGAAATATTATTCGTGATTGATTTATCAGTCTCTTATATATGACATTTATGACTAAATAATCAATATTAGATACTAAAATTCAGTTAGTTATAAGTGTTCATTCAAATTTCAAATAGTTCCTATTTATTAGGGACTGAAATCCAGTCTTTGGAAAGTTTCACATCTAGAGGACAAATTGGTGCAGTTGTATCAATGACTGAAAGTCAGTCCCTAATAAGTTCAATGCACGATCAAAACTGAAACAGTTATATCAGGGACATAAATTATGTCCCGTATAACTTTCCATCCAAAGTCAAAGTGGTCACTAGACTATTTGAGACTGAAATTCAGCCCCCAATGTGTTCCAACCATACATAAACTAGCGCAAACAGATCAGAGACTAGATTTTAGTTTTGAATAAGTATCGTCAGTCTTTAATGATTCACACAATAAAATCAGTCTTAGATAGTATCTGAGACTAATTCATCAGTCCTAGATACATGGTATCCAAGACTGATTAATCAGTCTCTGACATTTTAGTCACAAAATCCCCTTTTTCTTGTAGTGCGGGACATATAAGTCCTTTCAACACTACATTCATATGCAAAATAGAACCCAGTTCTCAGATAAACAACCGGGTCATTTTTCTACATAATTTTTTTTAAGTAAAATTTCATAAAAACAACAATATTGATACAAAAAACCTTAAATTTACAACTTTTATGCTGTTATTTTTGCATTTAACCAATAAAAAAGTCGCTACCTAAATTTCTAAATGAATTCTTAAATATTAAGATCATTAAGATCCTATCTTACAAAACATCTAACGAGATCTCATATGTATCCGATTGAGAGGTTTTTTGCATGCCCCCACTATTATCTGTAACAACCCATTATTTCACGTCAAAAATAAAATGTTAAATAAACCCAATATCAAGGAATAAAGTGATAGCAATCATTACAAGGATTCCGAAGATATAAAAAATACCGAAATCTGAGTTATAACGAAGAAGTTATGAACTATTGAAGTTCCGCGACAGAACCGGCACGACACTGTGTGTCATAAAAAGTGAGTTTACAATAAAACGCTTTTGAGCCTTAACAATCAAAATAAAAGTCGTAAAATTCGTAAAACCGTGAACGTACATAAAAAGAACGCTCAAATCTGACTTCGTATGAAGAAGTTAAGATTTTTCTAAGATTCGGCACAACAATATACAACCCAAAAATCGAATTAAAGATCGAGCAATTTTTAGGTGACACAACCTAAACGAGAATCGAAGGTCTCGTCAATAGTATTACAACAACAAAAAGACTGACGAAAACGGATGTCGGATGAAGAAGTTATGAATTTTTAACAGACTTTTCCTGTCCCGGCCTATTAAAAATATAACTTTAAAAATAAAGTCAAAATTAGCCGATAGAGTCTAAACGAAAGTTGTATAGCATGGTCTCACCTACGCGTGGATATAAAGAATGTCAAAAACGGAGCTCGTATGCGAAAGATACAAATTTTTGAAGTTTGGAAAATACAAGTACGCCCCGCATACAAGAGTACACCCAACGTACTCGGAAGCTAGGCCTCGGATTGACCACATCGCCTCTTACTTCGCTTGCAAAACGTGTCTAGCACAATCGACACGTCCGAAGCCACGTAGCCACTACGCCCTGCGTACGAAAAGATTACGCCCAGCATAGTCGGACTAGCCTCGACGAGTATCTCGTAGCCTCGCCACGTCCGAAGCTCGGAACCCGATTAGAGGATATGTATCACTGTACACCCCACGTACGAGACGTACGCCCAACGTACTACTGCAGTGTACCAATATATTACGCCCAACGTAAATTAGGAGTTCAGCTACTATAAATAGGTTGCGAAGTCTCTGGGTTTTGTTTACCATTTTCAACCTCTCTCTCACCTTAAACACTCTTTCAAGCCACTTTTAACCCCCCCCCCCCCCCCCCCCCCGAAGCCTAGAATACCCCCCCTAACACCCGAAGAAAGCCAGGAGCCCCGAAGTTCTCGAGAAAATAATATTTTCCAGTCGAAACTCTGCCCGCGTAAAGCCCGGTTTTTCTTCAGAAACTCGCGGTTTTGACAAGGAAAATCATTACTAGAAACGGAACGCTGCCCAAATCACCACTTATCAGGTGAGTTCATACCCCCCCCCCCCCCATATTTTTCCAAGCTTTTTCAATGTTTTTAGGGGGGGGGGGGGAATACAAGTAAAACACAAGAAATTTTGTGTTTTAAAATATAATTTACTTATTATGTTTTTCTTACCATTATTATGTATGAAGATATGAAACTTGTTGAAATCATGGAAATAAACTTACAAAATTGTAATAGGTATAGTTTATGGATCATATGAACTATTTTACAAAGTCCAGGTTAAAACATGGAAATAAACTTATAAACTATAATAAGTATAGTTTATGAAATAAAGGGATCTTTTTACAAAATTACTTGTTAATTATAAAAAGGTTTTCGCATTATTACTTGTAAATTCGTTGAAGCTAATTGTGAGACACGTCTTCGTGTACTTACCTAAGTACCAAAGGAAGTCTAGTCTTAAGAATCAGAGTCTCGTGAAGGGAGAGCGTGAGTTTGTGTATAGATCTATACGGGATTGACAATCCCACACCCTGACTGTTAGCTACAGTTTGACCGGCAGGTTTGCGGGTGACAAACGTCATTTTTGATATTGACAAACGATTCATGTCATATCAGGTTATCCGTCATATTAGTATGGTTATAAGAACTCACCAGGAGAAAACAACGATATATTTACGTAGTAATATACTTTTTCTTAAACAATCTCAAGGGATATTAACTATGTGATTACTCAGTATATACAATAGGGTTAGATAACTTGAATGTGTGATTTCCGCCTTACTTCCCGTTCCTTGTTTGGTTGTGGACTTACGGGCAGATTCACCCATTCAACTGTCTGTTCGATCTCGGTTATATACAACTCGTATGTATTAAGTGATCATTGGAGGGTAGTATCGTAACATCAAGTTTTTAAGTCAAACACATCTTCAACTAGTTTTTCTCATAAATAAAACTAGGTATCATTAAACTAAGTATGGTAATTATATTTGTGCTTTTCGGTCTTAGAATGATTAAAACTACAAATCAGTTTTATAGAAATATAGGATTTTCTATGATAAAATCATTATTTTAAAGGTAAACAGCTTTCAATTTAACTTTCTGAAAACAATAACAATTATTACTGAAAACAATGTTTTACAATAAAGTAAGTGCAACTAGGAACATATTTACAAAAGGTTCAACACTTATTTATAAATTAGTATAACATAAAGGACCTTTAATGGTTAATTCTATAATTCCTTAGTTTATACATCAGAGTTATATATAAATAATATCCGATAGGTAGTGGAATGTGTGACTTCCGCCTTACTTCCTGTTCCTTGTTTAGTTGTGGGCTTAGGGCAGATTCACACATTCAACTGTCTGTTAGATATTAGGTTATATATAGTTAGTATAAACTAAGTAATTATAGAAGGGACTATTATGGTTACCATTTTACCAAGAAAATATAGGATTTTCTGAAGGAAATACATTCATTATATCTAAAATAATCATTAATGTTAATTCTGTGATTACTTGGTGAATAAACTAGAGTTATATGTAATGAAGATCCGGCAAACAGTGGAATGTGTGACTTCCGCCTCATTTCCTGTTCTTTGTGTTGGTTGTGGGCTTAGGGCAGATTCACACATTCAACTGTTTATTCGATCTGAATTATATATAATTTGTATTCACTAAGTAATCGCAGAAATAACGAGTACGATCATATTACTCATTAAGAAAATATAGGATTTTCTGGAGGAACGGACGAACTTTTCCAAAGAACAGAGAGTATACTTTTTATAACAAAAATACTTATGAACCCAACAACTTTATTATTGACACTTTTTCAAACCACTTGTATTCTCAGGAACGTTAGTAGACAGGTACCCTCTCAGGTGTTGCGAAGACGGAGCTTTACGTCTTATTTTTTGTTATAATTTTTAATGTAAATCATATAATGTTTTGAACATAATGTAAACTTTATATTATTAATACGATGGTTGTTGTTACTTTGATTACTATGATGCATGCGTTGTGATACTTAACATGACGTTCTTTACCCCCGAACGTTTCCGTCGTTCCGGTTTGGGGGTGTGACATTATCTATTTTCATTCCCGGTAGTAGTAGCAAGCTCACCCCTTAAGTGTCGAACAACCGATATAGTGATTTCAATGGCCACTTTTTTCGTGTACAAAAGCTTGAATCAGAGGCATTGACACAAACCTTTTTGAAACTACCCACAAGAATCAAGCATCAATTTGCCTGCAGTTATTCATTTTTTTCACTTGAAATTCCAAAATATATTGAGCCAAGCAAGGTAGATGTGCACCTAAAAACTCCTTTGCATCTTGTTCCTAAATGTCCATCAAGATTCTAGGCACCTGGATGAGAGAAATAATAGCACGTTTAAGAAAATTGTGGATATTGATGGGTTTTTGGGAATAAACAAATACATATGTTACTAACCGTAGTCTTCAAACCTGATCTTCTTGGATGCAGGTACATCACTCCCTACATATTTGTCAGATTTAGCAACTCATAAATTCAAACATAATGCATGCCAGTAATCACAAAATCACAAGGACTAATCAGATTCTTACAACTTCTAGGCACTCAAAAGCAATGCTAGCAGCCTCAATCTTCTTCTGACTTTTCTAGTCCCAATTTCAATATCTCGTCTACCAAATTGTTGTGCTCTTCAAATGTCATTTCCTGAATCATCGTCACATTAAACTTGGTCGTGTATAAAGTATTTCGAGTTTTTCTAATTGATTATATGCAAAAGGGATTCAAC
The DNA here is from genome assembly GCF_052849685.1 of Lactuca virosa. Lineage (NCBI taxonomy): Eukaryota > Viridiplantae > Streptophyta > Magnoliopsida > Asterales > Asteraceae > Lactuca > Lactuca virosa. The sequence continues at coordinate 76,547,611 of NC_136432.1, read as the reverse complement.
TGTAAAAATTGTGAATCATTTCTATTGCTGAAGAAAATAACTTGGTTCTACTTTTGTGTAATGATTCTTATATTTTCGGTCCCCCTTACAAAATGGGTACTTATTTTTGCGATCTTTATTTTATATGTGTTTGCAACTATGTGTTTTCTATGATCCCACTTCAAACTTTACCTAGATTTTGTTTAAAAATAATCATAACTGATTCAACTGCATTTAAATTTGTAGATTTTTAATTCAGCATGGGGGATTATAAATGATAAAATTATGAATTTATGAACTGTGTTATTATGAATTTCTAACTTGATTATTATAATTCTATCATGATATTGGCAACTTCATGAACAGTTGACACAAGAAACATTGAGCTTGTTGGAGTTCTTAGACAAATAAAATATGAGGATTGTTAAGCCTTGTGTGTAGGTTATACACATATACTGTGTTTGGCTTGAATGCAAAATGTTCTCTATCTCCAATTTGAAGCTCAAGACTTATTATATTGTCCCATAAATCTAATTGACTATTTGTTTGTTCATTGTTTACTTTAACTTTAATGGATTTTAAAAGCAAGCCTCATTTATTTTCTGTTTCTGTTTAAATGAATTTTAAAAGTTAATCATATTTTACTTCAATTGAAATAAAATATATATTTTCATTTATTAATAGACTATCAATACAATCTTGAAATTGCCGATTACTTAAATGCACTTGAACGTAAGAGTTAACGCTCAATTGAGTTTGAGATTCAAGTTATTATATCAATATTTGAGTTTGAGTTTCATATTCTGTACACCAGATTGGCTCGAGTACACTTCTATACAGAAAACCCGGTTGTTGAAAAATGGGTCCTATAACCCTTTTATAATTTGTGTCTGACAATCATAGAACTTGGTTGTATATTAGAAACTGGGTCTTATTATCGTACGTATAAAAGTCCCGGTTGTAGCAGCAGATACCGGGTTATCTAAGAAGGATATAAATCCCCGTTATTTGTTTAAAGCCGAGTCATATAAGCTTGCCCTTTATAAAACCCGGTTTTTACAAAATGAGACCTGTTTTTTTCCCGAACCCGGGTTCCATATGGTGGGTCTTATTTGCTTTTTTCTAGTAGTGCCTCAAAATGTAGCACTGGGTGGATCTCACAGTCACATAAAATACCTAACCTAATTAATCTTATGTTTCATTTTCCGTGAGCCTCATTTGATTATTACAAAAGAAAAAAAAAAGTGAACCTCTCTTTGTATATGCATCATTTGGTTGTAGGTCAAGCTCCTACGTACGACACTCACATTTAAATTAGAGCTTACTGATATAGATGAACGAAACAATTGATAAACAGATAAAATTTATAAACACAAGAAAGAAAGGAAATAACTCTTATTGCAATCTAGAAAATAATTCAAAACTTGATTACAATCTCTCGTCCTTGCTCTCCCTGATAACCAAAACCCACATGTTCGATATCTATATATTGGTTATAAGATCCTAGTTTCTATCTAACTACAAGACCACTTGCCATACAAATGACTAGCTTGATCCTTATGTTGGTTTGCTTGAACCCTAAGCACCTTCCTAGAATTCCTTATTTCCCAACGAATGTTCCTTCCTACACCTCATTGTTGAATCTATATGCCCAAGAATCATTATGGAGTGATATTGCTAATAATATATGATCCTATAGGGTCACACCTTTATCAAGTTCGCACATTTTGTATATTTATTATTAATACGATTATTAATAAATAATATCAATTCTTGTATTCTAATTAGGGAATAATTATTGTTTTGTGAAAATAATAATTATAAGAGAGTATAACTAGTTATTATTTCATATGGTATGAATTAATAAGTCATGGACAACCTTTCGGACCAGTTGGATTCTTTTGTCTTTAACCTAAAGACAAAATTTATATTTTATAAACTTAGAGTTTATAAAAATTAAAGAATCCTCCACTTTTCAAAAGGCATGGCCGAATCTATTAAACAAATATAGAGGTTGTTTGTCAACCTCCATGCTTTGTCTTCTATGCTTCTAAAGGCTAGAATTACTTTAGAGTATTTTAATGTAAAACGCTTATCTTTGCATGGGTATATAAGAGAGTGTATTGCATGATTTTTGGCTAGTTTTTGTTTCTTAATGCCTCTCTTAAAAGAGATGGCCAAAAACTCTCTATCTCTCATCCTCTCTCTCTTTTGAAGTTAGTTTGGTGGTTTTAAGCTTCTTTGAGTTGTCTCCTTTAGTGCTTATTTGAGTTAAGCAGTTAAAGGCTTAACGCACTCAATAATAGAAGAAGGAACTAGCATTCCAAATGCCTTACTCTTGATGGTGGATACACATAGAGAAAATCTTGTTCTTTGATTTTTTGCTATCTGCATCAACACCCTAAAACCTAGTGGGTTCAAAGGCTTCAAAGGTTGTCATTCTAAAAACTCTTTGGTTGTTTTTATTTCATTCTAACCTCTATAAATGGATCCTTGATGGTTTGGTTTTGTTATAATCTAATAATAAACTTGTTATTTTATAAGACTTCCGTTGCGGTTTTTGTGAAAAAACAAACTTATATTTTGTATCAAAACTCATCAGTGGTATCAGTGCCATCTTTTATATGCTAGAATGATTTTTCATGTCTGATAATCTTTGGTTTTTAGAAAACAAGCATGGATATCTCTTAGTTAAGAAAAATCCATATTTGTCTTCTTTGGAAATTTCTTGGTTAAATTTTTTTTTTATATCCATTTTACATGCATTTTGGTTATATATAAGTTGTCTTAGAAAAACAAAGAGTTGTTTGTTATTATATTTGATATGTATATGATGTACATAAACTAGTCATGGACCATTGTGTTTGTTGTGTTAGTTGTTTTGGTAAAAATGGTTGTAATATTTATTTATTCTTATGGTATGTAATAAATTAAATAGATTAGTTTTCTTGGTTTATTTTGTAAAGTAATAGATTAGTTTTTAGAAATAATTTATTTGTACAAAAATATAAAAATAAAAGAATATAGAGCCATTTCTTGAAGACCAAAAGGTAATTTTCGGCCTTAATAAGTGTACAACAATGTTAGTGACAATTTTCTAAAAGGTGTCGCTAAAACTGTCACTAAAGGCTATTGCAAAACGGCTGTTGGTCCTGATGCAACACTTTCTGCAACCTTTTCAAGTACGATGACTTGATCGAAATTTTATGTGATAAAGGTCACCTAAAAATGAGAGGTCCAAGGCATAGATGGGATAAATATGCAAAGGCAAGCAATAGTTGTTTAGGATCCCATAATCTACGAGTTACATATTGTATGCAGTTGGTAATTGCTACCTAGCAAGTTTGATTCAGCTTATAGGATAAAGGTCACCTAACCATTTACTTGTTTCTTTACTTGGATCCTAAACTTTAGTGAATTAATGTTTTAACAAACAATGAAAGGTATTAATTTTTAAAGACTAAATATTGAAAATGCTAAATGAAACTTTGTTAAATTCTGTTAATAATTGTTAATACTCTTTCGCCCTGCAAAACCACTCTCTTGTTGAGTTTCAAGAGATAGTAGCAGTTGATGATTATAATTTCTACAGCTGGTATAATATCTTAAGGTTCTACCTTGAGGATAAATAGAAATTATATTTACCAAAAGATCCCTTACCTGAATAACCTCTGCAAACCACTCAGTCTGATCATGATACTTTGATGGAAGTATTATTGTGATGAAGTTGATGTGTCACACATTATACTTGAGTAATTAACCTTGACTTATAGAAAGTCTTCGATAATTATGAAACATATCAGATGTCTCATCAAGATAAACACATATTCATTATGAATAGTAGAACGTGCTTAAAACATGTTCAACCTTTGAATAAATTAATTCTAAGAGATTGTGTACTAAAATAAACATATAGTTCAGTTAAGGAAAATACAGCATAAACCCAAAAGTCAAGAAAGGACCAAATGATTTATGTTGTTTCTATTGTGGAAGAAACTGGACATTAAAAGAGGAACTGCTTCTCTGACCGCATCGAGCTGAAGAAGTCTGAGTTGGACAAATAATCAGATATCTATATGATAGAACTATTTATTTTTCCAGTCAATTGAGTATGTTTTACTTCAGGTGACACTAATAATTGATATTAAATGTTGATGATTGGAAGAAATAATAAACTGATTACAAACAAATAGTATTTCGTGCTGAAGATATAACAAGTGTTGTTACTGTTGGGTCATGAGCATAACAACATTCCTATGCTGTTCATGCAAGCCCTAATGCTTGGATCTAGTTTTTCTAATGATACATGCATATTGTCCAAGACTTACAAAACCCTAATCTATCATACAACAAAAACTAATTGAATATCAAATAAGCAAGTTAGATGAATACCTTGATTGTTGATGGTAGATCTTGAAGCTTTGAGAACCTTAGCACCTCAATGTTGTGCCTCTAATGAATCACAAACACCAAAAGCAATTGGATGAAGCAAGAGAGAGAGGGGAGAGGGAAAATTCAGCTCCAAGACTTCTAGGGTTAGGTGTAGCCGAATTCTCATGCCCAAGGGGTCTTTATATAGGTGTGGGAATTAGGGTTTCAGTCATTAACCTTATCTGGTTACTTAGCCACCAAGCAGCCCATAAGATAAATCTAGAATCCCTCATTTGGAAGAATTCTTAAGGCCTTATCCTTTGAATTCATCCACCCTATCCATTAGGGTTTCCTTGCCCAACCTTGTAACTGTTGGATTAGTGTCTAAGTCCGTAACTATATTTGATATGTACTTGACCCGAGTGTGCATGGTCCTTTTGGGTTGCCTTCACCAAAGCAACTTGACAAGGTAATTTGATATGAGAGAGAAGATATTATGGTTTATTAATATATTATAAGAATAATATATTAAAGGAGAAATCATATTTATTTAATTAGTATTAGTCATAAATTAATTAGGAATTAATTTGGTGACTAAAAGAGATTAATTAAATAAAGGGGTATAAACTGTCAAATGTGTGATAGTTGAGTTTTGGGCTGGGAAACCTAATGGACTAAGGGGGAACGAAATTATGATGAGGGATCATCATATTTTCGTCCAAGGGCCTCATTCCAGAAGGTTCCTTGGGCTGCTTGGTGGCTAAGCTATCCATTAGGGTTTAGACTGAAACCCTAGCACCCTACAGTATAAATAGATGCCCTATGCTTCAATTTTAGGCCACTTGATTCCAAGGGAAACCCTAGGGCCGAAATTAGCATCCTTCCCCTCTCTCTCTTAATTGCCTTCTTGCTTCAAGGTGTTTGTGAGCCATTAGAGGCACTACAATTGTGGTGCTTGCTTTCAAGAGTTCAAGAGATCAAGGAAAGTAGTTGTTATTGCAATATAACAACAAAGGTATGTCTACTACACTTCTATATGATTTTCGAAAATTATAGAAGCATGCTAGGGTTTATTTTGTGTTCATATAGTTGTATGTCTTATAGTGAAAACATAGATCCAATTAGGGTTGCATGCACACATAGGATTGTTTGTATAAAACCTATCAGTGGTATCAGAGCCTTTGGTTTTTGTTTTCAATTGGATTTGATACATATTATGAATTTGAAAAATTAGGGTTTATGGCAAGTAAACCCTAAGGCTTGATGATTTTCGCAAATTAGGGTTGCAAAACCCTAGTTGGCGATTTTGATAGGGTTCTTAAAACCCTTTTGCCTAGCCTCCTATTTTCGAAATTAGGGTTATGAAACCCTAGGGATTTCGAAAATCCCTTGCCCCCCAAGACAAGATCCCAAGATTTTAGGGATTTGGATATTGCTATCTTTGTGATCATCAATTTAATTGTTTAAACTAGATAATTGAAGATCTTGTATTATCCTTTCCATATATTTCAAAATCTAGGGGATAAAAAGGATTAAGTAAATTAATAGTTTAATTTTATGATAATCCTTCATGATTTAATATTTTAAATTAATTGTTTAATTTTGATAATTATTAAATCAAAGATTTTTTGGTGTTTAAAATTTTAAATTAAATGGTCTAATTTTCGAAAATTTTAAATACAATTAAGACACTAGTATTTTGAAATGTTTTAAAATACACCCTTATACAATTATGATATTATAAGATTAATTATTATATATATGTATAAGAATAAGCTAGTCTTATCGCTAGTAGGCCTCATTCACGAAGCCAGTCTATAAGGTGGGTATAAGGTTGCTGCCTATAAAATGGCGCTTAATGGATGTACACTCACATCTACCGCTTGCTTGACTGGTGGAGGGTCGTTAGCCGAACGGATAGGATAGGGCACTTAATTCCTCATTATAAGTATAATGGAAATATTAAAGTAACTACATTGTTTTACAAATTCCCACTCTTAGTTACTTTAGGGTAAAATGTGAAAATGATGCTATTCCATGGAATTACACTTTGTACCCCTGTCAAACGTTAGTGGAGCGTGCGTGGTTAACCAGTACACTAATTTGGGATTGACATTGGTGACAAAGGGTGGCTCGATGTCTTATCATAGATCAATGGAGCGTGCGTGGCTAACCAGCACATTGATTAGGTGATGAAGACATTGAGTGCACCATGATGATTCGCATGGTTATTCACAAACTTGTTTGCGATCCTCGGCATCCCAGTCGCAAATTTGAAGTGCATATCGAGATTTAAACATGCCATTGAAATGTTCAATGAATCTCAAAAGAAATCTAGGAATTTTCAAATACATTTAAAACTTAACCTCTTTCGTTTTTCATGGTGAAAATTAGTGAATCGTCATTCACTTACCTTCAAATTATTTACTTTTAGATTACGGCATCCCTTTTCTAAGTTGTAAATAGTGTTGTTGGATCCTAGCCCTAATTTCTCATGTGGGTGTTTAATTAGGGCTTCATTCTAATCAAACTTTGTTCCTTTCTATTTCAGATGTCAAACGCAAACGCAAACAACAACACTTCTGGGTCATTCTCGTTGATGAACCTGTGTCAAAAAGTGACATTTGATGGCTCGAACTTCAACGAGTGGATGAGATACATTCGCATGATAACTCGTTATGAGGACAAAGAATATGTCCTAGACGAGAAGCTTGAAAGGATCAACCCAGAAGAAGCTACTCCTGAAGAGATGGTCGCCTTTGAGGCCCACGAGCGTGATGCAACGAAAGTTCATTGCATCATGTTGGCCACCATGAACCTCGAACTCCAAAAGTCCTATGAGGACATGTATCCATATGAGATGCACCAAGATTTGCTGGACAGGTACCACCAGAGCGCGAGGCAAGAGCGCTATGAGATCATCACCAACATGATCACCGCTAAGATGGGGAGTGGAGAATCCCTAACTGCTCATTTGCAAAGAATGCAAAGATATGTTGATCGTCTTCTCAAACTTAATGTTAAGTTTGATGAGGATCTGGCTATCGACATCATCCTCCACTCCTTGCCTTCCTGCTACAGCCAGTTCAGAATGACCTACCACATGAATAAGGAAGAGGTCACCCTAAGTAAGCTTCAAGGGCTCCTGAGGACAGCTGAGAGCAACCTCAAGGACAAATCTATTGCATCATCCTCTACTGTAACTGCTCCTGTGTTGGCAATTGGCCAAGGAAAGGGAAAGAAGAGGAAGGCTCCTTACAAGAGCCACCATAAGGGTAAGACCCAAGATGGTTCTTCTTCTAGTGGGACCAAAGCAGGTTCTGTTAAGCCCTCTTCTGACCCCAAGGAAGCAGAGTGCTTCTATTGCCACCAGAAGGGCCACTAGAAACGAAGCTGCCCTAAATATCTGCAAGATATTAAGGATGGGAAGATAAAACCCACCTTCGCAGGTATGTATTTAATTAAATCTAATAACTCATCATTTGCTACTTCATGGGTTCTTGATACAGGGTGTGGTTACCACATTTGTTCTGATATGCAGGGCCTAAAAAGAAGTAGGGAAGTGGAGCATGGAAGGATAAGCTTGATCATGGGAAACAAAAAGTCTTCACCAGTAACCAAGATCGGAGTTTATTCCTTAGTGTTGAGTAATGGGTTAGGGCTAGATTTAAATAATTGTTGCTATTCGCCAGATATGGCAAGAAACATCATTTCTTTTCATGGTTTGTTTAGACAAGGTTTCAGATATTCATTTGATAATAGTAATGGTTCTATTAATGCTTATTTGAATGGTGTCTTTTATTTCAATGCATTACCTTGTAATGGGATTTATGAATCTGTGTTAGTTATTGATAATTTAGGAAATGATGTTTTGAATATTGATTCGTCCACAAGTTTGGACAAAGCATGCTTGTGGCATTGTCGCCTTGGCCATGTGAACAAGAAACGCATAGCCCAACTCCAAAAGGATGGAGTCTTGGAGTCTTTCGACCTTAGGGACGATGACGTGTGTGAGTCTTGTTTACTTGGGAAGATGACCAAGTCACCCTTTACTGGCACATGTGAAAGGGGTGAGGGTGTATTGGATCTCATACACACAGATGTATGTGGACCCTTTAGATCCACCACAAGGGACGCTTGTCGCTTCTACGTGACTTTTACAGACGATTATAGCAGATATGGATATATCTATTTAATCAAGCAAAAGTCAGAAACTTTTGAAAAGTTCAAAGAGTTCAAGAATGAAGTGGAGAATCAGTTGGGCAGGAAAATCAAGATGCTTCGATCTGATCGAGGGGGAGAGTACCTAAGTCTTGAGTTTCACGACTATCTGAAAGAGTGTGGAATAGTTTCACAATTGACGCCTCCTAGAACGCCACAATTGAATGGTGTGGCTGAGAGACGTAATCGAACCTTGTTGGACATGGTTCGCTCTATGATGAGTCGTGCTTCGTTACCAATCTCATTCTGGGGGTATGCCTTGGAGACTGCCGCCCATATCCTTAACTTAGTTCCCACCAAGAAGGTTACCAAAACACCTCACGAGATGTGGACAGGGAAAGCTCCCTCGTTAGCACATATCAAGGTTTGGGGTTGTGAAGCTTTCGTAAGACGAGAGACTCACGACAAGCTAGAACCTCGTAGTGAGAAGTGTTACTTCATTGGCTATCCACAGAAGTCTTTTGGTTATCTCTTCTATAGACCAAATGACAATGTTGTCTTTGTTGCTAGGAGAGGGGTTTTCAGAGAAAGAGAACTCATAAGCCAAGGAGACAGTGGGAGTCAGATTGACCTTGAAGAGCTTCAAGAGTCAGGAGAAGAAGGAACCTCTGACACTGGCGTTCAAGATGAGGAGGAAACTCATGTTGAACCAATTGACCAGTCCTTACCTCTTAGACGTTCAAGTAGAGTTATTGTTCCACCCCAGTTTTATGGTTTCCATATTACCGCTGACGGGGATACGTTTATTAGTGATAGTACACTAGTGAATCTGGACGAACCTAACAGCTACAAGGAAGCCATGGCAGGCCCAGAGTCTGCTAAATGGAAAGAGGCAATGGACAGCGAGATTCAGTCCATGTATGACAACCAAGTTTGGAATTTGGTTGATAATGTACCAGGTCGTAAGACAGTCGGGTGCAAGTGGATCTTCAAAAAGAAGACAGACATGAATGGGAAAGTGCACACTTATAAAGCACGATTGGTCGCGAAGGGCTTTACTCAAACTCCTGGAGTTGACTATGATGAGACCTTCTCACCAGTTGCGAAAATAAAGTCTATTAGGGTAATGCTTGCAATAGCTGCGTTTCATGATTATGAAATCTGGCAGATGGACGTAAAAACCGCTTTCCTAAATGGGAAGCTGGCTGAGGATGTTTACATGAATCAGCCAGAGGGTTTTGTCGATGCGAAGCATCCAAATAGAGTGTGCAAGCTTGAGAAATCCATTTATGGATTAAAGCAAGCATCTCGCAGGTGGAATCTTTGTTTTGACGAGAAGGTCAAAGAGTTTGGTTTTCTGCGAAATGAAGATGAGTCATGTGTATATGTCAAGGCCAGTGGGAGTATAGTGAGCTTCCTCGTATTGTATGTCGATGACATACTACTCATAGGAAACGACATCCCAACATTACAGGAGGTCAAGTCCTGGCTTGGGAAGTGTTTCGCTATGAAGGACCTCGGAGAGGCTGCATATATTCTGGGAATAAGGATAGTAAGAGACAGAAGCAAGAGACTGATAGGACCCAGTCAGGATACATACTTGGAGAAGGTACTAAAACGTTTTAGTATGGAAAATTCCAAGAAAGGGGAGTTACCAATCCAATGCAATACCAAACTGAGTAAGACTCAGAACCCGAGTACAGAGGCAGAGATAGCTGATATGAGCCGAGTACCTTACGCTTCCGCAGTTGGCTCGATTATGTACGCTATGACTTGTACTCGCCCTGATGTGGCTTTCGCTTTGAGCATGGTCAGCAGATATCAAGGGAACCCTGGTAGGGCACATTGGATTGCTGTCAAGAATATTCTTAAGTACCTACGAAGGACCAAGGAATGGTTTCTAGTCCTCGGTGGGAGTGATGACTTAAGGGTGCAAGGGTACAGTGACGCTAGTTTCCAGATAGATCGGGATAATTACCGATCACAGTCGGGCTGGGTCTTTACCCTGAATGGAGGAGCAGTGACTTGGAAAAGTTCCAAGCAAGAAACCGCAGCTGATTCAACGTGCGAATCAGAGTACATTGCGGCGAGCGAGGCGTCAAAGGAGGCTATATGGTTGAAGAACTTCATTGGAGACCTTGGAGTTGTGCCATCCATAAAAGAGCCCATGGAAATTTTCTGTGATAATGAAGGAGCGGTTGCCTTAACCAAGGAACCAAGGGATCATGGCAGATCTCGACATATCGACAGGAAATATCATTTTATTAGACATCGAGTAGAAGAGGGACTCCTCGTTGTGAAGAGGGTATCGTCAGAAGATAACCCAGCAGATCCCCTCACGAAGGGACTGAGTAGGGTTAAGCATTTGCAGCACGCTAGGAGCGTAGGGCTGAAGGACGATATTAGTTTAGATTAGATAGGTAGGAAACTTGTAATGGATGATCATGTATTCAACATTTGATGATTAAATAAAGGTGTGTTATTTATAAGAAAGCTTCTATCTTGTGTTGATTATTTATCTATTGTTTCAATTTTGCATGTTTTGACTTCCTGAATAATAAGATTATTCGAACAGTCCACAATCGTTCATATGTTGGAAGTAGATATGAAGGAAGATTGTCATAAATTTGTTTGTAGATTGTCTGAAAAGTTTTAGACATAGCAAAGGTTTGCTGCAAAGTTTATGAGTGTTTATGAAATTTGTATTGAGCATTGGAATAGACCCACACTTGCTGGTATCACTTCATGAATGTTATCACAAGTGATCGCAAGATGATAATATCATATAATCTTTAAACCTAGAGATATGGTTATTGTTTGCTAGTTGATTATACATTGATAATGCGAAAACGCATCAGTAACTTGATGTTATAAAACGCATTATTGTGTGTGGTTTAACTAGTAAATGATAAAGGCATATTAGTCGACGTTTTTCTGTTCCTTTTATTCTATGAGAATAAAAGCGATATCTTGGCCACTTGATGATTTGGTTTAACTTATGTGTCGGGCCCGGTCAGGATGAAGTTGATGTGTTCAACTGAGTTCTATGTCGAACAAATCAGAGATCAAGAAATAAAATGCTAAACAATAAGTATTGTTAGCATGATATCTAGAACAGAGGATTATACGATCCCTTATCTGAAGGACAGATTATTGGTCAGAGTTGACAGCGGCTATTGAAAGCTACGATTGCTAATCGGATACGGAAGTCATATGTGAGATATAGTTACTAGACTTATCCAAGTGGGAGACTGTTGGATTAGTGTCTAAGTCCGTAACTATATTTGATATGTACTTGACCCGAGTGTGCATGGTCCTTTTGGGTTGCCTTCACCAAAGCAACTTGACAAGGTAATTTGATATGAGAGAGAAGATATTATGGTTTATTAATATATTATAAGAATAATATATTAAAGGAGAAATCATATTTATTTAATTAGTATTAGTCATAAATTAATTAGGAATTAATTTGGTGACTAAAAGAGATTAATTAAATAAAGGGGTATAAACTGTCAAATGTGTGATAGTTGAGTTTTGGGCTGGGAAACCTAATGGACTAAGGGGGAACGAAATTATGATGAGGGATCATCATATTTTCGTCCAAGGGCCTCATTCCAGAAGGTTCCTTGGGCTGCTTGGTGGCTAAGCTATCCATTAGGGTTTAGACTGAAACCCTAGCACCCTACAGTATAAATAGATGCCCTATGCTTCAATTTTAGGCCACTTGATTCCAAGGGAAACCCTAGGGCCGAAATTAGCATCCTTCCCCTCTCTCTCTTAATTGCCTTCTTGCTTCAAGGTGTTTGTGAGCCATTAGAGGCACTATAATTGTGGTGCTTGCTTTCAAGAGTTCAAGAGATCAAGGAAAGTATTTGTTATTGCAATATAACAACAAAGGTATGTCTACTACACTTCTATATGATTTTCGAAAATTATAGAAGCATGCTAGGGTTTATTTTGTGTTCATATAGTTGTATGTCTTATAGTGAAAACATAGATCCAATTAGGGTTGCATGCACACATAGGATTGTTTGTATAAAACCTATCAGTAACTATCACATAATTACAATTCAGTCCCCTTAGTTCAATTAACTTCTTTTGACCATAAAATTAATTCTTAATTAATTCTTGACCAATGTTAATTAAACAAATATGATTTCTCCTTTAATATATTATTCTTATAATATATTAATAATCCATAATAACCTCTTCCTCTATTATTCATCCAGTCAAGTTGCTTTGGTGAAGGCAACCCAAAAGGACCATGCACAACCGGGTCAAGTACATACCAAATATAGTTATGGACTTAGACACTAATCCAACAGTCTCCCACTTGGATAAGTCTAATAACTACAAATGCAAATGTAACTTCAGGATCCAATTAGCAATCGCAGTTCTCAAAACTCTTGATCTTATCAATAACATGTCCTTTAGATAAGGGATCGTATAGTCCTCCGTTCTAGATATCGTGCGGACAATTACATGGAAGATAGTCATACTTATTGTCCAGCAGTTTGTTTCTCGATCTCTGATTCGTCTGACATAGAACTTAATTGAAAACATTAATTCAGTCCTGACCAGGCCCGACACATAAGTCAAACCAAATCATCGAGGGGCCCAGATATCGCTTTTACCCTCTTAGGCTAAAAGGAACAGATAAACTTCGACTTATATGCATTTACCATTCACTCATCAAATCATACACAACAATGCGTTTTATAACATCAAATTACTGATGCGTTTACACATTATCAATGCACAACTAACTTGCAAATAATAAATCATATATATATATATATATATGTTTTAAGACCATATGATATTATCGTCTTGCGATCACTCGAGATAAATTCCATGAAGTGATCCTAGCAAGCGTGGGTTTAATCCAATGCTCAATTCATATTCATAAGTACTCATGAACGTTGCAACAAACCTTTGCTATGTCTAATACACTTTAGAAAATCTACAAATCAATTCATAACAATCTACTTTCATACCTACTCCCAAAGTATGAGCGACTGTGGAACGTTCGAATAATCTTATTATTCAGGAAGTCAAAACATGCAAAGTGAAACAATAGGTAAATAATCAACATAATACAGTAACTTTACTTATAAATAATACTCCTTTATTTAATCATCAAATGTCAATTACATTTATCTATTACATGTTTCGAAGCTATCTAATCTAAACTAATATCGTCCTTCAGCCTGATGCTCCTAGCGTGCTGCAAGTGCTTAACCCTACTCAGTCCCTTCGTAAGGGGATCTGCTGGGTTATCCTCCGACGATACCCTCTTCACTACTAGGAGTCCCTCTTCCAACCGATGTCGAATAAAATGATATTTCCTGTCGATATGTCGATATCTACCATGATCCCTCGGTTCCTTGGTCAAGGCAACCGCTCCTTCATTATCATAGAAAATTTCCATGGGCTCCTTTATGGCTGGCACAACTCCAAGGTCTCCGATGAAGTTCTTCAACCATATCTCCTCCTTTGACGCTTCGCTCGACGCTATATACTCTGATTCGCACATTGAATCAACTACAGTTTCCTGCTTGTAACTCTTCCAAGTCACTGCTCCTCTATTAAGGTAAAGACGCAACCCGACTACGAACGATAGTTGTCCCGGTCGGTCTGAAAATTGGCGTCACTATACCCTCGCACCCTTAAGTCATCACTCCCACCAAGGACTAGAAACCATTCCTTGGTCCTCCGAAGGTACATAAGAATATTCTTGACTGTGGTCCAATGTGCTTTGCCAGGGTTCCCTTGATATCTACTGACCATGCTCAAAGCAAAGGCCACATCTGGGCGAGTACAAGTCATCGCATACATGATCGAGCCAACTGCGGAAGCGTATGGTACTCAGCTCATCTCTGCTATCTCGACTTTGGTACTCGGACTTTGAGTCTTACTCAACTTGGCATTACTTTGGATTGGTAAATCCCCTTCTTGGAATTCTCCATACTAAAATGTTTTAGTACCTTGTCCAAGTAAGTATTCTGACTAAGTCCTATTAGTTTTGTACTCCTGTTTCTCACTATCCTTATTCCCAAAATATAGGCAGCCTCTCCGAGGTCCTTCATAGCGAAACACTTCCCAAGCCAGGACTTGACTTCCTGCAGGGTCGGGATGTCGTTTCCTATGAGTAGTTTGTCATCAACATACAATACGAGAAAGCTAACTATACTCCCACTGGCTTTGACATATACACATGATTCATCCTCGCTTCGCAGAAAACCAAACTCTTTGAATTTCTCATCGAAACAAACATTCCATCTGGGAGATGCTTGTTTCAATCCATAAATAGATTTCTCAAGTTTACACACTCTATTGGGGTGCTTCACATCGACAAAACCCTCTGGCTGATTCATATAAACATCCTCAGCCAACTTCCCTTTAAGGAAAGCGGTTTTAACATCCATCTGCCATATCTCATAGTCATGAAATGCAGCAATGGCTAGCATCACCCTAATAGACTTTATCTTCGCAACTGGTGAGAAGGTCTCATCATAGTTAACTCCGGGAGTTTGAGTAAAGCCCTTCGCAACCAATCGCACCTTATAGGTGTGTACCTTCCCCTCCATGTCAGTCTTCTTCTTGAAGATCCATTTGCACCCGAACGTCTTACGACCCGGCACATTGTCAACCAAATTCCAAACTTGGTTGTCATACATGGACTGAATCTCTCTATCCATAGCCACTTTCCATTTTGCAGACTCCAGGCCTGCCATGGCTTCCTTGTAGCTATTAGGTTCATCAAAATTTATTAGTGTACTATCACTAATAAACGTATCACCCTCACTTGTTATATGAAAACCATATAAAACAGGTGGAACACTAACTCTACTGGAACATCTATGAGGTAGGGACTCATCAATCAGTTCAACCGGAGTTTCCTCCTCGGGTTGAGCGCCAATGTTAGAGGTTCCTTCATCACTCGACTCTTGAAGCTCTTTGAGAATTATTTGCCTCCCACTGTCCCCTTGGCTTATGAGTTCTCGCTCTCGGAAAACCCCTCTCCTCGCAACGAAGACAACATTGTCACTCGGTCTATAGAAGAGATATCCAAAGGACTTCTGCGGGTAGCCGATGAAAATACACCGCTCACTACGAGGTTCGAGCTTCTCGTGAGTCTCTCGTCTTACGAAAGCCTCGCAATCCCAAACCTTGATGTGTGCTAACGAGGGAGCTTTCCCTGTCCACATCTTGTGAGGTGTTTTGGCAACCTTCTTTGTAGGGACTAAGTTAAGGATATGTGCGGCAGTCTCTAAGGCATACCCCAAGAATGAGACAGGTAGCGAATCACGACTCATCATGGAACAAACCATGTCTAGCAAGGTTCGATTATGCTTCTCAGCCACACCATTCAACTACGGTGTCCTAGGTGGCGTCAATTGAGAAACGATTTTGCATTCCTTGAGGTAGTCGTGGAATTCAAGACTTAGATACTCTCCACCTCGATCGGATCGAAGCATCTTGATTTTCCTGCCCAACTGATTCTCCGCTTCTTGTTTAAACTCTTTGAACTTTTCAAAGGTTTCTGACTTGTGCTTGATTAAGTAGATATACCCATATCTGCTATAATCATCGGTGAAAGTCACATAGAAGTGGCTCGCATCCTTTGTGGTAGATCTGAAGGGTCCACACACATCGGTGTGTATGAGATCCAATAAACCCTCACCCCTTCCACAAGTGCCAGTGAAGGGTGACTGGGTCATCTTTCCAAGCAAAGAAGACTCGCACACGTCATCGTCCCTAATGTCGAATGACTCCAACACTCCATCCTTTTGGAGTTGGGTTATGCGTTTCTTGTTGACATGTCCAAGACGACAATGCAACAAGCATGCTTTGTCTAAACGATTGGAAGAATCAATACATAACACATCATTTCCTAAATTGTCTACAACCATCACATTTTCATATATTACATTACAAGGCAATGCTTCAAAATAGAAAACACCATTAAGATAAGCATTAATAGAACCCTTTTATTTATCAAATGAATATCTAAAACCTTGTCCATACAAACCATGAAAAGAAATGACGTTTCTTTCCATATCCGGCGAATAGCAACAATTATTTAAATCTAGTCCTAATCCATTACTAAGCACTAAAGAGTAAACTCTAATCTTGGTGACAGGCGACGGTCTTTTGTTCCCCATGATCAAGTTTATCTTCCCATGCTCCACATCCCTATTTCTTCTTAGACCCTGCAAATAAGAACAAATGTGAAAACCACATCCTATATCAAGTACCCAAGAAATAGCATGTGATGAATCATTGTATTTAATAGTGTAAATATCTACGTAGGACGGCTTGATCTTTCCATCCTTGATATCTTGCAGATACTTTGGGCAGCTTCGTTTCCAATGCCCTATTTCGTGGCAGTGATGAAACTCTGCATCCTTGGGGTTGGAGTTGGGTTTAGCAGAACCAACCTTAGTTCCACTAGAAGAGGTGCCATCATGGGACTTTCCCTTATGGTGGCTCTTTGAGGGAGCCTTCCTCTTTTTCCCCTTCCCTTGCCCAATTGCCAAGACTGGGGCAGCAGCAGGAGTAGGAGTTGGTGCAACAGACTTGTCCTTGAGGTTACTCTCGGCAGTCCTCAATAGACCTTGAAACTTGCTCAATGTGACCTCCTCTTTATTCATGTGGTAGGTCATGCGAAACTCGTTGAAGCAGGGTGGCAGCGAATGTAGAATGATGTCAATCACCAGCTCTTCATCGAAGTTAACATTTAACTTCAGCAGGTGGTCAACATACCTCCGCATCTTCTGCAGATGAGCAGTGACAGACTCTTCGTCTCTCATCTTGGTTGTGATCATCGGAGTGATGGTCTCATACCTTTCCTGGCTCGCACTTTGGTGATACCTTTCCACCAAGTCCTGATGCATTTCGTAGGGATAGAAGTCCTCGTAGGACTTTTGAAGTTAAGTAGTCATTTTCGCTAGCATGATGCAATGGAATTTCGTGGCATCACGCTCATGGGCCTCGAAGGCAGTGATCTCTACGGGAGTGGCAGTGTTCATGTCCACCTCTTTCAGCTCCTTGTCGAGGACATATTCTTTGTCCTCGTAGCGGGTGACCATCCTTATGTTGCGGATCCAATCGTTGAATTTGTTTCCATCGAAGATCACCCTCCCACACAAGTTCATGAGTGAGAACGAGCCGAAGGCGTTTGAACCAGAAGCGTTGTTGTTCAAGTTCGACATCTGAAAAGGGAAAGAGACAAAATTTGATTAGATAAGAATCCCCAATTAAACACCCAAATGAAAAATTAGGGCTAGGACCCAACAACATTATTTGTAATTTAGAAGAGGGATGCCGTAATCTAAACAACAAATAATTTGAAGGTAAGTGAATGACGATTCACTAATTTCCGCCATGAAAAACAAATTAAAATTAAGTTTTAAATGTATTGAAAACTCCTATATCTTTTGAGATTCATTGAACTTTTCAATGGCATGTTTAAATCTCGATATGCCCCTCAAGTTTGTGACTGGGATGCCGAGGATCACAAAGCGGGTATGAATAACCATGCAAATGTACACGGCGCCCCAATGTTACAGTCACCTAATCGACGTGCCGGTTAACTACACACACTCCATCGATCTATGAGAAACATCGAGTCACCCTTTGCCACCTTTGCTTAGAGCCCAATTAGTGTGCCAGTTAACCACACACGCTCCACTAACGTCTTAGCAAGGGTACAAAGTGTAATTTCATGGAATTGCATCAAATTCACTTTTGCCTAAAGTAACTAAGATTGAGAATTTTATAAAAACATTTAATTACTTTATATATTCATTATACTTTTAATGAGGAAAGGGTTTCCATATCCTACCCGTTTGGCTAACGACCCTCCACCAATCAAGGAAGCGGTGGGTGAGAGTGGACACCCTTTAAATGACTATTTTATAGACCATAACCTTATACCCCCTTATAGACCAGCTTTGTGAATGAGGCCTACTAACGGTAAGACTATCATTTAAGTTATACATATATAATAATTATTCTTATAATATTATAATAGTATAGGGTAAATTTTAAACTTGTAAAATTTTTGGGTTTGGAATTTAATAATTTCAAAATTAAACTTTTAATCCAAAAATTAAATTCCAAAACTTGAGGGCAAGTTTTGAAACTTTTCAAAACATTACTAGATTAAATTCGAAAATTATTAGATAATCACATTATTAATATTTATCACACAATTTAATCTTTTCCATACAAGATAATTCAAATCAATTTACAAATGATTAATCTTTATCTTATAAAGCTAGTAATTATCTTAAATTGAGAATTATCCATTAATTTGATTTGGATATCAATCACCAAAATAAAAAATCTGATTTTTAATTTGAGAAAATAATTTATGGTAATTATCCAAAGCAAATCAAGGTAGAAAATTCGCAATACAGCAAACAGCTGTACTCACGTCATGACCCTCTATGGTCACGTCGTGAGTTCAGTCAAAACAGAAAAACGAATTTTGAAGATTTGAACAATAAACTTTGCATCAAATACATTAGAATAAACAATCTAAGCTCTGATACCACTGTTGGGTCATGAGCATAACAACATTCCTATGGTGTTCATGCAAACCCTAATGCTTGGATCTAGTTTTTCTAATGATACATGCATATTGTCCAAGACTTGCAAAACCCTAATCTAGCATACAACAAAAACTAATTGAATATCAAATAAGCAAGTTAGATGAATACCTTGATTGTTGATTGTAGATCTTGAAGCTTTGAGAACCTTAGCACCTCAAATGTTGTGCCTCTAATGAATCACAAACACCAAAAGCAATTGGATGAAGCAAGAGAGAGAGGGGAGATGGAAAATTTGGCTCCAAGACTTCTAGGGTTAGGTGTAACCAAATTCTCATGCCCAAGGGGTCTTATGCAAGTGTGGGAATTAGGGTTTCAGTCATTATCCTTATCTGGTTACTTAGCCACCAAGCAACCCATAAGATAACTCTAGAATCTCTCATTTGGACGGATTTTTAAGGCCTTATCCTTAGAATTCGTCCACCCTATCCATTAGGGTTTCCTTGCCCAACCTTGTAACTATCACATAATTACAATTCAGTCCGTTTAGTTCAATTAACTTCTTTTGACCACAAAATTAATTCTTAATTAATTATTGACCAATGTTAATTAAACAAATATGATTTCTCATTTAATATATTATTATTATAATATATTAATAAACCATAATAACCTCTTCCTTTATTATTCATCCAGTCAAGTTGCTTTGGTGAAGGCAACCCAAAAGGACCATGCACAACCGGGTCTAGTACATACCATATATAGTTATGAACTTAGACACTAATCCAACAGTTACAGTCTTTATTTAAACAATAGATGTTTTGTACCTATTTTATAGGAACATGTAAGAGTTGTAAATTTATAAATAAATCTATATTTACTTATCGTTTAAATGGATGTCCATATTCACGTTCTGAAATGATGTATTCTATGTTAAAGAAAATTTTTCTCTTAATGTTATTTATGAAGTAAATCTATAAGCTTTCATTAAATCAGTAGTTCTGATCATAACACCTAAATAATCAAATGATATTTGATTGAAACTTATCTATGTCATAATCGTCATGACTATTTAAATATGAAACACATATACCAACTTAAAAAAGATGTAATTTTTGAAGGCAAATGAGTTTAAATCATTGATATATGTGAATCCTATTTATATGCGAAGATGATTCACAAGTATCTTTATATATTAGTAGTTAAAGAACAAAAGGCTTAAAAAAGAATTATACATAAGTGATGGTTGTAATCTTTTCAATCCATGAATAGATGTGGTGATAGATGCTTAGTCACTTTCACTGACAACTTTTATTCGTTATTGATAAAACCTTTTATTTGCTCAAATTATTTCGTAGTGAAGATTGAAATACAACTTAATGAGATCATCATTAACCTTTTCGCTGTGATAAAGAAAATGAGTTTTGTAAACCAAGTCTTATTGGAAGATCTTAGGAGTTGTGGAATCGATTCACAACTCATTCCGACAAAAACGCCCACTCGTCATTAGTATGGTTCTGGTAGCATAAGATCACCTGGTCACTTCGATCTATCTTTTGTTATTCGAGGTAGCCTTCGTATTCTCTAGTGGGATATAGTCACCTGGCCACTAGTTAAATGTCAATAATAGATCTTTTTGGATAGAATAAAATAGATCATGTGTTCTGTTATATGATGTTTTTAAAAGAACTACTTACTTTATAATTTTTTTGGAATTATGATCACTACAACAAATATATATATATATATATATATATATATATATATATATATATATATATATATATATATATATATATAATATATATATATATATATATATATATATATATATATATATATATATATATATATAGTCCAACCAAACAAGTGGATTGAATACTTTTATTAGAATAAGGATGTAATGGTTTATCCTTATGTAAATGGTATGGAGTTATGGAGCTTATGTTAGACAATAGGCTTAAGCACTCTAGCATCTACTAACTTCATTTATATAGACTATCCTAAATGGTTGTTTAGGATGAAGTTTCTACTAATTCCACTAATTTTCATTCCATAAGACAAGTGCTTAGAAAGTATTTTTCTAAGTGGGAGCAATTTGGAACTTTAAGAGCTAAAGATCCATAAGATAAATGCATCATAGTTTGGAACTAGCAAGTTTTCAATTGTTGTTGAATCTGCTCAGTAGTTGATCAGAAACTAATAAAACACACAGAGATGCATTCACGTGTGATTATCAAGTATGGGCTTGATTAATCTTCCTCGATATATATTTTAAATATTAAGAGTAAGCGATTTTTCAAAGGGGAAAACATACATGAATGAACATCTTCTCAGATTTAAGGTAACATCTCAAAGTAAGAATCTTCTTTCTTATAAGACTATTACATAGTATGATTAAATTATAAATCAAGAAGACTATTGTGTTTTCCAAAAAGCTAGTGGGAGCACAGTAACATTCCTAGTCTTATATGTACTCGACATACTAACTCTTGGAATAAACATCTATATAGATAACTCATGACAACTTAAAGGATTAACTAAAATTGTATTAGTTATCAAGGATCTTAAAGAGCTTAAGATAAAGGTCTGTGAGAGAGTCATCTTGTCAAATACCACATGACATGATTTTGAGCAAAATCCTAGTGCAAAATTTTTGAACTAGATAACATGATTGTATTCCATATGTTATTGCAATATGAATAATCATATATGTCATGATTATGCATGACAGCCAAATAAATCGAATGCTTAGAGCATGTCGATGACACCGGTATAATCCGAGAATGAGTCATTGTGTGGCTTATAGAAATATTCTAAAGTACTTTCAAAAACTAGAGAAATATTCCTAATATGTGGAGTATTTGAAAGAAAGCTATGTTTAAGCTATTTCGCATATGTTAAACTTGCAAATAAATTGAGATATTTCTCAATCGGGCGTGTTCTCATTATAAATGAAGAGAAAATACATGGATAGTAGTTCCATGTAGATTCTAATTACAAATACACATCAGGGTTAAATTAAATTGTGGTTTGGAGAATCACATACAAATATGCTTAATGTATAGTTCATTATGACTATGAGTAATCTCATTACACAAGTATTGGTATCTAAATCATATTTAAGCATCTAATACATTCTCAATAATTTTCTTTATATATGAGTTAATTTATAAAACTGAATTTGTTTGTATTTGCAAAGTTTATACAAATCAAATTTGAAAAATCTACTTAACAAAGCTCTTTCATTAACTAAAGCATGAAAGCCAAGCTGGTGCTTGGCTTTCATTAACAAAGCTCTTTCTATTTGATTGAAATTTGTTATCTGAATGTTGGAACAATAAAAGCAATATATATTGTAATGAGTTGAGATATTTGATATGAGTCTTTCATTAAATAATTGTTGTGTTCTATGTTAGCGTGTTTAAATCCTTCAATAACTAGGTTATTCTAAATGTCCATAGTCATTCATAGTTGTGGGAGCATCTATGAGGTAAGACTAATATGAGTGGATTGGTTGATTTTCATAGAGATGAAAATAGCAAGAGCCGCTACCAAATTCATAGGTACTTGATTAGGAGAATAAGTACTGGACCTGAACCACATCAAAATCACTTTATGGATCATAGTCATGAGTGATGTTTTGATCAAGGTTGTATCTTTGTATTCTTAGACTTGAGATAAATATTTGGGACTTGAAGTGTAGGAATTGTTGTGCTTTGACATGGTTTAACACTGTTCCGTAAAAAGCAGCCATAAGGGCCATCCTTGGGTATGAAATGAACTACATTGATGGGCGTATCGAATCAAGATGTTTTTTTTGTAGAGTTAGACATCTAAGGCCTTACTCAAACTTGAACACTAAACGAGATTCATCGCAATCCGTATCTCATGTTCAACATCAGGCGACCACTCTTTGGCTAAATTGATTTCCTTAGCATCCATACTCATCATTCATTTCCATATGCTACTTTGGTATGATGATAAAAAAAATATCATCTTGGGTTTTTTATGCAAAGAAAAACCTCATTGAAATCGAGACAGTTCTAGGCGTTGGTGGTCAAGATATATTTTTTTACTCTCAGCACCTCCACACTCACATCTCTCTCTTGTAGTTTAACGAATGATGGTTGCTGGTACTTTGTATTTGGTTTCAACCAAAAGAGGGAAAGTATGTAAGTTGCTTTCTGGTGCTTTATCTTATGACACCTTACTAGGTTTCTACATTTCTTATGCCAATCACAAGTTCATATCATCTATGATTCATGGGGTTTCATTTACGAAACATGCTCTCTTACCAATACACCTTCGACAACCACTATACACATATTTCGTTCGATTGATGATTTACTTTTTCATGATCTCGAAGTATACTGTGTAAACTAACAAGTGAAAGACATATAACGGCTAGGGTTTCATATTATTTTCAAAGAGAAGTACAAATACAATGAAAGGGAAAGATATAATATATAGAGTGGCTAATTATGGTTTCTTAGCTAAAAGGCTCCACATAAACCTAATACATGATAAAGCTTAAAATCTTATTAGGCTAACATCCCCCTCAAACTCACAATGCAACAATAATAAGCATTGAGAGTTTGTTAGGCAGAAAATGGAATCAAGGAGCAATCAATGGTTTCTTAAGAATATCAACAATCTGCAAAGGGGAAGATACATCAGGAAAGGAGATACTTCCCTTTTGGAGATGATGACGTGTGAAATGACAATCAATTTCAATGTGGTTTGTGCGCTCATGAAACACTGAATTTTTGGCAATCATTATCGCATTATAGTTGTCAAAATACAAAGGAGTAGGCTGAGAGATGTGAATGCCCATATCTGCAAGAAGCCATCTCAACCCAACAATCTCACAAGTGGCGATAGCCATGGCTATGTAGAAGAACGGGAGATAACCATGATATGAACGAATCTCCAAGAAAAACACAATACCCGGTAGTAGACTTACGATCATAGATGTCATTATTCCAGTTAGCATCACTATACAAGAGTGTGGCATTGAGTACCACGAAGATTTCTCTAAATACGAAGAATAGCTCCCCGATGCACTGTAGAAGGAGCAGTGACAAACTGGCTAACCACATGATGTAACATCCCAAAAATCAGAGAAAATTTTTTATTTTTCCAAAACAACCGAAAAGGCAATATTTGTTTACAAAGACATTGTTTCAAAAGTGTAATTCATAAATCAGAGTATCCCAGAATCCAATAACATAAAATCCAAAGGATGTGCACAATCACGCCTTCTCCTTGCCACAATCATTTGAAGTACCTGAAATAATAACTAAAATTATAAGCACGAAGCTTAGTAAGTTCCCCCAAAGTACCAACACACAACATATAACAGGATATATTGGGTCCACAACTAAGAGACTGGATTACCCTTGAGCCCACAGTATGTGTCTGGATTGCCCTCGGGCCCACAACTCATATCTGGTTTGCTCTCGATCCCACAACATAAGTCTGACTTGCCCTCGGGGCCTACAACTTATCTTTGGCTTGCTCTCGAGCTCACAACATAAGTCTGGCTTACCCTCAGGACCCACAGCGTATGCATGGCTTGCTCCCGAGTTTGTTGGCTACCACACAAAGCAATACAACCTCAACCAACTATACAATGTCGACATATACATAACTGATAACATGTATTTAGAAAACAGATAAATATATAACCAGTTAGACAAACAGGCAGATCTAACAACTCACTACTGTATAACAACACCCGATATACCAGAATACATAATCTAGTGGGCCGACATTAGTGCCTTCGACCCACAAGTGTAGTGAGGAAAACTCACATCTAACAAAAGATAGCTGAATCAACACTCACTCTGTTGCGAACACTTCTCCTCACACTAAACATAATCCAAAAATGACTCCAATCAATAACTAAGGTTTTATCCCATACCAATGGTTCACTCATCCTTCATCATATTAAGGGCAAAAGACCATTTTTCCCCTTTCCCTACAAGACCCAACTAATCCAAGCCCAAAACCCTAAATGACCCAAGGCCCAACATCCATCCAATGGGCTTCTGAGAGAACGCCTGGCGTCCACTAAAAGACGCATGGCATCCAAACTCCCATCGTTCTAACCCAAACGCCTGTCGTAACCACAGAATCCCAAATCCTTAACCAAGGTCTTAATGGCTTAAGACCTAATGTTTAAACTTCAGATCCCATTCTAAAAGAATGTCTAAAGCCATAAAGTTGCATCCTTTGTGACTTTGCATAGGTACAAAGAGACCAACACCAAATAAAGTAGACCATTTTTTTTTCTCTCTTCTGTTTTTAGTAATACAATGACAGTACTTGTTGATCATCTTACCTAACATCCACGGGATAATCAGGAAAAGCATAATGATGATAGTAGTCATTGCATTACACGATAGAATGTTTGTTAGAATGATGGGATTAATTATAGAGTGTGCAACCAACAACTTAAAAGTTTTAAGAAAAGATAAACTCATGACCTACCATAAAAGAATGGGTTGATTATGAACTTGGAAACCCATGGAGTACATCTCTCGGTTATTTTATGCCAAAGGGATCCGTATAAATACAGAAAACCATTATATTTTTCAAATACATTGAGTGGCAAATTTTGAGCTATAGCCATCAACACAGCATCACTATTCAATGTTTTGTAATGCGCCAACAAATCTATTGCAAAGCCTACATATATTCCAAAATCAGCCAATTAAATGTGCAGGTTTTTCACTACTGGATTTTGAGTCCAGTTGACACTTATGGAAATCTTTAGAGGAAATAAGAGTAACTAGAAGGCCATCACCAGTTGTGCCAGAAAACAGAGCATCCTTCTGTGTATCAGTATTGATGTGTTGCAGCAGATGCCGGGCTGTCTCCATATGCATATTAGAAAGAGCCAAGGCTAGTGGTGTCTGACCTTCTTTGTCTTCCGCCAACAACAAATCTTGGTTTCTTGCCACCAAGATCTTTGTAGCATCAGTGTTGCCAATAATGGCAGCGACATGAAGCAGTGTGCTTCCTTCTGAATTTGTCACATCTATTAGTTGTGTGTTCTCCGGTATCTTTTCCAATAATATCTCTAAGAATTCCCACTTCTTGGAAGTACCGACTGCTACATGGAGCGAGGTGTTGCCATTATTCGTGATTTTGTCTATCTCTGTAACCCTTCCCCCATTCAATGTATATTCGACCCATTCCCAATATCCTCGTTGAATATTACTGTACAAGTTATGGAGATCCCCTGCTATGTCTTCATCTTGTGGTGTATCTATATTTGCATAATTTTGTTATCAAGGCAAAAAACTACAAGATACAAAATATTTCTCTGATGTGATCTAATCTAATCTAATTTAAACATTAGGGATTTTAAAGTAAGATGCAAAAAAACACCTTGTTTGTGTGTGTATATATATATATATATATATATATATATATATATATATATATATATATACTTTTATCCGTTTTGTATACTTTGTATCTCTTTTACCATTTGTTTGTTTACACAAGTGGTTGGCGGACTCTACTTTATAGTGACTATAAAGTAAAAGCTATATATACATATTTTACTGTAAAAGTAGTTGTATGCTTTACTTTATCTAAATCACCAACCCAAATAAACAATTCATAGATTAGAAAACAAGAGAGATTGTACCTGCACCAACAGGAGGTGCAATAACTGGAGGTAGTTTTGGAAAAACAGGAGCATACAGTGTCTGCAGTTCATCCCAAACATCTTTTGCACTGAAATCATGATCTGAATTTGTCTCTTGATGGAGTTTTCTTGTGAGACGATTCACAACATACCCGAGTATTTCTTTAGAGAGGGAACCAAGAATCCAACCCTTCACCAGGGCATCTGATCTTCTCCACAGCCTGTATTGAGTTTGATGGTCACCCACCTTCTCCTTCCCAAAAACACTACTACTGGTTTCAGGGCTTACGAGTGTTCCATCAATGATACCAAACATACCATGACTCTCTAAGAGACATATCATCTGTGTTTTCCAAATACCATACTCACCCCTTCCACTCAACTTCAAGGTAAGAAAACTGTGGGTATTATAAACATGTGATGGGTATGGGTATGTGTTTTCTTCTCCAACTTCTAGTGTGACATGCAGATTAGAGCTTGAGCTTGAGCTTGCCATCTTTATATGTTTTTTTTCCTTTCTTCAGTCTTCCATCTCTTAGATACTTAAATAGAAACATGGAGTGGATTTGTGGTGCCCACAAAAGCCACTTTAGGATTGAATCCTCCCCAAGTAATTCCCTCAGATAATAAATTAAAGTTTCAAGCAAAAAATAAAATAATTGCAAAAGTTATTTACTAAACGATTTTACTATTAAAATTATTTATCAAAATATAATACAAGTACCGTGAAGGTTACTTATTTATTACAAAATAAAAATAAAGAACAAGTGAAACCCATCTTTGCATATGCTTCCGTTCCATTTTCATCACCGGTTTGTCTTCTTAGTCCTTCATATATTCATAGGCAAAGGGAATCATAACATGAATTCTTTATAGAGTAAGGAACATATTTTATTGTTTGGTTGACTCGAGTTCTTACACATATATAAGGTGCAGATCAGATCAGTCTTTGTATGAACTTGTGAATTGATTGTTAAAAAAGCATAGACTATTTCAATCGGTCATAGTTCTTTTGTAGATTTTTTTAAAACAGTAAATCTAATCTAATCCTAAACTATTCCTAATTTCACCAATGTTCCAGACGAAATTTGAACCCTCAACCTCAAAGGGAAGACAACACCTGATACCGTTGAGCTAGAAGCCGTTTGGTTTTTGTTGATTGTTTAAATGGACAAAATTAGACACTAGATCAACCGAAAAGAACAAATTTAGATACACTTTCATCTACTTAATAGGAATTATATTTTTTATGTAATATTGGCCAGTTATTAGTTATTTATCTCAAATATCATTTATAGGCATCTTTTTAAGTAACTGTGCATTTTTTATGGCATTTTGACTCCCTTTCACCATGTTACACACAACGTTGGATATTGCATCACAACACATACTCATACACCAAACTATATATAAGAACTGTTTCGGTATTAACCTGTGGCTAAAGATTGATAGGAATCAGTCCTATCTTAGAGAAAAAAAAATTTGATAGCAAACTATACATAAGAACAGTTTCAGCAACAAACTTTTGGGATGAAACTGTAGTGCCAACATAACTTTTGGGTTAGTGATTTTAAGTTTTAAAATAGGAGAGAAGCATTAATTTCTTGAAATTAGACTTATCACTCTCCCTTCATGGACACTAGTTCTTATGTGTTTTATATTTAAAAATAAACTTTAATTGTACATGGAGTACCATTAAAGTTTAATTTATACCAACTTGATATCCTTTTTTTTCATTATCTGGTGTTCCAACAGAATCATCATTGCAAACTACTAGCCTGGTGTAGATACAGCATCAGTACTTGCCTGCTGGTATAAATACTAACTCTTAACTTTTTTTTTTTTTTCTGTCAATATTCCTACCATCTTACATATCTTAAAAGAAAGATGTAGCTGATTTGTGGTGCCCACAAAAGCCACTTAAAGATTGCATCCTCCCCAAGTAATTGCCGCATTGTTCTAAAAGAAGTAATCCCATGATATAATAAAAGTTTCAAGCAAAGAATAAAATCTTAATTTGGTTGACTGAAATTTAATTTATTGTGGAGTAGTGAGTACATATTTGATCATATATGTAGTAGTAATATACTTCAAGAAGATTAGGACCTGCATCGATGAAAAAAATTTAACTCTGTTATATTCGTTAAAACCCCTGAATTATTTTCTGTGCTGTAAAAAGAAACATAATTTTTCCTATCTATTCTATCCAAATGTCCGGTAATAAGCCCCAACAGCTATTTTTTGAATTTTAAACCAACTTTAAAACAATAATTAAGAAATAGCAAATAGCAATGTACCCTTAAAACAATAAGCATGAAATAGGATCACAGTTTTAAACATCCAAGTTGCCGGCTTTTCTTGCTTAGTGTTTAAAAGTTGGTGTAAAATTTCTGTTCAAAATGTACCTGTTGAGAAACAAGAACTTTATTTCCATCACACTCGGGACTCCTATGCATTTAAAAAGAAAAAATTAATCAGAAAATTTTAGTTAGGACTTTGGAAACAAGATCATGTAATGCAATCACTCATTTCATCATGGAATGGAATGGAATAAAGATGTTGCCAACCAAACTGTAACCATGGAGTTGATTGCTTGATTTAAAAACAGGATTACAGGAACTTTCAGTTGGTTACAAAACAGAAACAAAATTACAAACAACATAAATTATCAAAACTCCAAACCAGAAAAGTTCTTGATGACCAACACAGAAACAGGAACACCACTTAGTTATCGAAAGTTTAAAACAGAAACATAACATAAAAAACAGAACATAAATTGAAAAAGAGTAGAACAGATGAACATAAATTGGATGATGATTGATGAAATTCGGCATGTATATGTGTTGTATATATGTACATGTTAATGCTCTGTATCAGATGGAATAGAAATCGAGGTCGACATTGCCTCTTTCGAAGGGTCGATATATTCCCTCCAATTACAAGTTCGGCGTTCAGATCGTGTATCAAATAGGAATCCGAACACAAAATTAACGACCGAAAATACGGATTGAGTACCAATCGGCTCCTAATTGGACATTGATTAGGAACCGATCCGATTCTCTTACCTATAGCAATTTGGCGCGCTTTTGTAGCGCGTTTCGGTAGGTAGCGATCAGAACGGAAATCGTGGCATTATCTTGGAACTTATTCAATTAGAGAGTCAATCTCTTGGAGAGCATTTGGGCCTCTCAAAAACGAAAAAGGCTATCAATACTATTCAAAGCCTTTTTCTGTCAGTTTTAAATTCTATGGTACATCATATTTTTATGAGCACGTGCACATCATCTGGAAGAAATAGCAAAGTATTTTTAAATCTTACGCAAATGTTGTTTTAAACATCAATATTTAATCCATTAATTTTATATATTTCTTTCAACAAAAAATAGCAACATACTTTTTAAAAATGTGTTGTCATAAAAAGAATTAATTGAGATGAAGGATGCAAAACCACATATAACCAAACATGTGTCATATTTCATCCTCTAATCATGGGGGCAGGGAGGGAGGCGCAAAGTGGGCAGCTACACAAGCCTAAACTTTTTGTGGCTAATTTTTTGTTATTATGGATATATATTTATTAAAAATTAAAACACTTATAATAGATACTTTTTTTTCTAGCTCGTCCAGGGCATTTGAGGATATTTAAATCCTCAGAACCGGCCATGCCTTTAATCATTGGTCCTTAGGGAAAATTTGTTATTGAGGATTAAGAACTTTATAGAATAAGTATGCCAGCTATAAGATGATCCTATTTGTGAATACTTTTTGTTTATGAACATTCAAGTGGTAGTAGTGGTATGGTGATGGGAAGTAATGGTACATGCAATTTAGCAATTCTTAGAGTCATTCTAATATTTAATCACCCAATCAATAATTCTCCATCCCGATTCATCAAAAAACTGTTATATTACAAGTCAAATGACTACATTTTTTTGTACCACTTTCCTCCTCTATTTTTCCATCATTCTACAATCGGGCAAAAAGAGTTAATAAAAAGAACCATCACTTTGCTTACCAAAAATACTACGACCATATGTGGCACTCATCAAGTCTAGGACGAGAGGGAGCTGCAGGGTTACAAAAGAAGTAATTGGTAGGCATGTCAAGACAGCTATAGGAATAAGAAATCTTGAGTTCCTATTGCCAAACACGAGGTACAATGTTGCAGCAAAAGCTATTATCATGGCTGTGGTTGAGATGAACAATGTAGCCAAACCAATTATTAACTTTGTAGGCAACTTTAAGAGAAAGTCTTGTTCAGCGAAACATGCAGTGAGAATCGACAAAAACATTAACAATGAAGTAACAGCTGCGAACAATGATATGGCATCTGATATTGCAAATACTGTGAAGGCGGTGCTATTGGTAAAAACTGGTATCCCAGTGTCCTGATTGCTTCCTCCTGGCACTATAATTGCTGCTGCAAACACAATGGTAATGATTAATGCAGCTGTGATCGTGTAGGACTCTGCAGTGGACTTCATCCATTTTTCTCCTTCAATCACCAACTCCTTGTGTTCTCTAGTAAATACCGTTTGTGGTGTTTCATTGAAAGAGTTCTTTTGCATGATGCTTAGAGGACAAATGAATCTTTCCACTTCCTACAAGATTACAATATGTTAGTATGTTACACATGGTTGATGAATACTTATGGCACGTCTTTTAATATCAGCTATGTCAATTTTGAATCATCGAGGTTCATACCTTAAACCATTGTAGTTCTCGTTGTATCTGTAAAGCTGCACCCGATATAAGATTTAATTTGTTGGATGGTTCCAATCTTGCAGCTAGATGCAACAGGTTATTCCCCGAAGAGTCGAGTGTCCGATATATATTCTTATGTTCACTCATCTGATAAAGTAGGTTGTAAACTTTTTCCGAACGATTTATTGCAGCATACAGAATAAAGTTGTGCCCATCTTCGTTAGTACTCCAAATTGCATTTGGGAACAAATTCACAATTTCTTCTACAACCTCGTATGCATTTTGTCTCGTGGCTTCAAGAATCGGATTCGTATAATAGTGATGGTAAGAGCTGGAGTGATTTGTTTGCTTTATCAAGTCACATACTGTTGGTTTAAACTTCTTAAACAATGATAATTTGCTTGCTTTAATCTGCTATTATGAATCAAAACAAAGCAGGAAGAAAGCAAAACAAACAAAGAAGGACAATAGACAGCAAGGGAAAAAACGTGCTGGGAAAAAATATGGAGCAAGGAGAAAACTTTTTTAATGCTTAAGGCTCAAGTTCTTCATCAAAGAAAAAAGTAAATAATTACACCTATATATAGGAAACAAAAAAACGTGACCTCTACTTTTCCTAGACTTGTTGACCAAGCATTAAAAAAGTTTTCTCCTTGCTCCATATTTTTTCCCAGCACGTTTTTTTCCCTTGCTGTCTATTGTCCTTCTTTGTTTGTTTTGCTT
The DNA here is from genome assembly GCF_052849685.1 of Lactuca virosa. Classification (NCBI taxonomy): domain Eukaryota; kingdom Viridiplantae; phylum Streptophyta; class Magnoliopsida; order Asterales; family Asteraceae; genus Lactuca; species Lactuca virosa. Next base: position 76,515,451 of record NC_136432.1, on the reverse strand, counting down.
TCTTCCTGCTTTGTTTTAATTCATAATAGCAGATTAAAGCAAGCAAATTATCATTGTTTAAGAAGTTTAAACCAACATTTGGTATCAGAGCGAATCTGGTGCGATGTCGAACAAAGAAGGATCGGTTACTCTTCAATACCCAATGCTGTCTAAGACGAATTACGCAGCATGGTCGATAAAGATGAAGATTTATATGCAAGCTCAAGAGGTGTGGGAAGCCATAGAGCCGAAGAACCCACAAAATCCGGTGGGTGCAAAGAGAGACAAGATGGCGATGGCTGCCATCTACCAAGCAAGTCCGGAGGAGGTTCTATTGACGATTGCGGAGAAGCAAACGGCAAAGGAAGCTTGGGAAACACTCAAGACGATGTACTTGGGAGCAGATCGAGTCAAAACAGCCAAAGTTCAAACTCTCAAAGCTGAATTTGAGATGATGAACATGAGTGAATCAGAGACCGTGAACGATTTTTCTACAAAACTTGGAGGTATTGTGAGCAATATTCGTGCTCTTGGTGAAACCGTTCAAGAATCCTACATAGTAAAAAAGTTGTTACGAGCCGTGCCTTCCAAATTTGTTCAACTTGCATAAAAAATTGAACAATTTGGAGATCTAGACGAGATGACATTTGAAGAGGTGGTCGGAAGATTAAAAGCTCATGAGATTCGTATTGGGGTTCATAAAGAACCCGAGGAGAAGAAGCTATTGTTAACGCATGAAGAGTGGACGGAACGAGCAAAGAAGAAAAATAATGAAGATCGTTCAAAACAACGCAAAAACAATTATAACAATAATCGAGGTGGAAAAGGACGAGGACAAGGAAAAAGTGGTTACAACAACTCCAACAAAGGACGAGGTGGTGGTAATCAACAAAACAAAGGAAAGAATGAATCGTATCAACCTCGTGACAAATCAAAAGTTCAATGTTATAATTGTCAAGAGTTTGGTCATTACGCTGCTGAGTGTAAGAACCCACGTCGTGAGAGGAATCATGAAGCTAACCTACCTCAAGGACAGAATGATCATGAGCCGGCACTTCTGCTTGCAGCCCAAGTAAACGATGAAGTTTACTTGAATGAGGAAAAAGTTAATCCCAAGCTAAGATCAAGTGAACAAACTCCAACCCAATCAAAAGTGTGGTATCTCGACAATGGAGCAAGCAACCACATGACTGGCGAAAAAAGCAAATTCCGAACACTTGATCTGTCTACTAGAGGTTATGTGAAATTTGGTGATGGATCTAGAGTTCGAATAGAGGGGAAGGGTTCAATCATGTTCAAATGCAAGAATGGTGAAAGTAGATTGTTGAAAGAGGTATACTATATACCAAGGTTATGTAGCAACATTATTAGTTTGGGACAATTAGCTCAACATGGAGATCGGATTGTGATGCTTGGATTATATTTATGGATTCATGATCCACAAGGAAAACTATTATTGAAGGTTCAACAATCAAGCAATCGTTTGTACAAGGCCATACTTGAAGAAGAAGTCTCAAAGTGCTTACTTGCAGAACAAGGCGAGGCATCTTGGCTATGGCACAAGCGGTTTGGACATGTTAACTTCAATGCACTAAAACACATGGCTGATACAAGTATGGTGGAAGGCTTACCCAGAATTGAAATTCCTACAAGCTTGTGTGAAGCTTGCTTAATCTCCAAGCAAGCTCGAAAATCCTATCCAAAGCACACCAAATTTAGAGCTAAAGAACGACTAGAACTCGTGCATGGAGATCTTTGTGGTCCGATCACACCACCAACACCAGCTGGAAATAGATATTTTATGTTACTTGTCGATGACTATACACGAGTTATGTGGGTTTATATGTTGAAAAACAAGGATGACGCTTTAATTGCTTTTAAGAAATTTAGAGCACAAGTTGAAGTTGAAACGGGTTTAAAATTAAAAAAATTTCGAACCGACCGGGGTGGTGAATTTTTATCAACACAATTCACTACATATTGTGAAGAAACCGGGTTGAAACGCCACTATACAACACCATATTCCCCTCAACAAAACGGTGTTGTAGAAAGACGCAACCGAACAGTAGTAGAGATGGCGAGAAGCAATCTAAAAGGGATGAATGTTCCAAAAGTCCTATGGGGTGAAGCCGTAAGTCACTCAGTCTACATCCTAAATCGTATAACCACAAAAGCCTTAAAAGAGTCAACACCTTACGAGCTATGGACCGGTCGAAAGCCAAACATTGATCATATGAGAGTTTTTGGGTGTGTTGCTTATGCAAAAATAGTCGGCACACATCTAAAAAACTAGATGATAGAAGTAAGAAGCTAGTACACTTGGGAGTTGAAAAAGGTACAAAAGGTTATCGGCTACTTGATCCGGAAACCGGAGCAATTTGAGTGGGAAGAGATGTAATTTTCGAAGAAGATGCTAAGTGGGAGTGGGGACCTACAACAAAGTTCAAAGCCATGACAAATGGAACATTCACCTTTGATATCATGCTTGATATTGAAGCTGAACAGGAAGAAGATATCCATCCAGATTTTAATGAAGAATATACACCAGACGATAGCCCGGTTACACCTCAATCATCACTTGATAGTTCATCCGAAAGTGAAGCTCCACAAAGATATCGTAGTTTGGCCGATATTTACGAAGAAAGTGATGAACTTATGTTTTTACAAGACGAAGAAGAACCGGTAAATTTCTCAAGTGCAAGTGAAAGTGAAGAATGGATGGAAGCTATGAAAAGTGAGTTAAGTGCAATTGAGAAAAATAAAACATGGAGTTTAGTTGAGTTGCCAAAGGATAGAAGACCCATTGGCTTAAAGGGGGTGTACAAGATCAAACGAGACCCGAATGGAAAAATATTAAAATATAAAGCAAGGCTAGTCGCTAAAGGCTACGTACAAAAACAAGGCATAGATTTTGATGAAATGTTCGCACCAGTTGCTCGTTTGGAAACCATTCGAATCATACTTGCTCTTGCTGCTTCAAATCAATGGAATGTACATCACCTTGATGTAAAATCAGCTTTCTTAAATGGCAATCTAGAAGAAGAAGTTTATGTGACACAACCGGAGGGATTCGTGAAGAAAGATAAACCAAAAATGGTGTACAAATTAGCAAAAGCTTTGTATGGTTTGCGCCAAGCTCCACGAGCTTGGAATTTTCGCTTAAACCAATGCATGAAAGAGATGGGGTTTGAAAGGTGTCCACAAGAGTATGCAGTTTACACAAAGAAAAACAAGGGGAGCATACTAATAATTGGTGTCTATGTTGATGATCTAATTGTCACCGGAAGTCACAAGGATGAGATAATCAAGTTCAAACAACAAATGAGCAAGGAGTTTGAAATGAGTGACCTTGGGATGCTAACTTACTATTTAGGCATCGAGGTTAATCAACATAAAAATGGTCTCACATTGAGACAAACGAATTATGCTAACACCATCCTAAAGAAGGCCGGGATGTTTGATTGTAATCCTTGCAGGTACCCCATGGAGTCAAAGCTACAATTGACTAAGGATGAAGAAGGTGAACTCGTGGACCCTACCTCATATCGAAGCATCATAGGAGGGCTAAGATATCTTACTCACACACGACCCGACATAGCTTATTCTGTAGGCATTGTGAGTCGTTTCATGGAGAAACCAACCAAGCAACATCAAGTAGCTGTGAAGCACATACTAAGGTATGTAAAAGGAACTGTGGACTATGGTTTATCATATACGAAAGGTGGAAAGAATTGCGTGATTGGATACACTGATAGTGATCTAGCAAGAGATGTTGAAGATAGAAAAAGTACAAGTGGAATGGCGTTTTACTTAGACAACCGTCTTGTTACTTGGAGTTCACAAAAGCAAAAGTGTGTTGCATTGTCATCATGTGAAGCAGAATTTATGGCAGCTGATAATGCAACATGTCAAGGCATTTGGATAAGTAGGTTGCTTGGTGTGTTGACCGGAAGAAAACTTGGTCCATTTTGTGACAACCGTCAAAATTGAGTCAAGTCAAAGTCAAACAAAGTCAACAAGTCAAAACCAATCGATTCAATTAACCCTTGTATATTAGGGTTTACACTATGTAATTACTGTACAATGCAATATTTTAATGAGAGAAACATTATTTGGAAAGTTCGTGTGTTGAATTTCCTAAGTCTCAAATGCAGTAAACATTGAACCAAAACGATAAAAAAATTATTGCACACTCATCGGGAGTGTGTACGACACTAAAACACGGTTTAACGGGGTTTACGAACCTTGCGTTGTGAAGCCGGACACTCAAATTAATCACAAACGAAACCTCTCTAAATCGTTTTCACTCTATCTCTTTCTATTTGAAATCTCTCCCAAATCTCTCCCAAATCTCTCTCAAAAATTACTTTAACTTTTTGTAATCATTCGGGCCATCCCGACCCTTAACCGGGTCAAAAACCACTTGAAACGGGGTAAAAACGGGTAAAATAACCTTAAGGAACCAAAACCCTCCTATTAGAAGCGAAAACTCTCATGAGAAGCCTCTCAGGACCGAAGCCTCTGAGGACCGAAGCCTCTCAGGACCGAAGCCTCTCATGAGAAGCCTCTCAGGACTGAAGCCTCTCATTAGAAGCCTCTCAGGACAGAAGCCTCGCATGAGAAGCCTCTCAGACAGCCCATGCGAGAGGTCTCGCAGACGGCCCCTTTTTACCGGTTTTTCGACTACGACTTCGTTTTAACTCCGTTTTTCATTATTTTAACGTGGGATTTTCACCCAAAACTTTATTTTATAAACTAAGGACCCAAAATATATAAATCTCCAGGGTTTTTATAAAAATATATTAAAAGAATTGGTGGTTGAACTAATTATTGAGGGAATATTTGCTTTTCCTTATTTTATGACAAAAGCAAACCACCACCACCTCACTCTATGATCAGCCACTCTTTCCCACTACCCCTTGTCACCTTGGTGGACCTTTACACCCAATCTCCAGCTCTTCCCACGTTCTAAGAGCTGGAGAATTGGTCATCTCTCCTCATTCTCATTAACTTCTTTCATTCTACACTTAGCAACCAAAGAACACTCTCCAAAATTCTCTCATCTTTTCTCTCAACTTCAAGAACTTCAAGGCTTTCTCCAGGGATTTCTTTCTTCAATTAGTAAGTATCTTCATCATTCATATAATTATTACACTCCATTTTACTCAAATCATTGATATCTTACACAAATTCCATCTTATTCGGTGTTAGATTCTCGAATCATCAAGACATCTTCTTAGTGTTCTTGGGTTGAACACTTCCTCTCTCTCACTTTCATCTACTGAAACCACATAAGGTGAGTTCATACCCCTACATTTACATGTTTTTCGTAAGTTTTAAGGGGGGAATACAAGTAAAATCATCAAGAACACAATTAAACGTTTTCTATCAGATTACATCAAAAAAGATGAACTTCGATCACGGACTGTTTTGGTCAACTTAAATATTTTAGTTTTCAAAACTGTTCCAGGTGCAAGTAGTTCAAACTCTTAGCTTTAAAATGGCTACTTGCACATCTCCATATGATTTTTCTACAATTTATGGTGATTTTTACAAAACTGCCTATCATTTCAGAGGCAAACCCGGACCAGTCTGTGATTATGAACATTTTCACCTCTGTTAGAGATCACTAAAAATCATGATAAAATTTACTAACAAACTAGACTCATATTCCAAACTCTCAGAATTTGCGGATTTGGATTTAGAGCTTTGATGATTTTTCTATAAATTTTCTAAGAACAGTAACAGAAACTGTATACAACAAAAAGTTGCTGTCAATTTCATTTCACCTTGTAACATGTTGAGCAAGGTGTATATCTTTATGTGATTATATGTTATTGCAATATATGACATTTTATCTTAATATTTAGACACACATCAGTTTACAAATGGATTTGGACATATAAAATATAAAGAATAACAAGTGATTATAATCAAAATACAACCGATACATTCAAACATTTAATAAACTATTTTGAATATAGTTTGCATACATTACTACGTACTACCCTTGGTTGATAAACTATAATAGGTATAGTTTATGATACATTACATAACACATACATTTAAAAAGGGTACATTTATACAAAGGATATTTTCATTAAGCAAGGTACGGCCATACGGTACCAAGTTTTCATAACACGTAATTCCGTTAATGACTTTATGAAACATTACATAACACATACATTTAAAAAGGGTACATTTATACAAAGGATATTTTCATTAAGCAAGGTACGGCCATACGGTACCAAGTTTTCATTACACTACACGTAAATTCGTTAATGAATTCTGTGAGACATTCGATTCAATTTACAAATAAGTCCTGTATTATAACCAGAGTCTCCTCGAGGGAGAGCGTGATACTTGTGTATAGATCTATATTGGGTCTGACAAACCCACACCTTAGCTGCATGCAACAGCTAGACCGACAGGTCTGGGGTGACAAATGTCATAACATTTCCGACGCCTGAAGAACGTCGTTTCAGGCCAACTAGGTCATAGCATGGTTATAATAACTCACATGTGGTATTAACAAGCATAGAATTTATGGGGATTTCACTAAAATCAAACGAGTTTATGTCGATTTAAACTTGCATTGTTTTACTATAAGGAACGAACACTACTTGTACATTTCGGTCTTTGGGTTTTAAGACTACATTTACACATTAAGGAAAATATTGGATTTTCTAGAACGAACACTACTTTTATAAGAAAAGGCTTTCATAAACTCACATTAAATATAAACAAACATAGAATTTACGGGGATTTCACTAAAATCAAACGAGTTTATGTCGATTTAAACTTGCATTGTTTTACTATAAGGAACGAACACTACTTGTACATTTCGGTCTTTGGGTTTTAAGACTACATTTACACATTAAGGAAAATATTGGATTTTCTGGAACGAACACTACTTTTACAAGAAAATGCTTTAATAAACTCACATAAACTATTAATGAATATTGGAATTTACGGGAACTTCATTAAAATTAAACGAGTTTATGTCGATTTAAACTTACATTATTTATTATAAGTAAGAAAAGTTACTTATACATTTCGGTCTTTGGATTTAAGACTACATATACATTTTAAGGAAAATATTGGATTTTTCTAAAACAAATACTACTTTTACAAACGAAAGGCTTTTAATAATACCAAACAAAAGCTTATGAACTCACATAAGGTGAGTTCATACCCCTACATTTACATGTTTTTCGTAAGTTTTAAGGGGGGAATACAAGTAAAATCATCAAGAACACAATTAAACGTTTTCTATCAGATTACATCAAAAAAGATGAACTTCGATCACGGACTGTTTTGGTCAACTTAAATATTTTAGTTTTCAAAACTGTTCCAGGTGCAAGTAGTTCAAACTCTTAGCTTTAAAATGGCTACTTGCACATCTCCATATGATTTTTCTACAATTTATGGTGATTTTTACAAAACTGCCTATCATTTCAGAGGCAAACCCGGACCAGTCTGTGATTATGAACATTTTCACCTCTGTTAGAGATCACTAAAAATCATGATAAAATTTACTAACAAACTAGACTCATATTCCAAACTCTCAGAATTTGCGGATTTGGATTTAGAGCTTTGATGATTTTTCTATAAATTTTCTAAGAACAGTAACAGAAACTGTATACAACAAAAAGTTGCTGTCAATTTCATTTCACCTTGTAACATGTTGAGCAAGGTGTATATCTTTATGTGATTATATGTTATTGCAATATATGACATTTTATCTTAATATTTAGACACACATCAGTTTACAAATGGATTTGGACATATAAAATATAAAGAATAACAAGTGATTATAATCAAAATACAACCGATACATTCAAACATTTAATAAACTATTTTGAATATAGTTTGCATACATTACTACGTACTACCCTTGGTTGATAAACTATAATAGGTATAGTTTATGATACATTACATAATACATACATTTAAAAAGGGTACATTTATACAAAGGATATTTTCATTAAGCAAGGTACGGCCATACGGTACCAAGTTTTCATAACACGTAATTCCGTTAATGACTTTATGAAACATTACATAACACATACATTTAAAAAGGGTACATTTATACAAAGGATATTTTCATTAAGCAAGGTACGGCCATACGGTACCAAGTTTTCATTACACTACACGTAAATTCGTTAATGACTTATGTGAGACATTCGATTCAATTTACAAATAAGTCATGTATTATAACCAGAGTCTCCTCGAGGGAGAGCGTGATACTTGTGTATAGATCTATATTGGGTCTGACAAACCCACACCTTAGCTGCATGCAACAGCTAGACCGACAGGTCTGGGGTGACAAATGTCATAACATTTCCGACGCCTGAAGAACGTCGTTTCAGGCCAACTAGGTCATAGCATGGTTATAATAACTCACATGTGGTATTAACAAACATAGAATTTACGGGGATTTCACTAAAATCAAACGAGTTTATGTCGATTTAAACTTGCATTGTTTTACTATAAGGAACGAACACTACTTGTACATTTCGGTCTTTGGGTTTTAAGACTACATTTACACATTATGGAAAATATTGGATTTTCTGGAACGAACACTACTTTTACAAGAAAAGGCTTTCATAAACTCACATTAAATATAAACAAACATAGAATTTACGGGGATTTCACTAAAATCAAACGAGTTTATGTCGATTTAAACTTGCATTGTTTTACTATAAGGAACGAACACTACTTGTACATTTCGGTCTTTGGGTTTTAAGACTACATTTACACATTAAGGAAAATATCCTTTGTATAAATGTACCCTTTTTAAATGTATGTGTTATGTAATGTTTCATAAAGTCATTAACGGAATTACGTGTTATGAAAACTTGGTACCGTATGGCCGTACCTTGCTTAATGAAAATATCCTTTGTATAAATGTACCCTTTTTAAATGTATGTATTGGATTTTCTGGAACGAACACTACTTTTACAAGAAAAGGCTTTAATAAACTCACATAAAGTATTAATGAATATTAGAATTTACGGGAACTTCATTAAAATTAAACGAGTTTATGTCGATTTAAACTTACATTATTTATTATAAGTAAGAAAAGTTACTTATACATTTCGGTCTTTGGATTTAAGACTACATATACATTTTAAGGAAAATATTGGATTTTTCTAAAACAACTACTAATTTTACAAACGAAAGGCTTTTAATAATACCAAACAAAAGCTTATGAACTCACCAACCTTTGTGTTGACACTTTTTCAAACAACTTGTATTCTCAGGAAATCATTAAACAGGTAACCAAGTGCTTTTGAGGATGGGACTCTAAGGCGTCTACTATTTCATATTTTGTCAACATATTGTAATTGATTCGTAAACATGTAATTCATACAATGATGTAACTTTTTCAATTATATATATGTTGGTTGTGTTTGCTTGAATTACTATTACAATTGTTGTTATGATACTATACATGAAGTCCTCCACCCCCGGACATTTCCGCCATCCTTGGTTTGGGGGTGTGACACATTTGAATTGAATGTGGATAACAAGTCTGTTAGGAATCGAGACAGGGTACACGCAACGGAAACACTATCACACACTCACAAACGAAACGAGAAAATAAAGCAATAAAGAACACAAGGATTTTACGTGGTTCGGATTCGGTGCAAATCCTACGTCCACGGGCTGCAACTAGAGAATTTTATTAAAACTCACAAGATTACAATTGGCTTGACACTCTACATTTGATGTTCTCTCAAGTTTTTGCACACAAAATATGCAAAACATACATGCATATATATAGGTATATTTGTGAGCCGCAATATGCACAAGATTGCCGCAAAGATTGAAAAATGCGTAGATTTTTCTTTAGCCGTCCATTGATTATTCCACCGAAAGTTCGCGTCCAATTCAAATGTTCAATTGTTGCGTTCACATTAGAGATAGTGACAATAAATATTAAACAATTGATTCCACCGTCCATTCAACAATTCAATTGTTTTAATTTCCAAGTTTCATTTATGGCCCTTGAACTCTTAGGAACTTGTCAATTTGTTCATGACTCCATAAATCTTAACAAAGTCAGCTTTGGATTTGATGAAAAATCCAGTCTTTCATGGAAGAAGTAAACATATTGATACAAGATATCACTTCATTCGTGATCATATAGAAAGAGGCAATGTTATAGTAAAGCATGTGAATACTAATGAGTAGAAAGCTGACATCTTGACCAAGCCTATGAACAAAGTGAAGTTTGAAAGCATGAGAAAGTTGCTTGGAGTTGAAGAGATAAGAGTTTCTGAATTACAGGGGAGAATGTAAATGTAATTCAGAATATTGAAAGTTTGTATATAAGTCTAATTAGGAATTAGGAAGTTTTGCTTGGTCAACAAGTCTAGGAAAAGTAGAGGTCACGTTTTTTTGTTTCCTATATATAGGTGTAATTATTTACTTTTTTCTTTGATGAAGAACTTGAGCCTTAAGCATTAAAAAAGTTTTCTCCTTGCTCCATATTTTTTCCCAGCACGTTTTTTTCCCTTGCTGTCTATTGTCCTTCTTTGTTTGTTTTGCTTTCTTCCTGCTTTGTTTTGATTCATAATAGCAGATTAAAGCAAGCAAATTATCATTGTTTAAGAAGTTTAAACCAACACATACTTCCCTCAACAGGTACATAGCATGTAAATGAATTCGAAGTCTCTCTTTAATGAATGGAAACACTGCAACATAGATCCAAATGAGTATCTCAAATAAAGAAATAGCCCTTTTTTCTCTCTTTTTGTTTTTAGTAATTCAATGAGATACTTGTTGATCATCTTACCTAACTTCATAAGCATTTTCAGGAATAGCATAATGACGTAGTCAGCCACTGCATTATGTGATACAATGTTTGTTAGAATGATGGGGTTAATTTATAATAGAATGTGCCACCAGCAACTTTAAAGTTTAAGAAAAGAAAAACACATGACCTACCACAAACGAATGGGAGGATTATCCACATCAAAACCCATGGAGGAAAACTTTCTGCTCTCTCAAGTAATTTATCAGTCCCTTCAATATAAAAAGTGGTTTGCAGGAAGTTTGTTAGAGAAGAATTATAAATAATTTGACAACGTAAAGGAACATACAGATCAGTTAAGATAGAAAAACAACAAACCTGCATATCTTTCAAATACTTTGACTTTGCGTGCGAAATTTTGAGCTATAGACATCAGCACAGCATCACTATGCAATGATTTGTAATGCTCCAACATATCTCTTGCAAGGTCTACATATATTCAAAAGTCAGCCGTATCAATTAACTTGGAAGGTTTTTTACTGATGGAATTTGAGTCCAGTTGACACTTACGGAAATCTTTGGAGGAAATAGCAGTAACTAGAAGGCCATCACCAGTTGTGCCAGAAAACAGAGCATCCTTCTGAGCATCATCATTAGTATTATTGATGTGTTGGAGCAGATGTCGGGCTGTTTCTTTGTGCATATTAGAAAGAGCCAAGGCTAGTGGTGTCAGATCCTTGTTGTCTTTAGCGAACAACAACTCTGGGTTTCTTGCCACCAATATGCCAACAGCTTCTGTGTTGCCAGTAATAGCAGCAACATGAAGCAGCGTGCTTCCATCTGAATTTCTTAGATCCATGAGTTGTGTGTTCTCCAGTATCTTTTCCAACAATTTCTCTAGGAATTCCAGCTTCTTGGAACTACCGAATGCTACATGAAGCGCAGTGTTGCCATTATTCGTGATTTTGTCTATCACAGTAACCCTTCCCTCCCTCAATATTTCTTCGATCCACTGCAAAACTCCTTGTTGAGTAGAATGGCAGAATCTCCGGAGATCCAATGCTCTGTCTTTATCTTCTAGTGTATCTACATTTGCATAATTTTGTTATCAAGAGAAAAACTACGAGATACAAAATATGTGCACTTTTAAACATTTTAGAGGATGATGGAAAAAAAACCTTGTTAATTTGTATGTACACTTTTATACATTTTGTGTACTTTGTATTTTGTGTAAACAAGTGGTTGGTCGACTCAACTTTATAGCGACTATACAGTAAAAGAAATAGACATATTTTACTGTATAAGTAGTGGTATGCTTTACTTTATCTAAATCACCAACCCAAATAAACAAGAGATGGATTGTACCTTCAACAACATGCAGTTTTGGAACAACAACAGGAGCGAAAATAGTCTGCAGTTCATCCCAAACATCTTTTGCACTGAAATCATCTTGATGGAGTTTTCCTCTGATCAGACGATTCACAACCTGCCCGAGTGTTTCTTTAGAGAGGGAACCAAGAACCCAACCTTTCACTAGGGCATCTGATCTTCTCCACAGCTTCTGATGAGTCTGATGGTCATTTCTCTTTCCCGGAAACATTACTACTACTACTGGCTTCATCAGGGCTTACGAGTGTTCCATCTATGAAACCTGACACACTATGACTCTCTAACATGCATAGCATCTGTGTTTTCCAAATACCATACTCATCCCTATCACTCAGCTTAAAGGTAACAAAATTGGGAGCACAAACATGTGATGGGTATGGGTATGGGTTTTCTTCTCTAACTTCCAATGTGACATGTGGATTAGAGCTAGACTTTGAGTTTGCCATCTTTGTTTTTTTTTAAGTCCTCTTGCTTCCATCTCTTAGTTATTTAAATAGAAACATGGAGTGGATTTGTGGTGCCCACAAAAGCCACTTGAGGATTGAATCCTCCCCACGTAATTCCCTCTGATAGTAAAATTTCAAGCAAAGAATATTATAATTGGAAAAGTTATTTACTAAACAGTTTTATTTTATAACTTATTTATCAAAATTTAATACATACAAAAGAAATTAAAAAACAAGTGAAATCTATCTTTGCATATGCTTCCCTTCAATCACTAGTCTATTTTCTTAGTCCTTCTTACATTCATAGGCAAAGAGAATCATAACAAGAACTCTTTATATTGTAAGGAACATATTTTATTTTTTGGTTGACTTGAGTTCTTACAGATATATAAACTGCAAATAAGACCAGTCCCAAACTATTCTTAATTTCACATATTTTTTGAACCGACAACCTTAAGGGAAAATAACACGTGATATCATTGGGGTAAAGCGCTTTGGTCATTGTTGATTATTTAAATGGAAAAAATTAGACAAGATCAACCCAACATAACTAGTTCATTTTATATATGATAAAATTTAGATACATCCTTTCATCTACTTAAAAGAAATTACTATTCAAAAATAATATTGGCCACTTATTAGTTATATATTTCAAATATCATTTATTGGCATCTTTGTAAGTAACTGCATGTGCATTTTTTTATGGCATTTCCCTTTCACCATGTTACACACAAGGCTGGACAATCATCACAACACATACTCATACACCAAACTATATATAAGAACTTTTTCAGTATTAATCTATGGCTATACATTGATAGGAATCAGTCCTCTTTTAAAGAAAAAAAATTGATAAACCAAACTATACATAAGAACAGTTTCAGCAACAAACTTCTGGGATGAAACGGTAGTGCCAACATAACTTTTGGGTTAGTGATTTTAAGTTTTAAAATAGGAGAGAAGCATTAATTTCTTGTAATTAGACTTATCACCCTCCCTTCATGGACACTAATTCTTATGTGTTTTATATTTAAAAATAATCTTTAATTGTACATGGAGTACCATTAAAGTTTGGTTTATACCAACTTCATATCTTTTTTTTTCATTATCTGGTGTTCCAATAGAGTCATCATTGCAAACTACTAGCCTGGTGTAGATACAGCATCAGTACTTGCCTGCTGGTATAAATACTAACTCTTAACCTTTTTTTGTTTCCGTGAATATTCCTATCCTACCATCTTCTTACACATCTTAAAAAGAAAGATGTAGCTGATTTGTGGTGCCCACAAAATCCACTTAAAGATTGCATCCTGCCCAAGTTAACCCCACATTGTTCTAAAAGAAGTAATCCCCACACATAATAAAAGTTTCAATCAAAGAATATTTAATTACAAAAGTTACATACCAAATGATTTTACTATGAAATGCAGAAATGTGTTTATTAGATTACATATAAGTACCCGGAGCCTCATTTCATTATTACCAAATAAAATAAAAGAACAAGTGAACCCATCTTTGTATATGTGTTATCTGTATGTAGGTCAAGCTCTCACCACTTAGAAATTTCGAATAAAACCCAATATTGGTGTGTTGACACAGGTCAAAAAGAATTAAATCTTCATTTGGTTGACTGAAATTTTAATTTATTGTGGAGTTGTGAATGCATATTTAATCATATATGCAGTAGGAATATGCTTCAAGAAGATTAAGACCTGCATCGATGAAAAATATTTAACTCTGTTATATTCGTAAAAACCCCTGAATTATTTTCTGTCCTGGAAAAAGACACATAATTTTTCCTATTTTATCTATCCAAATTTACGGTAACAAGCCCCAACAACTGCTTTTTGAATTTTAGACAAACTTTAAACAATAATTAAGAAATAGCAATGTATTCTTAAAACAATAAGCAAAAAATAGCTACACAGTTTTAAACATCCAAGTAGCCGGTTTTTCTTGCTTAATGTTTTAAAGTTGGTTTAAAATTTCTGTTCAAAATGTACCTGCTGGGAAATAAGAACTTTATTTCCATCACACTCGGGACTCCTATGCATTTTAAAAAGAAAAGATTAATCAGGAACTTTTAGTTAGGACTTAGGTAACAAGATCATGTAATGCAATCACTCATTCCATCATGGAATGGAATGGAATAAAGATGTTGCCAACCAAACTGTAAGATTACTTAGGTTTGGAACTTGCTTCACTTATAAACAAAAAGGAAACAAGTATACAGCTAAAAGAAGAAAGAACAGAACAATAGAAAATTGCTTGAGTACTAAGCTTTTTCTAATTAAACGAGAATACAAAACTTTTTTTTTTTAAAATCTGAAACTTGTACCCTACTTATACTAGACATAACTGAATCCTAAACAAACACAAAAACTAAAACAACGTCTATATCAAGTTTCCTAAAATACCTTATTTAAACTAGATATAAAAAATCTTATAATAAGGAAAGTTTCCTATTAACCGATTAATCCAACAATCACCCCCTTAATCGGTTTGATCATGCCACTCGTTCAAAACACTCCCGGTTCCTCTTCGATTAGAACCGCTTCTTCATTTTCCCATTTATGACACTCATTTTTATAGTGACCAAGCTCACCACATGTAACATCTAACGTGACTTTTATCCCAGACACGTAAATTACCATCTCGACTTCCCGGACCCCCGACCTCTTCCCCGGTCACGTCCACAGTCATCCCGATATGAACGTCCATTGCCACAATGCTTACAAACATGTGATTTCTCCTCACTAGCCAACAATAATCCACCTTGAGTGTCCTCCACTTTCTCGGTTCCTCTTATAGGCTTCTCGTATGCCTTCAATCTACCAACCGCTTCATCGAATAACATTGAATCCAACTCGAAACATTGCTCTATTGAAGCCACGATTTGAAGAAACGACTTAGGTGTCGAATCAAGTAACCTTTTCACCAAATCAACTTCTTCAAGCTCGTAACCAAGACTCCGTGCTTTTGAAGCTAAACCGGATAATTTTGTCACAAAATCATCGACCGTTTCACCCTCCTTCATGCACAAACTTTCAAGCTCTCTTTTTAACGTTGCAAATCGAGCCGTTTTCACCCGATCCAAACCCAAATACGGTGTTTTTAGCCCACCCCATACTTGCTTTCGGTCGGTGTAACTCACCATTTGCAACACCATGTCTTCGGGTATCGCTTGAAACAAAAAAGCAAGAGCTTGTTTTGACTTCTTTTGATCCGATGTTTCACCTAATGCATTCGGTTCGACCATCTCCCATATGCCGTGTGCATCCATAATTGATTTGAATTTGACCGCCCACAACGGATAATTCGTTGGAGTCAAAACCAGAACTTGATATGTCATCGAACCTCCTTCTTTAACCAACAACATCCTTTTCTCCTTAACCCCGGCCTCTTTAATCAAGATTTTTCTGAGAGCACTCTTCCACCAGACAACAAGACAATGTCACGACCATCTTTACCGTCTTTCGTCACCCGCAAAATGAACCGTATCAAAGCCACCCGCTTTGACGTCTTCCCGTCGCTTTATTCCGCGCCTCCGGTTAGTCTCTCACAAGCCCGATTAAGAGAAACTGGGGTTGTTTGTTATCAACCTCGAATCACACCCCCTACAACGAAACCACTCTGATACCATGTGTAAGATTACTTAGGTTTGGAACTTGCTTTACTTATAAACAAAAAGCAAACAAGTATGCAGCTAAAAGAAGAAAGAACAGAACAATAGAAAATTGTTTGAGTACTAAGCTTTTTCTAATTAAACGAGAATACAAAACTTTTTTTTAAACATCTCAAACTTGTACCCTGTTTATGCTAGACATAATTGAACCCTAAACAAACACAAAACCTAAAACAACGTTCATATCAAGTTTCCGAAAATACCTTATTTAAACTAAATATAAAGAAATCTTATAATAAGGAAAGTTTCCTATTAACCGATTAATCCAACAGAAACAGTAACCTTGGAGTTGATTGCTTGATTTAAAAACAGGATTACAGGAACTTTCAGTTGATTACAAACAGAAACAAAATTACAAACAACATAAATTATGAAAACTCCCAACCAGAAAAGTTCTTGATGACCAAAACAGAAACGGGAACACCACTTAGTTATCGAAAGTTCAAAACAGAAACATAAAATAAAAAACAGATTACAAATTGAAAAAGAGTAGGACAGATGAATAGAAATTGGATGATGATTGATGAAATTCGCCATGCATATGTGTGGTGTATATATGTACATGTTAATGCTCTGTCTCAGATAGAATAGAAATCGAGGTCGACACATTGCGTTTTTCCAAGGGTCGATATATTCCCTCCAATTACAAGTTCGGCTTTCAAACCGTGTATCAAATAGCTATCCGAACACAAAATTAGCGATCCCAAATACTGATTGATTATCAATTGGCCCTAACTGGACATCTATTTGGCGCGTTTGGAAAGTGATCCGATTCTCTTACCGATAGCAATTTGGCGCGCTTTGTAGTTCGTTTCAGTACGTATCGATCAGAACGGAAATCGTGAGCGATTTAGGTTGAATCGGTCATTATCTTGGAACGTCTTCAATTAGAGAGTCGATCTTTTGATTTCCAATCACTCATACGATTCAAAACCATTTCAATCTGTTCTAAATTCTAGGGTACAACATATGTTTATGAGCACATGCACACAGCACACCATTTGGAAGAAATAGCAAAGTACTTTTAAACCTTAAGCAAGAAATAGCAATGTTGTTTTATACCAATTTTGGATATATTTTAAAATAATTTTTATGATCATCTTCTCGACACCTTTTGGAAGAAAGAGCAACATACTTTTAAACATTATTATTTAATCCATTAATTTTATGCATTTTCTTTGGACAAAAATAGCAACATAGTTTTTTAAAAATACATCATTGGTCCTCAGGGATGTATTGTTATTGAGGATGAAGAACATTTTAACCAATAAGTATGTCACTCAGCTATAAAATGATCCTATTTTGTGCATACTTTTTGTTTATGAACATTCTTGTGGTAGTAGTGGTATGGTGATGGAAAGTGGAAATGGTACATGCAATTCCCAATTCTGAGAATAATTCTGATACGTAGTCACCCAATCAATATTTCTCCAGCCTAATACATCAAATAACTTAAATACTACAAATTCAAATGACTACATTTTTTACCACTTTTCACATCTATCTGGTCTGCCATTTTATAATCAAAGAAAAATAATTAATAAAAAGGATAGTCACTTTTCTTACCAAAAATACTACGGCCATATGTAGCACTAATCAAATCTATGACAAGAGGGAACTGTAGGGTAACAAAAGAGGTGATTGGTAGGCATGTCAAGACAGCTATTGGAATAAGAATCCTCGAGTTGCTTTGGCCAAATACAAGGTACAATGTTGCAGCAAAAGCTACTATCATGGCTGTGGTTGAGATGAACAAGGTCGCCAAACCAATTATCAACTTTGTAGGCAACTTAAAGAGAAAGTCTTGTTCAGCAAAACGTGCAGTGAGAATCGACAAAAAACATTAACAATGATGTAACAACTGCAAATAATGATATGGCATCTGATATTGCAAATACTGTGAAAGCGGTGTGATTGGTAAAAATTGGTATCCCCTTATTCTGATCGTTTCCTCCTGGCACTGTAATAGCTGCCGCAAACACAACGGTGATGATTAATGCAGCTGTAATCGTGTAGGACTCCGCAGTGGACTTCATCCATTTTTCTCCCTCAATCACCAACTCCTTGTGTTATCTACTAAATACCATTTGTGGTGTTTCATTGAAAGAGTTCTTTTGTATTACGCTTAGAGGACAGATGAATTTTTCCACTTCCTACAAGATTACAATATGTTTATATGTTAATTGTTACACATGCTTGATAAAACTTATGGCACGTCTTTTAATATGAGGTATGTCAATTTTGAATCATCGAGATTCATACCTTAAACCATTGCAGTTCACGTTGTATTTGTAAAGCTGCCGCCAATATAAGATTCAGTTTGTTGTTAGGTGCCAATCTTGCAGCTAGATGCAACAGGTTATTCCCATAAGAATCTCTAACTGTTCCATATATATATTCCTATGTTCACTCATCTGATAAAGGAGGTTGTAAACTTTTTCTGAGCGATTTATCACAGCATACTGAATAATGTTGTGACCGTCTTCGTTGGCACTCAAAATTGCATTTGGGAAGAGAAACACTATATATTCTACAAACGAATTTGCATTTTGTCTAGTGGCTTCAAGAATCGGATTTTTGTAATAGTGATGGTAAGAGCTGGGGTGATTCTTTTCCTTTATCAAATCAGATGCCCTATACAACAGTCTCATAGCATCTTCATGAGTTTCAACTCTCTCTTTAATTGATAACCACACTGCAATATATATAGATCCAAATGAGTATCTCAAAATAAAGAAATAGATCTTTTTTTTTCTCTCTTTTGTTTTATTGTAATACAGTGACGGTACTTGTTGATCATCTTACCTAACATCCCAGGGATAAACAGCAAAAGCATAAGGATGAGGTAAGTCACTGCATCAAGCGATGGGATGTTTGTTAGGATTAATAATAGAATGTGCAACCAACAAGTTAAAAGTTTAAGAAAAGATAAACTCATGACTTACCAAGAATGATTACGCTGATTATCAAACTATCAACCCATGGGGAAGATCTGTCAATTCTGTAAATGCAGGCTGCTCTTTCAAGTAATTGATCAGTCCATACAATATAAAAAGTGGTGTGCAGGAAGTTTGTTAGAGACGCGTTATAAAAAATGACAATGTAAAGGAACACGCAGATTAATTAAGATAAAAAAAAAGCAACAAACCTTTATATCTTTCAAACATATTGACTTGGCTTGGGAAATTTTGAGCTATAGCCATAAGCACAGCATCAGAATGCAATGTTGTGTAATGCTTCAATAGTTTTCTGGCAAAGCCTACACACACACATAGTCCAAAGTCAGATCTATCAATTAAGCGGATGGGTAGGTTTTTTACTAACCAGTAACACTTACGGAAATCTTTAGAGGAAATAACACTAACTAGAAGCTCATCACCAGTTTTGCCAGAAAACAGGGCATCCTTCTGTATGTCATCAGTATTATTGATATGTTGCAACAGATGTCGGGCTGTGTCGGTGTGCATATTAGAAAGAGCCAAGGCTAGTGGTGTCTGACCCTCGTTGTCCTCGGCCAACAACAACTCTGGGTTTCTTGCCACCAAGATGTCAGCAGCTTGGGTGTTGCCAATAATGGCTGCGACATGAAGCAGTGTGCTTCCATCTGAATTTCTCAGTTCCATTAATTGTGTGTTCTCGGGTATCCTTTCCAACAATTTCTCTAACAATTCCGGGTTCTTGGAAATACCGACTGCTACATGGAGCACGGTGTTGCCATTATTCGTGATTTTGTCTGTCACGGTAACCCTTCCATGACTCAAAATCCCTTCAACCACATCCCAATATTCTTCTTGAGCATATTTGTACAATCGTTGGAGATTCAATGCTCTGTCTTCTTCATCTTCACCTTGTAGTGTATCTATATATGCATACTTTTGTTATGAAGGTAAAAAAAGAAAAAGATAGATACAAAGTATGTGCTCTGATGGTGTAATCTAATCTCTAATCCAAATATTGGGGATTCTAAAGAAGGAAATTAAGTAAAAACAAAGAAAAAACCTTGTTCATGTACATGTTTATATGTTTTGTCATACTCTGTATCTCTTTTACCTTGTTTGTTTAAATAAATACTTGGTCGACTCAACTTTTTAGTGACTATATATACAGTAAAAGCTATACATATTTAATTTACTAGTAGTATGCTTGGGTATATCTAAAAGATAAACAAAAATAAACGATTGATTAGATTAGCAAACAAGAGATAGATTGTACGTACCTTCAACAACAGGAGGCAGTTGTGGAACAACAGCAGGAGGAGCATACATAGTCTGCAGTTCATCCCATACATCTTTTGCACTGAAATCTTCTGCTGCATTTCTATCTAAATGAAGTTTTTCTGTAAGACGATCCACAACATCCATGAGTGTTTGTTCCGAGAGGGAACCAAGAATCCAACCTTTCACAAGAGCATCTGATCTTGTCCACAGCCAAAGACTGTTATGGTCACACACTTTCTCCCTCCTGTAAACACTACTACTTGTTTGAGGGCTTACAAGTGTTCCATCAACGAATCCAAACATACCATGACTCTTTAAGAGACATAGCATCTGTGTTTTCCAAACACCGTATTTGTCCCTACCACTCAGCTTCACACTAATAAAGCCTGCTGCAGCAGGATTTGATGGATATGGGTATGTGTATTCTTCTCCAACATCCAATGTGACATGTTGATTAGAGCTTGAGCTTGAGCTTGCCATCTTTGTATGTTTTTTAATTTTTTCCTATCTTCAATCCTCCTGCTTCCATCTCTTAGATATTTAAATAGGAGACATGGAGTGGATTTGTGGTGCCCACAAATGCCACTTTAGGATTGTATCCTCCACAAGTATTCCCTTAAATATTAAAGATTCAAGCAAAGAATATTATAATTGCAAAAGTTATTTACAAGTGTTCCATCAACGAATCCAAACATACCATGACTCTTTAAGAGACATAGCATCTGTGTTTTCCAAACACCGTATTTGTCCCTACCACTCAGCTTCACACTAATAAAGCCTGCTGCAGCAGGATTTGATGGATATGGGTATGTGTATTCTTCTCCAACATCCAATGTGACATGTTGATTAGAGCTTGAGCTTGAGCTTGCCATCTTTGTATGTTTTTTAATTTTTTCCTATCTTCAATCCTCCTGCTTCCATCTCTTAGATATTTAAATAGGAGACATGGAGTGGATTTGTGGTGCCCACAAATGCCACTTTAGGATTGTATCCTCCACAAGTATTCCCTTAAATATTAAAGATTCAAGCAAAGAATATTATAATTGCAAAAGTTATTTACTAAACGATTTTACTATTAAATTTATTCATCAAAATGTAATGCAAGTATACCGTGAAGGTTATCTATTTATTACAAAATAAAAATAAAGAACAAGTGAAGTCCATCCCTTCCATTTTTGTCACCCGTCTGTGTTCTTAGTCCTTCATACAGTCATAGGCAAAGGGAATTATAACAAGAACTCTTTAATCTTTATAGAGTAAGGAACATATTTTATTGTTTAATTGGTTGACTCGAGTGAGTTCTTACTGATATATAAGGTACAGATAAGATCAGTCTTTGAAACAACAACTCTAATATAATCCTAAACTGCTCCTAATTGTAGCTATGTTCCAGACGAGATTTGAACACTCAACCTCAAAGGAAGACAACACCTGATACCACTGGGCTAGAAGCCCTGTGGTTTTTGTTGATTGTTTAAATGGACAAAATTAGACACTAGATCCACCCAAAAGAACTAGTTCATTTTAGATATAATAAAATTTAGATACATGTTTTTATCTACTTAGAAGAAATTACTATACAAATGTAATACACTAATACTGGGCGGTTATTAGTTATATATTTAAAATATCATTTGTTGGCATCTTTGTAAGTGACTACATTTTTATGGCATTTGGCCTTCCTTTCATCATGTTCGTATGTTACACAAGGCTGGACAATCTTCATAATACATACTCATACACCAAATTATGTGTATGAACTGTTTCAGTATTAATCTGTTGCTATAGATTGATAGGAATCAGTCCTCTCTTACAGAGAAAAACTATTTGATAACCAAACTATATAAGAACAGTTTCAGCAACAAACTTTTGGAATGAAACTGTAGTGCCAATATAAGTTTTGGGTTAGTAATTTTAAGTTTTATATAGGAGAGAAGCATGATTTTTTGTATTTAGACTTATCACTCTCCCTCCATGGACAGTAGTTCTTATGTGTTTTATATTTAAAAAATAAACTTTAATTGTACATGGAGTACAATTAAAGTTTAATTTATACCAACTTCATATCGTTTTTCTCATTATCTTGTGTTCATTGCAAGCTACTAGCCTGGTGTATATACAGCATCAATACTTGCTTGCTGGAGTAAATACTAACTCTTAACTTTTTTTGTTTCTCTCAATATTCCTACCATTTTCTCTTACATATCATAAATAGAAAGATGAGCTGATTTGTGGTGCCCACAAAAGCCACTTAAAGATTTCATCCTCCCCAAGTAATACCCACATCTGTTCTAAAAGAAGTAATTCCCTCATATAATAAAAATTTCAAGCAAAGAATAGTAATTACAAAAGTCACTTACCAAATGATTTTACTATGAAATGTATATACTAAAATGCATATAAGTACTGGGAGCCTCATTTTACTATTACAAAATAAAATAAAAGAACAAGTGAACTCATCTTTGTATATGCCTCTTCTGTTGGTCAAGCTCCGAAACTGACATTTGAATTATATAAATTTCAAATAAATCAATTTTGGTGTGTTTCATGTGTTGGGTAACGAGTCAAAAAGGGTAAAATCTTAATTTGCTTGACTGAAATTTAATTTATTGTGGAGTAGTGAGTACATATTTTATCATATATGTAGTAGTAATATGCTTCATGAAGATTAAGACCTGCATCAACGAATTAGAGGTGAACAATGCATGGCTTTCTGTGGACCTTTTGAAACCAATGCCAGTGCTAACGTAACAAGTTTGACACTTGAGTTCGTACAGTTAGATGACAAGAACCTAACCGAGTTGAATAAGTGCTTCCCTCTAAAAAATAATTAAAAAATAGCAATGTACCCTTAAAACAATAAGCAAGAAACAGGAACACACTTTTAAACATCCAAGTAGTTGGCTTTTTTTGCTTAGTGTTTGAAATTACATTGCTATTTCTTGCTTAATGCTTAAAAGTTGATTTAAAATTTCTCTTCAAAATGTATGTGTTAGGACTTGGGACTACTCTTAATACTAGTTAAGGCTTTTAATAACATTTTTTATAAGTATCTGTCTGTCCAAAAAAAAAAACACATTGGCAAGGCAGACAGTGGGGTCGGAGATCATCTCTCCGTTATAGGAAGAGGACCATTGGGGTCTGGGGCGAGGTTATGCCTGTGTAGCTCTCGATGGGGTGAGACTCGCGGGCATGGGCCGTTCGTTGGTATAGACTAGGTGAGACCCGTGGGCAAGGCCCACATGTTTATGGCAGTACAGGTGAGACCTGGTAGAGACCGGTTGGGTCAAGGTTTTGGATCTTGGTTTTAGTGGGATGTCTATGTGGTCAAGTGAGTGGCAAAGGGTTATGCATAGGATTGGGTAGCCTTATCAGTTGGACTCTCAGAAACCTGGTGGATGGACCAGGTGTGAGGTGATTTTTGGTTGAGAATCGTGTTGGAAGTTGATGGTATATATATATATATATATATATATATATATATATATATATATATATATATATGCTAGATCTTAACTTAGAAGGTTATGGATTTACAAATCTGTGTAACGGTTTATCAGTTGGAAGGTTCAGGGCCAAAACGAGATGTTTTCAGTTCGAATGGTAGAAAAGGCCCTTGTGATTATGCTTTGGAATGGTTTTACCTGTGAGTAGGTCTAGCAAGTTATAGGACTTCAGAATTAGAGAAGCAACGTATCGGTTCGACAATTAAGGAATCAGTGTCTTGTTCAACACTAGAATGTTTAACTCCCAGAGTGTCTCTTGCTTCTCATTGTGTTCCTAGATTCGTTAACTTCGGGATGAGTCTTTTACTTGAAGGATTATCTAAGCTTTCTATCAAATGCAAAGTTTCAGCAGCAAGGATCGACCAGTGATTCTGTTTTCAGTGGAAACAACAAGATAATCAGAGAATAGAAGTGTTATGATCAGTTGGATTACAAAGTGAAATTGTAATGTCAGTGTTTCGCCATGGGCTGTCTGTCAGGACCAGACAGGGTTTACAATTTCGATTTTCGGGCATAGTAGTAATGCTTATTCTTCAAGGGTAGTGGTAGAGGTGTCCTAGTTGTCCGGTGTGGCTGGGAGGTGGTAAGGAGTGATTTCGAGGACGAAATCTAATTTAAGTGGGGGAGAGTTTTAACATCTGTTTCCTTGGATGAATCGAGTTAGGTTTCGGAGGGTCAAAAGGTTGGATTTTGGAGAAAAAGGGGTCCTCATGACGTGAGGCATGGACGCTCACGAGGTGAGGAGGGACGCATGAAGATTCTATCCGGGAATGAGCTCAGGACGTGAGGATCGCTGCAGCCTAAGCCTACGAAGTTTTAGGGTTTCCCGCATATTTAAGCCTCCGTAACTCAGTTTTAGGGTTCATTTCTCATCCTCCACCTTCCTCTAGCTCATAAAACCCTAACCTAATCAATCTTTGTGATTTTGGATCAATTTTAGTGTTTTGGTGGCTAGAAGAAGAAGACGAGGTTCTAGAGTGTTGGTTCAACAAGGGCTTCATCATCATCATCATCTTGTGCACATTTTAGATCATTGTAAGTGTCGAAGATCCAATATTTATGAGCTCAAATTGCTAGATCTAAGTTCTAAGCTCCTTTTTGCATGTTTATGATGGATTGCATGCTTGGAATCCATAAAGTAATCGTTTAGGACATGCTTGGGCCATGCATGTCCATCAAGTAATCGTTTTTATTGGCCTTTAGAGCCCTTGTTAGCTTCTGGATGAAGTAGGATTGAAGGCTTAATGGATTAAGGACTTAAAGGTTGATTTTTTAGCCTCAGCCTGTTCTCACAACGTGAGAAGCGTCTTGATAGCTTCATTTTATTTACTTCTTTTTATAGTTTATTTTAGCATATTTCATTCGCATTTTAATTAATTTCCATGTATATTTTCCTTTTTGTTATTTTATGACCACTTTCGGGTACTTTCTAGTTTCGTGAGTATAAATGCAGATTTTAAGGAGACTAGCGGAGCGGGATCTTTTGGAAAGCGATTGGGCTTGAAGGGCAATGGGGATTTAGTGCTTGATGGCTATGGAGGATCGATGATTGGGAGTTTGTGGAAGCCTCGAGTGATTTGGAAAAGTCAAATTGTGCTCAAATTGAAGAGAACTTGAAGAAAAATGGGCTAGAAGTTGATTAGACTCGAACTGGGCTAATGGTCTAGCTGTGGGAGCCCAATACATGAAGGAGCCCAAAATACCCGTCAATGTCACGCGACCCGCGTAAGAAAGCCCGCGGCCCGCGTGAAATGAGCTGGATTGAATCCGGGTTTTGACTTGTTGACTCTATTATTGGATGCTTAGTAGGTATCTTTTGGTGGCTTTTTGAATCCGAAAAATGGTCTTTTTAGCTGGAAAGTGGGGATACTTTTCATGCCCATCCCTCAAATAATCATTCCTCTTACTATAAAAGAGAGGGAGGACAATGGAAGAGAACACACTTGACACTTGAACACTTACATACCTAGATACAAAAGGTGACACTCTAGAAGAAGGTTTGAAGATTGGTGTTCCTTTCTTCCATCTATCACTTTGAATAATGTTTGGTATTTCTAAACTCTTTTGCATTTCTTTTATCTTAGCCATGCTTGGCTAATACTTTCATTTGGTTGGCTTTGATGTAATTGCTTGAATGTTTTGGTAATTTTGAAGAACACCATGAACTTTTGTTTAATGTTTATGATTATATTTTCTATGAAAATTTCCTTGATGTTTACATATCTTTAGTCATGAATATTGATATATGAATGTTATTTTTGTTGGTTAAATTCTTGGCTAAGTAATGGGTCTTCAATTTAACAAGCAACAATTAGTTTAAATGTTTGTTTTCATTTCATTTAGACTAAGAAAATATTTTCTCCATAGTGGTAATGAAAGCAATTGATTACTCTTTGGATTTGGTAACTCTTAAAACTTAATGCTAATTGATTTTCACAAAACTACATGCTTCATTAGTTTCGTAACTTTGATTTAGGAAATGTACTATGAGCTTTTCTAGTCATTTTAATACAAAAGAAGAGTTGAGGCAAGTTATGCTTATAAATTGCTATAGCCAAGTTAAATTATAAACACAAGTATTGCACCTTGGTATTCTCATGATTAATTAATCAAATGTTCAAGTAATGAAAGTCCAAAGTCAACCATCTTTCTCTTATTGATTTTACATCAAACTTTATTTTTATTGAAATTGTTTATTTAAATCTTAGTGTAATTCTAGTTCTCTTTTAAATATCTCAAATTATCAAAAATCCCCCAATTTTATTTCATTTTAGTTTCACAAGTGTTTGTACAACAAGATTATCAGAGAGTCATAAAATTGAACCAATCTCCGTGGATACGATCCCTTTACCACTATACACTATTTTAGCGTGTAATATTTAGGGTATTTATTTTTGTTGGCCTCGACAACCACCAAATTTTGGTGCCGTTGCCGGGGATTGGTTTATATTTAACCAATTTATTTCTCTATGCCCAGATCTCAACGTACAGGTAACTTGATTTACAACCCGGAAATTGAAAAAGAAGCAAGGCGTTTGGCGAAGGAAAAACGAGTTGAACGTGGTCAAACTTCTAACCCCCAAGGGGACCCGGAGGTTGAAGCCGTTTCATTAAGTGATATAGAACCCGATTCTAGTCCCGACCCTCGCCAAGAAATTCTCGAAACACCACCTCTACAACAAAATCCACTCATTATTGAACCAATCGCAATGACGGACGAAGGAGAAGTTCCCGAAAGAACTTTGAGGCAAATGATGGAGACCGATGTTACACAAACTCCAACCGACATCAATTACCCGGTTTTGGAAGGAGGTTCGGAATTGAAGTCAAGTTTAGTCCATCACCTCCCGACTTTTCGTGGGTTGGAAAACGAAGACCCACATAAGCACTTGAAGATGTTCCACATTATTTGCACTAGTATGAAGCCACAAGGGTCAACCGATGACCAAATCAAGCTAAGGGCATTCCCCTTTTCATTGGCCGATAGAGCAAAAGATTGGTTATTCTATCTTCCACCGGGGTCAATCAACTCATGGACCGATATGGCAAGAGTTTTTCTTGATAAGTTCTATCCCGCTTCAAGAGTCTCAAGTCTTAGAAATGAGATTTGTGGAATCCGCCAAGGTCAAAGTGAGACTTTTCATGATTATTGGGAGAGGTTCAACAACTTGTGCTATAGTTGCCCACAACACCAAATTCCGGAACAACTCCTCATTCAACACTTCTATGAGGGATTGTTGCCAATGGAGAGAAGACTAGTTGATGCCTCAAGTGGTGGTGATGTTTTTAGTAAAACTCTACAACAAACAAGACAACTTTTTAGCACCATAGCCGCAAATTGTCAACATTTTGGCCCGCGCCAAGACATGAAAAGAGATACACAACACAAAGTCAATGAAGTGGGAACATCAAGTCTTGAGTCTCAAATCAAAGATCTAACTTCCGTCGTCCAAAAGCTAGCCATGGGACAAACCCCACAAGTGATGGTTTGTGGAATATGTGCAACAATGGGACATCCTACGGATATGTGTCCCATCCTTCAAGAAGATGCGGAGCATGTAAATGCCACGGGGGAGTTCCAAAACTACCACGACAAGCCATCCGGTTACCAAAATGCATATAATTCAAGTTGGAAGCCAAATCCCAACATGAGCTACAACCCAAGACCAATGCCTCAAAATGCATTGGTTAGACCATCCTATCCACCACCTCAACCTCATTACCAACATCAACAACCACGCTATCAACCCAAACCGCACCCTCCACATCATCATCAACAACATTCTCAATCTCAACCAAGTAGCTCCGGAATGTCTCTCGAAGACATTGTCAAATCCCTAGCCACTAGTACCCAACAATTCCAAAAAGAGACAAGTACTAGTATCTCCAACCTTGAAGCACAAATGGGAGATATAGTTACATCCATAAGCAAGTTGGAGTCTCGTGGGAAATTACCTTCTCAAATCGAAAAGAACCCGAATGTCAATGTGGTGACCTTGAGAAGTGGCAAACAAACCGGAGAGAATAGTTCAAAGAAGAAGCCAAGAGATAAAGAGGAAGAAATAGAAGTTATTCCCGATGAAGAACCTATAGCCAAGAACGATGCACAATCTGAAGTTCCAAAGAAGATTACCCCTCTAATAACACCCATAGCCACTCAACCGCCATTTCCCTCCCGACTTGCAACTTCAAAGAAAAATATGGAGGAGAAAGAGATTTTGGACACCTTCAAAAAGGTAGAAGTAAACATTCCTTTACTCGATGTAATCAAACAAATTCCTAGATATGCAAAGTTCTTGAAGGAGCTTTGCACCAACAAGAGAAAGTTGAAAGGAAATGAGAAAATCTCGATGAACGAGAATGCATCTGCAGTTTTACAAAGGAAGCTTCCACCCAAGTGTAAGGATCCTGGAATGTTCACGGTCCCTTGCAAGATTGGAGATATCACTTTTAGTAGTGCTATGCTTGATCTTGGTGCCTCTATCAATGTCATGCCCTATTCAATGTATGAATCATTGAATGTCGGACCCTTAAGCGAAACCGGTGTCATAATCTCTCTTGCAGACAAATCAAGTGTCTTTCCTAGAGGTGTTTTGGAGGACGTCCTAGTGCAAGTAAACCAATTGGTCTTCCCGGCGGATTTCTATGTGATTGATCTAGATGAACAAGTGTCCTCAAAGTCAGGCCTAATTTTACTTGGGAGACCATTTTTGAAGACAGCAAGAACAAAGATTGATGTGTATGCGGGAAGCTTAACAATGGAGTTTGATGGTGAAACAATAAGTTTTAACATTTATGATGCTATGAGGTATCCTAGTGATGTTTCATCTTTGTGCTTTATAGATGTTGTCGAACCATTAACCCAAGAATTGTTCGAACTGTCTAATGATGACATGTTGGAGATGGTTTTGAGCAAGGGGTTTGATTATGCGAAATTAGCCGAGAAGTTGAAACTCTACTCGCTAGACCCCGAAATTGAAAGATTAGTCAACAATTTAGAGATCAAGAAGACCACCCAATTTAGTGTGAAGCAAATTGAATTACCTCAAATTCACACAAGATTTCCACCCTCCCTTGTCCAACCGCCAGAATTAGAATTGAAGGTACTTCCTCAACATTTGAAGTATGTGTACTTGGGAAACAACGAGACTCTTCCAGTCATCATTTCAACTCACCTAACACCATGTGAAGAAGAACAGCTCCTCAAGGTATTGAAGGAACATAAAAAGGCAATGGGTTGGACGATCGCAGATATCAAAGGTTTGAGTCCCTCCACTTGTATGCACAAAATCTTAATGGAGGATGAATGTAAGCCGAGTAGAGACGCGCAAAGAAGGTTGAATCCGCCAATGATGGAAGTGGTCAAGAAAGAGATTTTAAAGCTCCTAGATGCGGGAATAATCTATCCAATATCGGATAGCAAATGGGTGAGCCCAGTTCAAGTCGTGCCGAAGAAGACGGGAATCACAGTGGTCGAGAACGACAAAAGTATGATGGTCCCCACCCGTGTGCAAAACGGGTGGAGAGTATGTATTGACTACCACAAACTCAATGCAAGCACAAGAAAAGATCATTTTCCATTACCTTTCATTGACCAAATGTTAGAAAGGTTGGTCGGGAAATCTCATTATTGTTGTCTAGACGGGTACTCCGGTTTTCACCAAATCCCGGTGGCACCGGAAGATCAAGAAAAGACAACTTTTACATGTCCATTTGGCACTTTCGCATACCGTAGAATGCCATTCGGATTGTGTAACGCCCCGACCACTTTCCAACGTTGCATGGTTAGTATCTTTTTCGAATATGTCGAAAACATAATTGAGGTTTTTATGGATGACTTTACGGTATATGGAAACTAATTTCCAGAATGTTTGAACAATCTTACCAAAATTTTGAAAAGATGCATTGAAACAAATTTGGTTTTAAACTTTGAGAAATGTCATTTCATGGTGAGTCAAGGTCTCATTTTGGGTCACATTGTGTCTAAAAAGGAATTGAGGTAGATAAGGCCAAGATCGATATTATTCAAAGCTTACCTTACCCAACTTGTGTTCGTGAAGTTCGTTCCTTTTTGGGCCATGCAGGTTTCTACCGACGATTCATCAAGGACTTTTCAAAGATAACAAGACCAATGTGCCAACTCTTGCAAAAGGAGGTTGATTTCGAGTTCAATGAGGCGTGCAAAGAAGCTTTTGGAAAGCTCAAAGAGTTGCTTACATCCGCCCCCATCATGCAAGCACCAAATTGGGATCTCCCTTTTGAGATCATGTGCGATGCAAGCAACTACGCGATAGGCGCCGTTTTGGGTCAAAAGAGTGGGAGGGCCTCCCACGTGATCTACTATGCATCAAGAACACTAGACAATTCTCAAAGCAATTACTCTACCACGGAGAAGGAGCTTTGGCCATAGTGTTCGCTTTGGAGAAGTTTCGGCAATATCTACTTGGCACCAAAGTCATAGTGTATTCGGATCATGCGGCTCTCAAGTACTTAATGACAAAGAAAGACGCAAAGCCAAGACTCATCCGGTGGATCTTATTATTGCAAGAATTTGATTTGGAGATCCGAGACAAGAAAGGATGTGAGAACCTTGTTGCCGACCACTTAAGCCGGATCATCACAAATGAAACTCCTCTTCCGTTGCGGGACGAGTTTCCAGATGAGCATCTCTTTTCCCTCACTCAATCTATTCCTTGGTATGCCGATGTCGTTAACTTTTTGGTCACGAAGAGGTATCCCGACACATTCACACGTGCTCAAAAAGACAAGCTGAAAAGTGATGCAAAATACTATGTGTGGGATGAACCTTATCTGTGGAAACATTGTCCCGATCAAATCATTAGGCGATGTGTACCCCAACAAGAGCACCAATCCATTTTGCAATTCTGTCATGAATTTACTTGTGGGGGACACTTCGGACCTAACCGAACTTTAAGAAAGATCCTTGAATGTGGATTATTTTGGCTAACCATGTCATGCGATTGTTACTTGTTTTGCAAAAGTTGTGAACGGTGCCAAAGGACGGGAAACATTTCGCAAAAGAATCAAATGCCCCAAAATCCAATCCTTGTTTGTGAAATTTTTGACATATGGGGGATTGATTTCATGGGCCCATTTACCGTCTCATTTGGCAACATTTATATTTTGCTCGCGGTTGACTATGTTTCTAAATGGGTTGAAGCCAAAGCCACAAGATCGGACGATGCCAAAATGGTTATCGAGTTTTTAAAATCTAATGTTTTTGTTAGATTTGGTGTGCCCAGGGCTTTGATTAGTGATCGAGGGACGCATTTTTGCAATAAGATGATGGAGGCCTTGCTAAAAAAGTACAAAGTGACCCATCGTGTCTCTACCGCCTACCACCCTCAAACGAACGGTCAAGCGGAAATCTCAAATCGTGAGGTGAAGAGTATTTTAGAGAAAACAGTGAATCCGACAAGGAAAGATTGGAGTTTGAGGCTTGTTGATGCCTTATGGGCCTATCGGACTGCTTACAAGACCCCGATAGGAATGTCCCCGTTTAGGTTGGTTTTTGGAAAGCCGTGTCATCTTCCCGTCGAATTGGAGCACCGTGCATTTTGGGCGGTCAAGCAATGTAATTTCAATATTGATGAAGCGGGGAGACATAGGAAGCTTCAACTCCAAGAGCTGGAAGAATTGAGAAACGACTCCTATGAAAACACAAGGATTTATAAGGAGAAGACGAAGCTCTTCCACGACAAGTCCATCACCCGGAAGCATTTTGAACCGGGGCATAGGGTCCTACTATACCATTCAAGATTGAAGTTATTTCCAGGCAAGCTAAGGTCAAGATGGATTGGACCTTTTGTTGTGATAAAAACATTTGATCATGGAGCGGTAGAAATTCAGAGCGAAAAGACGGGGCAAATCTTTAAAGTCAATGGGCATCGATTGAAACCTTTCTATGAAGGTTTTAACGCAAATGTCTTAGATGTCATCCAATTGGATGCCCCGGTATACTGAAATCAAGAGGGAAGCACGTCTCGCCAAAGACGTTAAAGAAAGGCACCATTGGAAAGCAATGTGCTTCCATATATATAAAAAATAAAAATAAAAATAAAAATAAAAATAAATAAATAAATAAAAAATTTTGACCTATGAAGGACCCGCGGCCCGCGTAAGGTTAATGAAGGAAAGCATGCGGCCCGCGTAGACGAAAAAAAATCCACCTCGTTCAGTACCCGTGGCCAGCCCGCGGCCCGAGCAGCACCCGCTCCTGGATCAGAAGGTTTCGAGCACAATCCGAGCAGATAGACGCGGCCAGCACGCGGCCCGCGCCCTGCCCGCGTGTTGGTCGTTTGACTGAGTTTTTGAGCTGTTGACTGCTTTGACTTTTGTTGACCAAGGGGTTTAATGGGTTGACCAACATTGACCGGGTTTGACCTCTCTTGACCAAAGATTAAAACACCTCCAACACTCTTCTTCTTCATTCTAAACCTAAGAAACTCCACCATTTTCTCTCTAGAAGCTCAAGAACTCCATAACCCACTTCCCACAAAAATCAATTTTCCCGGAGTTCTACCGGTCGGAATCTCATGAAACCACCGCCATTCTTCACCAATTTTCATCCTCTACAAACCCCACCCAAAATCCGGTCCGATCTGTGGCCGGAATTCCGGGCGCCACCACCACCCACCACCACCTTCTTTCGCGTTTTCCGGCCAACTCCGACCACCATTGGAGATTCCGAGCACAAGGTTTTGTTTCTCTAATCAAGGGCTTTCTAACCATTCCAACCTTTTCCCAAAAAAAAACTCACGAAGAATTTCCGACCAATTCGGGGTGCCGCCACTATAGTCGCTGAAAAGTCATCTTAAAGCTCGTTTGTGGGGATTGTTTTAGCGATTAAAGCATCATATACAAAGACAAGCTTGGGGTGTGTCTTGGAGAATCTCTTTGGTGGCTCTAATTCCGCTTCCACCATTAATCCTGGGTCTAAGAAAATTGGGTACTTTCACTCCTTTATCTTCATTATTTGCATTAGTTGTTGGAATTGTGTGGTATTTGGTGACATTTGAAGATTATTGTTGATAAAAATTTGTCCCGAGTAAATGTCTAAACGTGCCAAAACGGGGACGGGAGCTACTTCCTCAAAAGGTGGATCAAAAGGAAAATCCAAGGATCCCCCGTTTCGTTTGTTGAATCTTTAAAGTCAATGGGCATCGATTGAAACCTTTCTATGAAGGTTTTAACGCAAATGTCTTAGATGTCATCCAATTGGATGCCCCGGTATACTGAAATCAAGAGGGAAGCACGTCTCGCCAAAGACGTTAAAGAAAGGCACCATTGGAAAGCAATGTGCTTCCATATATTAAAAAAAAAAAAATTGACCTATGAAGGACCCGCGGCCCGCGTAAGGTAAATGAAGGAAAGCATGCGGCCTGCGTAGACGAAAAAAAATCCACCTCGTTCAGCACCCGCGGCCCGAGCAGCACCCGCGCCTGGATCAGAAGGTTTCGAGCACAATCCGAGCAGATAGACGCGGAGGTAGTCGGGTGGAATGACCCATTGTTCGGGGTCGGTTGGTTCGAAAGACCCTATATACTCGTGCGGAAGAATGAGGTATGGTTGATTGTCAAGAATCCACATGGGACCAACTACCGAATCCCGGATGAGTTGCATTCGGCGAAGTGCGTTGCCGTCAAGGCTAGATGGGCCGGGAGCCTTCTCAAATGGGAGAGTAGAGAGATGAAGTTGAAGCGGGGGCCGTGAAGCAATAAGGGTGATCAATCCCCCAATGAAAATGTCTCTTTTGTCCATTGTCGTTAGGTTATAACATTTGGTGAAGAAAAAAGAGGCAAAATCCGGCCGTGGGCCATTCTCACGAGTCATGCACCAAAGAAAGAATAATTCCGCCTTTGAGATTTGTCCCACTTCGGCGCGGGCAAAAATGGTGCATGTGAGTACTCGATGCGCTAGGCGCAAACATGGGTGAATTATGGATGACGCCTTTGAGGAAGACGATGAATATTGCGGCTCGTTTGTAATTTGCTGCCAAAAGTAATGCTCATTGAAGTTCCCAAGCCATGGTTGTTGTTGGTAATATAGGTTGTCCACGGGAGTGCCCATCAGGGCGTTTACGACCCGATGCGGTAGTGATCGTCTCTCGCCGAGCATTTTGATTGTGACGTTTTCGCTATCGTCTCCGGGATTGAATGTGGCGAGAAATTCCAAGGTAGGTTCAACATAGGTTGCTGCGCGGTTATAGAGGAATTGACCCCACCCGATGTTGTTAAACAAAGCTTGGACTCCGTCGAGCACCCCAAGACTATCAAAAGATTCCCTATGGAGGAATTTTGTTGACTTGACTTGACGTTTGTTGGAAACGAGAAAGTCATATGTCTTTCGGTCCTCACGATTCAACAAACGAAACGGGGGATCCTTGGATTTTCCTTTTGATCCACCTTTTGAGGAAGTAGCTCCCGTCCCCGTTTTGGCACGTTTAGACATTTACTCGGGACAAATTTTTATCAACAATAATCTTCAAATGTCACCAAATACCACACAATTCCAACAACTAATGCAAATAATCAAGATAAAGGAGTGAAAGTACCCAATTTTCTTAGACTCGGGATTAATGGTGGAAGCGGAATTAGAGCCACCAAAGAGATTCTCCAAGACACACTCCAAGCTTGTCTTTGTATATGATGCTTTAATTGCTAAATCAATCCCCACAAACGAGCTTCAAGATGACTTTTCAGCGACTATAGTGGCGGCACCCCGAATTGGTCAGAAATTCTTCGTGAGTTTTATTTTATTTTATTATTTTTTTTTTTTGGGAAAAGGTTGGAATGGTTAGAAAGCCTTGATTAGAGAAACAAAACCTTGTGCTCGGAATCTCCAATGGTGGCCGGAGTTGGCCGGAAAACGCGAAAGAAGGTGGTGGTGGGTGGTGGTGGCGCCCGGAATTCCGGCTACAGATCGGACCGGATTTTGGGTGGGGTTTGTAGAGGATGAAAAATGGTGAAGAATGGCGGTGGTTTCACGAGATTCCGACCGATAGAACTCCGGGAAAATTGATTTTTGTGGGAAGTGGGTTATGGAGTTCTTGAGCTTCTAGAGAGAAAATGGTGGAGTTTCTTAGGTTTAGAATGAAGAAGAAGAGTGTTGGAGGTGTTTTAATCTTTGGTCAAGAGAGGTCAAACCCGGTCAATGTTGGTCAACCCATTAAACCCCTTGGTCAACAAAAGTCAAAGCAGTCAACAGCTCAAAAACTCAGTCAAACGACCAAAGTCCAAGCTTTGTTTAACAACATCGGGTGGGGTCAATTCCTCTATAACCGCGCAGCAACCTATGTTGAACCTACCTTGGAATTTCTCGCCACATTCAATCCCGGAGACGATAGCGAAAACGTCACCTTCCAAATGCTCGGCGAGAGACGATCACTACCGCATCGGGTCGTGAACGCCCTGATGGGCACTCCCGTGGACAACCTATATTACCAACAACAACCATGGCCTGAGAACTTCAATGAGCATTACTTTTGGCAGCAAATTACAAACGAGCCGCAATATTCATCGTCTTCCTCAAAGGCCTCATCCATAATTCACCCATGTTTGCGCCTAGCGCATCGAGTACTCACATGCACCATTTTTGCCCGCGCCGAAGTGGGACAAATCTCAAAGGCGGAATTATTCTTTCTTTGGTGCATGACTCGTGAGAATGGCCCACGGCCGGATTTTGCCTCCTTTTTCTTCACCAAATGTTATAACCTAATGACAATGGACAAAGGAGACATTTTCATTGGGGGATTGATCACCCTTATTGCTTTACGGCCCCCGCTTCAACTTCATCTCTCTACTCTCCCATTTGAGAAGGCTCACGGCCCATCTAGCCTTGACGGCAACGCACTTCGCCGAATGCAACTCATCCGAGATTCGGTAGTTGGTCCCATGTGGATTCTTGACAATCAACCATACCTCATTCTTCCGCACGAGTATATAGGGTCTTTCGAACCAACCGACCCCGAACAATAGGTCATTCCACCCGACTACCCTCCTCCTGTGGATGATGAAGATGACCAATTTCAACCTCCACAGCATTTTGCCGAGCCTCAATTCCAGCC
Organism: Lactuca virosa; assembly: GCF_052849685.1. Lineage (NCBI taxonomy): Eukaryota > Viridiplantae > Streptophyta > Magnoliopsida > Asterales > Asteraceae > Lactuca > Lactuca virosa. The sequence goes on along the minus strand of NC_136432.1, from coordinate 76,478,881 downwards.
ACAGCAGCAGGGGGGACACGAAGTCCCACAATATTTCCCCCTACGTTCTTTGAACAATTCGCCTCAATGTTCTCCACGGTGCAGCGCATCGACACCCAGACGCAGGAGAACACCAGAGCCATCCAAGATGTGGCAACCCGTGTCGATCGGCTGGAGCAGTCATTCCCACCTACTTCCCGCCAGGTCCAGGATATGTGGGACTACCACTATCGCCACGGGCATTTCCCGCCGCCCGACCCTCCAATTTAGGTCATTTCCGCCCTTTCCTTAAGCATTGAGGACAATGCTTGTTCTTAAGTTTGGGGTGGGGCATTTCCCTATGCTTTTACTTTTTCATGCATTTTTTTAGGTTGCATTTCATTTTAGTTTTAAGCTAATTTGCATTCATTTTTTTTTATTTATTTTTATAAAATTCCAAAAAGATTTTATTTTCTTCTTTTCTACTTTCTATTTTTGCATAACATTTACCTTAGAGCATTAACATTCATGCATTTTTTGTTGTCTGTTTATTCTCACCTCCTTGGATGCCATGGAACAGGTTCATAGTTATTGTATCATTATTGGTCCAGGATCTTGTTGATATCTCACCCATCGAATCGGGACCACCAGCTGCAGTTTAGGACTTCATACTTGGGATCAGATGTTGGAAGCTTAAAGGGGTAAGTGATCATGGCCAGGTAGTTTTCATGAAGAATTATGCATACAATACTAACAACTGTAGGATATACTATAGCAATGGATGTTCTTAGCCTTGCGGTCACTACCGCTGAGAGGATCACACTTGATCATGTTTGAACTGTTAGGATGAAGCATTGGTGCTTGTTCCCTAGTAGAATCCATATCCGGTCTCTTTACATCACCATATCTTTTTGCAATTTTCTTAGGATTTTAGAGAGTCTTTTAGTCCGCATATGGACATTTTCATTACTTTTGAAAAATTGCAAGTTTGAAAAGGAGCTTACATTACATCTTTATGCTCCACACATGGTCATTTTCACACTTAGACCATTCAGATTATATTACTACCCTTTCGGTTCCATTTACACACTTTTGGGAACCAAATTTTGAGTCAAAGGGTTTTCTTGTTAAAAATTTCGATTGTTAATACATTACCTTCAATGTGTTTAAAAAAAAAGAGAAAAAGAATAGCATGCGAATTTCCAGCTGCAACTATCTTAAATAGGTGACCGGTTCAATTATTGAACAAATTTTCCAACATTTTGGTCACCCGGCGTTTGATATTCATTTGTATAGGCTTGTTTTATTGTATATAGATCGAGTTGTTTCTTCGCAAATTGGTGATGTTAGGGAGACTGTCGAGTCAGATACTACAGGAGGTTTGGGCCAACACTAAGTGAACCGATTCCTACAACGGTGCCCGAACGATTAAACCCAATTACACATGAGAGTAGCCGAAAGACGTGAGATCAGAGTGTACACTTAAAAGAAGAGCTCCACACGAGCCCATCCAGCTGTTTTCTCCCTACTACAGATGTTCTTCATTGTATGCATGTTCCATTGGGCTGCGACTGCTCATCCCTCCTTACTCACCTAAAGGAGTTGTCCTAGCTGTGGTTTATGGTCCCATTGTCATCGGATGAAAAAGTTGTGAGATAGCAGCAAGATCAATTCTGACCATGTTGACTAACGTTGATCAGGTTCCGCGGTTCTATCCATTCTTTTTATTTTCCTTAGGATAGTTCATCCCGAGTTCATTTTAGTCTTGTCTTACTTGAGGAGAAGTAAGGTTTCACCTTGGGGTGATTTGATAGCTTCATTTTATTTACTTCTTTTTATAGTTTATTTTAGCATATTTCATTCGCATTTTAATTAATTTCCATGCATATTTTCCTTTTTGTTATTTTATGACCACGTTCGGGTACTTTCTAGTTTCGTGAGTATAAATGCAGATTTTAAGGAGACTAGCGGAGCAGGATCTTTTGGAAAGCGATTGGGCTTGAAGGGCAATGGGGATTTAGTGCTTGATGGCTATGGAGGATCGATGATCGGGAGTTTGTGGAAGCCTCGAGTGATTTGGAAAAGTCAAATTGGGCTCAAATTGAAGAGAACTTGAAGAAAAATGGGCTAGAAGTTGATTAGACTCGAACTGGGCCAATAGTCTAGCTGTGGGAGCCCAATACATGAAGGAGCCCAAAATACCCATCAATGTCACGCGGCCCGCGTAAGAAAGCCCGCGGCCCGCGTGAAATGAGCTGGATTGAATCCGGGTTTTGACTTGTTGACTCTATTATTGGATGCTTAGTGGGTATCTTTTGGTGGCTTTTTGAATCCGGAAAATGGTCTTTTTAGCTGGAAAGTGGGGATACTTTTCATGCCCATCCCTCAAATAATCATTCCTCTTACTATAAAAGAAAGGGAGGACAATGGAAGAGAACACACTTGACACTTGAACACTTACATACCTAGATACAAAAGGTGACACTCTAGAAGAAGGTTTGAAGATTGGTGTTTCTTTCTTCCATCTATCACTTTGAATAATGTTTGGTATTTCTAAACTCTTTTGCATTTCTTTTATCTTAGCCATGCTTGGCTAAGACTTTCATTTGGTTGGCTTTGATGTAATTGTTTGAATGTTTTGGTAATTTTGAAGAACACCATGAACTTTTGTTTAATGTTTATGATTATATTTTCTATGAAAATTTCCTTGATGTTTACATATCTTTAGTCATGAATATTGATATATGAATGTTATTTTTGTTGGTTAAATTCTTGGCTAAGTAATGGGTCTTCAATTTAACAAGCAACAATTAGTTTAAATGTTTGTTTTCATTTCATTTAGACTAAGAAAATATTTTCTCCATAGTGGTAATGAAAGCAATTGATTACTCTTTGGATTTGGTAACTCTTAAAACTTAATGCTAATTGATTTTCACAAAACTACATGCTTCATTAGTTTCGTGACTTTGATTTAGGAAATGTACTATGAGCTTTTCTAGTCATTTTAATACAAAAGAAGAGTTGAGGCAAGTTATGCTTATAAATTGCTATAGCCAAGTTAAATTATAAACACAAGTATTGCACCTTGGTATTCTCATGATTAATTAACCAAATGTTCAAGTAATGAAAGTCCAAAGTCAACCATCTTTCTCTTATTGATTTTACATCAAACTTTATTTTTATTGAAATTGTTTATTTAAATCTTAGTGTAATTCTAGTTCTCTTTTAAATATCTCAAATTATCAAAAATCCGCCAATTTTATTTCATTTTAGTTTCACAAGTGTTTGTACAACAAGATTATCATAGAGTCATAAAATTGAACCAATCTCCGTGGATACGATCCCTTTACCACTATACACTATTTTAGCGTGTAATATTTAGGGTATTTATTTTTGTTGGCCTCGACAACCACCACATCTGGTCCCGTTTCTGGTCATCTGTTTAGGGCTCACGATGTGAGAAAGGCTTCTCACGACATGAGGGCAGCCCTGTTGACTTTCCCTTGACTGAGTTAACTATGTTGAGTCGTGATAAGTTGGAATTTTATTGAGTGAGTTCTCACGACGTGACCAAAGCTGGTCACGACGTCAGATGTGGTTTTTAGGGTTTTGAGCCTTGTTGGGCCCTAGTTTTTTGTATGTGGGCCTTTTTGATGCATGGGCCCATTTGGAGATTTGGGTATCTTTTAGGAGTTTGGGCCTCCTTGGATTAGGTCCAAGATGGGTTTTCGGCCAATTAGGAAGTTGGGCCATAATGGGCTGTTGTTGCTATTGGTGGGCCTCAGATTTTGGGCCAAGTGACGAAAGGGTAAAATGGACTTTTACCCTAAGTGTTGAACAATCGGACTTGGATCTTAGCTATGGGTTGTGGACCAATTATTAATTTGGTATTATTTGTTGGTGCTAGGCGTGGGGGGTTTTCCAAATCGGCAGTCTGAGCTTTTATCTAAGATATTCGACAGTTTGAGATGAGTCTTCCTTTGAAGTAGCCGTGGGTCAAAGTCACCAAGGCCGGCCAACTATTATGATATTATGTGGTAGTAGTAGGGGTGAATAGACCCGGTGCCTGGTTGATATAGACCGAAGATGTAGGCCAGTACCCAAATATGTTTGGCAGTATCCGGTTGAAATAGACCGAAGGGGTAGGCCAACACCCAAATATGGTTGGCAGTGTCCGGCTGAAATAGACGGAAGGGGTAGGCCAATACCTAAATATGCTTGATAGTATCCGGTTGAAATAGACTGAGGGGGCAGGCCAGCACGAAGATATATTTGGCATTATGTTTGTATAGTATGTTTGATTCATATGTGGTATTTTGGGGAACTCACTAAGCTTCGTGCTTACGATTTTCAATTTTTATTTTAGATACTTTCAGTTTGAAAGGAAAGGGCCCAGCTTGATTGCAGCGCATCCACCCATGTTTCCACTCTATGATGATTTTGAGATTTTACTCTGATAACTGTTTTCTTATAAAGTACTTTTGAATATTTAGAAAAAGGATGTTGCATGTTGACTTTAACTATAATTAATGTTTTGGTAGAATAAAAAATGAAATGTTTATCTCAAAATTTTGGGATATTACATTTGGTTTGTTCATGACGAAGCTTTGCCTGAACCAATCATAGTGATGGTAGATCAGAAAGAAAAATGGAGTTAAAAAGAAGAAGGAACAAGTTCCAACTGATAATAGAAGAGGATCGGCGTGAAGATGATCGTGAGGAAGAGGGTAGGGTTGGATATGAATTAGTTTGATAGCATAGTGGACGAAATATTTTCCAATAATGAGATTATTGCATTCACATTGATTGAATACAATATAAAAGGGTCATATGGGTTGAAAAACGAATGGGCTAAATACATACAAAGGCTACTATACATATATAATATATATCACAGTAAGCATGAAGTAAGCATTTATTTATTTATATATTTATTTTTGTTAACGGAAAATATTACATACTCCTGCTAAACTACCCCTAATACCACCTATGTTCGGGACGGGATTTAAACCCTCAACCTCAAGAAAAAAGGGCAACACCTGGTACCGCAGACTAAAAAACCTTTGGTATGAAGTAAGCATCTAGTAAGCTACTTTTGTTCTTGCTTACATAGTTTCAATCCTTTTTTTTATTAGTTCCTAACATTTTCCCATGACAAACATTTCTTAAATGTTCTCTGTAATTGTCTGTCCTCTATCGTGCATGTAACTCTATACAAGCTTTAGACTTCTTTAAGTTTCTTAATACGCAAATATATACATATATTTTTCTGAAAACAGGGACATTAATTAAGTATATATATTTTTTGGAAACAGTACCTGTTTTCAAAACAGGGCTGATACAGTACCTGTTCACAATCATTCCGATATTTAATTATATATGCAAGCTATAACCCAGCAATCACTGTTTCTCCAACCTAAATACCTCAAATAACTATCATTTTACAAAGTTAAATGACTACATTCTTTTGTACCACTTTCCACCTATATTTATTCATCATTCTACTATCAGGCAAAAAGTGTTCATAAAAATGAAAATCTTTTTGCTTACAAAATACCTTGATAACCTCGTGCGGTACTAATAAAATCTAAGATGACAGGGAACTGCAGGTTCGCAAAAGAAGAGATTGGTTGGTATGCCAAGACCGTTATTGGAATAAGAATCCATGTGTTCCTTTGGCCAAACACAAGGTACAACGTTGCACCAAAAGCTACCATCATGGCTGTTGTTGAGATGAACAGGGTGGACAAACCAGCCTGTAACTTGAAAGGTAACTCTAGGAGAAAGTCTTTTTCAGAGAAAGGTGCAGTGAGAATCGACAAAAATATTAACATTGATGTAAAAGCTGCAGATAATGAAATGGCATCTGATATTGCAAATACTGTAAAGGTGATGTTGTTGGTAAAAATTGGTATCCCGGTGTCCTGATTGCTTCCTCCTGGCACTGTAATACCTGCCGCAAACATAATGGTGATGATTAATGCAGCTGTAATCGTGTACGACTTCGCAGTGGACTTCATCCATTTTTCTGCCTCAATCATCAACTCTTTGTGTTCTCTAGTAAATATTGTTTGTGGTGTTTCGTTCAAAGAGTTCTTTTGCGTGATGCTTAGAGGACAAATGAATCTTTTCACTAACTGCAAAGTTGTTACACATATTTGATAAATGGTTATGGTCGTTAACTATCAGGTATTCCAATTTTGAATAATCGAGATTCATACCTCAAACCATTGCAGTTCACGTTGTATTTGAAAAGCTGCCCCTGGGTTGGAAGGTGCCAATCTTGCAGCCAAGTGCAAGAGGTTATTCCCAGAAGAGTCTTTCATTGTCCGATATATGTTCCTATGTTCGTTCATTTGGCAAAGTAGGTTGTAAACCTTTCCTGAGCAATTTATTACAGCATACTGGATAATGTTGTGACCACCTTCGGTGGCACTCAAAATTGCATTAGGGAGCCAAAAGACAATAACTTCTACAAACTCATGTAAATCTTGTCTAGTGGCTTCAAGAATTGGATTCGTGTAATACTGATGGTAAGAGCTGGGGTGATTTTTCTCCCTAATCAACATAATTACATCCCGCAACAGTTTCATTGCATCTTTATGAATTCCAACCCTCTCTATAATGAATGGAGACACAGAAACATAGATCCAAATGAGCATCTAAATTTTAAAATAAAAAAAATTGAATTCTTTTTCCCTCTCTTCAATTTTTTTAATCCAATGAGTGTACTTGTGGTCATCTTACCTAACATCATAAAAATTTGGGGGAAAGGCACACGCACTGCATTACGCCATAGAAGGTTTGTTAGAATGATCGTTTAGTAACAGAATGTGCAATCAATGAACAACTTAATTAAGAGTTTAAGAAAAGATAAACTCATGACCTACCGCATCGGGTGATTATGAACCTGGAAACCCATGATGTACCTCCGCCATTAAAAGTTTTGCAGAATTTGTATACCTTCTCATGTAGATCATAGGACCCTTCAATATAAAAAGGGGTGTGTAGGAAGTTTGGTAGAGAAGCGTTATAAATAGTTTGACAGTGTAAAGGAACATATATGCAGAATGAAAATAAAAAAAAATAAAAAACAACAAACCTATATATTTTTTAAATTTGTTGAGTTTGGGGAAATTTTGAGCTATAGCCAATAGCACAGTATCAGAATGCAATGTTGTGTAATACTTCAACAGTTCTCTTGCAAAGCCTACATATATATATTCCAAAGTCAGCCGTAGTTATTATGTGGGTGGATTGTTTTTTTTTACTGAGAGTGCACACTTACGAAAATCTTTAGAGGAAATAACACTAACTAGAAGCTCATCACTAGTTGTGCCAGAAAACAGAGCATTCTTCTGTATATCGGTATTGACGTGTTGCAGCAGATGTTGGGCTGTCTCTGTATGCATATTAGAAAGAGCCAAGGCCAGTGGTGTCTGACCCTTGTTATCCTTGGCCAACAACAAATCTGGGTTTATTCCCACCAAGATGTCGGCAGCTTTAGTGTTGCCAATAATGGCAGCGACATGAAGCAGCGTGCTTCCATCTGAATTTCTCACATCCAATAGTTGTGTCTTCTGCGGTATTCTTTCCAACAATTTCTCAAAGAATTTCCCGTCCTTGGAAGTGCCGACTGCTACATGGAGCGTGGTGTTGCCATTATTCGTGATTTTGTCCATCACTGTAACCCTTTCCTGCCTCAATATGTCTTCGATCTCATTCCAATATCCTTTTTGAGTATAACCGTACAATCTCTCGAGATCCTTTGCTCTGTCTTGATCTTGAAGTGTATCTATATTAGTTATGAATGTAAAAAACTCAGAATATAGAAAAATATCTGATGTGATTTAGTCTAATCTAAACATTATTACGGATTTTAATGGAGGATGATAAAAAAAAGCTTGTTTTTATCTATGCTTTTATCCGTTTTGTATACTTTGTATCTTGTTTGAACAAGTGCTTGGTCGACTCAACTTTTTTGTGACTATATAGTAAAAGTTATACATATTTTAATGTATAAGTAGTGGGTATGCTTTAGTTTATCTAACTAACCCAAATAAACCGATACATTAGCAAACAAGAGATAGACTTTACCTTCACCAAAAGGAGGAAGTTGTGGAAGAACAGCAACACCGTACATAGTCTGCAGTTCATCCCAAACATTTTTTGCACTGAAATCTTCTTGATAGAGTTTTCCTGTGAGACGTTCCAGAACATACCCAAGTGTTTCTTTAGAGAGGGAACCAAGAATCCAACCCTTCACAAGGGCATCAGATCTTCTCCACAGCTTGTGATGAGTCTGATAGTCAACCACTTTCTCTTTCCCAGAAACACTACTACTACTACTACTGGCTTCATAAGGGCTTACGAGTGTTCCATCAATGAAACCAAGCATATCATGACTCTCTAACAGACATAGCATCTGTGTTTTCCAAATACCATACTCATCCCTATCACTCAGCTTCAAGGTAAGAAAATTGGGGGCACAAACATGGGATGGGTATGGGTATGGGTATATGTATGGGTTTTCTTCGCTGACTTCCAGTGTGACGTGTGGATTAGAGCTATAGCTTGAGTGTTCCATCTTTATATGATTTCTTTTTCAGTTTTTCTGCTTCCATCTCCTACATATTTAAATAGAAACATGGAGTGGATTTGTGGTGCCCACAAAAACCACTTTAGGATTGAATCCTCTCCAAGTAATTTCCCTCAAATATTAAAGTTTCAAGCCAAGAATATTATAATATCAGAAGTTATTTACTAAACGATTTTACAATTAAACTTATTTATCAAAATATAATGCAAGTACCGTGAGGGTTATATATTTATTACGAAAGAAAAATAAAGAACAAGTGAAACCCATCTTTGCATATGCTTCCATTCCACAATCAGTGTGTCTACTTAGTCCTTCATACATTCATAGGCAAAGGGAATCATAACAAAACCTCTTTCTGGGATAATTAAGTAGCATATTTTATTGTTTGGTTGACTCGAGTTCTACTGTGGAGTACATAAGTGGTAGTATAGGTGCAGATAAAAGATCAGTCTTTGTATAAACATGTTAATTGATTGTTAAAAAAACAGACTATTTCAGTCGGTTGTAGTTCTTTTATTGACTGTTTAAATGTACAAAATTAGACACTAGATTAACCCAAAATAACTAGTTCATTTCAGATATAATAAAATTTAGATACATGCTTTCATCTACTACAAAGAAATTACGATCCAATGTAATATTCAGTTATTAGTTATAGATTTAAAATATCATTTGTTGGCATCTGTGTAAGTAACTGTGCATTTTTATGCCATTTCGACTCCCTTTCAGCATGTTGCACCAGGCTGGACAATCTTCACAATACATACTCATACATTAAACTATATATAAAAACTGTTTCAGCAGAAAATTTTTGGGATGAAACTGTAGTGCCAATATATGTTTTAAGTTTGTAAAATAAGGTTTATAATAAGAGAAAGCATTAAATCCTTGTATTTAGTTTCATCACTAATTCACTATCCCTCCATTGACAATAAGTCCTTATGTGTTTGCTTTTATAATTAAAAATTAACACTAATTGTACATGGAGTACCACTAAAGTCTCATTTATACCGACCTGAAATCATTTTTTTTCACTGTGAATAAACATTAGTCTCTTGTAGATACAATATCTGTATATAATTGCTGCTGGTGTAAATACTAAATCTAACTTTTTTTTTCTTTCTATGTTTTTTTGTTTCTGTCAATATTTCCTACCATCTTCTTTCATATCTTAAATAGAAAGATGTAGCTGATTTGTGGTGCCCACCAAATCCACTTAAAGATTGCATCTTCCCCAAGTAATCCTTGCATCTGTTCTAAAAGAAGTAATCCACACATATAATAAAAGTTTCAAGCAAATAATATTAATTAAAAATGTTATTTGTCAAATGAACTCACTATGAAATTTATTTATCGAAGTGCAATATAAGTACACCCTAAGCCTCATTTAAAAAAAGTTATTTAGCATCTTCCTCTATCCATGAGCTTGCCAATAAGTTTTCTTATATGGCAAGATTTATTTAATAATTCTCTCTTCTCGTGTCCAATGTCCTTAGATGCTACCTTTATTTGTTGATATTGATGAGAATGAGATCAGTGAATATCAATATCAGGACAAATTTTGGGGAGACATAGATGAGAAAGGAGTAGAAGGTTGCCAGAGCTGAGAGGGAGAGAAAGGGTAGGGAAGTGGTTGTTGGAGTGAGAGGGGTAGGAGATGGAGACCCATTTCCACTTGAAGAAGATATTGTTGTTAAAATGAAGATGGGATGAGCTGTGTTTCATCGTGAGTGAGACTAAAAATTAACAAATTCTCATTTCGCTTGGTCAAATTAAAATGTCCATTTTCTTTTTTTCCATGTTCTATCCATGTCAAACACTATAAAAAAATTATTGTTTAGTTTTGTCCCACTGATGGTTTAGAAATATTTAGTTTAAAATTAGGCAATTGATGAATAGAATGCATAGATATAAAACATGTAACTATAAATTAAGGAGTTACATTTCTAAAGGAAATTAAAATTGTTTGCTATTTTAGGAATAAACTAATTTTTGAGAAGTTATTATTTCATGCCAAATTTAGGGATAACTATATCGTTTTAGAAGATTTATCAAAATAAGAAGGGTGTAATTTTTTTTAAAGTGTGTTTTTCTTAATAGAATGGACTGTTATTAAAAATTACCAACCATGTATGTGTTATAGCAACCCAAAAGTTGGTGCAATAAAACACCAAAATCCTGATTTTTAAGCATCAAAACCTTACTCATTTTCTTTATAAAGGAAATTAAAGTTGTTTGCTTCTTATTTATCAAAATAAGAAGGATGTAAAAAAATTGTACAAAGATTGCATCCTCCCAAAGTAATCCTGACATCAGTTCTAAAAGAAGTAATCCAACAATGATCCATTTATAATAAAAGTCTCAAGCAAGGAATATTAATTAAAAAAGTTATTTAGCAAATGATTTTTCTATGGAATTTACTTATCAAAGTACACTACACTATAAGTACACCGTGAGCCTCATTTTATTATTACAAAACGTAACATGCTAAAATTATCTAATTTCTGTAACATGTAACCTAGCATATTAACTTGATAGTTACTGGCATTAACGGTGGTTCCTAAAAGCACAAAGCAAGCAACATTCAAGCATCGAGTTCTAACCAGTGCACTACCTAATCATGCCAATCTATCATATCATCTATAATTTATACTAGCATGCAGAGGCTCATACAGTAGGCATACAAAGCCATCTCTCCTAGCATTCCATCATAGAATTCTGAGCAGATCCTTAGCCATGCTCTAGCATACTATACACATATACACATACCGAAACGGATAAACATGTATCGGTATTCTGGGAAATACATACTTGAGCTCGGCCGATTGCACGCATCACACCTCTTCTTTTATAAAAAAAACTTTTGGAAAATCTTTTCTTTTTTACCAATTCCTCAGTTTGAGCTCAGACACACCCAAGAGTGTACCTGAATCCCTCAAACCAAGCCTCTCATACCAACTTGTAACGTCCCAAAAATACTTAGTAAATTTTTTTATTTTTAAGTCAACCAAAACCATCAATAATTCATTTCAAAAACCAATCAAGTTTGACAATGTAGAAAATAGTTATCAGAATACAAATCAAAATCATAGAATACAGAACACTGGTGGATGTTGTGCGATCATGTCAGACCCTTTCCCTTTGAACCAGAGGTACCTGAAACCATAATCATAAACTCTAAGCACAAAGCTTAGTGAGTTTCCTGAAAATACCACATACCATACATACATCGGGCCCGGCCTGACATCCATTGGGCCCCGGCCGGTACAGATCTGTTAATAACATGTGATAGGCCCCGCCCAACACATATAGTGGGCCCCGCCCAAACATACAAACAAATACATGCAAGAGTCACAAAGACAACTAGCATACTATAAACATAATCCAATGGGCTGGCATTGGCGCCTTCAACCCGCAAATACTATGAGGAGACTTACCTCAATCAGAAGATAACTGAATCACACATGCATTGCTGCTACAAGGTCTCCTCACACTAAACATATCCAAAAACCGCCCTAATTAATAATATGGGTAATAATCCCATAATCAAGGTCCAAATCATATTCTCTCTCACTAAGGGTAAAAGTTCATTCTACCCTTTCCAAACTAGACCTGACTAAAAATGGACCAAGTGCACTTCTGAGAGTACGTCATGTGTATCCCATCATTACGCCCTACAAATTGAGTTACCACTAAAAAGGAAACGGCGCAAAACCCATGTGTAACCCCACTGATGTCAAATTCCACTTTTATGCTCTTAATACCTAACGACCAAATGTCCAACTTACAGATTTTAATCTTGGGAAGGTCTTGACTGATAAAGTTGTCAACTTTAAGCTTTTTCATGGTTTATAGAGCCCAAAACCAAACCCTAGGTTCATAACACTCTTTAATAACCTCAAACTCTTGTATGAGTGAGAAATAGCAACAAAGACTTCATTTTTATGACACAAGATCCTCAGAAACAACATCAAGTGACAAACTTCAACTCTGGAGTAGCTTTTACTCACAAGAACCAAAACCATGGGACCAAAATCTTGCAAATCAAGGCTCTAACCTAGATCTAATCATAGAACCATAAAGGTGAGAACTTTATACCTCCAGAAGCTTGCAAAGGTGATGAAAGTTCTAGATCTTCAAGCTCCAAGTCCACCAATCCTCAATGATGTACTTCTACTTCTTCCACAATGCTGCAAGAACATTCTAAAGGTCCAAAACAAGATCTCAAGGATTAGGTTTTCGAAATGACAAAAAGAGGGAGTGGAGGCTGATGATAAAGGAGGCCTTAAGGGTCATAAGGCCTTTAAATAGGGTCTTAACCCTAAAAAAATAGGGTTTGAGCTCAACAGATATACACCCTGCGTACTGCATGCAATGCCCACACCCAAGCCTCTTAGCTACACCTTGAGTAGATGCAAGCTACGCCCCGTGTAAGGACCGAAATTGCAAAATAATTAATACACCAAGCTAAAAATGAAAATACCTCGGAACACAAGTGTTACAAGATGTTTCAGTGTCATAATTAGGATCATTCTCGTCATACTCAGTTTCACCCTCAGACAAATCATTTACAATACCCGTTGGTGGATTAACTTCAATTTCATTCTCGCCCTCAACATCATAAGTAGGATCATTTTCAACATATTGGTAGAACTCGATTTCAATTGTAAAATTAGATGAAGAGTTATTATGAACAACGTCCAAATTTTCATGTAAGCCATTCTCAAGACTTTGGACAGATCCATTGTAAATGTTTTCGACACGGGCATCGTTCAAAGGTAGATCCCAAATATAGATTGACACTGGTGAAATTATTTTCATATATAACCCCCATTGATGTATCGAACCACTTGCAACGAAATAGTACATTTAAAAAACCACATTGATAATACAACTCGATAATCTTTTTTAATTGACCATAATAAATCTCTTTATTTACTTCCACCACTAAAACCTCAGAGTTTTATGTTGTGTGTTGGGCGTCACGACCAACTACCATAAACTTATCACCAATTACTATGCAAGAAGAGTAAGTAGAGGCATTTAACCACTCATCCATTGAAAGAGCATACAACTCTTTGTCAAATCTGGAGAATTTTTTGTTTGCATCCAAAAGACCTACCAAATATAGATTAACATGTGTTATATAATCTTTATTTGTTATTGATCAAACATACATGTGTGTTATACTACCATCTTGAGAAACCAATCTGGAAATTTGGTTTTTATAATGGGGTTGTGTTGACTTGAATTCGCTACATTAATGACAGAAAGATATAGATTTAGTAAGGGGAAAAAACATTTAAAAAATTAATGAAAAGATCAAGATGGGAACACTTACTTCATATAATGTTTGATTTCTCCACATGTATCTATTTCTTCACACGTATCGATTGAATTTAGTAAAAGCCATTCGATGTAAAGTTTTTTCGTAGGAGAAATATGTTTGATTTGTTTTGCGCTAGTCAGTCGACATTTAGACTCAAACACCCAAAACTTTGTTTTCCAACAATGACATTCGCGTTTCTTTCAGGGCGATTGAATTTAGTGTCAATTTCTTGAAGGTACATTGAACAGAATGTTAAAGCTTCTTCGACAACATAACCTTCAGTTGTAGAACCTTCTAGCCTCGCCCTATTCATGTAATAGTTTTTTAGTTTTTTCATAGACCTTTCAAACGGATACATCTACCTCATATATATTGGGCCTACGCAAAGCGTTTCATTAGGTAAATGCAAAAGAAATTAACCATAATATCAAATAAAGCTGGAGGATAGATCAATTCTAACTTGCACAAGATGGAAATAACGTCAGCCTTCGCTTTCCTCATATCCTCCACCTTTAGTATTCTGGAGCGAACTTGCTTAAAAACGTACAAAACTCTACTAATTGTGTGTAAGTATTTTTGGCCAAAAACCCTATAAATCCAATCGGTATCAAACATCACATAGGAATATGATAGTCATTAGCTTTCAGGCCAGTAATGTTTGTATTGTCATTTGTCATGTTTTTGCCAATGTTAGATCCAAATCCATCCTGAAATTTCACATCTTTTATAAACTAACAAAATAGTTTCGATCAGAGGGAGTGAAATGAGTACTTTGCATGGGGTTTACGGAACTTGTCACCCTTCTTTCATAACCATTGCGTTTTCCAAATTTTTAGTATCCTTTCTAAGTCGTCTCGTTCATTTTATGTGTCTTTAGACTTTTTGTTCATTAGAAGTACCCAAGAAACTCTTGCCCATATTCTTCTCGACATTCATAAAATCTATGTTGTGTTTTCAGTTGTAGAGAAGACCAATAGTCGAGTTCGAAGAATATGCTTCGTTTGGATTCAGCTCGAACCTCTATCGTAATACCTCCGAATGCAGGAAGTTTTCCCGGTAGACGACTCAATATACAATCATGTTGACGTTGTTTATCTTATTCACTAAAATGTTTTGGAGCAGTGCTTGTTTTATGTTGCCCGTTAAAGTCCAAACTCTTTCTCCATGGATGGTTTTCATCAAGGAAGCGACGATGCCCGACATATACGACTTTGTTTCATACACGAAATGAAAAAGTGTCTTTGTTGCACGTTGGGCATGCTTTGTATCCTTGTCTGCTCCAACCTGATAGACTGCTGCGAGCGGGAAAATCATTTATTGTACATAACAACATCTCTTTCATTGTGAAGATTGTGTTTGTTACTGCGTTTTTAGTCCGTACTCCTATATACCATAAACTCTTAAGCTCTTCCACCAACGGCCTAAGGAAGACATCATGTCCTTACTGGGTGATTTAGGAACAGGAATCAACAAGATCAACATAAATGACGACTCTTGCATACATAGACATGGTGGCAGATTGTATGTGGTGAGTACAACCGGCCATGTGATAAGTCGTACTCATGTTACCTAATCGATTAAACCCGTCAGATGCAAGCCCTAGGTGAACGTTTCTAGGTTCGTTTGTGAAGTTAGGGTACTTATTATCAAAATCTTTCCATGAAAATCCATCAATGGTATAATGCATCAAACCATCTTTGGACCACCCGATATTATGCCAAATCATATTTTTAGCTATGTATCCGGAAAAGTACAAACAACGTAGTCTAGGAGTCAAGGGAAAGTATCGTAACACCTTATGAGCAAGTTTCTTGCCCTTTGTGTTTTTATCGACCCACCAACTTTCATAACAAACATGACAATTCTACAACACCTAATGTTCTTTCCAAAAGAGAGATGTAACATCTCGATGATGAGGTACTTCTAATTTTGGACTCTATATAATTTTATTATATTACATTTTTGGTTCCTAAGTTAAGAAAGAGTGGAAAAAGGTCCCATAGTGGCATTTTGGTAAAAGATTGGGAACTGGATGAGTATGTTGTGCATACCTGTGTACATTAAGCGTACTAAGGGGCGCCATAGTACACTAGGCGTACACTTCGTATGCAGGGCGTACGTGGAATGCATGCAAACCCTAATTTTAGGGCTTTAGCTCATATTTATGCAACCTTATGGACTCATATCCTCTTCTTATCCAGCCTACTTCTATGATTTCAACCTTCAAGCAACTCTAGATCAAGAGAGAGCAAATTTTGAGCCTTTAAGAGAGTTTTGGAGTGGTTTTGAAGTGAGAAGAAGGTGGTGACAAGATCTTGGAGTTGAGAGGACTTTGGATCTGGGATTTCTTCTTGGTTTGCAACATCTTGAAGGTATAAAGCTTGCATCTTTACCACTCCATCTTGTAGATCTAGGTTTTGCTCTTTTAAGTCACTTTTTGGTCCCAAAATGATGATTCATCAACATAGCATGTTCTTGACCCATTAAGCTGTCTTTTAGACCGTTGGGATGGTCTTGAGTCATAAAACGGATTCCTAGTGGTTGGTTTTGCTCCATGCATCGTTTAGAAGGTCTTAATGGATTAAGAAGTTGACTTAAGAACTTAATGGAAATTTAAAGTTATAAATTTGGAAACTTTATGACTCCTGAGGGTATTTTAGCCATGGATCTGAAAAATGGACGTGAGTGCTTAAGAGATTAAGAACTTAATAAGAGTTTTGGACTGCTAGGAGTACGCCCCGCATACCTGGAGTACGCCCTGCGTATGTGGTTAACCACCCCGATGGTGGTCAACATGCAAGTACGCCCAGCATACCAAGGGAGTACGCCCCACGTACTCACTCTGTGATGACTCGACTGAGTTGACTCGATTGGGTTGACTCGGCTGGGTTGACTCAGTTGGTTTAACCAGTTTGACTTTGACCAAGTTTGACTTAAGGGTATTTTGGGAATTTTGGGATTTTGATTGAGATTGGTCATTTGGTTGGAATAGGTGATGGTTAGAGCTGAGATTCGGAATCGAGACCTCCTCAACTTTTTGATGGGTTTTAGGTAAAACAAATAAACTAGAAAACAATTCCTAAGTTCACATGCAACCTACTTTGGATCTATGTTTTAACTATTGAACATACAACTTTGAATTGAAAAATAAGAACCCTAGAGGAGAGAGGCTAATTTCAAAATTAACAAACTAGGGTTTAGGGTTTACATACCTTTCAATTGTTATAGCAAACAATTGATAATCCTCTTGATCTTGATCTTGATCTTCTTGGAAGCTTAGCACCATAAATGTAATGCCTCTAATGGAATCACACCCAATGACTAGCAAGAAGGAAAGTAGAAGAAGAGAGAGGGGAGGGAGTATGCAATTTCGGCCAAGGTATTCTTCCAAAGAATGAGTACCCTAAAATGTGAGCCAGGAGGCTCCTTAAATAGTTGAGGGAACTAGGGTTTAGGGAAAACCCTAGTTATCCTTTGCTTAGGGCCTAAGCAAGACCCAATGCCTTATCTTGGACCCCTTGGACGAATTCTCTAGGGTTTCCCCTAGGGTTTTCGTCCACCCCCTTCCAAGGGAGTTCTGGATCCTTCCATTCAACTATCAGTTAATTGCAAACTAGTCCCTGCACTTTATAATTAATTCTTTTAACCCCAAAATCAATTCTGATTAATTTCTGGCTAACAATTAATTAAACATAATGATTTCTAATTAATATATTAATCCATTAACATATTAATAAATCATTTATATATATATTAATTTATTAATCTTATAAATTAATATCTCTCCTTTCATAATTTCCTTGTCCAGTTGCTAGGTTGAGGGCAACCCAAAAGGACTGTGCTACTATCAATTCAAGTACATACCAATTATAGTTATGGGCTTAGACACCTAATCCAACACTTTTGTCCATTTTGAGAGGTGAGTTTTCCTCATTGTACTAACGGGTCGAAGGCACCAAGGCCTGTCCATTGGATTAGATATCTTGCTATGTGATAGTATCTTATCGTACTGTGGTGATCTGTTAGATCGGTATCCTGGTATATAGGATGATGTTATGTTGAGTGATCTGTAAGATCTGGCTAATTGTTTGTTGACTGGTTATGTGTATGTTTATCTGTTATGTATATGTCGACATGTTGTGTGTGGTTGGGTTGAGGTGGACCAGTGTAGACTAAAGGCCAAGAGACCCAGGGCATATCATATCGACTGCAGGCCTGAGAGGCGTACCAGTCAGGCCGAAGGCCCAGAGAACAGTCCAGATAAGTTGAAGGCCCGGTGAGGCATTCCGGTCATGCTAAAGGTTCTGTGAGCATTCCAGATAGTCTGTAGGTTAGTACGGCGTTCCAGTCAGGCTGAAGGCTATGTATACATGTTGATTGTTATTATGTTTATGTGGTGGTACTTGGGATAACTCGGTAAGCGTTGGCTTACAGTTTTGGGTTATGTTTCAGGTACTTCGGATGACCACAAAAAGGTAAAGGCGTGACCGTGCACATCCTCTTGTTTATGACTTATGATTTTGGGAGACTCTGATGTTGGAAAATGTTTTGAAAACTATTTTGTAAACATTTTATGAATTTAGATTGAATTTTAAAGTTTAAATTTATTGTGATTTTTATGGATGTTACAAGTTGGTATCAGAGCCTTGGTTTGAGTGAATTGGAGAAACACTCGTGTGAATCTAGTCTCAAACTAAGGAAAAATGTTTTAAAAACTATTTTCAAAGTGTTTTTGAAAATAATCAAGCGATGTGTACGATCAGCCAAAGTGTTAGAACAAAGTTCTAATAGGATCGATAGATTCTAAGCAGATAAACAATTAAAGACGTAATGAAGAACACAGGAATGGTTTAACTGATGTCGAATGATTAAACTTTAACACCTCAGAAGAGCTCGATTAAGAACTTCGACTGTAGAGGTGTTTAGGGTTACAAAGCAATAATCACTATAATCACATTAGTTTCTAAGGCATACATGTATGCACTATTTATAGCTAAACCCTATAATAATCACGGATGGACAGGCCCAATCCGGGTATACAAAACTAAGCCCATGACGCAACATAACAATACCCAACAATCTCCCCCTTTGCGTCAATGGAGCCGAAATCTCAGTTCGGTTGAGTTATAGAAGACTTCTTGATGGTCTTGAACACCTTCGGTATGATGGCCAAAAGAGTATGACGAAACGTGATATACCACTGAAACATGTCCGTGAAGTTCTTCTTATCTGCCTCAGAGTTCTGCTTGCACCGATGGATGATACTAATAATATGCTCTAAGCAGTCTGTTGAGAACAGATGTTTGTCAACAAGAGCGAAAAGAAAACGATTGGCTTTGTCTCTTGTGAACATTACTGTAAGATGTGTAGAATCAATTTGCCCATCTTCATTTTATTCACATCTCCAGGTTTTGCTGTTGGCTTTACTGTGGGTTTCTTATTCATAACTTTAGCTATCTCCTGATCCATTGCAGCTACTTCATGGATATAGGAGGCCAACATCCTCTTCAAATGATCCAGGATCGGCTCATATTCTTTCGGATTGGTGAGCAGAATGTTAAACAACAAGATCCAATCATGAGCATTCAAATTTGGAAGATCTGCCAGGGATATAACCGAAACCGAGTTTCCTGAACCTCGGGTTATTTTGAAACTGACATTGATAAACTTCCCGGCAGATGAAGGTTTCAGCACCTTGACAGTAATAATCTTCTGTGCACTCCATGTCAGGTACTGAGGCTGACCGAACTTCAAATAAAAATCGATAAGTTCGCGATCAACTTTAGGATGAGGGAAAGGAACCTGAACAGTCGAATCAAAGCAATGAAATGTAAATGCCTTTCGTGTTATAGGCATGTCGAACTGCAATTCCCTTGAATTTTCACAATCAAAAGAAGCGACAGGTTCCAGCCAGTATACGCTTGGAAACTCTATTGCCTCTTTGATGAGCGTTTCTCTTGTCCAAAGAGGAAACAATGCCTTTTTGTAGTTTAAGGCATCTTGTTCTTTGACGAGCGGTCGTTGTCGCGTCAAAAATAAACCTTATTTCCACTAATCTAGCGAGTGGTAAGTAAGGGTCGGATCCAGAGGAGCTTATGGTTAATAGTTTAGTTACTATTTTGATTTAACGATAAAGAAATAATGATTAATTTGAGATTTATAAATATGATGACAAACAAAAAATATATGATTTTAATTCAATTAAAAAAAATGATCGCTTCCGGTTTCAGAATTAATAATTATATGAATTAGAAATGAGTGTTATTAATTTTTCATAGTCGATTCAATTAAAGTCTAAGTCCAAAATAGAAAATAAGTGTAACCGCACCCTCCGTCCTACACACCGCTATTGGATGATTTGGCACGGTGGGGAGATCACTTAAAATTATTTTAAACTTGGAATAATTAATTGATAAATGAATAAAATAAGTGTAACGATTTTATAATGTTAAAAACATAAACAAAATCCACAAATAATATTCAACAAATTCAAATGTTCACACCCAAAAATAATACAATAAGTAAGAATTAAAACCTACTCCCGGTTGCGATCACGAGAGGATTTAGCCGCGCATTGTAGACTTATACAAACTCATATTTGTATTCTTGAATTCTTGATGTCTTGATCTTGAATCTTGAAAAGTCTTGAATCTTTGATGGCTTGAATTCTTGGAAAAAGAAAAGAATTTGGAAGACTAAAATGCTTCCAAAAAAATATAGAAATTTCCTAAAGAAGGTGGTGGTATGAAAGTAGGTTGGTATAAGAGGTATAAGAGGGTGTGTAAGAATGTAAGAGGTGTCTTAGAGGTAAGAGGTGTCTTAGAGGTAAGAGGTGTGTTTGAAATGGTGATTTTGAGGTGGTATTTATAGTGAATTTTTGGAAAATTAAATATCAAAAAGAATGAAATAAAGCTAGGAATATTAAGCTTTTAGATTGGACCTAAGATCCAATCTAAATCTTATGAAAAAGAATTCAAAAGAATTAAAAAGATGGAATTATTTGGTTTTTGTTGGAAAGAATTTGAGTTTAAAATAGGAAAAGTGGTGAAAAAGTGGTTAAAATTGGTTGGAAAGTGTTTAAAAGATAGGAAAACCCGTAGGTTCAGCACATGGCACAATCACTTGGAGCTGGCATCAAAACGGCG
Organism: Lactuca virosa; assembly: GCF_052849685.1. Lineage (NCBI taxonomy): Eukaryota > Viridiplantae > Streptophyta > Magnoliopsida > Asterales > Asteraceae > Lactuca > Lactuca virosa. The sequence goes on along the minus strand of NC_136432.1, from coordinate 76,457,850 downwards.
TCGTTTAGGGCCATTTTTCGCGGGTCCAGATCGGGTCCGAGTTGGGTCGAGACGCGGATCTTCTGTGAGTAGAAACGGGGCGGCAATGGGGCGGGTCGGAGCCGGATCAAAGCGGATATGGATCGGACGACGTCATTGATGACGTCACGTGCGGATAAAAGCGCGGATCCAACCCGGGTCGGAGCCGGGTTTCACTGTGAGAGCATCTGGATTGCGGGGCGGTCTCCGGATCGGGCTCGGATCTCCGGATCTGGGTCGCGAGCTTTTGGGTTTCTGGGTTTGGGCTCCGGGTTTGGGCTCATTCCAAAAATTTTCCTTTTATATTTTTTTTTTCTTTTTGTGAATTAAATTAAATTAAATTAATTTAATTAATATAATTTTTTTAGAAATTAAATAATTAATTCCCAATAATCTATTTTAATTAAACCTCATTAATTAATTTAAATTCTTTTTATTTTTATTTTAAAAAAACATGATTTTTATATATTATTTTTATTTTGATTTTATTAAAAATACATTTAATTAAATTAAATTATTTAGAAAATAATAAAATTATTATTTCCTAAATAAATCATTTTAATTAAATTATAATTATTTTAAAAATACAATTTTTCATTTTTTTATTTTGTTTTCTCGTCTTTCCAAACCCGAACATCTTCAATTCTTTTGTTTTCAATCTTGATTTCTCTTCGTGTAATTCCTTGAACTTCTTTTTGCATCTTTTTGTACCATTTTCATCATATTTACCACCTACAAACATAATTCAAATACATGTCAAAGTAGCACCATTCTTAGATAAAATCGGTTATTTTACATAAATTATAGTATATTAAGCGTGATGTAAAATATACCGATCAAACCTCCCCAACTTATCTCTTTCTCGTCCCGAGAAAGATCCAAATGTAATTGATTAGCGTACTAGAAAACTTCTTTGATGTTTTTGAAAACTAAAGATATGAATTATAAACTAGTTTTCACATGGAACCATAACAGAATTAAATAACACCAATCAATACCACCTGATCAAGATATAACAACAAATGTTAGGATGAGGTCACATTTCTTTCTTTGAAGTGGAGACGTGTTTACAATCAAGGTCGATTTAAAGATATCGCTTTACCATAGGCTTGATCTACCTCTACTTAGTGACTACTTAAATATCAATCAAAAGGACTTTCAGGTTGTAATGTTTGGCTAAGGGTAGGGTAGGGATGTTTTTGGATTGGTGACTTGGTCTTTTAGACTTTAAGAGCACAACAAAGATAATTATTACAACTCGATAAATACAATACAACTATATACAAACATTAATAACATCTACAACTTATCTAAAATGACTCAAAATGTTTAGATAAGACAAAAATCTTTTTGGATTATGTTCAACTTAAAAATCATGACATTATTTGAATATGTCATTTCAAATTAAAATTGTATTATTAATAAAAACACAAAAGTTATTCAAACTAAAATGCTTGGTTCGGGTTTTTTTTTTTTTTTTTTTTTTTTTTTTTTTTTGCACAGCAAAACCCCAAAGTGTATATATATGGACTCAACTTAAAACAAAAATTGCAAACGTTTACAAACATATAAAATATTTCTAACTAACCTTCACTAACGCTATACTTTTATTTTTAACATTTTTTTTTTTTGAACACAACAGATATATTTCAAAATATGGAAGCTCAAACTTTAGATTTGTTTCTAAACTTTGATTTTCTAAAAATAACAAATAACACATAAAAAATCTCACATCATACAACTTTAAACTTAGGCTTAGATTTTCTAAAAATGTCGAAAATTTGTGTAAAATGTTTCGAACAACGTTAATTTCTTGATATCTAACCTTAAGTTTATAAAACTATAAATACTTACACAAACAAAAAGAGAACATTCAAATAAAGGGGTAGCTGTCTTCTTTTTCAATTTATATATATATATATATATATATATATATATATATATATATATATATATATTAAACCAATTTTTTAGAACCAAGCAAGAGAAATTTTCTGAAATTTCACAATTTATTTGACTCGCTAAAATATGAACAATATATATAACAAATACATACACGGAAATGATAAAACTTTGCTTATAAAGTCGAAAGACATGGTAGGAAAGTGTTTGGGATATGGCTTAAATCTGCTTAAGAAACGAACAGGCTAAGGCTCAAAGTGGTTAACAACAGGGATTTTAAATACAAATGGGTAGGCTTAAGGGTTAATTGGCTAAAAATAAAAATAAATGAATTGCCTTTATCATTTTGATATTCAGTATTCTTAAAATAGAGTTAAAACAAGTTCTAGAAAGCTGATCTACTGCATGAAATGTATCAGTCTGTTACGGTCCACTTTCTCACTGTTATGCATCCTATTGTTTGTTTCTATATCCATACAAGTAATACTAATTGGTGCTTCAAAATGTTTTTTTTTTATGTTTCCTGCTATAATTTGGTAAAAGCACACTAACATACTAACACAATTACATTCTTTCCTTTTTGGGATAATTTCTTATTTATATTAAAAAAAATCACACAAAACAAACAAAAAATCGAGATCACCTGATAGTTCTTGGTAGAGGAGGCTTTTATATCTTCAAAAATAGGAGAAAAATGTTGAATTTTTTTTTCTTGTTGGGCTCCATCAAAACCAAAAATTGCAGCATATTTGGTTTGTCACCTTTTTCTCATTTAAGTATACCTCCCCAACTTTAAACTTTGCATCGTCCTCGATGTAAAACACAAAAGAAAACCATAAAACAATAAAATGAAATAAACCACAAACACACCAAATAAAATAAATCCATCATTTTTGCTGAGGATCGCGATTGCACTTGGCATGTGCAACAAGCCTTTTAAACCCCTAGGTTACCCTAATGGACGAGTGAAGTCTCGTGAGGGTTTGCAGTGAACATACCCACAAAGTTCTCGGGTTGCCTCCCGAAGTAGCGCTAAGTTTAACGTCTTCAGCCAGACGTGTTACCTCGAAGCAAAAACTAGATGACGTAAGTGGGTTGTTCTTGTAAAAAGTCAACCCGTTCTACTTGTACCTCATGTCGTGTGGCGGATGAAATATAGGGCTTGAGACGATGCCCGTTTACTTTGAATGACTCACCGCCTTTTTCATCTTTGATCTCAATCGCTCCGTGAGGTGTGACATCAACTACTTCATATGGTCCTGACCATTTGCTTTTCAATTTCCCGAGAAAAAGCTTTAATCGTGAATTAAATAGCCACACTTTTTGTCCTTTTTCAAAAGTTTTGATCTTTAATTTTGCATCGTGGAATGCTTTCATCTTGGACTTATATGTGACAACATTATTGTATGCCTCATCCCGGAGTTCTTCCAGTTCACTCAATTGTAGTTTTCGTTCCTTTCCTGCTTGATCATACTCCAAATTTACTTCTTTGATGGCCCACAATGCTCGATGTGCTAACTCAACCGGTAAGTTGTTGGATTAGGTGTCTAAGCCCATAACTATAATTGGTATGTACTTGAATTGATAGCAGCACAGTCCTTTTGGGTTGCCCTCAACCTAGCAACTGGACAAGGAAATTATGAAAGGAGAGATATTAATTTATAAGATTAATAAATTAATATATATATATATATATATATAAATGATTTATTAATATGTTAATGGATTAATATATTAATTAGAAATCATTATGTTTAATTAATTGTTAGCCAGAAATTAATCAGAATTGATTTTGGGGTTAAAAGAATTAATTATAAGGTGCAGGGACTAGTTTGCAATTATCTAATAGTTGAGTGGAAGGCTCTAGAACCCCCTTGGAAGAGGGTGGACGAAATCTTTAGGGGAAACCCTAATAATTTCGTCCATAGGGGCTTGGATAAGGCCCTTGGGTTTGCTTAGGCCCTAAGCAAAGGATAACTAGGGTTTCCCTTAAACCCTAAATCCCTCAGCTATATAAGGAGCCTCCTGGTTCATGTTTTTGGTCACTCTTTCTTTTGAAAAACCCTAAGGCCGAGATTTTGCATACTCCCTCTCCCCTCTCTCTTCTTCTACTTTCCTTCTTGCTAGTTTGGGTGTGATTCCATTAGAGGCATTACACTTGTGGTGCTAAAGCTTCCAAGAAGATCAAGATCAAGATCAAGGGAATATCAATTGTTTGCTATAACAATTGAAAGGTATGTAAACCCTAAACCCTAGTTTGTTAATTTCGAAATTAGCCTCTCTCCTCTAGGGTTCTTGTTTTGCAATTCAAAGTTGTATGTTCAATAGTTAAAACATAGATCCAAAGTAGGTTGCATGTGAACTTAGGAATTGTTTCTAGTTTATTTGTTGTACCTAAAACCCATCAGTGGTATCAGAGCCATTATTGTTTTAAAATTAAATTGCTACAATTGTTGAATTGCAAATTAGGGTTTATAGCTATTAAACCCTAAAGGCCAAATTTTCGATTTCTAGGGTTTTGGATCAAAGGGTTTTTTCGAAAACCCTAGCCTCCAAAGAACCCTAATCGAAATTAGGGTTAGGGTTTTGAAAACCCTAGCCTCCTCCCTTGTAAATTTCGAAATATGCTAGAGGATAACTAGGGTTTCTTGTTTTGGATAATTGTTACTTAATTAGATTAATTGGATAATTATCCTTACCCTAATTTTCGAAATTTAGAGGGATAAGGATTAGGATTAAATTAATGGATTAATTTAATTAGATAATCCTTACAAGATTTAATAATTTGATTAATAGTTAATTAAAAGATAAATATTAAATCTAGTTAATTGGTTTATTTAAATTTAAATTTAATAGCTTAAATTTCGAAATTTATAAACCCTTGAAGTTTTAAAATGTTTTAAAACACACCTTATATATATATTATAATTAAAAGTTTAATATTATATATGTATAAGAACATGGTCAGTCAAATCGCTAGTATGCCTCATTCACGAAGCTAATCTATAAGGGGGGTATAAGGAAACTGCCTATAAAATGGTAGTTGAATGGGTGTCCACTCTCACCCACCGCTTCCTTGATTAGTGGAGGGTCGTTAGCAGAACGGATTTGATAGGACAACTACTTCTCATTAAAAGTATAATGATATTAAAGAAAGTACTAGAACATTATTTTCAAAATCCCAACTCTAGTTACTTTAGGAAAAATGTGAAAAGTATGCTAATCCATGAAATTGCACATTATGCTTTATTGGTCGTTAGTGGAGCGTGTGTGGTTAACCAGCACACTAAAAGGCACTAATAAAGAGTAGTAATGGGTATCTCATAATTGTCATTTTGATGGAGCGTGTGTGGTTTACCAGCACATCAATAGTTAATGATAAAGACAATGAGGTTACCAAGCACATTTGCATGGTTATTCACATCTTGTTTGTGATCCTCGGCATCCCAGTCACAAATAGAAGAGCATAATCTGAGATTAAAACATGCCATTGAATAGTTTCAATGTATCTCAAAAGAATTAGGAATTTCACTTCGTTTGTTTCGTCTAATGGTGGAATTGGTGAATCGTCATTCACCTACCTTTATGAAATTTGCACTTGGATCTCGGCATACCATTTCTAAGTTGTGAATCTTCATAGTTGGATCCTAACCTTGATATTATATCTTTGGGTTATTCTATTAAGGTATCTTGAAATCTAACTAAAACTTTCTTTCTTTTCAGATGTCTACTCCTGGAAACACTTCTGCTTCGTCCTCCTCCAACCAAAACTTCTCTTTGCTCAATATATGCTCCAAAGTCGTTATGGATGGCTCAAACTATAACGATTGGATGCGCAACATCAAGATGGCTCTTCGTTTCGAGAACAAAGAATATGTTCTTGAAAAGGAGCTCAAAGAGCTTGATGAGAATGAAGCTACTCCTGAAGATCTTGCTGCCTACAAGAAACATTACGATGATGCTACCAAAGTGGCATGCATCATGGTGGCAACTATGTCCCCAGAACTGCAGAGGTACTATGAGGACTACTGGCCTTTCGAGATGAACAAGGACCTTATGGAAAAGTACCATAAGCGAGCTCGTCAAGAAAAGTTCGAAGTAGTCAAGTCACTCATGGCTTGCAAGATGAAGGATGGGGAGTCGGTAGTGTCACATGTGCAAAGAATGCAACGCTACATAGAGCGTTTGGTCAAGCTCAATATTCACTTTGATGAGGAATTGGCCATTGACATGGTCTTGAACTCACTTCCTGAATGTTATGGTCAGTTTATTCTAACTTACCATTTGAACAATACTGAGCAGACCTTGGCCCAATTGCACAACTTGTTGCAGACAGCTGAGGCAGGGATGAAGGGTAAAAGTATACCCTCCATACCTACGAGTGCCCCTGTTTTGGCTATTGGACAGGGAAAGGGGAAAAAGAGGAAAGGTCCTCCCAAGCAAAACTGGAAGAGCAAGGCTCAAGCTGGGTCATCTAGTAATGGCCCAAAGGCTAAGCCCAATGGTTCCACTCCCCATGTTTCTGATCCAAAAGAGGCAGTTTGCTTTTACTGCAACCAAAAGGGGCATTGGAAGAGATCTTGCCCACAGTATCTGCAAGATATCAAGGATGGCAAAGTGAAGCCATCTTCGGCAGGTATTTACACTATTTCTGCTAATAACTCATTATCTTCTCGTTCATGGGTCCTTGATACAGGATGTGGTTTTCATATCTGTACTGATTTGCAGGGTCTAAAGGAAAGTGAGGAGATAGAGCGAGGAAGGATAAACCTGATCATGGGAAATAGAAAGTCTTCACCAGTAACCAAGATCGGAGTTTATCAGCTTCTGCTTAGTAATGATGTTAGATTAGATTTAATAAATTGTTGCTATTCGTCTGAGATGACGAGAAACATTATTTCATTTCATGCATTGTTCAGACAAGGTTTTACATATTCTTTTAATGATTTGAATGGTTCAATTTCTATTTATAAGAATGGTGTTTTTATGTTTGAAGCTTTGCCTTGTAATGGTGTGTATGAAACAGTGACTTGTGTTGATAGCCTAGGAAATAGTGTACTTAATATTGACTTGTCTAATAGTGTAGACAAGGCATGCTTGTGGCATTGTCGTCTTGGACACATTAACAAGAAACGCATAGCCCAACTCCAAAAGGATGGAGTGTTGGAATCATTTGACCTAAAGTCAGATGATATGTGTGAGTCTTGTCTTTTGGGAAAGATGACAAAATCACCATTCACAGGGTCTTGTGAAAGAGGTGAAGGACTGTTGGATCTCATACACACGGATGTGTGTGGACCCTTCAGATCAACTACAAGAGATGTTAATCGATTCTATGTGACTTTCACTGACGATTATAGCAGATATGGATATATCTACTTGATCAAGCATAAGTCAGAAACTTTTGAAAAGTTCAAAGAGTTTAAGCATGAAGTCGAAAATCAATTGGGCAGAAAGATAAAGATACTTAGATCCGATAGAGGCGGGGAGTATCTTAGTATCGAGTTTAACGACTATCTGAAAGAATGTGGGATAGTCTCACAATTGACTCCTCCTAGGACACCACAGTTAAATGGTGTAGCTGAGAGGCGTAATCGAACCTTGTTAGACATGGTTCGTTCTATGATGAGTCGGGCTTCGCTTCCCATTCACTTCTGGGGGTATGCCTTAGAGACAGCCGCCCACATCCTCAATCTTGTCCCTACAAAGAAGGTTGCCAAAACACCTCACGAAATGTGGACAGGGAAAGTTCCCTCGTTAGCACATGTTAAAGTCTGGGGTTGTGAAGCTTTCGTAAGACGAGAGACTCACGGCAAGCTAGCAGCTAGAAGTGAGAAATGTGTTTTCATTGGTTACCCAAAGCAGTCTTTTGGATATTTGTTCTACAGGCCTAGTGAAAACGTGGTCTTTGTAGCACGAAGAGGAGTCTTTCTTGAAAGAGAGCTCATATTCAAAGAGGACAGTGGGAGCACTATTGACCTTGAAGAAATACAAGAGTCAGCCAATGAAGGAACCTTAGATGAAACTAGCACTCAAACAGAGGAAACAGTTCCTGTTGAACCAATTGATAACTCATTACCTCTTAGAAGATCCACTAGGGTGAGTGTGCCACCTGAGTTGTATTGTTTTCATATTACTTCAGATGGTGACACATTCATAAGTGACAGAACACTGGTAAACTTGGATGAACCAGTCACTTATAAGGAAGCAATGGCAGGCCCAGAGGCTTCCAAGTGGAAAGAGGCAATGGACAGCGAGATTAAGTCCATGTATGACAACCAAGTTTGGAATTTGGTTGATAGTGCACCAGGTCGCAAGACAGTTGGGTGCAAATGGATCTTCAAGAAGAAGACAGACATGGATGGGAATGTGCACACATTCAAAGCTCGACTGGTTGCAAAAGGTTTCACTCAAACCCCAGGGGTTGACTATGATGAGACCTTCTCACCAGTAGCTAAGATTAAATCTATTAGGATATTGCTCGCCATAGCTGCCTTTCATGATTATGAAATCTGGCAGATGGATGTCAAAACTGCTTTCCTTAATGGGAAGTTGGCTGAAGATGTTTACATGAGTCAGCCAGAGGGTTTTGTTGATGCAAAGTTCCCCAATAGAGTGTGCAAGCTTGAGAAATCCATTTATGGATTGAAACAAGCATCTCGCAGTTGGAATCTTTGCTTCCATGAGAAAGTCAAAGAGTTTGGTTTCTCTAGAAGTGAAGATGAGTTTTGTGTGTATATCAAGGCTAGTGGGAGTATAGTAACTTTTCTGGTGTTGTATGTCGATGACATATTACTCATTGGTAACGACGTTCCAACCTTGAAAGAGGTTAAGTCTTGGCTTGGAAAGTGTTTTGCCATGAAAGACCTTGGAGAAGCTGCCTATATTCTTGGGATTAGAATATTGAGAGATAGAAAGAAGAGACTAATTGGACTTAGTCAGAGCACATACTTGGATAAGGTACTAAAGAGGTTTAGTATGGAAAATTCCAAGAAGGGAGAGCTACCTATCCAGAGCAATACCAAATTGAGTAAGAGTCAATGTCCGAGTACAGATGTTGAAATAGATGACATGAATCGTGTACCTTATGCTTCCGCTGTCGGATCGATCATGTACGCTATGACATGTACTCGCCCTGATGTGACATTTGCTTTGAGCATGGTCAGTCGCTATCAGGGAAACCCAGGTAGAGCTCATTGGATAGCAGTTAAGAATATACTCAAGTATTTGCGAAGGACAAAGGACTGGGTCCTTGTGCTTGGTGGCAGTGATACTTTGAGAGTAGATGGTTACAGTGATGCCAGCTTTCAGACGGATAGAGATAACTTCCGTTCTCAGTCAGGCTGGGTGTTTTTACTGAATGGAGGAGCAGTTACTTGGAAGAGTTCCAAGCAAAATACGGTGGCTGATTCTACTTGTGAATCAGAGTACATAGCAGCAAGTGAAGCGTCGAAAGAAGCAGCTTGGTTGAGGAACTTCATCGGGGATCTCGGAGTTGTTCCAACCATCCAGGAGCCTATGGAACTGTTCTGCGATAATGAAGGAGCGGTTGCCTTGACAAAGGAACCGAGAGATCATGGTAAGACCAGACATATCGACAGAAAGTACCATTTCATCAGACATAGAGTTGAAGAAGGCCATCTTATAGTAAAGAGGGTGTCATCTGAAGATAACCCAGCAGATCCCCTCACAAAGGGTCTGAGTAGGTCTAAGCATATTCAGCATGCTCGGAGCATAGGACTGAAAGATGATATTAGTTTTAGTAGTTAGATTAGTTTTTGAAACTTGTAACAAAGTAAATGTAATTGACCTTTGGTGATTAAATAATAAAGTATTATTTATAAGTTTGGCTACTACCTTTTGTCGATTGTTTATTATTGTGTTTCATTTTTGCATGTTTTACTTCCTGAATAATGAGATTATTCAAACTCCACAGTCGCTCGTACTCTTGGAAGTAAGTAGTGAATTAAGACTGTCATGAATTGGATTGCAGATTGTCTAAGGATAGACATGGCAATAGAATTGTTGCAACGTTCATGAGTACTCAGAAATTGAGATTTGAGTATTGGATAAACCCTCACTCAGAGTATTACTTCATGGAATTCATCACGAGTAATACTGAGACGATAATATCTTATAATCTTGAAACGAAGATATATGAGTTGTAATTTACAAGTCGGTTGTGCATTGGTGATACGAAAACGCATCAGTAACTTGGTGTTATAAAACGTATTGTCATGCATAATTTGATGAGTAAAAGATACAAGCATATGAGTCAACGTTTATTCGTTCCTTTTGCCCTAACAGGAAAAGCGATATCTGTGGGCCCCTCGATGATTTGGTGTTGACTTATGTGCTGGGCCCAGCCAGGACTGAATTGATGTGTTCGATTAGAAGTCTTTCATCATCACAAATCAGGAATCGGGAAACATAGATTCTGGACAAAGAGATTGATTATATTCCATGTCTTTTGTCTGGGGATATCATGCAGAACGAAGGGTTATATGATCACTTATCTTAGGACACATAACTGACTGGGTCAGAGTTCGGCAGCAGCTTTTTGGAAGCTACAATTTGCTGGTCAAATTTAGAAGGCATACTAGCAATTATAGTTACAGACTTATCCAAGTGGGAGACTGTTGGATTAGGTGTCTAAGCCCATAACTATAATTGGTATGTACTTGAATTGATAGCAGCACAGTCCTTTTGGGTTGCCCTCAACCTAGCAACTGGACAAGGAAATTATGAAAGGAGAGATATTAATTTATAAGATTAATAAATTAATATATATATATATATATATATAAATGATTTATTAATATGTTAATGGATTAATATATTAATTAGAAATCATTATGTTTAATTAATTGTTAGCCAGAAATTAATCAGAATTGATTTTGGGGTTAAAAGAATTAATTATAAGGTGCAGGGACTAGTTTGCAATTATCTAATAGTTGAGTGGAAGGCTCTAGAACCCCCTTGGAAGAGGGTGGACGAAATCTTTAGGGGAAACCCTAATAATTTCGTCCATAGGGGCTTGGATAAGGCCCTTGGGTTTGCTTAGGCCCTAAGCAAAGGATAACTAGGGTTTCCCTTAAACCCTAAATCCCTCAGCTATATAAGGAGCCTCCTGGTTCATGTTTTTGGTCACTCTTTCTTTTGAAAAACCCTAAGGCCGAGATTTTGCATACTCCCTCTCCCCTCTCTCTTCTTCTACTTTCCTTCTTGCTAGTTTGGGTGTGATTCCATTAGAGGCATTACACTTGTGGTGCTAAAGCTTCCAAGAAGATCAAGATCAAGATCAAGGGAATATCAATTGTTTGCTATAACAATTGAAAGGTATGTAAACCCTAAACCCTAGTTTGTTAATTTCGAAATTAGCCTCTCTCCTCTAGGGTTCTTGTTTTGCAATTCAAAGTTGTATGTTCAATAGTTAAAACATAGATCCAAAGTAGGTTGCATGTGAACTTAGGAATTGTTTCTAGTTTATTTGTTGTACCTAAAACCCATCATAAGTGACATCCTTTTCCATAAACAAGTCTATAAGGGGTTGTGCCAATCGGTGTTTTAAAAGCAGTCCGATAGGCCCAAAGCGCATCGTCTAGTCGAAGTGACCAGTCTTTGCGGTCAGGTCTAACGGTTTTTTGTAAAATTTCTTTGATATGTCGATTAGACACTTCCACTTGACCACTTGTTTGAGGGTGGTAAGGTGTGGCAATTCTATGATTCACACCATATTGTTTGAGTAGTTTGCCAAATTTAAAGTTTTTAAAATGTGACCCCCCATCACTGATGATCACACGAGGGATACCATGTCTCACAAAAATATTTTTCTTGACAAACTTACAAACAACATGGTGATCATTTGTTTTGGTGGCCTCGGCTTCAATCCACTTTGAGACATAATCGACAGCCACCAAAATATAAATATTGCCGAAAGAAGTTGGAAAAGGACCCATAAAGTCAATTCCCCACACATCAAATATTTCAACAACCAAGATGGGGTTTAATGGCATTTGGTCTCTTTTTGAGATCCCCCCAACTTGTTGGCATTTCAAACAGGATTTAACAAACACATGCGCATCACGAAAAATTGTTGGCCAGAAGAAACCCGTGTCTAGAACTCTGTGACTCGTCTTTTGAGCACTGAAATGTCCTCCACATGCGTATGAGTGACAATGAGCCAATAAATCTTGAATTTCATGGTCAGGGACACATCTCCGAATTATTTGATCTGGTCCAATCTTGAATAAGTCTGGATTGTCCCAAATAAACCGTTTTGCTTGTGCCATGAAATGTTTCATCTTTTGCTTTGTCCAATACTCTGGTATTTTTCCTGTAGCCAAATAATTCACAATATTAGCAAACCAAGGTAATCCATTGATGTTCAATAATTGTTCATCGGGAAAGGTATCCCAAATTTCTTCCTTGAAAGTGCTTGATACATCAATGGGGAGTCTGGACAAGTGATCAGCTACTACATTATCACTTCCTTTCTTATCCTGAATTTCTAAGTCAAATTCTTGTAGTAGCAATATCCATCTAATAAGCCTCGGTTTTGCATCTTTCTTTTGCATGAGATGACGCAAAGCACTATGGTCCGTAAAAACAACAACTTTTGACCCCCAAACATATGAGCGAAATTTGTCTAAAGCAAAGACAACTGCTAACAACTCTTTTTCCGTTGTTGTGTAATTCAATTGTATATCGGAAAAAGTTTTGCTAGCATAAGAGATTACAACGGGCTTTTTATTCACCCGTTGCCCCAATACAGCACCAACCGCATAATCACTTGCGTCACACATGATTTCAAAAGGTTGTGACCAATCAGGTGATCGCAATATTGGTGCTTGGGAAAGTTGTCCCTTTAGATTTTGAAAGGATTTCATACACGATTCATCAAAAGAAAATGGTGCGTCTTTAGAGAGCAAATTGCATAAAGGTTTTGAAATCGCACTAAAATTTTTGATGAATCGTCTATAAAAACCTGCATGTCCAAGAAAAGATCTCACGCCTTTGACATTTGTGGGAGGTGGTAGTAAGGAAATGAGTTGTACTTTGGCATGGTCAACTTCAAATCCTCTTTCAGAAACAACATGCCCAAGTACAACTCCTTCTTTAACCATGAAATGACTTTTCTCCCAACTTAAAACCAAGTTTGTCTCCGTGCAACGTTTCAAAACTTTTACCAATTGTTGGAGACATGTGTCAAATGTTGATCCAAAAATAGAGAAATCATCCATAAAAATTTCCAAGGACTCCCCGACCATGTCTGAAAAAATACTAGTCATTAATCTTTGAAAAGTGGCAGGGGCATTACATAATCCGAATGACATTCGTCGGAATGCGAAAGTACCATAGGGACATGTAAAAGTAGTCTTGGCTTGGTCTTCAGGATGTATAGGTATTTGATTGTATCCAGAATACCCATCCAGAAAACAATAAAACTTTTGACCTGATAATTTCTCTATTATTTGGTCAATGAATGGTAAAGGAAAATGGTCTTTTAAAGTGGCAGTATTTAATTTGCGATAATCAATACAAACCCGCCACCCGGTTACCGGCCGAGTGGTTATCTTTTCACCACTTGAAGTTTCTACGATCGTGACGCCAACTTTCTTTGGAACGGTTTGCGTTGGGCTAACCCATACACTGTCAGAGATTGGGTAGATGATTCCGGCATCTAACCACTTTAACACTTCTTTCTTCACGACTTCCCTCATATTAGGGTTCGATCTTCTTTGCGTCTCTCTTGATGGTTTTGTCGACGGTTCGGTAATGATTCTATGCATGCAAACTGCTGGGCTTATTCCCTTAAGATCGGCAATTGTCCATCTAACTGCGGCTTTGTATGTGTTAAGCACCTTCAGTAATGCTTGTTCTTGTTCCTCTGTCAAATCTGATGCAATGATCACCGGAAGCGTTTGATTTTCTCCCAAAAAGGCATATTTCAAATGCTTCGGTAACAACTTCAATTCCAATGCTGGTGGTTCTTCCAATGATGGCTTTATCTTTGAATCAATTGAATCTAGGAGATCATCAAAATTATTTGACCAAGTTGACGTGCGACCATGGATAGCATTCAGAAACTCTTTTTGATCTTCAATTGATTGAGATCTGTCACTGTCACAAAAAACATCCTCCAAATCATTGGTTATGTCCAGGAGCATATTTGCGGTATGCTCGTGAACACAATCCCCGATGGTGTCTATCATAAAGCAATCATTATGATCTGGAGAGTTAGCGTTCGGTCCAAAGGCTTGTAGTCTCAACTTGCGGTTGCCAAAAGTCACGTCAATTGCACCATCTCGACAACTAATTTGAGCATTTATAGTTGCTAAAAAGGGACGACCGAGAATGACATTTTGTTGTTTGTCCTTGAAGTGTTTTTCAGAGTCCATAACTATGAAGTCAACTGGGTAATAAAAATCTTCCACCTTGACTATGATATCAGGCAACATCCCCCGTGGTAATTTAAGTGACAAATCGGCCATGGACACAATAATGTTAGTTGGTTGCAATGGGCCAAGGTCATATTTATCATATAAACTACCAGGAAGGACATTGATACTTGCTCCAAGATCAAGAAGTGCCTTTTTGATTTTTATGTTTCCAATTTCAATTGTAATTAAAGGTGCTCCAGGATCTTTTAATTTGGGTGGAAGTATTCCTGTCAAAGCGGCACTAACATGTGCTGTACCGTTTGATTTTGTTGGAATTCGGTGACGTCTCTTTTGAGTACATAAATCTTTGAGGAATTTAGCATAAGCCGGAATTTGCTTAATGGCATCGATAAGTGGGATGTTAATTTTGACTTGTCGAAAAGTTTCCCAAATATCATCATTTTTTTTAAAAACTTGTTTTTCTGGGTTTTTCAAAGCTGTTGGGTAAGGGGTGGTATTTGTCTCCACATGTCCTTCCCCAACTTTAGACAGTTCCGACTCATGCAATTTTCCTTTCAATTTATGTTCTAGTTCAATTGGTGTTTTAAGAGTCTTTTCACTTTCATTATCAGAAGATACATAATCCTCCACTAAAACCTCATCAGGATTTTTTAACGAGTTTGGTGTAGGCTTATGCACTTGATTATCATATGATTTACCACTACGTAGAATAGTTACCTCATTTAGATGTGCGTTGTTGTTGGTGTTGGTGGTGGTGGTGTTGCTAGTTGAAGCTCTTGAGTGTTGAGGATTTACTTGCGTGGTGCCCGGAAGGTTGCCAGGTGGTCGCCGATTTATTTGCTCTGCTCTTTGTCCCAATTGCTTCTCAAGCATTGAAATTGATTTGGAGTTAATTTCATTTTGCTTGAGACTTTCCTTCATCATGTTCATCAATTGTTCCATTTGCTTATCATGGTATGGTTCACTTGTCGTTCCATGATTTGCTTGAGAAGAAACTGGCCCATGATGTTGATTTGGACTGGATTGGCCCGAATTGTTGTTGCTGACCTTGTTGCCTTGCCAGGGGTTGAAGTAGTTGTTGTTGTTCCGCCAATTTGAACTTGAATTGTTGTTGTTCCTCCATCGGTCATTGTTGCTTTGGTTGTTGAATTGATTGTGTTGTTGTTGTGGTCTATAGAAATTTCGCCTTTCTTCATTCAAGTCAGCCTGATCACCGGAAGAATAAAAGACTTCTTCAACTTTATCATTGTTTTGAGCGAACATGTTCCCTTTTCTGCAGTCTTTAGTCTTGTGTGGTCCTTCACATAAACTGCAAACAGTTTGAACATTAGATTGAGGGTTTTGTTTAAGTTGACTGATTTCAGTTGTCAGTTTCCGCATTTGGGAAAGGACTTCAGTCAGCACTTCATCGGTTTGATGTACACTCTCAAATTTAAGTTGTTTGTTTTTGTTGCCACGATATTGGACCGAATGAGCGGGACTGCCATTCATTGCCATTTCATCTATGAGTTCATAAGTTTCTTCTGGTGTTTTGTTCCTTATGGAACCTCCGGCAGCTGCATGGAGTGATTGTTATGTATGAATGTCCAAACTATTGAAGAATGTTTGGACCTGCCTCCACATAGGTAGCTCATGATGTGGGCATCTTTGGAGTAGCTCTCGGTATCTTTCCCATGCTTCGTATAGCGATTCGCCATCTTCAGCTTGAAATGAAAGGATTTCATTGATCATCATGTTTGTCTTTGATGGTGGAAAGTACTTGGTTAGGAATTTGTCAGCCAAGTCTTCCCAAGTGGTGATGGATTCAGCGGGTAATGTTGAGAACCACCTCTTGGCACGGCCTCGTAGAGAGAAAGGAAAGAGGCGTAGTCGGATTGCATCTTCAGTTACTCCATCCATCTTGAACATGTCACAAATGTCCAAGAAACTAGTGATGTGTGTATTGGGGTCACTATCGGGTGAGCCATCGAATTGCGCACTATTTTGCACCATTTGGATCACATGCATCTTGATCTCAAAAGTTGTAGCTCCTACTTCAGGTCGTTTAATGCATGATTTGGTCCCGTCAAGTGAGGGTCGTGCAAAATCTCCCATGGTTTTTCGGTCTGTCATCTTGTCGTCGGTTTTGTTGGCTTCTTCAAAAATTAAGGCGCGGTGAGTAACACGATTTCTTCTTGCCGCTCTTTCGATTTCTGAGTTAAAAAGCAATGGAGAGGATCGTCTCGAATAACGAGTATGCATGCACAACAAAAAAAATACAAACGCGTAAAAGGAATTTAACAATTATAAATAAAGACTATAAGAATCAAATAAATTTTTTTTATATGTATTTTTTATATTTTTTTTATATATTTTCGAAGTTATAAAAAAAATCAAATAAACAAAAAAAAAATTATATTTTTTTTATATATATTTTCGAAATTATACTTAAAAATCAAAAAAAAATTGTGATTTTTTTTTATTTTATATATATATTAGAAAATTATACTAATATATATATATATATATATATATATATATATATATATATATATATATATATATATATATATATATATATATATATATATATATATCAAATAAACAACTAGAAAGAAAATGTGAAATTTTTTTATCAAAAATTTTGTTTTTAATTTTTTTTTTAAAATTTTTTTTTAATTTAAAATAAAAATCAAAATAAATAACTAAATATTAAGCGCAATAGATCCCCGGCAACGGCGCCAAAATTTGACGAGCGGTCGTTGTCGCGTCAAAAATAAACCTTATTTCCACTAATCTAGCGAGTGGTAAGTAAGGGTCGGATCCAGAGGAGCTTATGGTTAATAGTTTAGTTACTATTTTGATTTAACGATAAAGAAATAATGATTAATTTGAGATTTATAAATATGATGACAAACAAAAAATATATGATTTTAATTCAATTAAAAAAAATGATCGCTTCCGGTTTCAGAATTAATAATTATATGAATTAGAAATGAGTGTTATTAATTTTTCATAGTCGATTCAATTAAAGTCTAAGTCCAAAATAGAAAATAAGTGTAACCGCGCCCTCCGTCCTACACACCGCTATTGGATGATTTGGCACGGTGGGGAGATCACTTAAAATTATTTTAAACTTGGAATAATTAATTGATAAATGAATAAAATAAGTGTAACGATTTTATAATGTTAAAAACATAAACAAAATCCACAAATAATATTCAACAAATTCAAATGTTCACACCCAAAAATAATACAATAAGTAAGAATTAAAACCTACTCCCGGTTGCGATCACGAGAGGATTTAGCCGCGCATTGTAGACTTATACAAACTCATATTTGTATTCTTGAATTCTTGATGTCTTGATCTTGAATCTTGAAAAGTCTTGAATCTTTGATGGCTTGAATTCTTGGAAAAAGAAAAGAATTTGGAAGACTAAAATGCTTCCAAAAAAATATAGAAATTTCCTAAAGAAGGTGGTGGTATGAAAGTAGGTTGGTATAAGAGGTATAAGAGGGTGTGTAAGAATGTAAGAGGTGTCTTAGAGGTAAGAGGTGTCTTAGAGGTAAGAGGTGTGTTTGAAATGGTGATTTTGAGGTGGTATTTATAGTGAATTTTTGGAAAATTAAATATCAAAAAGAATGAAATAAAGCTAGGAATATTAAGCTTTTAGATTGGACCTAAGATCCAATCTAAATCTTATGAAAAAGAATTCAAAAGAATTAAAAAGATGGAATTATTTGGTTTTTGTTGGAAAGAATTTGAGTTTAAAATAGGAAAAGTGGTGAAAAAGTGGTTAAAATTGGTTGGAAAGTGTTTAAAAGATAGGAAAACCCGTAGGTTCAGCACATGGCACAATCACTTGGAGCTGGCATCAAAACGGCGTCGTTTAGGGCCATTTTTCGCGGGTCCAGATCGGGTCCGAGTTGGGTCGAGACGCGGATCTTCTGTGAGTAGAAACGGGGCGGCAACGGGGCGGGTCGGAGCCGGATCAAAGCGGATATGGATCGGACGACGTTATCGATGACGTCACGTGCGGATAAAAGCGCGGATCCAACCCGGGTCGGAGCCGGGTTTCACTGTGAGAGCATCTGGATTGCGGGGCGGTCTCCGGATTGGGGTCGGATCTCCGGATCTGGGTCGCGAGCTTTTGGGTTTCTGGGTTTGGGCTCCGGGTTTGGGCTCATTCCGAAATTTTTCCTTTTATATTTTTTTTTTCTTTTTGTGAATTAAATTAAATTAAATTAATTTAATTAATATAATTTTTTTAGAAATTAAATAATTAATTCCCAATAATCTATTTTAATTAAACCTCATTAATTAATTTAAATTCTTTTTATTTTTATTTTAAAAAAACATGATTTTTATATATTATTTTTATTTTGATTTTATTAAAAATACATTTAATTAAATTAAATTATTTAGAAAATAATAAAATTATTATTTCCTAAATAAATCATTTTAATTAAATTATAATTATTTTAAAAATACAATTTTTCATTTTTTTATTTTGTTTTCTCGTCTTTCCAAACCCGAACATCTTCAATTCTTTTGTTTTCAATCTTGATTTCTCTTCGTGTAATTCCTTGAACTTCTTTTTGCATCTTTTTGTACCATTTTCATCATATTTACCACCTACAAACATAATTCAAATACATGTCAAAGTAGCACCATTCTTAGATAAAATCGGTTATTTTACATAAATTATAGTATATTAAGCGTGATGTAAAATATACCGATCATTCTTCCTTGTTCTTCCTCTCCCTTTCTTCAGCTTCCTTCGCTACCCGAAGGGTTTCATCCAATTCTTTATCCCTTTTTTTTCTTTTCAAGGCTTTAGCAATTGTTTCTTCTTCTTCATCACTATCATCATCCAATCCCTTCTTCTTATCTTTGTTACCAGAACCCGAAGCTTCATTACCCTTCGGCTCGGTTTTGACTGTGACCTTTTGTTGAGTAAATTGAGCACCTTCTCCCCCTTGTTTTGGAGGTACGAATCTCTCCGAAACACCCTTCATTTCATGTAAGAGAGCAAGGGTAGGAAGAAGTTTGGAAGTCAAATGATTCCTGATGGTCAGAGTAAGGATAGGATCATGAGCACCAAGAAGATTGGTAAGCATATTCTTGACATCCCCAGCATAGCTCCTGAAGACATCTCGCTTAGTCTTTAACAGTGAGATTTCCTTTTCAGCTTGAGCTAACTGCACTTTCTGAACTTCTATAGTAGAGGCTTGGCGTGCAAGATCTTCCTTCAATGCACTCTCCTTTGCTAAATCAGCTTGAAGTGTTGTAAGATGAGAAGTCACTGAGCTTAGTAGAGAAGTGTTCTCAGCTTGAATGGAAGAACGAACAAGCTCAAATTTAGCTTGCTCCTCTTTTAGTGACTTGGATAAGGAATCAACTGAAGCATTTACTTTGGCTGCATTTGAATCAGCATGTCCTTTGAGTGATTCGAGAAAAATCTGAGAGCTGTGAACAAGTTCTGAAACTTCAGTAGTGGCCTTCTTGCAAGAAGAAGTGGAATCCTCAACAGCCTTCGTCGATTTCTCAATGGCCCCAGAATATTGCTCAAAAGCGGTGTCCATAAAAGCTTTGAGTACAACATCGTTGTAGGACTTGTTAGCGGCAAGCAGTTGATCAAGCTTCTCATCAATATTCTGCAATTGTTGTCGTGAGACAGGAGCCTCTTCATCGTCATCTGTTGGAAGCCGATAGGGACTGTAATAAGTTGAGCCAAACTCAACATTATCACCACCGAGAGTGGCACCAGAATCGGTTGAAGGTGAGGGTGTAAGAGTTTTAGAAGTAACAGGAGGTTCGGTTTCAGTATTTGCCCCCGTATCAGATACGTTGACGTTTACTGTTGGTTCAGTTGTAGTGGTGGTAGTTGCTTGGGAAACAATAGGAGGTGGTAAAGGAGTTGTAGAAATTGGTATAGTACTCACTGGTGGTGGTGGGGATACAAAAGTTGTTTGAGATGTTGTAGGTGGTGGAATGGGAGCAACCGAAATTGGAACAGTGGTTTTCGGTGGAGATGGAGGAGGTGTTGGAATCTTGTCATTAAGAGGTTCGGTTGGAGTTGGAGAACGAGGAGGTGTATTACCTCTCGGTGATTCATGATGCTGAATTTCCTCTTCCTCATCCTCCTCATCATTTTCTGAGCTTGAAGGAGAAGGACTCTTTGATTTCTTCGCCATCTTCTTAATCTTCTTTGGAGCCGAAGATTCACCTTTATCAGCCTTTCGCTTCCTAGACTTGGCAGGCTTAGACGAAGCACCTTCAGTCTTCTCTTTCTTGGTAGTTTCCCTTTTGCCTCGGTTGGCTGGCTTCTCCACAGCTTCTAAAGCAGCTTGCTGTTCAGGAGACAGTACTCTCGGTCCTTTGGGAGGAAGCTTGCGATAATCAGCCATCATCTTACTTTCGGCTGAGACAGACCTGTACATCGTCTCAGGTATGGAACCGTTGTGAAAGAACTTTGTTGGATCAAAGAAGATAATTTTCTTCGTGTGAAAAGTAGCCACAGAAGAGACAAGGGCATCCTTCATGACCGGAATTTGCAACGAATCAATAGCCCTGCGTGTGATGATAGTCCAGAAGCGACCACAATAAATTTCAGAGTGTCTCGTTGAAGTATTGAGACTTTGCACCACATGTGACCAAATAATCGACCCATAGTCGAGATTTATCCCATTGTAGAGACCATATAGAATGGTCAGAAAACCCTTAATGGTTCCATCAGACCCAACAACCCTCTCCGCCAAACTCTTGTTGAGAAGAGTAAGCAAGCCATTCCATTGGGGCGGCAAACATGATTTCTTAACCTTCACGATGGTGGTAAGAACATCAGTGTATCCCATCTCGTAGAGCATTGTAAATATTTGAGTTGTAATGACGAAGTCAGGAGAGATAACAGAGGCATCGACATCAAGCTTTAGCAGGGAACAAAAGCGCCCTTTCGAAATTGATGCCTTGTGCGAGAAGATTTGAAAGTAGATCCTCTCTTTGTTCTTGTCATAGGTTGCAGTAGAATAGACTTGGGATAGAAGAGACATGGGGACAGTTTCCACCTGTGTAAGGGCGATGACCATAGGAGAGTATTTGAGGCATTCAACAACTTGGAGCATGTATGAATCATACAGAAACGGGTTCAGATGAATGATCATGTTCTGGTTGGGTTTGATCACGAGCAATGAGGACGATGCAGTTTGATCTTGAACAGATGAGGAATCCGCCATTGTTCAGATAAGGAAGAAGATGAACAGTTGCAGATCGCCTTGTGTATTGAGAGAATTTGAAGAAGGTAAGAAGGTACAATGTGTGCGAGAAACCCTTTATATACCGTTGCTAGGAGAGAGAAAGAATCTTCGTGATGATACGATCACTAAAATGTCGCCTGAAAAAGCGCGATGTGACAGCTTGGTTTCCCCCAGATAGACGTCAGCAAGCATGGGTTTAGGAACCGTTCAAATTCACGCGCCCAAAATCTTATCCACATATCGTCTTTTCAAATTCACCTTCGCTTCAGATATGATAATCACCATTTTCGCGCCTAAAGAAAAACTTCAAACAGGCCATAAGAAACAACAACTAGAATTTTGAAAAATCACAAAGTATTTTCGTGCAAGAGTGTGCCAAAAAGTAATAAATAAAGCAAAATGTGTATAGGATGTGAGTGATTTCTGTGAAAAGACATAAAGCAGATGATTCCGGGCAAGAATCGCTTCCTTCAAAGTCAAGAGAGACTTGAAGTGCTTGCGTGGTATCCCGAAACAATAAGATCGAGTGCTTGTAAAGAAACACCGAAAGGCTTCTTTTAAATAATAGGCTAAGGGTGGCTTATCTTCAACCGAACGTCGATTCTTAACATAAGACCGAACATTGGATGAAGTACTTGTGAGACCGATGTGGGCTGTTGAACAAGTAGGTGGGATATAATTTGCTATGACTAAAGATGTTAAAGAAATCTCAAAAACAAAAACAAGCTGGATCTTTTTGGGAAGAAATGCCTTGGTGTTAGACAATTTCATAAAAGACCACTCAAAAATAAAATGAGATTTCGTTAGGTAACAAGTAAGATCTTGAATATAAAGATTCACCGTCAATTCATTGTTGGTGTTGGATTGTGGGTTTCACTCAGCACGTGGTGTACGTATCTAAGATCATAAACACAGATTTTATGCAACCATAAACCTCAGTGGTAAAAGCTGAGAGTCTCAAGGGTTACAGTGGTGAACCGAAAGTTGATGGAGAATGTAAGGAGGGTGGTTAAGGAACCGAAAGTACCACTGCTATATAAACGTGACAAAGCAGAAAACTCTTAACTCATTTGAGAAGAGTAAGGTAGCTCTTGACTTGAGTGGATTTTATCAGCCTGATTGGGAAGAAACGATAGGTATAGATCGAATCATTAAGGCCTTGCTCTTAGTCTTAGAGGCTTCGGTCTACATGCAACAACATGCTTCTAGGGACACTTAACTAGTTCATATGAAAAGAATCATACCTGCCTTAGCTCCAAATTATGTTGCACAGAAATACTTGGGACCTAATTAAAAAGAACAAGCAAACAAACAGACCACACAAACAAAACAAAACAAAAGAAAACAAAATTTTAGAAAAATATTTTTGGAGTTTTGAAATTTTCTGAAAAATAAAAAAAACGGAAAAATAAAAGAAAAAATATTTTTGGATTTTTAAAGTTTTCTGAAAAAATAATAAAAACAGAAAAATAAACAAAAAGAAATTAGCACAAAACACTCTAAAAAAAATAATAAAAAATGAAAGAGAAAATAGAGTAAGAAAATAGACTTAAAAGAATAATCAAAATGTACAGCCGAAACCAAACCTTAAAAGAATGAAGCGAAATAAGCCGAGCGTTCGGTTCATTTCGGTTCCTTAAAATTCCGGAGCCGAAAAAGACCGAGCGTTCGGTTCATTTCGGTTCCCGAAAATTATGGAGCCGAAATAGATCGAGCGTTCGGTTCATTTCAGTTCCCGAAAATTCCGGAACCGAAATAGACCGAGCGTTCGCTCTATTTCGCTTGTCTAATTTTTAGAGTGAGATTTGAGGGTTCGGTACCGACTCTGCTTCCATCATTCCCAAACCTTGTAAAATTTTATTGAAGCTTGCTTCTGGTAAGGCTTTAGTGAATATGTCAGCCAGTTGATAAGAGGACCGAACGAAATGTACTTCCACGTCCCCATCTTCTACATGGTCCTTGATGAAATGGTATCTTAGTGCAATATGCTTTGTCTTTGAGTGTTGCACCGGATTGTGACATATTCTTATCGCACTTTCTGAGTCACAATAGAGAGGTATTTTCTTCATACTTAGCCCATAGTCTCTTAGTTGGCTTTGTATCCATATTACTTGAGAGGTACAGGATGCTGCAGCTATGTACTCAGCTTCGGTTGTTGAAAGAGACACACATGTTTGCTTCTTGGACTGCCAGCTAACAAGTTTACCGTCAAGGAATTGGCATCCACCAGTTGTGCTCTTTCGGTCCAGACCACATCCTCCAAGATCGGCGTCAGAAAAGGCTTGAACAAAAAATCCAGATCTAGCAGGGTACCAAAGACAAAAAGAAGAGGTTCGCTTCAGATAATGGAAAATGTTTTTCACTACCACCATGTGAGGTTCTCTTGGATTTGCTTGAAACCTGCCACAATAACAAACAGAAAACATAATTTCTGGTCTACTAGCCGTTAGATACATAAGAGACCCTATCATTTAACGATAAAGTTACGTCAACAGCAGGTTTTTCCAAAGACGGTGTTAACTTTGTGTCAAACGCCATAGGAACCTTCACTTTTGAATCTCCCGTCATACCGAACTTTTCCAGCAAGTTCTTCGTGTAGGCCTCCTGGTTGATAAAAATACCTTCTGGTCCCTGTCTTATATTCAAACCAAGGAAAAAATTAATCGGACCCATTGCGCTCATTTCAAATTTAGTCTCCATCAACTTCCTGAATTCAGCCGTTAAGCTAGGATTCGTGGAGCCGAAGATGATGTCATCGACATAAATCTAAACTATCATTAGATGTTCGCCTTCTTTCTTTCGGAAGAAGGTTGGGTCAACCGAACCTTGCTTGAATTTTGACATTTTAAGAAAGCGAGTTAAAGTTTCATACCAGGCCCTCGGTTCTTGCTTCAGACCATATACAGCTTTATCTAACACATAGCAATGATCAGGGTATTTCTCATTCACGAACCCAGGTGGCTACTCAACATACACCGTTTCTTCTAGTTCTCCATTCAAGAAAGCACATTTCACATCCATTTGGAAAACTTCGAAATTTTTATGAGCAGCATATGCCAGAAAGATTCTAACTGATTCCAACCTTGCTACTGGAGCGAAGGTTTCCTCATATCTATCCCTTCTTCTTGGCAATATCCTTTCACCACCAACCGAGCCTTATTGCGTATAACGTTCCCTTCTTTGTCCAACTTATTCCTGAAGACCCATTTTAAGCCGACCACCGAAGCATCCTTTGGAGTGGGAATCAACCTCCAAACTCGATTACGTTCAAACTCATGGAGTTCATCTTGCATGGCTTGTACCCAATCAGCGTGATCAAGTGCAGCATTAACCGTCTTCGGTTCGACTTTGGAGACAAACGAATTAAACATACAAAATTCAACATTAGAGAATAATGCAGTTTGTTTCGCTTTCAATTGAGAACGTGTTAGAACTTGCTCAGATGATTCACCAATTATTTGTGCTTTTGGATGGTCCTTAGTCCATTTCGTTAGAGGAGGGTAATTAGGGTCATAAGCTGGATCCAACTCTGCGTTTACTTCTTCTTTAAGTTCTGATTGATCACCTTCGTCAGTTGTATTCTCTTTCTCCCCCTCAAATGGCGAAGTGTATCCCTTGTCAGGTTTAGAGTTTTCCTCCTCTGTGGGAGTTGGATTCTCCCCCTCGATTGGACTATCATTGGGTGGGTTTGGAGTTGGATGCTCCCCCTCGCCTGGACTTTTATGGGTTGGGGATGGAATTGGATTCTCCCCCTCGAAAGACATATCGGTTGTCTTTGGTGCAGATGAACCCTCCCCCTTGAACATTGAGCTGGTGTTTGGAGGGTCAGTAGAGGGTTGACCACCAGTCGGTTTAGGAGGTTCATTTTCCATTTCTTTTGCAGCTTCATCAATGATCTTTTTCAGATTGTCGATTTTGTTGTTTGCTGCTTTCGCCTCTGAGTGTGCAGCCTTCTCTGGTTCATCAAATAGCCTTATATACTCTTCAAACAGGTTGGATATTGGAACCGAGACTTGTCCTGATTCAGGAAATATTTCCCCCAAGGCACTTTCGCTTCTTTGAACTTTCTTCATGTAGTTGTCATCAAAGGTTACATAGTATGTCTCTTCAATACGTTTGGAACGTTTGTTCAAAACTCTATATGCCTATGAAGTGAGTGAATAGCCAAGAAAAATTCCCTCATCGGCTTTAACGTCAAACTTGTTTCGGTTCTCTTTGGAATTGAAGATGAAACACCTTGAACCAAACACGTGGAAAAATTTGACGTTGGGCTTTCGATTGTTCAGAATCTCATATGGAGTGATTGAGAATCGTTTGTTGAGTAAGGATCGGTTTTGAGTATAGCACGCGGTTGCAACTACATCAGCTCAGAAGTATAGCGGAAGAGAAGCGAAGCTTAGCATGGTTCTGGCTGCCTCACATAAAGAACGGTTTCGTCTTTCAACAATCCCATTCTGTTGTGGTGTATAGGGGGCCGAGAAGTTGTGAGATATCCAATTTTCAGCCAGATTGTCCTCAAAATCTGTATTCTTGAATTCAAGCCCATTGTCGCTTCTGATATTCCTCACCAGCTTTCGCAGTTGCACTTCCACTTGCTTGATGAACGTCTTCAACTTGGGAGTTGCGTCTGATTTCTATTTAAGAAAGAAAACCCAGGTGAAGCGTGAAAAATCATCTACTATAACAAGAATGAACTTACTACCACCGAAGCTTTCGATAGCCGAAGCTCCACATAAGTCAATATGCAGAAGTTCAAGAGCTTCAACAATCTTTGTATTGATACGTGTAGGATGGCTCTTTCTGCTTTGTTTGCCCATCTCACATGTTGCACATAGGTGTTCCTTATCAAACTTGAGAAGAGTAAGGCCTCGAACATGATCACCAAGCACCAACTTATTAATGTCTTTAAAGTTCAGGTGCGATAGGCGTCGATGCCACAACCAGCTTTCATCAGTGTTTGCCTTTGACAACAAACATATTGCCGGTTTTCCTCGAATTGGGTTGAGATTTAAAGAATACATCTCTCCCTTGCGTTCAGACTTCAACAGAACTCTTTTGGATTGCTTCTCAATTATTTCTGATCCCTCATCATCGAACGAAACCTTCAAACTAGTTCCCACAACCAATTGTGATACACTGATGAGGTTATGCTGCAACCCTTCCACATAAGCTACTTTTCGAATCGAGAAGTCTCCGTTGGTTATCATTCCATATCCTTTGATTGTGCCATACGAGTTATTTCCATACTTCACACATCCACCATCCTTTAGGGACCGAAACTCCCTCAGCTCTTCCTTCCTTCCTGTCATGTGACGCGAGCAGCCACTGTCTATGTATCATTCGTCATCGAACTGCTCGTCACTTATAACCTGCAAATTCAAGCAGATTTAGGAACCCAAAGTTTCTTGGGCCCTTGTGAGTCTTTTATAGAAAAAGGAATATCAGTAGAAATATCAACCAAATAAGTTCTTTTTATTAGAGTTGTTTGGTCTTTTCTTTTGATGGTATACACCTTGATTTTGTTTTTATCTTGTTTAAATTTTGGTGTATTAGATGGTGAGTTGTTAGATGGTTTTGGGATATTCTTTTTAATCCTAGGGTTAGCTGACTTTTTCTTATTATTGATATCAGAATCTGAATCAAGCTTTCCCTTTCCTTTGATGTCCTTCTCTAAATTTGGTTTTCTTTGGGAGTAGGAAGGACCGAAACTTGACTTTCGGTTGTTAGCCTTGACGTTGGGACCGAAACTAGACGTTCGGTTCTGAGCGCTGGTGTTGGAACCGAAACTAGACTTTCAGTTCTGTGCTTTGGAATAGTAGGAGCTTGGACTAAAATTTTCTTTTCCTTTTAGTTGTTCCTTTTCTTTGGCAATTGACTCTTTCTTGGAAGGAACGTAGTTGGGGTTTTGAGATTGTCAATAACGTTTTCGCTCATTCATATTTTTCATGTAT
Source organism: Lactuca virosa (assembly GCF_052849685.1). Lineage (NCBI taxonomy): Eukaryota > Viridiplantae > Streptophyta > Magnoliopsida > Asterales > Asteraceae > Lactuca > Lactuca virosa. Next base: position 76,430,339 of record NC_136432.1, on the reverse strand, counting down.
CTTTGATTTCTTTGGCGTTTCTGTTCAGCTAACTCCTTCTGAGATTTGTGAATGTTGAAGCTTGATTTTGGCTTCTCCTTTTGAGTTTCGGTAGTCTTGGAAGGAACATTCGGTGTTTTCTTTGGTTCTTCAGGGATCTCTTTTGTTCCACTTGTTCTTGGTTTGTCGAAACTCGAGGGTTTGTTGATGGATTCAGCAACATATCTTCCTTTTACCCTCCATGAGGTTTGCTCCGATAAGCCGATGGTTTCGTCTGCGTTATCAATAGGGGATGACCAGAAATAATCATCGCACCCTTCAGCATTGTCTTTGTCGACCAAGATTTTCAATTCTGTTGTTTGTTTTGCAGTGACCCCTGTAACAGCATATACCTGATTTGGCACTGTTGAACCTTTTGATAAACCATTGCTTTCTCTTTGAGTTTCTGAGGCTTGTCCTTTGACAGCCGAGCATATTCAACCGAATTTTCAGATATGAGGGGTTTCTCATTCTCGGTTTCACTTTTCATAAACTCAGAACAATCAACCACGTCTTCTACCGAGATTTCGCTCATCTCACTTTCCTCATCAAATTCAGACGTATTTTCTATGTTCATTTTAGGTTCTGAAATTAATTTGGCGTTAGACGAGTCAAATGATTGAATGGTCTTGGACTTACTTTTAACCTATCATTTTCATCTAAAAGATTTTTGAGCATACACTTATGCTCCTTAGAGTCAATGAAGGTTTCAATCTTGTCCAGTCCGATTTTATAAGCGATGGATATCTCTTCTGAGGACATTATGGATTCACATTCGGCTATGACCTCATCCTCCTTAAATTCAAGGAAGGGCAAGATCATCTTATGAATCTTTTTCCCTATTTCACAACTTAAGCGCAACTGAGCAATATTTTTATATAAGCGTTTAGCAATTAAACAAAAAACATTCCTTTGTTTCAAAAACTTTAAATTGTCTCGTTGCAAATAAATAATTTCATCCCTAGCCCTATTTAACTCTTTCTCCTTCAGCTCAATCCACATCCTTCTCTCTTCACTCTTTGAAGACACCCTGCTGAGTTGGTCAGTTAGGTTAGAGTTCGCTAAGCGAGTTTGCATGAGACTACCACTTAAGTTAGAAAATTTAAATTTTAATTCATTTAATTCTTCTTCATAATTTGTTACTGGGACTTTAAGTGATTCAAGGATGGATTGTACCTTTTTTATCAACCGATCGCAGTCGTTGATCTTCTCAATCACGGGCTTGGCTGCAAAGCACTTGTCCTCAGTCACGTTCGGCTCCTTACACTCACTTTCGGTTGGTCTACCAGCTGTAACCATCAAACATTTTCCAGCCGAACCTGTATCCCTCGCCACATACGCTCTTCCATGTATGGGCTTTCTCACCTCTTCATCCTCAGAATCGGTTGACCAGACTTCAACGCCACCGAATTCATCTTCATCTGCATTTTCCTGTACAATCAAGGCATTCATTGAACTGTTAGTTGCCTTCTTTTTCTTGATCTCTTCCAACTTTCGCATGTAATATGCCTCATCATCTTCACCATCTCTTTTCTCAGCCATCTTCCTCAGCATGCAATCTTTGGCAAAGTGGTTCTTGCCATGACAGTAATTGCAGTTGAATCCAGAGTCTCCTGCAAGCTTGCTCTCCTTCTTGTCGTCATCCTTTTGAGAAGTATTCTTCGCTTCATCTTTCACCTTTTCAGAACTGTAACTTCCCTGCCAGTTTCGGTTCTTATTGACATGGAACTTCTTCCGTGCAAACCTTTTTGGATTGGTGACCATCATTGCATACTTTTCGCTTGTAAGGTCACATTCATACATATCTGACTCCTCCTCTTCTTCTGCAACACTTTTTCCTTTTGAAACAAGGGCCAAAGATCCCACACCCGAAACTACCTTCGCTTCCTTGGTTACCACACTCTCATGGGATTTAAGTATGCCCACAAGTTTCGCTAGTGAGTAAGATTTAAATTGCTCGTGAGCTTTCACTGTTGAAACCACTGCCATCCATTATGGTCTCAAACCATTCATGAAGGTTACCTTTTGCTCGATCAACTTTCTTTCTATACCATGCTTGATCATCTTGCTTAGGAGATGATTGAAGCGATCAAAGGTTTGTATCAATTTCTCTTCAGGTTTCTGTTCGAAAACTCCAAATTCTGAGAGCAGCAAGGTTTGAATAGAGTGTTCTAGATCTTCATCGGTTGAGTAGAGTTCCTTCAACCTATCCCAGATTTCTTTAGCTGTCGTGCATGAACAAACTAACCGAAAAGTGTCAGATTGCAGTGCGAATCTGATCATTCTCATGGCTTTCACATTACATAACAACTTGTCCTTTTCATCCTGTGGCATCTTATCTACGTCCGCCACAAGCTTATTATACTCTTTTTGAGTCTTCACAGTCGTGTTCGTTCCAGAGTGAACAAACGGCCCAAGCGTGATAGCTTCCCAGATGAGATAACCATTATCTTCAGATCCAACCACGTAATCTTCAAAGTGATGCGCCCATACTTCATAGTCTTGAGTGTAAAGAATAGGAACCCTTGTGGTGGATCTAATGCTGTTAGAGATGTTGATGGGATTAGTTTGAGAATCTTCGTGAGACATGGTGAGCCTTTCCTTAGAACCGCTAGAATCAGACCTGTAAACTTGAGATTAGGGTTTTATCAAACACAAGAGTTACCGTCGACAGGAAGAAGACGACTTCTATATATTCGATAAAAGCGGAAACCCTAAAGAATTCTTAACACAGAAGGAATGTGTATTGATCACACAGTATCCTGCTCTGATACCAATTGTTTAAACAAAGTTCTAGTAGGATCGATAGATTCTAAGCAGATAAACAATTAAAGACGTAATGAAGAACACAGGAATGGTTTAACTGATGTCGAATGATTAAACTTTAACACCTCAGAAGAGCTCAATTAAGAACTTCGACTGTAGAGGTGTTTAGGATTACAAAGCAATAATCACTATAATCACGTTAGTTTCTAAGGCATACATGCATGCACCATTTATAGCTAAACCCTATAATAATCACGGATGGACAGGCCCAATCCGGATATACAAAACTAAGCCCATGACGCAACATAACAATACCCAACACAAAGCCAGTAAGTAGACCCCAAATTACCACACTGTTATTTGATGTTGTGATATGTTAGAACAACATGCTAATGATAGGCTAGGGATCTTCAGGAATTGCATGATTATATGATGCCTGATGGCCTAGGGTTCTTCCTTATATCAAATTGACATCATTTCTGTAGTTGCTTAGTGTATGCATCATAGTTGTACATAACTAAGATTTTATAGCCTGAGAATGTTTGATTTAGCCTTATTTCTTGTTCTTGTTTGATGAAGGGCTTAGGGTAGAATCAGGTATTCGACTGTCTATAGGATCCAGTGTTATGTCTGATTATTATACACGAGTGTTGCAGGGTTGGTGAAAGTTTCATGGATGAGTTGTGTGGGGTCAGCCAGCCAGTTTCGTAATGTTTAGCCTTCATTTAGGAAGTGAGTATAGAGTATATGTGTAATTAGTGAGTATTGTTAGGGTTGTTGTGATTATCCTCTGAGACAAATATGGGTAGGGAAGTCACAACCCCTAGGGATTTGTTGGGAGTTGGTTCCCCTGGTATGATATGTGTTTTTATCTAATATCTCCTTGGTTTATTTTCAGTATGGTGGTTACGAGACGATTTGAGATGGGATCCAGATCAGCAGCCAGGACAAGTGGCTAGGATGGGCCAGGATTAACTGAGGATCGAATTAGGGAGATTATGCGAGAGGAGTTTTTTCTATTGTTCAGGATCAGATACCTAAGCTATTTGGGTCTATCAAGACCGCTATGATGGAGTTCTTTGATGACAGATAAGCTACACTTTCGGAGGCTGCTACTGCTGAAGCGACCGCAACCGTTGCGGCTGCCAGGATCAGCGCTGGGAGAGCCTTCCAGTATCAGGACTTCGACAATATGAAGCCGCTGACATTTGATGGAGTTCAGGATCCAATCATAACCATGAGGTGGCTGTCTGAAATCGAGGGATGTTTCTTCACTTGCTCTTGCCCAACTGACCAGAAGGTAAAGTTCGCCATGAACCTTCTGTGTTCCGGAGCGAAGGATTGGTGGAGACTTGTTACTAGATCATATTCTTCTGAGCAGAGGGCTGCTATGACTTGGGAGCAGTTCTCGGGGATGTTCCGTTGTAGATATGTTCCGCTAGTGGAGAGTGAGAGGTTGGCCCAGGAGTACTTGGATTTGAGACAGGGGACTGAGTCGGTGACGGAGATCACTAAGATGTTTATGGATAGGGCCATGTTTTGTCCTCAGCTTGCTGCTTCTGAGCAAGCTCAGATGACCTGTTACTTCTGCATGATCAAGATGGACATCAGGCAGTTTGTATCCAAGCAGTGTTATGGTTCATTGTTGGAGTTGCAGAGGCTGCAAGGCGGAAGGAGATTGACATGGAACTCCAGACTAGGGAGCGGAGACAGACCCCTGCGCAGTCGTAGCAACGCCGAAGCAGTTCATGGCCACTGATACTAGATCTGGGAGTCAGAGGGGTCGCACATGTGGGAAGTGCGGCAAGGTTCATGATGGGGCTTGTCGATCTGCCGGTGTATGCCACAAATGTGGCAAGGAGGGGCACTATGCGAGGGATTGTTGCCAGTCGGCCCCAGTTCCGAGTACCAAGATTTGCTACCACTGTGATCAGGTTGGCCATATGAAGGTCAATTTTCCATTGCTCACCGCCAAGCCGGCACAAGGCCGGCACCAGCTGCTCAAAGGATCACCGACGGACGCCAAGGGAGGGCAGATCCCCCGAGGGCTCGGGGCTGTGCTTTTTAACTCATTGCCGAGGAGGCCAAAGCAGCTTCAGATGTCGTGACTAGAATGTTTCTATTTATTGTTCTGTTGATTATGTTTTATTTTATGGTCATGTATATGCTCCTAATAGGTACGTTCTTAGTGAACTCTTTTCCTGCTCTTGTGTTATTTGACTCGGGCGCGAGTCGGTCCTTTGTATCTCGATCTTTCAGTAAGGAATTTGATATGCCTATTAGGGAGTTAGAGTGTCCATTGCGGGTTTCTATCGCCAACGAACATGGGGTTTCTGCATCCGTTGTATATAAGGGATGTGTATTGAAGATCTTCAGGTTCCTTATCCGATTGATCTGATCCATGACCCCATGGGGGATGTATGCGTGATAGTGGGTATGGACTGGCTAAGCAGGTTTGGTGCCATGATTGATTGCGAGGGAGAGCTAATGGTAGTTCGAACCCAAAGTTTTGCAAGGGAGAGCTAATGGTAGTTCGAACCCAAAGTGTTGGAGAACTGGTTATCTATGGAGAGGGCACCAGGGTTGGTTCAGTGTTTTGTTCGGCAGCCAGGGCTTGGCAGTATATTTAGCATGGATGTGTAGGTTATCTAGCTTATGTGGTTGATACTCGGGTTGGGGAGTAGAATTTAGTTTCATAGGTACCAATTGACAGTGAGTTTGCCGATGTTTTCCCGGAGGAGTTACCCGATGTGCCTCCTGAGAGGCAGGTTGAGTTCAGGATTGACCTTGTGCCAGGTGCGGCCCCGACTGCCAAGGCGCCTTACCACTTGGCGCCACCTGAGATGCAGGAGTTGTCATCTCAGCTTTAGGAGCTGATAGGCAATCAATTAATCAGTTCGAGCAATTCTGTAACGTCCCAAAAACAAGACCCAAATATTTCATTTTTCGATTAATAAAAACAATATCCATAAACATCATCATAAATCCCAAGTGGAACAAATGTATCTAAACATCATATAATATCAGAGTAACATGAAAATGCGGAACAATATCGTGTGTTCATTGCAGTCACCCCGAGTTCTTCCCTTTTGCACCAGAAGTATGTGAAACATAAACTAAAAACCATAAGCACGAAGCTTAGTGAGTTTCCCCCAAATACCACATACCACACATATCATACATATAATGGGCCCCGACCGATAAGTGTGACGGGCCCCTCCCACTGAGTATAACGGGCCTCGCCCTAACTCACATAACGGGCCACGCCCACTGAGTGTAATGGGCCTCACCCTAACTCGCACAACGGGCCCCGCCCAGCATACAAACATACAAGTATAACAAATAATAGCATACAGATTATCCATTCGACCCCACCCACTAAGCATGAAAATACATAAACATGCAAAAGTTATGCAGGCATCTAGCATCCTAACATAATAAACCATCGGTCGGCATTGATGCCTTCGACCCGCTAAACATAGTGAGGAAGACTCACCTCAGACTGCTGAATCTCACAGGAAAATCTCTAGCTGCTGGTCAGAAAATCCCCGTGCTATCATCATAAAAGAACATACAATTAATGATTGGATCCTAACTCATACCAAGAGTCCAAATTAGGGTAAAAAACCATTTTACCCTTTACCTAACTTGGCCCAAAGCCAAATCCCAACACGATTACTCAAAAAGTCCCAATTCCAAAAATAGCCACCCAAGACCCAATTATGGACCAATTTTCCAAATTGGGCCCAAACCCCTTCGTGGGCCTTCATCCAAGAGAGTCCACACTAGAAATCTGATGGCCCAACAAAGCCCTAAACTCCTAAAGTCCACACATTGCCCAAAACCAAAGCCCATTTGCTGAGTACGTTGGGCGTACTCAACTCGTACGCTTGGCGTACATGTTCTGGGGCTAGTACGCGCAACGTACCAGCATGTACGCCCAGCGTACTCCCCAGTTGGCCAACCCACATCAAAAAGCACTTAATCCATTTAGTCTTTACTCCATATTCTCAGATCTTGTCTCAAAAGATGATTTATCACGTAAAGTTGGCAACTTTACATACATACATGGCTTAATGGGGCTCTAGAGCTCAAAAGAGAATAACAAATGGTATTAACATATGCATGAGTCCATATTCACCATAAAGTTTGCATTTTTATGCTTGAAGGACCCCTAAAATGTCCAGATCTAAAATGGAAAGCTTCTGAAACGACCTTAGCTCATAAGAACCAACCAAAAGGGACCAAAATAGCCATAAACAAGCCCAAAAGAAGATCTATACAAAGAGTTGACAAGTCCACAGACTTTATACCTCAAAAGTCACGAAATGGAGAAGCTAAATCTAGATCACTAAGCTCTTCTCCAAAGGATGAGTCTTCAATCTTCTTCTTCTACCTCTTCAAGATGCATAAAACACACCAGGGATCTTTACAATAGCTCAAAAGCACCACACAAGGGCTAAGGGACGAAATTAGGGTTTGAGGATATGGAGGCTAGTCTAAAATGTCCAAAAGGTGGGTTAAAGAAGCTTAAATAGGGCACAAAACCTAAAAATTAGGGTTTGTCCTAAGCCAGTGTACGCATATCGTAACCCACGTACGCCCAGCGTATGTGGTTGATGCCCATGACCATGATCTAGCTAGTACGCTAAGTGTACTCATAGAGTACGCCCCACATACTAGCCATAGGACCAATGCAAGAATTTTATTTAACAAGGGTTAAAGGGAAAAGTTACAAGGTCCAAATGTCACAAGTTCTCTGTAGGGAGCGTCGACATTATTTGTCAAGAAGAATGATGGTTCACACCAGATCTGCATTGATTACCAGGAGTTGAACAAGTTAATGGTGAAGAACCGTTATCCCCTTCTTCGGATTGATGACCTCTTTGATCGGTTGTAGGGTGCATCTTCGTTCTCCAAGATAGATCTGAGGTCTAGTTATCGTTAGGTGAGAGTGAGATAGGAGGATGTGGAGAAGACCATGTTCCAGACTTGTTATGGGCATTACGAGTTCGTGGTGATGCCATTTGGGCTCACCAATGCACCTGCTATCTTCGTGGATTTGATAAATCAGGTGTGCAGGCTGATGCTCGACCGATTCGTCATTTTGTTTATTGATGATATCTTGGTGTATTCCAAGACCAGAGAGCAGTATGAGGATCACCTTCGCGAGCTTCTAGGGGTTTTGAGGCGGGAATGACTTTATGCCAAGTTCTCGAAGTGCGAGTTTTGGTTACGAGAGGTCCAGTTCGTCGGGCACCTCGTTAACCAGGATGGAATTTTGGTCGATTCGGCCAAGATCGGGGCTATGATGCAGTGGGATGTTCTGAAATCTCCCTCAAAGATCAGGAGTTTCTTGGGTTTGGAAGGGTATTATCATAGATTTATGTAGGATTTCTCCAAGATTGCAGTGCCCCTCACTCGTCTGGCGAGGAAGGGATTCGATTTCCTATGGGGCTCTGAGCAGCAGTCGGCGTTTGAGACTCTACGTCCGTGGTTATGTGAGGCCCTGGTATTGACCCTCCTAAAGGGAGTCGAGGATTTTATGGTATTCTGTGATGCATCCATCAAAGGTTTGGGGGCGGTCCTTATGCAGAGAGGATGAGTGATCGCTTATGCTTCACGATAGTTGAAGCTGCATGAGACGCGATATCCCACACATGATCTAGAGTTGGGGGCAGTGGTGTTTGCCCTAAAGATTTGGAGAAATTATCTTTATGGGGTCCGTTGTACTGTCTACACGCATCACAAGAGTTTGAGATATATTATAGATCATCCGAACCCGAACATGAGGCAACACGTGTGAATGGACGTGGTCAAGGATTATGACTGCAAGATCCTTTACTATCCGGGTAAAGCGAATGTGGTAGCGGATGCGTTGAGCCGTAAATCGGTTGGGTCTTCGGTTGGGGAAGTGTGTATGAGGATATTTGTTGATTATTTGCTTTTGGGATTAATCAGAGAGGCATGGGTAGAGGGAGTTCGAAAGGAGAACTGGAATCAGGAAAGCATCAGGGGTGAGGTCGACAGGTTCGTCACTGATAGTCGAGGGTTATTGACCTGATGTGGTCTGGTTTGGATTCTAGTTTCTAGTGGGATCAGGCAGATAGTGTTGCAGGAGGCTCATAAGTCTCGCTTCTCTATACACCCGTGAGCCACCAAGATGTATCAGGATCTGAGATTGAGTTACTAGTGGACGTGTATGAAGAGGGAAATAGCCTGGTATGTCGAGAGGTGCTTGACCTGCAAGATGGTCAAGGCTGAGCATCAGAGGCAGCATGAATAGCTGAAACCTCTGGAGGTTCCCATGTGGAAATGGGAACATATCAACATGGATTTTATCACCAAGTTTCCGAAGTAGGCAAAGGTTTGTGATGCTATATGGGTCATCGTGGATCGATTGACCAAGAGTGCCTACTTTTTGGCCATCCGGGAGAGCTCTTCGGTCGAAAAGTTGGTCGCTGTGTATGTCTGGGAGATCATTGCTCATCATGGGGTTCATGTCTCTATTGTTTCCGACCGTGATGTTCGGTTCACTTCCTGTTTCTGACAGAAGTTCCATGAGGAACTGGACACAAGGTTACATTTCAACACTGCATCTCATCCGCAGACTAACAGCCAAAGTGAGCGGACTATACTGACCCTTGCGGATATGTTGCGAGCCTGTGCTATTGATTTTGGTGGGAGTTGGGATTCCTACCTACCTCTTGCAGAGTTCTCCTACGACAACAATTATCACTCCAACATTGGTGCTCGGCCATTTAAGCTCTTGTATGGTCGGAGATGTTGCACCCCGGTTTGTTGGGGAGAGGTTGGTCACACAGTTATGGGAAGGAACGAAGTAGTCCTTCAGAACATGGAGCTTATCTAGTAGATCAGGCGGAGACTATAGACCGCTCAGAGTCGACAAAAGAGTTATGTCGACCGGCGCCAATCAGATTTGGAGTTTCAGGTCGGCGATATGCCGACCTATTTGACGTTGACTTTGACCGTGTTTGACTTAAGGGTATTTTGAGAATTTTGGAATTTTTATTGAGATTGGTCATTTGGTTGGAATAGGTGACGGTTAAAGCTGAGATTCGGAGTCGAGACCTCATCATCTTTTGTCCAGTTAGTGAGGTGGTTTTCCTCACTGTACTTACGAGTCAAAGGCACCAAGGCCAACCCATTGGATTAGATATCTTGTTATGTGATAGTATGTTATAGTACTGTAGTAATCTGTTAGATCGGTATCTTGGTATATAGGATGATGCTATGCTTAGTGATATGTAAGATCTGCCTGATTGTTTGTTGACTGTTTATATGTATGTTTATCTGTTATGTATATTTCGACATGTTGTGTGTGCTTGGGTTGAGGCGGACCAGTGTAGATTGAAGGCCAAGAGACCCAGGGCGTCCCGAATAGACTACATACCTGAGAGGCGTACCAGTCAGGCCGAAGGCCCAGAGAACAGTCTAGATAGGTTGAAGGTCCGGTGAGGCATTCCAGCCATGCTAATGGTTCTGTGAGCGTTCCAGATAGTTTGTAGGCCGGTGCGGTGTTCCAGTAAGTCTGAAGGCTCTATATGCATGTTGTTTGTTATTATCTTTATGTGGTGGTACTTGGGGGAACTCACTAAGCGTTGGCTTACAGTTTTGGGTAATGTTTCAGGTACTTCGGATGCCCGCGAAAAGACGAAGGTGTGACTGTACACATCCTCTTGTTTATGACTTATGATTTTCGGAGACTTTGATGTTGGAAAATGTTTTGAAAACTATTTTGTAAACATTTTATGAATTTGGGTTGAATTTTAAAAGTTTAAATTTTGTTGTGATTTTTATGGATGTTACAAGAGAACAATCGTTTTTACACACATGTATCGATTCATGGCCCAAACTAATCTTATAAGATTCTATTTGGTTTTATAATGTGAAGGGGGAACTTTGTTTTCTTTCAGAAATGTTGATTGCAACAACTGAAGCAATTGATCAAAAGAACTATTAGTTCATTTGTTGTGCACATTGATATGCAACATCTTTGCAATAAAGATGAGAGACGAAAATGAAGTACAAAAAGGATATAATTCTTTTTGTACTTCTTCTAACAACTTTAGAAAGTCATCACCAACACCTCTACCCCCAATATTCAAGTTCCCTTCATCGAGGTTGGTATCATTTTCGGTCAACTCCTCCTTAAGGTTGTTGGTGGTTGTCAAGACCACCAAATAAAAAACCTAAATATGACGCAATACAAAATGAATTATAGTAGCGGTAATAGGGATCGAATCCTTAGGGATTGGTTCGAATCAAATTTATGCATTCGGTTTCTACAAAATAAAAATATAAAGTTATATAAGGTTTTCAAAATGTTAAATGTGATAAAAACTAATTTACAAAAATGACAAAATGCAGAAGTATAAAATCTATATAACAAAATGTTCGAATATCGGGATAAATCACAAGATCAATTAGTTGACTAATTATCATAATTTTGTGGTGCAATGAGTTTGATGGATCCTAATTTGGCTATAGCAATCTAAGAAGTTTGATATTACCTAGACTTTTCTTAGTTAATACAATGGTTAGAGAAGGTCATAAGATATTTTCTTAGTTAAAGTCACAATTTCCATGGAGCATGTAATTAATGAAAATTAACTAGCATTAATATTTAAAAGTCACCAAATCCAAGAGGATTCAAAATGCTTTCACTAACATGTTGGAGAAAAAAAATTTCATGATTGTGTGAAAAGAAAACAAACACAAAAATCATTTGTTGCTTGTTAATTGAAAGATCTATAATGTAATCAAGAAATTAACCAACTAATTAAACATTAACATATCTAAACTTATGATTAAAGACATATGAACATAAATAGATGTTTTACTCGAAAATACGTTCATAGAATATCATCAAAACCTACACAAAATTACTCCTAATATTAATAGTTCTATAGCTTCACCCAATATTGGGAATAAAAACTAACTATGCATAATAATAATAAAAAAAATGATAGAAAATTATATCAATACCAACTGTCAAATGAAGATAACCATAACCTCTTGAAATCGTCACTTCTTGTTGCTCCAAAAACTTCATCGTAAATCAAAGTAAAAATTAACCTAATCTAGTCTTAAGAAAATAACTAATTACGAGACAATAAAATCATGATATAAATATCGATGATAATATTGTTTAAGTTCGAAAAATAATAGTAAGCAAAGAAAGATCAAACAAAAAAAAATGCGTCGTATCTAGAGCTGGCAAAAATCGACCCAACCCAGCAAATCAACCCAATATTAGCAGGTTGAGTTGAGATTTTTCAACCAATTTAAATTAAATGGGTCAAACCGTCTAACTCATTTAATTAAATAAGTTGGGTCGGGTAAAAGTTATCAACATGTTTTCAACCCACCAACCATTTAACTTTAATATATATTTAATTTAATAATTATTTAAATATTACAATGTATTAATCTAAATATTACTTTATAAATTATAATGTTGTGTTATTATTCATGTTTTAAAAAAAATGCAATCATAATTCCTATCATTTTCTGGCACCGACAACAGGAGGCACTCTCTAAAATCACTTTGAATTAATTATTTTTAATGTTATTTGAACATTTATTTGTATTTGTGAATTTGGATTGTGTTTTTGACATATTTTGAAATTTTATTTAAGTTTGGAACTAATTTAAATAGTATAAACTTTAGTTAATTTATTTACTTACTTTATTGTAAATGAGTAAACCCAGGTTTAATCCATTTATTTAATAGGTTGGGTTAATAAATACATAAACAGGTCAACCCGGTGACAATATATTTATCTGAAAGATTAAGTTGGATTGAAAATATCAACTCATTTAAATAAACAAGTTGAGTTGGATTGAAATCTTCAACCCAATTAATAAATGGATTGAACCCAAATCCAACCCAAATCGACCCATTTCCAGCTCTAGCCTTATCGTCCCTCGGCTCGTGTTGGCTTAAATGAAATGTGATGCCCATTTATTTCTTCTACTTGGTGCATTTCTACCCTACCCCACACAAGAAAAATGGGCAAATTAAATTGTAATGGGCTGCTGAATAAATCACCGAAGTTGACTCACATTTGTGCTCATTCGTATCTTTCCTTCCCTGCCCAAATAAAATATGATGATGGTTTTTTAATTGCATTTTGGGCTGCCAAGATAGGCTGCTGGACAGCCTCCTGCTCTTCTGTTCTTGAGGCCAAAAGTCATATCAAAACATGTCCACATCAGTTTATTTTTTCCGAGATCGAAGATCAACCAGTTGGTAGGACTCTTGTAAATTTTCAGCTCAATTGGACATCGTTTGACCCTCACCGAATGGTCTTATGATATTGTTTGGTACTTTGTGTCTTGGGTTGAGGGATTAATAGTGAATTAAAACAACATGAAGCTTTAAGCAATAGTTAAGATGAGACAACAAAAAGCTTGGTATTTTGTTTATTTTAATTCGTTTCCTTTTTTATTTTTTCATACAACTACTTCAACAAAGGCTTCACATTCCACAATTAAAACTAATTATTTAAAAGATGAACAATAGGCGTGACATACGAAATTGATACATAAAGGGGATAAGAAACCGATGTTTCAAATCTTAGTATAGCTAGAGACGTGTGCATATGGTGAGACCATCACCTAATGGAACCATAGAGATGTTGACACGAGGGTCAGCTGCGAGTGCTTGGTTAAACTCTACAATGGCAGTTCTCCCTCTTCTATATCCTTCAGGAACTGAATCCTCGGGTTTTGCAACCGTTCCAAACCAAAGTGTGTTGTCATATACAACAATCCCATTGACCTTCAACAATTTCAATATTAGCTCATGATAGTTGATGTAGTTTCCTTTGTCTGCATCAACAAAAACGTAGTCGAAGCTACCTTGGTTTTCAGGCTACAAGGAGAAAGATCGTCGTTAGTTGTGTAATACAAAATCATTACATTTATCAAGTGAAATGAATTAAAGAAACTCTTTGGCTGAAGTTGGGACAACGTGGTTTGAATTGGGAATATAAGTCCGAAGAGGCTAAAATAGAAGGTTTTGTAAATGTCACAATCTCAATTCGTGAACTCGGTAAGTTGAAAGTTGGTCAATTTGGATTGTGTTTTATTGAAAAGGAGTCAAATAGATTAAATAAATTACTATAACGATGAGAAGTCAAATGGGTTAATTAACCGACTAACAGTTGTTTAACCTACTGGATCGATTTGTTTATAATGTTCTTTGAGTAATATAGTTTTTGTAAACATGTTTATTTTTTATATCTTTAAACAAACAAACAAACAAAAAATAAAATAATAAATAATAAATAATAAATAAAAAATAAAAAAACTTTGAAACATTATATTTACATTAACTTTAACCCTTTAATCCTATTTGACCGATAATTTAAAATTAACCTTAAAGCATCCATAAAAGTTGAGTTTTGCTAAGACTTAAACCTATTAAAACTTGAAAGATTATATTTACATTAACTTTAACCATTAATTTTATATTTCACTAATGGTTAATTAATATTTTTCAATACCATTTTTTTTCAAATTTAACTAATTTGTTAACCACCTGTTTCAAATTTTCTATAAACTCCCTCGTTTAAATTTGCGTTTTCAAACTCACATCAAAATATATTACGGACATTTTAATAAAAAATATTATAGAAATTAGTATTTCAAGACAACTATACCGGGTCTTTACGTAAAATACATAAATTATGAGAAAACTTTATATTAAGTTATAAAAAATTTATAAAAAAAAAAAAATAAAAAACATTGAAAATATTATATAATCGGTGTAAATTTAATTTTAATAAGACAAAATTGCAAAAATGTCCTTGTGGTTGGCAAAATTATGTAGTTTTGGTCAAAAACGAAATGTTGATGCACCACTGGTCCAATTTTAAATAGGTTGTGTGGTTTTTGGTCCCTATGGTTATATTTTCTTGTGTTTTTAGTCCACATCCCACCTAAAATGACTAATATGCCCCTTAGATAATTATATTTTAATTTCTTTTATTTATTTTCTTATTCTTATAATAAAATGAAAAATAAAAACTAAATAAATCTCTCTCTCTCTCTCTCTCTCTCGCATTAATCACAAATATCTTCCTGCACAAAGTAATCCTCATGTAATTCTTCTCTGTTTAGTGTGTTTCTCAAACACTACCACCATGTTCTCAAAATTCTAGCATCACCACCATCAAGAACAACAACAAACACCGCCGTAGCAGCATTTCGCCATCTTCAGCCACCAGTTTCAGCTCAGCAACACATCAGAGGAAGCTGATAGTCGCAGTCGTCGTAGTCTAAACCATGCGATCACACCCACCCAAACCAAGAAAGGTGTCAAGCACCACAGTGAACGATGGAGCATCTATCGAAGTGGCCGGACGACCAAGAGGTCGTCCACCCGAATCTAAAAACAAAACCAAACCACCGATAGTCATAACTCGAGAACCTGAACCATTTATTTCTCCCAGGAGGAATCTACATCGTCGTAGATCGATATTGCTAGAAACGGAATACGGGGATCTGTGTCTTAACCAACTCAGGGACTGTACGTTGCTAACGTTTCCCTCCGACAACCCCCACCACCCTTGGTGCCACCATTACGTTCCATTGCTGGTTCGATATTCTTTCAATCTTGGCCCTTGTTCTTCCGTCCTTAACTCCATCATCCGATGTGGCCCCTGTTCGTGGTCGATGCTGGAAGATGTAAACCATCTTTAAACAAACACATGAATGCTTTGTTTTTTTGGATTTAATACCTTCAATAGAGTTGCAGGTTATCTCAACCATTTCATCGAGCACTTCTAGTGCAATGTTCTTTTCCCCTTTTTGCTAGTTCATGAATAAATCCAAAGCCATCCCATCTCGGGCATCCAATTCAACAGATCTGTAAATACGTGTGTGTGTGTGTTTTCATAGTTCTTCAGGAGAGATCTCCATTACTCTAAACCTCCTCTCTTTGTTCGAACCCTAATTTGTGTGAGTTTCAATTGCAGAACGAGAGAGAGAAAGACACGGGATGGTGGTGGGTTTTTTTTATTTATAATAAAAATAGATTTTAAAAAAATGGAAAAACAAATTATAAGGGCATAATGGTCTTTTTAAATAGATAAGGACAAAAAACAATAGAAATATCCAATTTTGGACCAGTGGTGCACCAACATTTTGTTTTGGACCAAAATCATATAAAATTGCCAACCACATGGACCATTTTTGCAATTTTGTCTTTTAATAAGCTAAATTAACTAGTAAAAGAATAAAAAAAATGTTCAAAATTCAATTAAGATTAAGAGATAAAATGAATTTTGAGAAATATTACATGTAGAAAATCTAAAGCTATAAATAAATAAATAAATAAATAACTATTCATACGTTCTTAAATGGTCAGCTAAATAATAATCAGTCACAAATCCATCCCAGAAAGCCAATTATAATCCATACCAAATAAAGCCCTTTATCCCCATCCTATATAATAATATTACATATCATCAAATCAAATTAATGCTAACTAGAAAGGTTACCCCGCTACGCGGGGGCCAGAAGCTTTCAATGTTGTTTCTGAATTGATAAATATGATAGACATAGAAAGTGCAAGGATAAAAAGTCCGGACTTTGCCCCGGACAAAAAATATAAAAGTTTTGACTGCAAGGACCAGAAATGTGAAAATGGCTAAAGAATTAAAGGGGTAGGAATTAGCAAATTTTTAGAAAAGGAATCAAAGTTGTCAAACCGTTAAAGTTTTGTGGCCAAACTTTAAATATTAAAAGGTTCCAAAAAAGTGTAAAAATATTTATTGCAAGGACCAAAAGTGTCAAAATGGGTAAAGAATAATGACCAAAGTTGCCAAAAAACATCCAAATTTAGTATTCCTAACTTCCAACAATAATACAGGGACCAATTCTGCCAAAAAATGGGAAGTTGAATGGAATACAAACAAAATGATATGAATAAATTAATTAAAGAAATACAGAGACCGGATATGTAAATCAAGGGACCAAACCTGGACAAAGTATCTCAACTTTACTATTGCTTTCTTCCACAATTTTAATATATATATAATAATATAACAAATATTATTCATCGCCAAATGTTTTTATATGTAAAACTATATTTATTATTATTATTATTATTATTTTTTAATATTTACAAGGTAATTATTTGTAATATTCATAATACAAATTATTTCATGATTTTACTGTTGTGCTATCTAGATATATTAGTTCATCATCATCACAAGTTAATTATAAGTATATCTAATCTGTGGTATTCAATTTTTTTATTCTTAGTTCGTTAGAAAAACAGAACCAAGCTCCCCTTTTTAATAAGTTAAACAATTTAGAAATAAAACGCTACACATTAGAAAACAATAACCTTATGCCATGGATCAATCAAATCACCATCATTTTAGAGATTGTCTAGAGACCACTAAATCTAGTTGTTTAGGCGACACATAGACAAAAAGCAGCTACCGACATTACATCAAGTATTTTTTGTTGTTTCATATTTTCATTGATTAAACAATGGGATATCCAAAATATCATAAATATCATAAAATAATAAAATGTTTATAATACAAAAATAAATAAATAAATAAATAAATAAATAAAATTGGATATTCTGAAATATCCGAAAATTTTTAAAATCACTATTTAATTCCAAATCCGGAAACTCAGATTTTTTCTGATTCGGATATTTACCAACACAATTAATATTTACCAACAGAATTACTTTATGTATTGTTCGACTTTTGATCCGAATATTTTCAATCATAATAGGTAAATAGGTAGTATAAACACCACATACCTCAACTTCTTAATAGTACCTAAGTATGTATTAATTTTTTTTTCAAATATTATAATGTAAGATCCCATATTCTAAAATTCTATTCTGTTCCTGATTAATTATACAAAAAAGTTTTCACTATAATTGACCAACAGGACTTGAACCCTCAACATCAAGGAGTGAGGGCAACATCGGATACCGCTGGGCTAAAAGCCCTTTGGTTGATTGATTAGGTAAGCAGTTAATTTTGTGTGTTTGTAATAACCAAGTTCAGGAGAAAATAAAAAATTAAATACTATTGATATATAATTTGGTCAAGAATCATTTGTCGTTTTGCTTTGGATTAATGATTAAATCGTGAACCTCAAGTATGAAGAGGCAAAACCTAGTCCACGTTTCAAAGCACAATTTGGACCAAATTATGTACACTTACATCCTCCAAGAGTTTATCAAGAGCTGGTAGACCCTCGGATTCAATAAAGTTGATCTTGTGCTCAACCCCGGCCTTTTGTATAACCGGTAGACCGATCTCATAAGCTTCCCGATCCACATCTATAGCTACAATCTGCTCAAAACTCAATACTTTGTAAACTAGCATGCATATATAATTACAAGTTTGTTTATCCTTAAACTCAAATTGTAACATAATGACAAACCTTGCCATCTTCAGGAATCGCAAGAGCAGTTAGTAACAACGAGTAACCTGTAAAAACCCCAATCTCTATGGTCTTTTTCGCGCCAATGACCTTCAACAAGATCTCAATCAACTGGCCAGCATCGGGTGCCGTGCCCATCACAGCCCTACAAATTAATCCTGTAATTCAATTTGCACAAAATCATGTTCATAGCTCAAAAAACGTGAAGTTTTTACCGTGGGTGTGTAGTGGTGAGATCCCGAAGCTCCTTCAATGGTTTGGGTTCGCGAGGGTACACGTTATTCTCCATAATATACTGCATGTAAATCACATAAGTTGGTTAGTTTTGAAGATTTGAAGCAAAAATAATAAAGAAGTTGTGAAGCAACCTTGTATAACTCATGAGTTTCCAATAAGCCTTTGTTGGTTGCGAATTTTGGTTCCATTGGATCTGTGTTTCTCAGTATAATTTGTGAAGTGTAATGCTACATTTATAAATAGGAACACGTGAAAATATCGTCCTCTTTTTTTTTTTTTTCGTTGACAGTGATGGTGGCTATACCACCATAAATGAAAATATTTCAAACACTTCCATTTTTTACCTAAAAAAAGGGGAAAATTAATTGGGATAGAATATGAATATTTTTGGTAATTTATTAGAAAATAAAAACTGGTTCGTTTAGAGGTTAGTGTCGGTCGGGTGGGTCTATTATTTTTAAGGTCGGGTGGGTCTATTATTTTTAAAAGGTTGTACGAAAAATATAAATAAATCCTTAAATATAGTTTTTTATATATATGCAGAAATCATTAAAACTATACTAAAATTTGACACCTAATATACAGTAGCTATTTATATTAGTGAGTGGAAATAAAATAAAATAAAATAAATGCTCATTTACAAATACTCAGCAAAGCAAATGATACCAACCGATTAGCAATAGATTGATGATGAATTAGTGATAGAAATTTACTAAAACGTAAACAAATTTCAGGACCTCTTGACGACATGGTCTTCAGTCGCACACCCTAAACATCCACACTGGGTCGCCTGCTTTTGTTTCAAATTTTCGGCTTTTTGCATCATTAATATTTAATTTCTCATATTTAATATCATACAATCACTACAAGAAATATGAGCATTAGCGGCGACACGTGTCGCCGCTAAAGAGTACGGTTGTCGCCGCTAAAACTATTTGCGGCGACACGTCACCGCAAAAGGCTCGCCGTTGTTGCCTCGTCGCAATTTTTCAATTTGTCGCCGCAAATACTATCTGTCGCCATAAAAGAGTTGTCGCCACTAATACATAGGTGTCGCCGCTAAAACATTTCCCTTTTTTTATGTAACATTAAAATTATAAAACTGCTATAACATGCATACAGACTGCTACAAAACTTAATTTTGCAGAAATATTAATCCAAAATATTAGTCTATACACAAACGGTCCAAATATTCATGCAAACCAAATATTCATCCAAATGAAGTGCAATATATCCAAAATATTAACTCAAACAAAATATTTCATAAAATCCTAACAATGTAGCTACTCGTCCTCATCACTCCCATTGTTTCCTTCATTATCATTTCGTGGCGGCAATGAGCGAAACCAGTCTTCTAGTGCCGCAGAACAGGTCGGGTCCTTTAGTACTGTTTGCAGCATTTCCAACTAAGAAAGCGAAATATATTACCAACATATCATAATAGCATTGTACTTTCCAAAAATTACCAAAATCAAAAATACCAACATATCATTATAGCATTCTACTTTCCAAATACACTTAAACATACATCATCCACAATGTATACATTATAGCATTGTTCTTTCCAAAAAGTTACCAAGCTACAAAATACCAACATATCAAACTATAACCAAACTACATGATACATAATATTGCATATACATTATAGCATTGTACTTTTTTTTTTATTTTTCCATTATAGCATTGTACTTTCCAAAAAATTACCAAACTACAAAATACCAACATATCAAACTATAGTCAAACTACATGATAAATAATATTGCATATTCATTATAACATTGTACTTTTTTTTCATTTTTCCATTATAGCATTGTACTTTCCAAAAATTACCAAAATACAAAATATCAACATATGAAACCATAACCAACATATCATTATAACATTCTACTTTCCATTATAGCATTGTACTATATACTAAACAAACAATTACCAACATATCATTATAGCGTTATACTTTTCAACTTAAACTAACAATTATTTGTGATTTTGGTGGTTGTTGTGTCATCGGTTGTTCTTGATCGTACATAGACACAACCGTAGGAGGTTTACGCCCAATGCCTCTGATATGTCCGCGTCGAACACCCAATATTCTTTCAACACAGTTTTTTATATCACTTGGTGTTAGACCGCTTGCTTCATAAGAAGATTGAGTTTGTTGATTGATCTCTTGGAGTAAAGCCAATTGTATGTTCAAAAAATGATAAACACCATAAAATTAGATTACTAAATACCCCTTGACGATATAAACACCTATATGAAAATACAAATTAACCACTTACGCATTGTTGCTCGACTGCAGGACTACTAAGTACCCCTTGGCGATTGATATTAGCCTTACGAAATGCTTCGATTCGAGTGATGTCCTATTTAACATTAAAAATTAAATTAATTATACTTAAATAAACAGTTAAAAATATATCATTACTTACTTATTTGAAATGGGCATTGCTATACGAGGTCGACCCCCTTCTGTTTAGAACTTGCTGTTTTGCACGGACTTCTTTGTATGACGTCGAACACTTTAAAAATTCGGGCGTTTGAAAATGTTTGACTACCTTCGCCCAATTTTCATGTGACATACCATGGGGGGGGGGGGGTGTTTAATGCCATTGGGATATCTGCAGCCCCCCCTCCCCCCCCCCCCCCCCCCCCGATATCCTTAAAATAAGTATGGGCTTTATTTTTACAACCTCTGTAATTTTCGCAAGACTCGCATCAATGCTCCGCAACAATTGAGCACGCTTGGGATCCAAGTTAACCTATCCAAATCAAACTTATTCTACAAATACCTAAAAGTTAGTTAATTAAATACCAATCACAACTATACTTAAAATACTATCCAAGTTATCTTTAGATGCACGACCGTTGCATTCCTTAAAGCAGGGGAAACATTGTCCCAACCAGATACGCTGAAAGGGATGTTCATCCACATATATCTCTCAATCTCACGTGAAAACCAATTCGCACGCTTCCCGACAGGGAAATATGTGATCTCCCTGTCGAAATCCAAATCCATGGGCTTTCCTTTGTTTGCCCTTATCAACTTTCCTAGCTTGATGTTTTTAGATAAACCCCTTCTTTTCTTTAGAAGCTCAATTGAAAAAATATAATTAAAAATATTTGTCACACTAATTTATAATAAATTAATAAAAATAGCTAATAAATATATCATAATAAGACTTACCATCCTGTTCGTGCTGACCGCGACCAAAGCCTACCAGAGGTGGTGAATCCCCGACTTCATCACCTCCGTGTCCAAGGCCCATAACATCGGCCATCATGGTAAAGAATATCACCCAACTAAACCTCATTTGTAGCCTGTAAAATTACAAGATGTACAATATAGAAACACAATATGAATAAAAGTTAGACAAACAACATGAATAAAAGTTAGACAAACAGTATGAATAAAAGTTACACTTCAAATAAAGTTTCTATTACAAACAATGTGAAATAGGATGCTTATATTTATAGTTTACAAGGAAGCACCAAACATCCCACATTGCCGGTAAAACAAAAATTGTCCAGCATGTTTGTTATATATAAAGGAAAGGTGTTTACTTGATACTAAAGCATGTGACCAAGTCGATCTTTGGTTACTTTGTTTTTAACTTTTTGTTAATTTAGCAAAAATTGTTAGATTTTAAATTAAAAATTAGAACTAAAATAACTTTTCTTATTTTAGGTATGAAAATTTGAACTAATCGGGTATCCATCGGGTTTGTCGTGCCCGACATATATTTTTTCACCCGAATCTGTCGGGTATTTGGTGGGTCGGGGTCGAGGTTGGGTGTGGTGATTGGAGTTCGGGTACAGGGAAAATACACAAACTTTTTTTTTTTTTATTTTTTTTTTCAGTTATAACATTGCACTTTTCAAGTTGCATACAAATACATGTACAAACTTTTTAATTTTTTTTTTCAATTATAAGATTGTATTTTCCAAATTGCATACAAATACACAAACTTTTTATTTTTTCATTTTTTTCCAATATAGCATTGTACTTTCTACATAAATACATTTAAATATGCTTCCTACACATATTGCATATTCATTATTGCATCATACATCGTACACATTACAATATACACAAATACACTTAAACATACATCCTACACATATTACATATTCATTATAGCATTATATATATTTTTTTATTTTTTCCACATATTACATACATAAATACACACATTATACATACAAATACACATAAACGTGCTTCCTACACATCTTACATATTCATTATTGCATCATAGTTTTTTTTTCCATTATAGCAACCTAATTTTTTTTCATTTTTTCCATACATACAAATTACATATATAATTTCAAAAGTCATACACATGCACACACAAATAATACAATACAAATAACACATACATACAAAAAAATACACATGAAAAAACACATACATGCATCATACACATGCATATACATTCCACACACAAAATTAAAGATAAAAAGATGAAAAGGAACCTATGGTGGTGTAATTTCGAAATTTTCCGGCAAGAGTTCCACAATTCCGGCAGAAACTAGATTTTTCTAACGATAATCCTTAAATTAAAGCTTAAAATCAGTAAAACAAACACCAAAACAGAAGAGGAATAGAAAATAAGGGAGGATTTCGACCTTAAATAGTCAAATTTCACGAATTGTCGCTGCTTCTGTTGCCGGAGACGTTGTGGTCGTCACCGGTAATGGAGGTCCAGCGGTGGTCAACGGTAAATGTTGTCGGAGACGAGGCTGTGGCAGCAATCGAACTTCGTCGGTCAGAAGGAAGGAAGTCGGGGGGGGGGGGGGGGGGGGGATCATTTCAGGCGTTTGCAAAGGAGGTAGACACAGGAAACAACTGAAGTCGGGGGGTAATTTGCGATAGCCTTTAGCGACGACGCGTATTATCGGCGACGCTAGGGTATTAGCGGCGACAAATGGGTATTAGTGGCGACAACCCTGAGCGAAAAAGTCAGCGCATTTTTTACTCATTTCCCACCGTTAGATTAGAAGCAAATCGAACGGACAATGTTCATTTGACGCGGATCGACACTATGCCACCATTAGCGACAACGCCTTTAGCGGCGACATGTAACAGACATGGTTCTTTCCAAATCCTCCCAAATCGGAAGGAAAGTTAGGAGAGAAAATGATTCTTCCATTTCCCTCAACTTCCTTTCACTTCCTTCCTTTAATGAAACTTGGGAACACTAATTTCTTTTATTTTCTTCTCATTTTCATCCATTTCCTTTCTTTTCTCTCGTTAAGTTGAACTCGGGAACGGGGTGTTAGGGTTATTGACTGTGTTATCTACCCTTGCGTCACAGCTATACCCCTCGTTTCCTTATGCCTTTTCTTCTTCTCTGATTTGCTTGTTCTTCAACCATAACCACCGCTACATTCTACCGTAAACATCAAATCTCCACCGTTGACAGGACTGACCCAGAAAGACGAGGGCATATCGGGGCATAAATAACAGAAGACAAGGATGCATTGAGAGATATAAGCAAAACTTATAAGTTGGCGCTGATGAATCATCATTCTTCACGCGGATTGGCATCGATTGGATATTTTATTCAAGTAACGGTAACAAAAAAAAATTGTTTTACCTGCCTTTTGGTTTCCGTTGTCTCTACAAATAAAAAAATTGTTATCAGTAAATTAAAGAGGTAAATCAAATATTTTATCAGTAATTTGTGATATGTTCATTGGAATCTGTTTTTCATATTGTTACTAGGAAAAGTGAAAGTGGTCCTTGACAGTCTAGTTTCAATAATTATAGGCGTTTCTTTATTTTGGACATAATTTCCGGTGTTACCCCTATTTATTCTTCATGGGTATTTTATCGGCACATGTTGGATTGGTGGTTTTAACTGGATGATAATATATTCCCAAAACGTCTATTTCACTATATGTATTCCAAGTCATATTCATATTTTAGTCTAAAAATCTATTTTAGACTCATCTAGATATGAAATTGCTTAACCATTTATTGTCGGTAAAAGGAATAAGCCAGCCTTTTTATGAAACAGGATCATGTGGGAATGTTATGATCCCACATCGGCCGAAAGTACTATAAATTGGTGGCTTATAAGTCTAGGTGTCCCCTCCTCCTACAAGTTGGCTTTTGGGAGTGAATTCTACACTTGGCCATCTTTTGGGGTGCCAACACTTGGAGTGGTGGCCTACGGAGTGGTGGCTTGGACCTGAAAAGAGTGGTGCCAACCGTGACCAACCACTACAAGAAAATTTCAATTTAGCTACGGAAAAGTACTACAGAATATGCTACGGAACGATTTTCCGTAGATTTTTTGTTACAAAAATTTCTACAAAATAAAATTCCGTTGCAAACTTAGAATTAATTACGGAATTTTAATTTGTAGTTAGTCTGCTACCGAATTTGCTACGAAGTTAAAATACATATCTATTTTGCTACGAAAATTACTACGAAACTAAATTCCGTAGCTATTTTCCTACAAAATGATATTCCATAGCTATTTTGCTACGGAATTTAGTTACGGAAATGAATTCCGTAGCTATTTTACTACGAAGTCAAATTTCATAGCTATTATGCTACGGAAATTACTATGAAACTAAATTCAGTAGCTATTTTGCTACAAAATGATATTCCATAACTATTTTGTTACGAAATTTAGTTACAGAAACAAATTCCGTAGCTATTTTGCTACAAAATGAAATTTCATAACTATTATGCTACATAAATTTGCTACAAAACTGATTTACATAGCTATTTTGCTACAGTGGAAAAATCCATAGCTCTTTTGTTACAAAAATTTCTATAGAACTAAATTATGTATCCACTTTGCTACGTACCGAAACTTCATAGCTGTTTTGCCCTTAATGTTTTTTTTTTAATATTTGTAATTCTTTTTTTTTCTTAATTTTAAAAAATAGAAAAAACACCCCACATTTACCATAACCCTATCGCCCATCCCACTTTCACCTAAGCTTTCAACTTGAACAAGTGAATAATAGTAAAAAATGTTGATTTGTTTTATTTGTTAATAAAATGTAAATATAAATACAATTTTTTTATTATAATATTTAATTTAACAATAAAACAAGTTGGAAAGGATGGGCATTCTTGCTAGGGTAAAACATATTATCGGTAATAAGTTTATAAATATGTTACTATTTTTATTTTGGCTAATTTGGGTAAAAACGTATTTAGGCTAATTTGGATAAAAACGTACATGATTCAATTGGAAGGTATCATGTGTTGGGTTAATACGATGCAAATGAGAAATATCAAAAATCATGTATTCTTATTAAGGGCGAATTGGTAAAATCACATGGCCCAAATATACTTCCTCCCCAAATCAGAGATATCCCGATCAAACCTTTACCTGTCGCCGATCACATCTCTCTCTCTCTTAACCTGTCGTCGTTGCTCAACGTCCCCATCACACCAGTCGTTTTTGCTCACAACGGTATTTTTCATCCTCCATTTTTATAGCATTCCAATTTCAAGAGGTATTTTTGCTTTCTTATGTTCCAATCAGCTCTGAATGATTTTTTGCTGTTGTGTTTATGAAAATTTCAAGTAGAGGGAGACCACATAGGATCGACACTGTAACTGGTGTTGATCGGTGTCAAGAAAGATTGATAAACATTAGTCGATAGAGATTATTGAAAATTGATGTATAACGAGTCGTAACATGGAAATTGTAAAAAGGCCAGTCAATTTTGACTAAATTATCCACTACTTTTCTTCTATTATATTTCTTCCCTCCAATTGGATGTGAGTGGTGCGTTTTAGCTTACTAATTCGTTGTGCATACCACATGCTCGATAAAATGCAACATTGAAGAATATTGATTATTTTGCATACAATATATTATTCATATGTATGTGTAAACTAAAATTGGAATTTATGTATCACAGAGTTGATTGGCTTATTTTCCCAAGATCTGATGTAACCATGGAACATTGAAGTCATTAATGTTACCGGTTATTCTTTGGATTATCTATAGTAATTCATTTTCCTTTGTTGCATTTTGACTTTCATAGGACAAAACGAATGTTGTTGAGGCTAAGGCTTTGAAGGTAAGATACTCATGCAGTTTCTTGTAGGAATACTGGTGTTAATTCTGTTTTTTCATCTTTATTTACAATAAGGCAATCAAATAACATAAATTTGTCTCATGTTTTGCATATTGTCACTGATAAAATGAATCTTACTGCAATGAAGGTTTGCTTTTAAAAGAAGCCAGTAGAAAGGGTGTTTTTGTGGAGGTGAAAACAGTTGAAGGAGATACTTTGTTGAACTCCTCATATGTCCCTGTTCTAAGACAAATGGAGTCCATAAATTCTCAGAATCTCTATTTTCAAGCAACAAAAGATGGCAACAACAATATTAGGAACCCAAAGTATGTGTTCCTGTTAATAAAATGAATCTTCATCCTGTTTCTTTTTTAGTAGTCTCTTTTTTCCAGATTCAATTTTTTTGGGTTCAACTTACTATGCAAAAGTTGATATGGTCTTCTTTATTTAGAATAAGCTTCTTACTTCTGTTATAGATCCATAATTAGAGATAGTAATTTAGGATGTTGTAAATGTTTGAATATATTGCAGGCTCCTGAAAGTGCAGTTTACTTCATTGAAGATGGGGAGAAGGTTCCTGTTGTTTGAAGCAACAACAACACGAATGAAGAAAGAAAAAGGTATCTTTGTACTTGTGGGTAGAACTTTTTTAGAAGCAATATTTGTACTTTTATATATCGTTTGATTTGGCCCACGAATGAAGTTTTGGATTTGAGAGTTGAAATGTGTTTTAAGGATTTGAAAAATCTTATTATATCTTGTAATCCATGGAATTCGTTTGCCTTCAGTTCTTGGGTCAATAAGTATGGATAATCATTAGCCTTAAGGTAAATAATCATATCTTATTTCTTTTCTTAGGAAGAGAAATGCAGGGTTGAAATTAAAAGAACTACCTGCTCTAGTGTCGATTTAGGTCCTTTTCATTTATTTTTTGGGTTCAATATTAGTGCTAAGTTAAACTAATTTTATTGTTATTTGAAAATTGTTCTATCATTGTTGACTGCATTTTATAATAGGAAAAGTAGAATGACCTTCACATGGATTTCCACTCTTAACCTTGGTAACACAACTAACTTGATTAAGGTTAGAATGCTTACGATATAATACTTTTAACAAATAATTATATTTTAAATTTTATTTGTGTTATTTTTAGCCTTGATTTTCTTTAGCACTTTGGTTCAGCTTTTATTTCCAAACCTACAAAATAATACAGATAAAGAGTTATGCTCATCATGGTCATTTTCTGATTAGGTATTATAGTTTTTTTTAATCCATGATTCCATTTATTTAAGGAACTCTACATTGAAAAATTTATTACATATTTTCTTATGTCGTGAAGAACAAATAACACAAGTAAAGATTAAAAAGAAACATAATTTAGTCCAACAAACACATTTTGTATGGATATCAAAACAGATCAAGTAAAGATTATTGTAGGTTAGATGATTACTAGCTGTTATTTCAATTTGATATTTCTAGTTGCATTTGCATATATCTTTTTTCGTATTTATTTGCAAGTTTATTTATTTGCAAGTTGACCTTTTTGATCAACTTGTTGAGATCATATTTATTTTTTTATTGTTTCAGGTTTCACTCCACTCCACTCCACTCCAGGTGATAACAAAACCACCATGTTTAAGCTTTGTGCTTTAGAAAATAGTTCCATTTTATCCTAAAAATAAGTTGTTATTTTTTAAATTTTTAATGGGCTAAGCCTAAATAAAAAAAAATAGCAATTACTTTCATTAAAGTATTTGCATTTAGATCACATTGCTACAATTAGGTAAATTTTCTAAGTAAAAAGTAGGATGCTAAAATAGATAAGCAAACAAAAGTACATTGGTATTGTAAAGTAAAAAGTAGTATGCTTAAATTTTCAATAAGATATTTCTATAATATTTGTGAACCAACAGATTAAAATTCTATCTTACACAAGATTTTGGTGTCAATGCAGTTCCATTTATTTGCTTGATATAGCATTGCACTTTCAAGTTTTTCTTATTAGAACACTATACTTTGAAAAAGCTACCAAATTGTATCAATGAAAATTAATGTGTGTACAGTTGGGTAGATTTTTACAATGTTGTAATAGGATGAAATAAAAGTAGGATGCTATAACAAAGAAATAAATGAAATTAGGTTGCTATTTATTAGCGATACTTTAGAGAATACACACTTTTGGGATCAAAAGCAGGGATACCTAACATAGAGCAATATCGATAATAAGATCATTATGTAGGATCAGTTTTTTTTTCTTTTTAAATAGAAAATCAAGTGTTATATAAATAAGTCAATAATCACTATTCAGGTATCTATGATCAATTTATTATCATTTGTTTTTCAACTTTATTTCAAATCCTTTTGACATCATGTGACAGTTTCATATCCTTTTGGCATCATGTGACAACTTGGAAAGAGAAAAAAACAACCACACTAATGTTGGATTTGATGGTTCTCAAAAGGTGGTTCATTTTGTTTCTTAATATTATGTCAAATAAAATAGTTGGATTTTAATCTAGTTGATTGTAAATTTGATTTTGCAGGTTTTGCCATTTTGGTTGAGCATATGTGGCTATTTGTGTGTACATGGCGGTTCGAATCTAAATTGTTGATTGTAATATATCTATAAAATTGATGTAACTATTAAATTTATATTTACTACATTTTTATATATTTTTATGAATATTATAAATGAAAATATGGATTTTGTTGAATATTTTTATCATACTGAATTTGCTTTGGAATCTATTGCTACGGGACAAATTGTTGATGAACAAAAAACTATGGAATTTGCTACGGAACAGACGGCTATGGAGTTTGCTACGGAACAGAAACCTACATAATTTGCTACGGAACAGACGGCTACGGAATTTGCTACATAACAGAAACCTACGGAATTTGCTACGGAACAGACGGCTACGAAATTTGCTACGGAACAGAAACCTACGGAATTTGCTACGGAACACATGGCTACGGAATTTGCTACAGAACAAACGACTACGGAATTTGCTACGGAACAGGTGGCTACAAAATTTGCTACGAAACAAAAAGCTACAAAAATTGCCACGGAAAAATAGCTACAGAATTTGCTATGGAACTTAAATTGCAACGAAATAAATGTCGTTGAAATTATCATAGCAAAATTGCTACGGAATTATAATTTCGTAGCTAAACGTTTTGCTACAAGAAATAAAACTACAGATTCAAATTGATAAATTGCGTAGCAAATTCCGTAGTTATTCAACTTTAGCTACGAAATTTCAGCTTTTTGCTATGAAATTTTTCCGTAGCTAAATTGAAATTTTCTTATAGTGAACGTAGTCGTGACCAACAATTACTCGGAGTGGTGGCTAGGACCAAAAGGGGTGCTAACCGTGACCAACGAGGACGTTGGCTCTTCAAAGCGTGGGGTATTATTATGATCCCACATCGGCCGAAAGTACTATAAGTTGGTGGCTTATAAGTCTAGGTGTCCCCTCTTCCTACAAGTTGGCTTTTGGGAGTGAGTTCTACACTTGGGCTTATGGCATGATGCGGGCCTAGTATGGGATGGGTCCGTATCAATGTACTTTTTTTTTCGATGAGGACTCGTGAGGACATAAAAATATTGAAAAAAAATTAAAAAAAGACAAATAATAAAATCGAGCATAGTACTATATTGGAGAGAAAAAAAATTGAATCATTAAAAATGAATCATGGATCATTTTTATGATCCATGCACTACAAAAAAAGTGCCAATTAGTGACAAAAACAAAATGGTCATTAACAATAGAAGAAGTCGTCACTAAATGATTTAGTGACCAAATTTATGGTCGTCACTTTTCGTCACTATAGGTCCGTCACTAAACTGGTTTAGTGAACTCGTCACTAAATCTGTGACAACCCGTTTCGTCACTAAAAGTTGTCACTAAACAATGAAAGTCGTCACTGTTTCACCCAATTAGTGACTATAAAAAGTCATCACTGATTTATTCAAATAGTTACAATAAAAAGTCGTCACTATTTGATCCAAATAGTGACCATAAAAGTCGTCACTGAGTTATCCAATTAGTGACAAAATAAAAGTCGTCACTGATTTTGGTTGCTATTTCTTGTATTTAACCCATTTACGTTGATTTTGGTTGCTATTTCTTGTATTTAACCCATTTACAAATTGATTTGTCAATTAAGAAGAAGAATACAACTGCCATTGAATCTACAAATAATAATACAAGAATATAATTTTTGTTTATTTTTAACTTAAGTTATTCCTTATGTCAACAAATTTAACTGTTCCTCTACAAAGCTCAGGCATTTCATTAGCATCTCTTTGCCTGCCATCTGGACTGAGATTACATCGATAAGGATTTCCATCTGTGAAACATGTAAAGAGCAACATGTAATGCATATTTGCACTATTATAAGATACATTTATACATTTGTGCATATCATTATGTACATAAATCAAGAGATATAAACTCACCACAAAAGTTACAGATGAAAAACATCTTCCGCGATTAACAAATATCTTGAATGGAAATAATGTTTGCAACGAGAACAACAAACAAAACCACCTTCACCAAAATCCATTATCTTGAAAATAAGACACATTTTGAGGCCATATTGAAATGATTATATTACAATTTCAAAAATTTATATATCAACAAATTTCAGGAAAACGAGTATTTTACGGTCTTACTTGTATAAGCTGAACCAGCAAAAGGAATATGGATACCAGAACCAGAGGTGTGTTCAGAAGATCCTAAATTAAAGTAAGAAACAAAAGTTCACAAGAGATGTAGATGAAACATTACGAGGTGTTAGTGCTAACCAACAATATAAACGATTCTCCGGTTTCTAAGCACTTGGCCTGCACAAGAGGGTAAAACAGTAATTCTCTAGAGTTGTTGCTTAAAGACTTAAAGTATTACCTGAAACATAATTCCAAAAGAACTTTGGGCGCTCTGCCATATAGCTTATTGTGTGAAACATTTAATACAATTACAAAAATTGATTGATAAATGATAATTACCTGTTCGGGTTTACCACCATACCCTTCAATTTAAACCCGAGAATAATAATAGTTTTATATGAGGGTGAGGGGTATCTTACCCTTCATCTTAAAATGTAGTCTCCTGATCATATAGCTTATATGAGGGTGACAGTTAAAAGTCAACCAGGAATTTCTTAGTCCCTAGTTCTTTAGTGAGTTTTAACAATAAATAACAAGGCCTAAATTATTCATTGGTGATGCAAAGGTATAAAGTATAAACTATATTTGTGGGATATCTGCAAAGTCAGAAATTAATATGTTAGTTGACAATGCAAGTATGCAAAAAACACAAAATGAGTAACAGATTACCTACATGGCAATTGGAAAATCATCTTGAAAGTCAGGAGGGAAGAAAAAGTTTGCTTGGTTCTAAGTGAATGAGGGTTTTCCTTCATGTATAGAAACAAGAAACATTAGCTTTTATAAATAAGAAACACCAAATGAATGAAAATGAAAAGAATGTGTTAAGAGAATAAACTTGGTTGGGACGTGGGAACGAAGCTCAATGACATGAAGCATTAGCTTTTACATTAGAACTTTTTGTTGTAAAAGAAACAAGAATCAAAGGATTCTAATTGCCAGTAACCTGTTGAAGGCATATAAATATGTGATTGTTACCAATGTACTTAAGATGAAGGCTACAAAAAGAACCCATTTTAAGTTATATTTTGTATTTTGAAAGAGCAAATATGTTGCATGTGCTTTAAGAGCTTGACTTAGCTGCTGATCAACTGAAAAGGTTGCATGTTTCCTTTTACTAGATGAGGCCTCTACTCAAATCAGAATGGTAGGATGGTATTATTAAAACTCAGGAATTTACCATATGCTAATATGCTATACTATCAAATAGTCAAATAGAAACCTCTGGTGAGCCAGGGGAATTTCCAATTAACACCAACCATTTCCCAAATGGATCATATCTGTAGTTGATTATCTGATTGTTTGATAGATTAGTTGTTCTGTCAAACATCTTTGTAGGTTCAGAATCACCTGTAAGAAAAAGAATACATCAGGTTTCACAAAATATAACATGATACGTTTGTACAGTGGTTCTATCTGTAACAAATATTGAGTCAACAAAGTTAAACTTAAAGAGTAAAGATAGAAGGAGACATACTGTTTCAAATTCACAGGGTACTTCACTGAGTGCAACTTGATTTCCTTTTTTCTTTAACCATCTTGTTATGTTACCATGGTTGAAGGACTCAAGGGAAAATCTCA
Organism: Lactuca virosa; assembly: GCF_052849685.1. Lineage (NCBI taxonomy): Eukaryota > Viridiplantae > Streptophyta > Magnoliopsida > Asterales > Asteraceae > Lactuca > Lactuca virosa. The sequence continues at coordinate 76,397,563 of NC_136432.1, read as the reverse complement.
GTAAACATAGCAATATAAAGAACTGTATTGAGATACCCTTGAATTTAAAATAACACCGACCTCTGTCATTATGGGTGAAAGAGAAGGCATCCCAAGCTCTTGGTGTGGGGGGAGGCTAGCAAGTCAAAGCATATGATCTTTTACAAAGAGTAAGATAAGATTTATAAACCAGTGTCATCATCCTTTTCTGAGGTTGAAAACATGAAAGATATTGTCACAACTGACATTTTGCTAGAAAATTTTATTCCCATGTAAACATCATCCATTGTAAAAGCCTGTACTCTAAGTGAATACTATACTCTACTCTAAATGAATACTATACTCTATTCTCGTTCAAATACATCTCATATGTTTAACTAAGGGTTGGAAACCTTAGAAATCCCGGTTCCAGCTCTTTATGGACTAGGACTCTCTTATTGGACCCAATTCACAAATCTATAACATTTTGGACCATTTGGGCCTAGAATGATTCATTCTAACCCTAATGGGCCTTATTGGGCCATAACTAATCCAATTAACCCTAATAGGCTATAAATCCATTCTTTTATGTCAAATTGGGCCGTAAATGCACTTAAGGGCCCAATGGGCCGAAACATATTTATTGGGCTTCACAAAATCGAGCAAAGCCAAGAGTGAGCCAAACCAATTCAATTTTATTCATCTTAAGCCCAATTCTCGTCCCAATGAAGAAAAGAAAAGAAAAATAAAGGGAAATTAGAGGAATTATGAGAGCTTGCCACCTCTTTATTGCATGGAGGATCTCCATGCACATCACCTCACTCCCTCTCTCCTCTCTTCTTCTTATTCTCCGCCAAAACACCTCACACCACCCTCATTCTCTCAAAAATATTTCAAGAAAACTCTCTCAAAACACTCAAGAACATCCTCCTTCCTTCCATCTAAATTTTCAAGATCTCTAGGTGTTTCAAGAAGATCTTCACTAAAGACCATCAATCTTGGGTAAGTCTTGCTTAGATCCATGGATTAGCTTCTTGATTTCTTCAAAAATATCTTCTTAACTCATACCATTTTGTGAATCATGCATCTTAGAGCCATCTAAGTTCTAAAGTTCTTCAAGAAGCTTGCTAGGACCAAGATCTCTTCACTTCTTCACCTAAAACCGAGAACAACAAGAAAAGGTGAGTTCATACCCCCTTGTTTTTGGTTTTCATATGATTTTTAGGGGAGAATACAAGTAAAATGTGTAGATCTATGTGTTATATGCATGTCTTGTGTGATTTCTTAGTTGATTTTGTGATTATGTGTTATTTTCTTCATAAATCTAGAAATATGTTAAGAATATGAAGTTTATCACTTAGATCTACATGAAAACCTTGAGAAAAGTATGTGTTATCACATATAATACATGCAAACTTGTAGATCTGGGATTTATACACTTAAAATAGCAAAAATGAGTGTTGGAAAAATAACAAGACGGACGACCTAGTCATTACCATGCATGGTTATAACGGTTCACTTAGAGACGGACTTCATCAAGGATTATGGTATATTTATACAAATCTAGACGATACCAAAAACATACATACAACGATACACGGTCTTGGAAATTTTATGATTTCGATACTTTTATATGTAGAAAATATCGGATTTTCTGGGATAAATACATTTATACATCACATTCCACTTACAACAGAAAATACAGGGTTTCTATCTGGATTACATTTTTGTCTATTTATACATTTAAAAAACAATAAACACACATGCATTAATACTTGATTTGACATATCATTTTCAAACCACTTTACTGAAAATATCGGATTTTCTGGTGCTTTACGAACTATACAAAACTTTTCAATCAAACATGCTTATGAACTCACCAACATAATATATGTTGACGTTTTCAAAATAACTTGTATTCTCAGGGACTCGTTAGGCAGAAGAATCAACAAGAATAGGGGATTTTGTGTTATGTACTGTCAAACATCATACATTGAATGTTTTGGTCATGTTATTTAAAAATTTGTACTTGATGTAAACAATGGCAGTTGTATTATATTATGCATGATAATGATGATGTTATGTTTCATTTATATTCACCGTAATGATATTTCAAGATGAAGTCACGCACAAGCCCTGGACGTTTCCGCCGTCTGGTTCGGGGGTGTGACATATATTTGCAGCAATAATGATTACATTCAACATTCACAGGAACAAGATGAATCAAAACAATATCAATAGGGGTAAATTAAATCGCATTATTACATCTTTACAAATCAAGATTGCATATCATGTTATAGCAGTTAAGACAGCTGCGTATGTGATGTACATATCATATTCTAACAGATCTTAAAAATACCGATTATAACTCTAACAGAGCATTAGGAAAACATTATATGATAATAGATAATTAGTGGCTAGACACATTTGTTGATAAATTCAAGTGACTGATCAATCCAATCAGAAGATGTTTTATTACCTAATCGAAGCTTCAATTGAGCAATTAGGGCTTTACACTTGGAGCACGATACTGAAGTGAACAAGGGAGAAAGTGGTGGTTGTCGATGCGGTAGCAGTTCCAGGAAACAGCGCCGACCAAAAGCACCGCCGGTGGAAGACGGAAGGCGAGGAAGAAGCGCCGTTGAAAGACGAAAGGCGAGGACGAAGCGTCGATGGAAGAAGGAGGCGAGGTCTGTGGGTAATGGAGATGTAATGGAGACGAGACTTCAAATGTGATTAATTTAAGGGCATTATTGTCAAATTACATATGTATTTTGGAGATAAAATGTTTATTAATGCAATTTATCCCAAATTAAAGGCATTCTCTTACGTTTTTGAAATGTAATTAGCATTTCTTTAAATTTAATTAATCGTGGTTAATGACCACAATTCTGTGACCATAAATTTCATAATGACCAGTGACGACACATGGTATTTGGTCTCTAAATTTAGAGCATTACCAAAATTCAGTGACCACTTAATATATTGTTACTAAATGGCATTGTTAGTGACCAGGATTTAAGTGGTCACTAAAAAACTGGTCACTAATAAGTCTTTTTCTTGTAGTAATGATTCAGTTTTTGGAGAAAAAAAATTAGAAAAAAAATTTTGGATCATTAAAATTGAATCATGGATCATTTTTATGATCCATGATTCATTTTTTATGATTCATGATTTAATTTTAATGATCCAATTTTTTTTCCAATTATTTTTCTCTCCAATATAGTACTACGCTTGATTTAATGATTTGTATTTTTTTTCAATTTCTTTAAGGTGTCTTTACGAGTACTTACCGAAAAAAAGTTATCACCGGAACGGGACCCGCCTTATTAGGAAATGCATGTATAGAATTACTTTTTAACTATAATTTTATTATTGATAATAGAAAAGTAGTTACAATCATTTACTCCCTCCCTCTGTTCCTGTTTATTATTATGTGTGGCATATGTTTAATTCCATGAATCTCCATATATATATATATATATATATATATATATATATATATATATATATATATATATATATAGCTTAGGTTATTTTGTTAACACTATTTATTGTGTTATTGTATTATTAATTGTGGGCCAATGAAATATGGAATTTTTAAATGAAAAAGATTATCATAAAATAGATATCCAATAAATGAAAAAGTCTTCACATTTAATGAAAAAGGATCAGGAAGGGTATATGTGTACATTTGCCCTCTCCATTAAAATAGGAAACTGCTCCATTTTCATAACTTCCCGCATAATCCCTACAACTTCTCATAAGTCCGGATTCCACTACCCTCTGTTTTGGAACACGAAATCAATGAAAATCGTCTATAATCAACCAAAAATAGCGGCAGATTCTGTTGTTTTCTTAGTATAAAGTGTTATATTATTGAAGATCGTTCAAAGAAAGTGCACTGTGATCGTTCGAAAAAAAAAGAAATTGCAGTAGAATGAGGAATACAAGGACGAGTTCTTTCAAATCGAAATTTAAGAACACAAAAGCAACGGTTTTGAATCTAGATGAAGACGATGATGATTTCGTTACTCCGCCTAGAGGTAAATTTTTTTAAAGTTTTTTTTAAGGTAATCGTTTGATTACAGAACATTCTTTTGGAATTTTTGAACAATGACGTAGATGCATGTGGTTGTTAAGTTCGTTTAAGTAACAAAGAACAAAAATCTGTAAAAATGGAGAATTTTTTTCATTAGGGTTTTCTGAAATTGGGGATTTACAAACGAAGTAAAATTTTTTACTGTACAGATATGGTAACCGCGAAAAACGATGTTGTTTCTGTCCTTTATTTCGCTTAGAAATATATTGTTGTGGTTGTGATGTAAGTCAGGCTTGAGGATAATCTGTAAGAACTAAAAGGTTATTTGTTGAAATGCATTCTTCCAGAATACTAAATATGTAAAAGGAGTCAACGTAGTTGCTGTTGTGGTAATTTAGGGTGTTAATGCTTTGTTTGTTATTGAAATTTTTTATAGTATTTTGAGATTATTTTTAAAAAAAATGCATAAATCTTTCAAGCTCTTTATGTTATGATAGAATTTAGTAATATAATGTTGTATTGTTTTATTTAATTTGGTTTTTTTATTTTTATAATTTGTAGTTTTATTCCTATTATTTTGATGCTGCAGTTTAGTTGTATGTAGGGTGTATATGTAATTCTAACATAATTAGTTTAATTAAATGTGTTAAATTCGTAAAGAATGTGTAACATGAGAAGAGGATGTAGTGGTTAAATAAGTCTAATTCTCACACAATGTTTAAAAATTAATGTTCTTATGGGGATTAATATTTGGTATTTGTATATGTGTTTGTTTGTTTGTGTTTGTTATTGTGATTTGTGAAGATTTAGTTTTTTTGTATTAAAGCTATGGTTTTAACTTTAACATAAACATTATACTTATGTGTTTTGCGTTCTTACAGAATGATGAAAAGCAAAATTGTAATAGAATCACTATAACAGAATTGTGTGTGTGTACATTATACTTATTAGCATTCTGATAGAATTTACTCCTAAGAATTATAATTCTAATGGAATCATTGTAATATAATCAATGTAAGAGAATTGTGTGTGTACATTGTACTTATTAGCATTCTGATAGAATTTGATCCTAAGAATTAAAATCCTAATACAATCATTGTTAGGGTATGTGTGTACATGCTTACTGAATTGTAACAGAAGTAAGTGTATATTGGGGTCATATATATTGGAATGTGACTGTTTAATCTGGAGATTGCTGTTAAGTAAATGTATATGTTTTTATTATTGTGAAGTTTGATAATTTAATTTATTTGTATTTACTATTTGGTTTTAATTCTGGTAGAAACAGGTTTTGGATTTGTGTTTCATTCTTACAGAATGAAAACTTATATAATACTTTTAGTTTTTATAGGTAATGAAGTATGGCTGGTTACTTTGAAAACTATTATTAAGCGACTCTAATCATTCATTTCATTAGTTGTTGCAGAAGCTGATCCAATCCCAATTAATGTTGATACTACATGTGACAACCCGGAAACTTCAATCTTGTACTCTTAGTCAATTTAATCAATATTCAACTTGTGTTGTTGATTTTTGATGCTATTTAAGGGTTCATTTAGGTGTTCTAAACCTAGTAAAATCAAGATATGGGTCTTGGGATGAGTGTATATGAGTTCTACACCTTGCAATTGGGCCAAACACTCCAACATATGGAGTGTGCAGCCGCACACATGGGTGTGCGGCCACACACGCTCATCCCAACCGCACACACACGAGTGTACGGCCACACACATGAGTGTGCGGCCACACACCCGAGTGTACGGCCACACACCCATCCTCCGGCCGCACACTCATCCCTATTTATATAGGGTGACCCCTTCACTCATTCCTTTCATTTGGCTGCACTCTACTTTCTCTCTCTAGAAACATCATCCAAGAACACTCTAAGGGCCTCAAGAACGTGAATTTCTCCATCATCCAACTTGTTATAGTGGTAAGACACATGAATCTAAGCCTAAAACGCAAAGTGTTCTTCGTGTTCTTCATTCTTTGAAGGTGTACGGCCGCACACCTTCATAAGGTGGCAGCACACCTTCATAATACACAAACGAGGAGTGTACGACCGCACACACACTCTGTACGGCCGCACACTCCTGTGTACGGCCGCACACACACTCTGTACGGCCGCACACTCCTGTGTGCAGCCGCACACACAGTCTGGCCGCACACCTGACCGCACACACATAAAAGTCGAGCTTGGTGGCCTTACACTCAAATCTAAAGCATTACACTCATTTGGGGACTTCAATAGGTGTTTATAACACCTAGTCCTAGGTGTTTTCATGTCCCTAAGATGTGTCCATGTGTCTAATAGTGGCTATATACCCTAAGTGTAATCACATATGTGTTATCGCATGTTAATAGGATCCACTTGCGTACGAAACATCGGCTGACACTCAACATTCGTAACCGATCATACACCCAGATCCTACGTCAAAAGGTGAGTTCATACCCCTACATTTTCCGTGTTTTTAATGTTTTCAGGGGGGGAATACAAGCCAAGTTCAAAGTATTTTATTAAGTTTTAAATTTATTAATGCAATAAATGATTTCCATGTTTAATAACATATTCGGATATTTTATCTCTTTTTGTAATATGTTGAGCATAAGGGAACTACTATTTTGGAAATCTAACTTCATAGCTTTCAGAAAGGTTTTTACAAAGCAGCTCTATATCAACTCTAATAAACTATAACGGGTATAGTTTGGGATAACCCTCTAGGTATCTCTACTTAATCAGATTTCATAAATGAATATATTTAAACTATGGCAGATTTAGTTTATGATTTATATTTTCTCAGAAGTATAAAGTACATTTATTCAAGGATAATTACTGTTTTATTCTGATTTCTCGCTAGTATACTAGATTATACAGAATTGTGAGGCGCTACTTCAATACTGTACCCTTAGGTGTATAGTGATAAATCCTATCTTAGTATAACCAGAGTCTCCTGGAGGGAGGGCGTGAGATTTGTGAATAGATCTATTCGGGACTGACAATCCCACACCAGAACTGCTAGCTACAGTTAGGCGGGCACGCCTGTGGTGGACAAATGTCATTTAGCATAAACGCCTGAAGAACGTTATAAAGGTCTCTAGGTCATATCAAGTATGGTTATACGACTCACAAAAGAAGTATAAACTAAATTTTGTTTACAGACTCTACTCTTCGTTTGTTTTATTTTGATTAATAAAACTGTTTTTATATATGCATTTATATGTCGATAGTAATCATGTGATTTCTAAACTGGCATCTCTACCTCTAGTACGGATAACTTGTTTCTAGGGAAAATATAGGATTTTCCCAAGATTTCTAAACTGGCATCTCTACCTCTAGGACGGATAACATGTTTTCTAATACTGATGGTTTATTCTCTACTAATAGACACTCTTTCAAGACCGCTTTTCATAAGAAAATACAGGATTTTCTTGAAGAACATTTTTCAAATGGATTCAAAAGATCATTTTCTCACTAAAACTAAATGCTTATGAACTCACCAGCTTTATGCTCATATTCTTTCAAACTGCTTGTATTCTCAGGGAATTAGTAGACAGGTACTTCCAGGAATTTGGTGAAGCCGGAGCAATAAGAGTCATGTTTTCTATATTATACATACTTTTGATATATTTAAAACAAGTTTCAAACTGATGTAAACATTATTCATATTTGTATTCAATGTTTGGTTGTGTTTACTATGCTTGCTATACAAATGTTGTGATACTACGCATGACGTCCTCCACCCCGGAACGTTTCCGCCATCACGGTTTCGGGGTGTGACAGATTGGTATCAGAGCCCTTGTTTATAGTGAACTAAGTATACCGAACCTTACATGGTATACAACTATAAATATTAAGGGGCCTAAGTGCTCTAAACTAAAAGCATACTTTCAAAAATACAAGTATTTTTATAAAAGTATATAAGCATAACCGAGAATCAGAATTCGTGTCATAGGTAGAACAAAACAAAAGTATTTGGATGTTGGACACTGAGGTTAAACCTGGGCAGTTATGTAATCATGTCTAGGGTGAATATAGCCTGATCAACTATATTCAGTCGAGACATGACCAACATGTGCTTGGGAGTGACTGCGGTGTTACAGCAGGCCTAAAACTTACCAAGATCTTCTCACATAAAATACTATAGGAGTATTTTAGCTAGAGCCAAACTCAGTATACAGATTCACTCTAAGTGTTGCTACCCCTTCTTCCTTAAGCAATAACTTACTTGCATTAGTAAACTTTCTGTGCTTATCGCTGGGTAGAACACTATTATTATTATCAGGATGAGATATATATATATATATTTTATATATCTCGAGGACTTACCATCCTCTTCTACCTGATTGTTTCTAGAACAAGATGCCTCCCCGACCAAGACCCATCAGAAGGAACGACGACACTCCACCACCACCACCTCCTCAGTTCGACCCTGTCATGTTTCAGGCAGCAGTTACAGCCGCCGTGACTGCAGCAATGGCACAAGTGAATGCTGGGGATGGAACCGACCCTCAGAGACAAGATGGAAGTCAGGGACATCAAAAAGAGTGTTCCTACAAAGACTTCATGACTGCAAAACCCAAGTCCTTCGACGGAAATGGAGGTGTCATCGCTTTGACTCGATGGTTCGAGAAGATCGAATCCATCTTCGAAATTTGCGTCTGTTCAGAAGCAAACAAGGTGAAGTTCGCCGCCTGCACCTTCACCGACAGAGCTTTGACCTGGTGGAATGGTCGAGTCAAAACCCTAACCCTGCCAGTGGCTAATGCCATGGGTTGGGAAAGACTGAAGGAACTCATGTTGGCTGAATACTGCCCGAGGGGCGAGGTGGAAAAGTTGGAGCACGAACTTTGGAACTTGAAGATGAAGGGTTCTGACATTGCTGCTTACACTGCTAGATTCTGTGATCTGGCACTTCTCTGTCCGGGAATGGTCACCCCGGAAAGCAAGAAAATCGAGAGGTACATCTGGGGGCTGACACAACCCACCAAGGGAAATGTCTTGGCTACTAGACCGACTACATTTGAGAGCGCCAAGGATCTGGCACAAATTCTGATCGATAATGGGGTTGATCTAGACGAAGTGGCAGCTGTTTCTGAGCCACAGAAGGAAAGTGGTGGGAAGAAGAAGAAATTCTGGAACAAACACAAGGGTCAGTCTTCGCAGGAACCCTCCAAGAAGCAACAAACAGTGGCAGTTCACGCTGCTACTACTCCTACCGCTACTCCCGCTGCTGTTCCAACCACCCAAGCTCCTACCAGTGGTTATTCAGGGAAACTACCTCTGTGCAACAAGTGTACTTTTCATCATCACGGACCCTGCCATGATTTGAATTGCAATAACTGTGGAAGGAAGGGACACACAACTCGATACTGCAAGGTGCCAACCCAACCCACCAACCAGGCTGCGGGAGCAGGTGCTGGTCAAGCCTGCTATGGATGTGGAGAAGTTGGGCATTTCAAAAGAAACTGCCCCAAGGCGACAACATGTGGCAATGCAGGGAGGGTGCTGGCAATGGGTCAGGAGGAAGCGGTCGCTGATCCTACCGTTGTTACGGGTACGTTCCTCCTTGACAACTCTCATGCATGCATTCTTTTGGATTCTAGTGCGGAGAGGAGTTTTGTTTGCCATGCATTCAAACATCTAATCAAACATAAATCCCAACCTTTAACCGAAACGTTCATCGTCGAGATGGCTAACGGAGAGAAAGAAAGCACGAGCGACATATTCATAGGCTGTACTCTCACCTTAGGCAATCATTCCTTTTCTATCACTCTTATGCCCGTATCTATTAAGAGTTTCGATGTCATTATCGGTATGGATTGGTTGAGCCCCAATCGTGCTGATATCCTTTGCTTCGAAAAAGCCATTCGCCTCAACCTTCCCTCTGGTGAAACCCTCATGATTTATGGTGATAAACTTAGTTCGAACCTTCGTATTATCTCGTGCATCAAAGCTCAGAAGTACCTACGGAAAGAATGCCATGCATTTCTAGCTCATGTTGTTGATGAGATGCAAAAAGTTAAAGACCTCGAGAGCATCCCTGAAGTCTGCAACTTTCCTGATGTCTTCCCTAAAGATCTCCCAGGAATTCCTCATGAACGTCAAGTCGAGTTTCGTATCGACTTAATCCCCGGAGCTACTCCTGTAGCTAAGTCTCCCTACCGTTTAGCGCCAGCGGAGATGCAAGAATTATCCAGCCAGCTGAATGAGCTGATCAGCAAAGGATTCATAAGGCCGAGTTCCTCACCCTGGGGAGCTCCGATCTTATTCGTGAAAAAGAAAGATGGATCCTTTCGGATGTGCATTGACTACCGAGAGCTGAATAAGCTGACCATCAAGAACCGATATCCCTTACCCAGAATCGACGATCTCTTCGACCAACTTCAGGGAGCCAGTTATTTCTCAAAAATCGATCTAAGATCAGGGTACCATCAATTGCGAGTTCACGAGAAGGATGTGCCCAAGACAGCATTCCGAACTCGCTATGGACACTACGAGTTTGTGGTAATGCCCTTTGGTCTGACCAACGCACCGGCAGTATTCATGGACCTGATGAATCGGGTGTGCCGCCCTTTCTTAGACAAATTCGTGATTGTATTCATCGACGATATACTTGTCTATTCGCAGAGTGAGAACGATCATAAACAACATTTGAGGCAGGTGCTGGAAACCTTAAGGGCAGAGAAGCTATATGCAAAATTTTCAAAATGTGAGTTCTGGATCAGGAAGGTGAATTTCCTTGGTCACGTGGTTAGCAAAGAAGGCATACACGTGGACCCTTCCAAGATCAAAGCGATAGAGAATTGGTCTGCACCGAAGACGCCCACACAAAACCGACAATTCTTGGGCCTCGCGGGCTATTATCGCAGGTTCATCCAGAACTTCTCCCGAATCGCTAAGCCCTTAACTACCCTGACACAGAAAGGTGTAACCTTTAGTTGGGGAGCGAAGCAAGACACTGCGTTTCAAACATTGAAGCAGGCCCTATGCAGCGCACCTATCTTGTCCCTGCCCGAAGGGATGGAAGACTTCGTAGTCTATTGTGATGCATCCAATCAGGGCCTAGACTGTGTGCTCATGCAGCGAGGAAAGGTCATCGCCTATGCCTCGAGGCAGTTGAAAACACACGAAGTCAATTACACAACTCTCGATTTAGAGTTGGGAGCAGTGGTCTTTGCGTTAAAAATCTGGAGACATTATCTCTACGGAACCAAGTGCACTATCTTCACCGACCATAAGAGCTTGCAACATATCTTTAATCAGAAGGAGTTAAACATGTGACAACGACGATGGGTAGAGCTACTCAGTAACTACGAGTGCAAAATTCGCTACCATCCCGGCAAGGCCAATGTGTTAGCAGATGCCCTCAGTCGGAAGGAGTATTCAGGGCGTAAGGTGAAGGCACTAACAATGACCATCCATTCCCATCTGTCTGCGCAGATCAGAGAGGCTCAGGTGGAAGCCTTAAAACCCGAAAACATGGCAGACGAAGCCTTGCGGGGAATGGAAAAGAACTTAGAGGGTAAGGGAGACGGAGTGTACTATTTCATGAACCAGATCTGGACCCCAAAGTTCGGCCGTCACAGAAAGGTTGTCATGAATGAGGCTCACAAGACGAAATACTCCGTTCATCCCGATTCCGATAAGATGTATCTGGATCTCAAACAGCTCTATTGGTGGCCAAACATGAAAGCGGAAATTGCAACCTTCGTGGGCAAGTGCTTGACTTGCGCCAAAGTGAAGGTGGAATATCAAAAGCCCTCAGGTTTACTTCAGCAGCCAGAAATACCTGAGTGGAAGTGGGAGAGGATAACCATGGATTTTATCACCAAATTACCCAGATCTCCGAGCGGGCACGACGCCATCTGGGTGATTGTCGATCGGTTGACTAAATCCGCCCACTTCCTGCCAATCAAAGAAAACTTCAAAATAGAGAGACTCACACGGATCTACATTCAAGAGATAGTTCGCCTTCATGGGGTACCTGTATCCATTATCTCCGACCGAGATAGCAGGTTTACCTCAAGATTCTGGCAAACACTATAAAAGGCTCTTGGAACTAAATTGGATATGAGCACGGCTTATCATCCACATACTGATGGACAGTGTGAGAGAACAATTCAGACATTGGAAGATATGTTGAGAGCCTGTGTCATCGACTTCGGTGCGTCATGGGACACTCATCTTCCATTGGTTGAATTTTCCTACAACAACAACTACCATACTAGCATCAAGGCTGCGCCGTTTGAAGCCCTTTATGGCCAAAAGTGCAGATCCCCTCTGTGCTGGGCTGAAGTGGGTGACACGCAGTTAGTCAAGGGTCAAGTCCCTGACAGCACTCTCACAGGTCCTGAAATCATCCGAGAGACAACAGAAAAGATCGTACAAATCAGAGAGCGACTGAAAGCATCCCGGGATAGACAAAAGAGCTACGCCGACAAGAGACGAAAACCCTTGGAATTCCAGGTCGGTGACCGCGTCCTTCTGAACGTCTCACCCTGGAAAGGCATGATATGTTTCGGAAAACATGGAAAGCTAAACCCAAGGTACGTTGGACCATTCGAGATCCTTGCTAGGATCGGTCCCGTAGCATACAAACTCCAGCTACCTCGAGAACTCAACAACGTCCATCCTGTCTTCCACGTGTCGAACCTAAAGAAGTGTTTGTCCGATGAAACACTTGTGATTCCTCTCGACGAGATCGAATTAGACGAGGGTCTACATTTCATGGAAGAACCTGTCGAAATCATGGATCGGGACGTCAAGCGTACAAAACAAAGTCGCATCCCGATAGTGAAAGTCCGCTGGAATGCCAAGCGGGGTCCTGAATTCACTTGGGAGCGTGAGGATTCAATGAAGCAGAAGTACCCCCATCTCTTTCCAAGTTCATGATTGTACTTTATCCTTGAATTTCGGGACGAAATTCCCTCTAACGGGGGGATGATGTGACAACCCGGAAACTTCAATCTTGTACTCTTAATCAATTTAATCAATATTCAACTTGTGTTGTTGATTTTTGATGCTATTTAAGGGTTCATTTAGGTGTTTTAAACCTAGTAAAATCAAGATATGGGTCTTGGGATGAGTGTATATGAGTTCTACACCTTGCAATTGGGCCAAACACTCCAACATATGGAGTGTGCGGCCGCACACATGGGTGTGCGGCCACACACGCTCATCCCAACCGCACACACACGAGTGTACGGCCACACACACGAGTGTGCAGCCACACACCAGAGTGTACAGCCACACACCCATCCCTATTTATATAGGGTGACCCCTTCACTCATTCCTTTCATTTGGCTGCACTCTACTTTCTCTCTCTAGAAACAACATCCAAGAACACTCTAAGGGCCTCAAGAACGTGAATTTCTCCATCATCCAACTTGTTATAGTGGTAAGACACATGAATCTAAGCCTAAAACGCAAAGTGTTCTTCGTGTTCTTCATTCTTTGAAGGTGTACGACCGCACACCTTCATAATGTGGCAGCACACCTTCATAAGACACAAACGAGGAGTGTACGGCCGCACACTCCTGTGTACGGCGGCACACACACTCTATACGGCCGCACACTCCTGTGTACGGCCGCACACACACTCTGTACGGCCGCACACTCCTGTGTGCAGCCGTACACACAGTCTGGCCACACACCTGACCGCACACACATAAAAGTCGAGCTTGGTGGCCTTACACTCAAATCTAAAGCATTACACTCATTTGGGGACTTCAATAGGTGTTTATAACACCTAGTCCTAGGTGTTTTCATGTCCCTAAGATGTGTCCATGTGTCTAATAGTGGCTATATACCCTAAGTGTAATCACATATGTGTTATCGCATGTTAATAGGATCCACTTGCGTACGAAACATCGGCTGACACTCAGCATTCGTAACCGATCATACACCCAGATCCTACGTCAAACGGTGAGTTCATACCCCTACATTTTCCGTGTTTTTAATGTTTTCAGGGGGGAATACAAGCCAAGTTCAAAGTATTTTATTAAGTTTTAAACTTATTAATGCAATAAATGATTTCCATGTTTAATAACATATTCGGATATTTTATCTCTTTTTGTAATATGTTGAGCATAAGGGAACTACTATTTTGGAAATCTAACTTCATAGCTTTCAGAAAGGTTTTTACAAAGCAGCTCTATATCAACTCTAATAAACTATAACGGGTATAGTTTGGGATAACCCTCTAGGTATCTCTACTTAATCAGATTTCATAAATGAATATATATAAACTATGGCAGATTTAGTTTATGATTTATATTTTCTCAGAAGTATAAAGTACATTTATTCAAGGATAATTACTGTTTTATTCTGATTTCTCGCTAGTATACTAGATTATACAGAATTGTGAGGCGCTACTTCAATACTGTACCCTTAGGTGTATAGTGATAAATCCTATCTTAGTATAACCAGGGTCTCCTGGAGGGAGAGCGTGAGATTTGTGAATAGATCTATTCGGGACTGACAATCCCACACCAGAACTGCTAGCTACAGTTAGGCGGGCACGCCTGTGGTGGACAAATGTCATTTAGCATAAACGCCTGAAGAACGTTATAAAGGTCTCTAGGTCATATCAAGTATGGTTATATGACTCACAAAAGAAGTATAAACTAAATTTTGTTTACAGACTCTACTCTTCGTTTGTTTTATTTTGATTAATAAAACTGTTTTTATATATGCATTTATATGTCGATAGTAATCATGTGATTTCTAAACTGGCATCTCTACCTCTAGTACGGATAACTTGTTTCTAGGGAAAATATAGGATTTTCCCAAGATTTCTAAACTGGCATCTCTACCTCTAGGATGGATAACATGTTTTCTAATACTGATGGTTTATTCTCTACTAATAGACACTCTTTCAAGACCGCTTTTCATAAGAAAATACAGGATTTTCTTGAAGAACATTTTTCAAATGGATTCAAAAGATCATTTTCTCACTAAAACTAAATGCTTATGAACTCACCAGCTTTATGCTCATATTCTTTCAAACTGCTTGTATTCTCAGGGAATTAGTAGACAGGTACTTCCAGGAATTTGGTGAAGCCGGAGCAATAAGAGTCATGTTTTCTATATTATACATACTTTTGATGTATTTAAAACAAGTTTCAAACTGATGTAAACATTTTTCATATTTGTATTCAATGTTTGGTTGTGTTTACTATGCTTGCTATACAAATGTTGTGATACTACGCATGACGTCCTCCACCCCGGAACGTTTCCGCCATCACGGTTTCGGGGTGTGACACTACAATCCAAACAAACGTGAGAAGGAACTACCGTACCAGATCAACACCCGTTAAAGAGAATATCAGTACTCAACCTACAGGTAGATTTAATTTTTTTGGTTTATGAAGGAAAATAACAATAATTTTAGAAAATATTGATAGCCAATATGTATTTCTTGTTAATTAATGAAGCAGAAGGTGGCGGAAGTGGACAAAATGATATGAATATTGTTGGATCAAGCAAAACAAAGAAACAGAGGAAAACAACTTCTAAATCAGAACATGGAAAGAACAATGTAGAATGTGGTAAGACAGGTTAGATAATAAGTGCTTGTAATTAATGAGTTGAACTATATGATTCTGATATGACTAATATAGAGTTTATTATTCTATTGAAGTTATATTATACGATTAGTAATTGTTTTTTTTGTGGTATAACAGATTTTAACAAAGATAAGAAAGACACCATACAAATTGACAGCACAAGTGTAAGAAGTCTGAAAAGGAAGGGTTCTACTAGAAATACACCTGTTAAGGACAATAAGAAATCGTCGGATGCAAGTGGTGAAAGGAAAAAACCAAGAGGTTTAAATGAGATTTTTATGGAGAGTATTAGTGGGGCAAAGAAAAATAATGAAAAGGCTAATATTGGTGTGGATATGGAAGATAAGGAAAATGTTTTAAAAAGGAAAAAGGTAGTGCAAGATGCACATTCAAAGAAAAGTCCAAAGAGAAAGAAAGGAAAAGTAGAACATGAAAAATGATAAAATCAAAACAATGGAGGGGAAGGTCAGAAAAATAAGCAAGGACCATCCAGAAGGTTATAGAAGACTTGCAACTAGGATGACTCCTGGAAGGATAAGTTCAGTTGTGAAAGTAATGTCACCCGCACAGAAAAATGGGATTTGGTTCACTACTTCATATTGACATAGACACTACTCCGGGTTTACTTAACTACTATCTGTTAGATCACTATGATCCAGATAGTAGCCGTCTAGTTCTGGAAAATATGGTCATAACAATTACGAAAGACACAGTGCATGACATATTGGGTTTACCAAATACGGGGGAAGACTTTCTGAGGTTGAGTAGTTGTGATAAAGATAATGAAGTTCTGCAAGAATGGAAAGGCCAATATGATAAAAAAGGGTTCAATGGTGAAGAATACCTGAAAAGGATCAAAAACACAAAGCAAGACAGTCTTATGTTTAGGCTGAATTTCCTGACCCTTTTCATTAACACATTTGCTGAATCAACTTTGAGTGGTACCAATCAAATTAATGTTGTGAATAAGTTGGTCTTGGTAAAGGACTTCTCTAAAATTGATTGGTGCAAGTATATCCTAGATTGTTTGGTAAGCAGAAAACAACTGTGGAGAAGAGATGATAAGACATGCTATTACAGTGGACCTATACTAGTTTTGACGGTAATATTGTTGTCTATATTAAATATTTACTTTACTTTATGACAGGAATATGTATAATGAGTTACTTAATGAATTTTAATCTTTTTGATGTAGCTGGTGTATGTATATAGAATGAAGTTCACAGGTTTGTAGATAGTGAAAAGGTTACCGTTTGTTAGAAATGTTACGGGTGCTTTGCTTGAAAAAATAGAGAAGATGGAGATTAGTGCTGGGGGGTTTGGTAGCCAGTTACCGGAAAACTTTGAGGATATTGGTGATGATGATGGAATGGTTGATGAAGATGAGATGTTGGACGGGATGATGAGGGATTATGGTGACGAGGAGGTAAGCTATAAATTCACTAAGAATATGGAACAATATTTATTTCAGAATTGTAAAAAATGATAATTTAATATGAAACATAAACGCATATGTGGCTGATTTAAATTGAATGAGTTGATTTATAGTTATTGATTTATTTGGAACATTAATGGTTTTAGAATATTAATCATGATATGTTAATATAAAACTTACAGGCATACGTGGCTGTTATCGAGCATAGCTATGGAGTAATATTGTCCGAAAAGAAGAATATTGAAAAAGCTCTAAAACATGGAATTGAGAAATTCCTAGACAGCTTGAGCTTGAAGGAGTGGTGTGAAAAAAAAGAAAAATTGTTCAAAGAAGTGAATAATGCAGAGAGTGGAGGAATGAAAGACAAAGAAGCTAGTTTCGATGGTCATAGTAACAAAGGAGAGGCAGATGGTGGTAAAGAAGCAGAATTCTCTCCAATTAGAGGATTGGTAGTTCAAGGGGAAAAGAAGGATGATGGTGGAGGTTTCAGTACACCTTATATGGATAAGGTAAATAATACAGATAATCTAACCTGTTCATAATTCTTGGAGCATCCTGAAGTGTTGGCAACAGCAATTAAAATGACGGATGAGGCTGTGTTGGAAAGTTATAAAAAAGAGAAAAAAAGAGGAAAGAAAATCATGGAAACAGTTGAGGTATGTGAGGAAGATGATGACCATGGAAAAAGGGGAAGAAGAGATCAAAAGGTACCTGTATATGGAAAATCACCTTTTGTTGAAAGGATTGTTAGAATGAGTGACATGGTGAAGAAGGATGAAATGTCGTTATACAACTCAGTTTTTGCATCAAAAAGAGATTATGGGTAAGTTAAATAATACAATTTAGTGGTTTGCTTTTAAAATGGGGTGTTATAAAAGTGATCATTTTATAATTGTCGAGCATGGAAGAGATATGGAACATTGGTAGCGGGCATGTGTTGCATCAAGGATTCGCATATCATTTTAAAAGCAACACGTTTATTCATGCGATAATCATTGACTATTGGTCATCATTACTCAACAGAATGGAGGAACTCAGGGATGTAGGATCAGTTTCTAGAGTATTCTTTGACACAAATTTTTTGGTAAGTATTTAAATTAAAATTAGTTCCAGTCGAATAATATGTGTTTTATTGATTGGTTTATTAATCTGTACAGGCATAAGAGATACTGGGTGGATCATTGTCACCTGAAAGAACTAAAAAATTATTTGATTCGATGTTGAAACTCCACCTTAAAAGTCTACCAAAACAGGAAAAGCTGAAGGATGTTGGACTGGTGACTTAATTAAACCTTGTTTTATTATCAATTACAACCCTAACATACAATCCTATCTTATTGGAGTACTATGTGTTTTGTAACAGGTTTTCTTTCCAATAGTTGATCAAAGCAAATATTATCTGATATGATTTGATCTAAGGGTTCCAACATACTACATTATAGACCATGTGACCCGAAATGGTTCTGTTGAGGAAATCTATGGAGTAAAACACGTTCATGTGGTATGTTGAAGCTTTATTATTTGAAAGATTTAAAATACATGAGTTTATGATTGAATTGTAAAATGATTGTATTGTATCGCAGAAAAAGTTGCTTGGGAACTATTTGAAAACAGAGAATTACCAAAAGTCAACAGCTTTCAACAAGATTAAAGCTCATGTAATGAAAATGACATGGAAAGTAGAGAAAGAAGGATCAGACTGTGGAGTATATCTTATGAGGCATATGGAGTCATATATGGGGGAAAATGAAGGGCATTGGGATTGCGGGATTACAGGAAAAAAACAGAGTGATTTACTAGCATTAAATAATCTACGAATCAAATACATGGCAAAGCTTATGAAATCGGAGTACAACAAACATAAAAGTATGTTGGAGAAAGATGCAGAAGCGTATGAGAGGCTTGATCCATTGCAGATATTGGCTATGATGAATGAAGTGAAGGAAATCAGGGAGAAGCAGAAACGTGGAAGGCGTCGAATTTAAGATGGACATTTTATGATGTTAGGATGGTTGGTGTTGAAAGACTTTTGGTAATATGTTTGGTTTAAGTCTATGTTTTTTATTTAGGGAACTTGTTATGTTGTTTTATTTTGGTCTAGTATTGTGTGTTTTGGGGTAGCAGTTTATCATGGTAGGGTTGTTATATGGTGTAAGACTTTTGGTAACATGGTTTGTTTTGGTCTAAGTATTTTGCTTGGAGAACAATGTTGATGTGTTTTATTATGTTCTAGAATTGTTTGTTTTTTAGAAACAGTTGAATGTGAATGGTGTTTGTTCTAGTAGATTTTTTTTGGTAATCGTTAGTATTTGATTGATGTTGGAATGTGTATATGGATATGAAAGTTATGAAAATATGCAATGTGTTGGAAGATGGTTTGTAACGTACATGTAAGTTTTGTTTTTAAAGAATGTAATTATGATATGCATTTGTTGTGGTAGTGTGATACAAGTTAGTGTAGACAGTTTGGGTGTATGTAAATTGTTTTAAGTGTATTAACATGATATTCTGATGGAATGTATATGTTTGAGTACAAGTGGTAGAATGTATGAAGATTATGATTTTACATGATTGTTTCAATGTTATATGTCATATAGGATACAAAATAGTCATGTGTAAGAATTGTTAGATTTGACTGTACATAATGTTCTGGAAGAATATAAGAGCTTATGTTACAATTGGTAAAGTGTAACAAAATAAGCTGTTGAAAGATGGTTTGTAATGCACATGTATGTTTTGTTTTTCAATAATATTATGTGTACATTTGCCCTCTCCATTAAAATTGGAAACTGCTACATTTTATGTTTACAATATATTCTGACAGAATATGTGTGCTGTTTTACAAGTGGTAGAATGTATGAACATTATGATTTTCCATGTTTGTTTCAATTTTGTATTTCAGATAGGATGCACATTAATCGTGTTAGAATGTATGAAGCTTATGTTGTTACAAGTTAGGATACTCATTAATGGTAGATAAGAATTGTTACAAAAAACGCAAAAGTGTATAACACTGTCTGGCAATTTTATTAAATACTATGAAATTTGTAAGCAGTAAAATAAATAAAGATGAAACAAAAAAGTTTTACTGTAATATAATATAAAAAGAAAAACTACATATAAATCATACTACTTAGACACGTTTTTTAAGAGGACAATTTCGTTTATCATGGTTAGCCATCTGTTTACATAAAGCACACTTTCGCTTAGGCTTCGAACCAACTTTTTCCAGCATTTCTTTTTTTGATTTTAATCTCTTACCACGACTGCCAGTTCCCTTATTACGAATATCTGATGGGTTTTCAATATCAGGAGCATCATTAGTTAATTCTACGCTTATAATCTGGTTGTAGAATGATTCTCTTGATGGCATCTCAGGGGCTGGACAATCATCTACAAATTTTTTCTTCAGCTTATTCAACTCTTCAAGGTATGACTTTAACTTCGATGCATCATGGGTTAAAAATGAAACACAACGATCTACGTTTGAAAAATTTTGAATAGCCGTCATGTCGGAGTTAGAGTCTAGTAAAGAATTAGAAAAACGCCTTTTAAGCAATTCTGTTGGAACAACATCCCGACGCCACCGTCTCATAATGTATTCTTCAGGAATCTCTTGAATACTATAGTACTTAAAAACACAAAATATGTGCCTACACAAAATACCGACATGTTCAAAATGCATGCAGGTACATTTGTATGAACCATCTGTTGTTGAGTATGTAACCTGGAATATGTATGATAAAATATGAGTTTCAGTAATAAAGTATTGTTGTGTGATTAAAAAAAATAATTATGCATTGTAAAAGTAATAACGTACGATGTATTGGGTATCCTCTGTAAGACGATCGTAATGGTATTCCTCAAGTTTGTCATCAACAACAGGACTTGATGGTTGCCTTGTTGTTATGTTCTTTTGCTTCTCCAAAACAATAATAGTGTCAACACAATTATTAGAAGTAACACTCATTTGGAAACAAGTGTTGTCAGAATCTGATATCTCTTTCTGCACCTGATAAAATTTTTTACGAGTGTAAACCTTTGAAGCATGTGGTTCAATTGGACTAGATGTGATGAATCTAGGAAGTGTTGTAGCAGTGTTAAAGTCGTTGACAACTTGATTACGCCTTTGCCATTCCATAACACCCTCAAATGTCATCATAAACATTAAAAGATAAGAGCCAGTAAGGGTATTGTTCTGAAACGACCAATTTTGGCTTTCCGACAATGATGTAGTTCTCATAAGACCAGACATCGGTATGTCCTTGAAAAATGCAGGTACCCAACGTCTACGCAACCCATACATCTCTTGCAACAACTTGTTATTTGAAATGTTAAACTCATTTAAACAAGATTTCCATTCCTTTTCAAAATCATGTGGTTCTAGCTTAGAATTCCAAATTATAGAGTGAAAAAGCTTTCGAAAGGCTGAGTTTGTGGCTAGTTGCGATGTTATCTGAAAAAAAATGTTAGTATAAAATAAATAATTGTGTTGCACAAGGAATGCAGGGTCTGATTGGTGTAAACTATGAATTCTAACAGAATGTCGCTTAAAATTCTAAAAGAATGTATCTTAAATTCTAGCAGAAGTCGGTTATGTATTGTAGTTGTGGCATAGATTTTGTTCTGAAATATTATATTTCTGATTCAACAATATGTGCTAACAAGGTAAACATAGTGAGTTTGGGTTGAATATAAAAAAAATATTCACCTTATTTGGAAGTTTTTTTTGTAATATGCCACATACAAAACCTATGTGCTGACATTGGAAATACTTCATTAACAACCTTGTTTAAAGCTCGATCTTGATCTGTAAGAACAAGCGTAGGTTGTTTTTTGAATGATTTCAAAAATGCTCTAAGCAGCCAGGAGTAAGAACTAGCATCTTCTCTACTCAAAAGTCCAGCACCAAAAGTCACACATTTCTTATGATTATCTATCCCAGTGAAAGGTACGAAAACCATATCATATCTGTTTAAAAATATAAAACTTGGTAAGCGTTATTGGATGCAAGAAAAATTATGTGAAAACATTGCAAAATTTAAAAATACTTATTCATGCTGAATGTGGCATCCAGAGAAACAACGTCTCCAAAAGCATTGTAGTTGTACTTTGCAGTTTCGTCAGCCCAAAAAATCGAATTCAATTTTTTCTCAACAACTCTAAAATCGAAAGAAAAACTTGGGATATTTTTTTTCCTTTCCAGCATCTTCACTACAAGGAATTTTGCATCCCTGGCACCTATGTAAGAATTGAGATTTCTCGTACTGTTCTTGAAATCAGAAACCAACCCACCTCGAATGTCAGAACCACCTTGAAGTCCGGAATACAATCTATGTGCTCTTGAGGCACCAATATTTTGCTTTGACAAGTTATGAATAAAGATATCCTGTGAATAATCAAGTTTCCTCTTTGTACGAGAGAAAAACATATTGTCCTTACCAAACAACTTATGATTATGTTTTTCGACAAATTCAGCAACATTATATTTATTAGTACCATGTACTAGAATAACAACAATTTTCGCTTTGCATTTGCACCTAAATGAGTCTTTCCTTCTCTGAATCTTATTATGTTGAGGGTCCAAAGTATCCACTTTAGTGGTTGTTGGTTTACCTTCCCGATTGCATAGCAAATGTCGTTGTGTGGTAATGCCAGATTCGGTTGTTCTAAATGGTCCAAGCCTGACATCAAAGCCTGCTAATGATGCATAATTGTAATACATTGATAATGCTGCTGTATATGAATCAAAAATTGAATTGATTTTAGGTTTGATGTTGTCTGAAACAACAGGAATCGAATACGATGATCCACCAGGAGAGACATAATCATGTGTAACATGAGATTGTTCTGCATAAAAGAAAAATTAAAAAAGTGGCAAAGAATTGATCTAGTTTATTAAACTTTTTTTTTTCATATACTAACCTTTCTGAAATTCAATGTTATCATCGTCTATAGTATAATCTGCCTCATTATCATTGAACTAGAATTCGTTTTCTGCATTTTTTAATAAGAGTATGTCTAATGGATACGTAAATATATATAAAAACGAAAAAAATACTTAAAATACATCACCTGGGTTATGATTACTAGAATCACCGAAATGATATTCGGAATTGTCATATATGTGATCTTGAATGTGTTCTAATGGATCCTCATCTTTGCAAGTGCAAGTTACGCTATAACACAAAAAACAATATAAAAATTCAACATTATTATTATACAAATTAACAAATATTAAAAACTTATAAAGTAAATTCACCTAAATTTAGATTGCTAATCTCAGATATTTGAAAGTCGACATTATGTAGAGAATCATGATCCCGTAACCCGAAATCTTCATACTCCTTAGGATATTCATGTTGATCATGAATATGATCGTCACCAGCTGATACTGTATCATCCATAAGATAAGTAACAGCACGATTGAACACCAGTTGATTGGAGAAAGCAAAATAAATTCAATATTACAAACTTTGAGCCAATTCAGTATATATTAAAAAAGGAGAAACCGTGTAATTGATATATAACTAAAAATGCGTGATATCTGTATTCATTGTTATCAAATATTTGGTTTTTAAATTTTTTTAAAAAGATTGTAAGGATAATAATCAACAAAAAATCGTATTATTCATCATGATATTCTAAATATTTGACATATTCAATTTCCAAATATAATAAATTGCGTAGATATGACTTCAACACATCGTGCGTTTTAAATTAAACTTTTAAAAAATTAATTCTGCAAACTTTAAAAAAAAAATTATTGAATTTACAAATGATTTCTGGTTTGTTATGACATAAACGCGTATACTAAATAATCAATTAATATCACAAGAGTGTTATTCTATGAGAAAATCACAAACAAGATCTACAATAAATTTATTTTTCACACATTTGTTCTGTATATTCTCATACAACTTAACATAGACATACTTATACCACGGTATCATGATACAACAATCTTATTCTGTAAAAGTATATGTGATAATAATAACATTAAATTTATTTTGCTCATGTTTGGTCTGTATATTGTAATACAAATTAGCATTCTGGTAGAATTACATCCCAAGAATTCTACCAGAATCTTTGACTAATTAATATGTAAAACGAAATTATAAACACTTATTCTTTAAGAATAATAAGCATTGTGTTTTTGTTTTTTATGTATACTGTACGAATAATAAAAATTATATTTTATATCACACATTCTTACAGAATGTGTACACATAACATTAAGTACAACACAATTTACGAAGAACTGTTATATCCAGAAATATTAGAACAAAAATACATTTACAACAGCATCTCTGTAGTCATATGATAAATAAGAAAATGTATGGAATTTTAATCAAACCCAAAATGAGAATTATTAATATTAATTGAATGAAAACATAAACTTACAAGGAGAACCCCCTATACTTCATGAATCCATATCATTATTATACTGAAATAAAACCCCATAAAATCCGATAAAACTAAATTGAAAACATTATTCAGATCCTAAAATATGTTGACGAAGTAAACATCTACTCTCTGTTGACCCTTGCTTGAGGACAATTCCTCCTATCATGAACAACACCAAAACAAATCTCACATCTTCTTATTTTCTTCCGATCTTGATGCACTTGGCATTGATTGACATTCTGATCATTGTTATCAGAAAAGTCCTTCTTATTGTTATCAATATTATCTTTGTTCTGAAAAACACAACAATAAAATTCAAAAAATGAATTTCATCACTGGAATATCGTAAAGAACAAATATGAGATGAATCATATAAATGATTATTCTTAACTATGAATATAAAAAAATTTATATGCATATGATAAACGATACTTCAACACTATAAAAAAAATCCATGAACAACATATCTCATTAACGAAAAATCAGAATAAGAAAATTGCTCTGAAGATGATGAACTATGAATCTGCAATGAATTAAAACGTATACGATAGATATATATATATGTTATATTCGTTGATAGGCTTCGCTGATAAAATGCATATTTAATAGCCTGATATTTAGGAATTTGATTGATATCAATCAAAGTTTAATTAACTGGGAAAAAATAAATTATATTGCAAGATTACATTAATACCCTTTAAGAATAATTGGTCCACATTTGTCCATACAATAACACAATACTTAGTTTAAACAAATGAACCTATCTCTCTCTCTCTATATATATATATATATATATATATATATATATATATATATATATATATATATATATATATAGAGAGAGAGAGAGAGAGAGAGAGAGAGAGAGCTAGGTTCATATGTGGATCAATAACTATTGTGTGGTTGTAGGAACCAATCAGATTTTAGAAAAAGAATAAATAATTAAATAATCTAATAAGGGCAGATAAGTAATATTACATATAATTTTAATAATAAACAAAATCAAATTCCTTAAATCATGGATGAATCCCTTTAAATCATGGCTGCCATCGATAACCCTAAGTCGATTTCATCAGCACCATGCCACCATCATCTACGTCATCATCGATCAGATCATGAAGAGTACGATCTTGAAGAGGGAGAGGATCAATATTAGAAGAAAAGAAACGCAAAAGAGGATGAAAGGTTCACTGGTTGCACATTTATTTGTTCAACTAGGTCAAATCTCCTTCAATCTGTCGCCCGTCTTCTACAATTATTCTCATCCTAATCTCTTTACTAACGATGGTTCTAATCAACACATGATCGAAGAAGAAGAAGAAGACAAGAGGGCCGTTATTATGACAATACAAACATCGATGTTATCATATTTTAATTTCGTACTATAATAATAGCTCACTAGATATTCTAATATGAATATTGTATGTGAATGTTATTATGACAATACAACCATCGATAATGTATGTCATTGTTATTGTGATTCGTATCGGAATATACCACTATTCATAATGAAATAATATATTGATGTTTTCACATTGCAATGTTATTTAATCTCATTGGATATTCTATTATGAATATTGTATGCCATTGTTATCGTTACAATACAATTGACATTTAAATGTCACTAATCATATCAAGATTTGTAATAATTTTCTATTTTATTCATATGTTTAATTTTTTAGCATATGATTTCAACTTTTGTAGATAAAAGATTTAGAATGTTGAAGGACAAGATAATTAGTAGATCATCCAAGCGAAGTAGAATTTGAGAAGAACAAGATTGACGTTTGATGTTCTAATATGCAAATGTACTTTATTTTCTGGAATAGTTACTTTAATATTGATGTTTAATGTTCTAAACAATTTCTTAATATTTTCCAATGAATCTGCAGTGCTCATATATACATGCATGTTCAAGTAAATATTATATTTTATGATGAATAGCTACGTTCGTAAAACACCCAAAAAATTAATAAATAAATAAACTATTTTTCCTATGAATTTATACATACATCTTAAACTATTTTGTAATTTTTATTATAATTTAAATGATATTACATTTTTTATTATACTTTAAATGAATATAAATGAAAACTTCATTATATTTAAAATCAAATTCAAAATATACACAACAAAAAACCTTACCTTTAGCGACAACAAATAACGTCACAATTGATGCCTAAAATCATCGCTAATACATTTTACGGCGAAAAGTCGTCGCTAAAGGGTCACCTCTATTACCTCGTAGCTAATACTCACATGCTGTCTCAATTAGTGTCGTCTCTAATAGATGTCGTCGCTATTAGTGTTGCCTCTATTAATTTTCCGGCCACCTGTCAGACTTTTTTCCGGCAAAGTTTTCCGGGGGCAGCCGTCGTCGAAATTGGTGCATGTCGTCGCAAAACTTGTCGCCGCTATTTCTTTTTTTTTTTTAACAATTTTAATATGATATTGGGGGATATAGACCCGTTAAGAAAATGTTTTTGGTAGGAAGGTAAGAAACTTTTTTTTGGCTTATTTTTTTGGCGAACAAAACAAATGAATCACTAGATGAATCAATAATAACACGATTCACCAAAAAAATCCCGAAAAAACATTTCGATGATTCATTTTTACGATAATTTTGTTGATATTCACTAAAATTGTCATAAAAGTGAATTTTTTTCTTGATTTACCTAAAAATGAATCATGAAGGTGTTTTTTTCGGAATTTTTTTCTTGTGAATCATCTAATGATTCATTTCATTTTTTTGCTAAGAAAATATGTATATAAAAAATTTCTTACCTTCCTACCAAAATTTTCCTTTTATTTGATCTTGACTATGATATTGGGTTATATATTATAAAATGCAGATTTTATAAAAATACAGACGTCACTACATACCGCATTACATAAAACATCAAATAACATAAAACGACACATACCACATTAAATAAAACATCAAATACACCACATTACATAAACTATCTAATAAATCCAAAATAAACATCAAATATACCATCCATAAACTATCTAATAAATCCAAAATAACATGATCCATAACATAAAACAAGAAATACTAGACGTCTTCGTCTTCCCCATCGTTGTTTTCCTCGTCGTTGTTGTCCGCATTGTTGACTTGGTTCTTAAATGAGCGGATAATATCTCCAATTACCGTCACAAACGTCGGGTTTTGGACAAAAGCGTTAACATCCACATCATATAAAGTAAGTATATAAGTTAAAATATCAAACTAAAAATACAAATTATTATTACTTAACTATTAAGTCACAAGCACATTAAGTCATTAACAATTTAATAAACTATCAAACCACCAAATAAATTAAGTCTTTAACAATTTAACAAACTATCAAACTACCTAATCAATTAAGTCTTTAACAATTTAACAAACTACCAAACTACCAAATTCATTCGAATGAATTAACCACTTAACAAATAAGCAAGGTATCAAACTACCAAAAATTACTATAAATGCATCAAGTTATTAACAATATAGCAAAACTACCAAATTATTTAAGAGTTTAATAAATACATGTGTTGGTTGTGGTGCTTGTGACTGCCATTAGGAGGGATCACTTGTACACGCTGCCTCTCACATGCCTCCTTCTAGCACCTAACACCTTCTCATATATACAAATACACACATGTTCCACAAGTTACACACATACATTCCACAAAATAAACACATTTATACCAATAACTTCATTCTTGCATACAAAGAAACATATAAACATAAAAACAGTTCATCATATATACCAAATACACACATTCATATACACAATTTTATAAAAAAAACACACTTATGGCCGGAAAATCAACAGAAAAGTGTGATGAACGATGATGCTGAGGTGGTGGTCGTCGGAGAAGAACACAGTGGCGATGTTGGTGCCTGAAAATGAAAACAACTAACTTAGGAAATTATGTCCAAATAAAAGGTTAGAACAGAAAGAGAAAGAGAAAGAGAAAGAAGGGGATTTTACCGGTGGTTCTGTGGTTGTTGTACTCGTCGAAGAAAAACCATGCAGGAGCGGTGGTGGTATGCAATAGTACCAAAAATCAAAAAAATAATCAAATTAGAGTGAAAATTCCGTTCAGCAGATAAACAGAAAGAGGAAAGAGGGAAAGAGCGCCTACCGTAGTCGACGAATCATGGAGAAGTGTTTTATCGGCGTCGGTAAACTCGACTTCCGGTGAGGGTGGAAACAGGCCGCCGACGTAAGTGGTGGAGTAGACTGAAATCGTCGGCACACTCGACTGAAATCGTCGAGTGTGGTACACTCGACTGAAGTTATCCGAGAAATCAAAGACGCAGAAGAATTGAAGGTAGGAGAGCAAATCATCGTGAGCAGTTGTTCTGGGACAGGAGACCAACTAAAGGGATAACTTTTTTGGGCCGACCCCTTTTGTGGCGCCTAAACCCTAATTGTGGCGATGAGTTAGAGGGAAGTATTACTGCTCATATTTTCAATACCATTAGCGACGACATCGACCTCTTTATTGAGGACGCCGCCATTAGGTATGTATGGAGGAACCCCACCTGTTAGATCAAAGAAACAATGTGAAGACACGAATGAATCTTGACATCGACACACAGATTGCTGACGTGGACCTTTAGCGGCGCTGACTTTAGTGGCAACATTAGGTGCGTCCGACCTAATGTTACCCCTAAAGTTAGCGTCGTCACTAAAGGTGGCTATTATCCAAGATTTAAATTTTTGTAGTTTTTAAAAATTTTAAATTTTGTATTTTTAAATTTTTAAATTTTTAAATTTTTAAATTTAAAAATCCTTATATTTTCTCTTATTTACATGATTATCTAATGTTACAATTACTATTTTACCCTTATGCATTATTAGAGACAACTTTTAATATAATTTATTTAAAAGATAAAATGTGGGGAGTAATTAGATTAAGTAAACAAAATAAAATAATTGGTTGAGAATCATTCTCGCTTTATATAATAAACACATTTTTGTTCAAATCATATTAATTTGAAACGCTCTATTCAAAAGTCATTTAAACAATGATTTAACAACACAAAGAATTTGTAACTTATATATTATATATGCATTTAATGAAAAGTTTATTACAAAAAGTTAATATTTTGAATTTTCAAAAAGAAAACAAAATTAAAGTTCTTTATGTTGGTTCGAACTTTTGTTAAGACCTTTTCAGGCATGTTAATATGTTAGAGTTATAATTTTTAAGTTTGTTATATAGTAATTATTTTAGTATATTTTTCTTAGTTTTAATATTCTTTTAATACAATCGTTGTATGTTGTAGTTGCAACGCTAATATAATTTAGATCGGATACATGTTATTGACCATAAGTTATCACTACAGGAATCAACCCATGTGCATGCCGATGACACATACACCAACGACAAATGTCGTCATTAAAAATAAGGCTATATCGACGACATATCGTCGGCATTGCGTTCACCTTGCTTTTTTTGACCTCAAACTATGCCTCGACGACGTGTCGTCGGAATAGGTAAGGTATGAAACAAAAACTTTTTTCCCGGTTTTATGAAACAGTATACCGACGACATGCCGTCGTTATAGGTTGTGAAAAAATATTTTCTATTTTGTTAAGAATATCTAGTATGAAAAAGAAAACGATGTCAGTTTCTTTACATCTATAGCGACGATGTGTCATCGGTATAAAGGTGCAACGATCCGTGTGAAAGTTATGCCGACGACTTGTCGTCGGGACAATTTTTTTTTTTTCTGATTTATCTAATACATTGAAATGAAATCGTTTTCTTTTACATCAATCTATATCAGTAGGGCATCGACTCCCGTTTACAGCCACACACAACAAAACATAGGTAAGTTCTCTCTCGATCGGCGATTCACCCCCGACGACCATCTCCACCGACTACCACTCCATTTCACCGACGGTCTTTTGTTTATTCTACAACATTCCTTCTTTTATGATTTCACTTGACTTCCCTTTGGATTTTAAGTTATTTGAGTTTGCTCTTTCAGCTTTTTCGTTGACCACCGACCACCACAACTTGTCATCGACGCCGATTTGCTTCTTCCCTTTCATTTAGTCTGTTGTTGTGTTTAATTTTCTCGTTTCTCTTCATTTTTTTTATTTCCGGTGACCACCAGCCACCAAACCTTATCGTCGACCCCCGGCCACCACCTATTTTCAGCCACTACAGTAGGA
Source organism: Lactuca virosa (assembly GCF_052849685.1). Lineage (NCBI taxonomy): Eukaryota > Viridiplantae > Streptophyta > Magnoliopsida > Asterales > Asteraceae > Lactuca > Lactuca virosa. The sequence continues at coordinate 76,366,974 of NC_136432.1, read as the reverse complement.
CAGTAGATTGTGGTTCTCTTCATTTTTTCTAGATTTATCATTTTTTCTGATTTGGGGTTTTTTCTGGTGACCACCGACCACCACTGGAGGACCACCGTCTACGGTCGACCACTAGAATTCGGGCACCATAGCAGGAAGAACAGGAAAGATTGCTATATTTGGTTTTATTGATAAAGTGATTAAATGGTAAATGCTTAACTGATAAGTGCTTAATGTGTTTCGATTTTCATGATAAGTGTTTAATATGATTTGTAAGTGAATGGTTAATGTATTTTTATTTTCTTGATTAGTGGTTAGTGATTAATTGATAATGTGCTTAACTGATAAGTGGTTAATCTGTTTCTATTTTAATGATAATCACTTAATTTGTTGTGTAAGTGAATGTTTAATTAATAGTTTCTATTGGTTTGTATTGTAAAGTGCTTAATATGTTTTTATTTTCATGATGATATAGTTTGAAAGTGCTTAATATTGTTAATGAGTTAATGTGTCATTAAGTAATGGACGTTTAATTACTAAAAAGAATATGGTTGTTATCGATACCAGTCATGAATGGTATGTCGGTAAAACATGGTATATTGATCAACAATACATCTTAGCCACACAAGCTAGACAAGTGTTTTATCTCCAAGATTCTACTCCAAACAATAACTAGAGAGTTGTGGAAGACGTTCATCATCGAAAACTTTGGGATCATCCAACTATCGGTGTTTTTAGTGAGATAGATGTCGTGAACGAAACATGATCAACTAATTTTACCTTTGTTTGTTGACTTCGGCACTTTGCCTATGCAGACGAATATAGGTGAAGTTGGTGAATCAAGTGTGGCTGTTAGGAGGAATGTTGATCCTATTATAACCGATGACGATTTCATTAATGATGACGATGACGACGGTGGTAAATAACAAAAAGTATGACAGTGATGCTGATCTTGTACATGTATATTGTTCTAGTGATGATTCTGATTGATCGTACGTTACGGTTATTATATATTCTGAATGCTTTTAATATTTGCTAAAATTTCAAATTATTGCTTATAAATTTTTGAAAGCACTCGCACGTCACTTATATAAGCTAGTGGGATAATGGTCACCTAAACTCTAGTGTTATTTTTTGATGGTCGAGGTGTATTCACGATTTCTGTAACCAATTTATAGGCTGATTACACATTTTCCTCAAACTGGATAATTTGATTGAAAATCTTTTTTTGATAAAGGTCACCTAAGCAAGAGGTTCGAGCCATAGATGAGATCAAACATGTATATTTACAAAAGTTATTAGCGATCCCACAACGCTAGGAATTATATTTTATAATATAATTGATAATGGATATCTACCTTTTTGGATTCAATGAATGGGTTCAAGGATACCTAACCATTATTTGTTTTTCAACTTGGATCCTAGACCTTGATAATAAATATTTTAGAAACTTAAAGGGTATTAATTATTAAATATTTAAACATTGAAAATATTAAATGAATTATGTTAAATTTTGTAGATGAAAAAAAATCCAATCTCATTACCATGCATCATCTTTCTCTTGCTGATCTGCAAGAAATAATAACATTCGATGGATACAATTTCAACAAACGGGTTCATACCTTGAGGGATAATCTCAAGAGAGATCTGAGGTTGTACAATCTCGAATGCCCTATTCCTAAATCACCTACTCTGAGTCGTAGACATGAACATGATATCTAGTGGAAGCATCACTATAATGTTGAAGATGTTTCTGACATCATAATGGGAACAATTATTCCCAATCTTCGGAAGGAATTGGAAAACTTACAAGCATAACATATGTTTTGTCATATGAAGCACATATTCCTAAAATACAGTGCTATTTGGTTTTAGCCAGTTCAAACACAGGAAGAACACAAGGCTGAAAATAGTCACCCGTTGTGCTATAAGAGGCCCATAGTTCATCGAAGGATACATATAAGCCCAAGAAATCAAGAAAGGCCCATAGAGATGGATGTTGTTTCTACTGTAGAGAAACATGACACTGGAAGATGAATTGTCGCTCTTATATGAGAATAACTGACCACTATAGAACGATATGCAAAATATGAAGAAGGAAGCCAAGTATAATGATAAGTGAAATGTTGACTCTATGAGTAAACTCACAGTTAGATGCATTTTACATGCATCTTTTAGCGCAATTTCCTCAGTATTTTGTTATAAAAAGCTAAGTAACTCCCAAATATTCTTATGTATTATGTGTTTCATGGTTATTTTGTAGAATGTCGGTACTGCTCACGTCTGTTATGATTTTCAAGGCAATTTGGAGCACATGGAGGATTACGCGAGTTTAGGATGCGTTAGTGGATGCGTTGGAGCTTAATTGGAGTCTAAACTAAGGAAGAATGCCAGTGAATGATCAAGAACAGTTTGGAAGTAGGAACGACGATCAAAAAGAGACAAAAATGAAGACTTGCGATAACATGTCTTATACTTACGATCGCAAATTTGACCATGCGATCGCATGTCTGGTCGTAGTTCGACTTCAGAGATTTTTCATGCCAAAAAATTCACATAGATGAGAAAAGAAGGTTTATGCGATCGCAACTACACTCCTTGCGATCGCAACTTGGCCAAAACCTCTCGAAACAACAACATACTTCATTTAAAAGGCCCGGGACACGTTTTCAACAATACATGCCATAACAACTTTTGTACATGCAATCGCATGCGCGTCGTTTTTACTATTGGACATATAAATAGACGTATATACTTGTCTAGTAACCCTAATTGGTGATTCCTGATGATTCCAACGCGATTTTCAGAGACTTTCAAGTGAAGAACGCAGATCCGAATGAGATGATTCGATTTCATTTCATTGTTTAGTAAGATTTATCGTTTAGATTCCGTTTCTACTGTTTGTAATTTGTTTTTAGCCATGTCAGGCTAAAAACTCAGATTTCTGTTTCACAAGACGTAACATTTTCGTGTGATTAATCATTAGGCACGATGTTTGACTGTGATTACTTTCTAGTTTGGTCAATTCTAGTTTTAATTGAATGTTTGGCTTTGATTTCAATTTCTGCTGGCCACTTAAATTGTTTGTAAATCATTCTTGTTATCTGATTGTTTAGATTCGTAATTGTCTAGATTAATAGTAAAAAGTAAAAAAATAGTGGATAATTTTGTGTTTATGATTAACTCTAATATGAATCGATCAAGCAAGTTTTTACGCCTTCGAGCTTATTAGAGGTATTGGACTTTACTGGGAAATTACACTATGTCTAATGCAACTCTTCTTTGTTAATCAAGAGTTTGTTTGGTTAATTTGGTAACAAGTTAGGTTTACCTCAAAGAACTTATTTTGATTAAATAATTTTTGTAATAGAGGTCATTAGAGCCTGTTAATGAACTTGAGTACCAGTTTAAACAAGTGCACAGTCAAGTACCGTGTTGAAAGTTAATTACATGATTAGGAGAGTCACCGCTGAACTGGAATTGTTTTATCTTTACTGAATTTTCCCAACCTTTAAATTGAGTTATTCATTTATGATTTTCGATTTTTATTAGTTTAGATTTTAAGAAATAAATCCCCCTTTTTTATGTTTTATCACTTGTCAATAATTAGTTCATGCCTTACGCAAAGAGGCATAGACTTTAGGACGTGTCCCTGAGGATTCGACCCTGCTTACCTGTACTACCTGTTAGTGTAATAGAGTAGTCTTATTTATATTTTTATCTGTTTAAATCGTGCACGACAACGGTTTTAACAAATTGGCGCCGTTGTCAAGGACACGGTAAACACTAATAGTTTTATGCCAAGATCTTCACGTACAGGTGATCTAATTTTTGATCCAGAGATTGAGAAGACTGCTAGGAATCTAAAGAAGGAGACAAAACTTCAGAATAAGCAAGCAGGAATCTCAACCTCTTCTCCCCCATCACACTATTAAACACCCACACCACAAGGCACTCCCTTGTGGAACGAACCTTAAGCCTCATTCCTTCCCTTTCCAAAAGCACCCCCCTCCTCACCTTCCAACAGTCCATTCAAGAATTACTCACCCACCTCTTCCATTAAATCTGAAACACCTGAACCCTCTGATTTAGATGCTGAAAGAGAAATCTCCATGAGCGAAAACGGAGATGATGTTGAAAAGACTCTTCGCGAATGGGCAACACAAGAGGTTACCCAACAACCTCTATGTATCACCTTTCCAGAAGCTCAAAACTTTGAGCTCAAATGTGGTTTAATCCATTTGTTTCTCCCGTTCCGAGGCCTTGAGAACGAAGACCCTCACTAAGTTCTCAAGGAGTTCCATGTCGTCTGTTCTGGAATGAAGCCCCATGCAGTTACTGAAGACCAGATCAAACTAAGGGCATTTCCTTTCTCAGTTCAAGATGTAGCAAATGAATGGTTATATGACCTCCCATCTGGTTCGATAACAAGCTGGAATGAACTCGCCAAACTTTTTCTGGAGATATATTTTCTCGAGGCGAAAGTGTCAAATCTACGCAGAGAGATTCTCGATATAAAGCAAGGGAAAATAGAAGCTCTCCACACTTATTGGGAGCGGTTCAAGAAGCTGCTGGTTCGATGCCCACAACATGGCATTAGTGATTATCAGTTATACCAGTGTTTCTGCGAAGGCTTGATACCCATGGAAAGGCGACTTATAAATGCATCAAGTGGAGGGTCACTTTCAGACATGACACCAACAGAGATCTGGGCATTAATCGAGAAGCTGGCCAATGAATCAAAACACTCAGCAACTGAAGAAGTGTGGTACCCGGACCAGCCAAGAGGAGTCAAAGAAATAAGTAATGCCCACCTGGGATCTGAGATTTTAGAATTGACTAAGGTTTTCCTTCTATTGACAAAAGAAAAAGGTATTGAGCCAAAAGTTAAACCTTGTGGGATCTGCTGCAAAACTGGACACCCAACAGATATGTGCCTACTACTTCAAGAAGATACTGAATTTGTTCAAGCTATGGGAGGGTTTCAGCAAATGCCATTTGATCAGCATCGCAAGAACCAAGCTTGGGGAGGTCCTCAAAATAACAATTTTCAGCCAAGGCCTCAGCAGAACTTTCAACAAAGAAATCAATACCAGGCTCCACCTGGTTTTCAACAACCTTTCCAGCAAAATCAGCACTAAAGCAACTTTTAACAACCACCTATTTAGTCACAAGCTAGCAGTTCCAGCATGTCTTTGGAATACATTGTTAAAAGTCCTGCCACAATTACCCAAAATTTTCAGAATGAGACCAAGTCGAGTATCAAAAATATGGAGTAGCAGGTATCACAAATCGCGAACTCTATGAGAAAACTAGAAGCACAAACACACGGAAAATTCCCATCTCAGATTGAGAAAAACCCGAAGCACAATGCCTGTGCTGTTACTCTCATAAGTGGTAAAAAGTACAAAGGACCAGATCAGCAAGAAGATGAGGAAAAAGAGATCGTGGTTGAGCAAGAATCTGAGGCAACTGAAGAGGTGCAGAATAAAGATAGACCTACTGAAACTGAGGTAAAAATGACTCCCCCTCCTTTTCCCTCATGACTGAAAAATACGAAAAAAGAAAAGGAGGACAGAGAGATCATGGGCTTTTTCAGAAAAGTCGAGGTAAATATTCCCCTTCTTGATGCTGTTAAACAGCTACCCCGATACACAATTTTTTTGAAAGAATTATGTACTTCAAAAAGAAAATTAAAAGGAAACAAAACAGTTAAAGTAAGCGAGAATGTTTCATCTATTTTACAGAAAAGGTTACCCCCAAAGTGCAAGGACCCAGAAGTATTTAATGTTCCTTGCCAGTTGGGGAATCTTTTAGTGCCACGAGCCATGTTGGACTAAGGAGCTTCTATAAATATTTTGCCATACTGACTTTTTAAAACTATCAGGGTAGGGCCACTAAAAAGAACATGAGTTATCATTCAGTTGGCTGATCGTTCTCTGGTACACCAAAAAGGTGTGCTGGAAGACGTTTTGGTTCAAGTGAATGAACTTATATTCCCAGCTGATTTCTACGTCTTAGATATGGGAGATGACGACTCACCGATTTCCGGTTCCATTCTTTTGGGGAGACCATTTTTGAAAAATGCCAGAACCAAAATAGATGTTTACGATGGTACCCTTTCAATGGAATTCGATGGTGAAGTTATCAACCTAAATATTTATGACGCCATGTGTTATCCTGATGATATTTCAGCCCTTAATTTCATTGATGTAATCGAACCATTATCTGCAGAATATTTTGAGATTGCTAACCGTGAGTCACTAGCATTAGTGCTCCATAGAAATATGTCTATTAATGCAGCTCAGGTTTTATCAGAAAATTATGTTGTTGACAAACAAGTTCAGGAACTGGCAGCTCATATGGACCAACTGAGAAACTTGAGGTATGGTACTCAAACTCTTAAATTACCAGTTTCTAACTCCAAACTTGTCACACCCCAAAACCGGAACGGCGGAAACGTTCTGGAGTGGAGGACGTCATGTTTAGTATGACAAGTCATGCATCATAGTAAGCAAAGTAATAAACAACCATTTCATTAGAAAGAAAGTGTTTACAAAGTATGTGATTCACATAATATAGAATACATAACAATTAACAAAAAGACATGAAGCTATACTACTCCATCTTCAGAATCCCAGTGCGCGTACCTGTCTACTGGTCTCCTGAGATTACAAGTTATTTTGAAAGCGTAGATCAGCATTTAAGCTGGCGAGTTCATAAGATTTTAGTGATGTAAGTAAGTTGTAAGAAGTTGTAGTAAGTTGTAAGTTCCGTTTAGAAAAGTTTGTCTGTTCCTCCAGAAAATCCTATATTTCATGCTTTGATGAAAGATAAGTAAAAATGACTCTACAATCCTTTCTATGAGTACTAAATGGATACAAGTTATATAAAACTCAGAGTAAACAAACAATCGGTTGTGTGTATCTTCCCTACGCCCACAACCAAACATGGAACAGGAAATGAGGCGGAAGGCACACATCCCATTGTTTGTTAGATCATTGTTGTATATAACCCTGGCGTATTCACTTGGTACTCACGGAGTTAACTGTAATAGTTCCTTTATATTTGATGAAAAGATTCTTTAAGAAAACCCTTATTTCTTATAATAAAAATGGTAACCACAGTGGTTCCTTCTATAATCACTTAGTTTATATTAGCTATATATAATCTAATATCGAACAGATAGTTAATTGTGTGAATCTGCCCTAAGCCCACAACCAAACAAGGAACAGGGAATGAGGCTGAGAGCACACATCCAACTACCTATCGGATATTAATTATATATAACCTTGATGTATAAACTAAGGTATTATGGAATTAGCCACCTAAGGTCCTTTAAGTTATACTGGTTTAATAAAATGGATTAAACCCTTTACTGGGTAAGTTTCTAGTTTTGTATACCAAAAGTTCTTATTTGAAAAGTATGTTTTGTACTAGAAAACGGTGCATTAAATTAGTGTCCTATGACCTGGCCCATACCTGGTACCCCTTATGATTACTTGGTGTATACGGAACATATATATAGCTAAGATCGGCTAGATAGTAGGCTGGGTGAATCTGCTCTCAGCCCACAATCAAACAAGGAACAGGAAATGAAGCGGAAATCACACGTCCTACTACCTGTCGGATCCGATTAATATATATCCCTGAATGCATACACTAAGGAATCATAAAGTTAGCATTATAGGCCCCTTCTACTGAATGTACTATACTCGACTGTTCTGTGTGTGTCGGTTGTAAAATGTAAGTTTTCCCTAGTTTATAACTATCTTGACTCGAAAATAGTTTGTATCAACTTTCAAGTGGAACTGTCACAAAATGAAAGTAACAGGAAAATATAAGTACTCAGTTGTCTTATGAACTGACATTCTGCAGTACTGATTACCTTAAAATATGTTTGTTTTATTAAGGTCAAAATATGATGAATAGTCCCCATACTATACGCTCTTCCTACAAGAGATTATGGGAACCAAACGCGACTTCCGCAAGCCAGTTGCTAGGCCGTGTAAATTCACATTAAAGTTATATGATCATGTATACCCAATATAACTATCACTAATTGCCTAGAACAATGAGTTAGTGATTCATTGGTATTATTAGATCCTGAAGTGTTCTTATGCTATAGCATCTAGTAAGTTCGTTCTGTTATAGTATCTTAGTATGCTCTTTCTGTTATAGTATGTTAGTATATTCTCTTTGTTATCGTGTATTATTTCTACCTCCCTGTTTCTCTTTTTAGTATGCTCTAGTATCTAGTATGAACTGGACCCCTAAACTATACCCCTTCTAGTTTACTGGTATTTTACTTGAACTGTTACTGAAAAGACTCATTTTTCTACTAAGTTATGCTTGTACTTTAAAAATGGAGTTTTGCTAAACTATAAAGTAACATAACTTTAAAAGAGTTTTTGAAATGTTTTGATCATTTATAAAAGACATAAGCAATCTTTTGAAAGATGTTTATAACAAACATTTACACAATTATCATTGTGTTCAACTTGTATTCCCCCCTTAAAAGCATTTAAAACAGTTAAAAGATTCATTATAGGGGTATGAACTCACCTTATGTGGGTGATTCAAACGAATATGCGCGTAAGGATGAGAAGTTCCACGAATGAAGTCCCGAGACACAACGAGTCCTAAATGACATATAATGGCATATATTGGCATAAATATAGGGTTTAGAAGCAACTACATGCAATGAAACACCTTTAGGGACTACGAAACACTTGGACCAAGTGTTAGAATCACATGTGATTCATCTAAGGGGAGTGTACGGCCACAATGAGGAGTGTGCGGCCATGGGTGTGCGGCCAGGGAGTGTGCGGCCGCACACTCATGGTAATGAGTGCACAAAAGTGTTTTCCAAAGGTAGGGAGGCTTGTGGGACTAATGCTCATCAAGTGTTGAAGCTAGAAATGCATTTTGAAGGCCCTTTAGGGGTGTTTTGAGGGGTGTACGGCCACACATGGGTGTGTGGCCACACCTTGTGTTCTTGAGTTCTGGGCACTTTTAAGGTGTTAATCTAGTGTTCTTAACAAGATCTAAGCATAGGAAAGGAGTACTTACGATCCGGAGGCTCGAGAAGGCTCAAAATCACCAAGAACAAGTGTGTGTTCTTGGTGTTCTTGGTGAAATGGATGAAGATTTGAGGATCTAGCCAAAATATGATTTCCAATGGATGAAATCAAAGGGTGTTACTAGGTTAAAAGGATTAACAACAAATCAAGGGAAGAACACTTACAATCTTAAAGATCTAGGATGAAAATCGAATGGTAGTTGAGAGAGAAATCGAGTTCTTGGCTTAGGAGTGTGAAAAGAGATAAAGGAAAGCTAAGTCCCACCTATATAAACGAGAGTGTGCTGTCAGGAGAGGGGTGTGCGGCCGCACACCCAAGTATACGGCCGTACACTCCTCATGTTGGAGTGTAAGCCTTGTTTTCAGTGCTAGAAGTGTACGCGACCCAATCGTATACTCAATGCTTTAATGTACTGAGCTTTGAACCCTTATACAGACTCTAAACAAGGCTAACTGATAGCAGAAACGAGTCTGACACTCAGTTGAGTTGAAAGGCTAGACTTTACAAGGCGAAAATTTTCGGGTTGTCACAAAACTTCTTCCTTCTGTAGTGCAAGCACCCATATTGGAGCTGAAGACACTTCTAGAACACCTGAAATATGTATATCTTGGAGAAAAAGAAACACTTCCAGTCATCATATCCAACAAGTTGTCAGAAAAAGAAGAGTCTGAACTAATCAGAATTCCGAAGGAGTATAAAAGCGCGGTTGGATGGACTATTGCAGACATCAAGGGACTCAACCCATCTCTCTGCATGCATAAAATTTTGATGGAAGAAGATTATAAGCCATCACGAGAAGCCCAACGCAGATTAAACCCACCAATGATGGAGGTGGTTAAAAAAGAAGTTATGAAGTTGTTGGATGCTGGAATGATATACCCAATATCTGACAGCAAATGGGTCAGCCCAGTTCAAGTCGTACCAAAAAAATCTGGAGTGATAGTTGTAGAAAACAAAGAGGGAGAGTTGGTTCCAACTCGAGTTCAGAACGGATGGTGTGTTTGTATCGACTACAGAAAATTGAACGCAGCCACCCAAAAAGATCATTTTCCCCTCCCATTCACTAACCAGATGTTAGAGAGGCTTACTGGAAAACCCTCATTATTGTTGCTTGGATGGATTCTCAGGTTTCCACCAGATCCCAGTTGCTCCAGAAGATCAGAAGAAAACGACCTTCACCTGCCCATTCGTGACATTCGCATACAAACGTATGCCATTCGGACTCTGCAACGCACCCACTACCTTCTAAAGGTGTATTGTTATTATCATTTCTGAACATGTCAAAAATACGATTGAAGTCTTTATGCACGATTTTACCGTCTGTGGAGACTCCTTTGATATTTGTCTGAAAAACCTCACAAAAATTTTGCAAAGATGTATTGAAACAGACCTAGTCTTAAATTTTGAAAAATGTCACTTTATGGTTGACCAAGGTCTGATTTTGGGTCATATTGTTTCAAAAAGAGGTTTACAAGTCGACAAAGCAAAAATAGATGTTATAAAAAGCTTACCCTACTCGAGGAGTGTTCGGGAAGTGCATTCTTTTCTTGGCCATGCAGGTTTTTACAGGAGGTTCATAAAATACTTTTCAAAGATATCAGTTCCTATGTGCCGCCTGCTGCAAAAAGATGCTGAATTTGACTTCAATGAAGATTGTAAGAAGGCTTTTCACTTGCAGAAAAAACCTTCTGACTTCTGCCCCATTATTCAGCCACCAGATTGGAGTTTACCATTCGAGATAATGTGTGATGCAAGTAGCACTATTGTTGGAGCTGTTTTAGGAAAGTGAAAAGACTGGGTTCCTCATGTTATACATTATGCATCAAAAACTTTGGACATCGCCTAAGTAAATTATTCCACAACAAAGAAAGATCTGTTTTCAGTTGTTTTTGCCTTGGAAAAATTCAGACAATATTTGCTCGGGACGAAAGTTATAATTTTTTCTGATCAGGCAGCCATTCGGTACCTTCTTGCCACAAAAGACTCAAAGTCGAGGCTGATCAGATGGATTTTGCTACTACAAGAATTTGATATAGAGATCAGAGACAAAAGCGGAAAACAAATCTGGTAGCTTATCATCTGAGCCGACTCACCCCACCTGAAAACTCGACAGCGATTCACGAAACCTTCCCTGATGAGCATCTGTTCGCTGTTCAGAATCCTCCATGGTTTTATGATATAGTGAACTACTTGGTCTCTACAGAACTCCGTTCAGATCTCACCCAACCCCAAAAAGATAAAATAAAGAAGGAGGCGAAAAGATATGTCTGGGACGAGCCATATTTGTGGAGACACTGTGTTGATCAGGTTATTAGAAGATATGCGCCCCAAGATGAAGTCAAGTCAATTCTAAATTTCTGCCATTCAGAAGCTTGTGGATGGCATTATGGTCCACAACGAACCGCACACAAGGTCTTGGAGAACGGTCTTTATTGGCCTCATATTTTTCGCGACTCGTTCCTGTTTTGTAAAACTTGTGACCGGTGTCAGATGACTAGGTATTTAACATCTCGAAGTCAGATGCCACTCACCCCAATCTTGGTACGTGAAATCTTTGACGTTTGGGGTATAGATTTCATGGGCCCGTTTCCACCATCTTTCGGGATTGTATATATTTTACTTGCTGTAGATTATGTATCTAAATGGGTCAAAGCGAAAGCTACACGAACAGACGATGCCAAGGTTGTAATTGATTTTGTCAAGACAAATATATTCGCTAGGTTTGGGAAACCGAACGCCATTATTAGTGATCGGGGTACGCATTTCTGCAACCGCACCCTTGAAGCAATTCTTAAGAAATATGGTGTCACACATCGGGTATCCACAACATATCACCCGCAAACCAACGGGCAAGCAGAAGCTTCAAACAGACAAATCAAGGATATTATTGAGAAAACCATTAATCTGATCAAGAAAGATTGGAGCATTCGATTGGATGATGCATTATGGGCTTACCGGACAACGTACAAGACTTCTATCTGTATGTTACCTTATCGAATTGTTTTCGGCAAACCTTGTCGATTACCGGTTGAATTGGAGCATCGACATATTGGGTTGTCAAGAATTTGAATTTGAGCATGGATGAAGCTGGAAAGAAGAGGAAATTGGATATCCAGGAGTTAGAGGAAATCCGGAATGATGCTTATGAGAGCGAAGCAATCTATTAGGAGAAGACGAAAGATTTTCATGACAATATGATCTCGCGAAAGGTATTCACTACCGGTCAAAAGTTACTCTTATATCACTCTCATTTCAAACTTATTTATGGTAAATTAAGGTCTCGCTGGGTGGGACCTTTTGTTGTTACTAACATGTTTGATCATGGTGCCATAGAAATCAAGAGTGAACAAACATGAAATTTTTTTAAAGTTAATGGCCATCATCTCAAACCTTTTTACGAAGGGTTTCAAGTTACAAATGAGGATGTGGAGGTAGTTGAGGTCCTAACTTACTGCAATTGAGGAAATCTAGTAATAACATCAAGCCGACGACAATAAAAACGAGCAACTTACCGGGAGGCAGCCCGAGCGTTTGCTTTTGATTTTTGTTTTTGCAACTTATTTTCAATTTTTGTGTGTTTTTAGTTACTTAGGTTGTTTCTTTTTAACTGAATTGTCTTTTTTCGTACAAAAAGGAACAGAGAGAGTTTGCGAAAGTTTTAAAAAAATCAATTTCTGGGGTATGTGATTGCAGGTCCAGTCAATGCGATCGCATGTTTTGTTTTTTCGATCGCAGGAGGTCATCGAGGATTTTTGAGCCAAATTTTGACGAAACTTGAGTTTATGCAATCGCAGGGGTATCCCATGCGATCGCATGTTTTGTTTTTTTCGAATATTTTACACCCTCGAAGCTTGCTAATGCCGAAAGCACCACTTTTCTAATACATGCGATCACAAGTTCCGTACATGTGATCGCATGTTTCAAGTTTTTGAGTCCAGGACGTTTATCGTTGCTTAAACACCCTATTCCTTAATTTTTCAAAAACATGCGATCACAGGGAGGGCGCATGCGATCGCTACTTCCCTTTTCTCTATAAATAGGAGTCGCAACTTTCATTTGTTACACCACACTACTTGCAATTTTCTCTCTAGTTCTGGTTTTCACTCGTTTTTTTCCACAAGAACTCGCATAAATCACTCATTCTTCATCCAAATCAAGCAAACGAGGTATCAATCTCTTTTATTTTACTTCTACTACATCCCTACGGTAACAAATCACGATTCCATAGTTCAAATTCTCCAAAAAACTCATTTTCTTCATTTTGAAATTTGAATTTTTTGTGAGTTTATTTTTCAGATATACGCTCCGTTACAACTCCGCAGGTACAGAAAACTTGAAATGTTTGCTCTGGACACAGTTCAGAAGAAGTTCATCCAGACGGAATTTCAAAACTCAAAAATTTTTCAGACGAGAAAAATATACTGCTGCTCAAGTGCGTAGTCAGGTATATTCGTTTTGAAACTGAGCTCTTTTATTCCTGTTATATATCTGTGCGGGCTTGCGTATCTGCTTTGGGAGTAGTTAGAAAACTTTATTTTTGCTTGATAATTATTTATTTGGAAATTGTGCCTGATCTGTCCCAACTGTTGACCTCAAAATGCCTCCTAGACCGTTCACGCCGAAATGCTAACACTCAGGACCAGTCATTCACTATCCAGGCGGACAATGTGACTGTAGATTTAGTCTCCCAAGCTACTTTTGACTGCTATCAGCAGCTTCTTGAACGAGAGATTTTACCGCAGGCCTGGTCCCCAGTCACACGTTAATGCGGGAACTCCACATTTATGATGATGTTCATGCTCTTTTTGCCAATATTGGCTGGGAGAATCTTTTGAGTGTAGATTTCCCACTTGTCCCTTATTGACCAGAGAGTTCTTGGCAACTCTGACCGAAGTTAACCAAGAGGGGAACTTCTCCTTCCGCTGTTTTAGCACTCCCCATTCCATCCACGTTGACCAGTTGTGTACCTTTTTCTAAGCACCCATCACCAACCTGTCTCAGCCTATCGTTGGTTTCAACGTGCGCGATTTTTGGAACTCTATCACGGGATTGGACTATTATGAGGCATCCCAATCCCTTTAGACCAAAATTGTCCATCCAGTTCTAAAAATCACATTGAAAATTATTTGCAACATTATTTATGCACAGGTCGAGACCACCAAAGCCGAGCTTTTCATTTTATGGTGCATGGTTACCGGATCGTACTGCCCTCATCTTGGTGATTTAATCATCAAGAGATTCCATAGAATTATACACCTCAACAACAGCGGTGCCATTCGTTGTGGTGGTCTGATCACTGTCACTTCTCGCGCCGTCTCGGAACAGTTTCCCCTGGAGTATACCTTCGTTTCGGGTGACTCCTTTCTCCTGACCCTGCAGAACCTTCGGGCCATGCACATGTTACGCCCCGCTCCGGGTGGGAATGTTTGGATGCTAGGACGCTCCACTTATTTCAAAGTCACAGGTCTTGACGTCATCGCCCTCGTTGACCCCATTAGCGAGACTACGTGGGTTCTTCCGTCGACCATCCTCGTCTACTGTACATCCGGATTACACGGATGCCACCCCACTCCGGGCCGTCCACCACGACTCCTATAGCCATCCTAATCCTATGAAGAATGACTTTCAGGAAGATCCCCATCATACCCAAGCACTTCATCCTGACCCCAACTCCCCCCTTACTTATCAGCAGTATCTTGACATCCACCAGGATATTTCTGCTCTTCAGCAGAGTATGACTGGTCTCCGCCTAGATTATCAGCTTTATAGCACTCGGGTTCCCGACTTTCGTGAAGAGGTTTTAGGTTATCACGAGGACTTCACCGACTTCCGCAACGAGTTTTTCCGTCGCTTTCCACCTCCACCACAGTAGTCATTTTCCGCTCATCCCTAATTAACCATTGACCACAATGCTTAATTTTAAGCTTGGGGAGGGGATTTGTCACCTTTCTGTATAAAGTTTTTTCTAAAAAAAATTATAAAAGTTTAAAAAATCCAAAAAGAATTTTCATTTATGTTATTATTTTTCATTTTTCCTAGTTTCTCAAAAAAAAAAATATATTGTCATTTTGCTGCATTTCGCATTTACATTTATAAAAAATAAAAAAAATTACAAAAAAGATTTTCTGTTTTTGTTAGGATTTATATATATATATATATATATATATATATATATATATATATATATATATATATATATATATATATATATACGAGATGATGACACTCTTTACATTCGATAACTTCGTGAAGTGGGATATTGAAAATTAAAAATGAAAAAAACCCGAAGCGACCACATCGTTATTGGAAGTGTAGAATCAGCTGTCATAACTAGGCGACCAAAACACTGTAATTCGAAACCCCGACCTTAGATAAAAAAATGGCATAGTGAAACGTTTTTGTGGGCGGTAATAACAGCTTTGGATGCTTTGCTCATGAATTTTTAAAAATAATCT
The DNA here is from genome assembly GCF_052849685.1 of Lactuca virosa. Classification (NCBI taxonomy): domain Eukaryota; kingdom Viridiplantae; phylum Streptophyta; class Magnoliopsida; order Asterales; family Asteraceae; genus Lactuca; species Lactuca virosa. The sequence continues at coordinate 76,351,457 of NC_136432.1, read as the reverse complement.
TTATCGACAACTCTGGACCCACAGAATATGGCCCTATTTGTTGACACACGTTACCCTCGCGGTAACAGAGAGCTTAAGGATCAGATCCAGACAGTCAAGAAAGAAGAAAGGGTACAACGTCATATCCAGTACCCAAATAAAAAATTTCAAGCGCTCAATCAAATAAATTTCAAGAAATTCCAAAAATAAATTGAAGAATTCAAGATCAAAACGAAGTTACAAATCCAAGTTCAATCAAATCAGAAGCCGTTTCAAAATCAAATATGACGAATGAAGAACTATGTGATATGATACTTATGGCTCTCGAAAAGTGAAAAAATAGAGCTTGGGCTCCTACGGGGGTTGGTCCTTGCTTCTTCGGTGAAACCTGATTTGGTCATGTCGGGTTCTTAAGGATGCATCGATTCTGATTCTTACTTATCTAGTCTTAAGAACATGAAATCCTGGACTGTGTTATTTTTGCTAACAAGGCTAATTAAGGTATCATGTTTAAATAAAATTATGGTTGGGATATTGGGTTACACCGTTTCGTGGTCTTCCTCACTTTGGGAGTCTGTGATACATGAAATGTAACAGGATGGTCGTTTAGGTGTTAGTGATTGGAGCCCCTATCAATGTAAAGTCTGATCGTATGAAAAAAAAGAGTATGTTTTTATTTGCTTGTTTCTCTTCCATTCTCGTTCATTTATCATTTTGTTTTGTTTTTGCATTCATATTTTATTCATTATTCTGTTTATTTTCTATAGTTCTTGCTAGTTAGGTTTTCATTTTTTTTGTTTCTAGTGTGTCTAGGTTATTTTTTTATTACCCTCACCCTTTATTCCATTTCCAAAGTTATCATTTCCTTACTCGAGGACACGTAAAGTCTAAGCTTAGGGAGGTTTGCTAGATGCATTTTACATGCATCTTTTAGCACAATTTCCTTAGTATTTCGTTATAAAAACCTAACTAACTCCTGATTATTCTTATATATTATATGTTTCATGGTTATTTTGTAGAATGCCCGTACTGCTCACGTTTGTTATGATTTTTCAAGGGAATTTGGAGCACATGGATGATTACGCGATTTCGGGATGCGTTAGTGGATGCTTTGGAGCTTAAATTCAGTCTAGACTAAGGAAGGATGCCGAGGAATGATCAAGAACAGCTTGGAAGGAGGAACGACGATCAAAAAGAGACAAAAATGAAGACTTGCGATCGCATGTCTTATACTTGCGATCACAACTTTGACCATGCGATCACATGTTTGGTCGCAGTTCGACTTCGGAGATTTTTCGTGGCAAAAATTCACATAGATGAGAAAAGAAGGTTTATGCGATCGCAACTACACTCCTTGTGATCGCAACTTGCTTACTTGTGATGGCAACTTGGCCAAAACGTCTCGAAACAACAATGTACTTCATTTAAAAGGCCCGAAACACGTTTTCAACAATACATGCGATCGCAACTTCGGTACATGCGATCGCATGCACGTCGTATTTACTGCTAGATGTATAAATAGACACATATACTTGTCTAGTAACCCTAATTGGCGATTCCAAGACGATTTTCAGATACTTTCAAGTGAAGAACGCAGATCCGAAGGAGATGATTCGATTTCTTTTCATTGTTTAGTAAGATTTATCGTTTAGATTCCGTTTCTACTGTTTGTAATTCGTTTTTAGCCATGTCAGGCTAAAAACTCAGATATCTGTTTCGCAAGACGTAACATTTTTGTGTGATTAATCATTAGGCACGATGTTTGAATGTGATTAGTGTCTAGTTTGATCAATTGTATGTTTAATTGAATGCTTAGTTTTGATTTCAATTTCTGTTGGCCACTTAAATTGTTTGTAAATCTTTCTTGTTATCTGATTGTTTGGATCTGTAATTGTCTAGATTAATTAGTAAAAAGTAACAAGTATTGGATTAATTTTGTGTTTAGAATTAACTCTAATATGAATCGATCAAACAAGTTTTTACGCCTCCGAGCTAATGAGAGGTATTTGACTTTTCAGGAAAATCACACTGTGTCTACTGCAACTTTTCTTTGTTAATCAAGAGTTTGTTTGATTAATTCGGTAAAAAGTTAGGTTTAATTCAAAGAACTTATTTTGATTAAATAATTTTTGTAATAAAGGTCATTAGAGCTTGTTAATGAACTTCAGTACCAGTTTAAACAAGTGCACAATCAAGTATTGTGTTGAAAGTTAATTACATGATTAGGGGAGTCACCGCAGAACTGGAATTGTTTTATCTTCATTGAATTTTCCCAACAATTAAATTGAGTTATTCTTTTATGATTTTCGATTTTTATTAGTTTAGATTTTTAGAAATAAACCCCCCCTTTTTATGTTTTATTCACTTGTCAATAATTAGTTCATGCCTTACACAAAGGGGCATAAACTTTCGGACGTGTCCTTGAGGATTCGAACATGCTTACCTGTACTACCTGTTAGTGCAATAGAGCAGTATTATTTATATTTTTATTTGTTTAAATCGGAAACGGTTTTAACACTCACAAAAGGTGGAGAGTGTAGAAATACATTGAATAGGAAAATACACACAAGATGCATATCATAACGTCAATAATGTAGTGAGAAACTTTCAATTTTTGTGAAAAATTAAGATGTACTTATAGTACATAAAAGTTCTTGCTAAAAGTTAGAGGGATTAAAAGAAAAGATTATTGCTTTGAAAAACTGTTGCTTGATAAGAGATTGAATAGTCTATAGATTATGATAAATGACATATAAAATCATTTGATGAATATTGGAAATGAGTAAGTAATTTATAGTACCAAGATTGGTAACAACACTAATAAGTACAAAATGAAAATAATTGAATGATGTTGGGAAGCAAGTAGAGATTTCCAAATGGAATACTACTCTACTGATATGGTAAAGGATTATGAATCGTGCTAATAGTTTAAAGAATAAATAGAAACAATGAGAAAAATAAGGAAATGTAAAAGTGATAAAGTGTTAAATTTTGTTGTTATAATTAAAAAAGAGTTGTAAATAGTCTAAAACAAGTAAGTATGACGTAAACGATTAGTAATATCATGCCAAATTAGCCTTGGTTTACTGAACTTGTGTGTAAGCACATCTTGCGAGTATGGATACATCACCAATCGACCAGAAAATACCAAGGACCTTTTTGCAAAAAAAAAATTCATAATTGTTAATTAACAAAAAAATCAATGACATTAAATAGAAATTTTGGTTTTGTCTTTGTAATTAACACCTACATTAATTTTGAATGTTACACATTTATGTGTTGAATCAATGACATTAAATAAAAATGTTGGTTTTGTCTTTGTAATTAACTAGATTATTATCCGCCTAAAACGCAGGGAACATATAGAAAAGTACATATAGATGTATAAAATAAATCAGATTAAACCCATGGAAAGTTGGAAACCACAGTTGATAAAGAAAAACGCTATTAATGTGTAGACTCCACAATTAAGATTAATCAGATTAAATCCAAGTATTTGGTCACTGTATGTGTTCAAGCATAGTATTCACATACAAAAACATAGATTGAATAGTTTTAAAACCAATGTAATATATGATTGATAAGTTATAAAAACAAGTTCTAATTTTTAAAATATTAATTATATTATCTAAATTAACTTGTAAATTATTTGTATATGAATTATCTCATCAAAGGTAAGAACTTTTATTAGACATATTGATGGCTTTGAATTTTTTTTTTTTGTATTTGAATGAAAATGCTATTTCTAGAGACTTTCTAAAGTACAATGTGGTAATAGGAAGAAAAGAAAATAAAAAAGATAGTTCATTGCTATTTAGATTGTAATGGAATTTTACTAATGATCACATTTATAATTGCTAATATATCAAGTAGTTATATCTTAATTTCCTAACACGTTTTGGTTCACAATATTTAATATAAATAAAAAATATATATATGTTTGTTAAACAATAATAATCAACATCTTGACTGATGATAGTGTAAACCCATGTTCAATTGTATCTGCAAATATTTACAACACCTTCAAGGGCACAATCGACCAAGTGCGATAAGACAATGAATTTGTTGCAGCATGTCCATTTTCCAAACCATGACCAGGTGCTTCAACTTCACATGGGTAAATATTTGCAAGGGCATAATCGTCCAAGTTGGATTTTACTTTGAATTTATTGAAACCGGGCTCCACATCAGATCAATATTGTTGCATTTACTTCCCAAGATTAAGTATCTGCAAAGATAGAATAAGTCATATTAAACGTTAAAACTGATATCCGTCTAAAGTCTTGTTGATGGACATGGGAAAACCAAGGTTAAAATTGACCTAAGTTAAAATGTTGCATGATTGTTGTTTTTTTCCCTAAAAGTTCAAATGTTGCTGCAATTATTACTTCCTCCACATGCGTTCTTAATATGTGTTGGTTCTCCACCTTTACCACCTCGTTTTCAAAGGCACAAATTCAATTTTGGAACATTGAAACAAAAAACATTGGCAGGAAGAAGGAAAAAAAAGTAAATTACAAAATGGTTAATGATTATCGTCGTTCTTTTTTTTTTTTTTTTTTTTTGCAATTTTGGTCCCAAAATGCTTATATTTTGCATTTTTTGTCCTTATTTTTATGTTTCTTAGAAATTTTGGTTTATGTTCCAAATATATCGACTATATTACCCTTTATTTTCATTTTTTACAATTTTTATCATGTGTTTGATCTTTATATTTTTGAAATTAATATTAAATAAGATAAATAAACAACAAAAGGGTAATATAGTCAAATTACTTGGAACATGGAACAAAATGTTACAAAACTCAAATAAGAATCAAAATATCAAAAAAAAAAAAAAAAAAAAAAAAAATTGGGATCAAAATTACAAAAAAGAGCGATACTCAAGGACCATGTTGAGTATATGATTCCACATCTCTCAATAGATCCACCTCCCTTATAAACATAATATAGTATTATCTACACATGATTATTGTCCTAAAACACACCAGATATATAAAATATGGTATTATCTACACATGAAATGAATTGACTCAATCTGACCGAAATGAAAATACTTCGACAAATCATTAAATTTTATCAATCCAAATGCTAAATAAGACCTAATTGTTAATATTTTATATAATAAGTGTTTGAGGTAGGGACCAGCTTTCTTCTTGTGTGGTTATACTTGGGAGTTCCCTATCAAGTTTCGTTCATTTTCACACGGTGGGCAATTTAAATAAATAATATGGATATGGAGATGAAGAATTGAAGACTAAGAATTGGAGGGTTGGCAAGATGTCAACTAATGTTGCTGTAACTGGAGCTTGGTAATCGGTCAATTGTCTTCTGAAAAGCTAGCTTAGATTCTTTATTTCTCTCAACACATCTAACTGATCTGACAATTATTAATATTGAAAATAGATGGGTAATGAAATTAAACTTCAAAACAATCAGAAACACTTCCTTCTTGCATTTTCTTGCGGAAGCAAGTGACACTCCAACGACTCCTGCTCCAACATATAGACAGAACCGATGCACCAAGAGGGACAAATTTATGTAGTTTTTGAATCAAGAATCAATAGCTTGAAAAACAAAAACAATCACATTTACCGTAAAAACACAAGATAAGAATAGTAGGAATGAAATATAACCGCTATTGATAAAGTTTTTATGGTTTTACACTTGTATTTGCTTCACCAAAGCTAGTAGGAGCAAAATAGACATCAATTCCTCCAACATTGTAACGCTTGTAGCCTGGTATGTACCTTATGGCCCTTGTATTTTGGAATTATGCATTTCAGTCCCCGAAGTAGTACGCTTAACGTACTAGCGGTAAAGCCAGTATGCGGGGCGTACCACTTGGTATGCTTAGTGTAATGAGTTGATGGTGAGTCGGGACCTAGGTCACGTATGCAGGGCGTACGTATATGTACGCTAGGTGTACGCGGACTTTAATGAAACCCTAGTTGGGGGTTTCACATCCTATATAAACATCCTTATTCATTAGGGTTGGCCTCCTTATCAGCCTCTAAAGCCCCAAAACCCTAAAAACGAGTCTTAGCCCCCATTGTTGAGTGTTTGAGCCTTTGTTGAGGATTTGGTGTTCATTTTTTGCATTTTGAAGGAGTTAGAGAAGCTTGAAGTTGCTTAGCTTGGAGAGAAGGTCTTGGATCCAGAATCACCACCCTTTTTGTAAAGCTTTTGAGGTATCAAGTTCTCATCTTGACTTCTAGTTGTTTAGATCTCTTTTTGGGATGATTTGCCATGTTTTTGGCCACTGTTGGGTGAATTGTTGAGTTAAGACATCCAAAGGACTTATCCTTTCAGATCTAGGGTTATCATGGGCACCTTAAGCATAAAGGTGCCAACTTTATGGAGTATAGGGCCTCATGCATTCATTAAGTCTCTTATTAAGTCCTTTTTGACCTTAAGAGCTTCATATAGCCATGCATAGACGTAAAGCTAACAACTTCACGTGGTAATCCAACTAAAGGAAGTCAGACCTACATTGTGGAGTGAAGTCTTAATGAGTTAAGAGCTGAAAGTAGAAGGTGGGTAAACTAGAAGAGTATGTTGGGCATACAAGCATGTACGAGCAACGTACAAGCCCTTGAGCCAGTACGCTTAGCGTACAAGCTGAGTACGCCCCGCGTACTCAGTCAGGTGGCTTTGCGATTTTGGGTTTTGAGCTTGGATCATGTTTTGGGCTTGGAAGGTTCGGATTTAGTTGGGCCATCTGAATTTGGGAGCTTTGGGCTAGGAACATTATTGGGCCTTGGGTTAAGGCCCATGAGGGATTGGTCCCAATTGGAAATTGGGCCACATTTGGGCCTTAGCAGATTATTTGACTTTTGGGCCTTTTAGATTGTGAGATCGGGCCTTAGTCCTGGACCAATCTAGGTTAGGGGTAATATGGTCTTTTTACCCCAAGTATGGATTTATGGTAATGATTGGAACCCAAATTTTGATTGGATTTTATTTGATATTGATAGCTCGGGGATTTGTCGCACCAGCAACCAAGGATTGTCTGTTTGATTCAGCAGTGCGGGGTGAGTTTCCGTTGACATCCCCAAATTCACGGTCATTTAAAAAAAATTATTTATGCTTATTTGAAAATCAGAGTATTCATTTTAAAGAATAGTATTGAGGAATTTGTTCCCAGAAAACATGATAAATATATTATCAAAGCATTTCCGAAGAAATGTATTTTTGTTTATATTAAAACTTTGGGATGTCATCGTTAATACAGAAACATAAGCATAAACATAACTTACATTCATTTACACTAGTGATTTACATCTCCTTTAATCTCTCAGAGTAATGTAGCTTCGTACTGATACCTATGATACAAATAAACTCAGTGGGTCAGGTTGGGAAACCTGGTGAGTACATAGGGTTTTCAACCTACAATAATAAAGTTATTATGTTTCATCATCACACAATTAACCCAATTACCCATCCCCATTATCTTCTTTATTTCTTAAGGATCTACCCTAAGAATCATCTATCATTCACTCATGCATTCCTAAGGATTGTCCTAAGGAATAGGCACAAAGTCTATCACTGCCAGAGTTTATTTAACAGGCACTAAGTCCATAGTTTTCAGGGTTTATCTCTTTTATTGACAATATTATTTAGGGAGTCCACCCACAATACATGTCAATGGATTTTTAGAGTACATCTGATGAACATATCGTTCACAACACCTACAGGTTGCGAGCCTGCTAGTGTTCCACTGGACTGTCTAGAATAGTCCGTGGTTGTCATCTATACTTTGCTAAATGACTGGGCCATCGCTTGGGTCATCGCTTCTCATTATCTTTCACCTCTCATCATATATATCAACTTTCATCTCTCATCATTCATCTCATATTTCATCTCTCATCTCATCTCATCTTTAATCTACCCATATTTACTCATCATAATTATAGGTATAAAATACGTATACAGTTTAAATCGAATAAAACATGTACATTTTATCCATCCAACATAGATATCAAGAACACAGATAATATGCACACATAGCATGTAATTTATAATAAATACTTTATATCTATGTGCAAGATGAAAGTAACTATGCACTAACTTATTAAAGTGATGATTCCAAACTCGGGCAGCACTTCGCTTTTAACAATTCTGTTTTCCTTCGGCGAAACCTAGTATCATTACCGCTAGATTTTAGTCTAATATTTATTGTAACTATTTACAAGCGATATTGTATTATAAGTGTTAAACAATACTTTTCAACCACTATGTACAGACAGGGGCCATACATGAAAACCGGAGGGCATGACCATTTTGGCATTATAGCACTTCTGAAATCCAACAACCCTATGCGGCCCTTCAAACCAGATTCCCCGTACTGCGTGTAGTTAAAAGATATTATAATAACACTTTGTGTGTGTGTGTGTATATATATATATATATATATATATATATATATATATATATATATATATATTGTTTATAAGCTCATAATAACGATATTGAACTTAAACGTAAGATATACTTAAAGTAGTGTAAGCATAACTCACTTATTAGGAGGTTTCGCTAGGAACCGGGCTCTGTAGGGGAAAAACTTCCGAGCCGAAAGCTCTTCTTCTCGGAGCCCTCTGGCGCTCCGGGACTCACCTCTTAGCACCCGAGAAGTGCTAGGGAATGAGAGGGGCTAATAGGGGTGTTTAAGAGAGAAAGAATGGGAAATGTGAGAGTTTTTAGGGTGATTTGTGCTTCTATTTATAGGATGAGTTCAGTTTGGATGATGGGCGTTCGTGGCCAAGTGTCATCATCTGGTGCCAAGCCGTGGTGAGGAAGCAGTGGCTCAGATCGCGCCATGTGTCGCTTGCTGGTTACTACAAAAAACTAATTATCTTCTAAAATCCGTAACTTTTGCATACGAGCTCCGTTTTTTATGTTCTTTATATCCACGCGTAGGTATTGACGAGATATACAACTTGCGTTTAGACTTCATAGGCTAATTTTGACTTTATTTTTAACGTTATATTTTAACAGACTTAGACAGCTAAAATCTGTTAAAAATTCATAACTCTTTCATCCGATGTCCCTTTTCGACTGTCTTTATATTGTTGAGCTCCTATTAAAGAGATATTCAATTCTAATTTAGGTTGTGTAGGCTAAAAATCGATCGATCTAAAATTTGATTTCCGGGTTGTACACCGCTATGCTAAATCTTAGAAATATCATAACTTTCTCATATGAAGTCAGATTTGGACGTTCTTTTTATGTACGTTCTCGGTGTAACATATACTACGACTTTTGTTTAGATCTCTAAGGCTAAAAAGTATTTTATTGCAAACTCACTTTTTACGATTCAGGAGTGTCGTGCCGATTTTGCTGTAAAACTTCGACATGTCATAAATTTTTCGTTATAACTTGGATTTCAGCGTTCTTTATATGTATAGAACCCTTGTGACATAGAGTATAACTTAGTTAAGATTTTTTATTCTAAATAATCTTCTATCAAAAATTCATTTTTGACGCTTATTGTCTCTAAATTGACTAGCCCGAATCTGCGGGCGTTACATTTCCTTGTTGAGTTTAGCGGGTCAAAGGCACCAATGTTGGCCCATGATTATGCTATGTTAGTATGCTAGTTGTGTACGTGACTCTTGCATGTGTTATGTGCTTATATGTTTTCCGGGCATGGCTCTATGCCGAACGGGGCCCGATGACCATTGTGTATGCTATGTATCTTTGTGATTATTGCATGTGTATATGTTTACTTGATATATGTTATATGTTATATGTATGATGGGCGGGGCCCGATCTGTTTACCGAGCAGGGCTCGATGCCAGGCGGGGCCCGATGACAGGATGGGGCCCATTATATGTTATTATGTATGGTATGTGGTATTTTGGGGAACTCACTAAGCTTTGTGCTTACGGTTTTCAGTTTATGTTTCATGTACTTCTGGTTCCAGGGGGAAGATCTCGGGTTGACTGCATCACACACACCACATGGATTTCCGCTTTTGAGATATCACTCTGATTATTCTGATGTTGAGATACTTATTTTCATTTGAGTTGTATGGATAATGTTTTTGGAATACTGTTTTAGTTAAATTAAAAATGAAATTTTTGGATCATATTTTTGGGACGTTACAAACATGCTCCCAGAAGTCCCTTTCTCCCAATAGATGCGTCCATCTGTTTCCAAAAATAAATGAATCATAGATGAAAAAATAAGTAATTTGAATAACAAATTAACAATAACACAAAAAGAGGTACACCACTTACATTTTTTATGGATATTTGGAAGTTTTCCCAAACATAATGAATTAAAAACACTTTGTTGTTTGTCCCCCGGTTTCTCCACATGAACTACAAGAGTGACAAAGAAGCAAAGGGGAGTATATTAAAATAGAACTTTAAGCTTATTTAATGAAGAGTTTAAGTTGATATTACAATATTTAAACAAAAAGTTAAAAATTGTTATTGTGGCTTAGTTTTCCAACATGTGCTTTGAATAAATAATAAAAAATTAACCACTTCTATATCTCTTAGAAGTAAGGAGAGATGTTTTGTATGTAGTGACAACCATCTATGCAAATAACAATTAAATTAGCATGTAGACATATCACTTACTTCTTGATTTATAATTATGCTTAATTTAGATTGAAAACAAGTTGCATCTAAACATATCTCATATAACCAGTCGGTTCATCTTCATTATAAGGATCGATGTTCAGAATCTTTATGCCAAAAGTTATTTAGAATATGAGAGAGAAGTTGTATAATTAGCCTAAGAAGAATTCAAATGGTTTTAAGGAAAGTAAGATTTCTGATGAAAAAATTATTTGAAGCAACAATTACACCACCTGATTTACACTAATGTATAATATGCATGTATTTTTTGGAAAAATATTAGAAAGCTTTGTTAATTAACGAACCTCATTGTCAACAACTTGAGGTTTATTAGAGCCATTAAAACGATCTGCACATTAACAAAATTAAATTTTGTTTTCATAATTAAAAAAAGAGATAATTAAATGAAAGAAATAGCAAATCATCAATTCGTAAAACATCTGTTTCAAAACTTAAAAACCTTACAGTATAGTAAATTGAAGAAGAAAACCCGATTAAATTGTACTTAGGACCAAAATAATCAGAACCAATATGATATATTACAAGTAATAACAAAATTGATAATTTATAAAAACTGACAATTTCAAATGATGCTTACCCTAGGCACTTCAATCTATGGTGGAGAGGTACTTGTAGATTGTGTTGGCTTTCCATGGAGAACACTCTAATAAATTGAATTTTACAGCAAAATTGTTAAGTTTATAAAAGATGGTAGTTCTAATACCATCAAAATATTCACAAAAATGTATGAAAGTGCATCTTATTCTTCTTTGAGCGGACAATACAAACCCAAGAAATCCCTTTCAAGATTTTAATTTCCTCCAAATTTTAATAGATATAAAAATAGACAAAACCTGTGATGAACAATGATTAAAACCCATAAAAGGTTAGAATCCGTAAAGCAACTTCTTTCTAGTTCCTAAGTAGTTTGGGGATGGGGAACCTTGGTTGAAAAAATCAACTAATTTCTCGATTTCAATGACACTCTTTGGCATCTACCTACAAATATACGAAATATATCAAGCAAAGAAACAAAAAAGAAGGAAATTAAATTACCCAACGATCACAAATTAAAAATAAAACTTCGCATCACTCAACAAAAGTAATCCCCTTTGAATGAACATGACCTCCCAAAATCCTAAACACAACAACCGCGCCACATCTTCAAACTACTCAACCCTTGTTTCGAGAATTAAAAAACCAACAAATACACAAAAGCTACTTACCAATTGTGAGATAATAAAGAAAAAACGACTAGGGTTTTTTGGTTTTAAGAGAGAATGGAGAAGATACGACGTCATCGAGAGACAATGTTGAACCTATACACAAATCAATGGAAACACGAAACAAAAATATGGAAACAGAGAGCTAGGGTGATGTAGTCAGAGCACTAGAATAGCATTGTAATAACAGTCGAAGCACAAATAAAAGGGTTTATCATTTGTGTTCTTTCTCAAAACTATGGTTTGAAAGAGAAAATTAAAGATGAAGAAATTAAATTTTTGTGTAGCCATTTAAAATATGGGAATCCATAATTCCATATCATTTTCCTGATTTTATGCAATTACAGAGTATATGATTTATGGTAACTGTTTTAAATCTATTTGAAATCTGGATGTATAGTAATTTCTTTAAGGGGGAAAAAACATGTGACAAGGATGATGTCAGCAATTTAATCTAAGGGTGGAATAACTATAAAAAAAATACAAGCAAGGGCAATGGTTGTTTAAGATGATGTCATAAGGTTTCTATTTTAATATATGACTAATATCATAAAAGTCCTAAGTTTTTAACGCGTAATTGGAAAAAGCCTAACATTTTTTATTATTATTGTTATGGCCACAACTTTCTCGCATAATTATCACTCTAGCTCACTTAACGAGTTTCATGGTTAAGTCTATTATCTTTTTTTTGCAAAAATCAATCTTAAAATTGGGTTTAAAGTTCAAATTTGATACCTGTAGTTTGCAAAAAATTACACCACATAGGTTTTTTTACTTTATATTTTGTTTGTTATATACTTTATTTATTTTTGTTTTTTATATATACTTCTTTTATTTTCTTTATTTTATATATTTATTTTATTTATTTTTGGTTTTTAACTTCATTTTCAACAAATTGATTTTTTTTTACCTTTTTTATCTTTTGTTTTCTATTTTTTTCGATTTTAGTTATTTATTGTTTTTCTAATGTTTTTCTTTATTTTGATTCAAGTAATTGAAGTTGAATTCAATTTAAAATATTATAATAAGTTTTTTTTATAGAAACCAGCTATTATTATTTATTTTGTTCTTTCTTTTAGTCTATTATCAAATTGAAAAATATTATTCTAAATTTAAATTATTGATATCACATATAGAAATATGATTATATTTGAAAGTTATATCACACATTGATACATTAATTCTCAATAAACAAGCTGTTTGTTTTTTTTTCTAATTTTTACTTTTTCGTAACATAAATATATGTCACACCACCAAACCTGAACGGCGGAAATGTTCGAGGGCGGAGGACGTCATGTACAGTATCACAACGAATGTATAATAGTAATCAAAGCAACAACAGCCATTATATTGATAATGAAGTATTTACATCGTGTTCATAACATAGATTGATTGACTCCAAAAGTAAATAGCAAAAACAAAGACTTGAAGCTACTATGCTCCATCTTCTCGGACTCTGTGCATGTACCTGTCTACTATTTTCCTGAGAATACAAGTGATTTTGAAAGTGTATCAACATTTAAGTTTGTGAGTTCATAAGTATTTTGTTTTAGAAAGTAATTCCTTGTTCCTTGAAAAATATTCGTGTGTTTCTCTAGAAAATCATATATTTTCTTATTAAGTAATAACCATACAAGTTCCTTCTACGATTACTTAGTGTGTACAAGTTATATATAATTCAGTTCGAATGAACAGTCGAATGGGTGGGTCTGCCCTAAGTCCACAACCAAACAAGGAACATGAAATGAGGCGGAAGTCACACATTCCACTGTCTATCGGATCCTTATTATATATAGCCCTAACGTATCCGCTAAGTAATCGTAGAGTTAACAATAAAGGTCGTTTTAGACATGATGAGTGTGTTCCTTTAGAAAATCCTATCTTTTCTTAGTAAAATGGAATGTACTCTTAGGTCTTAAGACCAAAATATATGTGTTTCTTATGTTTAAAGAATGATATATGACGCTTTAAATTCGTATTAGTAAAGTGACCAATACTAGTTCCTACCATGGTTACTTAGTGCATATAAGTTATAAAAAATCAAAGATCAAACAGACAGTCGAATGTGTGGATCTGCCCTAAGCCCACAGCTAAATTAAGGAACAGGAAGTAAGGCGGAAATCACACATTCCACTGCCTATCGGATCTTCATTGTATATAACCCAAACGTATCCACTAAGTATTCACATCGACATGTAATAATCGTATTTGTTTCCATAAAATCCTATATTTTGTATAAAGATGAGTTGTAGTCTTTAATGTTCCAAGACCGAAAAAGTATAAGTATAAATGTCATACTTAGTTTGATAACCTGTAGTTTTATTAAGTAAAACTAGTTGAAGACGTGTTTGCCCTGTAATCTGGATGTGTTGTTAGTACCCTACCATGATTACTTAGTACATACGAGTTATATATAATCGAGACCGAACAGACAGTCAATTGGATGATTCTGCCCTAAGCCCACAACCAAACAAGGAACGGGAAATGAGGCGGAAATCACACATTCCACTGCATATCGGATAATAACTTTATATAACCCTGATGTATATACGAAGTAATCATATAGTTACTACCCCTTAAGCTTGTTTGAAAAGCATATTACTACGTAAATGAGTCGTTGTTTTCTCCATGTGAGTTCTTATAACCATACTAATATGACGGATATCCTGATACGACGTTCTTTAGGCGTCGGTATCGTTAATGACATTTGTCACCCCAAATAACTGTAGCTAACAGTCAGGGTGCAAGATTGTCAGTCCCGTATAGATCTATACACAAACTCACGCTTTCCCTCCAGGAGACTCTGGTTCATAAGTCGGGACTTCTGTTGGTACTTAGGTAAGTACGCAAAGCCATGTCTCACAAATTTTGCTACAACGAGTTCATGAGTAATACGGTGAAAAACCTTTTAGTAAATAAAAATGTAATTTTTATTTATACATGTTTACGATAAAAATTCATGAACTGGCCCATAAATTATACCTATTATAATTTATATGTTTGTTTTCATATCGTTTTTCCTACTTAGTAAAACAGTATGTAATTTTCATAAACTATACCTATTATAGTTTATATGCATGTAAATTATATAATAAAAACCTCATAATTTTAACAACTTTAAAAGTTATAAATTTAGCAATAACGTTTATTTAGCATTTTTGCGTAAAGTTTTTATAAAGTAAAAGAGAACGTAATAAACGATTTTTATTTATAAACACAAGATTTCTTGTGTTTTACTTGTATTCCCCCCCCCCCCCCTCCCTAAAACATATAAAAAGCTGGATGTCTTAACAACACAAGTATTCTATAAACACTAAATAATTCAAGAATACTTACTTAAGCTTGTATCTTGTTTGGAAGAAGAACGATCTTCTGGAGCTTAATTGCACTAAGATGAAGGAAAAAGGGTTTTATAGTTGAGAGAGAACTGATGTAGTTTTCGTTTGCTGGAGAAGAAATGGCAAATGATCCTAATATTAAATCTTAAGTAGGAAGGAAATATGAGGCGATTGCATTGGTAAATGAATCATATCACTTTGGGAACTTAAATTGGCAAAATATCTAGATATTATGGGTAGTTTTTGGACGAAACTATGTATGTCAAGAGGGGTTTTTGGACTTAATATGTTCTAGGAAATGAATTTGGTTATGAACTAAATATATAGGAAGGTGTTTACGGTTCTACACCTTTGGGTTTTCGACCCAAATGGCCTTGGGTTGTGTTTTCACACCAAGGCAAAACGAAAACACTAATTTGGAACAAACTCCAAACCGTAAACCCCTTTATTGAATTGATTCCAAACCGTAAACCTTAAATGAATTAATTACAAAACCGTAAACCCCATTTCCTTTAATTACTTTGGGCGAAAACTCATTTAGTGGTTATATTAATGGTTTAAACCCTTAGTCTTTCAACCTATGTTCATTTATACTACCCTAAATTAGCTTAGGTTTCAATCCATACTTTTTTGTTAGCTCTTTAAACAAGCCCTAAGGCTATAGATGATACGATGCAACAATGATTACAATGTAGTTTCACTTATGCTAGGTTAGGGTTTAGGCTCTGCTGGGTCTAAAATTTCCTAGTTGTGACAATATAATAGCTTAAAAGAACAAAAAAATAAATAGAAAATAAGTTGGACCTAAAATACAAATATAAATATAACTTTTTTATTTACTTGAATAAAAATAAAAAAAATACAAAAACTATAAATTAACATTATTGTAATATACTCTTGTATATTTATACATTTTATATTTTTTAAAAAGGTCAAGAAAAAGTTTAAAATACGAAAAAAAATAATAATAATACGAAAACAATTACGAAAAACAAAAAATTAAAAATATGAAAATATGAAAATACAATACGAAAACAAATATGAAAAAAACTATAAAAAAAAATACAAAAAGTGTAAAATGTATGAAAATATTAGAGTAAATGAAAACCAAAAATATATAAAGTATATATATATATATATATATATATATATATATATATATATATATATATATATATATATGTGACAACCCAAAATTTTTTGCCTTGTAAAGCCCGGCCAATTAATCGAGAGCCAGACTCATTTCTGCTAACTTTTAGCATCGTTTAGAGCCTGTTTGAGTGTTCTAAGCCTAGTACACTTAAGAATTGGGTGTAGGGATATGTTATCTTCAGTTCATCGCGTTGTATTCAAGCTATAAACTCCTTCAAGAGGAGTGTACGGCCGTACACATGGGTGTACGGCCGTACACTCAATGTGGCCGTACACCACCCCCCATATATAAGCCATCCCTTCATTTTTCATTCATTTCTTCAACTTCCAAGTCAAGAACTCGAGTTCTCTCTCAACTATCATCAAGCTTTTTCATCTTGGTCTTCATTTAAGTAAGTAATCCTTCCATTGTTAGTTGATTCATTGCATTATCTAGTAAGGATTCATGATTTCATCCATGAATCATCTTTAAAACTCAAGAACATCAAGAGTGTCCGGCCGTACACTCTATCTATGGCTGTACACCCTTGTTAAGTCCATAATCTAAGGCTTAAACACTTGTTAGTCACTTGTTACCCCTTAAAACTCTTGAACCCTTGAATCCCTTTGATTTAAGACCCAAAAATGCATCCATCTTAGAGGGTATACGGCCGTACACACCTCAAAACCCTCCAAAATGAGAGCCTTGTCCATCCTTTTGTTGTGCATTTGTCGCCCTAGCTTCCCCATGGATCAACCACCCTTCTTGTTGCATGATTTCCATGAGTGTACGACCGTACACTCCATGACCGTACACACCTTGGCCGTACACTCCATGTTGTAGCCTTAAACCCCATTTGATGAATCACATGTGATTGTAACACTTAGTTCAAGTGTTTCCTAGTCCTTTAGGGTGTTTCCTAGCATGATTAGTTGTTATATACACTAATTATACACACATATATATGCCAATTAGGATCCAATTGTGCTCGGGACTTCGTTTGGCATACCAAATATCCGATATCATATCTTCAATCAAATCTCCAACATAAGGTGAGTTCATACCCCCATATTTTCAAGCTTTTTAAAATGTTTTAAGGGGGGAATACAAGTAAAACACAAGATTGCTTGCGTTTAAAAACATAACTTATTTATTATATTTTCGTGTCGTTTAAGTGTATTTGAACTTGAAACTTGTTAAAACAGGGAAATCAACTTATAAACTATTATAGGTATAGTTTATGGATCGTAGGAACTATTTTACAAAAATCCAGGTTAAAACATGGAAATGAACTTATAAATATGGTTTATGAAACAAAAGGAAATATTTTCACAAAATTACTTGTTAATTATAAAAAAGTTTTACATTTTATGTAAATAATTAATACAGGATTCTGAACCACTAGATGTACCATTCAGGGTACCCGTTCGAATCTTAATTATAACCAGAGTCTTCATAAGGGAGAGCGCGAGTTGGTGTATAGATCTATACAAGACTAACTTTGTATTAGTATGGTTATAATGAATATTCACAATAGTATTAACTAATTATTTACATAAAGATATACTTTTCCTAAACTTTCCCAAGGGATACTAACTATATGATTTCTCAGTATATACAATAGGGTTAGATAAAATTGAAGTCCGATAGACAGTGGAATGTGTGACTTCCGCCTCATTTCCTGTTCCTTGTTTGGTTGTGGGCTTAGGGCAGATTCACCCATTCAACTGTCTATTCGATATCGGTATTATACAACTCGTGTGTATTAAGTGATCATAGGAGGGTAGTATCGTCACGTCGAACTTTCAGGGTAATTACATGTTCAGATGGGATTACTGATAAACAAAACTAGGTATCATTAAGGTAAGTATGGTAATTATACTTGTGCTTCTCGGTCTTGGAGCGTTTAAGACAACAAATCGGTTTTATAGAAAATATAGGATTTTCTATGGTTTACATCGTTATTTTGGAAGATAAATAGTTTTCGATAGAACTTTCCGAAATCAATGTTTCACAATAGAGTTAGTGAAACTAGAAACTTATTTACAAAAGGTTTAATACTTCTAATTAAACTAATATTACATAAAGGACCTTTATGGTTAATTCTATAATTCCTTAGTTTATACATTCAAATTATATATAAATAATATCTGATAGACAGTGGAATGTGTGACTTCCGCCTCATTTTCTGTTCCTTGTTTGGTTGTGGACTTAGGGCAGATTCACCCATTTAACTTTCCGTTCGATATTAGATTATATATAGTTAGTATAAACTAAGTAATTATAGAAGGAACTATTGTGGTTGCCATTTTACTGGAGATTCGCTAATGTTAATTATGTAATTATTTGATGAATACATTAGGATTATATATAATAAAGATACGGTAGACAGTGGAATGTGTGACTTCCGCCTCATTTCGTGTTCCTTGTTTGGTTGTGGGCTTAGGGCAGATTCACCCATTCAACTGTCTAACCGATCTGTATTATATATAATTAGTATTCACTGAATGATTACAGAAGGATTAACTACAGTCATATTACTTATTAAGAAAATATAGGATTTTCTTAAGGGAACGTTTTCAAATTAAAGGATCATTAAACTTAATGTACTTAGTAAATACATCAGGGTTATATACATGAAGATCCGACAGATAGTGGGATGTGTGGATTCCACCTCATTTCCTGTTCCTTGTTTGGTTGTGGACTTAGGGAAGAACCACACAATCGATTATATGTTCGATCTAAATGTATATGACTTGTATTCGCTAAGTACTCATAGAAGGAACAATCACGAGTTGTTTTACTTATCATTTATACACAACAAAAAATATAGGATTTTCTGGAGGAACTGGCGAACTTTTCAAAAGAATAAAGGATATACTTTCTATAACAAAAATACTTATGAAGTCACCAACTTTAATGTTGACACTTTTTCAAACCACTTGTATTTTCAGGGTCGTTAGTAGACAGGTACTCTCTTCCAAGTGTTGCGAAGACGGAGGTTTACGTCTTAACTTTTGTAGTACTTTTCATGTATTTCAAGTAATGTTTTGTACTTAATGTAAATATTATATTATCAATACAATGGTTGTTGTTACTTTGATTAGTATAATGCATGTGTTGTGATACTTGACATGACGTCCTCCACCCCCGAACATTTCCGCCGTTCCGGTTTGGGGGTGTGACAGATTGGTATGAGAGCATTGTTTATAGTGAACTAAGTATATCAACCTATAAAAGATATACAACTATAAATATAATGGGACTAAAACACTCTGACCAAGAATTATACTTTAAAATGTAACAATATTTTATATAAAAGTATATATATATATATATATATATATATATATATATATATATATATATATATATATATATATATATATATATAGACACTAGAAAAAGTATCACAAAAAGAACAAAACAAAAGTATTTGGATGTTGGACACTACAGTCAAACCTGGACAGTTATGTAATCATATATGGGATCAATTTAGCCTGATCAACTATATTTATTTGAGATATGACCAACATGTGTTTGGGAGTGATAGTGGTGTTGCAGCAAGTCTAAAACTTACCAACCCTATACACAAAGGAATCCAAGAATCAAACATAAAATACTATAGGAGTATTTTAGGTACTATAAATAACTTATGTGCAAACTAAAAGATCTCTACTGGTAAGGTTATAATTACTAAGTATATACATAAGGTTATATATAATTGAGATTTTATAGACTTAGAATCGGTGATTTTCACTCTACTTCCTTTTCCTTGTTTAGATGTGGTTTTAGAGTAGGATTACTTATTCGAAGGTCTATTTGATTTGGAATATATATAATCTGTATACACTAAGTGATTATAGAAAAACCTTGTAAGGATCGTTCTCGTAAGAATCTATTTTTAATAAAAGTGTTTTATTAATCTCATAGATTCTTTAGACATTTCTATTCTCGTACAACCGATACACCTAGACCTCGCAATCAGTCAACAGAGGAGTCGAGACAGAACCAAAAGAGGGTTTTCAGGGAGAATTCCGAGAAAGGATCGAACGAAGAGAAAAGTCCTAGAGAAATCATTATCAAACCTTACCTTATTAAGAACAAACTAAAAAGTACTGTATACATCATACTAATAAGTAACAAACTAATTTAACTTAGTGAGTTAGTGATTACACTGCTCACATCAGGTATTAAGTTTATCACGTATTTCATCCCAACTAGTACTTGCAAATCCAGTCACGAAACTTCAGTAAGGGTATTCATTATTAAAGAAATTCATACGTTTATGTTCACATAGACTTCTATTATGAATTGATTTCAAAACACTCTCGGAAACATGATACACTCAATATTCTAGTATTATATCATTTGATTTATACAACCAATATCTTACCAACCTTTCATCTTTAAACTTTATGTCAGAAAGATGTCGCCTCGTAGAAATATCAGGCGTAATAACAACGCAACCACAAATCCTCCGCCACCACCTCCACAGTATGATGCTGTTATGTTCCAGGCTGCGGTGACTGCTGCCGTAACAGCCGCCATGTCTCATATCCACACAAGTGGTGCCAATGGAACTGGAAGTGGTGCTAACCCGTCTAACTACGGAAATATCCACGGACACCCTAAGGAGTGTACGTATAAAGACTTCATGAATTGCAAACCGAAATCTTTTAGTGGAATTGGAGGAGTCATTGCTTTAATGCGATGGTTCGAGAAAATGGAGTCAGTTTTCGAAATTTGCATGTGCCCAGAAGGGAGCAAAGTCAAATTTGTTGCCTGCACTTTCTCCGATAGGGCTCTGACATGGTGGAATGGCCATGTTAAGTCACTGACCCTTGCAGTGGCTAATTCGATGGGATGGGAGAACTTAAAGACAATAATGATGAAGGAATACTGCCCGAGAGGCGAAATACAAAAGCTAGAGGAACAGCTTTGAGGTCTCACCATGACGGGCTCAGACATAGTGGCCTATACTAATAGATTTAGTGACCTGGCGGCACTATGCCCCGAAATGGTTACCCCGGAAAGCAAGAAGATAGATAGGTACATTTGGGGATTATCTCCCCAGATTCAAGCAAGTGTCTTAGCCTCCAAATCAACTACTTTTGATAGCGCCAAACAATTGGCGCAGAGTCTCGTGGACCATGGGGTTCGCCAAGGAATAATGACCCTCGTTCCCGAGCCAACAAAAGAGGGCAACAACAAGAGAAAGTCTGGGAGCAAGAAGAAAGGATTGTCAACACAAGAGACCTTGAAAAGACAACAAATTGTAGCGGTTCATGTTGTTACAACACCTGACACGCCAACGCCATCACGACAATATGCGGGGAATCGCCCAAAATGCAATAAGTGTAACTTCCATCATTATGGAGCCTGCCGAGAGTTACACTGTAAAAATTGTAACAGGAAGGGGCACACAGCCCGTTTCTGTAGGGCACCAGCCCAACCCCTTAACCAAGTCCCCGATATTGGAGAAAACCCGGCTTGTTACCAGTGCGGTGAAATTGGACACTTCAAGAGAGATTGTCCAATAATTAAGAATTCGGGCGGGGATGGAAGAGTACTGATGATTATCGCAAGAGAGACTGTCCCGAAACCTCAGTGAACAGTGGTACGTTTTCCCAGTGAAAATATTTTTTTAAAACTTAAGACTTTTTATAAATAATTATAAATAACTGAACAAAATACATCATTCATAAAAGAAACTAAGAACCCTTTTGCAGATTAGCTGTGATGGCTTAATGTATACATTAGGGTCATTTATAATTAAGATTTGTAGGGTTAGAGTGAGTAATTCCGCCTCATTTCCTGTTCATTGTTTGGTTGTGGATTTAGGGCAGAATTGCTCAGTCAACTGTCTCTCCAATCTTAATTATATATGACTTGTATACACCAAGCGATTATAGAAATATCTGTTAGGGATTATCTTATGAAAATTAATCAGTCTCGAATATCAGAACACTCATACTGCTAGTACTCGCCTAATTCGGTATAGATTGTTTTCAATAATAATAACAAGGATAAAACCGGAGGGCATTGAAAACACATACATAGAAAAGTACTTCGTTTTATTCGACTTAATAGTCGTTACGATAAGAAGTTCCGATGTTGTCTTTCGAAATATATTGGCTTGGTCCTTACTATACCAATTTCTTATTACATAAAGACCCTTCGCCTTAATCAGCCGTCTAACGAAATCCTTTTAATCTATAACGACAAACTTGACCCGAACCTTCGTATCGTTTCTCGTTTCAAAATTTGGAAGTACCCATGCGAGGGGTACCACGTCTTTCTAGTTTACTCCGTAGACAAAGAACTTGAAGGGAGACACCGAGGATATTCCGAAAGTCTCCATTTCTTCCGAAGTATTTCCAATAGATCTCCTAGGAATGCCACTTATACAGCAAGTCAAGTTCAAGCACAGAGGCTAATGACAAATACGGTTAACCTATCACTGTTAAGTGTATACGCGAGAGTGGTATATAATTAAGATTCTATAGACCTAGGATGTGTGTTTCCGCCCTATCTCCTGTTCCTTGTTTGGTTGTGGACCTGGGGCAGAGTCGCACATCCGACCATCTTACTAATCTTAATTATATACGACTTGTATACACGAAATGATGATGGGTGAACCAAGTATGAGTCTTACCATGAACTTCAGGACAAAGCTGTTCAGATGTACGAGTAGACATCCTACCAGTTGAATAAATGTAGTCAAGTAAGCCAAATTCGCACACTCTCCATCAATCAGAACAGAAGATCAGATAGAACCGAAGTACCTACCTCTTTCCTAGTTCGTAGTAGACACTCAGACTTCGAATTTCGGGACGAAATTCCCTCTAACGGGGGGATAATGTGACAACCCAAAATTTTTTGCATTGTAAAGCCCGTCCAATTAATCGAGAGCCAGACTCATTTCTGCTAACTTTTAGCATCGTTTAGAGCCTGTTTGAGTGTTCTAAGCGTAGTACACTTAAGAATTGGGTGTAGGGATATGTTATCTTCAGTTCATCGAGTTGTATTCAAGCCATACACTCCTTCAAGAGGAGTGTACGGCCGTACACATGGGTGTACGGTCGTACACTCAATGTGGCCGTACACCACCCCCCATATATAAGCCATCCCTTCATTTTTCATTCATTTCTTCAACTTCCAAGTCAAGAACTCGAGTTCTCTCTCAACTATCATCAAGCTTTTTCATCTTGATCTTCATTTAAGTAAGTAATCCTTCCATTGTTAGTTGATTCATTGCATTATCTAGTATGGATTCATGATTTCATCCATGAATCATCTTCAAAACTAAAGAACATCAAGAGTGTACGGCCGTACACTCTATCTATGGCTGTACACCCTTGTTAAGTCCATAATCTAAGGCTTAAACACTTGTTAGTCACTTGTTACCCCTTAGAACTCTTGAACCCTTGAATCCCTTTGATTTATGACCCAAAAATGCATCCATCTTAGAGGGTGTACGGCCGTACACACTTGGTGTGGCCGTACACACCTCAAAACCCTCCAAAATGAGAGCCTTGTTCATCCTTTTGTTGTGCATTTGTCACCCTAGCTTCCCCATGGATCAAACACCCTTCTTGTTGCATGATTTCCATGAGTGTACGGCCGTACACTCCATGGCCGTACACACATTGGCCGTACACTCCATGTTGTAGCCTTAAACCCCCTTTGATGAATCACATGTGATTGTAACACTTTAGTTCAAGTGTTTCCTAGTCCTTTAGGGTGTTTCCTATCATGATTAGTTGTTATATACACTAATTATACACACACACACACACACACACATATATATATATATATATATATATATATATATATATATATATATATATATATATATATATATATATATATATATATATATATATATATATATATATGCCAATTATGATCCAATTGTGCTCGGGACTTCGTTTGGCATACCAAATATTCGATATCATATCTTCAATAAAATCTCCAACATAAGGTGAGTTCATACCCCCATATTTTCAAGCTTTTTAAAATATTTTAAGGGGGGGGGGGGAATACAAGTAAAACACAAGATTGCTTGCGTTTAAAAAGAATAACTTATTTATTATGTTTTCGTGTCGTTTAAGTGTATTTGAACTTGAAACTTGTTAAAACAGGGAAATCAACTTATAAACTATTATACGTATAGTTTATGGATCGTAGGAACTATTTTACAAAAATCCAGGTTAAAACATGGAAATGAACTTATAAATATGGTTTATGAAACAAAAGGAAATATTTTCACAAAATTACTTGTTAATTATAAAAAAGTTTTACATTTTATGTAAATAATTAATACAGGATTATGAACCACTAGATGTACCATTCAGGGTACCCGTTCGAATCTTAATTATAACCAGAGTCTTCATAAGGGAGAGCGCGAGTTGGTGTATAGATCTATACGGGACTAACTTTGTATTAGTATGGTTATAATGAATATTCACAATAGTATTAACTAATTATTTACATAAAGATATAATTTTCTTAAACTTTCCCAAGGGATACTAACTATATGATTTCTCAGTATATACAATAGGGTTAGATAAAATTGAAGTCTGATAGACAGTGGAATGTGTGACTTCCGCCTCATTTCCTGTTCCTTGTTTGGTTGTGGGCTTAGGGCAGATTCACCCATTCAACTGTCTATTCGATCTCGGTATTATACAACTCGTGTGTATTAAGTGATCATAGGAGGGTAGTATCGTCACGTCGAACTTTCAGGGTAATTACATGTTCAGATGGGATTACTGATAAACAAAACTAGGTATCATTAAGGTAAGTATGGTAATTATACTTGTGCTTCTCAGTCTTGGAGCGTTTAAGACAACAAATCGGTTTTATAGAAAATATAGGATTTTCTATGGTTTACATCGTTATTTTGGAAGATAAATAGTTTTCGATAGAACTTTCCGAAATCAATGTTTCACAATAGAGTTAGTGAAACTAGAAACTTATTTACAAAAGGTTTAATACTTCTAATTAAACTAATATTACATAAAGGACCTTTATGGTTAATTCTATAATTCCTTAGTTTATACATTCAAATTATATATAAATAATATCTGATAGACAGTGGAATGTGTGACTTCCGCCTCATTTTCTGTTCCTTGTTTGGTTGTGGACTTAGGGCAGATTCACCCATTTAACTTTCCGTTCGATATTAGATTATATATAGTTAGTATAAACTAAGTAATTATAGAAGGAACTATTGTGGTTGCCATTTTACTGGAGATTCGCTAATGTTAATTATGTAATTATTTGATGAATACATTAGGATTATATATAATAAAGATACGGTAGACAGTGGAATGTGTGACTTCCGCCTCATTTCGTGTTCCTTGTTTGGTTGTGGGCTTAGGGCAGATTCACCCATTCAACTGTCTAACCGATCTGTATTATATATAATTAGTATTCACTGAATGATTACAGAAGGATTAACTACAGTCATATTACTTATTAAGAAAATATAGAATTTTCTTAAGGGAACATTTTCAAATTAAAGGATCATTAAACTTAATGTACTTAGTAAATACATCAGGGTTATATACATGAAGATCCGACAGATAGTGGGATGTGGATTCTGCCTCATTTCCTGTTCCTTGTTTGGTTGTGGACTTAGGGCAGAACCACACAATTGACTATCTGTTCATCTAAATGTATATGACTTGTATTCACTAAGTACTCATAGAAGGAACAATCACAAGTTGTTTTACTTATCATCTATATACAACATAAAATATAGGATTTTCTGGAGGAACTGACGAACTTTTCAAAAGAATAAAGGATATACTTTCTATAACAAAAATACTTATGAACTCACCAACTTTAATGCTGACACTTTTTCAAACCACTTGTATTCTTAGGGTCGTTAGTAGACGGGTACTCTCTTCCAGGTGTTGCGAAGACGGAGCTTTACGTCTTAACTTTTGTAGTACTTTTCATGTATTTCAAGTAATGTTTTGAACTTAATGTAAATATTATATTATCAATACAATGGTTGTTGTTACTTTGATTAGTATAATGCATGTGTTGTGATACTTGACATGACGTCCTCCACCCCCCGAACGTTTCCGCCGTTCCGGTTTGAGGGTGTGGCAATATATATAGCGAAAATAAATATAAAACAAAAAAAAATAAAATAAAGTATATAACAAACGAAAAATACAGTTAAAAAGCTATGTGGTGTAACTTTTTGCAAACTATAGGGACCAAAATTGAGCTTTACACAAAATTATAGGACTGATTTTGCAAAAAAAAAAAAGATAACATCATTAAACTTGAAACTCGTTAAGTGGGCTAGATTGATAATTTTGTGAGAAATTTGTAGCCATAACAATAATAATAATAATAATAAATGTTAGGGCTCTTTCCAATTACGCGTTAAAAACTTAGAATTTCATGATATTAGTCATTTAATATATATATATATATATATATATATATATATATATATATATATATATATATATATATATATAGCTAGGTTATAATGTGGATGGACAAGTATTGTGCGGACTTGTGGACAATGTTATTCTATGAGAATTACTAAGAGAATATGTTGTTTAGTAATATGAATACGTTCAACCTCACACACCTATCGTCATTTTCATACATTCTTACTAATTCTTATTCATTTTTGTTCTCACACATCATTTTTCACACATTTTTATTCTTACAGAATACGACTCAATAAACATTCTGCCAGAATGAGAATAATAATAATAAGTCTATAATAACATTATATACGATTTAATTAGTGAGAATGTGTGATAATCACAATAGTTATGTAAGATTGAACGTATTCATATTATCAAACAAAATATTTTCTTTGTAATTTTCATAGAGAAATATTGTCCAAACGTCCGCATAATAGATGTTAATCCACATTTGAACCTAATATATATATATATATATATATATATATATATATATATATATATATATATTCGAGATACCTAGAATAACTTTGATTGTTACACATTTACGTGTTGATAGCTGATATAGTTTGTTGTAGAAATACATCAATCCACTATCAGTCTATACACACACGAATGAAACCGGGTCTTTTGCTTCCTTTAGAATTTTGCTTCATTCTTTTCTTGCTGAAACTAATGTAAAACTTCAATGTAATATCGGTTTTGGCGATCTTGTATAATCATGTTACATTGTTTTATCTTAGAAAACAAATAGTCGATACAAAACGAGAATGTTTTAAGGACACTCTACTGAACACATGCCTCAACAACTATTACGATTTTTTTTTTCTTTTATACATTCTTCTGTAATATTCTCCTACCAGTTTTACTTGAACTGTTATATTACAATCATGTTTCAGTTTTCATGTAATATACAATCTTAATTAAACACTAAACAATCTTTTCTCACATACCGTAAATATTTAGTCTATATCTTTTTTAGCGGAATTAGTCTACTAAATTTTATATTTTCAAAAACAAATATTACGTTAATGTTAGTGAGCTGATTTGTACACAACAATTTTTCTCCATACACAACAATTGATGCTTTAAAATGTTGTATTGTACAACTCTATAATGCATAAATTGTTGTGTATGGCAAAAAATTGTTGTGTACGAATCATTTCCCGTATGGGGTTAAGCATGTGACGTTTCGCATATAAATCGTAAGCACACCTAATATGGTGTTTGTAGATAAGGCCCATGTTTCTTAAGAAGTGGTATATAAAAAGAGTGCTATTATATCTATCCATCACTCATATTATATCTATCCATCACTCATATAAATTATCACTTATATAAATTGTCAAATAATAAGGTATATACACATTCAGCCATTCACAGAGATACACAAAATAATTGGAAAGGTACTAATACAATTATCCTATAAAAACACCCCCATACTACGTTGTAGGTTTATGGCTTTCTGCTGAAGTGGTATGAAGGAGTTCACAAATATGAAGCGGTCCATGTCTCCATGAGTTAATGCAATTGATTCATATTTACATTTCGTGCCCGGCCCTATTATTAGAAACACGTGCTAAAATATGAAAAATATTTTTAATATTACATCATAAAATAAAGCTAGCTATTACCTTCGAAATGAGAGAAGAATTGAATATGTTCTGACAGATTGTTTTTTTACAAAAAAAAATTATTTTTAATTTTATAAAAATATTTTGAATTTGCTCTATGATTTCATATATAAAAATAGATTAAATTAATAAATAAAATAGTGAAACTTATATATAAACATTTAAAAGGTTTATGGGTACAGTAGGTATTGATTTATACCTCTTCATCTTTTTTCTTGTGGTTGTAATTTCATCAAAACCATGTGACGGTGGTTGGTCTTTATCATGGGACATGTGTGTGAGGCTATTAGGAGCGGAGGACGTAAAGGACGTGTGATGCTGACTTGGAATGCCATGTCACGCGTGAACACCGTCCCGGTGTCCGGTGGCTTGGCTGTGACATGGTTGGTAAGACGCGTGAAGACAACCAATCAAGAAGAAGAAGGGGCTGACAACGGATTTTTGACTGTTTTGTTTGTTTCGTTTTCTTTTTCTACTGTGGACCCAAAAAATTAAAAAAAAAAATTATTTCATTTTCAGTTTAAAAAACATATATTACAACTATAAATAATACTTATTTTATATACATTTTACACTACAAAAACACACAATCTCTTCCCGTTTTCTTTATTTTCTTCAACCTATGGATCCAAATCAAAATATTTCATCCACTACAATCACCCCAAACACTCCAAATGATCCATTTACAAATCTTATTTACATGTAATTGAATCTCGACCCGGAAAATTTAAGCGCATTTTTAAAAATTCAACAAGTTCTCGAAAAATATCGCAACTAGATTCTAGGTTTTCATGTTTTTTTAGTAATTTAGGTTTAATTTTCTATGTTTTTATGTTTTTTAGTAATTTAGATTTAATTTTCTATGTTTTTTTTATGTTTTTTTATGTTTTTTTTAGTAATTTGGCTTTTGTTTTCTATTTTTTCAGGGTTAATTTTCTATGTTTTTTAATTAATAATGTGGTTTCAATTAATGTAAAATATTTTATTATGTTTTAAATTATATATTTATTTAATTTAATCATAAAAAAATAAAAAAATAAAAAAAATAAAATTATGGAGTGGTAACCATTTTCAATGTCTAGTGGGTTGATGGTGAAGATAACGTGCCGCAGTGGTGACAACGATTTTTCGGTGGGTTGGTGGTGACCACTCCCCAGAGAGAGAGAGAGAGAGAGAGAGAGATGTTTTTTTCTGAATTTTTTATGCATCATGTTATTTTTATTCATCTAATAAACTTTTTTTTTTCATAAAAAATGTATATATACACAGATAAAAAACTTATTATCTTCCGAAAAAAAAACTTAATTTTACCGGTTCTATATCCATATAGGTTTGGAATGTTTCAAGAATTCAAAAACCTTGAAAATCGACAAAACTTCAAAAATGGTCCTTGTGGTTTCTTATTTTATGTGTTACGATCCAAACGTTTGAAAAGTTACAGATTTGGTCATTTTCAACAATTTTTGTTGTGGTTTTGGTCCCCCATCCGTTATGTTTAACTGATTATCTGTTAACTTCTTTAAAATGACAATTTTACCCTCAGAGACCATTTTCATAGTTTTGTCTTTTACCATACTATAAGGACCATTTTTGCATACATTATTTTTCATGTTATTGAAGTATTATATATTAATAAATATTATTTTTAATATATAGTATTATATATTAATAAAAATTGTTTTATTGGATTATTAATTTATTTTAGTTGATTTTTTTAACTTTTTTTGTTGGAGTAATTCTTTTTTTATTGACTTATTATATATCAGTATATATAGTTTTTAATTATAATATTTTTATCATAGTAAATATTATATTATTGGATTATTAATTTTTTTTAGTTAATATTTGTAATTCTTTTTTGAAAAATTATTTTTTATTGGATTATCACTTTTAATTTATTATTTGCTTCATATACTAAATATTATTTTATTGGATTATTAATTTATAATATTAGTTCTTGTTAATTTTATTGGTTTCACCACAAAGTCGTGGGATACGCAAAATTGTCGTCCCTCACCATCGAAATCGTCAGGATCACTGTGAAACACCTTCATTGCATGTAGCTTATAATGAGATACCATAGAGAAAACACCACTACCATCACTCGGTCACCACCACCACTTATAATTGTTATAATTGTTATAGGGGTTTGTTATGCATTATGTGAGATATGAAGGATTCCAGTGGATTATGAAGAGGTTGTTGCAGGTGCTACCGACAACGTTGGGTGGAACAGGGTAGGGTTTCTGTTGAACCTCTGATGAAGGTGTTTGGCGGTGATCCTGCAAATTTTTGATGATGAGAAGTGACACTTTTGCGTATTTCAGCGACTTTGTGGTGAAACTAATAAAATTAATTTCTTTTAGTTGATTCTTTTTATAATTTCTTTTTAATAATGTATACTATTAATTCTTTTTAATTTTATTAGTTTCACTACAAAGTCGCCGAAATACGCAAAAGTGTCGCTTCTCATCGTCAAAAATTGGCAGGATCACCGCCAAACACCTTCATCGGAGGTTCAACAGAAACCCCACCATGTTCCACCCAACATTGCTGGTAGCCACCTGCGACAACCTCTTCATAATCCACTGAAATCCTTCATATCCTACATAATGCGCAACAACCCCTGTAACAATTATAAGTAGTGGTGGTGACGTAGTGATGCTCATGGTGTTTTTCCTATGGTTTCTCAGTATAAGCTACATGCAATGAAGGTGTTTGGCAGTGAACATGACGATTTCGATGATGAGAGACGACGATTTTGCGTATCCCACGACTTTGTGGTGGACCCTTTAAAATTAACATGAACTAACATTATAAATTAAAAGTAAATTAATAATCCAATAAAATAATATTTAGTATATGAAGAAAATAATAAACTAAAAGTAATAATCCAATAAAAATAATTAAAAAAAAGAAATTACAAAAATTAACTAAAAGAAATTAATAATCCAATAATATAATATTTATTATGATATAAATATTATATATTAAAAATTATATGTATTGATATATAATAATTCAATAAAAAAGGAATTACTCCAACAAAATTTTTTTAAAAAATCAACTAAAATAAATTAATAATCCAATAAAACAATATTTATTAATATATAATATTGTATATCAAAAATAATATTTATTAATATATAATATTTCAATAAAATAAAAAAGAATGTATGCAAAAATGGTACTTATAGTATGGTAAAGACAAAACTGCAAAAATAATCCCTAAGGGTAAAATTGTCATTTTAAAGAAGTTAACAATCAACCGGTTAAACTTAACGGATGAGGACCAAAACCACAACAAAAATTGTTGAAAAGAACCAAATCTGTAACTTTTCAAACGTTTGGACCGTAACCACATAAAATGATAAACCACGGGAACCTTTTTTACAGTTTTATCTTGAAAATCTGTGTTAATCTCATTGGGTAAGATTGAAAATTTGTATAGTGTAGGTCCACAATGACATAAATATAATCATTTAGCACTATTATAAATAATATTGGGATTCAAATTCAAACCAATTACTGACGATTGAAAATCAACATATCCTCTCTTATCTCACATTTCTATCGTCGGTAATTGGTTTCTTTGAATCCCAATATTATTTATAATAGTGCCCCACCTTCAATAGAACCTAATATGTGTATTTTTGCTTGTTCAATCTTGAACCACATGAAATTGTAGCATGCAATTATTATTGAATATTCCTAGAATTCTTTTCAAAGCATTAGTCGCTAAACCAAGCAGATATTTATTTCTTAGGGCAAATTATAAAAAAAAAATATTATATTATAATAAAATTTCGATTTTGACACTGAATTATTTTTTTTCGTAATTATCTCACTATATGGGATTAATGCAGAAAAGTCTCATTATTTTGGGAAAACTTTTAGTAAAGTTCTAAAAGTTTTTTTTGAACACAAAAGTCCCGATTATTTAAAATTTTGCCTAAATTAACGAAAAAGTCTTTTTTTATATTTGAACAACAAATGACAAATTATATGATTTTCTCAAAATAATGAGACTTTTCTGTTAAAAAAAAAACTTTTAGGACTTTATCAAAAATTTTCCCAAAATAATGGGACTTTTCTGCATAAAACCAGTCACTATATTTATAATTTTGTTGCAAGATCAACCAAATGACCGATTCTTCCTGTTCTTCTGTAACCATTTTTCCCGAATTGCAATAATGTCACTAAGTTTACCAACTTCTGATTTTGGCACCGAGTTTAAATTTGCAAGAAAGTCATTGTATTACCACACAATTTCGATTTTGTCACCTAGTTTTTTTCCTCAATTATGTCATTACATTTACAATTTTGTTGTAATGTCAACCAATTGACCGATTCAAGAGATTTATTGTGGTTTAGAAGCTCAATTTAGAAGCTAGATTTGTACAACAAATCAATACATACCGGTCCTTGGTTCAAATTCATTTTCAAGTCAGTGAAAATGGTATAGTTATCCATTCTGAATATGTTAGTGTGGCTTAGAAGCTCGATTTGTACAACAAGTAAATAAAGACCCTTACAAGGTTGATTTAGTGGTTCAAACTCACTAAGCATGTCCTGAATCGACATTGTAGGGGTCTACAATTAATTATTGTACAAATCAAGCTTTAAAACCATAATAGCATCTCCTAAAAGGGTGGGTACGCCCTTTTCATTGACTTTTAAGTGATTTTGAACCATAGATTGACCTTTATATGCCATTTGTGAAGAAATACTCTAACAAAAGTAAGACTTTAAACCATTTTTGCTGACTTGTAAGTGAGTTTGAACCATTGGACCGACCTTTATTTATGTGTTGTATGAATCGAGCTTCTAAATCAAGCTTCTAAACCACAATAACATATCATGAATCGGTTAATTGATTGACATTGCAACAGAATTATAAATGTAATGACATAATTGAGAAAGAACTCGGTGTCAAAATGAAAATTTTGTGGTAATATAGTGACTTTCTTGCAATTTGAAACTCGTTGTCAAAATCAAAATTTGGTAAACTTAGTGACTTTATAGCAATTTAGGAAATGTGGTTACCAGAAAAACAAGGAACAAGGAGAACCGGTCATTTGGTTGATATTACAACAAAACTGTAAATATAGTGACATAATTGCGAAAAAACTAACTCGATGCCAAAATCAAAATTTCATGGTAATATAGTGACTTTCTTTTAATTTACCCTATTTCTTATTCTGTTAGCCATAATTCACTTTCGACAAATATGTATTTAATTTATATTATACTAGTTGTAAGATCCGTATACTATACATGTTAATTTAAAAAAATATAAAAGATTAAACAATAAGCATGTTTAAAGTGAAATTTCAAAATAAATACGATTGAAATAACAAATAATTAAGTAATTTTATCTATGATAATAAAAAGTTATTGACATATGTTAAAGAGTTGTCCCGAATCACCAATTTCCAAAGGCTTTTGTTAATACAGCATTATATATACTATTGATAAGTTTACATGATTGTCTAAAATGAAAATTTTTAATTCATCCTTCCGAATCAACAAATTGCAAGGTTATAATCCAACAAATTGCAAGGTTATAATCTGTATACTATATAGTTCATAAAGTAAAATAACATAGACTATAATATTAACAATAATTAATCATAAATTTACAAACAATAATAAATCTGAACACATACACATTAAAAATAAAAAAATATATATTTTTTAAAGGAAGAAGATTCAATTAATTATAAAAAGACATATATAAATATATATTTCAATACCAACGACAAACACTAAATATGGTTTATAAATACAATCCTTAAAATCTACTATTATGTAATCATGATAATATAGATATTTAATTTGTAACACCGTAAATTTTCAAACAACATTTTTATTTTAAAATCACATAAATCTCATCAACACATTTCACAAAATCCCCAATTGTCAAATTATCGAATACATATATTTATAATTGTTTGAATAAAATCCAGGATCCTCAAAAACATAACTCCATCTCATGTGTACAATCAAGTCGGCGCCTTCCTACGATCCTGAGAAGTACCTGAAACACATATCACAAAACACCGTAAGCACGAAGCTTAGTGAGTTCCCCAAAATACCACACACATCTCATTAGCCTCTCATGGCTATATCTCAAATAAGACCCTCTGGTTGATGTGTCTCAGTGGAACCCTCTAGTCCCATAACTCGGGTGGACCCTCCGGTCCTAACTCAGTAAGCTTAGAATAATACACATGATAAATCACAAAGACATAATGTAGGATATCACAATACTCAATATAAGCACATAATACCCTCCGGTCACACAAAATTACCACTCAAGGTAAGTATAGTGAGAAGACTCACCTCGTAAGCAAGAAAATAAGCCTCGTACACGAATCACCGATCTAGCCTCCGCCTAACACATATGATAACTATCTCTAATTAGCACTTCGATCACAACTCTAAATAAACCAAGCTATTTTCTCTCTCTAACTCTTGGGATGGGTAAATACCATTTTACCCCACCATGGTCCCCATAATCCCTGTCTTGACCAAACCCTAAAGTCAACCGAACTCAACACTCGAGTCAACAACCCATGTTGACCCGACTCGCCGAGTATAGCTCATAAACTCGTCGAGTCTCCCAGAACTCAGTACATCGTGAAAACCCGAGTCAACTCGACGAGTTTCTCGCTAACTCGTCGAGTTCATGCAGTGTCCAGAAGACCAGGAAACCCCACCTACTCGTCGAGTTGTCCCATCAACTCGTCGAGTCCACTCTGAATCCACAGACGGGTAAAACCCTTTCAACTCATCGAGTTGTCTCATCAACTCGCCGAGTCTGCAACGCGTCCAAACCATCGGGGTAAACCCTAACCGACTCGTCGAGTTGTCTCATCAACTCGTCGAGTCGATTAAGTCTATTTTCTCATTCAGACATTTTTGGACAAAAATAAGGTCTCATACTCTAGATCTAGCCTCCTAAGGCTGAATCATCACGTAAAGCTGCAAGCTTTACGTTCATGCATGGCATATAGGGCTCAAAATGCCAAAACAAGCTCCATAAAGGTCTTTATGCTTAAAAACTTGCCCAAAGCTTGATAAAGCTCGAATCTTTGGGCTCATAGGGACTCATATAGCTCAGATCTGTAGTCTCAACTGTCATGACCAGCTCAACAACTCCAACCCAAAACATAGATGGGATAAAGCCCTAAAACTCTCTAGAAAGAGATCTAACAAAAGGAATGATCAAGGAGATAGCCTTTTACCTCCAATTGACAGCTAGCACCGAAAGAACACTAGATCCAAATCTTCTTCTCATTCTAACCCTTCTTGCTCTTCAATCCTCTTCTAAAAATGCACTTGAACAAAAGATCTTTAGCCTTTCTCTTTCTCTCATAGTGACTACAACTCGTCTAGGGTTTCCCTCAGTGTGTCTAAATGGTCAAGGAGGTGGAAATGAGGGCTTAAGGCCCTTTAAATAGGGTGCAAGCTCTAAAATTAGGGTTTTCTCAATACATACTCAACTCGTCGAGTCCAGCCCTTCGACTCGACGAGTAGGCTTCATAATTCGCGTGGCCAGCTCAGCCCCTACACGACGAGTCGGGACCAACCAACTCGTCCTGTAGGTCCTCCAAAGTACATTATAACTCTTAAATTTCTCATCCAGGATTCGGGGTGTTACAATTCTCCCCCACTTGAATTAGATTTTGCCCTTGAAATCGCTCCTTGTCAACACATAGTTCAAACCCAATAACTCGAGAAGCACCACCAAAAATCTCGTATCATACAACAATCTCCCTTCCCAGACACCCGAACCTAATCAGGAACTCCCAATCCCGAAACAGGACGGACCCCTCTACCGCTGCGTGCTAGTTCTGACTCTCTAGAACCTGGAAACCCTATTGATCTGTCTCCCTACTAGACCGCCCATGCAAGATATCATCATGTTACTCGCTCATCGAATAACAGACCCTGATAACACACTGCCAACTCTGATTTTCTTGTTGCGACAATTGGAAGCAAGTCGTTGACCAATAATTGGCTACCGATCACTCATGTCAGATATACCAATCGATCCAGATCATAGCTCAAAAGGAACGGAAGGGTCACACCTCACCAGGGACCCACCACCTGTACTGCTATCAGAACCTATCTGAAGAAATAACCTCAATACTCTGTCCTCAGACATAAAAAAATGATCATGCCCTCTTGGAACTATTCTCTGACATCTATACTCATAAGCCCCAACTTCCTCTCAAATACCCCCTCCAACACTGAGCACAAGGTCAGCTCCCAACCTAACAGTGGAACCCCCAAAGGCTACCCATTGCACACCAAATAAATCGACTTTACGGACTTCCTTCCCACAATAGTTATATATGCCCGTCATATAACACACCAGTCAGGAAGTTCGTTTTACCTCGAGCGAATACTACAACCCCATCTAAAGTCGCTTCACCTCCGAACTCGGTCGTTTGCCACTCACTAGTTCCATGCGTCTCGTGGTCCTTCCCAAACCAAAGAACTGACCCACTTAGGTCTAAGACATCAGATGAAACCCATTACCTTTCAAAATGAAACCCATCCGAAAACCGGAATCTCATCCTGCCCACTCATTACACAATTAGAGCCAAACTCAAGCTCGGGAGTTTGATTCAACAGAAGAATTGGAACCACTCATCTCCAATCTGATACTCAATTCACACCCCGTGATCCATAAATCTATGCGTACACCACTTCTCCAACCGTGATGTAACGATTCACAACCATCACGGAGACCCAGTCTCGCCCCTGGTCCGGCCTCCAGTTTCCCAAAGACTCAATTGGTAATGCTACCCAAGCCTAAGAACTCCTCTGCGTCATGCTCTGACTAGCAAATACTACGGCTCCCCGTAGTTACAACATTCTTTCTTATTGACTAATGAGTGCTACGGCTCCCCGTAGTCTTAATACACTACCTCACTAACTCGTGAATGATAGGGCTCCCCTCAGGCTTACGACACTCTCTCACTGACTCGTAAATGCTACCGCTCCCCGCAGGGTTACGACACTCTCTCACTCACTCATGAATGCAACGGCTCCCCGCAGGCTTAAGACACTCTCTTACTGACTCGTGAAAGCTACGGCTCCGTGCAGTTTCACAATACTCCCTCACTCGCCGTGGGATCACCCTACGGTTTTTCCCTGAAATTCCCAAGTGATTACTCTCACTCGGAACCACTTGCTCTCTTATCACCCCACAATCTCATCCTCGAGTCATCACCCCACTGGGTTCACTAATTCATGCTCCGCGGTCCAATCATAGATAGGTACACACACCCACCCAGATTAAGCGTCACTACTCCTGACGACAATCGTCGCAACAAAACACTTTCTCTCGCTACAATTCACATTCTTGGATAATCCCGTCCGATGACAATTAGCTGAAGAGCTCCCACTGGAACAATAGCCACTCTGTACTCCACTTTCCATCTCACAAACTCAAGTCTCAAATAATCCAAAAATTTAGGGCATCATACTCGGATACCTCGGTACACCATCACAGAACCTCACGATGTCTTGCCTCAACCACTGATCTTCCACTCACGGCATCATACTCAGATACCGCAATACACCCTCTCAGGATCTCATAATGTCTTGCCTCAATCATTGATATTCCTCTTGCACAACTCGCAACCTCGAAAACTCCAACTCACAATTTGAACTACGGAGGAATCGTCAATGACTAAGAACACGCTGACGACAATCCGAAACCCCATCCTCTACTGCTCAAAACCCACGCGAGAATACTCATACCGACTCTGAAGTTGGTTGCCAAATCAACTACTGCCCTTCCCGGAGTGCATACAACAACCCATACATCGAACTAGAAATTCTCAACAGTCGAAATGGACCTCAACGAGCTAACCGCCTCGAACTCAACCACTACAACTCGAAGAGTTCCTAACCACAATAAGGTCCCTGAGCAATGGCTACTTGCTGTGGATACACTCATCCTTTCCTGAACACATACAACATGCATCATATCGCTCTGCACCTTGCCTCATTCACCATTAACCCAAGTCTCATGTGTCCGTACCGCAGATCTCCATAACCAGTACTCTAATCGCACTTGAATAGATCGTTGATCCTCTCAATAGAATACATAGTTCTCCCCCACTTAGGGTTCGAACCATCACTAATTGGCATACCAACAGTCTACTCTACAGACTGTTTCAATAGGTACATCACACTTGACTCTTGGAACGTGCAACGTAACACTCGATGATCTTCCCGATAGAACCAAGAAAATCCAAATATCCTGAATCTCAGTTGAAATCCTCGGGATCCTCCCAACGTGACTGGCTCTAGTTATCCCGAAATCTCATGCTGACACACCGTCAGATATCCCAGCTGTCCTGAATTAGTAACGGCTCTCAATCTGGAATTTGTGCACTATCACACACCTCGTCTCCGATCCCTCAACCAACATTTCATCGTGTGGATCATCATAGAAGCAAGAGACCTCACTCTCACAGTCGATACTTTAACGTAGGCAACAAGCATCGCCGCCCCGGTATTCTCCTCTTTGATCATTTGGAACTGTTGATAGAAAGTATTCCTTAATCAATAAAGGCATCTCCTTGTCCTCATCCATCTCAGTCCTCACTGACGACT
The DNA here is from genome assembly GCF_052849685.1 of Lactuca virosa. Lineage (NCBI taxonomy): Eukaryota > Viridiplantae > Streptophyta > Magnoliopsida > Asterales > Asteraceae > Lactuca > Lactuca virosa. Next base: position 76,312,453 of record NC_136432.1, on the reverse strand, counting down.
CTCTCACGGTATAAGAAATACCTCGCAGCTACATTCCACAATTACTCTGGTGAAAATATCGCAATTATGTACTACTCCTCGGTGTTACCTCCAAACTCTGGAACCGGAAGCTCGTTATCTCGTTCGCTCCACACGAGAAGCGGAAATAGTGTAATTCTTGTCATAGGATGTGACATCTCAACCATCGGTCGATCACTCAACCCAGACCGCGATCCTCCTCAGCGTATCAGCTCCACTTTTCCTCAAGTCTTGCGACTCCAACTGGCAACCCACCAGTTAAATCCTCGGGATCTAACTCAATTCCCTCACAAGGTACACTCTATCGAAGCTCAACCGACATGGCCCTCTGCCCCACAGTTTACCATATACAATCTCAGTCTGAACACCCATCGTCGGATAACTGGTAAATATGGAAACACACTCTGCTACGAATAATGGTACCCGAACCATGTTATCTCACCGCAACCTGCTATTTAGAACCTATGGAATCCTCCCTGTTTCGAGTACGGGTCCTCTGCTTTCAGTGGTACGGGCCCATACTACCTGCAACATCTACCCATACTTGCCATACGGACCGTCCCATACTTCCTAATTTGCTACGCAACCTTCTCGATCACCACTCCTGTTACACATGTTTGCTTTCCAGCGAATACTCTCCTCTGCAAGCGTACTCATCTGACTAAAGTCACTCCCTAGTCTCTTCCTAGGTTCTCATGCTTCTCTGCCATCAGCTGTTGAAGAACTCCTCATGAAGTTAGCCATCTACCTCCTGAATATTGTCGTATTCACTTAGTAGTTGTCTCCCATCATCAAGAGTTCCACAAAGCACAAAGCAAGCAACATTCGGGCATTGAATCACCTCCACCAACACATAAAACCACTCTAGCATACAACTCCACTCGCTCAATCTGCAACTCTAAAACACATCACTGAACTCAAGCAACCCTACCTTTCATGGGTATCTAACTACTCTCTCTGTAGATTCCTAAAATGCACGTCTAGGTATTTCTCCTAGATTACTCATCTACTCAAAATTCTCTCTAAAAGATTCTTGCTAGGTACTCTTACTCAGCACATACAAAGAGCAACAACAGATAATATCAGTCAATAGCATTCCGTAGGCTAAGGCATCACGAATCAGGCAACCCTAGCACTAATTTCTGAAATACCTAGCCTATCCTCTAGCATGCAGCTCTAATATCTCATAAATATCTCATAATGTAAATAAGTAATGGTACTTTGGGAAATCACCGCTTGGGCTCTGGCTGATTGTACACACTGGCCCGTCTCGTTTTCTCTTTAAACTCTTACTCGTTTTAGAAAAATCATTTCTTTTTTGAAAAATTTCTCAATTCCTCAGTTTGAGTCCGGACATACCCGAGAGTACATCTGAATCCCTCAAACCAAGGCTCTGATACCAACTTCTAACACCGTAAATTTTCAAACTAATTTTTCATTTTAAAATCACATAAATCTCATCAACACATTTCACAAAATCCCCAATTGTCAAATTATCGAATGAACATATTTATAATTGTTTGAATAAAATTCAGGATCCTCAAAAACAAAACTCCATCTCATGTGTACAATCAAGCCGGCGCCTTCCCGCGATCCTAAGAAGTACCTGAAACACATATCACATAACACGGTAAGCACGAAGCTTAGTGAGTCCCCCAAAATACCACACACATCTCGTTAGCCTCTCATGGCTATATCTCAAATAAGACCCTCTGGTCGATGTGTCTCAGTGGAACCCTCTGGTCCCATAACTCGGGTGGACCCTCCGGTCCTAACTCAGTAAGCTCAGAATAATACACAACATAAATCACAAAGACATAATGCAGGATATCACAATACTCAATCTAAGCACACAAGACCCTTCGGTCACACAAAATTACCACTCAAGGTAAGTATAGTGAGAAGAATCACCTCGTAAGCAAGTAAATAAGCCTCGTACACGAATCACCGATCTAGCCTCCGCCTAACACATATGACAACTATCTCTAATTAGCACTTCGATCACAACTCTAAATAAACCAATCTATTTTCTCTCTCTAACTCTTGGGATGGGTAAAAGACCATTTTGCCCCTCCATGGTCCCCATAATACCTGTCTTGACCAAACCCTAAAGTCAACCAAACTTTCATAAGGTGTCTAAGTCCATAACTATTTCTGGTATGTACTTGACCCGACCCGGCATGGTCCATTTGGGTTGCATGGCACCATGCAATTGGATAAACTAAAATGAGAGAAATAACACTTATGGTTTATTAATATATTATAAGTTCTAATATATTAATAATATTATTTAATTAGTTTGATCAAGAATTAATTTAGAATTAATTAAGTGATCAAAAGATAACTAATTAAATATATGGGTAGATTATGTAAATCTTCCATATCTTATATAGTGGGCTAAGAGGCTCCATGGATTATCAAGTTGGGTTCCACCCATAGGATGCTCCATGGATGCTCCATGGGAGTTACAAACCCATGGGTCATGGAAATGAAGAGTCATGACACATTAGGGTTTACATGGTGTAACCCTAGATGTGTCAACACTATATAAGAAACCCATTCTCCACCAAAATCGGACACACATAAGAAACAAGAGGGCTAGGCCGATTTTAGAAGTGTGTATTCTCTCTAAAGTCATTCCAAAAGCATTTGGTGTTGTGTGAAGCATTTGAGGCATCACACTTGGGGTGCTAGGCTCACAAGGTTTCAAGGATCATAAGCAACAACAAGGTAAGTTATTCTATCTTTCATGCAAGTTAAAATTTGTTCCCCATGTATGCTAGATAGGAATATAACCTTGGAATTCAACTTTGCATGATAATTAGACAAACATAGATCCAAGGTTATTAGGGTTGCATGTACACTTAGGAAGTGTTAGAATGCTCAAAACGCATCAGTGGTATCAGAGCATGGTTCGTTTGTTGTTTTTTTTTTGTGTGCAAACAGCTTGAAAAAAAATCGTTTTTCTGTTTTCTGCTCGTATGAAAGTTTGCACATTTGTTGCTGGAAATGGACTAGAAACATTACCCTAAACTGTTTTGATGTTTTAAAGCTTGTTTAGATGGTGTAATGTTTATGCTAATCCATTTACAATGGCAATTATTAAAATTACAAGTTTTTTTTAAGTGTAATTTTTGATTCTTGAAAGTGTTCATATTCATGTTCTTGAACTTATGAAGATTAGATGATCATAGGAATTGTTTGTAACGTTCATGGTAGTTTAATTCATGATCATAATGTGTTTTAATGGAGTCCATAACTTGTCGTCAAGTTATGGAAAACCAAAAGTCTCACTTTTATTAAAGCCATTAAATGAACACAAGAGTTATAAAAATGAAGAGTCTTCATTTTTATTACTCAATTAATTCATAAGTTATAAGAAATGAAAAGTTTTGGAAGTTTACAAAACTTGCCCTCAAGTTTTGGAACATGTAAAGTCTTGATTAAAACTTTAGTTCCAACCCTTAGAATTTTAAAAGTTAAAATTCAACCCTTATACTTTATAATATTATAAGTTACTAATATATATGTATAACGTCAAGTCGTCTTACCGCTAGTACGCCTCATTCACGAAGCCGGTCTATAAGGGGGGTATAAGGTTGTTGCCTATAAAATGGCAACTTAATGGGTGTCCACTCTCACCCACCGCTTCCTTGATCGGTGGAGGGTCGTTAGCCGAACGGGTAGGACAAGGACTTATAAATTCTCATTAAAAGTATGATGAATATTATAAAGTAACTAAATGCTTTTATTAAATTCCCAATCTTAGTTACTTTAGGAAAATGTGAATAAGGTGCTAATCCATGAAATTACACTTTACACTTTGTTTAAGTCGTTAGTGGAGCTCGTGTGGTTAACCGACACACTAATTTGGACTTAACAAGGAAGGTAAAGGGTGACTTAAAGTTTATTATAGGTCGGTGGAGCTCGTGTGGTTAACCGGCACATCGATTGAGTAATAAACATTAAGTGTACCAAGTGATTTGCATGGTTACTTCACACCTCGTTTTGTGATCCTCGGTATCCCAGTCACAAAACTTGGAGGGCACACTCGAGATTGAAACATGCCTTTGAAAAGTTCATTGAATCTCAAAAGAATCTAGGAATTTCTAAGAACCAATTAAAAACCTAATATCTATATTTCGTTTTTCATGGTGGAAATTGGTGAATCGTCATTCACCTACCTTTCAAATATGTTATAGCTTGGATTACGGCATACCTCTTCTAAGTTATAATATATTGTGATTGGATCCTAGCCTTAATATTACATTTGGGTATTTTATTAAGGACTCTCTTAATATCTAAACTAATCTTGTTCTCTTCTTTCAGATGTCTTCAAACAATGCTGCTTCTGGCTCTAATCCTAATGGCTCCTTTACCCTTATGAACTTGTGTGGGAAAGTCACTTTTGATGGATCCAACTTCAATGAATGGATCAGAAACATCAGGATGATTACCCGCTACGAGGACAAAGAATATGTCCTTGACAAGGAGCTTAAGGAGATTGATGAGACCACTGCAACTCCCCAGGAGATCGCTGACTTCCGGGCACATGAAAGGGATGCTACAAAAGTGGCATGCATCATGTTGGCCACCATGACAGCGGAACTCCAAAAGTCCTATGAGGACTTCTACCCTTTTGAAATGCACCAAGATCTGATGGAAAGATACCATCAAAGTGCACGACAAGAGAGGTATGAAATCATATGCTCTATCATAACAACCATGATGAAGGACGGGGAATCCGTCACGAGCCACATGCAGAAAATGCAAAGGTATGTGGATCGGTTGCTGAAGCTTAATGTGAACTTCCCTGAGGAGCTTGCAATAGATATCATTTTGCAATCCTTACCATCGTGCTATGATCAATTCCGCATGACATATCACATGAATAAGGAAGAGGTCACACTCAGCAAACTTCAGGGACTCCTCAAGACCGCAGAAACAGGTCTTAAGGGTAAGTCGGTTGTTAACACTCCTACTCCAAACTCCGCCCCGGTTTTGGCAATCGGGAAAGGTAGAGGGAAGAAGAGGAAGAGCTCTTCGAAGGGTACCAAGGCTAGGACCCTTGATGACTCTTCTTCAAGTGGAACTAAGAAAGGTTTTGTCACTCCTTCTTCTGACCCTAAAGAGGATGAATGCTTCTATTGCCATGAAAAGTCACATTGGAAGCGGAACTGCCCAAAGTACCAGCAAGATGTGAAGGATGGGAAAGTTAAACCCAACCATGCAGGTATTTACACTATCTTATCTAATAACTCACCCCATTCTAACTCTTGGGTCCTTGATACCGGTTGTGGTATTCATATCTGTTCTGATTTACAGGGACTAAGAAGAAGTGAGAATGTGGAGCATGGAAGAATAAACTTAATCATGGGGAATAGGAAAGCTTTACCTTTCACCAAGATTGGAGTTTATACTTTATCGCTAAGTAGTGGGTTTAGTTTAGATTTGAATAAATGTTGTTATTCGCCAGAAATGGCAAGAAATATTATTTCCTTTCATGTATTGTATAAACAAGGTTTCACCTTTTCATTTGATAATGAATTTGGTTCGATTAATGCTTTCTTTAATAATGTTCTTTATTTTAAAGCATTACCTTGTGATGGTGTGTATGAAACTGTATCTGTGGTTGATAACTTAGGAAATAATGTATTGTGTATTGATTCTGTTAATGATAATAACTTGGATAAAGCATCATTATGGCATTGTCGTCTTGGACATATAAGCAAGAAACGCATAGGCCAACTCCAAAAGGATGGAGTCTTGGAGTCATTTGACCTAAAGTCAGATGATAGTTGTGAATCATGCTTACTTGGAAAAATGACAAAGTCACCCTTCACAGGTTCTTGTGAGAGGGGTGAAGGTTTGTTGGATCTTATACACACGGATGTGTGTGGGCCCTTCAAACATGCCACAAGGGATGCTAATCGTTATTATTTGACTTTTACTGATGATTACAGTAGATATGGATATGTCTACTTAATCAAGCATAAGTCAGAGACTTTTGAGAGGTTTAAAGAGTTTAAACAGGAAGTCGAGAATCAATTGGGCAGGAACATTAAGATGCTTCGATCCGATCGAGGTGGTGAGTATCTTAGTTCAGAGTTCCTCGACTATCTTAGGGAATGTGGGATTGTCTCACAATTGACACCTCCCAGGACACCGCAGTTGAATGGTGTAGCTGAGAGGCGTAATCGAACCTTGTTGGATATGGTTCGTACCATGATGAGTCGAGCTTCGCTACCAATCTCATTTTGGGGGTATGCCTTAGAGACTGCCGCCCATATCCTTAATCTAGTTCCCACAAAGAAAGTTGCCAAAACTCCTCATGAGATGTGGACTGGTAAAGTACCCAAACTAGACCACATTAAGATTTGGGGTTGCGAGGCTTTCGTGAGATGCGAGACTCATGATAAGCTCGAACCTCGAAGTGAGAGGTGTATTTTCATCGGTTACCCACAGAAATCCTTTGGTTACCTCTTCTACAGACCTAGTGAGAATGTGGTCTTTGTAGCTAGGAGGGCTTTCTTTCGAGAGAGAGAGTTCATAAGCCAAGGAGACAGTGGGAGGCAAGTTGACCTTGAAGAAATTCAAGAGTCAAGTGGTGAAGGAACTTCAAACCCTAGCACTCAACTTGAGGAGGAAACTCCTGTTGAGCCAATTGACAAGTCTGTACCTCTGAGGCGTTCCACAAGGGTTAGGAATGCACCTGAGCATTACTATGGATTCCATATTACTGCGGAAGGTGATACACTTATCAGTGATGAGACACTGATAGGTCTGGATGAACCTAACAGTTACGCGGAAGCCATGGCAGGCCCTGAGTCAGCCAAGTGGAAAGAGGCAATGGACAGCGAGATACAGTCCATGTATGACAATCAAGTTTGGAACTTGGTTGAGAATGTACCAGGTCGTAAGACTGTAGGGTGCAAATGGATCTTCAAGAAGAAGACCGACATGGATGGTAATGTACACACTTATAAGGCACGACTGGTTGCAAAGGGTTTCTCACAAACTCCGGGAGTTGATTATGATGAGACCTTTTCTCCAGTGGCCAAGATTAAGTCTATTAGGGTTCTGTTAGCCATAGCCGCATTTCATGACTATGAAATATGGCAAATGGATGTCAAAACCGCTTTCCTTAATGGAAAGTTGGCTGAGGATGTTTACATGAGTCAGCCAGAGGGTTTTGTCAACACAGAGTACCCTAATAGAGTGTGTAAGCTTGAGAAATCCATTTATGGGTTAAAGCAAGCACCTCGCAGATGGAATCTTTGCTTTAATGAGAAAGTCAAGGAATTTGGCTTTTCTAGGAGTGAAGATGAATCTTGTGTATATGTCAAGGCTAGTGGGAGTATAGTTAGCTTTTTGGTATTGTATGTGGATGACATACTACTCATAGGAAATGACATCCCAACTCTGCAGGAAGTTAAGTCCTGGCTTGGGAAGTGTTTCTCTATGAAGGACCTAGGAGAAGCTGCCTATATTCTAGGGATAAGGATCTTGAGAGACCGGAGTAAAAGACTAATTGGACTTAGTCAGAGTACCTACTTGGATAAGGTGCTGAAGAGATTCGGCATGCAGGACTCCAAGAAAAGAGAGTTACCCATCCAGAGTAACGCCAGATTGAATAAGACACAAAGCCCTAGTACTGAGGCTGAGATAGCAGAAATGAGTCGAATACCTTATTCTTCGGCTGTAGGATCGATCATGTATGCTATGACGTGTACTCGACCTGATGTAGCCTTTGCTTTGAGCATGGTTAGCAGGTATCAGGGGAACCCTGGCAAGGCACACTGGACTGCGGTAAATAATATCCTCAAGTACCTACGGAGGACTAAGGACTGGGTCCTTACCCTCGGTGGGAGTGAAGACTTGAGAGTTGTAGGGTATAGTGATGCTAGCTTTCAGACTGATAGGGATAATTTCCGCTCTTAGTCAGGCTGGGTCTTTACCTTAAATGGAGGAGCAATTTCTTGGAAGAGTTCCAAGCAAGAGACAGTGGCTGATTCAACTTGCGAATCAGAGTATATAGCAGTTAGCGAGGTAGCAAAGGAGGGGATATGGCTGAAGAACTTCATTGGAGACCTTGGAGTTGTACCAGCTATTAAAGAGCCAATGGAAATTTTCTGTGATAGTGAAAGTGCAGTTGCCTTAGCCAAGGAACCAAGGGATCACGGGAGATCCAGACACATCGACAGAAAATATCATTTCATCAGACATCGAATAGAAGAAGGACTCCTCGTGGAAAAGAGGGTATCATCGGATGAGAATCCAGCAGATCCCCTCACGAAGGGACTGACTCGGGTTAAGCATCTCCAACATGCTCGGAGCATAGGGCTGAAGGATGATATTAGATTTAGTAGTTAGATAACCTTGAAATTTGTAAAGTGTAATTGACATTAGATGATGAATAAAAGGTGTTTTATTTATGAGTAAAGTGTTGCTATCTCTTCTCGATCGTTTACTATATTTCTTTTGCATGTTTTGACTTCCAGAATAATTATGTTTGGTATATCATATTATTTGAACCTCCACAGTCGGTCATATGTCGGAAGTAGGTATGAATCAAGACTGTCATGATTGGTTGCAGAGGTCTAAGTTGTTGGACATGGCTACAACACTCATGAGTGCTCATAAGTTCTGAGCATTTGACTCAACCCACGCTCACTGGAATCACTTCATGGAATTTATCTCGAGTGATCGTGAGACGGTAATATCATATAAGTCTTCAAACCTAGAGATATGATTTGTTACTTATGAGTTGGTTATGCATTGATTGTACGTTAACGCATTGGTAACTCGATGTTATAAAACGTGCTTTTGTGTATAATTCAATGAGTGGTAGAACAAACATATGAGTCGAAGTTTATCTGTTCCTTCTTGGATTAGAAGCTGATATCTGGGCCCCTCGATGATATTGTTTTGACCTATGTACCAGGCCCGGTCAGAACTAAGTTGATGTGTTCAATTAAGTTCTTTGTCAAACAAATCGGAAATCGGGAAACAAACTGCTGGACAATAAGTAAGACATTGTTCCATGTATTTGTCCGGCTGATATCTAGAACAGAGGATTATATGATCACTTATCTTAAATGGCGTATCATCATCTTCTCAGTTCCGAGAGACCTTGAAAGAGCTACGATTGCCGATCGGTTCCTGAAGTATTGCAGTTATAGTTATTAGACTTATCCAAGTGGAAGACTGTTGGATAAGGTGTCTAAGTCCATAACTATTTCTGGTATGTACTTGACCCGACCCGGCATGGTCCATTTGGGTTGCATGGCACCATGCAATTGGATAAACTAAAATGAGAGAAATAACACTTATGGTTTATTAATATATTATAAGTTCTAATATATTAATAATATTATTTAATTAGTTTGATCAAGAATTAATTTAGAATTAATTAAGTGATCAACAGATAACTAATTAAATATATGGGTAGATTATGTAAATCTTCCATATCTTATATAGTGGGCTAAGAGGCTCCATGGATTATCAAGTTGGGTTCCACCCATAGGATGCTCTATGGATGCTCCATGGGAGTTACAAACCCATGGGTCATGGAAATGAAGAGTCATGACACATTAGGGTTTACATGGTGTAACCCTAGATGTGTCAACACTATATAAGAAACCCATTCTCCACCAAAATCGGACACACATAAGAAACAAGAGGGCTAGGCCGATTTTAGAAGTGTGTATTCTCTCTAAAGTCATTCCAAAAGCATTTGGTGTTATGTGAAGCATTTGAGGCATCACACTTGGGGTGCTAGGCTCACAAGGTTTCAAGGATCATAAGCAACAACAAGGTAAGTTATTCTATCTTTCATGCAAGTTAAAATTTGTTCCCCATGTATGCTAGATAGGAATATAACCTTGGAATTCAACTTTGCATGATAATTAGACAAACATAGATCCAAGGTTATTAGGGTTGCATGTACACTTAGGAAGTGTTAGAATGCTCAAAACCCATCAGTTGTATCATCAACTCGTCGAGTCCATTAAGTCTATTTTCTCATTCAGATGTTTTCTGACAGAAATAAGGTCTCATACTCTAGATCTAGCCTCCTAAGGCTGAATTATCACGTAAAGTTGCAAGCTTTACGTTCATGCATGGAATATAGGGCTCAAAATGCCAAAACAAGCTCCATAAAGGTCTTTAGGCTTGAAGACTTGCCCAAAGCTTGATAAAGCTCAAATCTTTGGGCTCATAGGGACTCATATAGCTCAGATCTGTAGTCTCAACTCTCATGACCAGCTCAACAACTTCAACCCAAAACATAGATGGGATAAAGCCCTAAAACTCTCTGGAAAGAGATCTAACAAAAGAAATGATCAAAGAGATAGCTTTTTACCTCCAATTGACATCTAGCACCGAAAGAACACTAGATCCAAAGCTTCTTCTCATTCCAACACTTCTTGCTCTTCAATATTCTTCTAAAAATGCACTTGAACACAAGATCTTTAGCCTTTCTCTCTCTCATAGCTACTACAGCTCGTCTAGGGTTTCCCTCAGTGTGTGTAAATGGTCAGGGAGGCGGAAATGAGGGCTTAAGGGCCTTTAAATAGGGTGCAAGCTCTAAAATTAGGGTTTTCTCAATACAAACTCAACTCGTCGAGTCGAGCCCTTCGACTCGACGAGTAGGCTTCATAATTCGCGTGTCCAGCTCAGCCCCTACACGACGAGTCGGGACCAACCAACTCATCGAGTAGGTCCTCCAAAGTGCATTATAACTCTTAAATTTCTCATTCAGGATTCGAGGTGTTACATAATTAGCATGAGTTAGGTTATTGTTATCGATACTATGTAAAATAAATAAAAGAAGTCGTGATTATGACTTAGTTGGAGCTTCTGAAAGAAAAGAAAATGGTTTTGGTAAATTGGAATAATTATAAATCAACTATTCATAACATCAAAAAATGGCATTTAGTGATTAATTTTCGTTTTGAACGACATATTAGTTTCAATGAAAAAGAAGTTTTGATTTTGAGTAAGTAATTATTAGGAGTGTTTTTCTTGGAAACGGTAAATATATATATAACAATAAAAGGCCACCACAATTAGCAAGTGGCCAACACGTGGGGCGTGATAAAGTACAAAGATTGTTTACAATTGAATATTATAAAAATCGAGAGACACTCTAATCTACCCAACTACCACATCTGATAGAATTTCTATATTTAATCCTAACGTATGCTTGGGAGATGACATTATCCGCGATCTTGGTTGGAGGTGTGCCATGATTATTGAAGATATTGTTGTTCCTTGCTAGCCACGTATACCAAATAATACAAAAGAGAATGACATTAAGCTTGCTCCTTTTCTGTGGACAGTGACCCCATGCCGCCTTAAAATCTATGAATTCTGACACCGTTGAGAATTAAGTACTCGGAATGCCACACCACTTGAATACCCAATCACGAGCCTCATGTGCCATGTTACACCAGATTAGAAGATGGTCTTCAGTCTCCAATTTAATCCCACATAAGGGGCATAAACAGTTTTGGACTAAAATGCCCATGTATGCTAAGTTGCTAGCTAGCGGTAATCTATACTGCACAACCCTCCATACGAAACATCTCACTTTTAAAGGTATTCCTTTTTCCCAACAGATCAGAGGTCTACCAAAACTTTTGGATTGTGAGTCAATTAATCTTCTCGGTGTGCCTACTGTGTACTTGCCATCTGTGTTGGGATTAAATCGAATCCACACTACTGTAGTCGAACAAGGCAGACTTGTGATTAAGGAACATAAATTTGATAGCTTAAGGAGATCTGTCGAGCCTCTTAATTGAGATTTCCATTGCCACGATAAGGTCAAGTTACAGATTATTTCACTGAATAAGAATCATTTTTTATTTTGTAACTCATATAGTCTTGGGAATATTTCTTGAAGGGTTATACTTCCACATTAGATATTTTTCCTGAATAAGGCATCCATATTAGAATGAGGGATTATCAAGAGCAACATGTTCGGGTCGAGTTGAAACTTAGGCATACTTATAATAGCCTTTTATTTTGTTGCACCAAGCACCTAGAATAGATTTCTTTGCATGTATGCTATCTATATATTTCTTCCATAGATTATCTTTCTCTATCTTTAATCGTCACCACCATTTATTCAGGAGGGATATCTTTTGTGCCATTAGACTTCCAACCCCAAGCCCACCTTTCGTTTTTGAAGCTACAATCTTTTCCCAAGAGAACCAATGAATTCTCGATTTTGAATCATCACCACTTCATATAAATCTACTCCTCAACTTTTTCAATTCTTCAATTATGCCATTCGGAGCTTTAAAGAGAGAAAGTAATATATAGGTAAAATATTTTGGATGGATTTTATTAATTTTAATCTCCCCCCAAATGATATTGCTTTTTTTCTTTCCAAATCGCCAACCTTGATTGAAATTTCTCAATGACCGGTCTCCAATGTTTTTTCAATGACATGCTCTCTCCAACTGGGACTCCTAGATAATTAAATGAGAAGGTTCCTTCTAGGCAGCCCAAGACTTGTACTTGTTCATATAGATCGAATGTGGGTACTCCAATGCCAAATAGTCTAGACTTATGGAAGTTCACCTTTAAACCAGAGCAAATGTGAAAACATTTAATGATGCGTGCCATATTTTTAATACATTTTTGTCCCATTCACCCACAAAAATTGCATCATCATCATAGAAAAGGTGGGAAATGGATGGACCGTTGTTTGGTAGATTAACTTCAAGTACAAGTTCTTTTTCCCGAACACTTTTAAGTGCCACATTTAAACCTTACATTGTGATGATGAAAAGAAAGGGGGATAAAGGATCGCTCTCACACCCCCAAACCAGACGGCGGAAACGTCCGGGGGTAGAGGACTTCATTTGTAGTATCACAACACATGCATTATAGTAATCAGAGTACAAACAACCACTGTATTTAAAAAGTATAAGTATTTACATGTGTTTCATCATTGTATACTGAAACCAAATAGTTATACAAAAGAAGAAGACAAGACATAAATAGCTTCATCTTCTCAAAAGCTCAGGGAGTACCTGTCTACTGGTTACCTGAGAATACAAGTAATTTGAAAAGAGAGTATCAACATAAAGTTGAGTGAGTGCATAAGTATTTATGTTTGAAAGAATGTTTTCTGTTTCTTGAATATGTAAACTGTTCCAGAAAATCCTATATTTTCTGCTGTATATAAAAGTAGTTTTAATTACATAAAACCGTTATGTTTGTAAACCAATGTTCTCTATTTGTATTCCTTTTGTAAACTTGTATCTGAGAGTGTGCCTGGTTTCATCAACTGTAATTGTAAACTGTAATGTAATACTGTAAATTGTATCTTGTAAACTAGTACTTTGAAAATGTACTTAAGTTTAGTTAATTATACACTAATGTATTGTTAATATCTTTTATATGAGTTATTATAACCATACTGACTAGATGGCCTGACCTAACGCGTTGAATGCGCTGAAAGCTGTTGATAACAATTGTCACTCACAGGCGTGTATGCCTGACTGTAGCTAGCAGTCTGAGTGCGGGGTTTTCAATCCCAATATAGATCTATACACACATTGTTTCGATCCCCCAATGGAGATTCTGGTTATAATGTCAGGACTTTAACTATATTGTTTAAAATGAATTAAACAACCTATATCAAATGACTCATAAAAAGCATATAAACGTTACATGTATAATAGTTATGAAAACCCAATCATTCTGAAAAAAATGATTGATAGTATGTTCTTGAAATTGTATTCTTAACATGTATCTGAAAGATGTATACCCTTGAATAGTTTTGAATCAAACCTTTGTTCTTGTAAAACAATGTACTTTAGTATACTTGAATCGTGAATTAATGTTCTGTGAATCATAAATTATACCTATTATAATTTATATGTACTTTCTGAATTAATACCGAGTATTCATGAATGCAACCCCTTACTCAACATGTTACAAATGGTATTTGAAACTTAATGAACTAACTTTTATACTTGTATACATATAAAAATATATATAAGTAAAATTTAAATGACACTCGGACAAACAACTGATGCTTATAATCCCACATCCAAACAAGGAAAAGGAACCAAAGTGGGTTATCAGTCCTAAGCCTTTTAAATCTTATTTATATAAATATATATATACAAGTATGATTTATGGGAGAAATATAAGTTTATAAAACATTTAAAAGAAGTTTTATATTTTAAAATTCATTTTGGTGACTTGATGTCATTTTGATACAATCATTGAAAACCATTTGATTTGATGATAACTAAAATCCATTTTGATAAGATATTTGAAATCATTTGTTTATAACAAAAAATCTTTGTGTTAGACTTGTATTCCCCCCCCCCCCCCCTTAAAACAGTAAAAACTATGAAAATACGGGGGTATGAACTCACATGTAGTGAGTGATTCGAGTGAAAGGTCGATATAGGATGCTAAGTGTCAAGTGAAGTCTCAAGCACAAACGGACCACTTGTGAAGGCTTCTAAGGAGTTCAAGGCTCAAGAACAAGTAGGTGTTCTTGGTGTTCTTGGTGAAAGTGAAGAAGATTTCAAGATACTTTTGAAGATTAGATGAAGTGTTCTTGATTTGTAGTTGAGAGAGAATGGAGGTTCTTGAGGTGAAAGTGTGAGAAAATGAGAAAGAATGAAGGAAAAGAATATATATATATATATATATATATATATATATATATATATATATATATATGTTTGGGTTCACGGCCACCTTGGGTGTACGGCCGTACACTCCTCTTGATGGAGTGTTTGGCCCGAATGCAATACGATGAACTTAAGTTAACTCATCCTTAAACCCAAACCTTGAATTTAATAGGCTTAGAACACTCAAACAGACCCTGAACAATGCTAAAAGATAGCAGAAACGAGTCTGACTGTGATTGAATTTGAAAGACTGTACAAGATAGAAATTTTGGGTTGTCACAATCGCCTTGTCTCACTCCTTTTGTTGGAGACCCGTTAAAGAAAACTGATGCTCCAAAAGATGAAAGACACCTATGAATCCATTTCCTCCGTTTGCAAATGAAGCTCATTTGTTCCATCACAGAGTCCTAGTACTTCCAATTAATGGAATCAAATGGCTTCTCGAAGTCTAATTTTAATAGAAACAACTTTTTCTTAACCTTCTTCGCCCATGAATATACTTCATTTACGATTAACGGTCCATTGAGTATGTTACTTCCATTAATGTAGGTATATTGCACTTCATCCACGACATTACCCACCACTGATTTGAGTCTAGATGCTAGAATCTTGGCAATGGTTTTATAAATATAGCATATGAGGTTAATAGGCCACTAATCACCAAGACCTAATGGATCTTTGATTTTCGGAATTAGACTGATAAATGAAGAATTGCAACCTCTAGCAATCTAACCATGCGCTTCAAAAAATTCACAAAAAGAAACTCGTCGTGTTTGATGGTGTCCTAATTGTGTTTGAGAGCTTTGAACATGAAACCATCGGGACCAGGTTCCTTTTTTCCCCATAATTCCAGATAACTTATTTAACGTCTTCTAATGTTATGGGTACATCTAAACCCATGTTTTGATCAGGTAATAAAGTTTTGAAGAGATTGCTTATCAACTTCGTCCTTTCAGGCCATTTTTCATGGAATTTGGCAGCAAAAAAGCCATGTACCTCCTTCTTCATTGCAATCGATCCACGAACCACGAACCATTTATTATGAGACCATGTAGCCGGTTCTTTCTGTTTTTTCCCTTGATTGTGCCATGGAAAAATCTAGTGTTCTCATCGCCGTATTCTACCCACCTAATTTTAGCCTTCTGTTGAAGATCTAATTTCACAATCTTTGCCAGTTGACATATTTTTTGTTTGTAATCTCTTCTTATTAATAGTTTAGATTATGATAGAGGTCTGGATTCCACTATAAAATCCAATTCTTAGACCTCTGCTTTTGCGTCCACTAATGTTTTCGATTCCTTTAAGGATTTAACGAGTCTCCATTTACGTATCTCATTTTTAATGAAACACAATTTAGATTTGAGGAGCATGCCTGGAGTTCCAAATCCCACAAAATTCTGCCAGGCGTTGTTGAATACCTCAATGAATCCGTCCATGTACAACGATGAATTGAAAAAATGGAATGGTTGTGGTCCAAAGTCATGATTAGAAGGTTTGAGAACACGAGGGGAGTGCTTTGAGTATTCCCAAGGAAGCACAATAATCGCTGAGAAAGGTTGGTGTGTGATGAAATTAGAACAAACTAGATACCGATCGAATCAGCCACACAAGTTTCTTGTAAACCTATGAAATCCACCTTTTGAGAATCCTTAATCTTTTAAATCCACAATATTTTATGGGATTCCCCACAACCCCTTATGTTTAAGCTTAAAAAATTTATTGAACACCAATTGCACAACCATCTCCATTGTTTGCAATATCCTTAAGAAATGGATCATTCACACCAATATTGAAACCAACTTCATCTCCCACTCATAGCAGGCTACTGACTTCATTGGATGAGCAAGTATCATTAGAATATGGGGCACTATTGGAATCAGGAAACGAGAAGGTGATATTCAGGTCGATCAAAGGATTCAATAGGGAGGAAGCGGGGATTTATGGGAGTAGAATGAAATATCCAAGGATAGAACAGAACTGTTCCTGAATTCTACGTAAGGAGGGAAATGGATGGATATGGAGGGAAAGTGATGGATGTCAAAGGAAAATTGTGTTCCCTAGTTTCATTAATGGAAGGAAAGTGAGGGGAAGGAAAGGATTTTGGAGCCATATTTTTCTTCCAAAATTTACTCCCAAATTGGGCGGATTTGGGAAGAAAGTGAGAGGAAGGAAATTTTTAAGTTTTATTTTCTTTTTCCTCCTAACTCGGGAACACAAAAACTTAAAATTTTTCTTTCATTTACTTTCATTTCCTTCGAACTCGGAAACACGAAATAAAGAAAATTTTCCTTCCCCTCCCTTTCTTTCTGTCACTATTTTCCTTCCCTTTCCTTTATTGAATTTACAACAAAAAACTTAGGAACAAGGCGACCACTTAGACACAATCAGTCCCTCCATGGGGTTCCTTTTCATAAAAGCCCTAGTTTTATTCAACTTTGATGAAATAACCAAATTACCCCCTTATTGAAACATTTATTCGAATCCAGTTCCAATCCACAAATATTGGACCCATTTATTCAAAAAGGACCCTCCTTTGATTATTTTTAACATAATAAATCCCAATCTTCAAACTTGGAATAAAAATAACCTTTTCAGCCCCTCCCTTGAAATATTTTAACAAAAACAGTCCTATTTTTGGTTAATTAAATTACCAAACAATCCCCAATAGTTTAAATTTGATACGAAACAGTCGCGAGAGTATTTCAAAGTTCAAGAAACGTGGATTTATTGTTTCTCACGACGAGTTTCTCAAAAGAAACCGAATTCGAACAAATGGAACTCACTCTTCAAGAGTGAGTGCTTACGGCCCCTTTTTAATATTTTAATTATTTCGGGTGGGAATACATGTGCCTAAATATTTTGTTTATACAAATCAAATTCTTTTTATGCGAAAATACAATAAATCTAGTTTATAAAAATATAATTTAACAATTTACCATATTGTTACGAAGAAACAAGTATAAATTGTTCGTATACATATTATGGATATTTTATCCTGAAATAACCATTTCACACAACAAATACTACACGATACAAAATTATATAATTTTTATGTGACATTATATATTATAACAAGCACGTTATGAAACTCTGTAGCATTTCAATTATTCAAGCTATTGTTAAGCATGTTTATTTATATGTTTAAGTACACAACGTTTATACATGTACATATGGTCATTAATATGAAACATTCATTTTTATAAAAGCGAACACATTACACTTTTACATATATGTCAAACATACTCGGCTTTTATAAACTTTATACAATGATATTCATTATGCCTAGTGACTTAATCACAATTAAGTTAGGGTTGAGAGTTATTCACAAACTTTTTAGTTAATGGCTTTCTAGTGAGACGTTATTCATTAGCTGAGTTTAAATACTTAGCATACCCAGACTACTGTAACCATTAATCGTCGGAGCGAGATACATATATATATAGATAGATCTATACAGGGTTGACATCCTCACATGCGGTTGCTAGCTACAACCCTCGACCGATCAATCGAAGCGGGTGATAGATGTCTACAATTTTTACTACAACGTCCAATGAAGCATTGTAGTGGGTACACTCAGTCACATAGCTCGGTTATAGGACTCACTATAAACATTAACTAGAATCTCTCTCTCTCACTCACTATAACCATGGGATTGGTTGCTTGCAAAACTATTTTTAAGTATGGAATTTATGACAACTGTCAAAGTCAAAGTCAAAGTCAACAAGTCAAAGTCAAAGTCAACAAGTCAAAGTCAAAGTCAACAAGTCAAACCGATCAAACTTAACTAGGACTTGTATGATAAAAGTTATTCTATAAAAATGTGCATTGGTATGCCAAGAATTCAAGTGTTTCGGATATTTTATGTGTTTAGCAATGTACAACCCTAAGAAGGGAGTTAAATGCATCAAAACACGACTATGGACCCTTTTGAGGACTTAAAACAATCACAAACGAAGCATAACGGGGTTCACGAACCTTGCATTGCGAGTCAATATGATAATATTGACTAAACATGAATCTCTCCCAAATCTCTCTCAAAATCTCTCTCAAGTTTTTATAGTCATCCGGGTCATCCCGACCCTTAACATGGCCAAAAATCACTCAAAACGGGAAGTTTACTTGAAAAACAGCCCTTTAGGACCGAAACCCTTCTTAAGGACCGAACCTCTTGGAAGCGAAACCCTAAGAAGCGAAACACCTTTAGAGGACCGAAGCTTCTCAGAACCGAACTCATCTCTTCAGGACCGAAGGTCCCCTTCAGAACCGAACCGAAGTCAACTAGGACCGAAACCTCTCGAAACCGAAATGAACCGAGCCCTCGGTCCACTTCGCTTCCCTCCTGCCTTCGGATCCGAGCCTCGTTTCCTTCCTCCCTTCGGGCCCGAGCCCCTTCCTTCGGTTCCCTTGTTGCCTCTCTCGGTCCTCAACTATAGGAATCGAACCCTCGCAGGTTCGCTCCTATTGTCCGGTTTTCGACAACTTTCGCCTGTTAAGCCCGTTTTTGACGGAGATTTTTCACCAAATTCATATTTTTATCATTTTAAACTCCCTAAAATCATATTTTATTCATATCTCAACGATTTATTAATTATAAATCATTATTTTACATTAAGAAGAGTATTCTACACCACAAGTGGGTCAAGTGTGCCCACTTGTCTCCATGTGTCATCTTCTCATTAGTCCAACCCTATCCACATCACACAAACCAAGGCAAACATCCTTTAAACTTTGCAAATTGCTCCAGCAACATCTATATAAAGAAATCCCTGGAGGATTTCTTGGTTTATCTTGATCGTTCCAAACTTATACACTTCTCAAACCATCAAGAGAGCCTCTTTTTCTCTCTACTTTCAGCCACTTTTTGGAAGTGTTCTTGAGCTATTACTTCACTTTTTGGTAAGTATTCCATCTAAACTCAAGTGTTATTCCATGTTTTCATAACATCCTTGAATCATCTACACACATTTTAACATCAAAAATCGCCTTTAGGATCATCCAACACTTCACGTGTTCATCAAGTGTTCTTGACTTGATACTCCTCGTCTTCGACCTTCCGCTCTTCAAGAAATCACTCAAGGTGAGTTCATACCCCTACATTTTCTAGTTTTCTTTAGTTTTCAAGGGGGGGGGGGGGATACAAGTTAAAACACCAAAACATATTTGAAACTTAACTTGACAGCTTACAACAGAAAAATTGTGACCTGTTCACGAACTGTTTTACCCAACTTAAACTTAATATTTTTCAAAACTGTTTAATATGAAAATAGTTCAGGTTTATACCTTTAAAATGACTACTTGCACATCTATATACGAGTTTTCTACAATTTATAGTGATTTTTACAAAACTGTCTATCACTGCCGCAACATAATCGGACCAGGTTGTGAAGATGAACATTTTCACACTGGTTTGAGACCACCAAAAATTATAGGAAAATTTATGAACACAGTAGAATTGTTTTATAAACTCTACGAGTTTACGGATTCAGTTTTCGACTTACGATGATTTTTCTATAAATATTCTAAAACAGTGACAGTTAAGGGTAAAACTGTCAAAACAAGTTTAAGAGTTATTCACATCTTGTAACATGCTGAGCAAAGTGTGTAAAATTTTATACTTAGTATTTTCAATGTCATTTTATTGAAATACAAAGCCATGCATAACAAGGTTTCATTTAAAGCATAAAACACTCTTGATAAACCATAATAGGTATAGTTTGGACACCTCGTTTAACAAAGAAACAGTAATACAATCGATTTACAAAACGGGTATTTCATTACAAACTACGTGAACATGTTAATGAATAAATTTGTGAGACATTCACCTTCAGGGTACTCTTAAGTACAACAGAAAAGTCCTGTAGTTATAGCTAGAATCTCTTGTAGGGAGAGCGTGATAGTTGTGTATAGATCTATATTGGGTTTGACAAACCCGCACCTAAGCTGCTTGCAACAGCTAGACCGGAAGGTATGGGGTGACAAGTGTCATAACATTCCGACGCTTGATGAACGTCGAGTACGAGGTCTTCGAGTCTTAGCATGGTTATAACAACTCACATGGGGAATTAACAAAACACACAGTTCACGGGAATTTAAGGATTTCACAAAAAGGAGTTTTATTTAAATATAAAACCACACATAAGTATGACGATTTACTAACATATACTAAGTCTTGGTTCAGTTAAGACTACATCAAACCTTTTAGAAAATATTGGATTTTCTGGAAACAAACTTGTAACAAACTTTAAGCTTATGAACTCACCAGCTTTAATGCTGATACTCTTTCAAAAACAACTTGTATTCTCAGGTATTCAGTAATACAGGTAACCATAAGATTTTTGAAGGCAAGACGCTAAGGCGCAAATTTCTTTTCAACTATTTTGACATCATATGTAATTTATTTGGAAACATGTATTTTTGCAACGCTGTAACCTTTTAAATTATATTTATGATGGTTGTGTTTACTTTCTTCACTATGGTTATGATACTAAGCATGACGTCCTCCGCCCCCGAACGTTTCCGCCGTTCCGGTTTGGGGGTGTGACACATTGGTATCAGAGCTTTGTTTATAGTGAACTAAGTATATCGAACCACGTAACATATACAAACTATAAATACAATGGGACCAAATTTCTCTGACGTAGCTTTTCAAAAATACTTTAAAAATAAAAATTAGTATTTTTATAAAAGTATTCGTACAATCATATGCATTAATTCAGTATCATAATGGCAATAACATAAAAGTATCGAGACAAGTTGGGCACCATGATCCAGCTTCGGGGTATGAAGTCATATCTTGGATGAATATAGCCTGATCAACTATATTTAGCCAAGGTATGACCAACGTATGCCGAAGAAGAATCATGATGAGCAACAAGTCTTCAACTTTCCAAAAACTCCGAGAATCAAACATAAAAATACTATAGGAGTATTTTACACAGAAACCGTAATAACCATATTATAAATTGCGACAACTAACTTCTTATTCCCAAAATTTCTCGCGATATCCTTCTTATCCCTATTCTCGTACAGGCGCAATGGCAGGATTTCACTTGCCGGGTGATCCCTATTTCCCCAACCAAGGGAATGCCGGTTGGATTGTGGAAGACCCAGAGGAAGATCCCGAAGAGGAACCCATGGAGGATGAAGAACCCATGGAGGAGGAAGAATCAGTAGATGGTGAAGAGGAAGAAGACTCAGATGGAACCGACTCCGAACCTGAAGTCTACGATCCACACCCTGCTCCTATCCCTCCGCAACACTTCCAAGGGCCGACGCCCCAATGGGCCGAAAGTATACATCGATGGAGCCGAGAGCAAGGTCAACGACCTCCCTATGGCATGGAACGAGGTTTTTATGACCTCAGCCAAGGAGGGTCAGCCGACCGAGCCTTTCCCATCATGGTTCACCGTGTCGAATGCCATGAGGAGCAAACAAGGATAAACACCCGCCACCTCATGGAAGTTGGTGCCACCAACCAAGTCAACTCCGTTCGCCTTCGCCGGTTGGATGATGACCACGATCGGACTCGAGACCACACCGAGCTTCTTCGACGAGAAATGGCCGCGACCCGAGCTGAAGTGTAAGAACTTCGAGAACACCGACCCACTTTAGAAGGACGTCTGGCAGAAGCAGAGCGCCAAGCGGCAGAATCCAGAGCTGAAATAAGGGAAACAAGGAACTTCGTGTCTTCACTTCGTGATCCTCAGAGCTTCAACCGCCGCAAGTAGTTTTTGTACTACTCGCTTCAGTTTAATCTAGTTTTGCGGATAAATAGTCCGATCTCGCGATTTAAGTGTTTACACTTCCGGGATCTGTTAGGCGGTCAAAAATTTTCCATACATTGATGTAGCATAGACCCCTTGTAGGGTCAAATTTTCCCCAATATTGTATACTAAGTTATATCAATGAAATTGACACGCTATTTGTTTTATTGGGAACATTACATCAAGTTCATAACATGGATTATTTTCAGATTAAATTACTGGTGTCCAATTTATGATTGTTTGATGTATAAATCAAAGTTATATATAATTAAGACCAAGTCGACCTAGAAATGGTGGTTCCGCCTTGGATCCTGTTCCTTGTTTGGTTGTGGGCCCAGGGCAGACCCATTAGATTCGAAAGTTTATTTAATCTTAATTATATATAAATATTATACATCAAACGATTGATGGATGGGCCCGGTATGGATTCTATCACTGACATTTCATGTGAATCAAAACTATCAAAATTCATAAAGTCTATATTTCATTATCTATAGACCTCTAGTATGAATGGATTCTTACAATATCTTTACAAGTCGGAATCATGATACATATAAAGAACTAATAATATTTAGTTTTAACTCTCGACTTGTGAGTGCTATCAAAGACTTATTGTCTTTTCATTCTTGATATGGCAGAAGATGCCACCTCGTAGAAATCCTAGACGTGGCAGCGCCGCAGGAGCTGCAGCGCCACAACCACCACCACCCCCTCAGTTCGATCCAGTAATGTTCCAGGCTGCCATGACAGCCGCAGTAGCAGCCGCAATGTCCGAAATCAGCACCAATAATGCGGGTGGCGCAGGTAATGATGCCACAAATTCTAACCACGGGGATAGCCAGGGACACTCGAGAGAGTGTACCTACAAAGACTTTACAAATGCCAAACCCAAAACCTTCAATGGAAGCGGAGGTGTCATAGCATTGCTACAATGGTTCGAGAAAACTGAATCCATCTTCGAAATATGCGCATGCCCTGAAACAAGCAAGGTCAAATTTGCAGCATGCACATTTTCTGAAAGGGCCCTCACCTGGTGGAATGGCCACGTCAAAGCATTGACACTTCCGGTGGCTAATTCGATAACATGGGAAGACCTGAAAACCATGTTAATGAAGGAGTACTACCCAAGGGGCGAGATACATAAATTGGAAGAGGAAATTTGGGGTCTCAAAGTGACAGGCTCTGACATCCTGTCTTATACCTCAAGGTTTAGCGATCTAGCCATGCTGTGTCCCGGGATGG
Organism: Lactuca virosa; assembly: GCF_052849685.1. NCBI lineage: Eukaryota > Viridiplantae > Streptophyta > Magnoliopsida > Asterales > Asteraceae > Lactuca > Lactuca virosa. The sequence goes on along the minus strand of NC_136432.1, from coordinate 76,288,764 downwards.
TTCCTTCGGAAAGCAAAAAGGTGGAAAGATACATATGGGGACTATCTCCCCAACTTCAAGGAAACGTATTGGCCTCAAAGCCAACTACCTTTGACAGTGCCAAAGAACTAGCACAACAACTCATCGACCATAAAGCCAGCCATGACACTGTGACAACCACCCCCGAACAAGCGAAAGGGGGAAGCAACAAGAGGAAGTTCTGGAACAAGAAGAAGGGTCAACCTGCTCAAGACCCTGCCAAAAAGCAACAAGTGGTTGCTGTGCACGCTTCCACAACCACTACCACCCCAACTCCGATAAGGCAATACGCCGGGAACCTACCCAAGTGCAACAAGTGCAACTTTCACCACAACGGCGCATGCCGTCAAATGCATTGCACCAACTGTAACAAAAAGGGGCACACCGCTCGATTTTGTAAAGCTCCAGTCCAACAAAACGCACAAGTTGCCAACACCGGAGCAAGTCGAACCTGCTATGGTTGTGGAGAAGCAGGACACTTCAAGCAGAACTGCTCGAAGGCAAAGAACCCCAACTCTGATGAAGTGGGCAGAGTCCTGGCGATAGGTCATGATGAAGTAGTTTCAGACCCAACTGTGGTCACCGGTACGTTTCTCCTCAACAATACATACACATGCATTCTTTTCGATAGTGGCGCGGAGAAAAGCTTCGTGAGCCATCAATTTAAACGCTTGCTTAAACAAAAACCACAAACACTAAAAGACACATTCACCGTAGAAATGGCTAACGGAAAAACAGAGAACACTAACGACATTTACACCGGGTGTACTCTCACCATAAACAATCACTCTTTCCAAATCGACCTTATGCCGGTCACCATAAAAAGTTTTGATGTCATCATTGGCATGGATTGGTTATGCCTTCACCATGCTGAAATCCTATGTCACGAAAAGGCCGTTCGCCTTAATCTGCCAAATGGCGAAACCCTCGTCGTCTATGGTTACAAACCCAACTCAAACTTTTAGGTCATCTATTGTGTCAAGGCTCAAAAGTACCTCCGCAAGGAGTACCACGCCTTCCTAGCCCACGTCGTAGACAAGAAACAAGAAGTGAAAAACATCAAAGACATTCCGGAGGTCTGTAATTTCCCCGACATATTCCCGGAAGACCTTCCAGGAGTGCCCCCTGCTCGACAAGTCGAATTCCGAATCAACCTAATTCCTGGAGCTACCCCTGTAGCCAGGTCGCCATACCGTCTAGCCCCAGCCGAAATGCAGGAACTGTCTAGTCATTTGAACGAAATGCTAAGCAAAGGTTTCATAAGGCCAAGCTTCTCACCTTGGGGAGCACCGGTCCTGTTCGTCAAGAAAAAGGATGGATCGTTCCGTATGTACATTGACTACCGTGAATTAAACAAACTCACCATTAAAAACCGATACCCTTTGCCTCGAATCGATGACCTCTTCGACCAGCTACAAGGAGCAAGTTTCTTCTCAAAGATTGACCTTAGATCAGGGTACCATCAACTACGAGTTCAAGAGGAGGATATTCCCAAGACAGCCTTCAGAACGCGCTATGGTCACTACGAGTTTGGTTCGTGTGACATGTGGATTAGAGCTAGAGCTTGTATTTGCCATCTTTGTATATTTTTATTTTCCTTTCTTCAGTCTTCCTGCTTCCATCTCTTAGATATTTAAATAGAAACATGGAGTGGATTTGTGGACTGTGGTGCCCACAAAAGCCACTTTAGGAATAAATCCTCCCCAAGTAATTCCCTCACATAATAAAGTTTCAAGCAAAGAATATTATAATTGCAAATTTTATTTACTAAACGATTTTACTATTATACTTATTTATCAAAATATATAATACAATATAGTGAGCGTTATTTATGTTGTAAAATACGACGGATCCAAATTGACTTAAATAATTTTAGCTCAATGCGGAATGAGATCAAAAATTATCAAAGCGTAATAATCACAACGAAATACGAATAAAATAAATAGAATAGAGACACAGAAATTTACGTGGAAACCCAAATCGGGAAAAAAACCACGGGCGGAGGAAGCCGAGAAACAATTCACTATAATTTGCAGTGTTTACAGGGATTATGAAAGAGATTACAAATAGAGTGGGAGAGATAAAATACACGGTGGTGTATCAGTATATATATATGTAATGCTTTTCTATATATACTTTGATTTTGGTTCGTGTTTTTTCCTCTGGTTCATGGCTTAGGCTATTTATAGCCAAAAGCAATATCATATGAAAGGAAAGAAGAAAAGCCGTCCAAATTGTAGGCGGACAATTGTTTTTAGGCGCCTTACTTTGACCACATATATACACCGTCCAATTCTTCATTCAATTCACATATATATTACTATAATATTAACCACCTTCCATTCTCATTTCCAAATTCACACTTATATTACTATTCATAGTCAAACTATGAATAGTAAATGATAAGTTACGGAAATAACCCCTGAACTATTTGCCACTTGCTAATTTTGGAGGTAACTTTTCCACAATCTCCACCTTGACATCAAAATTAAGCAAGTCATGCTTTACGATTAGTCAAAACCTATAGCTCATCAAACTCTAAAACTTCCATAAGAACCTGCAATTTTATATAGAGAAAAAATTGTTTCCGAAAAAATAAATAATACTTCCTCCACCTACGAGCCTTCAGGCTCAACTGCGATCAGAAACACCCACCATGTCCAAACATAATTTGAACTTGGCTATAGGAAGACTTTTAGTGAACATATCAGCGGGATTATAATCTGTATGAATCTTGTCCACAACACAGTCGCCTTTTTCAATGATATCCCGCACTAAATGATAACGAATATCAATATGCTTAGTTCGGTCATGAAACATTTGATCTTTACTCAAGAAGATAGCACTCTGGTTGTCACAGAAAACTGTGGTCACCTTTATTCTATCATCGAGTTCTCCTAATAACCCCTTCAACCAGATATCTTCCTTAACTGCTTCTGTAATCGCCATGTACTCTGCCTCGGTAGAAGACAGGGCAACTGTAGACTGTAACTGGGCTTTCCAACTAACAGCACAACCATTTAGAGTAAACACATATCCTGTAATTGATCTTCGTTTATCCAAATCTTTGCCATAATCTGAATCAACATATCCGAACACCCCAGTGTTAGATTTACCAAAACGTAAACACATAAAAGACGTACCACGTAAATAACGAAAAATCCACTGTACTGCTTTCCAGTGTTCTTTCCCCGGGTTCGCCATGTATCTACTAACCATGCTAACAGCATAAGCCAAATCAGGGCGCGTGCAGATCATAGCATACATCAAAGATCCAACAGCACTAGAGTATGGAACACGTGCCATGTAAGCCATATCAGTCTCATTAGTAGGACTCAAAGCGGATGATAGCTTGAAATGAGCTGCAAAAGGTGTGTTGACAGACTTTGCTTCGTGCATACTGAAGCGTCTTAGGACTTTCTCAATATAACTTTTCTGAGAAAGATGCAAGATCCTAGACTTCCTGTCATGAATAATTTCCATACCTAAAATCTTTTTGGCAGCTCCTAAGTCCTTCATTTCAAATTCAGCTTTCAACTGGTCTTTTAACTTCTGAATCTCCTTCATATCTTTCGCTGCAATCAACATGTCATCCACGTACAAGAGTAAGTAGATCTTTGAACCATTGTCACCTTTCTTAAAATAAACGCAGCTATCATAGGTGCACCTGCTGAATTTGTGACTGGTCATGAAAGAATCGAACCTCTTGTACCATTGTCTAGGAGACTGCTTGAGGCCATAAAGAGATTTTTTCAACTTGCATACGTAGTTCTCCTTTCCAGGAACTACAAAACCTTCAGGTTGTTGCATAAAAATCTCTTCCTCAAGCTCACCATTTAGGAAAGCTGTAGTGACATCAAGTTGTTCTAACTCAAAATCGTTAGAAGCAACCAACCCCAACAATACACGAATGGAAGTATGTTTGACAACTGGGGAATAAATGTCAGTGTAATCAATACCAGGAATCTGACTGTAGCCTTTAGCTACTAACCGAGCTTTGTATCTTGGTTTATCATTTGGGTTGACAGGTTCCTTGAGCTTGTAGACCCACTTGCATTTAACTGGTCTCTTCCCTTTCGGAATAGGAACTAAATTCCAAGTACTGTTTCGCTGCAAGGATTCCATCTCATTTTGCATAGCGAGCATCCAATCATTTGAGTCTTCAGATTTGATAGCCTCATCATAATTTGCAGGCTCCGTTGCAGACTCAATATTATCAGCAACAATAAAAGCATAGGCAACCAAATCAGATTCAGCATACCTCTTCGGAGGAATAATTTGTCTTCTCGGTCTATCTCTTGCAATGCTTGGAGTAGTAGCTTGTGGTTGTGAAGGTGTTGAATCTTCACCAACAACATGCTCATCCGACGAAGAAGAATCTTGATGCTGATTTGTACTCTGATTAGTGGTAGGTGAAGTAGGAAGCTCCACCTCCATTTGAGCATTCTCTCTATTTGCTTCGGATGATACATCTGATGCATCTGTTCTTTTAGAAGAGTCATCAACTGGTTGAAATATAGCAGACTCTGTTAGGAATCGGACCGGGTACACGTAGCGGAAACACTATCACACACACAAACACACGAAGGAAATAAAGCAAGAAGGAACACAAGGATTTTACGTGGTTCGGATTCGGTGTAAATCCTACGTCCACGGGCTGCAACTAGATTTTCTTATTAACTCAATAAGATTACAATTTATAACTCTACAAGTTATATTTGATGCACACATACAAAGGGTTACATCGCACATATATATATAGGAGAGAGAGCCGTACTTTTCTTCAATTCACATATTGTGAATATAATATTGCAATATTGTGGCCGTCCATTACCGAATGCATAGTTAAAGAAATATTAAATAATTGATTTGCCGACATGTACGTCCATTCAATATTAAACAATTGAATTGTTTAATAATTGTCAAGTTACATTTATGGCCCTTGAACTCTTAGGAACTTGTCAATTTGTTCAAGACTCCATAAATCTTAACAATCTCCCACTTGGAGGCTTGAACAAATTAGTCTTTCTCCGCCATCCAACTCTTAATTACTCCAGTAATCTTAAAAAAAACAACCAAGTCCTTCAAGCTTCCAGTTCCAAAGAACAGGCTAAAACTTAGTCTGATTTCTCTAGTTGCAGCCGCCCCTCATCCTCAATTACTAGAAGGGCCAGTTGAAGCTCCCACTAGCTCCAACTCAGCCGTGGCTAATCCCACCACCGACTCATCCTCTGTCTCAACCGGTTTGGACACTCCACCGGATCCAAAGATACACCGAGGACCACTAACACTCTCCAAACATAGCAAACATCCAACAGGAGAGAAATTTTCAGTCTTAGTCTTCAAAACCCAACGGCTCTTTGTAACTGTACCCGGAACACGCCCCGTGCTCCCACTGTCACAGAATCTCCTGAATGGTTTAGACTTTCGAACTCGTTCAGCTAACATCCACTTGGCTCCAGAATTCATGTTTGCAAAATGAAGTCTCTTAGCACTAGATTTAGCGAACCAGATTTTGTCTTGCTTAACAGGGACGGTCATACTTCCCTCAGCAGGTACCTCAACCATATACAATGACCCACACTTCATACCATGAGCAATCACCGAATTACCATTGACCACCATCCATTTACCACCACCAAACCTTACTTCCAGTCCTTGTTTATCCAGCTGACCAACAGAAATCAATTTCTTTTTCAGCTCCGGAATCACCTTGACATTTTTCAGGTTCCATGTAGTTCCCAATGAAGTAACCAGATCAATATCTCCCATGCCCGTTACCTGAAGCATCTCGTCATTTGCCAAACGTACCTTTCCAAAATCTCCTTCTTTCAAATTCACCATCGTTTCCCCGTTGTCCATGGCGTGAAACGAAGCCCCTGAATCCATGACCCAAGAGTCTACAGAACTTTCCATACTGAGTATCAATGCATCATCCTCAGACACACTCTCAGAACCAGCAATGTTCAATTCTTTCTTTGGACATTGACTCTTAACATGTCCCACTTCTTGACAGTTCCAGCATTTCACATTCTTCAAAGTTCTAGAAGAACTTGTTCCCCGAATCTCACTGCTCCTACTATTCCCTCTACCTCTTCCGACATTTAATAAATCAGAAGAGGAAGATCCACCTTGATTCTTGCGTCTGATATCCTCGCCTAGAACCAAATCTCTAACCCCTTCAAAAGTCATACCACTGGTCCCCACGGAACTCGTAACAGCAGTAACTGTTCCGGACCAGCTATCAGGTAGAGAAGCTAGTAGCAGCGAAGCTTGAGTCTCATTATCAAATTTAATTCCCACAGATGATAATCTGGACAGAATTGAATTTAGATTATTAATGTGAACCGTAACTGAGCCTTCCTCATTCATCCTTGTAGTGAACAACTCCTTCATCAAGAACACCTTGTTAGCCGCCGATGGTTTCTCATACATATTTGACAGAGCCTCCATCATACCACGCGCCGTGGTTTCATTCATGATGTTGAAAGCAACGCTCTTCGTCAACGACAATGTAATAACCGCCTTGGCTTTCTTGTCCTTTGAGTTCCACGCATCTTCAGCAGCTTTTTCCATTTTCTCCGGTTTGTCTCCGAGTACCATGTCCAAGTCTTTCTGACATAGCAATGCTTCTAATTGCATTTTCCACCAGCTAAAATCAGAACCGTTGAACTTTTCGATTATAATCTTGTCTTCAGCCATTACGACAAACAAGATACAAATCAGGTACACTCGTGCGTGATAAAAAAAACGATCGTACCCTCCAAAACCTCGCTAACCAGGCTCTGATACCAGTTGTTAGGAATCGGACCGGGTACACGCAGCGGAAACACTATCACACACACACAAACACACGAAGGAAATAAAGCAAGAAGGAACACAAGCATTTTACGTGGTTCGGATTCGGTGTAAATCCTACGTCCACAGGCTGCAACTAGATTTTCTTATTAACTCAATAAGATTACAATTTATAACTCTACAAGTTATATTTGATGCACATATACAAAGGGTTACATCGCACATATATATATAGGAGAGAGAGCCGTACTTTTCTTCAATTCACATATTGTGAATATAATATTGCAATATTGCGGCCGTCCATTACCGAATGCATAGTCAAAGAAATATTAAATAATTGATTTGCCGACATGTACGTCCATTCAATATTAAACAATTGAATTGTTTAATAATTGTCAAGTTACATTTATGGCCCTTGAACTCTTAGGAACTTGTCAATTTGTTCAAGACTCCATAAATCTTAACAGACTCATCAAAAGTAACATCTCTTGAGATGATAATTTTCTTCAAATCAAAGCTCCATAACTTGTAACCCTTTACACCTTGATTGTACCCAAGAAAAACGCATTTGATTGCTCTTGGTTCTAGCTTCCCATTGTCAACTCGTGCATACGCTGGACATCCGAATGGTTTTAAATCGGAATAATTTGCAGGTTTACCGGACCATAATTCAAACGGAGTTTTCTTCTCGATTGCTCGTGACGGTGATCGGTTGATAACATAGCAAGCAGTCGAAGCAGCCTCCACCCAAAAAGACTTTGGCAATTTGGAATTAGAAAGCATACACCGGACCTTCTCCATAATGGTGCGATTCATTCTTTCAGCTACACCATTTTGTTGAGGTGAATGGACTACTGTGCGATGTCGAGTAATGCCTTCCTTTTGACAATAGACATTAAACTCTTCTGAGCAAAACTCAAGTCCATTATCCGTACGAAGATACTTTACCACCAGACCTGATTGCTTTTCAACCTGAACTTTCCAATTTCTGAAGGTAGAGAAAACGTCTCCTTTATGTTTTAAGAAGAAAGACCACACCTTCCTGGAGAAATCATCAATAATAGTGAACATATAAATAGCTCCACCTTTTGAAGCAACTCGAGCCGGTCTCCACAAATCCGAGTGAACATAATCAAGTGGTCCTTTTGTTGTATGGATACCACTTGCAAACCTCACTCGTTTTGCCTTGCCATATACACAGTCTTCACAGAAATCCAAATCAACAATCTTTTGTTGACCAAGTAAACCTCTTCGACTCAATTCTGACATGCCTTGAAAACTCATATGGCCGAGTCGAAGGTGCCAAAGACGGGACTGATCTGGATCAGAAAGAGACTTTGAAACAACAGCAGCATCACTCGAAATTGTTTGCCCGTCAAGAAAGTAAAGATCTGAGGTTTTTCGTTCGGCTCTCAGTTTGTCGGAACCGTCTTTGAATACCCTGAGAACTCCACCTTTACCAGCAAACTCGTATCCCTTTTTGTCAAAGGAACTGAGAGATAACAAGTTTCTTCTGAGGTCAGGAACATATCTAACATCCCCCATGGTTCGAATAACTCCGTCAAACATACGGATCCTGACTGAACCATGTCCAAGAACTGGACATGTAGTATTGTTACCCATCAACACATAGCCCTGGTTAACCTTTTCAAATGTGTAAAACCAAATTTTGTTGTGACACATATGAAAAGTACAACCAGAGTCGAGTATCCAATCACCAGTGGAATCCAGTTTATCTGAATAAACTGTCAAAAGTTCTCCAATACCTTCGACCTTAGCTAGATCGGCTTCACCCGAAGTGCTAGCTTGTTTACCATTTGCTGCCGTCTTCTCTTTTTCTTTGTTCTTCAACTTGAAGCATTCTTCAAGCACATGTCCCTTCTTGTGACAATAGTTGCAAAACTTTCGTTTGCCTTTTGACTTGGATCTGGTTCTGTTGGAAGATTGAGAAGTTCTACTTCTCTCTGTTGTTCTTCCTCTGGCATTAAAACCTTCGGCTTTAGCATCACTTGAACCACCACCAGTAATATGCTTCATCTTCTCTTTTGAATCCAAAGCTGTATAGACTTCATCTAAAACTAGAGTGTCACGACTATAGATAATAGTATCACGAAAATGGCTATAGGATTCTGGCAACGACGATAGTAAGAATAGAGCCAAGTCTTCATCTTCATACTGAACATCCATATTCTCTAAGTTATTTACTAACTCTTTAAATGTGGATATATGTTCAGTTAAAGAGCCTCCTTCAATCATCTTGAGATTGAACAACCGTTGCTTCAAATGCAACTTGTTTGGTAAGCTCTTGGTCATCAACAGTTGTTCCAACTTTAGCCATAAAGAAGCCGCTGACGTTTCTTTTAGAACATCTTGCAAAACATCGTTTGACAAGTGCAAACGAATTTGGGATAAAGCTTTCAGATCTTTCATCTCCTTTTCTTCTTCGGTCCATGTATCGGGCATCTTATTGAAACCCAAGAGCGCCTTGTGTAAATCCATCTGAATGAGAATGTCTCTCATCTTTACTTGCCACAACGGAAATCGGGTGTTACGATCCAGTAGTGGAATATCGTATTTTACCGAAGACATGATTAATTACTTGATAAAATGATCCCAACGAGCTAATATCACAACCCGGATGCTCTGATACCAATTGTTGTAAAATACGACGGATCCAAATTGACTTAAATAATATTAGCTCAATGCGGAATGAGATCAAAAATTATCAAAGCGTAATAATCACAACGAAATACGAATAAAATAAATAGAATAGAGACACAGGAATTTACGTGGAAACCCAAATCGGGAAAAAAACCACGGGCGGAGGAAGCCGAGAAACAATTCACTATAATTTGCAGTGTTTACAGGGATTATGAAAGAGATTACAAATAGAGTGGAGAGAGATCAAATACACGGTGGTGTATCAGTATATATATATATATGTAATGCTTTTCTATATATACTTTGATTTTGGTTCGTGTTTTTTCCTCTGGTTCATGGCTTAGGCTATTTATAGCCAAAAGCAATATCATATGAAAGGAAAGAAGAAAAGCCGTCCAAATTGTAGGCGGACAATTGTTTTTAGGCGCCTTACTTTGACCACATATATACACCGTCCAATTCTTCATTCAGTTCACATATATATTACTATAATATTAACCACCGTCCATTCTCATTTCCAAATTCACACTTATATTACTATTCATAGTCAAACTATGAATAGTAAATGATAAGTTACGGAAATAACCCTTAAACTATTTGCCACTTGCTAATTTTGGAGGTAACTTTTCCACAATTTATTTATTACAAAAGAAAATAAATAACAAGTAATTAAAACCCATCTTTGCATATGCTTCCGTTGCATCACCAGTCTGCTGTCTTCTCAGTCCTTCATTCATTCATAGGCAAAGGGAATCATAACAAGACCTCTTTATAGAGTAAGGAACATATTTCATTGTTTGGTTGACTCGAGTTCTATTAAGGAGTACATGTAATATCATATAAGTGGTAATAGTATTATGCTTTACGGATATATTCAGATAAGATCAGTCTTTGCATAAACATGTGAATTGACTATTAAAAAACATAGACTATTTCAATCGGTTGTAGTTCTTTTATTGATTGCTTAAATGCACAAAATTAGGCACTAGATCAACACAAAATAACTAGTTCAGTTTAGATATAATAAAATTTAGATACATGCTTTCATATACTTAGAGGACATTACGATCCAAACATAATACTATATATTCAGTACGTTATTAGTTATTATATATTTCAACTGTCATTTATTGGCATCTTTGTAAGCAACTGTGCATTTTTTTTTATGGCATTCCGACTCCCTTTCACCATGTTACACCCGACAGTCTTCACAAAAGATACTCATACACTAATCTGTGGCTATATATTGGTAAGAACCACTCCTCTCTTGTATTTTGGCTTATCACTCTCTCTCCATCGAGTGTAGTTATTATGTGTTTTTTTATATTTAAAAGTAAACTTTAATTGTAGATGGAGTACCATTAAAGTTTAATTTATGCCAACTTCACATCCTTTTTTTTTTTGGTTATCTGGTCTTTCAACAGAGTCATCATTGTAAACGTCTAGCCTAGTGTACAAACAGCATCAATACTTGCCTTCTTCTGGTGTAAATATTAACTACCAACTTTTTATTTATCAATATTCCCACCATCTTCTTACATATATTAAAAAGAAAGATGTAGCTAATTTGTGGTGCCCACAGGCCACAAAAGCCACTTATTATATATATATATATATATATATATATATATATATATATATATATATATATATATATATATATATATATATATATATATAATAAAAGCTTCAAGCAAAGAATATTAATTACAAAAGTTATTTACCAAATGATTTTACTATCAACTATATTTATTAAAATACATATAAGTATGTACCAAGCATAATTTTATTAATTACAAAAATTAAAATAAAAGAACAATATGCGTGTCATATGTATGCAGTTCAAGCTCCCACCACTAAGATTTGAATTAGAGCTTATTGTCCAAATAAACTTAATACCAGTGTAAAATCTTAATTTGGTTGAGTGGAATTTAATTTATTGTGAGCGGTGGTGCAAAAGTTACTAGATGTTTCCTGGGTCAGTCGAGTTGTGAGTACTCGGCCTTTCCAGGTACTCGGACTAGGTAATTTATAAAGAAACTAATTTTGAAAAGTTATATATATATAACAAATATAAGTTCATTAAAATTTATAATAAAACAACACAATATTTAATAAATAACTAAATATATGATATATGGTAAATTAATTAGTTGTTTATTTAAGAAAAAATAAAAAAATCCTTTTTTTGACCAATTTTGACCATATTTTTTTGACCGAATTTTTTTAAGTTTGACCGATTTTTTGCAACTTGAACCAAGTTCGACCGATTCCGATTTTTTTACGGCCGATTCATGGAAAAGCACCTCATCACATGCCAAATTCCGAATATTCGGCCGGCCGAGTTTTACAACACTCATTGTGAGTAATGAGTACATAGTTTATTTAGAGCCAACAAAATCTATCCAACACATTAATTAACGCAACCTGAGCCCAACCTAAAATTAGCAGGTTAGGTTGAGATTTTCAACCCATTTAAGTTAAATAGGTCAACTCGTTTAACGCATTTAATTAAATAGATTTGGTTGGGTAAAAATTATTAATTCGTTTTCAATCTATTTAACATTAATATATATTTAATTTAATTAAGATTTTCATGTATTAATCAAAGTATTAATTTATAAATTATAATGTTGTATTATTATATATGTTTAAATACTTGTAATCATAATTCGAAATTAAATAGTTTTAATGTTATTTGAACAATTTATATATATATTTGTGAACTAGGATTGTGTTTTTTTCGTACTTTGAAATTTTTTTACGTCTGAAACTAATTTAACTGGTGTAATCTTTAGTTAATTAATTTATTTTTTGATTTTTAAATGCTTTAACCTAAGTTTAACCAATTTATGTAATAGGTTGCCTCAGGAACTACATAAACAGTCAACTCGATGACAACTCATTTATCTAAAAGGTTGGGTTAGGTTGAAAATATTAACTCATTTAAATAAATAGATTGGATTAAGTTGAAAACTTCAACCCAATTAATAAATGGGTTGTACCAAAACCCAACCCAAATCGAACCATTGTCAACTCTAGTAATGAATCCTAACCAGTTACCATTAAATGAACTTAAGTTTGCTATATCTTGGTTGTGTTTAAGGGCTTAAATCATTTTGTTTTCATTTATGCATGTCTTAATTTTCATGAAGCATATATATATATATATATATATATATATATATATATATATATATATATATATATATATATATATATATATATATATATATATATATATATATATATATAGGCCTAGGTTATTCTATTCAAAGTAATTATTGTGTTATTGTATGCATAACTGTGGGTCAATCAATTTTACTTATTTTAAGAAAGTGATTAATATATATTATTGAATTAAATGTAATTGAAAAATATCATCTAATTTAATTACAAGGGTATTTTAGTCAATTAATATAGATTTAATAAAGGAAAAATGCATATTTTAAGGGATCATAGATTCTATTAATTTTAAAAATCCGATTTTACGAATTATAACTATTTTAATTCGGATATTCTGACAGAATATGTTTATTTATTTAATTATTTACTCAAAAATAAGAATATTCTTGAACCATAAATAATAAAAATATTGTTGAACCTAATTCTTGATCATGAATTTAAAAACTTCTTGTAGAATAATAAATTCTTGAACAATAAATTGAAGAATAAAAACAAAAAATACATTATTTCTTATGCAGTACGGGTAAAAATTGTTAAGAATTACATTTATTGTTAAAGAATAAAACTAAAAAAACTTTCAAAACGGGAAAGAAAACATCAAAATCTAACAACGACTAATACATTCTAAAAGAATAATGTGGTCCGTTTCAATTTTGTGGTCCGTTCTTGAAGCATCAACTTCTGTGATTCCAACAGAATAGGAATTCGTGATTCCATTCCAACAGAATTGGAATACGTGATTCCATTCCAATAGAATTGGAATCTCACCAATATCATCCATTGAATCATCTACATAAACATACTTGATACCTTTTCAGAATTCAACCTTGTTAAAATCCTGCACTGTCCACATAAATGAAGTGTTAAATCAGAAAAAAAAAACATAAATTGAAATATGAATCAATTCAGAAAATGCAGCCAAACAAATTGGAATTACCTCATAAGCCTTGTTTTTGTCAAAGCCTGCAAACACTTTCAAATTGAACATATTAAAATAAAACATCAAATCCATCTATTTCAATATGTCTTTCTAGGAACCCACACAATGGATAGTCTTACACAACATTATCATAACATAATAGAATATAATAAAAAGCTTTCAATAATTAAAAAGCATTAAGTAAAATGTAAAGAATTACAGTGGTCAAAATAATCACCTTTAAACAATTACTTTCATACTATTACAATATTACTAACCTGCTTTAGAAAACTTGCAAGCTTCTTAACCTCAGCCTTTTCTTGAACCAACTCTCCTTCCCTTTGTGTTAATTGACCTGATAAAGCTTCAACCTAATCAGAAACATCAAAAATGAACATTTTTAGCAACTTAATTCAAAGGAAAAAATATGGATTGTGATTATCAGTTTATGTCATCTGAAATAAACCTACCATGGCAATAGCCTCCTCCACATCATCTTTGTTTTTACCAACAGCACGCCACCACACTGGATTACTCCAACAAAAATATCATCATTCATCTTATCCAACGCGTTAACCAAACCCCTTGGCGTATTATAGCAAAAAAACATGTCTGCACACAACATTCGAGAGCCTTCTACACCTTTCTTCCCCTTCGTTTTTAAGCTCTCCCAAAAAATTACCCGTTTCAAATTCAACTTCCACTTCTACTATTCTTTTCAATTTTGATCTAGTAGCAGAAACACTCAAACACCTACTAAACACTACAAATTTGTGCTCAAATGGCTTCAGAACCAGAGTTATCAGTAACTCGTTTGATCGAGAGGCTCATGGTGATGCCTTTCCTTTCAGGCTTTACAACCACCAGGCCGGAATCGGATTCAAGTTGTGATTCCGAACATCCGGATCACGAATTTACAAACAGTCTTCATCATCAGGGTTCGTCACTCGACAGGATCATCCTGATCAACCCGGTGACGCAAGGAATGGTGGTGATCGGAGGTGGCGCTACTACTGGTTTCGAATCCCTGATGAACGATCTGATGAGGAAGGACGGCCAGCCACCGGCGCCTCAAACGTCGATCGACGCCATGCCAACTGTGGAGATAAAAGGTACGGATGAAATAGTGAGTTTAGGGGTTGAGTGTGTGAAGAAAAGCAGCGTGCAGCAATTCAGTCGGCAATGGAAGGCAGCTCCGACCTTCCTCTATTCTTCGAGATTATGAACGATGGCGATAATGATCTTTGGTAAAAAGAAGATTGTTGATGGGGATCGGTGGAAGTGGTGAGGCGTTGTTGTAAATCGAGGGGGTGGTCGTCGATGGAAGATTTTTATGGTGGAATAGGGTTTTTGATAGTGAACGCCGTATATAAGAATTAGAAGAAATTAGGTCAAAGTCAAAATAACTAGCATAATTATAGGAAGTATTTGTGAAAGTTATTTACAAAATTACTTTATTACCCTTATTTATTTATTTAATTATTTAATTTTTTATTTAATTTTGATTGGCCCACATTTATGCATACAATAACACAATAATTAGTTTAAACACCTGAACCTAGCTATATATATATATATATATATATATATATATATATATATATATATATATATATATATATATATATATATATATATATCGACAAAACTGCAAATTTGGTCCTTATGGTTTATGAAAACCTGTGGATAAGGTCCAAAATGTTTCTGACTTGCATAAAATATCCAAAATCAAAAGTTTTCTGTGGTTTTTGTCCTAAAATTAAGAAATTTCCATGGTTTTGTCCCTGGAAACTTAAAAGGAAGATTTTTCCATTTTTAATTTATTTTTTGTATTTGTTTATATTTATTTTATGTTTTATTAATTAAAAAGAAAAAGAATAGAATAGAGCGCTCTCTCTCTCTCTCTCTCTCTCTCTCATAAGCATACAACCCAAAAACCACCGTCGATCTTTTGTATGCATCATGTTCATCGAAAAGAGCAAGTACTTCCCTTTACATTACAACATCATCAGTGTTTCGATTAATCGTCCTGATTATTTCATCGAAGTTTTGAGACATTACAAATCTGTATTCTTCAAATCATCGGAGCAAGCAAACACATAGTCTTCATTTACAAGTGAATAAGGAAGAACTCGATACAAACATATATGTTTTTCTATTCAATAGGAGAGAAAAATATATATAATTAGGGCTAGGTCTAAGTGATCAGGGTTTTTCTATAAGGAAGAATAAGATGGAGAAAAGAGTCAAAGAAAGAGGGAGAAAATGAGGGGGTATAATGAAGAGGGGTGGGACGGGTATTTTATTTTTTATTTTTTTATAATTATTTAAATACTAAAATAAATAAAAAAAATGTAAAAAACAAATAATAAGGGTAAAAATTCCCTTTCAACTATTTCAGGGCTAAAATCATTGAAAATTCCCGATTTTTGGACATTTCATACAAGACGTAAACTTTTTGGATCCTATCCACAGTTTTTGAGAAACCACAATGACCATATCCATTGTTTTCATGTGTGCACATTTTTTTCGAGATTTTTTTTTACGAATGCACTTCTATGACCGACTTAGTGCTTTCAGTCACTTTTTTTTAAAAAAAAATCACATGAAAAAGTTTGCGGAGTTCATGGGAAAATATGGGTTCGTAAAAAATCCTGACACACACACATACACATACACACACACACTCTCTCTCTCTCTCTCTCTCTCTATATATATATATATATATATATATATATATATATATATATATATATATATATATATATATATATATCTATATATCCGTACTTTAATACTTCCTCCGTCTCAAAATTATTGTCCACAGACAAAAAAACACACAGATTAAAGAAACATTAATTATCTCTAACTTTATTAAATAAAATGACAATCATATCCTTTTGTTGCATTTAATTTCATCATTTTGTTGTATTTAATTTCATAGTAAGTTGACTAATAATGATAGGTATTTTGGTAAAATGGATATTTATTTTTAGAAGTAGGCTATTATTTTGGAACAAGCCAAAAAGGAAACATGGACTATTAATATGGGACAGAGGGAGTAAAAAAATACATTTATGCAGGATGGCATTTGCTAGGCTTTTCTCCATGTTTTTTTCCCGCCCAAATTTACAAATTGAAATTACGATTTAACCATCTATTCCTTTACCGGACCGCGATCAGAGTGGTCGGATCACCATCAGAGTCACCAGACCACCGTCAGAATCACCGACCAACTGCCTCTCCTCTTTCTCCATATCTTCCCATCATTAGAAACAACGTCCCTCTTTTTCTATTCTTCCTGAAACACATCCCTCCACCTTGCTCTAACTCTTCGTTCAACACCACCATCGTCGCCTTCTTTATAGCAGCAACACCACTACTAACATTGATGGAAAAACCCAAAGATTCGACGGAATGATCATCGGGAAAGGAGAAAACCTAATAATCGACTTTATCTTCACTATCGTCCTTGTTATTGTTGAATCTCTTCCTTCACGCAGAGGCCATCATCATCACAGGTTTATTTTCTATATAGTCAAGATGCATTCTCTCTTCATCCATTCATGTCGATTAATGCTATTTGATTGCATCCTCTGCGTTGGTTTGTGTGACATCCCTTAATTTCTCGGCCAGAAAAGACCGATTTAATTTATGCTTTTTAAAATAAAATCAGAGAAATCTTTTTAAAAGATGTTGCGGAATTGGTCCCCAATACAAAATATGATAAAAGTTTGTCAAAACTTTTCTTTAAGAAATATATAATTTCATTTCATATCAAAACCTCAGGATGTCATGTTTCGATACAGATCAAAAACATAAACAATACATTATAAGCCTTTCAACAGTTATTTACAACTACTGTCCTATAATCCAAAAATCTCTCATCGTCCTCCGACTATGCTCGGGGTCCACTACCTGTAACATAAAAAGTTGAGTGGGTCAGGCTTGGGAGCCTGGTGAGCATATAGGGTTTTTAACCCACAATAATAATAAACTTATTAAGTTCACCAATCAACAATAACCCTGATTACCCGTTCCCGTTATCGTCACTTTACGTCCCTAAACACTTATCACAAGGGACCTAGCCTAAAGAATATCATCGGGATGGACACTACTGCTAAGGGGTTTCCTCAGCCATACATGTCCTAAAGGCAACCATGAGGGGGATGGAGTATAGCGAATGAACACTCTAGTTCATTACACCTACAGGTTGCGGGCCTGCCAGTGTTCTACTGGACTGTCTAGAAAGTCTGTGGTCGTCATCCAAACTCCGTTAGATGACTGGATCTCAATTCACATCGAGGCCTCTCATCACTTTTATTTTATCAAACATCACTATCTACCCATGTTTTACCCAACATATTTGTAGATAAAAATACATATACAGTTTAAAACTTGTATAAAACATCAATTCAACAGTCACCTTAGTTAAACAATTAATATAATTACACGTAGCACGTATTTCATATAAAATACTTCATATCTAGGTGTAAGATGAATGTGACTATACACTCACTTGATTTGATGAAAATCGGGTAGCAATTCGTTTCCTAAAACGTTCGTTTCTAATAAAACCGGGAGTTTTATTCAGAAATCGGGCTCTGCGAGGGTCGGGCTTCGAAACCGAAAATATAAATTTTTCGGGCTTCTCGGGCTCTTCGTGGCGTATTCTGGGGGTTATAATCGATACCGACGCTTTGGGGAATGTTAAGATGAAGAAAATATGAAGAAATGGGCTAAAAGTGACAAAACTCCAAAAGTAACCGAGAAGGCTCGCATGCCCTCTTATTTATAGGGTCCGAAGTCGGCTTAAGGAGGAGAGGAGTCAGCATGCGAGGAAACGCGGCAGCAGGGCGAAGGCGCGCAATACATGGCTCGCATGTGCGAGGGTCTCGGTGGCAACCGCTGATTGGACCGAGGTCTTGTCCGAGACTTCGGACGTGGCACCCCCCTGCGAGACTCGGACATGTGATAATAGACACGCGTCAGATCCTTAGTGGACCTCTTCAGATTTGCTCTCCGGTTCGGATGACTCACGAGATCGGATGACTCAGCAGCATTTCGGACACGTGGCTCGCATGACTCACCAATTTCGGACACGTGGCACGTTCTAAGCGAAGGTGACGTGGCCGAAGCCACCTATGCGAAATTTCTCGGTTTTCGCGCCAAAACTTCTAAAATCCATAACTTTCGCATACGAGCTCCGTTTTTTACGTTCTTTATATGCACGCATAGGTAAAATTACGCTCTACAACTTTCGTTTAGACTTCGTCGGCTAATTTTGACTTTAATTTTTATATTATTATTTTTAACAGACCGGGACAGGAAATCCGTTAAAAATTCATAACTTCTTCATCCGACGTCCGTTTTCGTCTGTCTTTTTACCGTTGTGCTACAAATGACGAGACCTTTGATTCTCGTTTAGGTCGTGTCGGCTAAAAATCACTCGATCTAAAATTCGAGTTTTTAGCTGTCTACTGCTAAGCTGAAACTTCGAAAAATTATAACTTCCTCATACGAAGTCAGATTTGGGCGTTCTTTTTATACCTACTCTCGGTTTAATGAACACTACGACTTTCGTTTAGATTACTAAGGCCAAAAAGTAGTTTATCAAAAACTCACTTTTTACGACATTCGGCACCGTGCCGGTTTGTCGCGAAACTTCGACAGGTCATAACTTCTTCGTTATAACTCGGATTTCGGTATTCTTTATATATCCGTAATCCTTGTCACGCCCACTACAAGTTTCTTAATAGATAGCGGCTTTATCTAATATTTAATTTTGACGCTCCTTTTTATTCTTAATTAATTAAACCCTAATAATTAAGCATAAAACACATAATTCACATAATATTCACATAATTCCTTTTCATTTCTTCAAAATGAGTTACAAAGGTTAACCTAGACCATTAGGTCAATATTAATGCCTAGCCTAGAAACACGGGCATTACAATTCTCTCCCCCTTAGGATGATTCCGTCCCCGGAATCACACATCAGCAAACAAATGCGGGTAGCGACTCATCATGTCACTCTCCGTTTTCCCAAGTGAGATTTGGCCCATTCGTATGTTTCCAACGCACAAGCACTAAATCGACCATCTTGCGTCTCAGCTTCTTAGTCTTACGGTCAACGATTGCCTCAGGTTCTTCAATCAACCTCTTGTTTTCATCCAACCTTAACTCAGAAATTGGAATTATGTCGGGCACATCTCCCGTGAACATTCTCAAATAACACACATGAAAGGTGTTATGAATACCCTCCAGTTCTTCCGGTAATTCTAGCTTGTAAGCTTGATTCCCGATCCTCTGAAGAAATTTAAATGGTCCAATAAACCTTGGACTCAACTTTCCCCTTTTACCAAATCTTATAAGTCCCTTCCACGGCGAGACTTTAAGTAAAACCGAATCTCCAACTTCGAAGGATATCGGTTGTCTTTTCTTGTCAGCATAACTCTTTTGTCGATCTTGAGCAGCTAACATCCTTTCCCTTATCACTTTCAACTTTTCAGCAGTTTGATGGACTATTTCAGGTCCCATAAACTGCTTCTCCCCAGCTTCCAGCCAACATGATGGCGTTCCACACTTTTCTCCATACAAAGCGTGATAAGGTGCCATCTTGATGCTTGAGTGGAAACTATTATTATAGGAAAATTCTAGTAGAGGTAAGTGTTCATCCCAGTTACCTTGGAATTCTAGGGTACATGCTCTCAGCATATCCTCCAATGTTTGAATCGTTCGTTCGCTCTGACCATCAGTTTGCGGATGGTAAGCTGTACTCAAACACAACTTGGTACCCAATTCCTCTTGTAGTCTCCTCCAAAACCTTGAGGTAAAACAGCTGTCACGATCGGATACAATCGTTAACGGAACACCGTGTAGCCTCACAATTTCCTTCACATAAGAATTCGCAAGTTTATCCATAGACCATTTCTCGTTAGCGGCTATGAAATGCGCACTCTTAGTGAAGCGATCAACGACCACCCAAATCATGTCGTGACCGTTCCTTGTTCTGGGCAGTTTAGTCACAAAATCCATAGTGATATCTTCCCATTTACCCATGGGTACAGGTAAAGGTTCTAAACTCCCATACGGTTTCTGATGTTGTGCCTTAACCCTAGCACAAGTTACACACTCGGCCACATACTTAGCAACATCGAGCTTCATCGTCGGCCACCAGTAATAGGGTTTTAGATCCCTATACATTTTCGTACTGCCGGGATGAATCGAGTACATGGTCTTGTGAGCTTCTTCCATCAGAAGATCTCTTACTCCTCCCGCCTTAGGTACCCAAATCCTATCTTTGAATACCTTCAGTCCTTGACCGTTTGTATCAAGCACCAACGTTTTGCCCAAACGTTCCTCCTTCCGGTCATTTTTCTCTAAAGCTTCCTCCTGAGCTTTCTTTATACTTTCCACAATCGTAGAGACAACTTCAATTCTCAACGCTCTTGACCTTTTCTTTTCAAGATTCACCTTCCGACTGAGAGCATCAGCAACAACATTTGCTTTACTAGGGTGGTAAAGTATCTCACAGTCGTAGTCCTTGAGTAGTTATAGCCAGCGCCGCTGTCTCATGTTCAATTCCTTCCGATTAAAGAGATATTGAAGACTCTTATGATCAGTGAAAAGTTTGCATTTAGTATCATAAAGATAGTGCCTCCATATCTTTATGGAGAATACTACCGCTACCAACTCCAGATCATGAGTGGGGTAGTTCTTTTCATGCTCTTTCAATTGCCTCGAGGCATACGCTATCACTCTATCCCTTTGGGTCAGAACACATCCTAACCCAACTCCAGAGGCATCACTATAGACTGCGAAGTCATCAACTCCTTCAGGTAACGAAAGAATCGGTGCTTCACACAATCTCTTCTTCAACTTCTTAAAGGCTTCCTTATGCTTCTCATTCCAAGCATAAGTAGCTCCTTTGTGGGTCAAAGCTGTTAATGGAGTAGCAATCGAAGAAAAGCCTTGGATAAATCGGCGATAATATCCGGCTAATCCTAAAAAGCTTCGAATCTCCGTAGGACTTTTTGGTTGTTCCCACTTCATCACAGCTTCAATCTTTGCTGGGTCAACCATTATTCCTTCTTGGTTAACAACATGACCTAAAAATTGGACTTCTTGAATCCAAAATTCACATTTGGAGAACTTTGCATACAGCTTCTCCTTTTTCAGAACTTCTAGCACTTCATACAGATGCTTTTCATGCTCCTGCTTTCTTTTCGAATAAATCAAGATATCGTCTATGAATACTATCACGGATTTATCAAGGTATGGTTTACAAACCCTGTTCATCAAATCCATGAAAGCTGCTGGGGCATTGGTTAGTCCGAACGACATAACCAAAAATTCATAGTGTCCATATCTTGTTCTGAACGCAGTCTTTTCGATATCCTGCTCTCTCACCTTTAGTTGATGATATCCTGACCTAAGATCGATCTTCGAGAAATAGCTCGAACCTTGCAACTGATCGAACAGGTCATCGATCCTCGGCAACGGGTACTTGTTCTTTATTGTCGCTTTATTCAACTCTCTGTAATCGATGCACATTCTCATGCTCCCGTCTTTCTTCTTTACAAACAACACAGGGGCTCCCCAGGGTGGTGAACTAGGTCGAATGAAACCTTTGTCCAATAACTCCTGAAGTTGTGTCATAAGTTCTTTCATCTCTATTAGTGCTAATCGATACGGTGCTTTTGCTATCGGCGTCGTTCCTGGTAACAAGTCGATACGAAATTCTACTTGTCGATCAGGGGGCAATCCGGGAAGATCTTCGAGAAAGACTTTCGGATAATCACACACCACCGGAATATTCTGCACCTCCTTCTTAGCATCGATCATGAACGCTAGATATGATGTACATCCCTTGGCCAAACACTTTTTGGCTTTCATTAGGGAAATGATTCCAGAGTTTACTCTGCGTTTGTCTCCATACACCATAAACGACTCTCTCCCTGGCGGGTTTACTTTTACTATTTTCTTCCTACACAATATTTCGGCGTCATTGGCGCTAAGCCAATCCATTCCTAAAACTATGTCGAATCCATTTAACTCGATAGGCAATAATTCCTCGTGGAACTTATTCCCATCCAAGTCAATGAGGATGTTTTTCATACGATGGCTAACAGGTACAAACTTGCCACTATCAATCTCGACTAATAAGGCATTAACTAGTCTATCTATAAGCAAAGCTATTTTTCTACCAAATTCATGCGATATAAAGGAGTAATTGGCTCCAGAATCAAACAAAATTTGTGCAGGCAATTCGTTTACGAGAAAGGTACCTGAAGCGACATCGGTTTCTTCTTTCGCAGCTTCAAGTGTCATTTGAAAGGCTCTCGCCTTCGGCTTTGGTGGTAGATTGGGCTTTGCTGCATCCTTCTTCTTTGGACAGTCTTTAAAAACATGCCCGTCTTCACGGCACTCAAAACATACCCTCTTGTCGGACGGACACACGTTGGCATAATGCCCAGTCTTTCCACATTTGAAGCAAGTCACCCCCTCACTACATTTCCCAGAGTGCTTTTTCTTGCACTTCTCACACCACTTCACTTCACCTCCTCCTCCTCCAAACTTCTTAGACTTAGAAAATTTGCTTTTCTTGTTGGAACCTGAAGTTCCTTCAAATTTTCTCTTTTCACCAACTTCTGCCCTCTCCAGACCCTTCTCTCTGATCTGAATCTCCACATTCTTAGCAGCCCAGATGGCGGCTTTCAAAGTGGTTGCTTGTTTAACCATCGGACCAAAGTCCGCTGGTAATCCGAGGGCAAACTTGTTGACCTTAGAGAGTTCAGTTGGAACTAGATGAGGAACGAGCTTCATCTTTTCCGTATAACTAGCAGCGTATTCAGTAACGCTCATCTTTCCCTTCTTTAAATTCTGGAACTCATTATTAATTTCCAGAAGATCTTGCTCTGAGCAGTATTGCAATTTCAGCTGTACCACAAAATCTTCCCAAGATATCTTGCTAGCTTCTCCCTTGGGCATCAAATCAGCTAGTAACTTCCACCAGCTCAGTACACCAGACTTTAACAGAGGAATTACAAGTGCGGTCTTTTGTTTGTTGCTGCACTCACAGCTTTCAAACATCGTCTCCATCTCGGAGATCCAGTTCATGACTTCCACCGGTGTCGGACTTCCAGATAGACATGGTGGTTTAGATGCCATGAAATCTTTATATTTGCATCCGCGTCCATCAACTCCTCCATCCTGGTTGTTTTGTCTAACTATCGGTGGGTTGGCTTGACCAAGAGTCCCACTGTAGTTCCCTCCTACTAATTGCCCTTCATTCAATACGGGCTGTTCAACAGGTATCGTAGTTTCTTCCCTATTCTGTTGTAGTAATCGCCTTGTCTCCTCCATCTGGCGATCTAACATCATCTGCATCATTGCTTGTACCCCAGCCATCGTCATTGGCTCAGGTGCAGCTCCTACAACAGGTACTTGCTCAACTACTTGAGGTTGAGGCTGTTGATCCCTGTTTCCGTTTGCATTTGCAACTCCACTACGAGTTCTTGCCATTACAATCTATATACCGAATAAGGCGAATTTAGGTCTTTATTCTCGATAGGTATTTAAATTCCCTTATCACTCCGAAACGTTTACATGTTAGTTCTAATGTCTTAATCGTACGCTTAGAATCCTATACACATAAGGTTTCCAGATCCGGTCGGCAACATACCATAGATCCGAACAATTAATGGCATATATGGAAAACATATAGCATTTAGCACATAAAAGCATTTTAGGCATCTTTCCTAAAATAAACTAGTGCTCGTGTCTAAAATATGGTAGACACTCATCTCACAATCATCACTTAGCATTCTAAGTTTAAGTCTAGAAATCCTACAATTTCTTAGTTCGCTTAAACTAATGCTCTGATACCAACTGTGACATCCCCTAATTTCTTGGCCAGAAAAGACCGATTTAATTTATGCTTTTTAAAATAAAATCAGAGAAATCTTTTTAAAAGATGTTGCGGAATTGGTCCCCAATACAAAATATGATAAAAGTTTGTCAAAACCTTTCTTTAAGAAATATATAATTTCATTTCATATCAAAACCTCGGGATGTCATGTTCCGATACAGATCAAAAGCATAAACAAGACATTATAAGCCTTTCAACAGTTATTTACAACTACTGGCCTATAATCCAAAAATCTCTCATCGTCCTCCGACTATGCTCGGGGTCCACTACCTGTAACATAAAAAGTTGAGTGGGTCAGGCTTGGGAGCCAGGTGAGCATATAGGGTTTTTAACCCACAATAATAATAAACTTATTAAGTTCACCAATCAACAATAACCCTGATTACCCGTTCCCGTTATCCTCACTTTACGTCCCTAAACACTTATCACAAGGGACCTAGCCTAAAGAATATCATCGGGATGGACACTACTGCTAAGGGGTTTCCTCAGCCATACATGTCCTAAAGGCAACCATGAGGGGGATGGAGTATAGCGAATGAACACTCTAGTTCATTACACCTACAGGTTGCGGGCCTGCCAGTGTTCCACTGGACTGTCTAGAAAGTCCATGGTCGTCATCCAAACTCCGCTAGATGACTGGATCTCAATTCACATCGAGGCCTCTCATCACTTTTATTTTATCACACATCACTATCTACCCATGTTTTACCCAACATATTTGTAGATAAAAATACATATACAGTTTAAAACTTGTATAAAACATCAATTCAACAGTCACCTCAGTTAAACAATTAATATAATTACACGTAGCACGTATTTCATATAAAATACTTCATATCTAGGTGTAAGATAAAGGTGACTATACACTCACTTGATTTGATGAAAATCGGGCAATAATTCGTTTCCTAAAACGTTCCTTTCTAATAAAACCGAGAGTTTTATTCAGAAACCGGGCTCTGCGAGGGTCGGGCTTCGAAACCGAAAAGATAAATTTTCCGGGCTTCTCGGGCTCTTCGTGGCGTATTCCGGGGGTTATAATCGATACCGGGGCTTTGGAGAATGTTAAGATGAAGAAAATATGAAGAAATGGGCTAAAAGTGACAAAACTCCAAAAGTAACCGAGAAGGCTCGCATGCCCTCTTATTTATAGGGTCCGAAGTCGGCTTAAGGAGGAGAGGAGTCAGCATGCGAGGAAACGCGGCAGCAGGGCGAAGGCGCGCAATACATGGCTCGCATGTGCGAGGGTCTCGGTGGCAACCGCTGATTGGACCGAGGTCTTGTCCGAGACTTCGGACGTGGCACCCCCCTGCGAGACTCGGACATGTGATAATAGACACGCGTCGGATCCTTAGTGGACCTCTTCAGATTTGCTCTCCGGTTCGGATGACTCACGAGATCGGATGACTCAGCAGCATTTCGGACACGTGGCTCGCATGACTCACCAATTTCGGACACGTGGCACGTTCTAAGCGAAGGTGACGTGGCCGAAGCCACCTATGCGAAATTTCTCGGTTTTCGCGCCAAAACTTCTAAAATCCATAACTTTCGCATACGAGCTCCGTTTTTTACGTTCTTTATATGCACGCGTAGGTAAAATTACGCTCTACAACTTTCGTTTAGACTTCGTCGGCTAACTTTGACTTTAATTTTTATATTATAATTTTTAACAGACCGGGACAGGAAATCCGTTAAAAATTCATAACTTCTTCATCCGACGTCCGTTTT
Organism: Lactuca virosa; assembly: GCF_052849685.1. Taxonomy (NCBI): domain Eukaryota; kingdom Viridiplantae; phylum Streptophyta; class Magnoliopsida; order Asterales; family Asteraceae; genus Lactuca; species Lactuca virosa. The sequence continues at coordinate 76,262,524 of NC_136432.1, read as the reverse complement.
CGTCTGTCTTTTTACCGTTGTGCTAAAAATGACGAGACCTTCGATTCTCGTTTAGGCCGTGTCGACTAAAAATCACTCGATCTAAAATTCGAGTTTTTAGCTGTCTACTGCTAAGCTGAAACTTCGAAAAATCATAACTTCCTCATACGAAGTCAGATTTGGGCGTTCTTTTTATACCTACTCTCGGTTTAACGAACACTACGACTTTCGTTTAGATTACTAAGGCTAAAAAGTAGTTTATCAAAAACTCACTTTTTACGACATTCGGCACCGTGCCGATCTGTCGCGAAACTTCGACATGTCATAACTTCTTCGTTATAACTCGGATTTCGGTATTCTTTATATATCCGTAATCCTTGTCACGCCCACTACAAGTTTCTTAATAGATATCAGCTTTATCTAATATTTAATTTTGACGCTCCTTTTTATTCTTAATTAATTAAACCCTAATAATTAAGCATAAAATACATAATTCACATAATATTCACATAATTCCTTTTCATTTCTTCAAAATGAGTTACAAAGGTTAACCTAGACTATAATGTCAATATTAATGCCTAGCCTAGAAACACCGGCATTACAGTTTGTTTTAATTTGATAGAGGCGAAAGTTTAATCCCAGATTAAGGTTTAGTGAACAAACTTTAGTTGTTCACAATATGTTCGATGATATGTCTGAACTAGTTAGTATATGTGAATTTTGATGCATAATATGGGTTGTATATAAGCCTATTTTACATGAATGTCCAAATGAGATAATCAAAAGCATCCACCTCCGGCTTCGATTTAGCCTGTCTATAATCAGTCGGTTCCTGAAATATATGGTGGATATGTAAGTCCACAGCCACAAACAGGTTATGGTCAATATGCCACTAGTTTAAGTTTTAAATACTTCTAGCCACAAACAGGTTATGGTCAATATGCCAATATTCTAAGTTTTAACTACTTCTATTCACAAATAGGTGGTGTATTTTTTAAGTTTTACCATCTGAATGAATCATGACTTCTCTCTCATACATAAAGGGTCTTCTTTAACTTAATTTTGCAATGAAACTTTTTTTAAATGTCATGAATAGGGTGCTTTCCTAAAATAACAAATCTTGACAAACTTCTAATGTGATGGTTACGTCGTGGTCCATCATATAGTACTCTCTAATGAACTCACCATATGAGTCAGGAAGTGATTGAAGAACCAAGTCAAACAGCCAGCTTCTTAGAGACTTCGACACCCAACATTCCCAATCTGTCAATATGCAAATTCATATCCAAGACATGAGCACATATAAACTTTCCATCTTCGTGTTTATTTGCCAAACGGGCTTGAGTGACCTTGAACTTTTCAAGTCTTCGAACACGTGGGTCAAGGAGAATTATTGGAGGAGGTGGAGGTAGTGAAGCATGATTTCCATTTCCACAATCCAATCGTGGAACATCATTTTCATGTGGAAAACTTTTTCCAGAGGATTCAGGAAGACCATAGTTGTTAGATTTTGACATCTACAAAACGGGAGAAATTCAAGTTAGTTGATGAAATACTCAATATAACACCCAAATGAAATATTGAGGCTAGGATCCAACACAATATTCTACAATTTGGAAGAGGGATGCCGTAATCCAAATCGCAGAACATTTGAAGGTAGGTAAATGACGATTTACCAATTTCCACCATGAAAAACGAAAATTGAAAATTAGGTTTTAAATTAATTGAAACTCCTAGATCTTTTGAGATTCATTGAACTTTTCAATGGCATGTTTAATCTCGATTATGCCCTTCAAGTTTGTCACTGGGATGCCGAGGATCACAAACAAGGTGTGAATAACCATGCAAATGTACCATGGTGCCCCCATGGTTACAGTCACCTAATCAATGTGCCGGTTAGCCACACACGCTCCATTGATCTATGAAAAACATCGAGTCACCCTTTGCCCACTTCGCTAGACTCAAATTAGTGTGTCGTTTAACCACACACGCCCCACTAACGTCTTGGCAAGGGTACAAAGTGTAATTTCATGGAATAGCATCATTTTCACATTTTTCCTAAAGTAACTAAGATTTCGGAATTTATAAAAGTGTTTAGTTACTTCGTATTTCATTATACTTATAATGGAAGGTTGTGTCCTATCCTACCCGTTCGGCTAACGACCCTTCACTAGTCGAAGGTGCGGTGGTAAGAATGGATACCCAATGACGGTCATTTTACAGGCTGCTTCCTTAAACACCCCTTATAGACCAGCTTCGTGAATGAGACCTACTAACGGTAAGACTGACCTTTTACTTATACATATATAATATTAAACTTTTAATTCTATATAGTATAAGGGTGTATTTTACACTTTTAAAATACTAGGTGATCTAATTCAATAAATTATACTTTTAATTTAATTAAACTTAAACCATACAATTATGGATTTATTAATTATCTCTTTTAATTAAACTCTTAATTAAATTAATAAAACCATAAGGGTGTAATTTGAACTTTTCAAAATACTAGGGTTCTAGAATTAAATATTTCAAAATTAATACTTTTAATTGAATTTTAAATTCCAAAACTTGAGGAAAAATTTTGAAACCTTTCAAAATATTAGGGTTTAACTATTTAAATTTCAAAACTAAAACTTTTAAGTTCAAATTTAAACTATAAAACCTAAAGGGTGTAAATTGAAACTTTTCAAACTTACTAGGTCAAATATTTGACTAATAATAATCCTATATTAACCATATTTAACCAAATCCATCAATTTTTGATGAGGATAATGTCACACCCCCAAACCAGAACGGCGGAAACGTTCGGGGCGGAGGACGTCATGTCAAGTATCACAACATATGCATTATAGTAATAAAAGTACAAACAACCATTGCATTAATAAGTATAATTTTTATATAAGTGTTTAAACATTACAGATAACCATTCCAAACTTAAAAATTCGGATTTTGGCAAGAAAAACGAGTTTTGGCAATTATCCTCAACAAAATCTGACTAGAAAATCGACAAGCCCGGCACCAGACCCCGGGACTCGTCGAGTCCACTATGGAACTCGTCGAGTAGGACCTACTCGTCGAGTCCATGAATAGACTCGGCGAGTCTGCCAGTCAGAAACCAAAAATTTCGATTTCCAAGATCTTTGGTGGTTCACTTTTGCATCTATTCACTAGAAAACGACCTAGGCTCTGATACCACTGATGGGTTATGAGCATTACACCATTCCTGTGGTGTACATGCAACCCTAATTGCTTTGATCTAGGTTTTCTACTATGAACACAACAATATTGAATACCAAAACATAAACCCTAGATCTAACATGCTATTATCGAAATTGACATAAGATTAGGGTTAGAAAGTTTACCTTGATTGTTATATAGCAATAACAATCACAATCCTTCTTGATCTTGACTTCTGAAAGCTTAGTGCCTCAAGTGTTGCACCTCTAATGGAGTCACAAACACCACTAGCAACAAGATGACTTAGGAGAAGGGAAGAAATCAGCTAGGGCAACACCAGGAAGCATAGGGCCGAAATCCTTATGTTAGGGGTCTATTTATACTTGTGGCTGCTAGGGTTTTTAGCTGGAAACCCTAATATGACTGCTTAAGCCTTAAGCAGCCCACGGACTCCTTCTAGAATATCCCTTGGACGATTTCCTTATGGGCTTCCCATAGAATTCGTCCAACCTATATTCCAAGGTGATCCATCAGCCCAGTTGTAATTATCTTATAATTACAGTATCAGTCCCCTAAGTTTAATTAATCTCTTTTGACCACAAAATTAATTCTAATTAATTCTTGATCAACATTAATTAAACAATATGATTTCTCCTTTAATATATTGTTCATGTAATATATTAATAAATCATAATTAATTCTCTTTCTCCATAATTCATCCTATCAGTTGCTATGGTGAAGGCAACCCAAAAGGACCATGCTCACAATCGGGTCAAGTACATACCAAAATAGTTATGGGCTTAGACACCTAATCCAACAATCTCCCACTTGGATAAGTCTAATAACTATTTGCAAGTACGACTTCAGAACCTGATCAACAATCGTAGCTTTCAAAAGCCACTGCCAACTCTGATCTTATCAGAAGCGCGTCCTTTAGGTAAGGGATCATATATTCCTCCATTCTAGATATCGTATGAACTATTTGCAACTAGGTCGTCTACTACTTCCCAAACCGGGTAAACATCCTAATATTTTCAAGGAAATGATAGGTCGAAAAGGATTCGATTTGAACTGGTTGAAATGTAGCATATTTTTCGAAATTGAGTATTGGTCTTCTCTACAGCTGAAGCACAACATAGATGTGATGCATGTCGAGAAAAATATGGTTGGGATTGTTTTGGGTAATTCTCTGATGAATGATAAGAGTAAATATACATCAAATGCACGAGATGACTTGAGAAATCTAAATATTTGGCGTAATCAACGGTTGCAAAGAAGGTGGTAACAAGTTCGCTAGACCACCTGCAATATACTCTTTCAAGAAACCTGACCACAAAATCTTTTGTCAATTTATAAGAGATGTTAAACTGGCATATGGGTTTGGATCTAAATTAGTAAGAAAGTGGTAGATAATGATATCACATTATTGGGCTGAAATCTCATGACTATCACATTCTTATGTAACGTTTGATATCGATTGGTGTTAGAGCATTATTTGACAAAGAAACTTCTACACCAATTGTAGATCCTTGTATTTTTTTCAAGCAAATTTGCTCCAGAACACTAAAGGTGGAGGATATGAGGAAAGCAAAAGAAGACATTATTAGAATCTTGTGCAAGTTAGAGTTGATTTATCCTTCAGCCTCTTTTGACATTATGATTCATTTAGTTTTGCATTTACCTAATGAAGCGATTTCCTAAGGCCCGGTATGTATGAGATGGATGTATTCGTTTGAAAGGTATATGAAAAACTAAGTCAGAAATAAGGCGAGGTCGATATATACAGAATGCTTTAATCCAAGAGATCAATCAACAAACTCAAGCTTCTTCTGAAGCAAGCGGTCTAACACTAGAGGATATAAAAAATTGTTTCAAAAGAATATTGGGTTCTCGACGTGGCCATATAAGAGGCATCAGGCGTAAACCTTCTATGGTTGTGTCTATGTACGATCAGGAACAACCACTGACACAACCACCACCACAATCACAGGTAATTGTTAGTTTAAGTGCATTTGAAAAGTACAATGCTATAATGGAAAAACAAAAAAAGTAGGATGCCATAATCATCATGACTTTAATTTGTAAAGTAGAATGCTATGTTTATATGTTGGTAATTGTTAGTTTAGTATAGTACAATGCTATAATGGAAGAATGAAAAAAAAAGTACAATGCTATAATGTACAAGCAAAATTGTGTAGGATGTAGTTTGGTTATAATTTAATATATAGGTATTTTGTAGTTTGGTAATTGTTCATTTAGTATAGTACAATGCTATAGTGGAAAAATGAAAAAAAAAGTACAATGTTATAATGTACATGCAATATTGTGTATGATGTAGTTGTTGGATTAGATGTCTAAGCCCATAACTATTATTCGTATGTACTTGATCCGAGAGTAGCATGGTCCATTTGGGTTGCATATCATCAGGACAATTTGTTAGGATGGACTTTTGAGAGAAGGTTATTTATGGTTTATCAATATATTATAAGTTATAATATATTAATATGAAATCATATGTTTTAATTAGTATCGATCAAGAATTAATTTGGAATTAATTTAGTGATCAAAAGAGACTAATTAAATCTATGGGTACTAATTATGATAATTAGTTATATTTATATGTGTTGGGCTTATGATCCATGTTGGACCAAGTTTATGTATAGATACATAAAGAGTTGGGCCACATGAACCATGGATCATAAAACCCATGGGTATGGATTATGGGTTATACCCATGACCCTTGGAATCCTACATATAAATAGGCTACTCCATAGCCAAAATCACCACTTCTTTTCTTAGAGAAATATGGAGGTGTTTTGGTGCATGGAATTCTCTCTCAAGAGCCACCTTTGTCCTAGGTGTGTTGTGATTCCATTTGAGGCATTTCATACTATTGGTGCTAAGCTCTTAAGGCCAAATACATCAAGACTTCAAGCCACATAAAGGTATGTTTCCCTAACTAATATATTATATGGTTTATGTCAAATGCATGCTAGTTATAGGTTTAATGCCTTGGAAACCATTTGTATGTATAATAGAGAAAACATAGATCCAAGGTATTTAGGGTTGTATGTGCACCATAGGATGTTGTAGTATACTAAAACCCAACAGTGGTATCAGAGCCATGGGTTGTTTTCTATTATATTTGATACAAATGTATTTTTTTTTCAAGTTGAAGGAAAAAAAAAAGAAAAAAAAACATGAAGTTTGTCTAATTTTATGATAATTACTTGATTTTATGAAAAACTAATTATTTATAAAATTTGAGTCACTTTACTACAAGAGTTGAATTAGGTCAATTTATTAAAAGATAGAATGATATGATTATTTTATTTGTTTTAAAAGTTTGATCTAAATGGTTTTAAGGAGTTACAAATTTTGTCATAAAATTTTGGAACTCAAAAGTTTTTTTTAAAGTTATGATCTTAAGAGTTTTGAAACTTCCATAAGTTATGGATGTGAAATGTCTCATTTATTAACTCTTTAGGTTATGAATTCCAAGAGTCTTCAAAGGATAATTGTCAAAGTTTCAAGATTTGTATTAGTTTATATGATTATCTAATTTCTTGAAAATTGTTGATGTGAATTATCTTTACTTATGAGTTTAATCTAGATCATAGAAAAATTATTTGATTATTGTGTTAATTGGAATATTTGATCTTAATGGTTTTTATGAACTCCATAACTTGTCCTCAAGTTATGGAAAGTGAAGAGTTTTTCTTTTTAAAGTATCATTAAGTCTCATAGGTTATGAAAATAGAAGAGTCACTATTTTTAATGTCATCATTAAATGATTTAATGTCTTCCATAACTTGTCCTCAAGTTATGGAACTTGAATTTTTTTTTTCATTAAACCTTAATTAAACTCATAAGTTATGAAAAATCCAAGAGTTTTGAAAGGTTTCAAAACTTGTCCTCAAGTTTTGGAATTTGTAAAGTTACCCCCCATGTATACTTTAATTCCAAACTAGACCTTAGAATTTTAAAAGTTTAAAATTCAACCCTTATACTATTATTATAATTTTAATTATATAGATATGTATAAGATAAAGTCGTCTTACCATTAGTAGGCCTCATTCACGAAGCCGGTCTATAAGGGGGGTATAAGGTTACTGCCTATAAAATGGCAGTTTAATGGGTGTCCACTCTCACCCACCGCTTCCTTGACTGGTGGAGGGTCGTTAGCCGAACGGGTAGGACAAGGACTATAATTCTCCCTTCATTAAAAGTATTAATGATAAATACTAAGTAACTAAACACTTATAAATTCCCAATCTTAGTTACTTAGGAAAATGTGAATAAGGTGCTAATCCATAAAATTACACTTTTCACTTTGTTTAAACCGTTAGTGGAGCGTGTGTGGTTAACCGGCACACTAACCTGGATTTAACAAAGTAGGCAAAGGGTAACTTAATATTTATCGTAGTATCGGTGGAGCTCGTGTGGTTAACCGGCACATCGATTGAGGGGTGAATATTAAGGGTACCAAGTATATTTGCATGGTTACTTCACACCTTGTTTTGTGATCCTCGGCATCCCAGTCACAAAACCTGAAGGGCACACTCGAGATTGAAACATGCCATTGAAAAGTTCAATGAATCTCAAAATATCTAGGAGTTTCAAATCCAATTAAAAACCTAATTACATTATTTCGTTTTTCATGGTGGAAATTGGTAAATCGTCATTTACCTACCTTCAACTATTTCATAACTCGGATTACGGCATCCCTCTTCCATTTATAAATAGGTTGTTGGATCCTAGCCTTAATATTTCATATTGGGTGTTATATTAAGGACTTTAGATCAACTATCTTGAATATCTCCCAAAAGATGTCTAGTTCAGACATCTATGATCTTCCCAAATCTCTTGGAACTTTACTTCCTCCACCTCCTCCAATTATTCTCCCTAACCCACAAGTTCAAGGTCACTCAAGCCCTAATGGCAAGCAAGGTCTATGTGTGATCACATCTTAGAAATGAAGTCACATATTGCCAAGCTGGGAGAGTTGGGTGTCAAAGTCTTGAGAAAGTTGGATGTTCAATCACTTTCTAAGTCACATAGTGAGTTCCTTTGGGACTACTATGAAACAGACTATGACATGAACCTTAATGATCATATCTATTTGCTTGGTGCTGCTGAATCAGCAATGATTTGGAACGATAGTAAAGCAAATTTGATTAGAAGATCAACTTCCCAAAAACTTTATGGACAGTGACAATGGTGACACTGGAAATCCAGAAAAAGCATTCTCTTCCCAATGGAAAGGGATTGGCCATGGTCAACCCGGTTGACCAAATGGTAAGGAGAAAGGCTAAGTCTGAGATAGTCCCATTACCAAAGGGTCCATATGTTTATTTTGCCAAAGGAAGGGGCGTTGATTGCAAAGCTGCCAAGTTTACCTAAGGATGTTAAAGTCAATAAGTCTGACTCTACTTCAGGTAGAGCCCATTATCTAACTCTGTTAAGTTTCTATTCTAAGATCCTCATTACATGATGTGACTGGGTCACATGTTGATGTTTTAAGAATCAAAGAATAGAGAGAAAGCTTAAAGGAAGTATATGCTGATTCTGATCGCGTAGGTGAATTTCGATCGCATCAGAATTTTGAAGCTGTTACTTAGGAGTTATGATATATTGCTTATGAATAGATAACAACAAGTTTTTCCGTATGCATTTGCACTATAAGGATAAGTTTTTTCTGCAAAGTTTTGAAATAAAATAAAAGTTTTTAATTTTATATTTATTTTAAATATCCTTACAAGTGGCATTTGTGAAAAATGGTTGTTTATATGATTCCATTGATAGCAATATTTGAAAAAAAATGGACTTGATTCTTTCGTTTGTGGTAGTGTCATAATTTACCAAATAAGGAAAGATTCTCATTCCCAAGGCTTCAGTTGGATAGAAACTTGGAATCATGCAAGTTGAATAGTATGATGAATGAGAACTTTCAAGCATTGGAAAATTAAGACTTGTTCACATGGATGTGTGAGTCAAGTTAAGGACTAAAGGGATCGAGTACACATTCTTGTGCACTGGTCAAGTCCACCACAAAGCTCGTTAAAACTATTCGTCATGATTTACTAAATTTTAGTAAATATGGTTATACTTACAAGTTTAAGTATAATTCTGAAACATTGAAAAAAACTTCAATGTATGGCAGAACGAATGAGAAGAATCAAATTTGGCAGAAAGATAAAAGTTTCTCAAATCTGAAAAGATGGGAGAGTACTTTAGTATCATGTTTATGATCATCTTAATGATTAAGATACCATATCACAATTGATCCTCTAAGGTCATCTTAGTGCATTTTTATGACTAAGAAGAGGAGTCATGAATTGTTGAAATGGTTAAATCAAAAAGATGAGTCATACTTCGTTCCAAAACAATTCTTAGAGTCATACTCCAAGATTGTAACTTGAGTGACATATCTTAAAGAAGGTTTATTAACACTAGTCAAATGGAAGAGTAAAAGGTTATCTACTCTTGTACATTTGAAATTGGTAAGTTGTGATGTTTTGGATAAAACAGAGACCAACTTAGACCAAGTGTGTGAAGTGTTTGTCTTGCTAAAGAATCTGCACTATCTCTTGTATATTTGGCAAGTGATTCTTATATGTCAAGAGGACAGTGGGAGTCCTAAAGCTCTTGAAAGTTTCAAGACCTAATCAAGAATAAAACCTGGAATTCTTCACTAGCACACGACTTGAGGTGTATAACCTATCGTGTTGACATTTCTGTGCCTATTCAAGTTGACTTTGCATAGTAGTTCTGAGAGTTCTCAATTGGTTGCACAACTACTTGGAAGCTATGACAGGCCCTTGTGCTGCCAGGTGGCAAGAACTTAAGATTGCACAAGTTCAATCCATATGAGTTTGGATTTGTCACTAACCTTGTCTTGTGATTATGGTTTTGACAAATTCATATGGGTAGGAACTCATACACCATAAAAATCTAAGTGTCATAAGGTTTCTCTCCGATTCATGAAAATGATGGTGAGGAAACACTTTCACTAAGTAGTTTTTTAAGTAGATAGTAATCTTTGCATTCTCAAAGTCATTAGTAGAGTACACTAACATGGACTTATGAGAAATAGCAAAGGTCTAACCAATTAAGACTATGATTACGGCATCCCTTTTCATAGTTCTTAAATTGTTTAGACACACCAGTGGGCTATCTACAATAAGGTGTATGATTTTGATAAAGTCTTATCAAAGCAATCTAGTATCAGAAATTTGAACTTTGGTAAGAAAGTCAATAAAGTATTGATTTCTAGAAGTCCACTAATTTCTGAATACATGTCAAAGCTAGTGGGAGCATAAGTGTTATGTTGATAATCATCATGTTAGTGGGAGCATGATAATTATGATAAGTATTGCAAGTTAGCAATGTTAATTATAGAAAATAAAAGTTTCAATTCGTGAGGCTGCAGGGATTGAAAAAGTTGTTTTGCTATAATTAAGGGAGAGGATATACTTCATTTCAGTTCTAAAGGCTTAGATTGAGACCTTAATCATCTTTAGTCAAGAATATATATATGAATTTCATGTTGGATTGGTTCAACTTAAGGAAATTCTATATATTGCGTTCTCAAAATTCGATTATGATTACGGCATCCCTCTTCATAGTCAAATTTTGAAAACATGGCAAATAAAAATATTGTAGCAAAAGACTTGTCTAGAATCATGTCTTTATGTGAGACATCATGAATCGTGTATCATTTGTTTTGGGTACAGGATCGATTGCATGTGCTATAATATTTGTCATTTCTAAATTTTTCCAAATGCCCAGAGGCATTAAGAAGGGAAAAGGTCTAGAATTGGATATGACTAAAATGATTAAGCAATTGTCGAGGACAATCTGAGGTTTACCAAAGATTGGTTGCTCAGAGACAGTTGGAAGTATAGTGCTAATTTTGGAAGGACTATATTGACATATTCTGAAAAGAGGCATCTCTTATTCAGAAGTGATAGTCAAAATGAGAATATGGAGTTGTCTCCATAGGTGGAAGTTATCTGTGTAAGATTAGAAAACTTAATGCAAGAAGCATGTCCAAAGCAATGTACTTTGAATATGAGACTTAGTTTCCATGGAGTTGATCTCCATTGGAATACCTTATAATGACTGTTGACAAGTCTTTGTGACTTTGTACATATTCATTACAGGAGGGTTAGTACATATAAGTTTAAAATCTAAATAGATTTCGATAAATGATAGGAATTTGAAATTCTCACATTTTTCGATAAGGATTTGGGAGTGTGAAATTAGAATCATTGAAATTATGTTCAATTGGTTTATTTCACAAAGTAAGGATCATAGACAAACATAGAGTGCATACTTGGTGTATGGCAAAGCTATTGTTTAAGAAAAACATAGTGTACATGCTTGGAGCATGGGACAACTAGTGTTTTTAATTCAAGTATAACGTTGATAAAACCGAAACAATGAATAATGAGTAATCAGTATGGTGATAAATAAAAGTGTTTATTTATATTCATAGGGTTTGATACCATATTTGATTCATTTATTCTTGTGTTTCACTTTGCATGTTTTGACTTCCAGAATAACTAAGTCGCTCTTCCTGAATGATTAAGTTATTCAAACCATCCACAGTCGGTCATATATTGGAAGTAGATATGAATCAAGACTGTCATGGGTTGGTTTGTAGAGGTCCAAGTTGGTGGACAAAGTGGTGCTACAACACTCATGAGTGCTCATAAGTTCTGAGTATTGGATTCAACCCACGCTCATTTGAATCACTTCATGGATTTTATCACGAGTGATCATGAGACGATAATATCTTATATTCTTCAAACCTAGAGATATGAGTTGTTACTATGAGTTGGTTATACATTGATTGCACGAAAACGCATTTGGTAACTCGATGTTATAAAACGTGCCTTTGTGTATGATTCAACAAGTAGTAGAACAAGCCATATGAGTCAAAGTTTATCCATTCCTTTTACCTTCGGGATAAAAGCGATATCTGTGGGCCCCTCGATGATTTAGCGATGACACATGTGAGTGCTTGGCCAAGCCAGGACTGATTTGATTTGTTCAATCAGTCAGTCATCATAAATCGAAAATCGGGAAACAACAAATGGATAGAGAGAATGATTATAATCCATGTCTCAGTCCATATGATATCTAGAATGGAGGAATATATGATCCCTTATCTAATGGAAGCGTCATTGATTTGTTCAGAGTTCGACAACGGCTTTAAGAGCTACAATTGCTAGTCGGGTTATGAAGTCGTACTTGCAATAATAGTTTTAGACTTATCCAAGTGGGAGACTGTTGGATTAGATGTCTAAGCCCATAACTATTATTGGTATGTACTTGATCCGAGAGTAGCATGGTCCATTTGGGTTGCATATCATCAGGACAATTTGTTAGGATGGACTTTTGAGATAAGGTTATTTATGGTTTATTAATATATTATAAGTTATAATATATTAATATGAAATCATATGTTTTAATTAGTATCGATCAAGAATTAATTTGGAATTAATTTAGTGATCAAAAGAGACTAATTAAATCTATGTGGACTAATTATGATAATTAGTTATATTTATATGTGTTGGGCTTATGATCCATGTTGGACCAAGTTTACGTATGGATACATAAAGAGTTGGGCCACATGAACCATGGATCATAAAACCCATGGGTATGGATTATGGGTTATACCCATGACCCTTGGAATCCTACATATAAATAGGTTACTCCATAGCCAAAATCACCACTTCTTTTCTTAGAGAAATATGGAGGTGTTTTGGTGCATGGAATTCTCTCTCAAGAGCCACCTTTGTCCTAGGTGTGTTGTGATTCCATTTGAGGCATTTCATACTATTGGTGCTAAGCTCTTAAGGCCAAATACATCAAGACTTCAAGCCACATAAATGTATGTTTCCCTAACTAATATATTATATGGTTTATGTCAAATGCATGCTAGTTATAGGTTTAATGCCTTGGAAACCATTTGTATGTATAATAGAGAAAACATAGATCCAAGGTATTTAGGGTTGTATGTGCACCATAGGATGTTGTAGTATACTAAAACCCAACAATAGTTTGGTTATAGTTTGATATGTTGGTATTTTGTAGTTTGGTAATTTTTGGAAAGTACAATGCTATAATGGAAAATTAAAAAAAAGAAAAAAGTAAAATGTTATAATGTATACGCAATATTATGTATGATGTATGTTTAAGTGTATTTGGAAAGTAGAATGCTATAATGATATGTTGATAATTGTTAGTTTAGTATAGTACAATGCTATAATGGAAAAATGAAAAAAAAAAAAGAGTACAATGCTATAATGTATATGCAGTATTGTGTAGGATGCAGTTTGGTTATAGTTTGATATGTTGGTATTTGTAGTTTGGTAACTTTTGGAAAGTACAATGATATTATGATATGTTGGTAATATATTTTGTTTTCTTTGTAGTTGGAAATGCTACAAACAATGCTAAAAGACTCGGCCTATAGTGCGGCACTGGAAGATTGGTTTCGATCGTTGCCGCCATAAAATGAAAACGAAGGAAATGAGGGAGTGATGAGGACGAGTAACTACTTTTTTAGGATTTATGAAATGCTTTGTTTGGGTTAGTATTTTAGATTAGTATTTTGGATATATTGCACTATGTTTGGATGTGTCTTTTGGACCGGATGTTTGGATTAGTATAAGCCGTATATATTATTAGCGGCGACATGCCTGACTTTTAGCGGCGACGCTTGTTGCCACCAATGCTCATGTTTCTTGTAGTGTAAGGCTTTTAGGAGCCGGTGACATTCATAAAAAATAACTTTAACACTTTTAGGAGCCGGTGACATTCATAAAAAATAACTTTAACACTAACAAGCTTGAGTTGTCAAATTCAAATTCACAAACTAATCCCTACCATTTTCATCAAATCTATAAACCAAAAAAAAAAAAAAAGACAATTAGTTAAGTTCTGAATTAAAATTTACAAAACACCACTGATACAAGAACATCGTAGTTTAATATCATGAATATGAAGAATCAATAAACGATTTACTATACATTAAAAAAAATAAAGAAGCGAATCAAACATCTGCATGTTCCTGTGTTCATAGGAACATCAAATGAAGTTTTATCACAATCTTTCTTATTTCAAACTTACTATGCATCTTAAAAAATAATCATCTCCTATTCGAAAAATAAACCAACAAATTGAATAGATCACGTGTGTATCTTAAAATAAATAACAAAGCGTTTATACATGTGTATATGAAACTGTAATACCTCAAAATATATAAAATAAAAAAATAAAAAAAAATAATCACCCAATCATGTGTATATGAAACTGTAAGTATATTCATCGATGATTTGCTTGTAGAGACTGAATACGAGCAGCTAAAGAATCATAATCAGGAAGATTTGGATGAACATGACTTGGTTTCTTGACATCATTTCCTTCAAGTGAAGTTTGGGAGCTCACATTCGATGCTTTTGGTGATTCCGATTTTCCTGATTCCACAATCTTCTTAAGAGGATGTTCAGAAATTTTTTTAGTAGGAGATTCATTCGTAGAAGGATGCATACTAGGCCTGGAAATTACAGTTTTACCCTCAGGCTCAATATAACCCTTTGTCCTACGAGACAGCCCTGTGGAAGTCGGTTTTGTAACCAATACAACTTCTTCATCGGAATCAGTAATTCCGCCATCGTTAAAGAACACATCCGGGGGTGTGAATCGCGATCTATTTCTAACTTTTTTGTCACTTTGATCATCTGATTCCGATTCCGAACTTGACATAGAAACACTCGGTTCTTTCTTTTCAATTCCACTTGCTCTTGAATTGAAAGAACTCGGTTTAGACGTCTGGCCAACAAACTTTTTGAATGAAGAAGAGGAGGAATCGTTTACTGGACTACTTTTAACGAATTTTTCACTCTGATCATCTGATTCCGATTCCGATTCTGAACTTGACATAGAAACACTCTGTTTTTTGTTTTTGTATCCGCTTGCTTTTGAATTGAAAGAACTCGGTTTCGACAAAGGAGAGGAATCAGTGATTCCGCCCTTCGTGTGAGGTATGTACTTAAGACCACCACTGTTCCGAAGTCCACCTGTCAATGTCCCAAACTTTAACTCTTTCCCAGTATCCAAATCATCACCTTGGTTTAAAAACTCGCTATTTTTTTCAACAATTTGTGGTTCTATTTCTGTATCCTTGTTCTTCTGCTTGTGTCTGAGTGAAACCCTAGAATCCTTTTCAACCAAATCATTCAACTCAATTCGTGTTTTCCTAGAATTAACTTTTTGTGTTTTTTGTTTAGGGCTCGAAATGTGTGTATTTTGTAGTGGAGGAATAGATTCTTCTCTATCTGGAGATGGGAAAAATGATTTGGCATCTCCTTCATTATACTCAAATCCTGTATCGAATTTAGGGTTTTCATCATCATCGGAATCTGTTTCATCATCTCTAGAAAGGTTTCCTTGATCAACAACAGTTGTTTGACTAACTTTTTGTTGATGAGAAACAACAACATCATGTTCATGACTCGTTTGCTTTCTGATTGTAGATTTTGGTGACATATCATGTTCACTTTGATCTGTTTGTGGATTCTTCTGTATCTTTGAGTTTCTGTTATTGAATGAGTTATTATATGAATCTTTGAATTGATGTTGATTAAGAGCTTCTGAAGCAGTTGAAACTTTTGGACTTCCAATCTTGCCCTTGCTCGAGAGTTCTGCAGCTGCTCTAGCCGCCATGCTGGCACGTTCTGCTGACTCAGCAGCTGCATGTGCTGCTGACGTGGCATCTTTGAATTCCATGTTCCAGTTGTTCTCTCTACCTGATGAAGCATTGTTGGTGTTGGAATGGAACGAATGCCTCTTGTTCATCATCTCAGATGCCATTCCTAATTAAAAAAAAAAGTGAAATAATAGCATTTAATCCATGAACCCAATAACATTATCATGTTATAAAAAACTAACTTATTGTTATAATGAATATGTATACCTGAAGGTTTTGTATCATTTGAGGTAATATTCTGAGAACCTAGTGTGTATCTTCTATTCTGCTGAGTGAAATCATCAGTTACATTCATTTTTTCTACATGACTCTGCACATTTTGGATATTTGAAGTTTGCATCTTTGGAGAATCAACATTCATCATGCTCACATTCTCAAAGTTCACAGATCCATTCTAGAGAAAAGATTCAAGTTTCATCAAAGAGTTGTAAAAGATAATTCAAAAAGCAAAATTTCAACTCACCAATAAGTCATCTTTAGGTTTAGATTCTGCCTCTTCAAATAAAGTTGAATCCCAATCAACATTGTGTTCTTTTGCTACAGCACTTAACACTTTCAGTTTTGTCTGAATATCAGGTGCAACAGCAGATAACTTCTCAACCATCTGAAAAATTGGAAATAATACTATAAGAAAACGAACATTTTGTTCTTTTATTGAGAAATTTGGAACTATTATTTTTTAAAAATAACATACCATGCGGTTTACACCACTATCAGGACGCAACTCAAGAGCTGCAGAAGCAAACTCTTTTCCATATTTTGCTGTAAAGTTTTTTCGAGCATCAACAAGTTCTGGTATGTCTGAACATCTAGGAGCTGCAAATATCACACTTGTGATTGCTTCCTTCAGATCAATAGGGCAAGTTCTATCACAAATTTCACCAAAAGATTGTTTAATTTGCAATTTCTACTACATTTCAAGTGAAAATAACAGGATTTACAAGTTTGTAAGGTAGCTTACTTTTGTGATTCAATGATAGGCAAACGTGCTACAATGAGTTCACAATATATCTCGATCAATTCATAAGCTGCAATCATCTTCTCTTCCCTGATTACATGTTCAACCTAATACAATTCCTAAACATCAGTATTTATATACAAACAAATGAATCGCATATTCAGACATTATATGATAATCACGTCAATCAAAATCGAATCTGGAATACGATTTTGTATGAAACAGAGCTTTTGAATTCCATTCATCGTAAATCAGAATACTTACTCGAATTCTAGCAGTTCGATCCTGTCCTGACTCCAGTAATTGAGCTAACTCCCTCTTCATTTGATTAATCTGTATTAATTTCTTGTTCTTCAACAGCTTAATTCGCGAAGTCGCTAATTTTAACGACGTCTTGCTGCATCAATCAAAGTCAACCCTCAGACAATTACAAACATCGAGAAATATTCATAAACTGAAACTGTAAGCTTACCATTTAGCTATCTTGAATCTCTTGTTAAGCATTGTAAGAAGCAAGCTTTCACTGTTGAATTGATTATAGTTCAACCCTGAGGTTTAATTGTTGCAATTCGTAGGTAGTTGAACGTATCAATGAATGCAAAATTCAATTGAGGGAAAAATTCGGGAATTTTGAAGAATCCTAAATATTGACTTCAATTGGAAGTTGGTGATTTGAAGGATCGAATACAAGTTGACCGAATTTTGGTGAAGCCATTTGCACAGAAAAAAACAAGAAAAGAAAGTCAAAATACTAAAACTTCAACGCCTTTGGCCCAATAACGTGTTAGGTGTGACGCCAATGCACATCCAGAATATTATTAAATATTCCCACCAAAACGGCAAATTTTGACTTAAATGTATAGACGTGTATAAATTCTACTTGAATTGTAAGTTAAATACAAATCAAAATTTTAATTAAAAAATGATAAATTATAGTAAAGAGCAGTATACTTTTTTCACTAATATGTATAGTATTCAAAATTTATTACCGTATTATATTATTATTAAAAATTTATATGGACTATAACATATTTTTATGAAGAACCTATTGTTTCATATTTTAAATATTTTTAATTTAATGATATCAGCTCAGATAGATAATAAAAGAAAATGATAAACTATGTAATGTGAACAGTCACTTCAACTCACTGTAAGGGTTATAAATGAGCTAAATCATGGAACATCGACAAATATTTCTTAAATATAAAAGAGGTAAACCACAGAACCACTACAAGAAATATTGGCATTAGCGACGACGTCTTTAGCGGCGACGCAGGGCAATAGCGGCGACATGTAATTGACGCGTTACATGTCGCCGCTATTGCCCTGCGTCGCCGCTAATGCCAACTAACTGCGATCCGCGTCAAATGAACCTCATCTATCCGATTTGTTTTCAATCGAACGGTCGTAGAGGAACGCGAAAACGTGTTGACTTTTCCTTCCAAGGTGTCGCCGCTATTGCCCTAATGTCGCTGCTAATACCTTGGCGTCGCCGCTATTGCCTGTCGCCGCTAAAGTCCGTTGCAGATAACCCCCCTACAGCTTCCTTTTTCTGTGTCCTTCTTTCTGTCCCTAGCCTTTTCTCTCGTTTCTTTCTCCTTTATGTTTCTTTCTCACTTCACGACAAGGACGAGGGTGGAAACCGGCGACATTCCCTAGCTAGCTGCTCCTGCTGCCACAAGACCGCCACCTTCCCCAATTCAATGTGGGCAATTTCGGAATTGAGTTGATTAGATTATTAATAGCAACTTACTTCTAGTAATGTATAGTATATGGTTTCAAAGTGCTTAATTTTGTTAGTGACTTAATGTTTGTCATTACAACTTTAGCTTAATTAGGTTATTAGTAGCAACGTACTTCTAGTAATTTTAATTTAATAATAGAATACAATTAAATTAATTTTAAAAAAATCAATAAAAAAATAATAAATTAATTGTAAAGTCAAATTCAATTAGTTTTTAAATCAAGTTAATACTAATATTAAAATAAAAAAAAATAGTTTAAAAAATTAAACTAATAACAAAAAAGAAAATATTAAATTAATTAGAAAATCAAATTAAGTTACATTTAGAATCAAATTAAATTTATTATAAAATCAAATTAAATTAATTATAAAATCAAATTAATATTAATATTAAAATACAAAAAAGAAATATTAAATTAATTATAAAATAAAATTAAGTTAATTTTAAAATCAAAGTGCTTAATTTTATTAGTGACTTAATGTTGGTCATTACAACTTAAGCATAATTAGGCTATTAATGTAACTACCCAATTTCAAGCCCACATTTTTCATTTTTAATTAAGTAATCCACAACATAGTTTACCAAAACATTTCCCATGCCATATCATTTGCAAACAGAAATATAACAATGTGTCTGAAAATCATATTGTCAAGTAAAATAAATAAGAGTACAATCCCAGAAAACTCCATGCGGAAATCATGTGTGTGTGTGATACGCTGCTACACCGCCGGCTCCTTCCCCTTAGACAAAGAGGTACCTGAAACCAAAACTAAAACGGTAAGCACAAAGCTTAGTGAGTTCCCCCATCATACCACATACCACACAACAACATAGCATATATATATATATATATATATATATATATATATATATATATATATATATATATATATATATATATATATATATATATATATATATATATATATATATATATATATTGACGGGCCATTCTGGGGCGCCCGTCCTACCCATGTCAAGCCATTCTGGGGTGCTGACCTACCCATGTCAAGCCATTCTGGCCAAGTCATAGCCTCGACGGCTGGGGCTCCCAATGAGTCACCAACCAACTCCCACCAGTCTCTAGCTCTATCCCTCAAACATCCCGCAGCAAAGCGGACCTTCGACCCTTCCAGTCAGAAGCTCGTCAACTGCGCAGACTCAATGTCTGCGATCCATCTCCTGGCAGCAATGGGGTCCTTCACCCCGTGATAATCCGGCGCACCGCTCCCTCGGAAGTCCTTGAAGGACAGTGTACGCGTACCCGTCTGGCTAGATGTCATATCACTCCTGAATGCCCGGAGGAGATCCTCCATCAGCTCAACAATCCCCTCCTTGATCGACCCGAAAATGACCGGGGTCGACTCAAGGATGCCTCTCGTGATCTCAGATGTGATGAACTCGTGTAGCCCGTCATCAACCTGCTCGGATCCTACACCCGAGCCTGATCCTGATCCTGATCCGGAACCTCCTGCTCCATGTCGCGTGGTCACCATTCTGAAAATAAACGCATAAATGACATGATCATACATGCTCTCAAGAGGTCTCACACACTCTCCAAGTTTCTTCGTTCCATCTCGGCCCTCCCTGACTCGAGTACGGATCCTCTGCTTCCAGTAGTACGGGCCCATACTACCTTCCACATCTATCCGTACTTTCCTCAAGGATTGCTTCAACTTCACCAAGTCCCTTTATCGATACCCTTTTCCATTAATCTCGTCCTAGGCTCTCCTAGGGCACCCTCCGACCTACTCTTCGCCATCAGCTGCACAAGGGGTCTCTGCTATCCTTCCCTATCTAGCTCGCGAATACTGTTACATATTCGCTCACTAGATAGTTAGAGTTAGCCAGAACCCTTATAGCACAAAGCAAGCAGCATTCGTGCATTGAGTAACCAATTCAGGCATAACCTATACAGGCCATCCTACTGCTGACTAAACAGTCCTAGCATACAGCTCATACCACAGACATATAAGGCATTCTTCCTAGATCCTTAGCCCTACTCTAGCATGCTGTTCTCAGAATCATATATATCATATAACTTATCGTAACAAGTATGGGTATCTTGGGGAAAACTTACTTGAGCTCGGCCGGTCGCACGCATCACGCACCTTGTTCTTTCTCAAAACCCTCTGACTCAGATTTTTTTTTGAAAACCATTTTCCTTGTAAAAATCTTTTAATCCCTCGGTTTGAGTCCAGACACCCCCGAGGGTGTGTCCGAATCCCTCAAACCAGGGCTCTGATACCAACTTGTAACATCCCAATTTCAAGCCCAAATTTTTCATTTTTAATTAAGTAATCCACAACATAGTTTACCAAAACATTTCCCATGCCATATCATTTGCAAACAGAAATATAACAATGTGTCTGAAAATCATATTGTCAAGTAAAATAAATCAGAGTACAATCCCAGAAAACTCCATGCGGAAATCATGTGTGTGTGTGATGCGCTGCTACACCGTCGGCTCCTTCCCCTTAGACGAATAGGTACCTAAAACCAAAACTAAAACGGTAAGCACAAAGCTTAGTGAGTTCCCCCATCATACCACATACCATACAACAACATAGCATATATATATATATATATATATATATATATATATATATATATATATATATATATATATTGACGGGCCATTCTGGGGCGCTCATCCTACCCATGTCAAGCCATTCTGGGGTGCTGACCTACCCATGTCAAGCCATTCTGGGGTGCTGACCTACCCATGTCAGGCCATTCTGGGGTGCTGACCTACCCATGTCGCTATTCTGGGGTGCCGACCCACCCTTCGGTCTTTCAACCAAACTCGGGGACTATTTCACCCCCTACTGCTAACACATAATGTCATATCTCTATCATATTGTCAGACGTATCTGGGGTGTCCGACCTACCCAATGGTCCTAACGACCGAATCGGGGACTAGTCCCCTCCTACTGATACCACCTCACATAACATAGCAACTAGCATAATCACATATCAAGCAAACTAGCATACTTGCATATCAACCAATAGCCGACCAGACAATTATCACAAAGACAATTATCTCAGCTAAACATCTACTAGTGGGCCGGCCTTGGTGCCGTAGACCCACTTCTACTGGAAGGTAACTCACCTCGATGTCGTGTAGTGTCTGAACTATCCTCGGCGTGAAGGTCGGCTCTCCTCGACTCCTCAATCCCTACACGACAACCCTCAAGTCGTCAAACAGAACAAACAACCCTAACCAGGGTCAATCCTTAATCCAAGCAAGTCAACATTGGTCAAAGTCAACACCTTGTTGACCTGACTCGCCGAGTTGGTCTACCAACTCGTCGAGTCCATGCTCCACTAACCCGATCCAACCCCGACATCATTCGTCGAGTCTTGCGAGAATTCGACGAGTTCTCCTTCATTCAAACCATCGGGACTATCTTCATCCGACTCGCCGAGTTGTATGAACAAATCGTCGAGTTCATCCCCATCCTATGAACAAGTCCGCCCTTGACTCGCCGAGTTGTATGAACAACTCGTCGAGTTCGTCTTCATAAGTTAGGAGATTGCCTTGGACTCGCCGAGTCTGTTCATACACTCGTCGAGTCCCATGATTCCCAGGTCCCTTTCATGACTAAACACCTACGGGACTTTTCCTTGCTAACAACTGTTCCCTCCACAGAAAGGATTTGGCGGTCATTGCATCGCGACTCGTCGAGTTCCAAGAGCGACTCGTCGAGTCCCTCCATGACCATTACTATACAGTCGATTTAAATGGGTCTTAACACCTCAAAACCATAGATCTGGCCTCTCAATGTCCTCTTTACACGTAAAGTTCCAAACTTGGTGCACATGCATGGGGTCTTTGGCTCAAAAATCCATAAAAGGTGTTCTACAAGATGCATGGGGCTCTCATGGCCATAGAGTTGGCACCTTTATGCCATGGGACCCCTCCAATGACTCAGATCTGGAAGTAGAACTCCATGAAACACTTAACAAATCCGAAAATGGCTTGGAAAGCCCTAAATGCACCCAAAATCTAAGCCCTAAAGATGAACAACCAAATGGAAGACCAAAACAGGGGGCATTTACCTTGCTCGAGCTGAAGATGGAATAAGATCTCTGGATCTACAAGCCCCAACTCGAATTCCCAAGCTTCTTCCTTCCTTTCAAGCTTCACAAACCACCCAAAAGCACCAAAAATGGCCTTAGATCACTCAAAGCGGCTAGGGTTTCGATATGAGGTGTTCTGGGAGTGATAGGGACGATGGAGGCTGAGTTAAGGCATTTAAATAGGGTGCAAACCCTCAAATTTAGGGTTTCATCCAGACAGCTGCTACTCGCCGAGTAGGTCACTTAACTCCCGCGTCCATGCCCGTTCCTACTCGACGAGTTGGTCCTTCAACTCGTCGAGTCCCTTTCCTAAAATGGCAAATCTTCATTTAAGACTGCTTATCAGGAACCGGGTGTTACAAATCTCCCCCACTTATCTTAGACTTCGTCCTCGAAGTCTAATGCGGCGAACAATTTTGGAATGGTATTGCTTCTCGGCCTCCGACCCCCAAGTCTACTCAAATTCCCTTCCACGTTCCTGTTACACCCTTTCCTAGGGTATTACATGGCTACGTAGAATCTTCGCCTTTCCTACCACCACAACTATTGGTCTCGCACGTAGTTCAGCCACTTTCCGGCCTGATTATCATGCAGCGAGACAGTTCCTTTCTCATCCAAGATGTGAAAAGTACTGTGATTCTAACTAGGTTTCCCCACGGAAGATCCAACCGATGTGTCATCCGGCCAATTCCAACAACAATCCTGATGATCCAAGGTATCGGGGTCTCTACTCCTCTTTCCTTGGAATGGATCCTTTTGTGCTGACAGGATCCTACATCCTTCCGCCCCCGCAACTGCTTCCATAAACAACCAGCTATCTCATGGAACACTCATACCTGGTCCAATCAGCCTTAGCTGGAATACCAGGCATGCTTACGACGGGTCCACTCATCCCTAGGATGGAATACCCTCGTATCATACACACATTTGGCCCAATCAACCCTCAGGCTGGAATACCAAATACGTCAGGTCCAAACAATCATAGGGTCCAGTCATCCTCACGATGGAATACGCTAGATTAAATACTACTATTTACATACTTGGGCTAAACCCATAACTTGAGATCCAAGGACATATCCTTACACTTCGCCCGAAACCCTCTGAATCATCACAACCCACTTCTACCAGTCATCTGAAACACCAAGTTCCCACCTAGTTACTGAGCCAAAGGCTCCCATGCAGTCGCCCTTCACGACTTCTGATTGGAATCCTTATCTGCCAATAGTTATCGTTAGCTATCTTACTGCTATGGCTCTAACAGCCTCCTGATCCAACCGATCGGGTCCATGCGTCGAATCCCGTCGTCACCGCATCCACGGCTAAAAGGGACTGCTACCTGACCAGTGGTAGCCGCATATCATAAGCAACCTTATACGGGCCAAAAGGGATTGCTTCCCTGATCGCGTGCTGTAGCGGTGCTCCTATAGTCTCACCACTGGCTCAACCAGATCTAATCCATCGGAGAAATTCGAAATCCGATTCGTGATTTCCGTGTCCCCACTGTTGCACCCCAAACTGATGGGTACTACTGTCCTCCTCGCGATCTGACATCACTCCCATACTACATGTCAACCTGGTGAAAGCTACGTCTACCCGACAACCTTGTGAATGCCACAGCTACGCTCGCAGACTTACGACACTTCCAATACTAGCTGAGAATTTTGTGAATGTTACGGCTGCACCCGCAGACTCACAACACCTCCTGAACTGGGTCGAACGCGCACTCGACCTAACTCTCAACTGAACTTGAATTCCAATTGGTCCTCTAACCTGGTTTCCTGTTTCCCGATGCCAAGCAAAGGAGCGAACCAACCGTTGGAACGTTCTCCGAGCTCTCAACTTGCCCAATTCTTAACCTCGACGGCCACTTGACCGCCTTTCCTCCCTGACAGGGATGCAAAACTCCTAGTTACACACCTATTTCTGCTCCTGAATGCCTGATCAATCCTCCCCCACTTAGATTCGACTAAGTCTTCATGGCGCGTGGGAATTTAAGGATTCCCAATCCTTCTTGCTTTTCGATAACATAAAAAAAATTCAAGGCCATGAGGCTTCAGCTGCCTCGAAGCGTAGGCGATAACATGCCCCCTCTGCATCAATACCGCGCCCGAGCCCGAGATGGACACCTCTCAATATACTACGAAATCCTCCATGCCCTCCGGCAGGGCTAAGATCGGCGCCTCGCACAATCTGTGTCTCAACGTCTCAAATGCGGCCTACCACTCAGGCCCCCAACGAAAGATCACGACTTTCCTCGTCAACCAGGTCGGGGCACAGCTATCTTGGAGAAGTCCTGAATGAATCTCCGATAGTAGCCTGCCAGTCCCAGGAAGCTCCGAATCTCAGATGGAGACCTCAGAACCTCCCTCCTCATTACGGCCGCAACCTTGGCCGGATCAATCGATATCCCGTCCTGGTTGACAAGGTGCCCAAGAAACTGCACCTCGCACAACCAGAACTCACACCTGGAGAACTTAGCATACAAGCTCTCCCTCCTCAAAGTACCCAAAACCTCTCGCAAGTGCTCCTAATGCTGCTCTCGCGTCTTGGAATAAGCCAAGATGCCATCGATGAAAACTATCACGGATCGATCCATCATCGGTCTGCGCACGCGGTTCATGAGGTCCATGAACGTGGCAGGAGCATTGGTGAGCTCGAAAGGCATCACCACGAACTCATAGTGGCCATAGCGCATCCGAAACGCAGTCTTCTGCACATCCTCCTCTCTGACCCTCATCTGATGATATCCTGAACGCAATTCAATCTTGGAGAACCAAGATGCTCCCTGTAACTAGTCAAAGAGGTCATCAATCATCGGGAGTGGGTAACGGTTCTTCATCGTTACCTTATTCAGCTCCCTAAAGTCTATACACATCTGATGCAACCCGTCCTTCTCTTTCACGAACAGAATCGGGGCTCCCCAAGGTGAACTGCTCGGTCTAATGAATCCCTTGCCTAACAGCTCCTGCAGCTGTGTAGACAACTCATGCATCTCAGGAGGAGCCAACCGATACGGTGCCTTGGCTATCGGAGCCGCACCAGGGACTAGGTCGATCTTGAACTCTACCTGCCTCTCCTAAGGTATCCCAGGCAACTCCTCGGGGAATACATCCACAACTCTCGTACCACGGGCACATCGCCCACCGTTGCCTCACCCATCTCCCAGGTATCCCTAACATAGGTGACAAATCCTGCGCAACCCTACTGAAGGTAGCGCCTAGCTCTCGCTGCTGAACATAGAGCTGGTCCTCGCTGTGGCCTCTCGCCCTGAATCACCAGCTCTCCCCCACTTGGGGTCCTGATCCGTACCAACTGTTGCGCACAGTCAATCACTGCCCCATTGGGGCTTAGCCAATCCATACTAATAATAACCTTGTTCCCCAGCAAAGGTACGGGAACCAGATCTACCAGATAACGCTCCTCAAACAGCCGCAAAACACAATCTCGGTAGACCTCTGGTGCTCGCACTGACCGGTCGTCCGCAATCTCGACCTCTAGAGGGCAATCCACATGCCCGAAGACTCAGGAAACTTCTTGCTAAGCGCAAGAGAGACAAACGATTAGGTAGCACCCAAATCAAACAACACCCGAACTGGGATACCGTTCACATGGAACGGTCTTAAACAGAGCGTACATATATCATATCAAAATCACAGCGACGTAACATAAAAGAGAAAAGAGAAGAAATCATACCCGTCACCACATCGGGTGCAGCGCGTGCCTCCTCGGCTGTCAATTGAAATGCTCGGCTCCGCACCACTGGAGCCTCTACCTTGGCCTTCCGGTCATCCGTGGCCCGCGCTGTCACTAGAGTCTGCGCCGCCGCTGGCGCCGAACCTGTCGCTGCTGTCAATCTAGGGCAGTTCGCCTTCTTATGGCCCCTCTGATTGCAATGGAAGAAAATCAGATCTGACATTTGTACTTTAGGGGCGGGGGCAGTATAATCCCTGCCAAAGTGCCCCGTCTTGCCGCACTTGTAGCAGCCTGACGATCCCGCTCTACAAGCTCCCTCATGCGGCATGCCGCATTTCCTGCAGCGGCTCTGGCCCGGCTGGCCCTTCGACCTAACGTCGGATCCCTTGGGTTTCTTCCCTGAAACCCATGTAACCTACTCAGACTCAACTTTCCTCTTCCTGACATGCTCCAAATCGAGCTCTCTCTCCCACGCCTTGGCAATCATGGACTCCAGGGTTGGGCAGGCTGAATAGCTGACATGCTCCCGAATATCGGCCCTCAACATATCATGGTAGCGGGTCTTCCACATCTCCTCATCCCCCGCATACTGGGGTACCAACAAGGCCCTCTCCCTGAACTTGGCGGTGATCTCCGCCACTGTCTCAGTCGTCTGCCTCATATCCAAAAACTCCCTAGCCAGCTGCTGAAGCTCCACAGCCGGCGCAAACTCAGCCCTGAACCTGGTCACGAAATCTGACCAAGTCATAGCCTCGACGGCTGGGGCTCCCAACGAGTCACCAACCAACTCCCATCAGTCTCTAGCTCTATCCCTCAAACATCCCGCAGCAAAGCGGACCTTCGACCCTTCCGGTCAGAAGCTCGTCAACTGCGCAGACTCAATGTCTGCGATCCATCTCCTGGCAGCAATGGGGTCCTTCACCCCGTAATAATCCGGCGCACCGCTCCCTCGGAAGTCCTTGAAGGACAGTGTACGCATACCCGTCTAGCTAGATGCCATATCACTCCTGAATGCCCGGAGGCGATCCTCCATCAGCTCAATAATCCCCTCCTTGATCGACCCGAAAATGACCGGGGTCGACTCAAGGATGCCTCTCGTGATCTCAGATGTGATGAACTCGCGTAGCCCGTCATTAACCTGCTCGGATCCTGCACCCGAGCCTGATCCTGATCCTGATCCGGAACCTCCTGCTCCATGTCGCGTGGTCACCATTCTGAAAATAAACGCATAAATGACATGATCATACAGGCTCTCAAGAGGTCTCACACACTCTCCAAGTTTCTTGGTTCCATCTCGGCCCTCCCTGACTCGAGTACGGATCCTCTGCTTCCAGTAGTATGGGCCCATACTACCTTCCACATCTATCCGTACTTTCCTCAAGGATTGCTTCATCTTCACCAAGTCCCTTTACCGATACCCTTTTCCACTAATCTCGTCCTAGGCTCTCCTAG
The DNA here is from genome assembly GCF_052849685.1 of Lactuca virosa. Lineage (NCBI taxonomy): Eukaryota > Viridiplantae > Streptophyta > Magnoliopsida > Asterales > Asteraceae > Lactuca > Lactuca virosa. The sequence goes on along the minus strand of NC_136432.1, from coordinate 76,234,653 downwards.
GGCACCCTCCGACCTACTCTCCGCCATCAGCTGTACAAGGGGTCTCTGCTATCCTTCCCTATCTAGCTCGCGAATACTGTTACATATTCGCTCACTAGATAGTTAGAGTTAGCCAGAACCCTTATAGCACAAAGCAAGCAGCATTCGTGCATTGAGTAACCAATTCAGGCATAACCTATACAGGCCATCCTACTGCTGACTAAACAGTCCTAGCATACAGCTCATACCACAGGCATATAAGGCATCCTTCCTAGATCCTTAGCCCTACTCTAGCATGCAGTTCTCAGAATCATATATATCATATAACTTATCGTAACAAGTATGGGTATCTTGGGGAAAACTTACTTGAGCTCGGCCGGTCGCACGCATCACGCACCTTGTTCTTTCTCAAAACCCTCTGACTCAGATTTTTTTTTTGAAAACCATTTTCCTTGTAAAAATCTTTTAATCCCTCGGTTTGAGTCCAGACACCCCCCGAGGGTGTGTCCGAATCCCTCAAACCAGGGCTCTGATACCAACTTGTAACATCCCAATTTCAAGCCCAAATTTTTCATTTTTAATTAAGTAATCCACAACATAGTTTACCAAAACATTTCCCATGCCATATCATTTGCAAACAGAAATATAACAATGTGTCTGAAAATCATATTGTCAAGTAAAATAAATCAGAGTACAATCCCAGAAAACTCCATGCGGAAATCATGTGTGTGTGTGATGCGCTGCTACACCGTCGGCTCCTTCCCCTTAGACGAATAGGTACCTGAAACCAAAACTAAAACGGTAAGCACAAAGCTTAGTGAGTTCCCCCATCATACCACATACCATACAACAACATAGCATATATATATATATATATATATATATATATATATATATATATATATATATATATATATATTGACGGGCCATTCTGGGGCGCCCGTCCTACCCATGTCAAGCCATTCTGGGGTGCTGACCTACCCATGTCAAGCCATTCTGGGGTGCTGACCTACCCATGTCAGGCCATTCTGGGGTGCTGACCTACCCATGTCGCTATTCTGGGGTGTCGACCCACCCTTCGGTCTTTCAACCAAACTCGGGGACTATTTCACCCCCTACTGCTAACACATAATGTCATATCTCTATCATATTGACAGACGTATCTGGGGTGTCCGACCTACCCAATGGTCCTAACGACCGAATCGGGGACTAGTCCCCTCCTACTGATACCACCTCACATAACATAGCAACTAGCATAATCACATATCAAGCAAACTAGCATACTTGCATATCAACCAATAGCCGACCAGACAATTATCACAAAGACAATTATCTCAGCTAAACATCTACTAGTGGGCCGGCCTTGGTGCCGTAGACCCACTTCTACTGGAAGGTAACTCACCTCGATGTCGTGTAGTGTCTGAACTGTCCTCGGCGTGAAGGTCTGCTCTCCTCGACTCCTCAATCCCTACACGACAACCCTCAAGTCGTCAAACAGAACAAACAACCCTAACCAGGGTCAATCCTTAATCCAAGCAAGTCAACATTGGTCAAAGTCAACACCTTGTTGACCTGACTCGCCGAGTTGGTCTACCAACTCGTCGAGTCCATGCTCCACTAACCCGATCCAACCCCGACATCATTCGTCGAGTCTTGCGAGAATTCGACGAGTTCTCCTTCATTCAAACCATCGGGACTATCTTCATCCGACTCGCCGAGTTGTATGAACAAATCGTCGAGTTCATCCCCATCCTATGAACAAGTCCGCCCTTGACTCGCCGAGTTGTATGAACAACTCGTCGAGTTCGTCTTCATAAGTTAGGAGATTGCCTTGGACTCGCCGAGTCTGTTCATACACTCGTCGAGTCCCATGATTCCCAGGTCCCTTTCATGACTAAACACCTACGGGACTTTTCCTTGCTAACAACTGTTCCCTCCACAGAAAGGATTTGGCGGTCATTGCATCGCGACTCGTCGAGTTCCAAGAGCGACTCGTCGAGTCCCTCCATGACCATTACTATACAATCGATTTAAATGGGTCTTAACACCTCAAAACCATAGATCTGGCCTCTCAATGTCCTCTTTACACGTAAAGTTCCAAACTTGGTGCACATGTATGGGGTCTTTGGCTCAAAAATCCATAAAAGGTGTTCTACAAGATGCATGGGGCTCTCATGGCCATAGAGTTGGCACCTTTATGCCATGGGACCCCTCCAATGACTCAGATCTGGAAGTAGAACTCCATGAAACACTTCACAAATCCGAAAATGGCTTGGAAAGCCCTAAATGCACCCAAAATCTAAGCCCTAAAGATGAACAACCAAATGGAAGACCAAAACAGGGGGCATTTACCTTGCATGAGCTGAATATGGAATAAGATTTCTGGATCTACAAGCCCCAACTCGAATTCCCAAGCTTCTTCCTTCCTTTCAAGCTTCACAAACCACCCAAAAGCACCAAAAATGGCCTTAGATCACTCAAAGCGGCTAGGGTTTTGATATGAGGTGTTATGGGAGTGATAGGGACGATGGAGGCTGAGTTAAGGCGTTTAAATAGGGTGCAAACCCTCAAATTTAGGGTTTCTTCCAGACAGCTGCTACTCGTCGAGTCGGTATACCGACTCGCCGAGTAGGTCACTTAACTCCCGCGTCCAAGCCCGTACCTACTCGACGAGTTGGTCCTTCAACTCGTCGAGTCCCTTTGCTAGAATGGCAAATCTTCATTTAAGACTGCTTATCAGGAACCGGGTGTTACAAATAGCAACATACTTTTAGTGACTTAATGTTGTCACTTTCTCTTTGCTCCTCAGGTACATATATATATATATATATATATATATATATATATATATATATGGGAAATCTTCAGAAAAGTCCCAATATTTTCGGAAAAGTTACACTTTAGTCCCAAGATTTTTTTTTTGAATGAAAAAGTCCTGAAAACGGCAAAAATTTGCAGTTTGACCCTTTTTGACCGGTTGAAACCGGTACCAAATTAATTTGGGAGTATTTCGTAAGCTAACCCAAAATATTGGGACTTTTCTGTAAACAAAAATTTTTAGGATTTTTCTGTAAACAAAAATATTAAGACTTTTCTACAAACAAAACCCTTATTATTATTATTATTATTGTTGTTATTATTATTATTATTATTATTATTATTATTATTAAAAATATAAATAAGAATACTATTTTGTGAACTTGTTATTATAAATAAGAATACTATTTTGTGAACATTGTTTAAGTGTGGAGGTGGAGGAGATGGTGATGCTTTTAGCATTGAAATCGTGAATGTATGCTTGTATATTTTTACTTGGATATGGTCATTTCACATTTGTTATTATTGTTTTTTCAATTCAGAATATTAATACTTAACAATTTAAAAGAAGTTGCATATTTGTAAAATTGTTTATAAATAGTTTAAGGTAGAAGGGTTTCTCACTTTGTATATAAAATTGTTTAAGGTAGAAGAATTACTTTCCAAATCCAACAAATCCACTACAAACATCTACATAGGTAACCCATATCAAAATTCAAAAGTATTAATTACAATATCTTGTTTAATAAAAAGTAATAGGAATAATTCAAAAGTATTAATCAAAATTCAAAAGTATTAATCCAAAAAACATATCCTATTACTTTTTATCAAGCAAGATATTGTAATTAATATTTTTGAATTTTGATATCGGCTACCTATGTAGATGTTTGTAGTGGATCTGTTGGATTTGAAAAGTAATTCTTCTACCTTAAACATTTTTATATACAAAGTGAGAAATCCTTCTACCTTAAACTATTTATAAACAATTTTACAAATATGCAACTTCTTTTAAATTGTTAAGTATTATTATTCTGAATTGAAAACAATAATAACAAAAGTGAAATGACCATATACAAAATAAAAATATACAAGTAAACATTCATGATTTCAATGCTAAAAGCATCACCATCTCCTCCACCTCCACCATTAAATAATGTCATTAATATTATTTTTTCATTTAAATGCATTTATATGTATTAGTAACAATATTAATAATAACAAGTTCAATAAATAGAATTCTTATTTATATTTTTAATAATAATAATAATAATAATAATAGAAATAATAATAATAATAATAATAATAATAATAATAATAATAATAATAATAATAATAATAATAATAATAATAATAATAATAAGGGTTTTGTTTGTAGAAAAGTCCTAATATTTTCGTTTACAGAAAAATCCTAATATTTTTTGTTTACAGAAAAGTCTCAATATTTTGGGTTAGTTTACGAAATAGTCCCAAATTAATTTGTACCGGTTTCAACCGGTCAAAAAGGGTCAAACTGTAAATTTTGCCGGTTTTCAGGACTTTTTCGTTCAAAAAAAAAATCTTGGGGCTAAAGTGTAACTTTTCCGAAAATATTGGGACTTTTCTGAAGATTTCCCTATATATATATATATATATATATATATATATATATATATATATATATATATATATATATATATATATATATATATATATGCTTTTTGGATACTCTATCCATTTCTGATTATTTGTTCATGTGTTCCCATGTTGGGATACTTTTTGAATCATCGACTTTGAGAATACTCTACTTGATTTTTGTTTCCCGTAGAGTAAACCTGAAACACTAAATTATGTTTCAGTTGCATCATGTCTATTGATAAAAGTTCACTACTAGAAAACAAACCTTTAATGACACGCAATTTACGACACACATTGATTTATGATACACAAAAGTGTGTGACCTAAAAATAATTTCATCTCTCTAGAAATTTGAAAGCTTTGGGACGCGCATTTTTGTGTACCCTAAAATTAGTGTCAGAAAAAAAAGAAAAAAAAACACGGAGGGCGCTTATTATAAAATGTGTGTCATCTAAGCATGTCGTTTTATAATTTTTTAATAAAACGCGTGTTTTAATAGCCAAGGGGGGAATTGAAATCCCTAAAACTTAAAACCCCCGCCTGTCTGATCTTCTCTCAGTCTCCTTTGTTCCCTCTACTGATGCCTCCACCTTCTTCTGTCGACGCTAATCTTTGAATTAGCAAGAAAGAAACCCTAGCGCCTTCGTCTTCACCCACCTCCAACTCTTCTTCGTTCATCCAACACAACTCAGGCTTTCTCTCCAAGAAAACCTCCAACTACATCCTCTACATGAAAAAAGAACCCTAATTGGCAGCCACATTTTGATGTCAGGATGAAAGCCTCATTTTGATGTAGGGGTCCCCTTAGGCTCTTCTGTTAGGGTCGATTTCTCATATTTAGTTCTTAGATCCCCTCTAACCAAACCTCTAGCTGGTTTTGGTTGTATGTGTGGGTGTTGTTCGAGTGGTTGTGTTTCACTCATCTACTCCGTCAATCAGACCCCTCTCTTTCTCTCTCTCTCACGTAAATCTTGCACGAGCCAAGCAACCTCATCGACTCTCTCTTTCTATCTATTTTCTAGAGTTTATCACATGAATTCCTAGTTTTTATTGGTGTATCATGATGAATCGGAGTTCATCCAAGGACTCTATGGTCGGTGTCGGAGTTCGGATTCATAATCATAGCAACAATCTTAATGATATGACCAACAAAATATTGTCTCACCCGCGAGGAATGTCTTTCACAAGAAACAACGCATCTGAGAATTTCAACAGCAGTAACAACATGGATCTCTTCTCTTGTGGTTGCACAAGTCTCCCAGACGCCTCTTCCGACGAATCGGACTGTACGTTTACCCCTTTTTTTGTTTTATAAGTTCTAGTACTAAGACTTGATTCGTATGCTTCATGTCTTCTATACGATTTCCTGTCGGAGTTGTATCAGCAGAGTTGTATAAGCAGGATATGGTTTTGTGTTTGTGACGAGAAAGCGCAATGTGAAAACGATAGCTGGAGTATTTTGGGGATGAATCCTGGAAAACGATGTCATTTATGTTTGGATTTGGCTTGACTAGTTTGGATTTTCAATAAACTTCTAACTTTTTGACCCTATAATATGCTTCTTCATTGGATTTATGCTAACGCTTCGATTGTTCCCACTTCTTTAATCACTACGAGTATTTGTTTTACATAACAATTTCTTCTTCTTAATTGAAAATTTCTACGGTGCAAGCGAGATTAGCGAGACTTTCAGTTGGATTAGCAAAACCTGCTAAAAGCATATTAGATGATCTTCTGAATTCCAATGAAGGGGAAAAAGAATGACTACGATTGGTAAGATTTCTAGTAACTCCATGATCTCACTTTTAGTTCAGATCTAGCTTCATTCTTTTCCAGAATCACATATATTTAACGACAGATCTGTCAAATCATATTATCTTCTTGGTAGACTACTTACATCTACCCGACCATCCATTTTGCAATCTCTAATTAAATTCATAGATAGAGCATCTCAAGATGATAAAAATTCCTAAAATTGCATATTATATGTATACTTTTTTTTCAATTTTAAATTTACATACATCTTTTTGTTGTATAATTAATTAAATGCTATATCTTATCTTGAGAAGAGGGAATCAGTTTTTGTTGCAGCTAATACATCAGCTGGAAAGACTGTTGTTGCACAGTATGCCTTTGCACTCGCATCAAAAGTACAATATCTTACTCTCGATCTCTTGTCTATTCAAAAGACGTAAATGCCCTCCTCTTCATAAATATCCCTAGAAAGCTTGTATAGTCCCATTTGGTACTGTCCCATGTGGATGCCACATCATCATGATGACCTGTTAAAATTGGCTCAGTGACTTTAACCCTTTTTTTAATTTCTAAAAGTAACTAATGTGTGTATGGTATTTGTATGCAGCATTGTACAAGAGCAGTACTATATATTGCTCCCATTAAAACAATCAACAACCAAAAGTACAGGGACTTTTCTGGAAAGTTTAATATGGGTCTTCTCACAGGGGATGTTAGCTTGAGGCCGGAGGGATTGCAAACCCAAATCCTAACTATAGATGTGTGAGTATATGTAAAATTGTTATTGTTTTGTTTAAGCAATATGTCATTGTTTTGTAAAGTTCATAAGAAGTTCTATAAACATTGTATGAGGATGATGGTAGAACCATTAGAAAGGTATGAGTGTCTACTTTCATTCATGTTTATACAATAGAATCATATTCCAATCTTAATAAGGGTAAACGGTGTGTTTTGTCTGCAACTGTCAACATAAAAAAAATTGGACAGCTTGTGGTTACTGCCTTGTAAAATTCGTACAAATTCACATAAAAATGTGAGGTTAGTGAGCACCTTATAGAAATTGGTAGTTATTCGTCCAAAAATATTCAAAATGTAGAACTCTGGAGCGAGGTTGTATGACTCATGTCCTTATTACTAAGGCTAGCTAGTTGCCCCACCTCCTCAGAAATCAAGATTTCTTCAGCAAATTTTAGGGCAGGGAAATGAGGAAGGCCCCATCGACATCCTAGGAGGCATCTATGACATAACTAAGGATGTCGCGGTGTTATTGGGGCGTCTCGTGTTGGAGCGACTTGTTATGTAAACTTTTCATAATTGTGAATGGTGTCCTACATGGCGTCTAAGAAGCCTCCTAGAACACTGACCATTTTAGACCATTTTTAGTGCAATTCAAGGACGACAGAGAGCGTGCAAATATGTGCGAAGGATGCCTTGGTGTCCTATACATTTTCTAAGACATCCCTAAGGACGTCAAACATCCCACATTACTCAATATTCAAAAATCATGCAACAAAAATATAAATAGGGACCTATGCACACGTTTTTTAGGTTCCCTTGGCCGAATTTAAGAGTTCTTACCTATGTTTTTAAGGCTTCTAAACCCTTAGAATTATTTAAAAATGCAATTCCATTCCCTTTCAATCCATTTTCAAGGCGCGATCTCATTTAATTCATCATTAAGTAACATTTGAAGATCATTCAACCGGTGATTCTCATCAATTTCAGTAATTTTCAGAAATGATTACTTCTTCCCCAAGGTTTATATGTTTATCCTTTTATAATCATAAGGCTACAATTGTTGGATGATTTTAAGTTATTGGTTTTATGAACTCAATGGAAGGCTAAACCATTAGGTTAGTTTCGGGGATGTTTAGGACTTTTGGATGAACACACATGATTATTACTTGGTTCTACTTAAATTTTAATTATTGTTTTATGGTTCATATGATGATTTATTGGTGATAATAATTGAAATTAGGTTGTATGAATTTATTTCATTTCATAACTAAAATAGTGCATTGTCAATTCACCAATTGTTCCAAGTTCAAGTAGTTTAGGAACAAAGAAAATTGGTTGAATTCACATGTGTTATTCCAACTTGTGATATTGAATGCTTAATACTGTGATAGGTAGTTGCAAGACATTCTATTGTCAATTTACTAATTGTTCCTAATCCAGTTAGTCTTAGGGAGTAAGACAACTAGTTGAATGAACATATGATGTACCCAAAACTATGTTTTACAAGATAATGAACCCCAATTTCATTTAAATAGTTGAAATGTAACATCCCAAGTTCGGAAGCAAGAAGTTGAAGGGTGATAAGTGAAATTAAAGGAAGGGACTCGGCGAGTAGGTCTCTTGACTCGCCGAGTCGAAGCGGGTGCGTGGTACGGGGTTAAGTGGCCTGACTCGGCGAGTCGGCGGCTGGACTCGACGAGTCAGTGCTGGTCGAGGAAAAACCCTAATCTTCGGGGTTGCACCCTATTTAAAGGACTTAGTGTCCTCCCCTCAGCTCCCTTAGAAACCCTAGAATCGTGAGTGAGAGCCATTGGAAGCAAATTGGAGCATTGTTAAGTGTCTTGTGAAGAGATCTTGAAGATCAAGAAGCTTGGATCAAGGAGATTTGTGGAGATTCAGATTACTCTTCAGCAGGAGGTCGTTTTGGAGGTAATGAATCGTTATCCTTGGCTTTCCCCTTTCTAGATCCATTTTCATGGAAGTTTTAGGGCTTTTTTGGAGATGATATGATGAGATCTTGGTGTATAAGTTAGATCTGGAGTTGAAACTCCAAATCAGAGCTCTATTTGGATCAAAGATGCAAAAATCCCTTTTGGTTGCTATGCAAAAGCCTTTCCCCAAGAGTTAAGTCCCTTTCTAGCTTGGTTTTTGGTATTATGGGGCAAGAAGAACGTAAAGGTAGCAACTTTATGTTGCTAATGGACTCTAGAGACCCCGATCTATTGTTTGGAGCAAAGGAGCAGCTCTGTGTCTCGAGATTTTGGGAATGCACGTATGGACTCGACGAGTCTGGGAGATGACTTGGCGAGTGGGGCTAGAGATCAGACTTTGAGTCACGTAGTAACTCGGCGAGTCGCATGGGTGACTCAGCGAGTCTTATGATGATGAGCTTGGACTCGACGAGTTGGAAGAACAACTCGGCGAGTCTATTGAAGATTGTCGTGGACTCGGCGAGTCTGTTCTTGGACTCGGTGAGTCTGGTCGCAGAACCCCTAACCCCTTTTGGTTAAGACGCAGATCAGTGAGTCGACGGGTGACTCAGTGAGTTGGACAGGATGGGACTCGGAGATCGTTGGACTCGACAAGTCTTGGGGTGACTCGGCGAGTAGACTCGGGTTATGGGAATTTCTGAGTATAGGGACTCGACGAGTCGACGGGTCGACTCGGCGAGTAGAGTCAGTCAGGGAGGTTGACTTTGACTGAGGACTTTGACTTTGACCAAGAGTTGACCAGTTTGACTTCCAATGGTATTTTGGTGATTTTGGTATTTATGGAATTGGTTCTTTGGTAGTGTCCGGTGGTGGAGTTCGTGTCGGTGATCGGAGCAGCTGATCTTATCCTTTCAGTTGGCAATTGGGAGGTGAGTTATCCTTTCTATATCGACAGGGTCTACGGCACCAAGACCGGCCCTTTATCGGATGGAAATCCGGGTATTGTTTGTTATGTTCTTGTTTTGCTAGATCTGCATCCTTGTATTTAGGATGGTGTTATGTTAGTGACCTGGTTAAGGTCGGTACCCGGGATATAGGGTAATGTTATGCTAGTGACCGGTTAGGTCGGAATCCTGATTAGGATGTTGATATGCTATGTGATCTGTTAGACTGTTTGTCTGGTTGAGGATTGTTATGTGATTGATTGTTTTATGAGCACATGGTTGTTTGACGGGGGTTGGGTTGAGGCGGGTCCTGCTTTGTGCTGAAGGCCAACATACCCAGGGCGGACCGGATATTCCGAAGGCCCAGCGAGCGGTCCGGATAGGCTGAAGGCCCCAAGAGGGCGGACCAGACGTGCCGAGGCTCCGGGAGTGGACCAGGCCGACTGAGGGCCCGTTGCGGGCGGACCAGTCATACTGTAGACTCAGAGAGTGAACCAGGTGGATTGAAGGCCCGGTGCGGGCGGACCAATCACATTGTAGACTCGACGTACATGGCTAGACTCGGAGGGTGGACCAGGTGGACTGAAGGCCCGGTGCGGGCGGACCAGTCACACAGTAGACCCGATGTGCATGGTTGTTCTATTTATGATATGTTATGAGTGTGATATGTGTGGTTGGTATTTTGGGGGGTAACTCACTAAGCTTTCGGGCTTACAGTTTCAGTGTATTGTTTCAGGTACTTCATGAGATCGTGGCAAGGCGAAGGCGTGATCGTACTGCTCCTCATGTTTTATGATTTATATGATATGGTTCTGGGGGATACTCTGATGTTTAAACTATTTTGAAAACGATTTGTATGAACGTAATGGTTTTTGAATGATTAAAATGTTTTAATTTGGCTCAAATTTTATGGGTGTTACAAGTTGGTATCAGAGCCTTGGTTTGAGTGAATTGGAGGAACATTCATGTGAATCCAGTCTCAAATCAAGTAGGGATTTTCAAAATGGTTTTCAAAAGGTTTTCGAAATAAGTAAAGGAGGATGCAGAGGGTACGATCAGCCAGAGCCAGTAAGTAGACCCCAAAATACCATACAAGTTATTTGATTATTTGATATGTTAGAACAGCATGCTAGTACTAGGCTAGGGATCTTCAGGAATTGCATGATAGAATTGCCTAATTATGTGATGCCTATTAGCCTAGGGTTTTCCTTATTTGAGATATGCAGCTTTTCCTCTAGGAGTGAGGATTGAGCGGGTGTGTGTATATGGTTAGAGTGTTGTGGTGATACTTGAGACAAATATGGGTAGGTGTGGAAGGTAGTATGGGCCCGTACTACTGAAAGTACAGGACCCATAAGCGTATCAAGGAAGTCACAACTCTCTAGGGTATCGGTTATGAGATAGTCCCCGGGTGATTATGAGATGTGTCTAAGGGTCTCGTTGGTGTATTGCAGTATGGCGATTACGAGGCGTTTCGGGGCAGGATCCGGTTCGGGATCAGGATCGGGATAGGGTGGTCAGGATGGGTCAGTACCACCCGAGGTCATTGGTCAGATGAGTACGGACGAGTTGGATGCCAGGATTCGTGAGATCCTGCATGATGAGGTTGCTGCTATGTTCCGGGCCGAGTTGCCGGAAATTTTTGGGTCGATCAAGACTGCCATGGTTGAGTACTTTGATGAGCGCTATGCAGCTCTTGCGGAGGCGGCTGCCGCGGCAGCTACATCGGCTGTAGCAGTGGCAGGGGGAGGAACCGGTCAAGGTTTTCAGTATCGGGACTTCGATAATACGAAGCCCCTACTTTCGATGGAGTTCAGGATCCGATCGTTGCTATGAGGTGGTTGTCAGACGTGGAGGGATGTTTCTTCACGTGTTCATGCCCTGCTGATCAGAGGGTGAGGTGTGCTCTGAACCTTTTGAGGCTCGGAGCGAAGGATTGGTGGAGGTTGACTATGGGATCTTATTCTGACGCGCAGCAGGCTGCGGTTACGTGGGATCAGTTCCGGGAAATGTTCAGTACCCGTTATGTTCCACGGGTTGAGAGAGAGAGGTTGGCTCAGGAGTTCCTGGAGCTGAAGCAGGATTCAGAGTCGGTGACGGAGATCACCAGGATGTTTAGTGAGAGGGCGATGTTTTGCCCAGAGTTTGCTTCAGAGCAGGCTCAGATGTCCCGATATCTGAGTATGCTCAAGAGGGACATCAGACAGTTTGTGTCCACGCAAAGGTGTGATACCTTGTTAGAGCTGCAGGAGGCCGCCAGGCGGCGGGAGTTAGAGATTGAGTTGCAGTTGCGAGAGCAGAGGCAGGCCCCAGTGTAGTCGCAGCCGGCGCCGAAACGGTTCAAAACCGTTGACTCCAGGATTGGGAGTCAGAGTAGCCACACTTGCGAAAAGTGTGGGAAGGGTCATACCGGAGTTTGTAGGTCCGGTGGTGCGTGCCGCAAGTGCGGAAGAGAGGGGCATTATGCGAGGGATTGCCGTCAGTCAGCCCCGGTGCAGGATATCAGGATTTGTTATCATTGCCATCAGGTTGGACACTTGAGAGCCAACTGCCCACAGTTTGCTGCAGGAACGGTGCAGGCTCCAGCACCGGCCACTTTGAGGATTACTGGCAGGGGTCAGGGTAGAGCGGAGCCTCCGAGGGCTCAGGGACGCGCTTTTCAGCTTACAGCAGAGGAGGTCAGGGCAGAGCCGGATGCAGCTGCGGGTATGTTTCCTTTTTGATATCTTGTTATCTTGTTGATTGTGTAGTATTGTAAATCTGTCTGCATTGTTCCGCATGTTTCATAGTATGATTGAGGATCTTAGTAGTTAGGAGTGGTAGTTAGTGTTCAGGAGGATTCTTGGTCGAAAGATAAGGTATATGATCTCGTTGCTTGGAATAGCGACTGCGTTGCGAGGAATGTTCAGTTGAGATTCGAACTTCCTTGGAGTTCAGGTGTGTGATGGCGGAAGGGTTATACGGTGAAGGTTACTCACTCCCGAGGGAGTCAGTTCATGGATAAGAGGGAATATATGGAGTAAGGGCGTTTGAGCCATGCCGGTTTTGGGAACGGTGGTTAGTAGTCGATGCACTAAGTGGGGGAGAATTGGAAAATTCTCCGGTGGAACAACATGCATCCAGGGATGGTTAGCTATTGGATTTCAGCGTTGTGCTAGCCGAGAATGTGGAGATAGACATGTGGGGCAGGGAACAGACCATGGTTTTCAGAGAAAGTGATTGATTGTTGAGAGGCCTGGGATCAGGTCGGGGTAAAAGATTCATAGAACGGATGTGGAGTTCGGAACCCCCAGAGGGCTAGAACAGACTGCATGGGAGGGATTCCCGGAAGTAATGGTTCAGGGTGATGTGCGACGGCATTTAAGCGGTCTGGATAGACTGAAGGTCGGGAGGCGTACCAGTCAGGCTGAAGGCTCGGGGAACGGTCTAGACAGGCTGAAGGCCCAGGAGGGCGGTCCAGACATGCTGAAGGTTCTGAGAGTGGTCCAGATAGGCTGAAGGCCTAGGAAGGCGGTCCAGTCATGCTGAAGACTCTGTATGTGTTCATGGATCGATAGGAGGAGAATGAGTGAATAAGTCACCATGCAATAGTAATCGATATGGTCTGGCCCCAAGTATTGATCATGTTGATGGAGTCGGCCGGAGGTTCAGGGAACGGTCCAGACAGGCTGAAGGCCCAGGAGGGCGGTCCAGACATGTTGAAGGCTCTGAGAGTGGTCCAGATAGGCTGAAGGCCTGGAAGGGCGGTCCAGTCATGCTGAAGACTCTGTATGTGTTAGTGGATCGGTAGAGTGGGGTTTAGCTCAATGGCACTTATAAGTGCGGTTATGGTTGTGGAGTAGACTTCCTGGAAAGGAAAGGTATGTAACTCCAGAAGGAGTGTGGGTCCTCTGAAAGGGAGGCAATGGAGTAAATGGATGATTGAAAGTGCTTCAGTTATTGGTAGTAAGCACTAGGAGTGTACCAGATATATGGAAGCACATACGGGTTGGATGCCCGTTGAGGTTGTGGCAATGTTGGATGATGCGCAGGCATGTTTTCGGTCTCCTTGGAAGAGGAGGAGGATAGTGGTTCCAGATCGGGTTATGGGACAGAGGAAGGTGATTCAGCAGGATAACAGACTCGAGAGCAGTCTGGACCGGTGCTGAGGACTACATAAGGATATTACAGTCGGAGGTCAAGGACCTAGAGATCGCGATAGGGAAGTGTGGGTGGATTGCACTCCGTTGTGTCGAACCGAAGGGTTCGAGGGTGACGCAAGGACAAGGTCCTTAGTTCCGAGTATGGTTGTAGGCTTGGGTTATGTATGTGGAGGTATTCCAACCTGGGGTATTCCATCATGAGGATTCGTTCTAGGTTGCTAGTTGTCAGGGTTATCGCCAATCTTGGGCGAAGGAAGATGAATTAGTGTCTTGGCGGAGCTCAGTGGGTGTTGTGGTATTTAGTTTTCGCAGGTTGCGAATGAATTCGTAAGACGGAAGTAAGGTAGTGTCTTCAGGTGGCACTTAGTTGATGAGTGTTGTCATCAGAGAAAAGAAGCCGATGGCCGGCTTGAAGCAGTTGATCAGGACCCTGCAAGGGAAGAGATGGATTTTAGGGATTCGATAGCAGTGATTGAAGGAATCTGGGCCGGTTTGAGATCAGTGGATGCATTGTGGGAGTATCATCCGGAAGTTCGTGTTGCCACAGGCTTCGAGGACGAAGCCTAATTTAAGTGGGGGAGAATTGTAACATCCCAAGTTCGGAAGCAAGAAGTTGAAGGGTGCTAAGTGAAAATAAAGGAAGGGACTCGGCGAGTAGGTCTCTTGACTCGCCGAGTCGAAGCGGGTGCGTGGCACGGGGTTAAGTGGCCTGACTCGGCGAGTCGGCGGCTGGACTCGACGAGTCAGTGCTGGTCGAGGAAAAACCCTAATCTTCGGGGTTGCACCCTATTTAAAGGACTTAATGTCCTCCCCTCAGCTCCCTTACCCCCTTTTGAGACCCAGAAACCCTAGAATCGTGAGTGAGAGCCATTGGAAGCAAATTGGAGCATTGTTAAGTGTCTTGTGAAGAGATCTTGAAGATCAAGAAGCTTGGATCAAGGAGATTTGTGGAGATTCAGATTACTCTTCAGCAGGAGGTCGTTTTGGAGGTAATGAATCGTTATCCTTGGCTTTCCCCTTTCTATATCCATTTTCATGGAAGTTTTAGGGCTTGTTTGGAGATGATATGATGAGATCTTGGTGTATAAGTTAGATCTGGAGTTGAAACTCCAAATCTGAGCTCTATTTGGATCAAAGATGCAGAAAGCCCTTTTGGTTGCTATGCAAAAGCCTTTCCCCAAGAGTTAAGTCCCTTTCTAGCTTGGTTTTTGGTATTATGGGGCAAGAAGCACGTAAAGGTAGAAACTTTATGTTGCTAATGGACTCTAGAGACCCCGATCTATTGTTTGGAGCAAAGGAGCAGCTCCGTGTCTCGAGATTTTGGAATGCACATATGGACTCGACGAGTCTGGGAGATGACTCGGCGAGTCGGGCTAGAGATCAGACTTTGAGTCACGTAGTAACTCGGCGAGTCGCATGGGTGACTCGGCGAGTCTTATGATGATGAGCTTGGACTCGACGAGTTGGAAGAACAACTCGGCGAGTCTATTGAAGATTGTCGTGGACTCGGCGAGTCTGTTCTTGGACTCGGCGAGTCTGCTCGCAGAACCCCTAACCCCTTTTGGTTAAGACGCAGATCAGTGAGTCGAGGGGTTACTAAGTGAGTTGGACAGGATGGGACTCGAAGATCGTTGGACTCGACGAGTCTTGGGATGACTCGGCGAGTAGACTCGGGTTATGGGAATTTATGAGTATAGGGACTCGACGAGTCGACGGGTCGACTCGGCGAGTAGAGTCAGTCAGGGAGGTTGACTTTGACTGAGGACTTTGACTTTGACCAAGAGTTGACCAGTTTGACTTCCAAGGGTATTTTGGTGATTTTGGTATTTATGGAATTGGTTCTTTGGTAGTGCTCGGTGGTGGAGTTCGTGTCGGTGATCGGAGCAGCTGATCTTATCCTTTCAGTCGGCAATTGCGAGGTGAGTTATCCTCTCTATATCGACAGGGTCTACGGCACCAAGGCCGGCCCTTTATCGGATGGAAATCCGGGTATTGTTTGTTATGTTATTGTTTTGCTAGATCTGCATCCTGGTATTTAGGATGGTGTTATGTCAGTGACCTGGTTAAGGTCGGTACCCGGGATATAGGGTAATGTTATGCTAGTGACTGGTTAGGTCGGAATCCTGGTTAGGATGTTGATATGCTATGTGATCTGTTAGACTGTTTGTATGGTTGAGGATTGTTATGTGATTGATTGTTTCATGTGCACATGGTTGTTTGACGGGGGTTGGGTTGAGGTGGGTCCTGCTTTGTGTTGAAGGCCAACATACCCAGGGCGGACCGGATATTTCGAAGGCCCAGCGAGCGGTCCGGATAGGCTGAAGTCCCCAAGAGGGCGGACCAGACGTGCCGAGGCTCGGGGAGTGGACCAGGCCGACTGAGGGCCCGGTGCGGGCGGACCAGTCATACTGTAGACTCAGAGAGTGGACCAGGTGGATTGAAGGCCCGGTGCAGGCGGACCAATCACACTGTAGACTCGACGTACATGGCTAGACTCGGAGGGTGGACCAAGTGGACTGAAGGCCGGGTGCGGGCGGACCAGTCACACAGTAGACCCGATGTGCATGGTTGTTCTATTTATGATATGTTATGAGTGTGATATGTGTGGCTGGTATTTTGGGGGGTAACTCACTAAGCTTTCAGGCTTACAGTATCAGTGTATTGTTTCAGGTACTTTAGGAGATCGTGGCAAGGCGAAGGCGTGATCGTACCGCTCCTCATGTTTTATGATTTATATGATATGGTTCTGGGGGATACTCTGATGTTTAAACTATTTTGAAAACGAGTTGTATGAACGTAATGGTTTTTGAATGATTAAAATGTTTTAATTTGGCTCAAATTTTATGGGTGTTACATAAAATAGGATTTTAGGGAAGAAAGTGTGTGAGTCTGAACTGTCCGACAACTAAACCGAGAGTGCCTTACTTTCTCATTGAGTGTTTCATTTTAATTAATATATTTCCAAGCTTGTTGGTTTACTCTTTGTTTAAATCTTTTTTGTGATACTTGTAAGTATTTGTTCTTTTTCATTGATTACTAGAACACAAAGTTTGACCACGAACTCCTCGTGGATTCGACCTGACTTACTCTATCTACGTAAGTTAGATGGTTTATTTTTTATTGAGACAACAACCTTGATCAAATGCTTCATTTTATCTTTTGGAGTAAGAGTGTAAGTTTGAATTTAATTGAGTCAAAGTAGTGGGACAATATCTATTGTGCATAGGATCATAATACATAAAAGTGTAAAGTATGATGAAATAAAGTAAATAATAGGTTATGTGATTTAATAGTCTGTAATTTGTTGTAGTTTTTTAGGTTAACCCGTGCTTGTTGTGTTATTCTGGTACATGGTTATAGTTGACAGTCTACACATTATTCGAGTGAGTTTAATGATTTTATACAATATATTATGTGTTTACATGGTATGTGCTTATATGATATGATTTTATGTCTGACATAGGCTCCTTGTGAGTACATATCCTTGTTCTCGTTAGAGACAGGGAAAGTAACATAGTCTTATTCTCTTTAGAGACAAGGGAGAAGTTACATGCTTATGTGTTTATGTGCTTACATGTCCATATAATAAAATGTTTGGATAAATTTGCTCTTTAAGCGATTTGCTTATCCATTGATATTTAATATTTTTAAGGTTCTGTAGGGGTTGATAAGAAAAAGAGCCTGGTTTGACTGCCACGAGCTTTCATGTCATGAATTTTAGACAATTATGATTTTAAAGGCTTTCACACAGCAATTTTAAAACTCTTTAATTTATTTAGATTATGCGCGAAAGTTTTAAAGACTATTTATGATTCATGTTATATTTATCACCGAATGCTTATCAGAATGTTTATTTAAATATTTTCACTTTTATTAAGATATTTATAAAAAATGGGTGTTATAAAGACAGTCCACCTCATACAATTGTGATTTTCTCTCATGGTCATCCATGCAAAGAACTTCCATCTCTCGGTTCTTTAGGTCGAGTATCATGGTGTCAAAAATGCAATTTTAGAAACATATTGGTTATATAGTCTCCTTCGTTAGCTCCACTCCTCGCCTCCCAAAGTCACCATCATTTATTATGACAACTTTAATGTTGTATACATGTCCTCTAACCCTGTGCAACATTAACTCACCGAACATATGGAGATCGACCGTGTGAGTGTAAACCTACTTGGGTGTGAACCTGCCATGAGTAGCTGTACCACCCTCTTTTGTTGACAAATGAATGCCTCCTTTGTTGACAATAAGAACTCAAATGGCAACTTCGTATGTTCACATAATGAACACAATAAATGGTAGCAGTAGTAATTGTAGGCTTGTTTAAGTATAAATAGAGGCTCTAACCTCAGTTGTAAGACACCACAAACAGAGAGTGTAGTGTGTAATACTTAGAGTGAGTATTAGAGGGTTGTTTCTTTTTCTTGTAATATTGAGCGTGTAAGCTCTTCTCTTTTGTTCTAGTTCTGAATAAAAGTGTGTTTCAACCCCAACAAGTGGTATCAGAGCTTGGTTAAGCTCCGGGGGAAGCATTCTCTGTTTTTTGGTCGAAATTTTTTTGTCTCAAAAACAATTTCGGAGTACACCGTTGGAAAGGTCTCGTTCTGAGGATTCCGAAAATATATTTTTTTTAAATTTTTTGACCACCGGAAGGCCTCCAAATCACCGGTCAAAGTTGGTCAAATCTGCCGGAAAAGTCGCCGGAAAAACCAGGGTTCGCCGGAGAAGACGACACTGTAGCAAGCACTGTAGCAGTGACATCAGCAGTGACGTCAGCAGCTGACCAAAGTTCTGGAAATTGCAGTTTAGCCCCTGTTCTTCCGGAAAATGCAATTTGGCCCCTGTTTTTCAGAAAAATTGCAATTTTGGTCCCGTTTTTCAGAAAAATTTCAATTTAGCCCCTGTTTTACTTCTATAAAAGTTCTATTTGCCCCCTGAACTTCTGAAAAGTTCATATTGGTCCCCGTACTTCAAAAAAAATATATTCTTACTCGTGTATGCCCAAGTATATGCCAAGAATGACTACACCAACCTCGTCATCTTCTCAAGCCGGAGTTGAAAGTTTTCAAAGGACCGGGAAAGACGGTAGCGTTACGTTACACTATCCAATGCTCACGAAGATGAACTACGCGGTGTGGGCCATAAAAATGCGAGTCAATTTACAAGCACAAGGAGTATGGGATGTAATTAAAAATGCAGAAACGGACGAACGTAAAGATCGGATGGCTCTTGCGGCTATTTATCAAGCAATTCCAGAGGACGTACTTCTGATGTTAGATGAGAAGGACACAGCTAAAGAAGCATGGGAAACGCTCAAGATGATGCACATGGGAGCCGATCAGGTCAAGGAGGCTAAAGCTCAAACCTTGAGAAGTGACTTCGAGGTGATCCGGATGAAAGACAGTGAATCGGTAGATGATTTCTCCATGAGATTGAATACTATCGTAACCGGTATTCGATCTCTAGGTGAAAAGATTGAAGAAATTACGGTTGTGAAGAAGTTTTTGCGAGCCGTACCGATACGATTTATACAAATCGTAACATCGATCGAGCAATTCGGAGATTTGAAGAATATGACGGTGGAAGAAGTTGTGGGTCGTCTTAAGACCCATGAAGAGAGACTTCGAAGCTATGGAGAAAAAGAAGAAGGACCTTCTCTATTGCTTACACATGCCGAGTGGGCATCTCGTTCGAAGCAAACTGGCGAGAGAAACTCGTCAAACACTTCAAGAGGACGAGGAGGACATGGTAACCGAGGCCGGGGACGAGGCCGAGGTCGTGGACGTGGCCAAGGAGGTGGTCGCGAGTACAATGCAAATCGGAATGACCATAATCCTTCTCGAAAGGATAAAAGTAAAATCAAATGTTTTACTTGTGAACAATTTGGTCATTATGCTTCGGAGTGTCCAAACAAGAATCGAGGTGAGGAGGCAAACCTCACTCAAGCCAACGAAGAAGAGCCTATTTTAATGATGGCAACCTCACAAGAATATGCACACAAAAAAGTGTCTCTAAGAGAGAAGATTTGTGTTAATCTTCTTGCATCGGGAGAAAGTCGAGTCGAGTCTGAGGTATAGTATCTCGACAACGGTGCTAGCAATCACATGACTGGAGACCGCTCAAAGTTTCGGGAACTAGATGAGCACGTTACGGGCCATGTGAAATTTGGGGATGGTTCGACCGTCGCTATTTTGGGAAAAGGGTCGATTTTATTCGATAGCAAAAATGCCGACCAAAGACTCCTTAATGAGGTATATTTCATTCCAAGTCTAAAAAACAATATTATTAGTCTTGGACAAATGACGGAGGAAGGGAGTCGGGTCATAATGGATGGGTCGGATCTGACATTGTTTGACAGAAACAAAACTCTACTTTTGAGAGTTAAACGATCCCCAAACCGGTTATATAAAACTCCTTTAAGGACCGGTAGACCGACTTGTCTTTTAGCAACAAAAGACGAACCAGCTTGGATATGGCATTCTAGACTCGGTCATGTTAACTTTCTCGCCTTAAAGAAGTTGTCCGAAAAGAATATGGCAATCGGAGTCCCAAAGATTGAGCACCCAAACCAAGTATGTGAAGGGTGCGTTCTTTCCAAACAAACCCGAATTCCTTTCCTGGATCATGCAGTTTTTCGGGCTCAAAAACCTCTACAACTTGTTCATGCGGACTTATGTGGTCCGATCACACCTACGTCTGTTGGAGGGAGTAAATATTTTCTCCTTTTAGTAGACGATTTTAGCCGGTGGATGTGGGTTTACATGCTATCGGAGAAGTCTCAAGCCTTGAGCGCTTTCAAACGGTTCAAGTTGATGGTTGAAAAGAATTCGGGTTATAAAATAAAGACACTTCGAACGGACCGAGGGGGAGAGTTCACTTCAAAAGAATTCTCATTATTTTGTGAAGAAAATGGTATTCAAAGGCATCTTACGACACCATATTCGCCTCAACAGAACGGAGTTGTAGAAAGGCGAAATCGGACCGTTATGGACATGGCAAGAAGTTTGCTCAAAGGTAGAAATGTTCCGGGAGAGTTTTGGGGAGAAGCGGTTAGACATGCAGTTTATCTTCTCAACCGCCTGCCAACAAAAGTACTTCCCGACAAGACGCCTTATGAAACGTGGTTTGGCAAAAAGCCCAACCTTGAACATCTAAAAGTTTTTGGTTGTGTTGCTTTTGCTAAACTTGTAGGTGGTCACCTGAAGAAGCTTGATGATCGAAGTAAGAAGATGGTGTATTTAGGTGTGGAAGATGGAACTAAAGGCAACCGTTTGTTTGATCCGCAAGACCGAAAGTTGCGAGTTAGTCGCGATGTTGTTTTTGACGAAAAAGAAGAATGGAATTGGTACAAAAACAAAGAAGAAGAGATGGCGACTCCTAAGACCTTTAACATAATTGAACCACAACCCCAAATACACCTCGAAACACCTCAAAATGACCCCAAAATCAATCCGGAACAACCAAACAGCCCAGAAATCGATGCTATCCAAGTTGGACAACCATATGCTGAATTTGACGAGCCTGAACCAGCTCCACATACTCCTGTCTCAGCCCCGTTTTCTTCAACCTCGCCCCATATGGAAAGCCCTTCTAGTGAGATTGGGCCAAGGGGATTGCGTCCGTTAACCGATATTTATTCTGAAACCGAAAATGTGTTCCTTGAACCCGAAGAATTATTGATGATTGCAGCGGATCAACCCTTGAATTTTAAAGAGGCAGTAACCTCTAAGGCATGGCAAGAGGCTATGCAAACAGAGTTGGATGCAATCGAGAAGAACAAGACATGGCAACTTAGCGATTTGCCACCCGGACACAAAGCAATCAGTTTGAAATGGGTGTTTAAAGTGAAGAAAGACAACTTGGGAAAAGTGGTGAAGCATAAAGCTCGACTTGTAGCAAAAGGATTTGTACAAAAGGAAGGAGTCGACTTTGATGAAGTTTTTGCACCGGTAGCACGACTTGACACCGTAAGGCTCATTCTTGCCTTAGCAGCTCAATATGGGTGGGTTGTCCACCATCTCGATGTCAAATCGGCTTTTCTCAATGGAGATCTCAAAGAGGAGGTCTATGTCACCCAACCAGAAGGTTATGTTGATAGAGCAAACAGTCATAAGGTGTTCAAGCTTCATAAAGCTCTTTATGGTCTACGACAAGCTCCTCGAGCTTGGAACATTCGTTTGGATAAAAGCTTAAAAATGCTTGGTTTTACAAAAAGTTCACAAGACCCAGCTGTTTACAAAAGGAACTCAAAAGACAAAATTCTTATTGTTGGTGTCTATGTTGATGACTTGATCATTACCGGGTCAAACACTAATGATGTTGTCGAATTCAAAGAACAAATGAAGAAAGAATTCGAAATGAGTGACTTGGGATTACTTTCTTACTACCTTGGAATCGAAGTTTCGCAAAAGAAGTGGGGAATATCTTTGCGACAAACGGCTTATGCAAAGAAAATTTTAGAGCAATTTGGGTTGCTGGATTGCAATCTGACAACGTCACCAATGGAACCTAAGTTGAAGGTCAAGAAGGATGAAGATGGTGAAAAAGTTGATCCAACTGAATATAGGCGAGTGGTAGGTTGTTTAAGGTACTTGACTCACACTCGACCAGACCTGTCATTTTCGGTTGGAATTGCAAGTCGTTTCATGGAGGAACCAACCACTTTGCATTTCCAAGTTGTGAAACACATCTTGCGATACGTAAAAGGAACCGTTGATTATGGAATCAACTATGGAAGAGGTCGTGAAATTGAAGATTTGGTTGGTTTTACCGATAGTGATCTTGGAGGTGACCCTGTTGATAGCAAGAGCATAAGTGGAATGATTTTCTATCTGGGAAGGAATGCGATAACTTGGCAATCCCAAAAGCAAAAGACTGTTGCTTTGTCCACGTGTGAAGCCGAGTTCATGGCAGCTACAACAGCAGCATGTCAAGCCATTTGGCTTGCTAATCTCGTGAAGGAGCTCACGGGACATCATATTATGCCTATCACCTTATATGTCGATAACAAGTCAGCAATCGCATTGATGAAAAATCCTGTGTTTCATGGTCGAAGCAAACACATTGACATTCGTTATCACTTCATACGAGAATGTGTTGAACGTGGGCAAATTATAGTGGAATATGTCAACTCGAAGGATCAACGGGAGGACATCTTTACAAAGGCTTTAGCATACGTGAAACATGGTGAAATGCGAAACATGATCGGAGTGACGAATCTCGAGCCAAGTTAGGTTTAAGGGGGAGAATGTGAGTGTAAACCTACTTGGGTGTGAACCTGCCATGAGTAGCTGTACCACCCTCTTTTGTTGACAAATGAATGCCTCCTTTGTTGACAATAAGAACTCAAATGACAACTTCGTATGTTCACATAATGAACACAATAAATGGTAGCAGTAGTAATTGTAGGCTTGTTTAAGTATAAATAGAGGCTCTAACCTCAGTTGTAAGACACCACAAACAGAGAGTGTAGTGTGTACTACTTAGAGTGAGTATTAGAGGGTTGTTTCTTTTTCTTGTAATATTGAGCGTGTAAGCTCTTCTCTTTTGTTCTAGTTCTGAATAAAAGTGTGTTTCAACCCCAACAGACCGTCACTTTACCTCTATAATCAAGTAGTTGTAGGTAGAGTTCGACTCCTTCATGTTTAATCCAATGCATAATATCCATACATATTCACTAAAGGGCTCTCAGCGTCATTATTTCTTATCTATGGTTCAGTTTGAGTGTTTAGTCTAGGCATCCCGATGAACCTGCAAGGGATGTTACTGTATTAATATTGTACAGTTAGACCCACTTTGGGTTTATTACTCTTTAGCCCAATACCGCCCTTTGTATTATGTATATACATTCCTAATTACTAGATTGATTGGTTCATGGGAAAATATTCAAACTTGATGCTACGGGACTGCTATTGTTAACACAACTCTATTGCGGTCTTGTAGGTGCTCTACACTACCTTACGTTTACTCAACCTGATCTTACTTATGGATTTCATCATATTTTACTTTTTATGCATGATCCTCGTGGGGCCAGCTACAGAGCTTGTCACCTGGCCAATGTTGGTTAGGGTGAGCGCCTCGCTAAAAAATGGTCAACCTCAGGCAATTGTGATTTTCGTGAAAGTAGCATTCTTTCATGGTCATCCACCCGAAAGATTGTCGTCTCGGTCTAATACCGAGGCCGAGTATCATGGGGTCACAAATGTAGTTGGTGAAACATGTTGGTTACAAAATCTCCTTTGTGAGTTGCACTCCTTGACTCCTAAAGCCATTATTGTTTATTGTGACAACATCAAGGTGGTATACATGTTCTCCAACTCATTGCAACATCAACGCACCAACCAAATTGAAACCGACCTTCACTTCTTCGGTGATCAGGTAGATTTTAGCAAAGCTCGAGTCCTTCATGTTCCATCTAGTGCATAGTATCCATACATCTTCACTAAAGGGCTTTTTGAATCACTATTTCTTGATCTTCGGTTCACTTTGGGGTTTATTAGTGTTTACCCCAATACGGCCTTTTGTACAATGTATATATATATTTTTGATTAATGGATGGATATGTTCATGGGAAAATATTTAAACTAACACATACAAATGATTAATTAAAGGAAAGATCGCAAAATTAATTCCGTACTCTAATCATGTTTCTATATGGAAGCATATATCATTGAGGATTAAGAAAATTATGCAATATGCAAGCCAACTACATTAGGAACATTTATGTTATTGTTTACAACTTTAACAATCATATATTCTGATCAATGACTTTCCAAATTTCCATCTAACCACATTTTTCTCAATCCATATAACTCAAATAATTGTCATATTAAAAAGCATGGACCAACATACGGAGTCCAATATGACTCGAGTACAACTCTTTTTAGTCCACCATCTATAATCAAGCACAAAGCTTTCTTAGAAGGTATCATCTCTTTTCTTACCAAAAATACTACGACCATATGTGGCACTCATCAAATCTAGGATGAGACGGAATTGCAGGGTCACAAAAGAAATAATCGGTAGGCATGTCAACACAACTATTGGAATAAGAATCCTTGAGTTCCTTTGGCCGAATACAATGTACAATGTTGCACCAAAAGCTACTATCATGGATGTGGTTGAGATGAACAAGGTAGCCAAACCAATTATCAACTTTGTAGGCAACTTGAAAAGAAAGTCTTGTTCAGCAAAACGTGCTGTGAGAACCGACAAAAATGTTAACAATGAAGTAACGGCTGCAAATAATGATATGGCATCTGATATCGCAAATATGGTGAAGGCTGTATTGTTGGTAAAAACTGGTAGTCCTGTGTCCTGATTGCTTCCTCCTGGCACTGTAATTGCTGCTGCAAACACAACGGTGACAATTAATGCAGCTGTAATGGTGTATGACTCTGCAGTGGCCTTCATCCATTTTTCTCCCTCAATCACCAAGTCCTTATGTTCTCTTGTAAACACCATTTGAGGTGTTTCGTCAAAAGAGTTCCTTTGTATGATGTTCAAAGGACATACAAACCTTTCAACTTCCTACAAGATTATAGTATGTTAACCATGATTGATAAATAATGTGGTCTTAAAACATCATGTATGCCGAATGAATTCAAAATTTGAATCATCAAAGGTTTCTACCTTAAACCATTGTAGTTCACGTTGAATCTGTAAAGCTGCTCCGGATATAAGGTTAAGTTTGTTGGAAGGTGCCAATCTTGCAGCCAAATGCAGGAGATTATTTTGAAAAGGGTCTTTGACTGTTCTATAAATATTATTGTGTTCGCCCATTTGATATAGCATGTTGTAAATGTTTTCAGAGCGATTTATGACAGCATATTGAATTATGTTGTGACCTTCTTCATTGGCACTCGTAAGTGCATCTGGAAAATAAGACAGAATATATTCTACAACGTCGTATGAATTTTGTCTTATGGCTTCATAAAGTGGATTCATGTAATATTGATGGTAACACATGGGGTCATTCCTGAATCTTATCAAGTCACATACCGATGCTAATAGTAGAATAGCATCAAGATGTGTTCGAACTGTCTCTTTAATGTATGGCCACCCTGCAACATATAGATGTAAATGAGCATCTGCAACAATAAAAAAGGACCTTTTTCTTCTAATTTTCTTATAGAATGATGGTAATTGTTCGTGTTTCTTACGTAACATCTTAAGGATTAGCGGTAAAAGTTTGAGAATCCAATAAATCCCTGCATTAGGCGATAGAAAGTTTGTTAGAATTATGGGGTTATGGAAGTAAAAAGTTACTAAAACGTAATTAATTATAATAAGTATTATTGTGTGTTCACCAAATTAGATAGATGGCGATTGGGGAGTGCAACACAAAACAGTTGTCTATAAAAATATCAATTCATGACCTACCAACATAGAATAGGCTGATAAAATTTCCAACCCTGGTACCACATTTCTCAACCGTATAATCAGATGCTATAACGACAGCGCTTTCTATTTTTGAGTGTAAAATACCAGTCCCTTGAACATAGAAAATTGTTGTACATCAAGTTCATTAGAGAGTCGACCTTGTAATATAGATTGAGAAGATAAGAAAAATGCAGAATCCAGATAAAATCAACAAACTTGAAAATTCTTCCAACATATTGAGTTCGGTTGGGAAATTTAGAGTAATAGCCATCAAAACAGCATCACCATGCAATGTTTTGTAACGCCCCAGCAAATCACACGCCAAGCCTACACATTTTTCAAAGTTAGTTGTTTCATTTACGTGGTTTGTGTTTTTACTACTGGAATCTGAAACCAATAGACACGTACGGAAATCTTTAGAAGAAATAGCAGTAACTAGAAGCTCATCGCCACCTGAACCAGAAAACAGAGTACCCATCTCTAGGTCATTACCGATGTGTTGCAACAGATGCTGAGCTGTCTCTGTATGCATATTAGATAGAGCTATGGCTAGTGGTGTGTGACCCTCGTTGTCCTTGGCAAACAATAAATCTGGGTTTCTTCCCACCAAGATGTCAGCAGCTTGGGTGTTGCCAACAATAGCAGCGACATGAAGTAGTGTGCTTCCATCTGAATTTCTTAGATCCAACAGTTGTGTGTTCTCCGGTGTCTTTTCCAGCAGTTTCTGTAATAGGTCCGCCTTCTTGGTAGCACCCACTGCTACATGGAGTGATGTGTTTCCATTATTCGTGATTTTGTCTATCACTGTAACTTCTCCGTTACTCAAAATGAGATCAATATATAGACAAAAAAACTACATGGAGTGATGTGTTTCCATTATTCGTGATTTTGTCTATCACTGTAACTTCTCCGTACGTACTCCTACAAGTGCTTGGTAGAGTAGTTGGTGAATCCCTGCTCTTCTTTTTTCTTCTTGTTTATCTATATTTGCATAAATTGGGTATGAATTAAGGTAAAAAAACTACAAGATAGATTGAAATATGTGTTCTTCTAATATAATCAAATCTAATCAATAGGGACATTAAAGTGTTAGGTAATGGATTTATGTTGCTTCTCAAAAGACAATTACATAAGAATATATAGACAATACCTAAAGCCTAATGGGTAAATCCTAAAGGGCTTGGGCCTAAACCATAATCACTAACATCCCTCCGGAGTTTGATCGGGTGGAGACGATTAAACTGCAAAAATAATAAAAGAAGAAAACATAAAAGCTAGATGAAGATAGCGGCATCGGTGGTGGAAGAGCTCTAACGATGACGGCTAACAGCAACTGCTCGTCGGAGAAGGAGAGAGAGAAGAAGCGACGGTCAGCAGCAGTTCCTTTGTATAAGAAGAGAGGAGCGACGGCAACGATGACGATCATGCGACCGGCTGCAGAGGAGTCTGGAGAAAGGCGGCGAGAAAGAAAGAGGGCTCGAGCTGCGGCAGACAGAACCAATTCCAGTGAGATCGATGGCTACAATGTTGATAGAGAAAGAGACGATTGTAGATAAGAGACTACTCGGTGGAGAACATGCCATCGGAGAGAGTCATCCGCAACATCAGAAGGGGCTAAATCGGAAAAGATATCTGAAGAAGTGGTTAGCCGAGGAGGAGGTGGAAGGTGAGGAGGTAGAAGTAGATGAGGCAGTAGAAAAGCCGATGAAAGGGTTCTGGTTTAGTGTCAGTCGGCTGTTTTATTATTTAGGCGGAGAAGATAATCATGCAACCAGCGGAAGAGGAGTTCGGAGAAAAGTAGCGAGAAAGGGGCTCGAGCTGTGGCAGACGGAGCCAATTTCAGCGAGATCGGCAACTGCAATGTTGATCGAGAAAGAAACGACAACAAATCAGAGGCTGCCAGACGGAAAAGCTGTTGTCGGAGGGAAGCAACAGCAACATCAGAAGGGCCTGAACCAAAAAAGAGATTTGAAGAAGTGGTCAGTCGAGGAGGAGGCAGAGGTCATATGAGGAAGAGGTAGAAGTAGACGAGACAATGGAAGAAACCGATGAAAGAGCTCTAGTTTGGTGCCAGTCGTTGTTTTATTATTTAGATGGAAAAGATAAGAAAAAAGAAAAATATGGAACATAATGAATGCACCTCCGACGACTATTAGAGAAGGTCGTCGGAAGTGGAAGGCAGTGGTTGTGGGTTGTGGTCAGCAGTAGAGTTTTAACCTAGAGCTCTGATACCATGTTAGATAATGGATTTATGTTGCTTCTCAAAAGACAATTACATAAGAATATATAGAGAATACCTAAAGCCTAATGGCTAAACCCTAAAGAGTTTGGGCCTAAACCCTAATCACTAACATAAAGGAGTAAGAAGAAAACATTCAGATCCACATCTCTAGGAGGATGTATACTGATATTATAAGGCACTTCGGCATCAAATATATATATATATATATATATATATATATATATATATATATATATATATATATATATATATATATATATATATATATATATATATATATATATATATGTGTGTAACTGTGAATTGTGTAATTAAGTGTTTGGTTGACTTGATATTTTTAGTGATTATACAGTAGAAGCTATATTGTGCAATAGAACATATTCTATTATATAAGTAGTAGTTTTATGCTTTGAAGAAATATAAGCTCCAAATAATAATCGTAATTAAATAGAAGTATCTAATTCTAGCTGTCCAATTAACTAAATAAAACATGGATTAGCAAAGAAGAGATTGTACCTTCAAATCGTTGTGGAAGACCAACAAGACCAGAGGTAGTCTGCAATTTTGGAGGACCATATGTAGTCTGCAATTCATACCAAACATCTTTTGCAGTGAAATCGACATTTGTCTGTTGCTGGAATTTGTCTGTGAGACGATTCAAAACATACATGAGTGTTTCTTCCGTGAGTGAACCAAGAATCCATCCTTTAACCAGGGCATCAGATCTTGTCCACAGCCTGTGAGTGTGATGATCATCTACTTTCTCCTTTCCAGAAACATCAGTTTGAGGGCTTTTGAGTGTTCCATCGATGAAACCAAACATATCATGACTCTTTAAGAGACATACCATTTGAGTTTTCCAGATAGCATACGTATCCCTACCACTCAGCTTCACACTAATAAAGCTTGCTGCTGAAAGATTCGATGGGTATGGGTATTCTTCTTCTTTAATTTCTACTGTGGCATACTGATTAGAGCTTGAGCTTACCATCTTTGTATATTCTTTTTTTGTTTCTTGAATCCTCCTTCCATCTTCTTACATATTTAAGCTACAAAGATGACGTTGACTTGTTGTGCTTGCAAAAGCCACGTTATGATTGCTTGCTACATGAAGCATGATGGACTGATGGAGATGACATGGATTGCATCCTCCCCCACCAAAATGAGGCCCACTTATCATATTACATTTAGTAGATGTTAAATAATATTATCTTAATTCAGTTTTTGTTTTCATATAATGGTTTTCAACATATGTTCAACCGTGTCCTGTTAAGTAGCTGTTCTTAGCTGGAAGCTGGAGATTGTTAATTAGTACTAGTTATGGACACAAACATGTGAACCTGATGGGTACCCATATGCTAAAATAAAATTATCTTTTTTTTTTTCTTTCTTTCTTTCTGTAGATCCACCTTCTATCTTCTTACATATATTTTTTTTTGGTAAAAGAGGGCATCACCTCCATTAAATATTCAAGCTACAATGATGGAGTTGACTTGTACAGCTGACAAAAGCGATATCTGCTAATTCATGAGGTAACATCCAAGATGCATCCCACCACCTAATCCCCACTTATAATATTACATTTGGAGGATGTTAAATGACAAATCATATATTTTTTTTTTACTAGTAATCCATTTGATCAATATCAATCAATTTAGGTAAAGATAACAAGAAAAATAATGATAACGAGTAACTCGTCTTACTCTTTTATAATACTTATGCTAATTAATTTGATCACTGCAACAAATCAACCAATTCTTCTGGGAATGTTCACGCACTTGTAAGTGTGTAAATTGTGAACTGGGATGGAGAAATGTGTCGCGAAAAATCAAGAAAATAATGTAAGAGTCAGATGATCCGAATACATACTCGAATTCTAGCAATCCAGTCCTGGGTCGATTTAGTGGAGTTAATTCCATCTTCATATAATTGATCCGAATTACCTTCTTATACTTCATCAACATAATCTGCAGTGTTGCTAGTTTAAACGATGACGTCGTGCTGCACCAATCAGTCAACTGAAAGTCGACGCTCACCCAGTTACAAACATACACAAATTTTCGTAACTAAAACAATAATCTTAACCTTTATCGATCTTGAATCTGTTGTTGAGCATCGTAAGAAACAACCAGTGACTAATCTTGTATAGAGGTCGTTAACTGTGAACTGGCTATATACAAGGATAATCCAAAATTAGTTTTAACTTTTGGCAATTCGTAGCGAACTGACCGTAAGAGTGAATGAAAAAATGAATTGAGGGGAAAATTCAAGAATTTTGAAGACTCATACACATCGAATTCAATAGCAAGTTGGTGTTGGAAGGATGGAATAGTTTTTGACGAAATTTGGTAAATTAATTTGGAAAAAGACAAATATATAACCTCAAAAAAAAAAACAAACAAACAAACAAACAAACAAAAACAAATTTTCTATCTACCATTTATTCCGTTATTCCAAGGTTGTCAAGATCAAAAATTTTTGTTTCTTTTTGCAGTATTTTGAATGTAAATGTTAATTTGTGAATATTAATTCACCATTTTGACCTTATAGCCGCTATGCACACGAAGCTATGATCGAAAGAGCAAGTGGTGGTCAAAAGGGAGCCGCCCCTTGTTAAAGTTTTCGGGCTTGCCTTATTGGCAAGTTTTGGTCAACTTACGAGTATTTATATTCTTTGAATTCGTATAGCTGATTACTTTGGTTGTGTGAAGCATGTAAATATTATCTTCTTGTTTTTCCTTTGCATTTGTTATTCTGTGTGAAGTTTTTCAATCGTTTGTTGAAGTGTTCAAATATTAACAACTAGTATTAGAGCTATGGCTGAAGACTATAAGTTTAAGATCGACAAATATAAAGGTCACAATTTTGGGTCTTGAAGAATGTAAATCAATACCTATATCAGAAAAAGTAGTTACACGAACTCTTGGCAAAAAAAAAACAGAAGAAATGAAGTAGGAGGACTGGAATCTACCGGATCGGCAGGGTCTTGACGTGGTAAGATTACCATTGGCAAAGAACATAGCTTGCAATATTGTCAACTAGAAGATTACCTATATGACCTGATTAAAGCGCTATCCAATATGTATGAAAAATCATCAACAGTGAATAAGGTTTTCTTGATTTGGCATTTGGTTGACATAAAGATGAAGGAATGGGACTATGTGACAGATCATGCAAATGACTTCATTTATCAAGGATGATATATTTTAATATTGGGTTTTAAAGACGAAGTCCAAGCACTGTTGTTATTGTCTTCGCTTTCTGGAACTATCAGGCTTGTAAGTAGTTCATCTAGAACTATCGAACTCACTTTCAAAGGCATTCAATATCTGATTCTCAAGGAAGATATTTGAAGGAAGAGTATATGGGAGTGCATTGGCAGTGTGTTTTGCAGCGAAGAAAGGGGAAGAAATTCGAACACAAGTGGTAACGGTAGAGGAAGATCAAAATTAAGAAATTAAGGTTAGACGAAGAACATGAAAGATATTTTATGTTGGAATTGCAAGGAGATTGGTCACTTCATAAATTAATTCCCAAAAGCCTTAGCAAAAAAGGACACGATGGAGGTGAATGTGACAATATAATTCAATGTAATGCACTCATTTCTTGTGTTAAAACTTAATAGAATCATGGATAATAGATTAGGTGCATCGTTTCATGCAAGTCATTCTAGAAATGTAATGCAAAATTTAGGAACTAGAGTGGGATGGTTCGACGAGCAGATAACAAAAGCCTAGATTTCAAGGGTGTTGAAGATGCTATCAATAAGACAACTTGATGATGAGTGTCGCCATATTACTTTTTGTGATCATCTGTGGAAGGTGAAAAATTGAAACTTGGTTGTTGCAAAAGGATAGAAACATGGTACACTTTACATGGTGGAGATTTCCTGATGATAAAGCAAACATCATAGTAGAATAAGCAAGGGCGTCCACATTATGTCACCAATGACTTGGGAATATGAATAAGAATGGAGTGAAGATGCTAGCCTCCAAAGGGAATATTCTGTATTTGAAGAATGTGGCAGACAAATTATGTAAGCCATGTGTCCATGGTAAACAGAAGAAAGTTACTTTTGCAATGATGGGTCAACCGCCAAGATTAAGACGTTGGAGTTAGTTCATTCATATGTTTACAGTCCCACTTCATTTTCTTTAATGGGAGGTTCTAGGTACCATGTTACTTTTTCTACGATTGCATTAGAAAAGTTTGGGACAATTTCTTGAAGAACAAATATGAAGTATGTAGCACCTTCAAGAAATGGAAAGCTACCATGAAAATGAAATAGTTCTAAATATTAAGTATTTGAAGTCAAATAATAGGGAAATATAGTAGCAAAGCATTCATTGATTATTATGTAATGGGATCAGGATGCTGAAAATGATCCTTAAAATGCCTCTCCAAAGTAGTATGACTAAGAGGATCAACCGTACATTAAATGAGAGGGAAAAGAGTGTGAGACTACATGTAGGGATGTCTAAGATGATCTTGAAAAATTCACTTAGTACAACTGCATACTTAATCATTAGAGGACCCATAGTATCCTTACGGTTTAGAATCCCAAGAGAGGAATGGCAAGGTCAAGAGATTTTTCTTTGACACTTCAAAGTATTTCCGTGTGTCTAATATGTCCAGATCAAGAACTTGGAAAGAGACAAGCTCGAGGCAAAGACAAAGAAATGTAGCTTCATAGGCTACGGGTTATATGATATAGGATACTGCTTCTGGGATAATCAAAACAAAAGGTTTTATCAAAATTTAGGATGTAGTATTCAAGGAGAGTGCCTTATACAAGGATTAGATTGTAGTAAGCCCCAATGGATAAAAACATCCAGAAAAGAAAGATCAAGTTGAAATCGATGAATTCTCAAAAGACGACAATGTAAAACCTATCAGTGTACTCCCGAGATAGGTGAAAGATCATGAAGTAATAGGAGCTTACATGATCCTGGAGAGTGTCTGAGTCCAGAGGATGTAACATCCCCATTTTCACGGCCAGAAAAGACCGATTTGTTTATGCTTTGTTTTATAAATCAGAGTGATCGTTTAAAGAAAACGGTTGTGGAATTTGTTCCCAAAACATGATATGATAATAACTTATCAAAACATTTCTCAAAGAGAATGTATTTTTATTTAATAATAA
The DNA here is from genome assembly GCF_052849685.1 of Lactuca virosa. Classification (NCBI taxonomy): domain Eukaryota; kingdom Viridiplantae; phylum Streptophyta; class Magnoliopsida; order Asterales; family Asteraceae; genus Lactuca; species Lactuca virosa. Next base: position 76,200,964 of record NC_136432.1, on the reverse strand, counting down.
AACCTCGGGATGTCATGTTCCGATACAGACCAAAAGCATAAACGGAACAAAATAGACCTTACACAGTTAATTATAACTACAGGCCTATAATCCTTATCTCTCGTTACGTCAGCCAACTTATGCTCTTGTGCCACTACCTGTGATACAAAGAAAACTGAGTGGGTCAGGCTTGGGAGCCTGGTGAGCATATAGGGTTTTCAACCCACAATAATATAATTATTATATTTAATCATCAAACAATCAACTCAATTACCCATCCCCATTATCTTCTTTATTTCTTAAGGTGTTACCCTAAGAATCAACTATCATTCCTTCATTCATTCCTAAGGATTGACCTAAGGAATTGTGTCACACCCCCAAACCAAGGATGGCGGAAATGTCCGGGGCTGGAGGACTTCATGTATAGTATCATAACAACAATTGTAATAGTAATTCAAGCAAACACAACCAACATATATATAATTGAAAAAGTTACATCATTGTATGAATTACATGTTTACGAATCAATTACAATATGTTGACAAAATATGAAATAGTAGACGCCTTAGCGTCCCATCCTCAAAAGCACTTGGTTACCTGTTTAATGATTTCCTGAGAATACAAGTTGTTTGAAAAAGTGTCAACACAAAGGTTGGTGAGTTCATAAGCTTTTGTTTGGTATTATTAAAAGCCTTTCGTTTGTAAAAGTAGTATTTGTTTTAGAAAAATCCAATATTTTCCTTAAAATGTATATGTAGTCTTAAATCCAAAGACCGAAATGTATAAGTAACTTTTCTTACTTATAATAAATAATGTAAGTTTAAATCGACATAAACTCGTTTAATTTTAGTGAAGTTCCCGTAAATTCCAATATTCATTAATAGTTTATGTGAGTTTATTAAAGCATTTTCTTGTAAAAGTAGTGTTCGTTCCAGAAAATCCAATATTTTCCTTAATGTGTAAATGTAGTCTTAAAACCCAAAGACCGAAATGTACAAGTAGTGTTCGTTCCTTATAGTAAAACAATGCAAGTTTAAATCGACATAAACTCGTTTGATTTTAGTGAAATCCCGGTAAATTCTATGTTTGTTTATATTTAATGTGAGTTTATGAAAGCCTTTTCTTGTAAAAGTAGTGTTCGTTCTAGAAAATCCAATATTTTCCTTAATGTGTAAATGTAGTCTTAAAACCCAAAGACCGAAATGTACAAGTAGTGTTCGTTCCTTATAGTAAAACAATGCAAGTTTAAATCGACATAAACTCGTTTGATTTTAGTGAAATCCCCGTAAATTCTATGCTTGTTAATACCACATGTGAGTTATTATAACCATGCTATGACCTAGTTGGCCTGAAACGACGTTCTTCAGGCGTCGGAAATGTTATGACATTTGTCACCCCAGACCTGTCGGTCTAGCTGTTGCATGCAGCTAAGGTGTGGGTTTGTCAGACCCAATATAGATCTATACACAAGTATCACGCTCTCCCTCGAGGAGACTCTGGTTATAATACAGGACTTATTTGTAAATTGAATCGAATGTCTCACAGAATTCATTAACGAATTTACGTGTAGTGTAATGAAAACTTGGTACCGTATGGCCATACCTTGCTTAATGAAAATATCCTTTGTATAAATGTACCCTTTTTAAATGTATGTGTTATGTAATGTTTCATAAAGTCATTAACGGAATTACGTGTTATGAAAACTTGGTACCGTATGGCCGTACCTTGCTTAATGAAAATATCATTTGTATAAATGTACCCTTTTTAAATGTATGTGTTATGTAATGTATCATAAACTATACCTATTATAGTTTATCAATCAAGGGTAGTACGTAGTAATGTATGCAAACTATATTCAAAATAGTTTATTAAATGTTTGAATGTATCGGTTGTACTTTGATTATAATCACTTATTATTCTTTATACTTTATATGTCCAAATCCATTTGTAAACTGATGTGTGTCTAAATATTAAGATAAAATGTCATATATTGCAATAACATATAATCACATAAAGATATACACCTTGCTCAACATGTTACAAGGTGAAATGAAATTGACAGCAACTTTTTGTTGTATACAGTTTCTGTTACTGTTCTTAGAAAATTTATAGAAAAATTATCAAAGCTCTAAATCCAAATCCACAAATTCTGAGAGTTTGGAATATGAGTCTAGTTTGTTCGTAAATTTTATCATGATTTTTAGTGATCTCTAACAGAGGTGAAAATGTTCATAATCACAGACTGGTCCGGGTTTGCCTCTGAAATGATAGGCAGTTTTGTAAAAATCACCATAAATTGTAGAAACATCATATGGAGATGTGCAAGTAGCCATTTTAAAGCTAAGAGTTTGAACTACTTGCACCTGGAACAGTTTTGAAAACTATAATATTTAAGTTGACCAAAACAGTCCGTGATCGAAGTTCATCTTTTCTGATGTAATCTGATAGAAAAAGTTTAATTGTGTTCTTGATGATTTTACTTGTATTCCCCCCTTAAAACTTAAGAAAAACATGTAAATGTAGGGGTATGAACTCACCTTATGTGGTTTCAGTAGATGAAAGTGAGAGAGAGGAAGTGTTCAACCCAAGAACACTAAGAAGATGTCTTGATGATTCGAGAATCTAACACCGAATAAGATGGAATTTGTGTAAGATATCAATGATTTGAGTAGAATGGAGTGTAATAATTATATGAATGATGAAGATACTTACTAATTGAAGAAAGAAATCCCTGGAGAAAGCCTTGAAGTTCTTGAAGTTGAGAGAAAAGATGAGAGAATTTTGGAGAGTGTTCTTTGGTTGCTAAGTGTAGAATGAAAGAAGTTAATGAGAATGAGGAGAGATGACCAATTCTCCAGCTCTTAGAACGTGGGAAGAGCTGGAGATTGGGTGTAAAGGTCCACCAAGGTGACAAAGGGTAGTGGGAAAGAGTGGCTGATCATAGAGTGCGGTGGTGGTGGTTTGCTTTTGTCATAAAATAAGGAAAAACAAATATTCCCTCAATAATTAGTCCAACCACCAATTCTTTTAATACATTTTTATAAAAACCCTGGAGATTTATATATTTTGGGGCCTTAGTTTATAAAATAAAGTTTTGGGTGAAAATCCCACGTTAAAATAATGAAAAACGGAGTTAAAAAGAAGTCGTAGTCGAAAAACCGGTAAAAAGGGGCCGTCTGCGAGACCTCTCGGATGGGGGCCGAGACTTCGGACCCTCGCATGCGAGGCTGCTGTCTGATGGCTTCGGATTCGGTCTCCTGAGAGGCTTCAACTTCGGTCCTGATGAGAGGCTTCGGATCCGAGGCCTCGGATGAGAGGCTTCGGTCCTGAAGCTTCAGTTCCATGTCCTTAAGGCTATTTTACCCGTTTTTACCCCGTTTCAAGCGATTTTTGACCCGGTTAAGGGTCGATATGACCCAAATGATTACAAAAACTTAAAGTAACTTTTGAGAGAGATTTGGGAGAGATTTCAAATAGAAAGAGATAGAGTGAAAACGATTTAAAGAGGTTTCGTTTGTGATTAATTTAAGTGTCCGGCTTCACAACGCAAGGTTCGTAAACCCCGTTAAACCGTGTTTTAGTGTCGTACACACTCCCGATGAGTGTGCAATAATTTTTTTATCATTTTGGTTCAATGTTTACTGCATTTGAGACTTAGGAAATTCAACACACGAACTTTCCAAATAATGTTTCTCTCATTAAAATATTGCATTGTACAGTAATTACATAGTGTAAACCCTAATATACAAGGGTTAATTGAGTCGATTGGTTTTGACTTGTTGACTTTTTTTGACTTTGACTTGACTCAATTTTGACGGTTGTCACATCATCCCCCCGTTAGAAGGAATTTCATCCCGAAATTTGCATTTGACTGGGACATCAAGAGTTTGGGAAAAGATGTGGGTATTTTTGTTTCATTTGATCTTCGCGTTCCCAGGTGAACTCAGGCCCTCGTTTAGCGTTCCAACGGACCTTCACGATGGGAATACGACTTTGTTTCGTTCGTTTGATTTCCCGATCCATGATTTCGACTGGTTCCTCCACGAAGTGGAGATTTTTGTTAACTTCGATTTCGTCGAGTGGTATTACGAGTGTCTCACCAGACAAACACTTCTTTAGGTTCGACACGTGAAATGTGGGATGTACTTTGTCGAGTTCCTGAGGTAATCGAAGTTTGTATGCTACTGGCCCAATCTAGCAAGGATTTCGAATGGCCCGATGTACCTTGGATTTAGTTTCCCGCGTTTGCCGAATCGTATCATTCCTTTCCAAGGGGAAACGTTTAGTAGTACACGATCACCCACCTGGAATTCCAAGGGTTTGCGTTGTTTGTCTGCGTAACTCTTTTGCCGATCTCGAGACTCTTTTCCCTTATGATTTCAGGGCCAGTGAGGGTGCTATTAGAGACTTGTCCTCTAGCTAGCTGTGTATCCCCCACCTCAGCCCAACACAGGGGTGATCTGCATTTGCGACCGTAAAGAGCTTCGAATGGAGCGACTTTGATGCGAGTATGATAGCTGTTATTGTAGGAGAATTCGATAAGCGGTAGATGGGTATCCCATGCTTTACCGAAGTCTATCACACAAGCTCTTAACATGTCTTCCAACGTTTGAATGGTTCGTTCGCTCTGTCCATCGGTTTGTGGGTGGTAGGCCGTACTCATGTCAAGCCTAGTTCCCAATGATTTTTGTAGAGACTGCCAAAACCGTGAGGTAAATCTACTATCTCTATCGGAGATAATGGATATCGGCACACCATGGAGTCGTACAATCTCTTTGATGTACGTTCTAGTCAGCTTCTCCATCTTGTCGGTTTCTTTTATCGGTAGGAAGTGTGCTGATTTGGTCAATCTGTCTACGATTACCCATATGGTGTCAAGCCCGCCCGATGTCTTAGGCAGCTTGGTTATGAAGTCCATGGTTATTCGTTCCCACTTCCACTCAGGTATATCCGGCTGTTGTAATAGCCCGGATGGTTTCTGGTATTCGATTTTGACCTTGGCGCAAGTCAGGCACTTGCTCACATAGGTAGCAATCTCAGCTTTCATGTTCGGCCACCAGTATAATTTCTTGAGGTCCAGATACATCTTATCCGACCCGGGATGGATGGAGTATCGAGTCTTGTGTGCTTCATTCATGACGACGTCTCGGAGTCCACCGAACGTCGGTGTCCAAATCCGGTTCATGATATAACGTGCTCCATCATCCTTGACTTCTAAGTTTTTATCCATTCCCCTTAATGTCTCTCCTGCCACCTTTTCTGGTTTCAAAGCTTCCAGTTGAGCTTCCTTGATTTGTATGGTCAGGTGGGAATGGATTGTCATTGTTAAGGATTTTACTCGGCGGCCCGAGTACTCCTTCCTGCTTAGAGCATCGGCCACTACATTGGCCTTGCCCGGATGATAACGAATTTCGCACTCATAGTCATTCAGCAACTCTACCCATCTCCTCTGTCCCATGTTGAGCTCTTTCTGATTGAGGATATGTTGAAGACTTTTGTGATCAGTGAAGATAGTGCATTTCGTGCCGTAGAGGTAGTGTCTCCAGATCTTCAAAGCGAATACTACTGCTCCTAATTCCAGGTCGTGCGTAGTATAATTAACCTCGTGCGTCTTAAGCTGTCTTGATGCATACGTGATAACCTTTCCTCTCTGCATGAGCACACATCCGAGGCCTTGATTCGAAGCATCACAGTACACTACGAAGTCTTCGGTTCCCTCTGGGAGAGACAAGATCGGTGCTCTGCATAGGGCTTGTTTTAACATTTGGAAAGCAGCTTCTTGTTTCCAAGTATATGACCGTTTGTAAAAGTTTCACACATACTAATTTAGTCTGGACATAATTAATATATTTATGTTTTAAAAAGATCTTTATCGGTTACTTCATTAGTTGCAAAGTGCATACCAGTCATATGTGATTAAGATATAATAGTCCTTCGAATAGATGACCCTAACTCCAAGACCACAACCAAACAAGGACAGGAAGTGAAACAAAGATACATAAATTCTAAGTCTATAGCATCTTAGTTACATATGACCTTAGCGCATCCACTTAGCAGCTATTGATCTATAAATAAAGACCTATTTAATTCTCAGATAATTTATCATAGTAACACAAAATACTCCTATAGTATTTGTAAATGTTTAGTTTTGAGTTCTTAAAGTATCATTTGTAGTGTGTTATTAGGTTTGTTAGATTTGTTGCCCATCCTGACCATCCCCCGGTATATGCAAGTCAATTCCCGGACAGATATAGTTGATCAGGCTATATCCTTCCCAGACTTAATCCACATATACTAAGGCATACTCAAAATGTTCAACTCTTCTTCTTTTGCTTTATGTTTTCGCTAGTTATGATACCATGCGAGCATGTAATGTATGTATGTATACTTTAATCAAGAAAATCATTTATTTACTAAAAGTATATTTATTTGAAAAATGCACAAATCAGAGACTATTAGTCCCAATTGTGTTTATAGTTTGTATATCTTATGTGGTTTGATATACTTAATTCACTATAAACTGTGCTCTGATACCAATCTGTCACACCCCCAAACCAAGGATGGCGGAAATGTCCGGGGGTGGAGGACTTCATGTATAGTATCATAACAACAATTGTAATAGTAATTCAAGCAAACACAACCAACATATATATAATTGAAAATGTTACATCATTGTATGAATTACATGTTTACGAATCAATTACAATATGTTGACAAAATATGAAATAGTAGACGCCTTAGCGTCCCATCCTCAAAAGCACTTGGTTACCTGTTTAATGATTTCCTGCGAATACAAGTTGTTTGAAAAAGTGTCAACACAAAGGTTGGTGAGTTCATAAGCTTTTGTTTGGTATTATTAAAAGCCTTTCGTTTGTAAAAGTAGTATTTGTTTTAGAAAAATCCAATATTTTCCTTAAAATGTATATGTAGTCTTAAATCCAAAAACCGAAATGTATAAGTAACTTTTCTTACTTATAATAAATAATGTAAGTTTAAATCGACATAAACTCGTTTAATTTTAATGAAGTTCCCGTAAATTCCAATATTCATTAATAGTTTATGTGAGTTTATTAAAGCATTTTCTTGTAAAAGTAGTGTTCGTTCCAGAAAATCCAATATTTTCCTTAATGTGTAAATGTAGTCTTAAAACCCAAAGACCGAAATGTACAAGTAGTGTTCGTTCCTTATAGTAAAACAATGCAAGTTTAAATCGACATAAACTCGTTTGATTTTAGTGAAATCCCCGTAAATTCTATGTTTGTTTATATTTAATGTGAGTTTATGAAAGCCTTTTCTTATAAAAGTAGTGTTCGTTCTAGAAAATCCAATATTTTCCTTAATGTGTAAATGTAGTCTTAAAACCCAAAGACCGAAATGTACAAGTAGTGTTCGTTCCTTATAGTAAAACAATGCAAGTTTAAATCGACATAAACTCGTTTGATTTTAGTGAAATCCCCATAAATTCTATGCTTGTTAATACCACATGTGAGTTATTATAACCATGCTATGACCTAGTTGGCCTGAAACGACGTTCTTCAGGCGTCGGAAATGTTATGACATTTGTCACCCCAGACCTGTCGGTCTAGCTGTTGCATGCAGCTAAGGTGTGGGTTTGTCAGACCCAATATAGATCTATACACAAGTATCACGCTCTCCCTCGAGGAGACTCTGGTTATAATACAGGACTTATTTGTAAATTGAATCGAATGTCTCACAGAATTCATTAACGAATTTACGTGTAGTGTAATGAAAACTTGGTACCGTATGGCCGTACCTTGCTTAATGAAAATATCCTTTGTATAAATGTACCCTTTTTAAATGTATGTGTTATGTAATGTTTCATAAAGTCATTAACGGAATTACGTGTTATGAAAACTTGGTACCGTATGGCCGTACCTTGCTTAATGAAAATATCCTTTGTATAAATGTACCCTTTTTAAATGTATGTGTTATGTAATGTATCATAAACTATACCTATTATAGTTTATCAACCAAGGGTAGTACGTAGTAATGTATGCAAACTATATTCAAAATAGTTTATTAAATGTTTGAATGTATCGGTTGTACTTTGATTATAATCACTTGTTATTCTTTATACTTTATACGTCCAAATCCATTTGTAAACTGATGTGTGTCTAAATATTAAGATAAAATGTCATATATTGCATTAACATATAATCACATAAAGATATACACCTTGCTCAACATGTTACAAGGTGAAATGAAATTGACAGCAACTTTTTGTTGTATACAGTTTCTGTTACTGTTCTTAGAAAATTTATAGAAAAATCATCAAAGCTCTAAATCCAAATCCGCAAATTCTGAGAGTTTGGAATATGAGTCTAGTTTGTTCGTAAATTTTATCATGATTTTTAGTGATCTCTAACAGAGGTGAAAATGTTCATAATCACAGACTGGTCCGGGTTTGCCTCTGAAATGATAGGCAGTTTTGTAAAAATCACCATAAATTGTAGAAAAATCATATGGAGATGTGCAAGTAGCCATTTTAAAGCTAAGAGTTTGAACTACTTGCACCTGGAACAGTTTTGAAAACTAAAATATTTAAGTTGACCAAAATAGTCCGTGATCGAAGTTCATCTTTTCTGATGTAATCTGATAGAAAAAGTTTAATTGTGTTCTTGATGATTTTACTTGTATTCCCCCCTTAAAACTTAAGAAAAACATGTAAATGTAGGGGTATGAACTCACCTTATGTGGTTTCAGTAGATGAAAGTGAGAGAGAGGAAGTGTTCAACCCAAGAACACTAAGAAGATGTCTTGATGATTCGAGAATCTAACACCGAATAAGATGGAATTTGTGTAAGATATCAATGATTTGAGTAGAATGGAGTGTAATAATTATATGAATGATGAAGATACTTACTAATTGAAGAAATAAATCCCTGGAGAAAGCCTTGAAGTTCTTGAAGTTAAGAGAAAAGATGAGAGAATTTTGGAGAGTGTTATTTGGTTGCTAAGTGTAGAATGAAAGAAGTTAAGGAGAATAAGGAGAGATGACCAATTCTCCAGCTCTTAGAACGTGGGAAGAGCTGAAGATTGGGTGTAAAGCTCCACCAAGGTGACAAGGGGTAGTAGGAAAGAGTGGCTGATCATAGAGTGAGGTGGTGGTGGTTTGCTTTTGTCATAAAATAAGGAAAAGCAAATATTCCCTCAATAATTAGTCCAACCACCAATTCTTTTAATACATTTTTATAAAAACCCTGGAGATTTATATATTTTGGGGCCTTAGTTTATAAAATAAAGTTTTGGGTGAAAATCCCACGTTAAAATAATGAAAAACGGAGTTAAAACGAAGTCGTAGTCGAAAAACCGGTAAAAATGGGCCGTCTGCGAGACCTCTCGGATGGGGGCCGAGACTTCGGACCCTCGCATGTGAGGCTGCTGTCTGATGGCTTCGGATTCGGTCTCCTGAGAGGCTTCAGCTTCGGTCCTGATGAGAGGCTTCGGATCCGAGGCCTCGGATGAGAGGCTTCGGTCCTGAAGCTTCAGTTCCAGGTCCTTAAGGCTATTTTACCCGTTTTTACCCCGTTTCAAGCGATTTTTGACCCGGTTAAGGGTCGATATGACCCAAATGATTACAAAAACTTAAAGTAACTTTTGAGAGAGATTTGGGAGAGATTTCAAATAGAAAGAGATAGAGTGAAAACGATTTAGAGAGGTTTCGTTTGTGATTAATTTGAGTGTCCGGCTTCACAACGCAAAGTTCGTAAACCCCGTTAAACCGTGTTTTAGTGTCGTACACACTCCCGATGAGTGTGCAATAATTTTTTTATCGTTTTGGTTCAATGTTTACTGCATTTGAGACTTAGGAAATTCAACACACGAACTTTCCAAATAATGTTTCTCTCATTAAAATATTGCATTGTACAGTAATTACATAGTGTAAACCCTAATATACAAGGGTTAATTGAGTCGATTGGTTTTGACTTGTTGACTTTGTTTGACTTTGACTTGACTCAATTTTGACGGTTGTCACAAATTGGCACAAAGTCCATTGCTGCCTGAGGTTCATCTACATAGTACTAAATCCATAGCTACCAAGGTTCATCTACACAGTACTAAATCCATAGCTACCATTGTATTTATATAAGGCACTAAATCCATAGCTACCAGGGTTTTTAGAGTACACCGGTGAACACATCGTTCACAACACCTACAGGTTATGAGCCTGCCAGCATTCCACTGGACTGTCTAGAATCGTCCGTGGTTGTCATCCATACTCTGCTGAATGACGGGGCCATCGTTTGGGTAAAGGTTTCACTCATTTTTCACCTATCACCCTCATCTCATGATCTATATCATCTTACGTCTCATCCTCAAACTCATCTTTCATCACACACAAACTATTTCATCTACCCGTGTTCTACCCAACATATTTGTAGATATAAATTACATATATAGTTTAAATCATATACAAACCTATATAAAACATTCATACCACACTCATCTCAAATAAACAACAATATATAAACACATAGCACGTATTTCATAGCAAATACTTCATATTTATGTGTTAGAAGAAACTAACTACAAACTCACACATATAAACAACAATATACTTAATACATTCAAACAATACATGTATTATTATCGTGTTTATGAAAGGGACTATACACTCACTTGATCAGAAGACGATCGGACAACACTACGGCTCTAAGAGTAGTAGCTCTTCGGTGAAACTAGAATATCTTCAAATACCTGGCTTCTCGCAGGCAGAGCTTCGGCTCGAAAACACCTTTCTCCTCTGGATCTCCAGGGCTTCGGGACTCGCTTCGGGTATCGGGATGATATCGGGGCTTCGGGGGTACTTCTTTGCACGTAAATCGATGCAATACGGGTGAGAGATGAGAGAATGAGCAACCAAACTCGGCTGGCCCTTGATTTCTATTTATAGGGCAAATTTCTCATTTTCCACGTTGTGGGCACTTCTTCCACATCGTGGGCTTGGTCATCATTGCATGCGTCATCATCCACTTGCTCTGTCAGGCTCCAGAAGGCGTCAGAAGCCATGCCACGTCGTGGTCTCTAACAGTTTTGGGGTTTCGCGCCCCGAACTTCAGAAATTCATAACTTTCGCATACGAACTCCGTTTTCGACGTTCTTTATATCGACGCGTAGGTAAAAACAAGATCTACAACTTTAATTTAGACTTTGTAGGCTAATTTTGACTTTATTTTTAATATATTAATAATATACTATTTTTAGTAGGCCGGGACAGGAAAACTCCGTTCGAAATTCATAACTCCTTCATCTGAACTCCGTTTTCGTCTGTCTTTTTATCGTTCGACTACTATTGATGAGATCTTCAATTCTCATTTAGAAAGTTTTGGCTAAATATCACTCGACCTCAATCTCGAGTTTCGGGCTGCATACTGTTAATGCTGAAACTTCGAAAAATCATAACTTCCTCATACGAAGTCAGATTTAGACGTTCTTTTTATGCACGCTCTCGGTTTAATGTATTCTACGACTTTCATTTAGATTGCTAAGGCCAAATATCGCTCTAATGTAAATTCACTATTTACGTCACGCTGTGTCGTGCCGGTTCTGTCGCGAAACTTCGACAGGTCATAACTTCTTCGTTATAACTTGGATTTCGGCATTCTTTATATGTACGGAATCCTCGTAACATATACTACAACTTAGTTAAGATTACTCCTTCTAAATAATCTTCCATCAAAAAGTCATTTTTGATGCTTATCGTCTATAAATTGACTAGCCCGGATCTACGGGCGTTACAGAGGATGAAGCCACAAATAAGGAAGAGTCTGAATCTCATATTGTTTTGAGATCTACTAGAGGAAGAAGAATCCACTCAAATATTCTCTTTAGTAAACTGTTTTTTAGTGACAGATAATGGTGAACCTAAATGTTATTTAGAGGTCATGAGAATGAAAGACTCCATATAATGGAAAAAGGCTATGGAAGGGGAGTTGAGCTCACTTGAAAAGAACCATACTTGGTCTTTCCTCAAGCTACAGTAGGAAATAAATCATTGCTAAACAACTGGTGTTTCGGGTCAAAGATGAGATAGAGGGAAGCAGGAGATACAAGGCTCGATTAGTGGTTAAAGTGTTCCAATAGAGAAGAATGGTCGATTACAATGATATATTTTTTCTGGTTGTGAAGATGACTATTATCATATTGGTCTAGGATATAGCTAGATATGAAAATAGCATTTCTACATGGTGACATAAAAGAATATATCTACATAGCACGACCAAAGGGTTTTCCCATAGTTGGCAAGGTAAATCTGGTGTGCAAGTTAAAGAAATGTTTTATGGGTTGAAGAAAGATCAAAGAAAATGATACTTCAAGTTTGATAACTTCATTCAACAGAGTCGGTACAGGAGATGATATATGGATCATTATAGTTACCTAAAGAAGGTTGGATCCTCATACATTATTCTTTTGTTATATGTTAATTAATGACATGTTGATTGTTGGATCAAACATGTAAGAGATCAACAAGTTGGAAAATCATTTTTCCAAAGAGTTTAAGAATAAGGACCTAGATAAGGCAGGTTTTGAATCCCTTTAGGATTTATCTGTTGCCTATAAATAGACTTATAGGGATCAAACCCAATGTAAGAACCTGAAACTCGGAGTAAGTTGACTTTTAGTTAAATATTTCCCAAAAGGGCAAAATGGTCAATTATGAAAAAGAGGTGAGAAAATGAAATTGTGCCTTCATGAAAATGGCCAATAAGAATTTTAGTCACTAAGATGAGATTAGATAAGCAAGTTCAAGAGAAAGAATGCATGAGGAGACGCATTTTGGCCAAAAGGGTCAAATTAGTGTTTTTATACTTTTTAGGCCAAGTTTGTGACTTAATGGATTAAGACTCGTATTAATTTAGTAAGAGGTGATTTAGTAGAATTGTAGAGTATGTTCCCACCTTTGTGTGGATAAAAAGAACATTGAAAACTGCTTAGTAACGAAGAAGATATAAGGGATTAAAGATTTAAGAAAAAATTGTCCCAAGGTTGGAATGGAATCAGCCCAAGGGGCTACTGTCAAGCCGAAACCACGGTGCAGTGGTCTGAGTGACAGCACGGTAACCATTCTACATAGAAAGAAAGAGCAGCATACTTTTCCCTGTGGCGCGACAAGAAGAGTATTACGGCGCGGTGGCCAAATTAGAGTGCCCTTGAGGAAAAACACCATGACATGGAAAGTAGATGGCCACGACATGGCAATTAAATGACAACCTTTGGCCTCGGGTCAATCAGTCGATGCGACTCGGTGAACACATAACTGTGGCACGGTTACGCATGAGTTAAACCCCCTGATCAGCCTCATTATATCTAAAAACACTCCCTGTTCCTTACAGGAAGGAGCTCCGGCAATTTTGAGGATGGAGGGCAATCATGTGGCGGTTCAACGTTGTCACACCCCCAAACCGGAACGGCGGAAACGTTCGGGGGCGGAGGACGTCATGCTCAGTATCACAACAAATGTAGAATAGTAAAACAAGCAACAACAACATTGCATTAATATTAAAGTGTTTACATTGTGTTCGATTCACAAAAGATTGACTTCAAAAGTAATTAACAAAACAAGGACATGAAGCTACTATGCTCCATCTTCTGAATCCTGGCACGTGTACATGTCTACTAGTTTCCTGAGAATACAAGTTATTTTGAAAGAGAATATCAACATTTAAGTTGGTGAGTTCATAAGTATTTTTGTTAGAAATGGTATACTGTAACAACGTAAAATTTAAAACAAATTTTCATTTTTCAACATAATAAAAAACATATATAATATTCCCAGAATCTCATGATCAAATGTCATCATAATGAAACATATCCCATAATATCAAAACAAAATCATCTGCCAGTGTGTACGAATCATGTCGGCACCTTCCCGCGATCCTCGCTGGTACCTGAAACACATATCACATAATACGGTAAGCATAAATGCTTAGTGAGTTCCCCAATATACCACATACAACACATAAGCCACTCGAGGCTATAACTCGGTATGACCCTCTGGTCAATGTGTCTCAGCGGGACCCTCCAGTCCCGTAGCTCGTTGGACCCTCCAGTCCGGTCTAGCTCGTTGGACCCTCCGGTCCGGTCTAAATCGTTGGACCCTCCGGTCCGGTCTATATAACACATAGCATACATATAACACAATGCACATAAACTCAAACATACACATAACACAAAAGACCCTCCGGTCTGCACATAGATACCACTCATGGTAATGTATAGTGAGAAGACTCACCTCGGGTAATCTCGGAAAGTCTCGAACTCGAATATCTGCTCTAGCCTCCGCCTAATCACATAAAGTAATTATCTCTAATTAATACGACTCTCAAAGGCTAGAATAATCCCTCCTTATATTCTCTCAGAAGGGGAAAAGACCATTTTACCCCTCCAATGGTCCGATGTCCAAATGTTGACCAAACCCTAAAAGTCAATCCCAGTCAACGGTCCAACTTTGACCAGACTCGTCGAGTGCACTCGGGTGACTCAGCGAGTCCATACGTGTCCTCTGAATCCTCTGTCACACCCCCGAAACCAGACGGCGGAAACGTCCGAGGGCTCGCGTGACTTAAATTGAATATCATCACAATGAATATACATGAATCATAACATAAACATCACCATGCATCAATACATTACAACTGATATTGTTCACATCCAGTACATTGTTTTAAACATTACACATTCATAACATAAATTGTTCGAGAGTTTTTAAAACATAACATCCTAACGTACTTGATATTACCCTGCAGCTTACCTGTTACCTGAGAATACAAGTTATTTTGAAAAAACGTCAACATATGAAATGTTGGTGAGTTCATAAGCAGGGTTGTGATAAAAATGATTTGTGTAGTTTGTAAAACCCAGAAAATCCGATATTTTCTGAAAAGACAGTTGTTTATCAAAGTGTGGAGATCCATAAGTTGATGCATGAATGATTTCAAAACGTGTATAAAAAGGGAGTTTTGTATTATAGTTATAGAAGGATACAAGCGAGTGATGTTGATTTCCTTGAAAAACCCGATGTTTTCCGAATACATAAAATACAGTTACTTCTCAAATTGTTATACTGCCACAATGAATGATTTTGATTACTCTTCCTTGATTATTCGGATGGTATTGGATTAATTAATTTTTGTGAGTCGTTATAACCATGCATAATAATGACTAGTTCGTCTGTCTTGGCTACCTATCGTGCGCCGGGATTGATCTTAAGATTTTGTCACCCTAGACTGGCCGAGTCTAACTGTAGCGAACAGCTGAGGTGTGGGGGAGTCACCCCCGTATAGATCTATACACAAACTCTCGCTCTCCTTCCAGGAGACTTTAATTATAACTACAGACTACGAACGACCCTTGGAGGTATCGCCCGTTATTCCTCACTTAACCCAAATAACATTGATTACTATTGATTAACGGCCTGAATTTGTTTACTTTGATTACGCATAAGCCTAACAAACGAGGAGAAGAGGAAAACAAAGTCCTGCTACTTTCGTGAGTTATTTCAGGCTGTTGGGTATACGAATGACACGTTGGTCCATTTCGCATTTGATTACTTGGACCTTACTAGCAGTGCTAGTGGGCCACTAAGGCCCAATAGCACTTAAAAGCCATTGAGGGTCCCTTTAATATGAAATTGGGTCATCGAAGGCCCAATAACATTTATTATTATTATCTCTTGGGCCCGAAAATCATGTGGATGGATCACAAAGGCCCAACAAGCATGATTGGAACTTTCAAGCCCAGAGTTTTGAATGTTTACTTGTTTTAGGTATTGCATAATTGTTGGAAGGTTTGATTGAACGATTGTTATTTTTGTATCGACTCGAGACCGGTCGATTTGTTTATAACGATATTTGGATTTATACGTGTATTCATCTTTCAATTTTTGTAAGTCGTAGTTTAGTATTTTTGACTCAATATTCTAGAAATAAAATAATTGACTTAAGAATATTGGTTTGACCTTTTCAGCCCTTCTTTAATAAAAATGACAATTTTAGTCCCTTATATAAAAAAAGACATTTTTGCCCTTAAACTCTTTTCTTGACACTTTTGAATCATAGACTTGTTCAAATGATATTTTTAGCTCAAACTTATTCTTTGGCAGTTTCATCCCTTTCAGAAAAGTGTTTTTCGGTTAAAGCCCAAACTTTTGCAATTTTTACAATTTTGGCCCAAAATCCAAAAACTTTACATTTTTGATCCTTTTTGGAAAAGACAAGCATTTTTAACCCTTGAAATAGTTTTGTTTAACTCTTTATCCCCTGTTTTGAAGAATTTACCATTTCAGCACTTTAAAAGTCATATTTTTCGCAACTTTGGGCTTAATGGGCCGAAAAGCCCAAAAATTGGCCCATTAAGCTAATATTTACATTTCAAGTCCCTTTAAGAGTATAGTATTCATAAAAACATTTGTTGTAACTGTTTTGACTCTTTGACCTTTAAGAAAACCATAAATGACAATCTTTAACCCAACTTTTGTTTATTTGACAATTTAAGGCCAAAAATGGGTTTTTATGTTGCAATATGTTTATCATAATCTTAGAAGTTAATATTCTTGACTTGTTTAGTGTAATATAACTTAGATCATGTTTGTTTTCCTTCTTATGGCATAGATCTTGAGATTTCTTCCCTTTTGATTACATATTCATCACAAAAACACATAAAATCACACATACATGCATAAAATCATACATAGCATACACATACACATAGATCTACACATTTTCTTGTATTCTCCCTCATAAAACATATAAAAACCAAAAAGAGAGGGGTATGAACTCACCTTTGTTTGTTGTTTTCGATTTAGGAGGAAGAAATGAAGAAAATTTGGTCCTAGCAAGCCTTCTTGGAAGATCTCGAACTTAGAGGTTTCTAAGATGGTGATCATGAGTTTAAATGAGTTAAGGAGAGATTTTTTGATAATACAAAGAATCTAGATCATGGATCCAAGCATGAACTTACCTAAGATGATGATTTTTGTGGAATAACCTCCTTGGAATGCTTCTAACTCTCGAAAATTTGATGAAGAAGAAGGAGTGTTTCTTTGAGAGTGTTTGAGTGAAATGTGTGTGTGTGTGTCTTTCCCTTTATGGTTCTCGACCGAATGAAGAAAAAGAGAGAAGGAGAAGAGAGAGTGATGATAAGATGGTTGCTTGGAAATATGAGTTATTGCATGGAGAACCAAAATATAATAAGGAGGTGGCAAGTGGAAAGTCAACTCTTTCCCCCCCCCCCCTCATTTGTGTAGTTGGGCCGAGAAGAGGAGAAGAAGAAAAAGAAATTGGGCCTTTTTGTGCTTAAGTCCATTTTATGGCCCAATTAGGTGATTTTTCGGCCCATTGGGCTCCCATGATGGTTTACGGCCCAATTTGTCAAAATAATGGGCTTCATAGTCCATTAGAGTTAATTAGGTTAGTTATGGCCCAATGAGGCCCATTAGGGTATTTTATTTCATTCTAGGCCCAATATGGCCCAAAATGTTAAAATAAGTGGAAGTGGGTCCAATTAGAGTCCACATAGGAGTTCTAAGCCCAAAATAGTCAAATTGGAAGCTTATTGGTCCATTAGGCCCAATAACGAAATCCTAGTCCATAATGGACTTAAACCGGGATTTCTAGGTTTTCCAATTCTTAGTTGACTATTTGCAGTGTTTGTATAAGGTGTTTGATGGAAGTTTTGTTGTTATTGAATAAGCATTATACATGTTTTCTCATTTTGGTTCACAAATGTTATCATTGTTGTTGTTACAAAGCATCAAAATTTCTAGTTGTGACATCATCCCCCCGTTAGAGGGAATTTCATCCCGAAATTCTTTTGAAAGCTAGATTTGAGAATGCGAGAATAGGTGAGGGTACTTCTGCTTCATTTGGTCTTCACGTTCCCATGTGAATTCTGGTCCGCGTCTCGCGTTCCATCGAACTTTCACAATCGGAATGCGACTTTGCTTAGTACGCTTCACCTCCCTGTCCATGATTTCGACTGGTTCCTCGATGAACAGGAGATTCTCGTTGATTTCAATCTCTTCAAGTGGAATGACGAGATTTTCGTCAGATAAACACTTTTTCAAATTGGAAACATGGAACATGGGGTGTACACTGCTGAGCTCAACGGGTAGCTGTAGTCTATAAGCCACTGGACCTATTCGGGCAAGAATCTCGAAGGGTCTAATGTATCGAGGGTTTAGTTTTCCCCGTTTCCCAAAACGAATCACCCCTTTCCAGGGGGAGACCTTCAATAACACCCTATCCCCGACCCTGAATTCCAAGGGCTTTCGCCGCTTATCGGCGTAGCTGTTTTGTCTGTCTCGTGATGATTGCAGTCGGGCTCTGATTTGAATTATCTTCTCGGTCGTCTCGCGTATGATTTCTGGTCCCGTTAGTGCATTGTCTGATGTTTGTCCTTTTGCTAACTGAGTGTTCCCTAGCTCTGCCCAACACAACGGTGATCTACATTTACGCCCATACAATGCCTCGAAAGGAGCGACTTTAATGCTCGAGTGATAACTGTTGTTGTATGAGAATTCGATCAAAAGCAAGTGGGTATCCCATGACTTTCCAAAGTCTATCACACACGCGCGAAGCATGTCTTCAAGGGTTTGAATGGTTCGTTCGCTTTGACCATCCATTTGTGGGTGGTACGCAGTGCTCAGGTCAAGTTGTGTTCCCATAGCTTTCTGAAGGGATTGCCAAAAGCGTGAAGTAAACCTACTATCTCTATCTGAGATGATAGATATTGGCACTCCGTGGAGTCTCACAATTTCCTTGATATAGATCCTTGTCAGACGTTCCATCTTGTATGATTCTTTTATTGGCAGGAAATGAGCGGATTTTGTCAATCTATCGACTATTACCCATATGGTATCCAAACCATTAGTTGACTTGGGTAGTTTGGTCACAAAGTCCATAGTAATCCTTTCCCATTTCCACTCGGGAATTACTGGTTGTTGTAGTAATCCTGAGGGCTTCTGATATTCCACCTTTACTTTAGCACATGTGAGGCATTTGCTAACGTAAGTGGCAATTTCTGCCTTCATGTTAGGCCACCAATAATGTTGCTTGATATCCAAATACATTTTATCTGAACCCGGATGAATGTAGTATCGTGTCTTGTGAGCTTCATTTATGACTACTTCTCTGAATCCCCCAAGTTTAGGGACCCAAATGCGGTTCATGAAGTAATATGTTCTGTCCTCCTTCACGTCTAAATTCCTTTCCATTCCACGTAGCGCTTCGCACGTTTTGTCTTCTGCCTTCATGGCATCCGACTGGGCTGCTCTGATTTGCGAGGTCAGGTGGGATTGGATGGTTATGGAGAGAGTCTTCAAACGACGATTCGAGTAATCCTTCCAACTCAAGGCATCAACTACTACGTTAGCTTTACCTGGGTGGTACTTGATTTCGCACTCGTAATCGTTCAGCAATTCAACCCATCTTCGTTGCCTCATGTTTAACTCTTTTTGATCTAAGATGTGCTGGAGACTCTTGTGGTTGGTGAAAATGGTGCACTTGGTACCATAAAGGTAGTGCCTCCAAATCTTCAGGGCGAAGACCACAGCTCCTAATTCCAGGTCATGGGTGGTATAATTCACCTCATGTGTCTTCAGTTGCCGGGATGCATAAGCTATCACCTTTCCACGCTGCATGAGTACACAGCCTAAACCTTGATTCGACGCATCACAGTAAACTACAAAGTCTTCTGTTCCTTCCGGCAGTGATAGTACCGGTGCACTGTAGAGTGCTTGCTTCAGAGTTCGGAATGCAGCTTCTTTTTTATCCGTCCATTCAAAAGGCACGCCCTTTTGTGTAAGTAAGGTAAGTGGCTTGGCTGTCTTAGAGAAGTTCTGAATAAACCTCCTGTAGTAGCCTGCGAGACCTAAGAATTGACGAATTTCGGTGGGTGTCGTTGGGATCGCCCATCCTTCGATAGCTTTGACTTTAGAAGGATCCACATGTATCCCTTCCTGACTAACAACATGGCCCAAAAAGTTCACACTGCGGAGCCAAAACTCACACTTAGAGAGTTTTGCGTATAACCTTTCGGTTCGCAGGGTTTCCAGGATTTGTCGGAGATGTCGGCCGTGTTCTTCTTCGCTTCGGGAATAGACGAGGATATCGTCGATGAAAACGATGACAAAGTTGTCGAGGAATGGTTGGCAGATTCGATTCATTAGGTCCATGAATGCAGCAGGGCCATCCGTTAGACCGAAGGGCATTACGACAAATTCATAATGTCCATAACGAGTTAGGAAAGTGGTTTTGGGAATATCCTCTTCCCAGACTTTGAGTTGGTGGTATCCAGATCGCATATCTATCTTAGAGAAGTGACTTGCTCCTTGGAGCTGGTCGAATAGATCGTCGATTCGCGGAAGTGGATAGCGGTTTTTAATAGTGAGCTTGTTAAGTTCCCTTTAGTCAATACACATCCTAAAGGTACCGTCTTTCTTCTTAACAAAGAGAACCGGAGCTCCCCAAGGTGAGAAGCTGGGTCGGATGAATCCTTTGTCCAAAAGCTCGCTGAGTTGACTGGACAACTCTTGCATCTCCGCGGGAGCCAATCTGTAGGGCGATTTGGCGATGGAAGTAGCTCCTGGCACTAGATCAATTCGGAACTCGATTTGTCTTTCTGGGGGTATTCCTGGAAGATCCTCCGGGAAATCGCAAGCCACAGGGATGTTTCGAATATTGATCTCTTCTTTGGACTTATCCACGATATGAGCTAGAAAAGCCAAGTCCTTCTTTCGTAGATACTTCTGTGCCTTAATGCACGAGATAAGACAAAGGTTCGTGCTGGGTTTGTCTCCCTATATAATCAGGGTTTCGTGATTCGGGAGTCGAAAGCGAACGGCCTTCTCGTGACACATAATTTCAGCATGGTGGGGGCTTAACCAATCCATGCCGATAATCACATCAAAACTCCTAATGGAAATAGGCATTAAGTTTATTTGAAAGATGTGATGATTTAAGGTCAGGGTACATCCGTTGTAGATTTCCCCAGTGGATTCTGTTTTCCCATTGGCCATTTCCACCGTAAAGGTTTCATTAAGCTTCTGGGGTTGTT
Organism: Lactuca virosa; assembly: GCF_052849685.1. Taxonomy (NCBI): domain Eukaryota; kingdom Viridiplantae; phylum Streptophyta; class Magnoliopsida; order Asterales; family Asteraceae; genus Lactuca; species Lactuca virosa. Next base: position 76,179,910 of record NC_136432.1, on the reverse strand, counting down.
GTTGTAACAAATGTTTGAATTTATTACTCACAAAACTTCGTTCTGCCCCGGTATCAAATAGGATGCATGCATAAGTGTGGTTTAGGAGAAACGTACCGGTAACAACAGCGGGATCCTGCACCGCTTCTCCCTTACCCATAGCTAGCACTCTTCCTGTTCCTCCGTTCCCAGGGTTGTTGATGTTGGGGCAGTTTCGACGGATATGCCCAGTCTTTCCACATCCATAGCAGGTGGGGCTTGATCCTGTGTTATTGCCGCTATTATTGGTGTTGTTGTTGTTGTTGTTGCGGTTGTTGTTTCCTTGTTGTTGGTTCTGGGGAGGATAGGTCCTGCAATACCTTGCCGTGTGACCCTTCCGATTGCAACTGGTACAATGCATCTCTCTGCATTCGCCATTATGATGAAGACTGCACTTGTTGCACTTTGGGAGATTCCCAGAATACTGCTTAGGGGGACTTGGATTAGCTGAGGCTGGAGCATGTGGTGTGGAGGGAACTTGGGTGGTTGCAGCATTGACTGTCACTGTCGGTTGCTTCTTTGATGACTCTGAGCCTTGTCGTCCTTTTCTTCTGTTGTTCTTTCCTTTCTTGTTTTCACTCTCCTTCTTGCCTTCAGTTTCCATTGGCTTCTCGCCCTTCTTGCTGTTGTGGTCGTACAGTTTCTTAGCCAATCTCTTGGCACTGTCGAAAGTTTCAGGATTTGCAGCTATTACATTTCCTTGAATTGGGGAAGTTAATCCCCAGATGAATCGTTTGATTTTCTTTCCCTCTGAAGTAATCATGCCAGGGCACAACAGTGACAGCTCACTAAACCTTGATATGTATGCATCTATGTCGGAATTTCGGACGGTAAGATTCCACAGCTCTTGCTCCATTTTCTGAATTTCACCTCGCGGGCAGTACTCAGCCATCAGCATTTCTTTCAACTCCGTCCACGACATAGCGTTGGCTATGGGGAGAGTCATGGCCTCTACATGTCCATTCCACCAAGTAAGAGCTTGGTCAACGAATGTGCATGCGGCGAACTTCACTTTCGCCTCCTCGGGGAATTCATATATCTCAAATACCGATTCCACTTTTTCCATCCATCTCTTTAGAGTTATCATTCCACCCGTGCCATTAAAGGTTCGTGGCTTGGCGTTGGTGAAGTCCTTGTAAGAGCATGTCTTGGTAGGTCCTTGATTTGCTCCGTTGTTCGAAGTCCCAGCCCCTTGTCCATTGACTCCACCATTGTTCCCTTTGGTGGATTTGCGCCATGGTTGCAGTAACCGCAGCAGATACAGCTGCTTGGAATGCAGCTGAGTTGACTTCAGGTGGGGTTGGTCCAGGGTTTCCACGGGTTGGTCGTTGGGGCATCTTTCTGTCATGGAACGGAAAGATGTTTAGTGCCTATGATTTTTGTGACATTGTGGTCCTATAAACTAGGTGTATTGCATGAACTTAAGTAGTTTCGCATGTTAACGTACAATCATGGATACATAACACATAACCGATAACAACATCACAATAGAACACATAAAATTTTCCATTACTATTATCCGCATTTTGATACATGAAAATTTGCTCGAAAGAGCATACATAAGTGGTGCAAGTTTGGCAGCGTAACGGCTCTATGAGTAGTGTAATCACTTAAACATAGAGTCGATGGTACATAGCATAGATCATATAATCATAATACTAAGGATAGGTATGACTAGTCCTAACACTCTAAGGTACGCTCGACGGCGGTAGTGAGGTCATATACCGAAGTGTTGTGCCAACAACTGGGACATCTCAGTCATTTCTCCAATGACTTCATCTCTTTCATGTCCAGCTTGCACCGCTCGTGCTTCCATGGCGAATAGCTGTTGCCGCAGAGCAGCAATCTCAGCTTCCGGAGAGCGATTGTCCCTTGCGGGATTCCCTGGTGGTGCGGGGTGGTCCTGCTGCATCTCGCTGGTAGGCGATGTGGTAGAATCCTTGCTTGAGTCTTGTTCTTCACCCATGTCATCTTTGGTACCATAAAACTCGTAGTCTGTATCCATGTCACACCCCCGAAACCAGACGGCGGAAACGTCCGAGGGCTCGCGTGACTTAAATTGAATATCATTACAATGAATATACATGAATCATAACATAAACATCACCATGCATCAATACATTACAACTGATATTGTTCACATCCAGTACATTGTTTTAAACATTACACATTCATAACATAAATTGTTCGAGAGTTTTTAAAACATAACATCCTAACGTACTTGATATTACCCTGCAGCTTACCTGTTACCTGAGAATACAAGTTATTTTGAAAAAACGTCAACATATGAAATGTTGGTGAGTTCATAAGCAGGGTTGTGATAAAAATGATTTGTGTAGTTTGTAAAACCCAGAAAATCCTATATTTTCTGAAAAGACAGTTGTTTATCAAAGTGTGGAGATCCATAAGTTGATGCATAAATGATTTCAAAACGTGTATAAAAAGGGAGTTTTGTATTATAGTTATAGAAGGATACAAGCGAGTGATGTTGATTTCCTTGAAAAACCCGATGTTTTCCGAATACATAAAATACAGTTACTTCTCAAATTGTTATACTGCCACAATGAATGATTTTGATTACTCTTCCTTGATTATTCGGATGGTATTGGATTAATTAATTTTTGTGAGTCGTTATAACCATGCATAATAATGACTAGTTCGTCTGTCTTGGCTACCTATCGTGCGCCGGGATTGATCTTAAGATTTTGTCACCCTAGACTGGCCGAGTCTAACTGTAGCGAACAGCTGAGGTGTGGGGGAGTCACCCCCGTATAGATCTATACACAAACTCTCGCTCTCCTTCCAGGAGACTTTGATTATAACTACAGACTACGAACGACCCTTGGAGGTATCGCCCGTTATTCCTCACTTAACCCAAATAACATTGATTACTATTGATTAACGGCCTGAATTTGTTTACTTTGATTACGCATAAGCCTAACAAACGAGGAGAAGAGGAAAACAAAGTCCTGCTACTTTCGTGAGTTATTTCAGGCTGTTGGGTATACGAAGGACACGCTGGTCCATTTCGCATTTGATTACTTGGACCTTACTAGCAGTGCTAGTGGGCCACTAAGGCCCAATAGCACTTAAAAGCCATTGAGGGTCCCTTTAATATGAAATTGGGTCATCGAAGGCCCAATAACATTTATTATTATTATCTCTTGGGCCCGAAAATCATGTGGATGGATCACAAAGGCCCAACAAGCATGATTGGAACTTTCAAGCCCAGAGTTTTGAATGTTTAGTTGTTTTAGGTATTGCATAATTGTTGGAAGGTTTGATTGAACGATTGTTATTTTTGTATCGACTCGAGACCGGTCGATTTGTTTATAACGATATTTGGATTTATACGTGTATTCATCTTTCAATTTTTGTAAGTCGTAGTTTAGTATTTTTGACTCAATATTCTAGAAATAAAATAATTGACTTAAGAATATTGGTTTGACCTTTTCAGCCCTTCTTTAATAAAAATGACAATTTTAGTCCCTTATATAAAAAAAGACATTTTTGCCCTTAAACTCTTTTCTTGACACTTTTGAATCATAGACTTGTTCAAATGATATTTTTAGCTCAAACTTATTCTTTGGCAGTTTCAGCCCTTCCAGAAAAGTGTTTTTCGGTTAAAGCCCAAACTTTTGCAATTTTTACAATTTTGGCCCAAAATCCAAAAACTTTACATTTTTGATCCTTTTTGGAAAAGACAAGCATTTTTAACCCTTGAAATAGTTTTGTTTAACTCTTTATCCCCTGTTTTGAAGAATTTACCATTTCAGCCCTTTAAAAGTCATATTTTTCGCAACTTTGGGCTTAATGAGCCGAAAAGCCCAAAAATTGGCCCATTAAGCTAATATTTACATTTCAAGTCCCTTGAAGAGCATAATATTCATAAAAACATTTATTGTAACTGTTTTGACTCTTTTGACCTTTAAGAAAACCGTAAATGACAATTTTTAACCCAACTTTTGTTTATTTGACAATTTAAGGCCAAAAATGGGCTTTTATGTTGCAATATGTTTATCATAATCTTAGAAGTTAATATTCTTGACTTGTTTAGTGTAATATAACTTAGATCATGTTTGTTTTCCTTCTTATGGCATAGATCTCGAGATTTCTTCCCTTTTGATTACATATTCATCACAAAAACACATAAAATCACACATACATGCATAAAATCATACATAGCATACACATATACATAGATCTATACATTTTCTTGTATTCTCCCCCATAAAACATATAAAAACCAAAAAGAGAGGGGTATGAACTCACCTTTGTTTGTTGTTTTCGATTTAGGAGGAAGAAATGAAGAAAATTTGGTCCTAGCAAGCCTTCTTGGAAGATCTCGAACTTAGAGGTTTCTAAGATGGTGATCATGAGTTTAAATGAGTTAAGGAGAGATTTTTTGATAATACAAAGAATCTAGATCATGGATCCAAGCATGAAGTTACCTAAGATGATGATTTTTGTGGAATAACCTCCTTGGAATGCTTCTAACTCTCGAAAATTTGATGAAGAAGAAGGAGTGTTTCTTTGAGAGTGTTTGAGTGAAATGTGTGTGTGTGTATGTCTTTCCCTTTGTGGTTCTCGGCCGAATGAAGAAAAAGAGAGAAGGAGAAGAGAGAGTGATGATAAGATGGTTGCTTGGAAATATGAGTTATTGCATGGAGAACCAAAATATAATAAGGAGGTGGCAAGTGGAAAGTCAACTCTTTCCCCCCCTCATTTGTGTAGTTGGGTCGAGAAAAGGAGAAGAAGAAAAAGAAATTGGGCCTTTTTGTGCTTAAGTCCATTTTATGGCCCAATTAGGTGATTTTTCGACCCATTGGGCTCCCATGATGGTTTACGGCCCAATTTGTCAAAATAATGGGCTTCATAGTCCATTAGAGTTAATTAGGTTAGTTATGGCCCAATGAGGCCCATTAGGGTATTTTATTTCATTCTAGGCCCAATATGGCCCAAAATGTTAAAATAAGTGGAAGTGGGTCCAATTAGATGCCACATAGGAGTTCTAAGCCCAAAATAGTCAAATTGGAAGCTTATTGGTCCATTAGGCCCAATAACGAAATCCTAGTCCATAATGGACTTAAACCGGGATTTCTAGGTTTTCCAATTCTTAGTTGACTATTTGCAGTGCTTGTATAAGGTGTTTGATGGAAGTTTTGTTGTTATTGAATAAGCATTATACATGTTTTCTCATTTTGGTTCACAAATGTTATCATTGTTGTTGTTACAAAGCATCAAAATTTCTAGTTGTGACATCCTCTAAGGCCTCACGCGACTCGTCGAGTCAACCTTTCCCTCAATGGTTACCACTGATCACGAATCGTGGTGCAACACAATCCGACTCATCGAGTCCGCTCATGGACTCGGCGAGTTTCGTCCATGAGATTACTCAAATGACCTTCTGAGGCCAGATCTGCTTCTCTAACCTATAGATCTGACCTTCTAGTGCCCAATAATTACGTAAAGGTCCAACCTTTACACTCATGCAACACTCCTAGGGCTTCTTATGGTGAAATAGCTCCTAAAATGGCAACCTAGGTTCAAAACTCCATTGGAAATGCATAAAGCTGGATGCTTGGGACTCTCTGGACCTCTTAAGGTCCATGTCTAATGCTTATTCCACAAAAGGACTTCAAATACTCCAAAATCCTTTGAAGACAAGGGTCAAGAAACCCTAGATTCATGAAATCTACACCATACAGAAAGAGAGGGTCGATTTGTTACCTCAAAGTGAAGCTCCTTGCTCCAAGATCTCAGAATGACACCCTCCTCTGGTCCTTCTTGCTGGAACCCTTCTTTTCCCTTTGCAAAATCACACCAAAATGCACTCAAAATCTCAAGACTCTCTCTCAAGCTCAAGGGGCGTTTAGAGTTTCTTCTCAGAGAGATGTGGCCGAAAATGAGGCTATAAGTGCCCTTAAATAGGTCCCAAACCCGGGGATCTAGGGTTTCCACTTACAGCGCCTACTCGGCGAGTCTACTCTTGGACTCGTCGAGTAGTTCATTAAACTCACGTGGCCACCACGCTTCTACTTGACGAGTTATAGCGCCAACTCGTCGAGTAGATCAATGATCCTGAAAATAATTAATTCAAAATAACATACCTGGAAATCCGGATGTTACAATTCTCCCCCACTAGAATCAGACTTCGCCCTCGAAGTCTCGCTCTGCAAACAACTCTGGATGCTGCTCCGGCATCTAAAGGGTTTTGAGCATTCTAACACTCCTATGGTGTACATGCAACCCTAGAAACCTTGGATCTATGTTTGACTAAGATACATGCAAATAATTATTTTTCCAAGGTTCTTATCCTAACTAGCATGGCATGGGGTACTTGAATCAAATAAACTAGTAGAATTACTTACCTTGTAGTAGTAGTTGATTGCTTGGAGTTTGAGAGCCTAGCACCAATAATGTGGATGCGTCAAATGGAAGTCACAAATCACCACAAACTTGGAAACTTGAGAGAATAGTCACAAACTTCTTGAAATCGGCCCTCTTAGTTTACACACATCAACTAGTCCAATTTCAAGAACCAAAGCCTCCTTTATATAGTGTGGTGGATTAGGGTTACATCCATGTAAACCCTAATACCCATGTCTTTTCATTTCCATGAGATCCATGGGTTAAAGCTCCATGGAGTATCCATGGACTTTCCATGCAAGCCTAGCCCATTCCAAATAAGCATTAGCCCACACTATATAAATACAAGAGCCCATATTTAATTACTCATACTTTTGATCTCTAAATTAATTATAGATCAATACTAATTAAATAATATGATTTTATATTAATATATTAGGACTTATAATATATTAATAAATCATAACTTATACTATTCTCAAACGATTATCCATAAATTGTTCGGGTGAAGTGCAACCCAAATGGACCATGCCGGGTCGGGTCAAGTACATACCAAATATAGTTATGGACTTAGACACTATATCGAACAGCATCTCCGACTCCGGTTCCCAAGTCAGCTCGGACCCTCTCCGATGTTGCCACTGGACCTGAACCTGGGGCACCTCCTTGTTCCTCAGAACCTTGACCTTCCGATCCAAGATCGCGATCGGCCTCTCAATGTAATTCAGGCTCGCGTCTACCTAAATATCCTCTAGAGGCACTACTGCCGTCTCATCAGCTATACACTTCCTCAACTGGGATACGTGGAAGGTATCATGGATCTGACTCAACTCCTCGGGTAGCTCCAGACGATATGCTACCTTACCCACCCTCGCGGTCACCCTGAAAGGACCAATGTATCGGGGCCCCAGCTTGCCCCTCTTCCTGAATCGGATCACTCCTTTCCAAGGAGATACCTTCAGGAGTACGAAATCTCCGACCTGGAACTCGAGCTCGGATCGTCGCCTATCCGCATAACTCTTCTGACGGCTCTGGGCTGTCAGTAACCTCTGTCTGACCAGCTGTATCTGCTCAGTCGTCTTAAGCACTATCTCAGTGCTACGCATCACTCGCTGCCCTACCTCTCCCCAACAGATGGGAGTCCGACACCTCCTCCCATATAAAAGCTCGAAGGGAGGCATACCAATACTCGAATGGTTACTGTTGTTGTAAGAAAACTCAGCCAAAGGTAGGTATGTGTCCCAACTTCCACCGAAATCCATAACACATGCCCGAAGCATGTCCTCGAGTGTCTGAATCGTCCGCTCACTCTGCCCGTCCGTCTGTGGGTGATAAGCAGTACTAAAGTGCAATCTCGTGCCCAACTCCTCATGAGACTTCTTCCAAAACCTGAAAGTAAAACGTACATCTCGATTTGACAGAATCGAGATCGGCACTCCATGTCGTGACACCACCTCTCTCACATACATCTCTGCCAGCCTCTCCGCAGAAGTGCTCTCACTGATAGCAAGGAAGTGAGCGCTCTTCGTCAGCCGGTCAACAATCACCCAAATTGCATCAACACCCCTCGCGGTCCGCGGGAATTTGGTGATAAAATCCATAGAAATCTGTTCCCACTTCCACTAGGGAACCTCTAACGGCTGCAACTTGCCATGCGGACGCTGGTGCTAGGCATTAACCCGATGACAAGTCAAGCACCTCTCTACTACCCATGCAACATCCCTCTTCATACAGGGCCACCAATAATCTCTCTTCAGGTCCAAATACATCTTCGTGGCCCCGGGATGGATCGAGAATCTCGATCTATGCGCCTCCTCCATCAAGGTGCTACATGCCCCGCCCGTATACGGCACCCAAATCCGACCACGAAAGGTCATGAGCCCTCTGCTATCCGTCACAAACTCGGACACCTGTCCAATCACCCGCTCCCTTTTGCGGTTCTCCGGTCTCACAGCCTCTGCCTGGGCCTCTCGAATAGTATCCAACACCGGAGTCATCATCGTCATCCTTATACATATGTCTCGAATCGGGGCACTCTCCGCCCTACGGCTCAGAGAATCGGCTACTACGTTATCCTTGCTCGGGTGGTACATGATTTCACAGTCATAATCCTTTACCACATCCAACCATCTCCTCTGACGCATGTTCAGGTTGGGCTGATCCATCAGATACTTCAAACTCTTGTGGTCCGTGTGTATGGTACACCGAACCCCATACAAATAATGGCGCCATATCTTGAGGGCAAACACCACCGCCCCCAACTCCAAATCGTGGGTGGGATACCTCGTCTCATGAGGCTTCAGCTGCCTCGATGCGTATGCTATCACGTGCCCTCTCTGCATAAGCACCACACCCAACCCCAATATAGACGCATCACAATACACCACGAAATCCTCCACTCCCTCCGGAAGAGCTAACATCTGGGCTTCGCATAACCTCTGGTGAAGAGTCTCAAACGAGGTCTGCTACTCTGGACCCCAAGCAAAAACAGCGCCCTTCCGGGTCAATCTGGTGAGGGGAACGACAATCTTGGAGAAATCCCGAATAAATCTCTGATAGTAGCCGGCGAACCCCATAAAACTCCTGATCTCGGTGGGGGATCTCGGCACCTCCCAACTCATGACCGCCTCAATCTTGGCCGGATCGACCAATATCCCATTCTGATTAACGAGATGTCCCAAGAACTGGACCTCACGTAACCAGAAATCACACTTGGAGAATTTGGCATAAAGCCTCTCTGATCTCAATACTCCGAGGATCTCCCTCAGGTGCTCCTCATGCTGCTCTCTGGTCCTGGAATACACTAGAATGTCGTCGATGAACACAATCACCAATCGATCCAACATCGGCCTGCATACTCGGTTCATGAGGTCCATGAACGCCGCGGGTGCATTGGTGATCCCAAAAGGCATCACCACAAACTCGTAATGCCCATAACGAGTCCTAAATGCTGTCTTCTGGATATCCTCATCACACACCCTCATCTGGTGATATCCAGACCTCAAGTCTATCTTGGAAAACCAAGACGCACCGTGAAACTGATCGAACAGATCGTCGATCCTCGGTAATGGATAACGGTTCTTAACCGTTAATTTGTTCAACTCCCGGTAATCAATGCACATCCGGTGTGAACCATCCTTTTTCTTGACAAAAAGGATCGGCGCTCCCCACGGCGAGCTACTCGGTCGAATAAACCTCTTCCCCAGCAGCTCCTGAAGCTGTGAGGATAACTCTTGCATCTCTGGCGGCGTAAGGCGATAAGGCACCTTGGCGATAGGCGCTGCCCCCGGAACCAAATCGATGCGGAACTCCACCTGCCTCTGGGGAGGCACACCCGGCAACTCCTCGGGAAAAACATCAAGGAACTCACGCACTATCGGAACATCATCAACCGAACTCGGCCTCCCTGCGACCGCTCGCGTATCCATCACATAGGCTACAAACCCTCTACAGCCCTGCTGTAGGCTCTGTCTCGCTCTGGCAGCCGAACAAAATGCTGACCCAATTCGGGTACCCTCGCCATACACTGTCAGCACTCCCCCACTAGGGTCTCGTATCGTCACCATCTGACGCTCGCAGTCAATAACAGCTCCAAATCGGCTCAACCAGTCCATGCCCACGATGACACAGACATCACCCATCGCAATCGGTACTAGGTCAATCGGGAACTCAACACCGAAGATCTCTAGTACACATCATCGAATCACATTAGTAGCATACACCGCTCGCTCGTCGGCTATAGAAACTCGTAGAGGTCGACTCAACGCCTCTCGCTGAACACTGATGTGCTGACTAAATGCTAATGACACGAAAGATCGACTCGCACCCGAGTCAAATAACACCAACGCATGTACAGAACTCACAAGAAAAGTACCTATGCATACCACAATATAAGCACAAAATCTCAAACTCAAAATAAGTAAGTAAAAGAATACATACCGGCCACGACATCGGACGTTGCGTGGACCTCCTCCGCTGTCAACTGGAAGGCTCTCCCGCGAGCCTTCAGTGCCTCGGCCTTCGCTGGCCGGACCTCGGTAGCTCTAGCAGCAGGTGCAGATCCCTGTGTTGATCCCTGTAGTAGCTGCGGGCACTCGGCCTTCCGATGGCCTGTCTGGTTGCAATGAAAGCAAACCGAAAATCCCTTGGGGCAATCCCTCGCGAAATGCCCCTCCTTCCCACACTTGTAACACACCCCTGCTCTGAACACTCCCTCATGGCTCTTGCCGCACTTCCCACAAGTGCGGCCCTTCGGACCTCCAGATCTCGAATCAGCGGGCTTCGCCCGCTTGGCTGCCCGCTGCGACTGTGCCGGTCACCTGTCCCTCCTCTGAGACTCGGCCTCCTCCCTGGCCTGAGTCTCCAGCTCGATCTCCCTCTTCCGAGCATTTGCCTGGAGCTCGGCAAATGTCCGGTACGTCGAGTTCGCCACGAACTCGCGAATGTCTCTCCTCAGTATGCTCAGATATCGGCTCATACGTGCCTGCTCGGTCGACACGTGATCAGGGCAAAACAACGCCCTCTCATGAAACATCCTCGTAATCATTGTCACCGACTCAGTTCCCCGCTTGAGGGACAAGAACTCCTGTTCCAACCGTTCCCTCTCCACCGGGGGAACATACTCATCTCGGAACATGGTGGTGAACCTCTCCCAGGTCACCGCTGTAATCTCTGCAGGAGTGAAGTCTACCGTAACAAACTTCCACCAGTCCTTCGCTCCCAAGCGAAGCTGGTTCAGCGCGAACCATACCCTCAGATGCTCCGGACAAGAACAGGTGTAGAAGCATCCCTCAATGTCAGATATCCACCTCATCGCTGCTATCGGATCCTGAGTCCCATCAAACTCTAGTGGCTTCGTGTTGCTGAACTCTCGGTACAGCAACGAGTCACCCCCCTGTGGTCTGGCAGCGGCGACGGCTGCGGTGGCTGTAGCAACAGCAGCCTCGGTAAGAGAAGCATACCGCTCGTCAAACGTCTCAATCAAAGTGGTCTTGATAGACCCAAACATCTCAGGAATCTCCGACCGTATGGCTGCGGCCACCTCCTCGTGAATCAACCTACGGATCTCCTCATCACTGGTACCACTGGTACCACTGCCTCCTGGGTGGTGGCGCGTCCCAACCATGATGTCTCTGAAATACAACACAAAAGAAGTCAGAGACTCGCTCGAGTATACTCGCACTCGATACTCAACCCTACTTGTTCTTTAGTCCCCTAAGGATTCTTACTTGGACTGCTCACCAATCCGGTGTTTCCAGTAGTACGGGCCCTTATACTACCTTCCACAACACATCGGTATTCACCCCAAGTCCTCCTCCTAGGATCCCAGATCACAAGTACTCTATATCTCACTAAACTCAGGCTACTCTCCGGTAGACCACTCATAAGCTCCTCGCTGCTACCTACTCACTCTCGAAGTATCTCATAGTAGCAGTAACTCCTAGGCTAAGGCATCACAAATCAGACCCACTCTAGTCCTAACCATGAATACCTAGCCTACTCTAGCATGCATAACATATCACATAATATCTCATAACACATAATGTAAGGGTATTTTGGGAAATCACCGTTCGGGCGTTGGCTGATCGTACACACTGCTCCGTTCTGCTTTTCTCAAAAATCTTTTACTCTTTTAGAAAAATTGTTTCTTTTATGAAAAATTCTCTCAAATCCTCAGTTTGAGTTCAGATACGCCCGGAGGTGCATCCGAATCTCTCAAACCAAGGCTCTGATACCAACTTGTAACAACGTAAAATTTAAAACAATTTTTCATTTTTCAACATAATAAAAAACATATATAATATTCCCAGAATCTCATGATCCAATGTCATCATAATGAAACATATCCCATAATCTCAAAACAAAATCCTCTGCCAGTGTGTACAAATCATGCCGGCGCCTTCCCGCGATCCTCGCTGGTACCTAAAACACATATCATATAACACGGTAAGCATAAATGCTTAGTGAGTTCCCCAATATACCACATACAACACATAAGCCACTCGAGGCTATAACTCGGTATGACCCTCTGGTCAATGTGTCTCAGCGGGACCCTCCAGTCCCGTAGCTCGTTGGACCCTCCAGTCCGGTCTAGCTCGTTGGACCCTCCGGTCAGGTCTAAATCGTTGGACCCTCCGGTCCGGTCTAAATCGTTAGACCCTCCGGTCCGGTCTATATAACACATAGCATACATATAACACAATGCACATAAACTCAAACATACACATAACACATAAGACCCTCCGGTCTGCACATAGATACCACTGATAGTAATGTATAGTGAGAAGACTCACCTCGGGTAATCTCGGAAAGTCTCGAACTCGAATATCTGCTCTAGCCTCCGCCTAATCACATAAAGTAATTATCTCTAATTAATACGGCTCTCAAAGGCTAGAATAATCCCTCCCTATATTCTCTCAGAAGGGGAAAAGACCATTTTACCCCTCCAATGGTCCGATGTCCAAATGTTGACCAAACCCTAAAAGTCAACCCCAGTCAACGGTCCAACTTTGACCAGACTCGTCGAGTGCACTCGGGTGACTCAGCGAGTCCATACGTGTCCTCTGAATCCTCTAAGGCCTCACTCGACTCATCGAGTCAACCTTTCCCTCAATGGTTATCACTGATCACGAATCGTGGTGCAACACGATCCGACTCGTCGAGTCCACTCATGGACTCGGCGAGTTTCGTCCATGAGATTACTCAAATAACCTTCTGAGGTCAGATCTGCTTCTCTAACCTATAGATCTGACCTTCTAGTGCCCAATAATTACGTAAAGGTCCAACCTTTACGCTCATGCAACACTCCTAGGGCTTCTTATGGTGAAATAGCTCCTAAAATGGCAACCTAGGTTCAAAACTCCATTGGAAATGCATAAAGCTGGATGCTTGGGACTCTCTGGACCTCTTAAGGTCCAGATCTAATGCTTATTCCACAAAGGGACTTCAAATACTCCAAAATCCTTTGAAGACAAGGGTCAAGAAACCCTAGATTCATGAAATCTACACCATACAGAAAGAGAGGGTCGATTTGTTACCCCAAAGTGAAGCTCCTTGCTCCAATATCTCAGAATGACACCCTCCTCTGGTCCTTCTTGATGGAACCCTTCTTTTCCCTTTGCAAAATCACACCAAAATGCACTCAAAATCTCAAGACTCTCTCACAAGCTCAAGGGGCGTTTAGGGTTTCTTCTCAGAGAGATGTGGCCACAAATGAGGCTATAAGTGCCCTTAAATAGGTCCCAAACCCGGGGATCTAGGGTTTCCACTTACAGCGCCTACTCGGCGAGTCTACTCTTGGACTCGTCGAGTAGTTCATTAAACTCACGTGGCCACCCCGCTTCTACTCGACGAGTTATAGCGCCAACTCGTCGAGTAGATCAATGATCCTCAAAATAATTAATTCAAAATAACATACCTGAAAATCCGGATGTTACATATACTCTATGTTCTTTGGAAAAGTTCGCCTGTTCCTCCAGAAAATCCTATATTTTCTGATATGATGCATGATAAGTAAAAATGACTCTTACAATTCCTTCTATGAGTACTTAATGAATACAAGTTATATACAATCCAAATAAAACAGACAATCGATTGTGTGAATCTGCCCTAAGTCCACAACCAAATAAGGAACAGGAAATGAGGCGGAAGTCACACATCCCATTGTTTGTTAGATCCTTATTCTCGATGTATTCACTAGGTGTTTACGGAGTTAACTGTAATAGTTCTTTGATATTTGATGAAAATATTACTTACGAAAATCATATATTTTCTTTAATAAATTGGTAACCACAATAGTTCCTTCTATAATCACTTAATTTATACTAGCTATATATAATCTAATATCGAACGGACAGTTAAATGTGTGAATCTGCCCTAAGCCCACAACTAAACAGGGAACAGGAAGTAAGGCGGAAGTCACACATTACACTGCCTATCGGATATTAATTATATATAACTGTAATGTATAAACTAAGGAATTATAGAATTAACCATTTAAGGTCCTTTATGTTATACTAGTTTAATAAGATACTAGTTTAATAAGAAGTATTAAACCTTTTATAAATAAGTTTCTAGTTTCACTAACTCTATTGTGAAACATTGTTTTCGGCAATAAATGTTATTGTTTTCAGAAAGTTCTATCGAAAACTGTTTACCTTTAAATAACGATGTTTACCACAGAAAATCCTATATTTTCTATAAAACCGACTGGTAGTCTTACTCGTTCCAAGACCGAAAAGTACAAGTATTTACTTTAATTATATCTAGTTTTGTGGATTAGTTAAGCTGGCTAAACATTTGTTTGCCCTGAATACCTAATACGGCAATACTACCCTCTTATGATCACTTAACACATACGAGTTGTATATAACCGAGATCGAACAGGCAGTTGAATGGGTGAATCTGCCCTACGCCCACAACCAAACAAGGAACAGGAAGTAAGGCGGAAGTCACACATTCCACTGTCTACTGGACTTTAGTTTTATCTAACCTTATTGTACATACTGAGTATCATATAGTTAATATCCCTTGTGAAAGTTTAGGAAAAGTATATTACTACGTAAATATATCATTATTTCTCCTTGTGAGTTATATGACCATACTGATTGATATGACGAGAATCGGACGTCGATATCGTTTTATGACGTTTCTCACCCGCAGACCTGTCGGTCCAACTGTAGCTAAAAGTAGAGGTGAGGGATTGTTAGTCCCATATAGATCTATACAAAAACTCACGCTCTCCTTCGAGGAGACTCTGGATCATAAAGGTGGACTTCTACTGGTACTTAAGTAAGTACCGAAGACGCGTCTCACAAACTATATTAACGAATTTACAAGTAATAATGCGAAAACCTTTTTATAAACAACCGATAGTTTTGTAAAAATATCCATTTGTTCCATAAACTATATTTATCATAGTTTATAAGTTTATTTCCATGTTTTAACAAGTTTCATGTTCTCATTCATTTTGATGGCAAGATAACGAAATAAGTAAAATTACATTTATAAACACAAGATTTCTTGTGATTTACTTGTATTCCCCCCTAAAAAGCATTTAAAATCATTTAAATAGGTAGATTATAGGGGTATGAAGTCACCTTATGTGGGTGATTCAATTGAAGGTTCGATATAGGATGTTATACTCACGAACGAAGTCCCGTAGCACAAATAAGTCCTAAATAACATGTAATGATACACATAGGCATGAAATTTGTGAATCTAACTACAAAGGCGATTAGGAAACAACCTAGGATGCAATAATAACTCACCAAAGGAGTGTTAGAATCAAGTTAGGAGGCTAAAAGGGAGTTCACGGCCAAGCTAGAAGGGTTCACGGCCCTATGATGGTTCACGGCCCTTATGAGTGGTTCACGACCTTTATGAGTGGTTCACGGCCCTTATGAATGTGGTTCACGGCCCAACTTCAGGGAAGAACACTTGAAGATCTTGTTGTTTGGCAAGTGTTTGAAGATCCTAAGTTGTATTCTAAGGAGATACAAAGAAAAGGGATGTTTAAGAGTGAAATTGGTGTTCTTGGTATATGATACTTGAGAGAGAAAGGGATGTTTGCGGCCAAGAGATGAAGAAGTGAAGAAATAATGAACCAAACTCATATATATACATAGAGTTCACGGCCTAAGGAGGGTTTGCGGCCGTGAACATGGTTTGCGGCCGTCAACCTCACTTGTTGAGGTTTATGGCTCGAAAGAAGTTCTTGGCTCTCAGTTCTTACGTGGTTCACTTCCTAACATACAACCCTTACGTATACTAAGTCTAGAAACCTATAATTTTGACCTTCAGTTGATGTGTTTGACCTCACAAGATAGAAATTTTGGGTTGTGACATCATCCCCCCGTTAAAAGAAATTTCGTCACGAAATTTAAATTTTCAGTGGCTACTAGGAATTTGGAAGGAAGTGAGTATTTCGATTTCCTCAGAACTTCTCTTTCTTAAGTGAATTTCTGATCCTTGTTGGTGTTCCATCGGATCTTCACTTTTGTGCTTGCTGTTTTGATCGGTAGGTGGGTTTGATTTACTTAACTACGTTTATCCAACTGGTAAGATATCCATTCGTAGTTATGGGCAGCTTTTGTCCTAAAGTTCACAGTAGGATTTATATCTGATCCATCTATCATTACCTCGTGTATACAAGTTGTATATAATTAAGATTAATAAGATGGTCAGATGTGCGACTCTGCCCCAGGTCCACAACCAAACAAGGAACATGAGATAGGGCGGAAACACACATCGTAGGTCTATAGAATCTTAATTATATACCACTCTCGCGTATACACTTAACAGTGATAGGTTAACCGTATTTGTCCCTGGCCTCTGTGCTTGAACCTGACTTGATGCATATGTGGTATTCCCAAAAAGATCTGCTAGGAATACTTCGGGAAATCACAGACTTTCAGAATACCCTTGGTGTTTTTCACTTTAAGTTTCTTGTCTACGGAATAAGCTAGGAAGACGTGGTACCCCTCGCATGGGTACTTCTGAAGTTTTAAAGCGAAAGACGATTCTGAGGTTCATATTTAGTTTATTGTTATGAGTGACGGAAGTTTCGTTAGTCGGTCGTTTAAGGTGAAGGGTCATTACGTGGCATAGGAAATTGGTATGGTGAGGACTAAACCAATCCATTTCTAAGAACGACATCAGAACTTCTTATTGTAACGGTTGTTAAGTCGATTAGAAAAAAATATTTGTTTTATCCTTGTTTTATCCTTACTAGGTCCTTCTATAATCGTTTGGTGTATACAAGTCATGTATAATTAAGATTGGAAAGACAGTCGACTGAGTGACCCTGCCCTAAATCCACAACCAAACAAGGAACAAGAGATAAGGCGGAATCACTCACTCTATGCCTACAAATCTTAATTATAAATGACCCTAATGTATACACTAAGCCATCATAGCTTACCCGAAAGGGTTCTTAAATCTTATATGAATGATGTGTTAACTTACGATTTTGAATTTTAATTGTTTAAATATTTTTCGTGAAAACTCGATGTTTAGTTATTGTTGTTTTATAAAACGTACCAAAATTCTAGAAGGTTCCTCGTTGCTCTTTTATGTCTTATCGTTAAACTCCTACCGCTCCTCCATCATTCTTCTCTGTTGGACAATCTCTCTTGAAATGTTCCATTTCACCACATGCATGGCATACTTGAATTGTACTAGCATCGGTGGTTGAAGTTATGTGTCGGGTCGGAGTCATACATAAACGAGCTTCTTCATCATTCCTCGTTTTTGGGCAATTTCTTTTGAAATGTCTGGATTCTCCGCACCCGTAACAAGCCTGGCTTACTCCAGCGTCGGGAACTTGGGTGGTTGGTAGGACCAGTGATCTGCAGAAACGAGTGGTGTGTCCTTTTCTGTTACAGTTCTTGCAATGTATTTTGCGGCATTTTCCCGTCTGATGGAAATTGCATTTCTTGCAATCCGGTAGGTTTCCAGCATATTGTCGTACTGGCATTGGTACTGGAGTGGCAGATGTTGTGGATATAGGGGTGACAGATATTGTAGTTGTAGGGGCTGCCACAGGTTGCTGTCTCTTGGCAAGTTTTTGAGATAACTTGCGCTCCTTTTTGTTCCATAACTTTTGTTTCTTACTCTTAGGTTTGTGGGTTGAGGTATTCTCGTAGGTAAGCACCCGTTGGTTTCCTTGGTTGTTACTACGGTTTGAAGTGTCGACACTGTTTCTATTTTCGTTTGGGTTGTTAGCATTGAATTGTGCCATGATAGTTGTCACGGCAGCTATTACGGCGGCTTTGAATGTAGCGGAGTCTATATGTAGGATCGGGGTTTCTTCGGTTGGCCGATTATTTCCATGTGAAGACATGACTCTGTTATATGATATGAAATGAAATCGTAAGTACTTATGGTTGTTGTTAGTTATACTTTATCTACTTATATCTACATATAAATTTCTCATTTTGTTGTATGGTTCTTAATGTTTCGACCTACATCCCTATGATGCAGTCCTGATAAAGAGCAAAAGTAAGTTTTTAGAATAGTTATAAACCGAGTGCCGTCCGAACTAAGTTATCTTAGATTGGTGGATATCATGTTCCAACTTTCAAAAAAAAAGTTTGAAAACAATTCATAACATAGTGTATATAAAACAGACTCATAAATTTTTTTTTATAAATAATCACTCTCAAATGAGATTTCGTGATCCGATTTACTATTATTAGTTGTGATAGAAAAAGGCGATAAGCTTAATACCTAACGTGAGTAGTATAATCACTAACTCACTAGGTTGTATCAATTTATTACTTATTAGAGTGACACACAAGGTACTCAAACACTTCGCATGTATCACGCGTGGTTACCCTCTGTTCTCCGTTCTACTTTGGGCGGTAATGATTTGTTCTCTCCTGGTATCTATATGGTGTCCTTCTCCTCCGTAGGTATATTAAAGATAAAAGTTTCTCCTGGTATCTATTCGTCATGATTTACTAAAGTTTAGTAAACATGGTTATGCTTACAAGTTTAAATATAATTCTGAAACATTGGAAAAGGTTCAATGTATGGCAGAACGAATGAGAAGAATCAAATTAGGCAGAAAGATAAAAGTTTCTCCAATCTGAAAAGATGGGAGAGTACTTTAGTATCGTGTTTTATGATCATCTTAATGTTTATGGAAAAACCATATCATAATTGATCATCTAAAGACATCTTAGTGTATTTGTATGGCTAAGAAGAGGAACCATGAATTGTTGAAATAGTTTAAATCAAGAAGATGAGTCATACTTCGTTCCCAAAACAAGTCTTTGAGTAATACTCCAAGATTGTAATCTTGAGTGACATGATCTTAAGAAAGGTTTAAAACACTTATCAAATGTAGAGTAAAAATTTTCTACTCTTGTACATTTGAAATTGGTAAGTTGTGATGTTTTGGATAAAACAAAGACCAACTAAGGCCAATTGTGTGAAGTGTTTGTCTTGATTAGAATCTGCACTAACTCTTGAATATTGGTTTGTCAAGTAATGTTCCTTGACAAAGTGAATCTTATATGTCAGGAGGTCAGTGGAAGTCTTAAAGATCTTGACAAGTTTCAAGAACCAATCAAGAATAAACGTATTGTTAAACACTAGCACACGACTTGAAGTTTGTGACCTATCGTGTTGACATATTCTTATTTCTGTGCCCATTACAGGTAAAGTTGACTATGCATGTGAGTTCCGAGAGTTCTCAATTAGTTGCATAACAACCTGGAAGCAATGGTAGGCCCTTGTGCTGCCAGGTGGCAAGAAATTAAGATTGAACAAGTTCAGTCCATATGAATTTGGATTTGTCACTAACCATGTCTTGTGATTATGGTCATGACAAATTCACATGGATAGGAACACATATACCATAAAATCTAAGTGTCATAAGGTTTCTCTCCGGTTCAAGAAAAAGATTGTGATATTTGCATTCTCAAATTTGATTATGGTTACGGCATCCCTCTTCATAATTGGAATTGTGAGAAATGGCAAAGGTCTAAACATTTCATACTTATGGCTGTAAGTTCTAAAATTGTTAAGACACACATGTGAGCTATCTAAGGAAAGGTGTATGAGTTTGAGAAGCCTAGATAAAGCCTTATCAAAGCATCTTGTATCAGAAATCTGAACTTTGGTAATGAAAGTCAATTAGTATTGATTTCTAGAAGTCCAGCTGATTTCTGAATACGTGTCAAAGCTAGTGGGAGCATAAGTTTTATGCTAATAATAATTATTATGCTAGTGGGAGCATAATTATTATTGAAAGTGTTGCAAGTTAGCAATGTTAATTATAGAAAACAAAAGTTTCAATTCGCAAGTTGCAGGGTTTGAAAAGTTGTTTTGCAATAATTAAGGGTGAGGAATTTATACTTCATTTCAATTCTAAAAGCTTAGATTGAGATTTTAATCAAATTTAGTCAAATATATGTGAATGTTATGTTGGAATGGTTCAACATAAGGAAATTTTGTATATGGAAATGCTAATTGCGTTCTCAAATTTGATTATGATTACGGCATCCCTCTTCATAATCAAAATTATGAGAACATGGAAAATAGAAATATTATAGCAAAAGACTGATTTAGTATCATGTCTTTATGTTAGACATTATGAATCGTGTCTCATATGCTTCGGGTATAGGATCGATTCATATGCTATAATATTCTCGTGTTCTAATTTTTCAAATGCCTCGGGCGTTTAGAGGGAAAAAGGAATAGAACAGGATATGAATAAAGTGGTTAAACAACTGTTAAGGACAATCTAAGGTTCGCCAAAGATTGGTCGCTTAAGGAAAGTTGGAAGTATAGTAATGGATGGACCATATTGACATTATTATGAATAGACACGAGTCTATTAATAATGACTTGTCGTATGGCAAATATGGAATGTTTCCATACTGGGAGTTGAAGAATAGATGATAAAGTTAGAAACTTTTATGCAAGAAGGATGTTCAAAGGAATGTACTTTGAATCTGAGACTTCATTTCCATGGAATTGTCTTGTAACAATCTCCAAAGGAATATTTTGTAATATCATTGGTCAAGTCTATGTGACTTTTGGCACCTAAACATTACAAAAGAATCATTGCATGATAGTTTAGAATCTAACACTTTCTAGCAGTGACAAGAATTTGGAATTCTTACACTTGTAATAAGGATTTGGAATTTTGAAATGAGCATCATTGAAATGTTTTTCAATTGATATATTTCACAAATTAAGGACCATAGACAAACATAGTGTGCATGTTTGGTGCATGGCATAACTATCGTTTAGAAAACATAGTGTGCATGCTTGGAGCATGGGACAACTATTGTTTTAATTCAAGTATTAAGTTGATTATTCGAAAAATTATACAATGAATAATGAGTAATCAATATGACTCAAAAGTTTTTGGGCCATATAGGATTAGTATTATTCTTGTGTTTCACTTTGCATGTTTTGACTTCCCGAATAACTAGGTTATTCAAACCATCCACAGTCGATCATACTTTGGAAGTAGGTATTGAGGCAAGATTGTCATGAATAGGTATGTAGTTTGTCTAGGACAAAGAGGCTGCAGTGTTCATGAGTACTCCTGGAATAAGATTCGAGTATTGGATTCAACCCACGCTCATCTGAATCACTTCATGGATCTTATCACGAGTAATTGTGATACGATAATATCTTATATTCTTGAAACCAAGAAGTGTGAGTTGTAGTTGCAAGTCGGTTACACATTGACATATGTAAACGCACCAGTAATTTGGATGTTATAAAACATATCGTTGTGTGTAATTTGATGAGTAAGTACAAGCGAGCATTTGGGTCGAAGTTTATCCGTTCCTTTTACCCCCATGTGTATAAAAGCGATATATGTGGGCCCCTTGATGATTTAGTGATGACATCAGGCCTGGACTGATTTAATTTGTTCAATTAGTCAGCCGTCATAAATCGGAAATCGGGAAACAACAGATGGACAGAGAGAATGATTATAATCCATGTCTCAGTCCATATGATATCAAGAATGGAGGAATATATGATCCCTTATCTAATGGACACATCACTGACTAGGTCAGAGTTCGACAGCGGCTTCTAAGACCTACGATTGCTAGTCGGGTTGGAGTCATGCTTGCAATAATAGTTATTAGACTTATCCAAGTGGGAGACTATTGGATTAGGTGTCTAAGCCCATAACTATTATTGGTATGTACTTGACCCGAGAGTAGCATGCTCCATTTGGGTTGCATGGCATCGGAACAATTTGGATAGACTTTTGTGAGAAGAGGATATTTATGATTTATTAATATATTATAAGTTCTAATATATTAATATGAAATCATATTATTTAATTAGTATTGATCAAGAATTAGTTTGGAATTAATTTTGTGATCAAAAGAGACTAATTAAATAAATGGGGATTGATTTGGTAAATCATTCATTCTTATAAAGTGGGCTTATGATCCATAGTTCTTCATGTTGGGCTAAATCCATGTGGTGACCCATGGATACTCCATGGAGGTTAAAACCCATGGATCATGAGGAATGTGGAAAGTCATGAGTTACATGGTGTAACCCTAGTTTGCCACACTATATAAGAAACCCCAAGGCTCATGAAATTGGCACTAGTGGTTACCTAGACCTTTTTAAGGGACAAGAAGTGAGGGCTAGCCGATTTGTGAAGCAAGTGTTCTTCTCTCAAGTTATTCCATTTGTTGGTGGTGTTGTGTGATTTCCATTTCAAGTGCAACACTTGGGGCACTAAGTTCTTAAAGGTCCAAGGCTTCCAACTACAACAAAAGGTATGACTTCTAACTTGTTTTACTACCCAAGTATCAAAGTTTTGTATGCTAGTTAGGGTAATACCTTGGAATGATCAAGTTTCCATGTATAATAGAGAAAACATAGATCCAAGATATTTAGGGTTGCATGCACACCTTAGGAGTGTTAGAATGCTCAAAACCCAACAATAGATAGATCATTCTTGTGGGAATTTAAAGATTAAATGTATGATTGGAAAAGATATATAAAAGGTTCCATGAGTGGAATAAAGTAATGGAGTTCTTTTAAGAACTAAGAAATGACTCGTTAAGGATTAAGAGCAGGGATCCGTGAGTGATCGAGATATGAAGTATGAAATGAAGATAGAAAGAATAATAGATGAGTAGAGAAGAACTAGAGGTAGAGATAGAGACAAGAATGTGGGAAGTATGAGATGAGCCTGAGAAGAGGCTAAGAAAGATAAAAGATATATATGATTGGTAAGAATAGTAGTGTGTGATATTGGAGAATAAGAGACAGATGAGATGAGATTAGAAAGATTGGCAGTCTATGCCATGAAGAGAGGAATTTAGAATGCAGGGTATGAGATAGAAAAGAAGAGGAAATATTAGAGAACGAAAGATGGAAAGAATAGATAAATGTTAAGATAGATAAGAATATAACTCACCAGACACATTATGTTTGATAGTACAGATACGTTTATGTTTTGTTGGTTTATATAGCAGTAGCCGTGGTATCTAGAGTGAATTCTGGAGTACAAGGACCGAGAATAGGTTTATTGCCTTGTTGTTCTAATTGTATAAAGATTTCTATTGAAAAACTGTGACTATGCCTGGGATATGAAATGTTTTTATTTTTATGAGTTAATAGAATTCCACAAATTTTTAGTAATAACTTTGATAATCCCATTAGATTTGTTGTATAGAAATACCGGGTCATTACACCCTAGCTGTTGATTTCCTTCTCTCAAACCGTCCACCTCTCTTTCCCTCGCTCCTTCTATGAAAATTATAACGCCTCCACTAAGGATATATAATTTTTGCAAAAACCCTAAATTAGGGTTAATAGAGGGGTTCTACTTTGGGTCCTTCATCCATTACAAGAGTTGGCAGATATGAGAACCACTAGTACATAACTGGCCTATGGCATCGGTTTTTGAATACTGGGAGCTATCGGTTTTGATTTTTCTTTTCACTAAACGTCATAAACAAATTCAGATGATTGTTTTCATGATAGTTTACTAAAAACAAATCACCATTTAACATCAAACTTCACACATTATCGTCGGTTTTACATAAAAAAAAGTGACAAGTAGTGTAATAGCCTAAACGGTGGGCAAATGTCTATTATTATAACGAGTCTTGTTATTTTATATGTACCTTAACCTTGTGTCGGTTATTAAGCGAGACATAAGGTGTTGAAGTTTCATTTTAAGTGATTAAATCTTATATTAAAATTTGTAACATGAAAAAACCTGTGACAACTCATGCCACTGTTGAAAACGGTTGCCAAATGTTATCTTTTATAAGGGGTTATTTATGTTATATATGCACTTACCTTGTGTTGGGTATTAAGTGAGACATAAATACATAAGGTGATAAAGTTTATTTTTAATTGATTAAATATTATATTTAATTTGTTACATGAAAAAACTCGTGACAAGTAGTTCGACGGTCGAAAAAGCTGGTCAAATGTCATCTTTTATAACGAGTTTTTTCTTTGATATGTACCTTAATGAGCTAAGTGAAATCCAACTATCCAAGTCCAATAAAACAGTTCAAACTATCAAAGTCCAATAAACTCGTTCAAACGTTTTTTAACGCATCTATCACACCGGTTCAACCCGATTTGTTAAGAAGTCGTCCGCTTCGATCCGGTCTAAATATTAGCATAAAACTGGTAGTTGTTGAACCACTCTCGTTCCCAATTTGAACTGGTTTTAAAAACATTGGACATAATATTATAATTTGTCACTACAAGTTGTAAAATATCAGTCTTGTAATAAATACGTTTTGGTCATTCAAATTAGTCATCACATTCTATTTATATTGTTCTTCGCATCCACCTCATGTTATAAATAAATAGGATCATCAACTCTACACACGTAGGAAGGAAAAGATAGGATCGTACTAGCTAGGAAGAATTTGTCAATATAATATTTTAACACATGTAAATCTTAACAAAAATCAAACATTATTATACTAATTATTAATAAAAATATTGGGTATATACTGAAAATTAACAAAAAACTAACTAAAATTATTTACAATACTTATAAAAGATAACGAATAGTATCATGTTTTGTCCTGTAGCTATTGTATCTTCACAACTTATTTTTGGCCTTATGTATTTTTGTACCCTTACGGTCTGACCGATAGTAATCATTATGGGATTCAGCAGCCTTCTTCTTAGGGTTCTGGAATATTCCTGATCAACCAACTATTGATTAATTGAATATTCAACCCTTTGATTAATTAAACTTTTAATTAATTCCCAAAATTTATTTCCAATTAGTTTCTAATTAATTATTAACCATAATAATTAATAAACCAATTTCTCCTTTATTTATTCTACTCAATTTGGGTCTTGAGGGCAACCCAAAAGGACCCTATTACTATTAGAAATATTACAAATAGTTAATGACATTTGACACACTTTCCAACAGTTATCTCGTGGGCTATCCTCAAAAGTCTTTTGGATACTTGTTATCAAAGTTGTAAAAACGTTCGGCGGTAGCTCAGCGGTCGACTGGCGATAAGAAATTAATCGGACTTGGCGGGGATTAATCGGAGACCATAAATTATTAATAAAATTATTTAAAAATTGAACATTTCCTAAAAAATTAAATATTTGAAAATTTAAAATTTTGAAATTTTGAAAATTTTAATATAATATTTTAAATTTTGAAAACTTACAAATTTGAAAATTTAAAATATTGGTGCAATATTTGAAAATTAAAAATTTTGAACTTTTGAAATATTTTCCTCCTATGACCGCTGAGTACCGCCAAGACCGAGTTTGATCGATTTTGACCAATTTCCGCCAAGCACCCTAATCGTAATCGGTTCAAGGCCGTCAAGCGATTAATCGGCCGCCAAGGCCGATTTCTGCAACACTGCTTGTTATATAATGCTTCTAAGAACAAAGTGTTTGTGTCTCGAAGGGGCTTCTGCCATGAGAGGGAGCTCATGTCCAAAGAAACTGGTGAGAGCCTAGTTGATCTTGAAGAAATTTTAGAGTTGAACGAAGAACCTGCAGTTGAGACTAGTACTCAACCCAAGGTTGAACAACCTATTGAACAAACCGGCATAATTCCAAATCTACCTCCTTGCATATCTAATATAGTTTTTCTTCCTCCTAAATTCTATGGTGTCCAACTATAGGGAATCGATGAAACGTTTTGAGGCTTCTAAATGGAAAGAGCGTATGGAAATTGAAATTCAATCCATGCATGATAACCAAGTTTAGACTTGGGTTGATTGTACACTTGTTCTTAAAACCGTTGGTGCAAATGAATCTTCAAGAAGAAGATTGACATGAATAGGAATGTACACACGTTTAAATCTAGGTTGGTAGCAAAGGGTTGTACTCAAACTCAAGGAATTTATTATGAGGAAAGCTTCTCACCAGTGACCAATATTAAATCTATTAGAATATTACTTGCCATAGTTGCTTTCTATGCTTATGAAATATGGCAAATAGATGTGAAGATTGCTTTCCTTAATGACAAACTGATAGAGGATGTATGCATGACACATCCCAAAGGCATCATTGATCCAAAACATTCTAATAAAGTGTGAAAGGTTGAGAGGTCCATTTCTGGACTCAAACAAGCATCGCATAGCCTGAATCTTTGCATTCATGAAAAGGTCAATGAATTTGGATTTTCTAGAAGTAAGGATAAGTCTTGTATATATGTCAAAGCCGGTAGGATTAATGTAGTCTTTATAGTATTGTATGTCAATGACATACTCGTTATAGGAAATGATATTCCAACATTGAAAAGTGTGAAGACTTGGCTTGAAAATGTTTTGCTATAAAGGACTTAGGAGATGCAGCTTATATATTGGGCATAAGGATCTATAGAGACAGATCTGAACATTTAATTGGGCTAAGCCAGAGTATATATATATATACATATATATATATATATATATATATATATATATATAGTTTTGAAAAGATTCAAAATGCAAGATTATAAGAAAGGGTATATACCCATGCAACATGGCATAAAATTAAGTAAGGATCAATCACCCAGTATTGAGGAAGACCTACAAATAATGAGTCTTAGGATCGATCATGTATGACATGACATGTACTAGACTTGATGGCTCATATTCCATAAGCATGGTGGGTCGATATGAGGAGAACCCTGGCAACAGTCATTGGACAGTCATAAATAATATCCTTAAGTGTCTGAAAAGAACTAAGGATATGTTTTAATTCTATCAAGGTAGAAAAGAGTTATGAGTTACATGTTATATTGATGCGAGTTTCCAGACTGACAGGGACAACTCATGTTCACAATCAGGATGGGTGTTCTTACTAAATGGAGGAGTTGTTACATGGAAAAGTTCCAAGAAAAATATAGTGGTAGACTAGACATGAGAGTTAGAGTATATTACAGCTAGCGAAGCTGCAAAAGAGGCTACATGGTTAAAGAACTTCATTGGTGATCTTGGAGTTGTACCGAGCATCAAATAAACTATGGAGATCTTTTGTGATAACGAAGATGCAATCGCTTTAACTAAGGAACCTAAGGACCATGGTAATTCTTTACACATACACAGAAAGTACCACTATGTTTGTCATGGAGTGGAAGACGGAGACATCCTCATGGATAGGGTATCATCATAATAGAATTATGTAGATCCGTTCACAAAGCCATTATCAAGTGACAAGCATGATGGTCATGCTAGGACCATTAGCATGAGACTCGAGAATGATCAGATGTAATAATTTAGTTGATTAGTTTGATTTACTTTGAAACATATAACAGTATGAATTTTAACTGTTTTGGTGTTTATTTTGTGGTGACTTAATAAAGAGCTTATATTGTTGTCAAAGTTGTGTTATTAATTTCTATGTTTCACTTTCGCATGTTTTGAACCTACTTCCAGAATATTAAAACAATTACAAACCTCAACATTCGGTCGCATTCTAGGAAGTGAGTGAGAGAAGAAAGACTGTCATGAGTATGGGATGATTGTTCATCTAGTTTGGACATTGCATAGAGATTACGTTAACACTCATGAGTACTTAAAAATAGAGATTTTAAGTATTGGAACAACCTGCAATTAGAGATTACTTCATGGTTCTAGTCACGAGAAATTATAAGATGATAATATATCTTATTCTTCAAAGTGGGTTACATATTGGGTGAGTTTTTCTTGTGAAATATGTTGTGCATTGGTCAGCTCCAACATTATCCATAATTAGCAGTCATAAAGGGTATGTCCATGTATGATATAACTATTAGATAAAAACTATGTAGTCAAAATTTATTTGTTCTTTCACATAACTGGGAAGCGATATATATGGTCCCCCTCGATGATTAGGTGATGATATTTGAAGTGTTCAATTCAGAAGTAAGATATGATCATCTGAAATCTTTATCGAGAAACAGAATTTTGAACATTAAGATTGATTTTTATCCATGTCTCATGTTCATACAGATATCTATAATAAATGAATATTTGATCACTTATCTAAAGACTAAATTTTAATTCATATCAGGGTTTGGTAGTTACATTGGATGACTACTTTTTAATTGTTAGTGAAGTATTATGACCTTAAAAAGTTAATGAATTATTCAAGTGGGAGACTGCTGAAAATAGTGTTCATGTTCAAGTGAGAGACTGTTGGAAATAATGTTCAGGGTCATTAACAGTTTGGTAATAGTTCTAATAACAGCAATGTCTTTTTGGGTTGGCCTCATAACATAATTAGCTATAAGGAAATGGAGCAAAAAAATAAGATGTTAATTTATCAAGTAATTAACAAATTAATTGGAATTTATTTTGGAATTAATCAAATAATTTTAATTAATTAAAGAGCTTGGATATTAACTAAATCCTAGTGATTAATTAGAATATTCCAGAAGCTCCTGGATATATGGTAAGAATAGTTTTGGCTTCCCTGGATATGGATAAGGCACATTTTGAATAAGGAAAGGATAATCCCTAATAGTTTGAATCCCTTTAGGAGGTATATGTTGCCTATAAATAGACTAGTAAGGATCAAACCCTAGTTGTTGATTTCCTTCTCTCAACTCGTCCACCTCTCTCTCCTTCTCTCCTTCTGCGAAAATTATAACCCCTCCCCTAGGGATAAATAATTATCGCAAAAACCCTAAACCATGGTTAATCCTAATTAGCTTCTTGGAGTTTTGGGTATGACTACATTAGAGTGATTCTACTTTGGGTCCTTCATCCGTCACAAGAGTTGGCAGTTATGAGAACACAATCAAAGAGTCAAGAGGTATGTATTCTATCTTTTTTTTAGTTCAATGTTGCAAGTAGTTTGCTATAACTAGTAAAACCTAGATCATGTGGTGCATGTACACATAAGTTATGTTGTTATTTCTGTTGCCTTTATCATGTGTATTTATGCCATGAAAATCTAACAACAATAGAGAAATTTAAGTTGTGTCTGTCTTTAACCGGCCTTCCAAGCAACTGAAGAGAAGGCACGAACTAGAGAGAGATCAGGTTATAGACTTATATATTGGATGGCAGTAGTTTCATAAATCAACCTTCAAGTTCGAGATTGTTAAGTTATGGAGAGTGATTCACCCTTTTAACCCTATAGTCAATAAGAAAAAAAAATTATGGGCTAATTCCTATATCGGATACGACATTAAAATGCGTCATGGGCTAGATTTGTAAGAGTTTTCGGGTTTGGACTTATTGGCAGTTTTTAGGTCAACTTACAAATATATATATATATATATATATATATATATATATATATATATATATATATATATATATATATATATATATATATATACACACATCATTAGGTGTTGAATAAGAGGTTATTAGATCATCGAAGCAAGATAAATTTAACATCACAACTTGTTGATTAGTTGAGTACTTACCTAAAGTACATTTCCTCTATCACTTGTTTGAATGGCTATATATATATATATATATATATATATATATATATATATATATATATATATATATATATATATATATATATGGATTGTTACGTAACCCTATGGCATGTTTATCCATTTGCATGAAATGAGTTTTAAATATGTGTGACTGAGAAAATGCTATATTGATTTGAAATGTTAGTTGAACACCCTATGTGTATGTATCATATTAGGGTTGGGTTGAGACTTATGTAATATCTAAATATTGACAATGGAAACATCTTCCCTCTTCATAATCTAGATATGGCCTTATTTGACAAAGGGAACATTTTTCCTCTATATAATTTATAAGTTAGATATGAGTTTATTATAAGCTAGATATGGGCTTACTTGACAAAGGGAACATTTTCTCTCTTAGTTTTTAAGCTAGATATGGGCCCATTGTAAGCTAGACATGGGCTTACTTACAAAGGGAACATTTTCCCACATTATAAGATATGTGCTTATTGTAAGCTAGATATGAGCTTATTTGATAAGTGAACACTTTTTCATTCATAATAAGCTAGATGTGGGCTTATTGTGACTCATGGGCTCACTTGACCCAGGGAACACTTTCTATCTTTGTAAGCTAGTTATGAGCTTAATTGTGAATAAAGACTAGAATATGAAGGTCTTAATTGAGATTAGAGAGTTTTGGGTTGTGATTAGGTTCATGTGCAATGCATCATTTGTATATCCATTCATCTACTCATAAACTTATATGTTGTTGGGAATTGTTTTGAAAAATGGTTTAATATTTATGAAATGTTTTTACAAATGTTTTTGGAAATCATGACCTTGGAGTTGGTTATTTTCATTACCCAATTTCATCATGTAGTTGGATTCTGATATAACTCATTAGGATTCCTAAGCCTAATGACCCACTAGGCTTCCCAAGCCTAATGTACTATTTTTACCCCTACTCGAAGATGAAGATGAAGTCTTTGGTTGGTATAAGCTTGGACATTTATCAGGTAATGAGATCTATGGTTCACTTTATACCATTGTTTGATGATATTAAATGTAATACTCTCATACTTGATTTAATTAAAACTTGTGTTTTAATATTTTGGGGCCAAATTATGCATGAAATATTCCAAAATATTAAATGATCATACATACTTATAAAGCTAGCATTTTTTCTTGAATCTCATGCATTTGAAACCGCCTTTTTTAACTTCCTCAAACCACATTCATTTGAAACCCCCTTTTTTAACTAATGCAACTCAAAAGTTTTCTTAATTATGATTTAACACTCAAAAGTTTTATAACTTATATTATGTTTAATTAGCATTTAGTGAAAAGTTTACTATAAAAAGGCCAATCTTTTGTGTCTTTTGTGTTATATAAAATCTTACATGTAAGAAGGATTTGAAGATATTGTGATTCAAAATTTTTCATATAGTTGAAGCATTCACGATCCAAATATGATGATTTGAAGAAATGGGTTATGTCGCATCGATGGTAATTGTAATATGGTTTTTTCTTTCAACCAAAACAAATGAAGCTTTTCTATTCTTTCTTTATATTCAGTTTCTCATTTAATATTTATATGTGATTTGTGTGTATTACTCAATCTTGAATGTGACTCTCCAAACATCAATGTTTTGCTTGGAATATCTTTC
The DNA here is from genome assembly GCF_052849685.1 of Lactuca virosa. NCBI lineage: Eukaryota > Viridiplantae > Streptophyta > Magnoliopsida > Asterales > Asteraceae > Lactuca > Lactuca virosa. The sequence goes on along the minus strand of NC_136432.1, from coordinate 76,148,503 downwards.
TGATTCTTCTTTTTCAAGAAAAATATTTTGATTGCAGGTTAGTTAAGAATTGTCATCAAGATTCTATGGTTGAATGGTGTTAAATGAAGAAAGAAGATTCATAAAATGGATATAGGTTTTTTTGTTTGAGCAAAGTTGATGAATGTTAGTTTTTTCTTTTGATTTAAATTTATGTTTATGTAACATCTTTATTTATATATTCAACCACCCAATGCTCTTATTAATTTGATTGTAGTTTTTCTATTTTGATTATGTTTATTTTCTATTATTTTTTTGTTGGGTTATCCTACACAACATATTTAAAAGACAATATTTAAAAGATAACATGATTTTGAACATTTGATATGTAATTATGATAGACTTATCATGATATGTTCTTCATATGAAAGTAATTTATCCATATTACTACGACAAGAATTACATATGACATTTACGAAAAAATCTATATATTATATGTTATTTGTTTAACATGTATATGCACCTATGTATCTTATAAATTTATAATTAAATATCTTTATGTTTAATAATTGAAGAGATTAAAATGATGAATCAAAACCAATTATTTAGACGAATATAATAATAATAATAATAATAATAATAATAATAATAAATACACATTTCCAAGTACCGCATTCATTTGAAACTCACACTACAACTCAAAAGTTTTATATATTATGTATATTTATTAGTTACAACTAAAGAGTTTATAACTTATGATTATTAATTAGTAATCACTAATAACTTTTTATTTTCCTTTCTTTTATAAGGTTGTAAAGTTTTGCTCATTAAAAACATTAATGGATTTGAAGAGATTTGTGATTTAAATATGAAGAGTTAATATAAATGTTATAATAGATGTTTTAGTGTTTTTATGTTATTAAAAGTTATAGTGTTTATTTTTCATATTTTTTATTATTCGTTGAATATATATATCTTTTTTAATACAAATGTTATAATAGATGTTTTTCTATTTTTATATTACAAAAAGTTGCAATTCATATTTTTGTTCATACGTTTTGTTACCCGTTATATTATCATTCATTTGATATATATTTTACACAATTTTAAACGGTTTATAAAATTATCAAATAATTGTATATATCACAATGACTTAAAAATTAAACTATAATGTTTAATAAAACTAATATGTTAACTATATGTTTGCATTACTACTAACATTTTGTTTCAAAGTAGAAATATTAAATAATAATTTGGTAAAAGTTATTATTTTAATTATATAATTCTATTCTCGCGCAACGCGCGGAGATTCGCCTAGTTTTAAAAGATAAACACTTTTCTAGTACTTGTACCAGAGGCGTTACATTATATGCATCTAATAAAATCTCTCTAGTTTGTATGTGGATTAACATGATTGCTTTGACCATGTAAACCACATAAATCTTTATATGTTCTTACTTTTTTTCTTCGCATCTTTATTGTGTGTTTATCGCATCTTTTATACTCTACAGTTTATTATACTCAACAGTTTACTTTGCGGTGTTTTTTCGCTGTAGTTGTATAGTTTTTTTCTTCTTTGTTAAAGGATTCTTGTTGTTCTCCTTTTTCATGTACTCATGCCTCTTTTCCATTGACTTTATTTTTTTATATATATAATACTTTTGAGCTGCTAAAAATAACCTTTACAATGATTTGATCTTTAATTCCAAATTGACATAGTAAGGACCAACACATATCAAATCCAAAATGACCTGAGTATTTTCTACCACTTTTCAACTATACTTAGTCCGTTATTCTATTATCGTGAAAAATCTAATAGAAGGGCTTATCTCTTTTCTTACCAAAAATACTACGACCATATGTGGCTTTGATCAAGTCAATGACAAGAGGGAACTGCAGAGTTACAAAAGAAGTAATTGGTAGGCATGTGAGCAAGGCAATTGGAATGATAATCTTTGAGTTGCTTTGTCCAAACACCAGATACAAAGTTGCACCAAAAGCTAATATCATGGTTGTCGTTGAGATGAACAAGGTGGCCAAACCAATTATCAGCTTTGTAGGAAGCTTGAACAAAAAATCTTGTTCAGCAAAACGTGCAGTCAGAATAGACAAAAACATTAACAATGAAGTAACAGCCGTGAATAATGAGATGGCATCTGATATTGCAAATATTCTGAAAGCAATGATGTTAGTAAAAAGTGGTATGCCTGTGTCCTGATTGTTTCCTCCTGGGACAGTAATTGCTGCTGCAAACACAATCGTGGTGATCAATGCAGCTGTAATTGTGTATGACTCTGCAGTGGCCTTCATCCATTTTTCACCCTCAACCACCAAGTCTTTGTGTTCTCTTGTAAACACCATATGAGGTGTTTCGCCAAAAGAGTTCTTTTGTATAATGTTCAAAGGACATCCAAATCCTTCAACTTCCTACAAGATTACAATCCGTAAATAATTTTGTTTCTTAAAACATTATATGTAGGTGGCATAAAATTCAACTTTTGAATAATAAGATATTTCTGTACCTTAAACCATTGTAATTCACGTTGTATCTGTAAAGCTGCACCTGATATAAGATTCAGTTTGTTGGACGGGGCCAATCTTGCAGCCAAATGCAGGAGGTTGTTCCCAGAAGAATCTTTGATTGTTCTGTAGACATTCTTATGTTCGCTCATTTGATAAACTAGGTTGTAAACTTCTTCTGAGCGACTTATCACAGCATACTGAATAATATTATAACCATCTTCATTGGTACTCCAAATTGCATTTGGGAAGTGGGACACAACCTCCTCTACAACTTTGTATGCATTCTGTCTTGTAGCTTCAAGAATCGGATTTGTGTAATAAGGGCTCGGGTCTGTGTGTTTCTTCAATAAAAAACATACACTTTTTAACAGCATGATAGCGTCATAATGAGTTCGCAATCTCTCTTTCACGAATAGCGACACTGCAAAGCATCACAAGCAAATAAATAGACTTTCTTCTCTTGTACTTTTGGTGATATAATGACCGTAATTGTTGAATCATCTTACCTAACATCAAAAGGATTACTGGGAAAAGCATAACAATCCAATAACTCACTGCATTACGCAATAGAAAATTTGTTAGAATTATGGGGTTATGAAATTTTAAAACTTACCAAAAAAAATTATGAGTTTTTTTTCAATATGGGTTGTTAGTAATAGATAGCAAGTACAACACAACAAATATTTATCGAACATGATATGAACTCATGACCTACCAAGAATAAATGGCCTCATTATTATTTCCAGCCGATGGCCACATAGTGGAATAATATAATCTGCGGCTGTACTGAGAACTACGCTAGTAGGTATATTATAAGTCCCTTCAGCATAGAAATGTACAGGAAGTTCATTAGAGAGGTCTTACAAGTTACAATTAATCTGATAAGACAAAGAAGCACGCAAAATCAACAAACCTACATATATTGGGTTTGCATGGGAAATTCTGTGCTATGGCCATTAACACAGAGTCACTATGCAATGTTGTGTAACGCCGCAGCAAAACAGATGCAAAGCCTACATATATCAAATTAAAGTTAGCCGTATTGGTTTTTTCTTAATATTCGAATCTTGATTTTATAGACACTTACGAAAATCTTTAGAAGAAATAACAATAACGAGAAGGTGATCACCACTTTTGCCGGAAAACAAAGTATCCTTCTTTATGCCAATATCGTGATGCAGCAGAAATTGAGACGTCTGGGTATGCATATTAGAAAGAGCTATGGCTAGTGGTGTGTGACCCTCGTTGTCCTTGGCAAACAACAAATGTGGGTCCCTTGCCACCAGGATCTTAGCAGCTTCAGTGTTGCCAACAATAGCAGCAACATGAAGTAGCGTGCTTCCATCTGAATTCCGCACATCCAGTAGTTGTGTGTTCTCCGGTGTCAGTTCCAACAAATACTCTAAGAATCCTGGCGTCTTGGAAGTACCAACTGCTATATGAATTGCTGTGTTGCCATTGTTAATGATTTTGTCTATCACTGTAACTTCCTTATTTCTCCTCAAAACGTTATCAATGTGATTCGAATATCCTGTTAGAGTAGCGTGATATAAAGCATGGTGTACCCTTGTTCTTGTTTCTTCTTCTTGTTGATCGAAATCTACATTTAGTAATGAAGGTAACAAAAAACTAATTAATAGGTGGAGAAAATATGTGGTGTAGTCCAAACTAATCTAAATCTAACTTTCAGGGATTTGAAAGGAGGAAGAAAAAAAACAATGAGATGCATATCTGCAGATCGAGGAGGAGGGGGGTAAGGAGGAAAGAACAGGGAACATCCTTGATCTATTTTAGCACCACTCATACCTTTTTTTCCCTAGATACGTAATATCACCTTCTTTGTTTCAACAGGTGTTTGGTTGAATAATTTTTTTTGGTGATTATATAGTAAAAGCTATGAGTATTAAGTAGTGTAAAAAAGATATAGTACCTGTAGCAATAGGCAGTGGTGGAAGAACAACAGGACCATACATACTATGGAGTTCATCCCATACATGTTTTGCACTAAAATCTGCAATATCTGTGAGTCGATGCATAACATAGCCAAGTGTTTGTTCAGATAGAGAACCAAGGATCCAACCTTGGACAAGAGCATCTGATCTTGCCCACAGCCTGTGAATTTGATGGTCACCCACTTTCTCCTTCCCGGAAACACTGGTTTCAGTACTTCTTACGAACGTCCCATCAATGAAACCAACCATTTCATGACTCTTTAAGAGACATAGCATCTGTTTTTGCCACATTGCATACTTGTCCCTACCACTCAGCTTCACACTTACAAAGCTTGCTGCAGAAAGAATTGATGGGTATGGATATGGGTATTCTTCTTCTCCAACTTCGAGTGTGACATGTGGATTAAAGCTTGAGCTTGCCATATTTGTATGAGTTTTTTCCGTTTCTGTCGATCGCATTCCATCTTCTTACATAATTATATAGAAAGATGGAGTTGATTTGTTGTACCCACAAAAGACACTTTAAGATTGCATCATCCCTAAGTAATTCCCACAAATAATAAAATCTTAAGCGGATAATATTAATTACAAAATAAATTTACCAAGGAATTTTACAATTGGACGGAGTGATGCAGTGAAATCCCAGTGTTGCATGTGTTGCTTGAGTCAGAATGTCCAGCAATTGGATGAAAGCGATCAAGCAAGGACTCCTCTTTTTCTTATAAAAATATAAATTTGTGGTGCCCACAAATGCTTCTTTTAGGTTGCATCATTCCCACGTATTCCCATATATAATATGGCTTAAGCAAAGAATAATAATACAAAAGTAATCTACAGAATGATTTGATTTTACTATGATATTAATTTATTTAGCAAAACACAGTTTAAACTTTGGACTTCAAATTTTAAAGTACTTAGACTTCATTTTTTATCATAAAGAAATAGACTAAGTTACTAAAATCGCGGGTACGATTTGGTTAAAACCTTGTGTCTTGTCCCTAACTTTCTTTTTTGTATTCAGGACCGTTCTTGTGGCATAAATTTGTTGTATTTTACGTCCCAAATCAGAAATGAGTGACTATAATATACTTATAAATTTATTTTTTTAATTATTTTATTGTTCTTATAATTATTAATAAATTAAAATGAATAAATAAAAGTATGGCCTCTCTCTCTCTCTCTCTCTCTCTCTCTCTCTCTCTCTCTCTCTCTCTCTCTCTCTCTCTCTCTCCCCCCTAAATCATTAAATCCTCAGCAACCGCTGCCACAACGTCTAACCATACATCACTACCGAACATAATTGGATCGTCTTAGCAGCCAAGCATAACATGACAACTGCCCTGATCTAAAATTTAATGTCCCCGGAACCTATGTGTAACGTCCCAAATTTTGCCGCAAAATTTTCATTTAATATTAACAACATTTGTTCAAAGTCCAACTTTACAGGTCTAAAATAAAAGCATTTGTTTCAAAAGATTAATCGGAGTAAAAACATAAGAGTTATTTGTAACATCCCAAAAACAATGATAATTTCTTTTTTATTTTTAAAACCATTAGTTCCATACATCATATGTCTCAAAGTCAACCACAATACAAAGTATCAAATCATTAGAGTAAAAATAATCATAAGTGTGGAATCATGAGGGGGATGCCGTGTCATACGTTGGGGCCTTCCTTTTCGTACCGAAAGTACGTGAAACCATAAACATAAACTGTAAGCACAAAGCTTAGTGATTTCCCCAAAATACCACATACCATACATACAATTGAGCCCAGCCCTGGGGTATATTCCAACCTAACATATAATCATGGGCCCAGTCTTGGGGTATTTTTCAACCTAATATAATGCATACATGCGTCGGGCCCTAGGGTTTCTTTCAACCCAATCAAACATACATGCGCCCAGCCCTAGGGTTTCTTTCAACCCAATCATACATGTAAGAGTCACAAAGATAGCTAGCATCCTACATAGCACAATCCAGTGGGTCGACATTGGTGTCTTCGACCCACAAGTAGGGAGAGAGGACTCACCTCTCAATCAATGCTCAACTGTTACTGCTCTCACTTCCAGAATACCGATGTTATGCTCCACCTATACAGATAAACCAGATAAACCCTTAGCTCTTCTTCCAAAACTAGGTGTTTGACCAAAAGTCAACTCAAGCCAAAAGTCAACAGTCAAAGCCAACAGTCAATGTTGACTTTAGTCAACCGCCACGTCATGGCCATCCATGGCCAAGCCGTGGCCCTCATACTTCGAGACAGTCACGATTTTCTCAGTCACCATGTCGTGGCGACCTAAATCTATGTCGTGGGCACTAGGCGTCCAACAGCTTAACGGGTTAAGCTGTTTTCTTCGATTCCCAAAGCTCCAAAGCTCAGATCTGGTCTGAAACATGGTCTAGAAGGATAAAGTTTCCAACTTTATCCATTAAGGTCACCCAAAAGCGTCAAAATCTCAAACCCTAGGTTCCAAAGAGATTAAATAAGACATGGATTCACCCATTAAGCACTTACTCTACAAAGTCCTTAGCTCATTTACTCCAGAAGGGTTTTTAGTACCAAAACCATCATGAAAGTCGGTGTTTAATGGACATGCATGTCTTGAAGCCATAAAGAGTCAAAAATAAGGGTTTTTGATAAGAATTACATGCATGGCTCAAAAACTCAACTATACTTCAGATCCAAAACCATAATCATACCAAAAGATCCAAAGATTCATAAAGTTGCAAACTTTATGAGATCTCACCACTCCAACTAACTAGAATATGAAGATTAAGAGACAAAACTCAAGATCTAGCAACCTATCATGATAAAAATCGAGTCTGGGACACTTACAAAGGTCCACAAGAGTGCTAGGACAAAGAATGAAGACTTTCTTGCTGAATCTTGGTCACTTCCTCTTCCTTCTTCCTTCAAAAGACTTCCAAGAGAACAAAAAGGGCTTCAACAATGGAGGAAGGATATTAAGGTTTCTTCCGAACTTTAGGAGGCGGTTGGAGGCTGAGGGTGAGCAAACCATAGCCTCCTTATTCCTTTAAATAGGCCGCAAAGCCCGAAAATGTAGGGTTTAGTCATCAGCGGCGGCCACATCGTGGCCCATACCTGCCAGGCCATGGCGCGTCAAATCCATTCATGACTCAAAAATGACTCGCCACGTCATGGCGATCCTTCACCATGTCGTGGCAACTTCTAAAATTCAAAATTTGATAGATTAAAATGTACCTCAAGTTTTGAACGTTACATTATTAAGTGTGGAAATCTCTAACGGATGCGTGTCAATCTATCCGTGCCCTTCTCTTTGCTACCAGAAAACTTGAAATAATTTAAACTTAAAACCGTAAGCATAAATCTTAGTGAGTTCCCCAAGATACCAAAACATCATAGAATATTAAGCCTCGCCATGAGTATTGGACCATGTACAGAATAATGGGACCCGCCCAACATAGAAGATCAACGGGCCATGTGCATGAAGCACATAAACAGGCCTCTCCCAAAAAGCACATAAACAGGCATCGCCTAACAAGCACATAAACATACTAGCAAGAGTCACAAAGACAACAAGCATACACATTAACATCTCGTGCCCTACATAGCATAATGAGAACACTCACCTTAAGGATAATCGGATATCACCATAGCTCGTAGGAAATGTGAAGTTTGGTACTACAAACCACCTAAACATTAAATAAAATGTCAAACCTCACTCTATGACCTAAAACCTTAAAGTTTGACCTAAATTCAAACTTAGTCAAAAATTCAAAAAATCAACATCTTGTCAAACGGGCACTTCGCACCCACTACCAACAAAGTAATCTGGATCTCAAGCTAAAACAGAAACGCCTCTGAAAACCTTAAAAAGTGTGACGCACCAAGGAATGTCGCGTCGCATCTAGACCTTTATCACAAGGTGAAATGACTTGATCCATTAACTCAAGGCTCTAACTCCCAGATCTGATCTTTAATAAGGTATTGATGAATAAAGTTTCCACCTTTATCCATTAAGACATCCCTAAGCAATCAAGATCTAAACTTTACGCTCTAAAATGATCTAAAACTCTTAACAAACTTGCATGGCTTTAAGGGAGAGAAAAAGACCTCAACTTTCTTAGTCCAAGAGGTCCAAGGAGCATCCAAAAGTGATTAAATGGTGTTGGAGTTCTTTCAACTCCAAAGCCACCAACAAAAGGGACCAAAAACAGCATAACAAGAAACATGACAATATCTAATGATTCAAATAGAAAGATTGAAGCTTTATATGTACAAAGGTCTACAAAATGTGCAACCTTGTTGGATCTACACTTGAGCCTTCCTTCAATGCACACAAGAAAACCTTTGATCTTTAAGCTTCATATCAATCCAAGGAAAATGAGATCACAAATGGAAACCAAGCTCAAAACAAGAGGGAGTAGATTAAAGTTTCTGAAAGATCGCTTAAGGGGTGATGGAGGTTGAGAATGATCTATCCCTACGGATACATGGCCTTTAAATACCCCTAAAACCCTAAAAGAATCATTCGGACCATGGGCCAGGCACGTCTTTCCAAAAAGAAACACGTTGGGTCCCCCCGCAATTAAATCCAGATCTCAAATTCCATCGATCGCGATTAATGGTTTCCTGGTTTGCCTCATCCTTCTCCTTTATTATGAACTATAAAACCCCTAATTAAAGAGTGGAAAAACATAATTGGAACTCAAAGGTTACATTATGGAACAACGCCTTAGCTTCATCTTCTTTAGTTTTTCTCCAAACATGTCTCCTTCATTGCCTCCACTGAAAACCATTATAGCTCATCCCACCACTACTGGACATGCACTATGTCGTCGGATTGATTTTGGATCTACATTCTGCACTATGTCATCTTCTTCGGTTTTTCTGATGGATGCGACCTCGGACACACCTTTTCAAATCTTACAAACATGCTTTCTTAGAGATGCATAGTTTCCGATACATGCATACATCTATACACACGTTTTCTGTGACACAACTATCAAGATGCGCTTTCTGAGCATAAGTCTGACGCATACGCTTTTCATGACCAGTTGCAATCATCTTTCTTGGGCTATCTTTTCTGATGCGCTTTTTATGATAGCAAGAAACATGCATTCTGACAATGATTATGACACATGGTTTCAGTTAACGTGTTTACACGAGTAGCTGCATGTCGTCAGCTTTTCAAAAGAACATTATAACCTATACACATTCAAGGCACGATAGATCGTCCTCAGACTACACAGTTTGGCTACTGTTTGGTTGTGGTTTTACCATGGTGAATGGTGGGAACACCGCCCCCACCATGCGGTCTCCGTCGTGGTTTGGCCGCACTCGGCGAGATTCTGCCGCATACTCACTCTCTCTTCTTTACTCCACTTTCTCTTCTCCTAAGCTTTAAACAGTCAAAGTTTTAATAAAACAAATTCTTGTTTACCTATAAATAAAATCTCACAACCTTTATTTTATCAAACCTAAATCCAATTCTTCTATATTTCTATATATTTCTCTCAAAATTACTAGAAAATGTCATCATCTTCGTCTTCTGAAGAATTTCAACTTATGCTTGAAGTTGTTGTTGGTGTTGCTCAAATAGTGCAGCAAACGCAAAACGCTTTACGCAATGACGAAGTTGAAAGTTCGCAATGAAGATCACGAACATAAATTAAGAGAAACTGTGAATCTACCCACCAACGCTTGATGCAAGACTACTTTGACGAGCATGCCACTTTTTGAAGGCTACTATTTTCTAAGGCGGTTCAAAATGTTCAAACATTTATATGAATGTATAGTCGAAGATTTTATGATGGAGTATAGTTATTTCCAACAATGTTTTGATGCAAGAGGTACACCCGATTTTACTCCCTTAAAAGAATACACAATCGCAATTCATCAATTAGCATATGGCATCCCTCCTGATGTGTTAGACGAGAGTTTTAGGATGTCTGCTATGATCGCACAAGATAGTTTATACTATTTTTGTAAACATGTGATTGAGATTTAAGGTCCAAAATATTTACGTAAGCCAAAATGTAAAGACCTTTTGCAATTGCAAGCCCATCATGCTAGCATGCATGGCTTTCTTGGAATGATAGGAAGTCTAGATTGTAAGATTGTCTCCATTAGGCATGGGAAAATTGCCCTACCTCACACCATGATCAATTTATGTAATGTGATCATGGTCACCCAATGGTCATGCTTGGAGTGGTGGTATCACGGGATCAGTGGATTTGGCATGCCTTTTTGGTTCTGCCAATTCGATTAACGACATCAATGTTCTTAAGTGTTCACTGATATTCAACAGCATATATGACGGATCTATAACAGATTCTTTTTTTCAAGTGCATAGAACATCATATAAGTATGGTTATTATCTTGTTGATGGGATCTATCCTGAGTATGATGTGTTTGTTAAAACATTTTCATGTCCAAATGATTCTAGATGGAAAAAATTCAAGAGGCCCCAGGAGAGATCTAGGAAGGATGTCAAGCGAGCATTTGGATCCCTTAAGAAACATTGGTACATACTCAAAAAATGGCACTTTTATCGTAACGCCCAAGTTTTCATACCAGGTACACTCCAAAATATACATTCCATTCTTCATTTTATAAAAAGTTATCAATGTACACTAGAAGTCTAGTATACAAGAAGTTATCACCAGAAATCGCATCAGCCAAAAGTACAGGATCCGAGCTAGGCACTACAATAATTTAGCCTTCAAAAATAGCCACAAGTGTAACATCCATAAAAATCAGGCCAATTTAAAACTTTTTCAACCATTCAAAACCATTAAGTTATTACAAAGTGTTTTCAAAATAGTTTAGACATCAGAGTATCCCAAAAATCAAGATCATAAAAATGATAGGAGGTGCACGATCACGCCTTCGTCTGCCCGTGATCATCTGAAGTACCTGAAACAAAATCCAAAACTGTAAGCCCGAAGCTTAGTGAGTTTCCCCCAAAATACCGATACACACAACAATATACACATAATTACAAACAACATACTATGGGTCCAATCAACCATCGGGTTGGAATGCCAACATACTATGGGTCCAGTCATCCTCGGGATGGTATACCCTCGGCCCACAACCATCGGGTTGGAATGCCCACATACTACGAGTCCAATCATCCTCATGATGGAATACTCACGGCCCACAACCATCGGGTTGGAATGCTCGGGTCTGTTGGCTCTCGCACAAAGCAGATAAGCCTCAACCACTAATCAAACATGTGCACATATATCAGATAATCACATAATAGTCTATAGACAGACAAACCGATCTAACAGATCATAATAGCATAATGTTGGATTAGTGTCTAAGCCCGTAACTATATTTGGTATATACTTGACCCGGTTATGCATGGTCCTTTTGGGTTGCCTTCACCAAAGCAACTTGACAAGGTAATTTAAGGAAAGAGAGAGGATATTATGGTTTATTAATATATTATAAGAATAATATATTAAAGGAGAAATCATATTTATTTAATTAGTATTAGTCATAAATTAATTAGGAATTAATTTGGTGACTAAAAGAGATTAATTAAATAAAGGGGCATAAACTGTCAAATGTGTGATAGTTGAGTTTTGGGCTGGGAAACCTAATGGACTAAGGGGGAACGAAATTATGATGAAGGATCATCATATTTTCGTCCAAGGCCTTATTCCAGAAGGTTCCTTGGGCTGCTTGGTGACTAAGTTGTCCATTAGGGTTTAGACTGAAACCCTAGCAGCCTACGGTATAAATAAGACCCCTAGCCTTCAATTTTCGGCCACTTGCTTCCCAAGAGAAACCCTAGGACGAAATTAAGCATCCTCCCTCCTTTCTCATAGTTGCCTTCTTGCTTGTGGTGTTTGTAAGCCATTAGAGGAGTTACAATTGTGACTCTAAGCTCCAAGAAAGAAGATTCAAGCTTCCATTGAAGAGGTAAACATCTAGATCTGATGTTATATGTTAATTTTGAAATTATATATGCTAGATTAGGGTTTGCAAGTCTTGGATTCATTGCATGTACAATAGAGAAACCTAGATCCAAGCATTAGGGTTTGTATGAGCACATAGGATTGTTCTTATGCATAAAACCCATCAGTGGTATCAGAGCCTTGATTGGTTTCTGTTGTATGTGATGCAATTGTCGTTTTTCTGCTGAAAATCGTTTTTCTTGCCTCTGCTCGACTCAACTCGGCGAGCCAGTAGCTGGACTCGGCGAGTTGGTCCTACTCGGCGAGTCCAGGACTGACTCGGCGAGTCCGGGAGTCAGACAGAGTATGTTTCGGGATTTACTTGCTGTTTTGCTGTAGGATTGATGCCAAAATCGTTTTTTGATAATAAAATCTGAATTTTATTGTATGCAAATGATTGTCCTTACCAAAACCGAAGATAATTTCAAATCTTTTGAATAATAGTTTCTTTATATGATAAATATGGATTATTTAAATTATTTGGTAATTATCTTGTGACTAAAATTGGATTAGGTCAAATATAGATAATCATGAAATTAATTGTTTGATTTATATTATATGTTATTTGATCCCTTGTGTTTTGAAAAGTTCAAAACTTGTCCTCAAGTTTTGAAATTTAAAATTTTGTGATTAAAAGTTTAATTTTGAATGATTTAAATTTCAAACCCTTAGAATTTTACAAGTTTAAAATTCAACACTATACTATTATATTATTACAAGATTAATAAATATATATGTATAAGAATAAGCTAGTCTTATCGCTAGTAGGCCTCATTCACGAAGCCAATCTATAAGGTGGGTATAAGGTTGTTGCCTATAAAATGGCGCTTAATGGGTGTACACTCACACCCACCGCTTGCTTGACTGGTGGAGGGTCGTTAGCCAAACGGATAGGATAGGGCACTTAATTCCTCATTATAAGTATAATGAATATTGCAAAGTGACTACAATGTTTTTCAAATTCCCAATCTTAGTTACTTTAGGGTAAAATGTGAAAATTGATGCTATTCCATGGAATTACACTTTGTACCCTTGTCGAACGTTAGTGGAGCGTGCGTGGCTTACCGGCACACTAATTTGGGATTGACATTGGTGGCGAAGGGTGGCTCGATGTTTATCATAGATCAATGGAGCGTGCGTGGCTAACCGGCACATTGATTAGGTGATAGAGACATTGAGTGCACCATGTTGATTCGCATGGTTATTCACAACTTGTTTGCGATCCTCGGCATCCCAGTCGCAAATTTGAAGTGCATATCAAGATTTAAACATGCCATTGAAATGTTCAATGAATCTCAAAAGAAATCTAGGATTTTTCAAATACATTTAAAACTTAATCTCTTTTCGTTTTTCATGGTGAAAATTAGTGAATCGTCATTCACTTACCTTCAAATTATTTACTTTTAGATTACAGCATCCCTTTTCTAAGTTGTAAATAATATTTTTGGATCCTAGCCCTAATTTCTCATTTGGGTGTTTAATTGGGGATTCATTTCTAATCAAACTTTGTTCCTTTCTATTTCAGATGTCTAACGCAAACGCAAACAACAACGCTTCTGGGTCATTCTCGCTGATGAACCTGTGTCAAAAGGTGACATTTGATGGGTCGAATTTCAACGAGTGGATGAGATACATTCGCATGATACTGGATGTGGTTTCCACATTTGTTCTGATTTGCAGGAGCTAAGAAAAAGTAGGGAAGTGGAGCATGGGAGAATAAACCCGATCATGGGAAACAAGAAGTCATCACCAGTCACGAAGATCGGAGTTTATTCTTTAGTGTTGAGTAATGGGTTAGGACTAGATTTAAATAATTGTTGCTATTCGCCAGATATGGCAAGGAACATCATTTCGTTTCATGGATTACATAGATAAGGTTTCAGATATTCATTTGATAATAGCAATGGTTCTATTAATGTTTATTTGAATGGTGTTTTTTATTTCAATGCATTGCCTTGTAATGGGATTTATGAATCTGTGTTGATTGTAGATAATTTAGGAAATGATGTCTTGAATATTGATTCGTCCAATATTTTGGACAAAGCATGCTTGTGGCATTGTCGCCTTGGCCATGTTAACAAGAAACGCATAGCCCAACTCCAAAAGGATGGAGTCTTGGATTCATTCGACCTTAGGGACGATGACGTGTGTGAATCTTGTTTACTTGGGAAGATGACCAAGTCACCCTTTACTGGTACATGTGAAAGGGGTGAGGGTGTATTGGATCTCATACATACTGATGTATGTGGATCCTTTAGATCCACCACAAGGGACGCTTGTCGCTTCTACGTGACTTTTATTGATGATTATAGCAGATATGGATATATCTACTTGATCAAGCAAAAGTCAGAAACCTTTGAAAAGTTCAAAGAGTTTAAGAATGAAGTAGAGAATCAGTTGGGCAGGAAAATCAAGATGCTTCGATCTGATCGAGGGGGAGAGTACCTAAGTCTTGAGTTTCACGACTATCTAAAATAATGCGGAATAGTTTCGCAATTGACGCCTCCTAGAACGCCACAATTGAATGGTGTGGTTGAGAGACGTAATCGAACCTTGTTGGACATGGTTCGTTCTATGATGAGTCGTGCTTCGTTATCAATCTCATTTTGGGGGTATGCCTTAGAGACTGCCGCCCATATCCTTAACTTGGTTCCCACCAAGAAGGTTGCCAAAACACCTCACGAGATGTGGACAGGGAAAGCTCCCTCGTTAGCACATATCAAGGTTTGGGGTTGTGAAGCATTCGTAAGACGAGAGACTCACGACAAGCTAGAACCTCGTAGTGAGAAGTGTTATTTCATCGGCTATCCACAGAAGTCTTTTGGCTATCTCTTCTATAGACCAAGTGACAATGTTGTCTTTATTGCTAAGAGAGGGGTTTTCAGAGAAAGAGAACTCATAAGTCAAGGAGACAGTGGGAGTCAGATTGACCTTGAAGAGCTTCAAGAGTCAGGAGATGAAGGAACCTCTGACACTGGCGTTCAACCTGAGGAGGAAACTCCTGTTGAACTAATTGACCAGTCCTTACCTCTTAGACATTCAAGTAGAGTTATTGTTCCACCCCAGTTTTATGGTTTCCATATTACTACTGAAGGGGATATGTTTATTAGTGATAATACACTAATAAATCTGGATGAACCTAATAGCTACAAGGAAGCCATGGCAGGCCCAGAATCTGCTAAATGGAAAGAGGCAATGGACAGCGAGATTCAGTCCATGTATGACAACCAAGTTTGGAATTTGGTTGATAATGTACCAGGTCGTAAGACAGTCGGGTGCAAGTGGATCTTCAAGAAGAAGACGGACATGGATGGGAAAGTGCACACTTATAAAGCACGATTGGTCGCGAAGGGCTTTACTCAAACTCCTGGAGTTGACTATGATGAGACCTTCTCGCCAGTTGCTAAGATAAATTCTATTAGGGTAATGCTCGCAATAGCTGCGTTTCATGACTATGAAATATGGCATATGGACATTAAAACTGCTTTCCTTAATGGGAAGTTGGCTGAGGATGTTTACATGAATCAGCCAGAGGGTTTTGTCAATGCGAAGCATCCCAATAGAGTGTGCAAGCTTGAGAAATCCATTTATGGATTAAAGCAAGCGTCTAGCAGATGGAATCTTTGCTTTGACGAAAAGGTCAAAGAGTTTGGTTTTCTACGAATCGAAGATGAGTCATGTGTGTATGTCAAGGCCAGTGGGAGTATAGTGAGCTTCCTCGTATTGTATGTCGATGACATACTACTCATAGGAAACGACATCCCAACCTTGCAGGAGGTCAAGTCCTGGCTTGGGAAATGTTTCGCTATGAAGGACCTCAGAGAGGCTACATATATTCTGGGAATAAGGATAGTGAGAAACAGAAGTAAGAGACTGATAGGACTCAGTCAGGATACATACTTGGAAAAGGTACTAAAGCGTTTTAGTATGGAAAATTCCAAGAAATGGGAGTTGCTAATTCAATGAAATACCAAACTGAGTAAGACTCAGAGCTCGAGTACAGAGGCAGAGATAGCTGATATGAGCCGAGTACCTTACGCTTCCGCAGTTGGCTCGATTATGTACGCTATGACCTGTACTCGCCCTGATGTGGCCTTCGCTTTGAGCATGGTCAGCAGATCTCAAGGGAACCCTGGTAGAGCACATTGGATTGCGGTCAAGAATATTCTTAAGTACCTACGAAGGACCAAGGAATGGTTTCTAGTCCTCGGTGGGAGTGATGACTTAAGGATATGAGGGTACAGTGACGCTAGTTTTCAGACGGATCGGGATAATTAACGATCGCAGTCGGGCTAGGTCTTTACCCTGAACGGAGGAGCAGTGACTTGGAAAAGTTCCAAGCAAGAGACCGTAGCTGATTCAACGTGCGAATCAGAGTACATTGCGGCAAGTGAGGCATCAAAGGAGGCTATATGGTTGAAGAACTTCATTGGAGACCTTGGAGTTGTGCCATCCATAAAGGAGCCCATGGAAATTTTCTGTGATAATGAAGGAGCGGTTGCCTTAACCAAGGAACCAAGGGATCATGGCAGATCTCGACATATCGACAGGAAATACCATTTTATTAGACATCGGGTAGAAGAGGGACTCCTCGTTGTGCAGAGGGTATCGTCAGAAGATAACCCAGCAGATCCCCTTACGAAGGGACTGAGTAGGGTCAAGCATTTGCAGCACGCTAGGAGCGTTGGGCTAAAGGACGATATTAGTTTAGATTAGATAGGTAGGAAACTTGTAATGGATAATTTTGTATTCAACATTTGATGATTAAATAAATCTGTGTTATTTATAAGAAAGTTACTATCTTGTGTTGATTATTTATCTATTGTTTCGATTTTGCATGTTTTGACTTCCTGAATAATAAGATTATTCGAACGGTCCACAATCGCTCATATGTTGGAAGTAGATATGAAAGAAGATTGTCATGAATTTGTTTGTAGATTGTCTAAAAGGTTTTAGACATAGCAAAGGTTTGCTACAAAGTTTATGAGTGCTTATGAAATATGTTTTGAGCATTGGAATAAACCCGCACTTGCTAGTATCACTTCATGAAAGTTTTCACAAGTGATCGCAAGATGATAATATCATATAATCTTTAAACCTAGAGATATGGTTGTTGTTTGCTAGTTGATTATACATTGATAATGCGAAAACGCATCAGTAACTTGATGTTATAAAACGCATTATTGTGTGTCACTTAGCTAGTAAATGATAAAAGCATATAAGTCGAAGTTTTTCTGTACCTTTTATTCTAAGAGAATAAAAGCGATATCTTGGCCACTCGATGATTTAGTTTGACTTATGTGTCGGGCCCGGTCAAGATGAAGTTGACGTGTTCAACTAAATTCTATGTCGAACAAAAATAGCCGCAAGTGTAATTTAGCCTTCAAAAATAGCCACAAGTGTAACATCCATAAAAATCAGGCCAATTTAAAACTTTTTCAACCATTCAAAACCATTAAGTTATTACAAAGTGTTTTCAAAATAGTTTAGACATCAGAGTATCCCAGAAATCAAGATCATAAAAATGAGAGGAGGTGCACGATCACGCCTTCGCCTGCCCGTGATCATCTGAAGTACCTGAAACAAAATCCAAAACTGTAAGCCCGAAGCTTAGTGAGTTTCCCCCAAAATACCGATACACACAACAATATATACATAATTACAAACAACATACTATGGGTCCAATCAACCATCGGGTTGGAATGCCAACATATTATGGATCCAGTCATCCTCGGGATGGTATACCCTCGGCCCACAACCATCGGGTTGGAATGCCCACATACTACGAGTCCAATCATCCTCATGATGGAATACTCACGGCCCACAACCATCGGGTTGGAATGCCCGGGTCTGTTGGCTCTCGCACAAAGCAGATAAGCCTCAACCACTAATCAAACATGTGCACATATATCAGATAATCACATAATAGTCTATAGACAGACAAACCGATCTAACAGATCATAACAGCATAATGTTGGATTAGTGTCTAAGACCGTAACTATATTTGATATCTACTTGACCCGGTTATGCATGGTCATTTTGGGTTGCCTTCACCAAAGCAACTTGACAAGGTAATTTAAGGAAAGAGAGAGGATATTATGGTTTATTAATATATTATAAGAATAATATATCAAAGGAGAAATCATATTTATTTAATTAGTATTAGTCATAAATTAATTAGGAATTAATTTGGTGACTAAAAGAGATTAATTAAATAAAGGGGCATAAACTGTCAAATGTGTGATAGTTGAGTTTTGGGCTGGGAAACCTAATGGACTAAGGGGGAACGAAATTATGATGAAGGATCATCATATTTTCATCCAAGGCCTTATTCCAGAAGGTTCCTTGGGCTGCTTGGTGACTAAGTTGTCCATTAGGGTTTAGACTGAAACCCTAGCAGCCTACGGTATAAATAAGACCCCTAGCCTTCAATTTTCGGCCACTTGCTTCCCAAGAGAAACCCTAGGCCGAAATTAAGCATCCTCCCTCCTCTCTCATAGTTGCCTTCTTGCTTGTGGTGTTTGTAAGCCATTAAAGGAGTTACAATTGTGACTCTAAGCTCCAAGAAAGAAGATTCAAGCTTCCATTGAAGAGGTAAACATCTAGATCTGATGTTATATGTTAATTTTGAAATTATGTATGCTAGATTAGGGTTTGCAAGTCTTGGATTCATTGCATGTACAATAGAGAAACCTAGATCCAAGCATTAGGGTTTGTATGAGCACATAGGATTGTTCTTATGCATAAAACCCATCACATAATACATCCTATATACCAGGCTACCGATCTAACATATCATAATAGCATAATAACATTGATGTGCAAAAAATATACTTATCAACTTTTAAATTTATAACCTAACAAAGTTATACTAACTATGCACCTATAGGCAGTGTACCTAGTCAGATTATAGTATAGCTTGGGTAAGTCGGGTGTCGATCACAGGGAACGATATTTAATTAATAAAATAATTACTAAAAGCTAAACTAAGAAAAACAACTAAAAGTGAGGGTTTATCTGATTTTACAAGTTCAGAAAAACTTAAGCACTCAACTAAAAACAATTGTAATCAATATATTAAAAACACTTTCGTTTAGTTTCGAATCCACCTTTTCCAATGGTTAGGTCTTATTTATGGATTAATGAAGTTGGTTACCAAGTTATATGTAATTAGCAATTCAAGTCCAAATTTACTAATATTTTCACCAATTCATGAACTACCTTGTATGGTCATAGACAAGCAAAACACAGATTAGTTATTCATTATATATAGGCTATGTAAGATTTATCGAAGCAAACACAATTATGGTCACAATTATGTTCTCCAGCACAGCTAAATTTGTTACTTTATTACTTATCTAAGATTTGGTCGATCCTAGCTCTAGCAATTTAATGGTCACAAAATCAATAGGTAATCAAGTTCATGTAATTTAATGGTCACTAAGCTACACTACACTTGAAATTAAGCAACAAAGTTACAAACTTTAATATGCTAGGTAATGATAATCAAACACATGCATAAAAAATTCATATAATCCATAAAGTAAGAAACTAACTCATAGTGTTAGGCTTCATCTAACTAAACGAAAGCAAGGGTCTTTAGACAATAATCACAGCTGATGAACACATAATTTAAACTAAGCTAAACATCATTAAACTAAGCAAACCGAATGTGTAGATGCGAATCCTTGCTCCAATCGACTTCCTAGCTTCAAAATCGACCCCAAAGGGTTCTTAGAAGAGTTTTTGTCGCAATACTTCTCCAGAAAGTCACCTGCAAGTCCCCTAATTCGTCATAATTTTCGGATATATATATAATTGCCTAAAATCTAGCCAACATGACTTGGTAAAGGCACCACGTTGTGGTCCTCATGTTTATCCCGTATTCTCCAAGTCAGCGTCAAGAATTGTGAAGATTCCATTCACCACGTCGTGGTGGGATCACCACGTCGTGGTTATCGAGAATCAGCATTTTCTCAAAACATGAAAGTTGTCTGAAATTGTGTCTAGTTCTCAGATCATTTTGAATCACGTCAATCGGAATTACGAGTCACGAGATATGCCAAAATACTGACGAGAGGTCAAGCTATCCAGCAACATTCTTTTTGTGTCTTCTTCTTGCCTAAGCTCTTCATTTCTTCTTCCAGCTTCCATATCGATTCCGAGAATGTATTTTACGCTACATAGCAAATATTAAACATAATAAGTACATTTTGTTCTATAATAAGCATAAGTATAGCTAATAATATTAAGATATGATGTAAAATATATATGTAGATATGCACATATCAAAATACCCCACACTTATCTTTGCTTGCCCCTAAGAAAAACTAATTTTTTAAGTCTAACTTTCATCACCAATATCATATAAGAAAATCCTTTTTGAACTCAGCCCTTATACCAAGACCTCAATGCGCATATTTGTGTCTAAGGTTCCTAAAACCTTCCCCAGTCCTAAATACTCACAATCCTTATGAACCTTCACCCATTAGCTTATACAACACTCATTTTTGCAACCCTCCAAATCAATCCTCAGAAATCTTTCTTAATTCAAGGTATTTTTGGTTAAGCTACCCAAGCATACATAATCTAGAAAATTGCAACTTTAGATACCACAATGGAGCTCTTTGGAATTCTTCATTTCTTTGATATTTGATCTTTGATTTCTTTGAATTCACCACCTATATGATTTATGGTATCTTCAACTTTTGAATTTCTTCAGAATTTTTGATCTTTTGATCTTCATACTTTGATAGCTCCAAAATTCTTCAACTTTTCGGTAACTGTTCTCTTTTTTTTTTAATTTCTCACTTTTTCCGCTCAAATCCTACATGCTTAAGCAATGGAGCTTAACTTCAACCTTTATTGGTTAGAGATATTAGTCTAAGTGCAATGACTACATAAGCTCTCCTAAATAGATTTCAGGTACACTCTGCAAAACATATTATGCCATATAAACTACCAGATTACCTTTCATATATCATGGCTTTTCACTAGGAATGGGAAGCCACAAATATACTATAACATATGTTGGCTCAATTAAAGATTTGAGCTCTCATCGGATTATGCCACGCAACACTAGCAACTCAAGTTTAAACTAATACTAGATTCAATTTTTAGATCTATTTCTAAATTTTCAAAATTTTAAATCTTAAATTTTTTAGCAATTTACTTAAAATTTTCTAGCAATATACTTTTTCGAACCCCTACCTCACACTTAAATGATGCAATGTCCCCATTGCATACTAAAACAATTAAAGAACATAAAAATTTTAAATGGAAGAATTAGAATAGACTTCCCTTGGGTAGTAGTGGTGAGATCAAACTCTGAGACTTGTATGGAAAGCTTAGACTTCTCGTATAATTGTTGGAAACAGTACTTCTGGACCCTTTTCTTGTGAATGCAAATGTGCCGGATCGAATGAAATCAAAGAACCATTCTTGAAAAATGTGTTGAACCGCTGTCACGACGTGGGAAAGCAACGCCACGTCACGGTGTCGAGCAAATGGTCATCAAGGTCGCTCAAAATAATGTTGTCACTGTGTGGTCCAAGCACAAGGACATAAATCTGGTCCCCAGCAACGGCACCAAAAACTTGATGTGCAAAAACTATACCTATCAACTTTTAAATTTATAACCTAACAAACTTATACTAACTATGCACCTATAGGCAGTGTACCTAGTCAGATTATAGTATAGTTTGGGTAAGTCGGGTGTCGATCACAGGGAACGATATTTAATTAATAAAATAATTACTAAAAGCTAAAATAAGAAAAACAACTAAAAGTGAGGGTTTTATCTGATTTTACAAGTTCAGAAAAACTTAAGCACTCAACTAAAAACAATTGTAATCAATATATTAAAAACACTTTCGTTTAGTTTCGAGTCCACCTTTTCCTATGGTTAGGTCTTATTTATGGATTAATGAAGGTTGTTACCAAGTTATATGTAATTAGCAATTCAAGTCCAAATTTACTAATATTTTCACCAATTCATGAACTACCTTGTATGGTCATAGACAAGCAAAACACAAATTAGTTATTCATTATATATGGGTTATGTAAGATTTATCTAAGCAAACACAATTATGGTCACAATTATGGAATTTATTTCACTTAAACCACCGCTCTGATACCATGATTGAAAGAAGCCCTTTCTAAACTCTTTGTATTTCTAAAAGACCCAAACTTTCATACCTGACAATTGTTACTCCAAAACATGCTACATGCATATTTATAAAACAATATTTTACATTGATAAAGTGATTACAAAAAATTGGATACAAACCGACTATGTTTTAATATTTTACATAGCTACCCAGGATATTGTAATTTTATACAAACATAAACCGAAATACAAAAGTAATAGTAAAACTATTCTACATCTTCCGACAGTATATAACCATACTTGTTACTTATCTCCTACAATTGTTAAACACTGAGAGGTGTAAGCGGTGACGCTTAGTGAGTTCAATAATAGATACAATATAACGTTATGCCATATATATACTTCAATATGGCAGAAGCAAAGAGGAACAAGGAACAACAAAGGCATATGTGAATCACGTGACAAACTTTCCATATCAATCAATGATTTGATACAAAGATATACGATCAATAAAGCATCGTCCCAAATGGCACAGAAGACATACACTTTCTGATTTAAACATTTCGGTAGATTTCAGGCTTATAGCCCTGTCTAACCATCTGTCAATGCCATAGAATAGAAGTCATTCTCTTACAGAGACATGCTCTATATGGCCAGAGGCTACATACAAGTACGACCATGAATCTAAGTCTTTTCACTGATCACATGGTCAAAGGTATAACTTTGCTATCATAAATAGCAGAAATAAAAATAACACGGGAAAATAACCCGGAATAATAACACTGAAAAGCATATAGCACATATAACACATAACATACAATTGTTCCTATATATTAAACTCACCGTGAAATAACCGGGGGTTAAAATAGTAATTTGGGCAGCACTTCGTTACTATAATTAGCTTTCTTCGTTGAAAACCGGGAGTTTTCTTGATAACCGGGCCTTGCGAGGGTTGTGCTTCAAAACCAAAAAGATAAATTTCCCGGGCTTCTCGGGCACTTCGGGGCGTGTTCCGGGTGTTAAAAATGATATCGGGGCTTCGGGGGAAGTGGAAGTAGTTAAAATATGAGTTTAAGGGTGAAAAGTGACAATTTTCCAACATTTACCCGGGAGGTCTCGCACCCCTTATATAGGTGCGAGCCTCGGATCCGAAGCAAGAGGGAGAGGGCAGGTGGCTACGAAGCTACGAGGCTCGGTACACGCGGCAGAAGGGCGAGGCTCGGATGTGAGGGTCGGAACAGGTGTGCGCTTCGGATTGGTCTAGCGTCTTGGATGACGCAGCTACTTCGGACACGGGGGGTGCACACGCGTCGGATGGCTATTGGACCTCGCATCGCTTGGCTCTCCAGCTCGGACACGCGTCTGCATGCGAGAAGGGCGACGTGGCCGAAGCTGTGCCATGCGATTCTTCTCGGTTTTCAAGGATTTCACGATTTTTGAGCCCCGAACTTCTAAAATCCATAACTTTCGCATACGAGCTCCGTTTTTGACGTTCTTTATATGCACGCGTAGGGAAAATTATGATCTACAACTTTCGTTTAGACTTCATTGGCTAATTTTGACTTTATTTTTAATATTATTATTTTTAACAGACCGGGACAGGAAAATCCGTTAAAAATTCATAACTTCTTCATCGGACGTCCGTTTTCGTCAGTCTTTTTACCGTTGTACTACTAATGACGAGACCTTCGATTCTCATTTAGTTTGTGTTGGCTAAAAATCACTCGATCTAAAATTCGAGTTTTTAGCTGTCTACTGCTAAGCTGAAACTTAGAAAAATCATAACTTCCTCATACGATGTCAAATTTGGGCGTTCTTTTTATAAAAATTCTCGGTTTAACAAATACTATGACTTTTGTTTAGATCACCAAGGCTAAAAAGTATTTTATCAAAAACTCACTTTTTACGTCATTCGGCACCGTGTCGGTTTTGTCGCGGATCTTCGATTGGTCATAACTTCTTCGTTATAACTCAGATTTCAATGAGGTTTTCGCCTAAATGTTTCTAACGAGATTATTTACAACTCTCCATAATAAAATTTTACTTATTTCAAATTTTATCTTTTCCTTAAATTTCAATATTTGTCTAATGTTCGGAATCTCATAAGACTTCCAAAACATTCTGGATGATTCTAAACATAGTTTTACTTCATTTCTAGTAAAAACTATCCGTTAGAACTCAATACTCATAATTATATAATATTTCATAATATTATTTACTTAAAACACGATTTCAAAACGTGTATGTTACAAATACCTCCTCCTTTTGAGGATTTCGTTTTGAGGATTCCGTCCCCGAAATCATAACGATAAAATGACTGGGAATATTTCGCTCTTATCTCATTTTTATTTTCCTAATTATAATTTGGGCCTCGATGGTGCTTCCACTTGACGTGCACCAACTCCAAGACATATGCACTAAGCATATCTTCTACCGTTTGAATTGTTCTCTCCGTCTGACCATCTCATTCTTCAATTCTCTGACTAAAATTTCGTCACTACGCGAGACATGGTTCTCTGAACCAATTACCTCACTTCGTATATCTATTTTAGTCGGACTCGATTCTTTACGACCATTAAGGTCTGAACGAAAATCATCTTCTTAGTCATCACCGAAACGAAGGTAATGACATACTCGAACAAAAACGGAATCGATTACTAGTTTCTTGGTAACCTTGTGACTTTCCCTGATCCAAGTGTGATTCATGTGCTTCCAGTAGTATAGGCCTCTACTACTATTCACACCTACTCATACTCGTCCCAAGTATTGTCTTGTAGTTTCCAAGTCACCATTCAAAATCACAAAGCAACTTATCACACATGAACGTGTTCAAACAAGTACTTATGACAATTTCTCCTAAACTCAATTAGGGATTTCACATTTCTATCAAACATATCTTAGATTTCCTATACTCGCCTTCTAAGATTCTTCTCATGCATATGCTCGATTTAGTATATCCTAATACTTGTTCATAGGTCGATAGAAATTTTACTTCCATTTCTTCATATAAATTCTTTCTCGGGTAGTGTCTACTTTGCAAGACACACTATACCAGAATTTACTCTAGTATCATGGAGACAAACGGTCTTTAACTATCTGCATCATCTTCTAATTCATGCAAGTCACCATGCACATTTGTTCATTTCTGTATATGAGTAAGTCTTCTTTTAAGTCTACTTCATAGGAATCCATCCTAGGAAATTCGCATTATAGCTGCATCTCAACATGTTCTACTAGCTTCAACTTGATTCTCTGTCATTCCTAACTACAACATTTCTTCTCATATAATAATATGAGTGTATATCTTCTTCAACTAAGTACTCTACCTTACTCTAACAAGTAAGCCACTCAGTCTTTTCACAACCAAATAACCTATTTCACCATCCTAATCATGTATGTTAAAGTCGGCTTAACACACAATGGAACTTCCATAAGGATGTGATAGAAGTCAATCATCACTCAGTATTATTAAATACTAAGTTTGAACATCTTGTATAGGGTTACTACTCGAACTACATACTACATCACAAAGTCTTGGCCTATTGAGTCTAAAAACTTCATTAGTCTTTCCTTTGATCTTCATTTAATTCTTCTAAATCTTGTACCACATTAATTTCAATACTGTCGAAGTATTTATCACCATCTTCGGTTCTTCCGACTCTATAAACAATCACTGCTTCAATCTGGACAGCGGTGGAACAACTTCATGGATTTGTACCAAAACATTTATCTCGTCCGAATGTGTTTCAAACGCACATCTTTCTTCCAAAAATGTTATTATATTATCAAACATACTTTAAATGTATAATACCACTTTATAGGTATTAATACACTATTTACGATAACACTTCATAAATATTATTTTACGATATTCCTTGATCGTTTATCTATAAAATTATCGATGTCGACTATCATAAGTCTTTTTATTACTTCGAAAAGTTTCATATCAGTTCTAATATAGAAATTTTTAAATCTGGAATACATAAAACTTCCTTTCCCATACTATGGTCGGCAACAGACCTTAAACTTTCTCAAGTAATAGCAATATAAGCAAGCAACCTAAGGCATGCTATATTCATTTATCATTTAGCACATATTAGAATATAAGGCATATCTCCTCTTAATATTCTAGTGTTTGTGTCCATTAGGTATTCAACCTAAAGTATACTATATACATATCGTATCATCTTCACTTAACAATCCATGTTTAAATCTAGAAATTCTCAAAATTCCTAGTTCACATAAACTAATTCTCTAAAAATTTTGAAGTAACTTAATATCTTAGAATACTAGGGTTTATCACTACCCAATACCCCACTTAAGTATTTCCTATGGTTTGTATCCATATATTTACAATGATTCAATTCATATATTGAACTTCCAATAGTTTAAGTCTAAATACCAATCCATGGAATTTAGTTCACTTAAACCACCGCTCTGATACCATGATTGAAAGAACCCCTTTCTAAACTTTCATATTTCTGAAAGACCCAAACTTTCATACCTGACAATTGTTACTCCAAAACATGCTACATGCATATTTATAAAACAATATCTTACATTGATAAAGTGATTACAAAAAATTGGATACAAACCGACTATGTTTTAATATTTTACATAGCTACCCAGGATATTGAAATTTTATACAAACATAAACCGAAATACAAAAGTAATAGTAAAAACTATTCTACATCTTCCGACAGTATATAACCATACTTGTTACTTATCTCCTACAATTGTTAAACACTGAGAGGTGTAAGCGGTGACGCTTAGTGAGTTCAATAATAGATACAATATAACGTTATGCCATATATATACTTCAATATGGCAGAAGCAAAGAGGAACAAGGAACAACAAAGGCATATGTGAATCACGTGACAAACTTTCCATATCAATCAATGATTTGATACAAAGATATACGATCAATAAAGCTTCGTCCCAAATGGCATAGAAGACATACACTTTCTGATTTAAACATTTCGGTAGATTTCAGGCTTATAGCCCTGTCTAACCATCTGTCAATGCCATAGAATAGAAGTCATTCTCTTACAGAGACATGCTCTATATGGCCAGAGGCTACATACAAGTGGGAGAGGGCAGGTGGATGCGAAGCTGCGAGGCTCGGTACACGCGGCAGAAGGGCGAGGCTCGGATGTGAGGGTCGGAACAGGTGTGCGCTTCGGATTGGTCCAGCGTCTTGGATGACGCAGCTACTTCGGACACGGGGGGTGCACACGCGTCGGATGGCTATTGGACCTCGCATCGCTTGGCTCTCCGGCTCGGACACGCGTCTGCATGCGAGAAGGGCGACGTGGCCGAAGCTATGCCATGCGATTCTTCTCGGTTTTCAAGGATTTCACGATTTTTGAGCCCCGAACTTCTAAAATCCATAACTTTCGCATACGAGCTCCGTTTTTGACGTTCTTTATATGCACGCGTAGGGAAAATTATGCTCTACAACTTTCGTTTAGACTTCATTGGCTAATTTTGACTTTATTTTTAATATTATTATTTTTAACAGACTGGGACAGGAAAATCCGTTAAAAATTCATAACTTCTTCATCGGGCGTCCGTTTTCGTCAGTCTTTTTACCGTTGTACTACTAATGACGAGACCTTCGATTCTCATTTAGTTTGTGTTGGCTAAAAATCACTCGATCTAAAATTCGAGTTTTTAGCTGTCTACTGCTAAGTTGAAACTTAGAAAAATCATAACTTCCTCATACGAAGTCAGATTTGGGCATTCTTTTTATAAAAATACTCGGTTTAACAAATACTATGACTTTTGTTTAGATCACCAAGGCTAAAAAGTATTTTATCAAAAACTCACTTTTTACGTCATTCGGCACCGTGTCGGTTTTGTCGCGGATCTTCGATTGGTCATAACTTCTTCGTTATAACTCAGATTTCAATGAGGTTTTCGCCTAAATGTTTCTAACGAGATTATTTACAACTCTCCATAATAAAATTTTACTTATTTCAAATTTTATCTTTTCCTTAAATTTCAATATTTGCCTAATGTTCGGAATCTCATAAGACTTCCAAAACATTCTGGATGATTCTAAACATAGTTTTACTTCATTTCTAGTAAAAACTATCTGTTAGAACTCAATACTCATAATTATATAATATTTCATAATATTATTTACTTAAAACACGATTTCAAAACGTGTATGTTACAACCGCCTTTATATTTTTGGTATCTTCAACTTTTGAATTTCTTCAGAATTTTTGATCTTTTGATCTTCATACTTTGATAGCTCCAAAATTCTTCAACTTTTCGGTAACTTTTCTCTCTTTTTTTTTAATTTCTCACTTTTTCTGCTCAAATCCTACATGCTTAAGCAATGGAGCTTAACTTCAACATTTATTGGTTAGAGATATTAGTCTAAGTGCAATGACTACATAAGCTCTCCTGGATAGATTTCAGTTACACGCTGCAAAACAGATTATGCCATATAAAATACCAGATTACCTTTCATATATCATGGCTTTTCACTAGGAATGGGAAGCCACAAATATACTATAACATATGTCGGCTCAATTAAACATTTGAGCTCTCATCGGATTATGCCACGCAACACTAGCAACTCAAGTTTAAACTAATACTAGATTCAATTTTTAGATCTATTTCTAAATTTTCATAATTTTAAATTTTAAATTTTTTAGCAATTTACTTAAAATTTTCTAGCAGTTTACTTTTTCAACCCCCTACCCCACACTTAAATGATGCAATGTCCCCATTGCATACTAAAACAATAAATAACATAAAAAATTAAAATGGAAGAATTAGAATAGACTTCCATTGGGTAGTAGTGGTGAGATCAAACTCTGAGACTTGTGTGGAAAGCTTAGACTTCTCGTATACTTGCTGGAAACAGTACTTCTGGACCCTTTTCTTGTGAATGCAAATGTGCCGGATCGAATGAAATCAAAGAACCATTCTTGAAAAATGTGTTGAACCGCTGCCACGACGTGGGAAAGCAACACCACGTCATGGTGTCGAGCATATGGTCATCAAGGTCGCGCAAAATAATGTCGCCACTGTGTGGTCCAAGCACAAGGACATAAATCTGGTCCCCAGCAACGGCGCCAAAAACTTGATGTGCAAAAAATATACCTATCAACTTTTAAATTTATAACCTAACAAACTTATACTAACTATGCACCTATAGGCAGTGTACCTAGTCAGATTATAGTATAGCTTGGGTAAGTCGAGTGTCGATCACAGGGAATGATATTTAATTAATAAAATAATTACTAAAAGCTAAACTAAGAAAAACAACTAAAAGTGAGGGTTTTATCTGATTTTACAAGTTCAGAAAAACTTAAGCACTCAACTAAAAACAATTGTAATCAATATATTAAAAACACTTTCGTTTAGTTTCGAATTCACCTTTTCCAATGGTTAGGTCTTATTTATGGATTAATGAAGTTGGTTACCAAGTTATATGTAATTAGTAATTCAAGTTATTTTCACCAATCCATGAACTACCTTGTATGGTCATAGACAAGCAAAACACAGATTAGTTATTCATTATATATGGGCTATGTAAGATTTATCTAAGCAAACACAATTATGGCCACAATTATGTTCTCCAGCACAGCTAAATTTGTTACTTTTATTACTTATCTAGGATTTGGTCGATCCTAGCTCTAGCAATTTAATGGTCACTAAATCACTAGGTAATCAAGTTCATGTAATTTAATGGTCACTAAGCTACACTACACTTGAAATTAAGCAACAAAGTTACAAACTTTAATATGCTAGGTAATGATAATCAAACACATGCATAAAAAATTCATATAATCCATAAAGTAAGAAACTAACTCATAGTGTTAGGATTCATCTAACTAAACGAAAGCAAGGGTCTTTAGACCATAATCACAGCTGATGAACACATAAACATAATTTAAACTAAGCTAAACATCCTTAAACTAAGCAAACTGAATGTGTAGATGCGAATCCTTGCTCTGATCGACTTCCTAGCTTCAAAATCGACCCCAAAGGGTTCTTAGAAGAGTTTTTGTCGCAATACTTCTCCAGAAAGTCACCTCCAAGTCCCCCAATTCGTCATAATGTTCGGATATATATAATTGCCTAAAATCTGGCCACCATGACGTGGTAAAGTCACCACGTCGTGGTCCTCGTGTTTATCCCATATTCTCCAAGTCAGCGTCAAGAATTGTGAAGATTCCATTCACCAGCGGCGGCGGCAGTGACACAAGAAGGTGGGCAACAGCGGCGGTCGGTCGACAATGCAACATCATCGGCGGCAGCCACCATGGCCGACTGCCATGGTGGTTCTTCACGACTTCTACACGACAGAAGGCACACCCCCATGCACATCCACATCGCAAGCCATGAAATATGGATGCTACCACCGACCTGGTGACGTACAACGAACGGTAGCAACAACCCCGATAGTAACCGGCGGTAGTGGCGGCGGATGGACATTGGCCAACTGAGACAGCACAGAAGAATGGAGGAGAAGCGAGTGAAGCTACCACGATCTCGTCAGAGTAGTCCAGCAGCGGCAACAACAGAACTGCGGTCTTTAATGGCTCCTTCCCGTTGGTCCTCGTCGTTGCCGGCAATAGGAGCTCAACGGTGGTTTGCGACTTCGTCAGCAGGGGGTAGTGGTGTTTGTCGGTTGTCTTGTCGGCCGGAGAACGAGAGTGAAGGGGTGGTGGCGGCGATTGGAGGGAGGTGAGGTGAGCGTGGCGGCTGAACAGTGTCTAGGGTTAGGATTACGGAGGGGTTGACGTTATATACCCGACTCACATTGTAACATCCCATTTTTCAAGTAGCTTCATATTCATCCCTCAGATTCGAATTATGTCACTTTTTGGCCTTTGGGTTGGAAGGAAGCGGTAAGAAAGGACCAAGCATGAAAAGTTGGCAACTGGGCGAGTACGCCCAGTGTAGGCTGTGGTACGCCCAGCGTAGAAGTTTAAATGATCGCGGGTGTAGGAGGACTACGCCCAGCATACTCCCAGAGACCCTAAACCCTAATTTTGGGGCTAACCCCTATATAAAGAACATTATGGCTCAAACCCTAGCCTCCTTATTGATGGGTTTTAGGTAAAACAAATAAACTAGAAAAACAATTCCTAAGTTCACATGCAACCTACTTTGGATCTATGTTTTAACTATTGAACATACAACTTTGAATTGCAAAACTAGAACCCTAGAGGAGAGAGGCTAATTTCGAAATTAACAAACTAGGGTTTAGGGTTTACATACCTTTCAATTGTTATAGCAAACAATTGATATTCCCTTGATCTTGATCTTGATCTTCTTGGAAGCTTTAGCACCACAAGTGTAATGCCTCTAATGGAATCACACCCAAACTAGCAAGAAGGAAAGTAGAAGAGAGAGGGGAGAGAGAGTATGCAAAATCTCGGCCTTAGGGTTTCTTCAAAAGAAAGAGTCACCAAAAACATGAACCAGGAGGCTCCTTATATAGCTGAGGGATCTAGGGTTTAAGGGAAACCCTAGTTATCCTTTGCTTAGGGCCTAAGCAAACCCAAGGGCCTTATCCAAGCCCCTATGGACGAAATTATTAGGGTTTCCCCTAAAGATTTCGTCCACCCTCTTCCAAGGGGGTTCTAGAGCCTTCCACTCAACTATTAGATAATTGCAAACTAGTCCTTGCACCTTATAACTAATTCTTTTAACCCCAAAATCAATTCTGATTAATTTTTGGCTAACAATTAATTAAACATAATGATTTCTAATTAATATATTAATCCATTAACATATTAATAAATCATTTATATATATATATTAATTTATTAATCTTATAAATTAATATCTCTCCTTTCATAATTTCCTTGTCCAGTTGCTAGGTTGAGGGCAACCCAAAAGGACTGTGCTGCTATCAATTCAAGTACATACCAATTATAGTTATGGGCTTAGACACCTAATCCAACAGTCTCCCACTTGGATAAGTCTGTAACTATAATTGCTAGTATGCCTTCTAAATTTGACCAGCAAATTGTAGCTTCCAAAAGCTGCTGCCGAACTCTGACCCAGTCAGTTACGTGTCCTAAGATAAGTGATCATATAACCCTTCGTTCTGCTTGATATCCCCAGACAAAAGACATGGAATGTAATCAATCTGTTTGTCCAGAATCTATGTTTCCCGATTCCTGATTTGTGATGATGTAGGACTTCTAATCGAACACATCAATTTAGTCCTGGCTGGGCCCAGCACATAAGTCAACACCAAATCATCGAGGGGCCCACAGATATCGCTTTTCCTGTTAGGGCAAAAGGAACGAATAAACGTTGACTCATATGCTTGTATCTTTTACTCATCAAATTATGCATGACAATACGTTTTATAACACCAAGTTACTGATGCGTTTTCGTATCACCAATGCACAACCGACTTGTAAATTACAACTCATATATCTTCGTTTCAAGATTATAAGATATTATCGTCTCAGTATTACTCGTGATGAATTCCATGAAGTAATACTCTGAGCGAGGGTTTATCCAATACTCAAATCTCAATTTCTGAGTACTCATGAACATTGCAGCAATTCTATTGCCATGTCTATCCTTAGACAATCTGCAATCCAATTCATGACAGTCTTAATTCACTACTTACTTCCAAGAGTACGAGCGACTGTGGAGTTTGAATAATCTCATTATTCAGGAAGTAAAACATGCAAAAATGAAACACAATAATAAACAATCAACAAAAGGTAGTAGCCAAACTTATAAATAATACTTTATTATTTAATCACCAAAAGTCAATTACATTTACTTTGTTACAAGTTTCAAAAACTAATCTAACTACTAAAACTAATATCATCTTTCAGTCCTATGCTCCGAGCATGCTGAATATGCTTAGCCCTACTCAGACCCTTTGTGAGGGGATCTGCTGGGTTATCTTCAGATGACACCCTCTTTACTATAAGATGGCCTTCTTCAACTCTATGTCTGATGAAATTGTACTTTCTGTCGATATGTCTGGTCTTACCATGATCTCTCGGTTCCTTTGTCAAGGCAACCGCTCCTTCATTATCGCAGAACAGTTCCATAGGCTCCTGGATGGTTGGAACAACTCCGAGATCCCCGATGAAGTTCCTCAACCAAGCTGCTTCTTTCGACGCTTCACTTGCTGCTATGTACTCTGATTCACAAGTAGAATCAGCCACCGTATTTTGCTTGGAACTCTTCCAAGTAACTGCTCCTCCATTCAGTAAAAACACCCAGCCTGACTGAGAACGGAAGTTATCTCTATCCGTCTGAAAGCTGGCATCACTGTAACCATCTACTCTCAAAGTATCACTGCCACCAAGCACAAGAACCCAGTCCTTTGTCCTTCGCAAATACTTGAGTATATTCTTAACTGCTATCCAATGAGCTCTACCTGGGTTTCCCTGATAGCGACTGACCATGCTCAAAGCAAATGCCACATCAGGGCGAGTACATGTCATAGTGTACATGATCGATCCGACAGCGGAAGCGTAAGGTACACGACTCATGTCATCTATTTCAACATCTGTACTCGGGCATTGAGTCTTACTCAATTTGGTATTGCTCTGGATAGGTAGCTCTCCCTTCTTGGAATTTTCCATACTAAACCTCTTTAGTACCTTATCCAAGTATGTGCTCTGACTAAGTCCAATTAGTCTCTTCTTTCTATCTCTCAATATTCTAATCCCAAGAATATAGGCAGCTTCTCCAAGGTCTTTCATGGCAAAACACTTTCCAAGCCAAGACTTAACTTCTTTCAAGGTTGGAACATCGTTACCAATGAGTAATATGTCATCGACATACAACACCAGAAAAGTTACTATACTCCCACTAGCTTTGATATACACACAGAACTCATCTTCACTTCTAGAGAAACCAAATTCTTTGACTTTCTCATGGAAGCAAAGATTCCAACTGCGAGATGCTTGTTTCAATCCATAAATGGATTTCTCAAGCTTGCACACTCTATTAGGGAACTTTGCATCAACAAAACCCTCTGGCTAACTCATGTAAACATCTTCAGCCAACTTCCCATTAAGGAAAGCAGTTTTGACATCCATCTGCCAGATTTCATAATCATGAAAGGCAGCTATGGCGAGCAATATCCTAATAGATTTAATCTTAGCCACTGGCGAGAAGGTTTCATCATAGTCAACCCCTGGGGTTTGAGTGAAACCTTTTGCAACCAGTCGAGCCTTGAATGTGTGTACATTTCCATCCATGTCTGTCTTCTTCTTGAAGATCCATTTGCACCCAACTGTCTTGCGACCTGGTGCACTATCAACCAAATTCCAAACTTGGTTGTCATACATGGACTTAATCTCGCTGTCCATTGCCTCTTTCCACTTGGAAGCCTCTGGGCCTGCCATTGCTTCCTTATAAGTGACTGGTTCATCTAAGTTTACCAGTGTTCTGTCACTTATGAATGTGTCACCATCTGAAGTAATATGAAAACCATACAACTCAGGTGGCACACTCACCCTAGTGGATCTTCTAAGAGGTAATGAGTTATCAATTGGTTCAACAGGAACTGTTTCCTCTGGTTGAATGCTAGTGTCATCTAAGGTTCCTTCATTGGCTGACTCTTGAATTTCTTCAAGGTCAATAGTGCTCCCACTGTCCTCTTTGAATATGAGCTCTCTTTCAAGAAAGACTCCTCTTCGTGCTACAAAGACCACGTTCTCACTAGGCCTGTAGAACAAATATCCAAAAGACTGCTTTGGGTAACCAATGAAAACACATTTCTCACTTCTAGCTGCTAGCTTGTCGTGAGTCTCTCGTCTTACGAAAGCTTCACAACCCCAGACTTTAATATGTGCTAACGAGGGAACTTTCCCTGTCCACATTTCATGAGGTGTTTTGGCAACCTTCTTTGTAGGGACAAGATTGAGGATGTGGGCGGCTGTCTCTAAGGCATACCCCCAGAAGTGAATAGGAAGCGAAGCCCGACTCATCATAGAACGAACCATGTCTAACAAGGTTCGATTGCGCCTCTCAGCTACACCATTTAATTGTGGTGTCCTAGGAGGAGTCAATTGTGAGACTATCCCACATTCTTTCAGATAGTCGTTGAACTCGATACTAAGATACTCCCCGCCTCTATCGGATCTAAGTATTTTTATCTTTCTGCCCAATTGATTTTCGACTTCATGCTTAAACTCTTTGAACTTTTCAAAAGTTTCTGACTTATGCTTGATCAAGTAGATATATCCATATCTGCTATAATCGTCAGTGAAAGTCACATAGAATCGATTAGCATCTCTTGTAGTTGATCTGAAGGGCCCACACACATCTGTGTGTATGAGATCCAACAGACCTTCACCTCTTTCACAAGACCCTGTGAATGGTGATTTTGTCATCTTTCCCAAAAGACAAGATTCACACATATCATCTGACTTTAGGTCAAATGATTCCAACACTCCATCCTTTTGGAGTTGGGCTATGTGTTTCTTGTTAATGTGTCCAAGACGACAATGCCACAAGCATGCCTTGTCTACACTATTAGACAAGTCAATATTAAGTACACTATTTCTTAGGCTATCAACACAAGTCACTGTTTCATACACACCATTACAAGGCAAAGCTTCAAACATAAAAACACCATTCTTATAAACAGAAATTGAACCATTCAAATCATTAAAAGAATATGTAAAACCTTGTCTGAACAATGCATGAAATGAAATAATGTTTCTCGTCATCTCAGACGAATAGCAACAATTTATTAAATCTAATCTAACATCATTACTAAGCAGAAGCTGATAAACTCCGATCTTGGTTACTGGTGAAGACTTTCTATTTCCCATGATCAGGTTTATCCTTCCTCGCTCTATCTCCTCACTTTCCTTTAGACCCTGCAAATCAGAACAGATATGAAAACCACATCCTGTATCAAGGACCCATGAACGAGAAGATAATGAGTTATTAGCAGAAATAGTGTAAATACCTGCCGAAGATGGCTTCACTTTGCCATCCTTGATATCTTGCAGATATTGTGGGCAAGATCTCTTCCAATGCCCCTTTTGGTTGCAGTAAAAGCAAACTGCCTCTTTTGGATCAGAAACATGGGGAGTGGAACCATTGGGCTTAGCCTTTGGGCCATTACTAGATGACCCAGCTTGAGCCTTGCTCTTCCAGTTTTGCTTGGGAGGACCTTTCCTCTTTTTCCCCTTTCCCTGTCCAATAGCCAAAACAGGGGCACTCATAGGTGTGGAGGGTATACTTTTACCCTTCATCCCTGCCTCAGCTGTCTGCAACAAGTTGTGCAATTGGGCCAAGGTCTGCTCAGTATTGTTCAAATGGTAAGTTAGAATAAACTGACCATAACATTCAGGAAGTGAGTTCAAGACCATGTCAATGGCCAATTCCTCATCAAAGTGAATATTGAGCTTGACCAAACGCTCTATGTAGCGTTGCATTCTTTGCACATGTGACACTACCGACTCCCCATCCTTCATCTTGCAAGCCATGAGTGACTTGACTACTTCGAACTTTTCTTGACGAGCTCGCTTATGGTACTTTTCCATAAGGTCCTTGTTCATCTCGAAAGGCCAGTAGTCCTCATAGTACCTCCGCAGTTCTGGGGACATAGTTGCCACCATGATGCATGCCACTTTGGTAGCATCATCGTAATGTTTCTTGTAGGCAGCAAGATCTTCAGGAGTAGCTTCATTCTCATCAAGCTCTTTGAGCTCCTTTTCAAGAACATATTCTTTGTTCTCGAAACGAAGAGCCATCTTGATGTTGCGCATCCAATCGTTATAGTTTGAGCCATCCATAACGACTTTGGAGCAGATATTGAGCAAAGAGAAGTTCTGGTTGGAGGAGGATGAAGCAGAAGTGTTTCCAGGAGTAGACATCTGAAAAGAAAGAAAGTTTTAGTTAGATTTCAAGATACCTTAATAGAATAACCCAAAGATATAATATCAAGGTTAGGATCCAACTATGAAGATTCACAACTTAGAAATGGGATGCCGAGATCCAAGTGCAAATTTCATAAAGGTAGGTGAATGACGATTCACCAATTCCACCATTAGACGAAACAAACGAAGTGAAATTCCTAATTCTTTTGAGATACATTGAAACTATTCAATGGCATGTTTTAATCTCAAATTATGCTCTTCTATTTGTGACTGGGATGCCGAGGATCACAAACAAGATGTGAATAACCATGCAAATGTGCTTGGTAACCTCATTGTCTTTATCATTAACTATTGATGTGCTGGTAAACCACACACGCTCCATCAAAATGACAATTATGAGATACCCATCACTACTCTTTATTAGTGCCTTTTAGTGTGCTGGTTAACCACACACGCTCCACTAACGACCAATAAAGCATAATGTGCAATTTCATGGATTAGCATACTTTTCACATTTTTCCTAAAGTAACTAGAGTTGGGATTTTGAAAATAATGTTCTAGTACTTTCTTTAATATCATTATACTTTTAATGAGAAGTAGTTGTCCTATCAAATCCGTTCTGCTAACGACCCTCCACTAATCAAGGAAGCGGTGGGTGAGAGTGGACACCCATTCAACTACCATTTTATAGGCAGTTTCCTTATACCCCCCTTATAGATTAGCTTCATGAATGAGGCATACTAGCGATTTGACTGACCATGTTCTTATACATATATAATATTAAACTTTTAATTATAATATATATAAGGTGTGTTTTAAAACATTTTAAAACTTCAAGGGTTTATAAATTTCGAAATTTAAGCTATTAAATTTAAATTTAAATAAACCAATTAACTAGATTTAATATTTATCTTTTAATTAACTATTAATCAAATTATTAAATCTTGTAAGGATTATCTAATTAAATTAATCCATTAATTTAATCCTAATCCTTATCCCTCTAAATTTCGAAAAATAGGGTAAGGATAATTATCCAATTAATCTAATTAAGCAACAATTATCCAAAACAAGAAACCCTAAAACTTCTAAGCAAATTTCGAAATTTACAAGGGAGGAGGCTAGGGTTTTCAAAACCCTAACCCTAATTTCGATTAGGGTTCTTTGGAGGCTAGGGTTTTCGAAAAAACCCTTTGATCCAAAACCCTAGAAATCGAAAATTTTGGCCTTTAGGGTTTAATAGCTATAAACCCTAATTTGCAATTCAACAATTGTAGCAATTCAATTTAAAACAACAATGGCTCTGATACCACTGATGGGTTTTAGGTAAAACAAATAAACTAGAAAAACAATTCCTAAGTTCACATGCAACCTACTTTGGATCTATGTTTTAACTATTGAACATACAACTTTGAATTGCAAAACTAGAACCCTAGAGGAGAGAGGCTAATTTCGAAATTAACAAACTAGGGTTTAGGGTTTACATACCTTTCAATTGTTATAGCAAACAATTGATATTCCCTTGATCTTGATCTTGATCTTCTTGGAAGCTTTAGCACCACAAGTGTAATGCCTCTAATGGAATCACACCCAAACTAGCAAGAAGGAAAGTAGAAGAGAGAGGGGAGAGAGAGTATGCAAAATCTCGGCCTTAGGGTTTCTTCAAAAGAAAGAGTCACCAAAAACATGAACCAGGAGGCTCCTTATATAGCTGAGGGATCTAGGGTTTAAGGGAAACCCTAGTTATCCTTTGCTTAGGGCCTAAGCAAACCCAAGGGCCTTATCCAAGCCCCTATGGACGAAATTATTAGGGTTTCCCCTAAAGATTTCGTCCACCCTCTTCCAAGGGGGTTCTAGAGCCTTCCACTCAACTATTAGATAATTACAAACTAGTCCCTGCACCTTATAATTAATTCTTTTAACCCCAAAATCAATTCTGATTAATTTCTGGCTAACAATTAATTAAACATAATGATTTCTAATTAATATATTAATCCATTAACATATTAATAAATCATTTATATATATATTAATTTATTAATCTTATAAATTAATATCTCTCCTTTCATAATTTCCTTGTCCAGTTGCTAGGTTGAGGGCAACCCAAAAGGACTGTGCTGCTATCAATTCAAGTACATACCAATTATAGTTATGGGCTTAGACACCTAATCCAACACTTATCAGCCACCCCAACCTCAGAGAAACCCTAAAACGCCTCACTTCTTCATCTTTGGGTGATTTTGACTTCAAGAATCTCATTTTGGGTGGTGTAAGCTTGGAAGAGGAAAAGAAGAAGTTGGCAAGGAAGAAGTTGGGAAGTTGGAGCTCATAGATCTGGAATAGCATCATCATTTGGAACTCTTTGGAGGTATAAAGTTCATAACTTTACCTAAGGATACTTAGATCTAGTGTAGTTTGGTTTTGGAGTCATTTTGGTCCCAAGAATGGACCTTTATGATGAAATCTTGTTTTTGAGCTTAGGGTTGCCACCCTCAGAGCTAAAAGGGGTCCCATAAGTAGTAACGTCTCCATCTTGAATGTCTTAATGGGTTCATGCATGAGATATAGCCCTCTTCATGGAAGTAATGCACCATTTTTGAAGTTTGGGCTTGTTTGGGCCAAGTAAAGTCACCAAGTCAGTGACTTTATGGATTAAGATGTGGAAAAAGATCAGGATTTGTGTTTATAGCTTCTGAAGTGGAGTATTAAGCCCTTAATGGGAAAAGGACTTAACAGGGGATTTACGTTGAGCGTACGTGCAGGTACGCCCAGCGTACGCACCTTCTAGCATGTACGCTTAGCGTACGTATATGTACGCCTCGCGTAATCTGTCAGTATGGACTTTGTGTTTTAGGCCACGATTTGGGCCATGCTTGGGTATTTGGGCTTTGATGGGCCATCAGGAGTCAGTTATTATGGGCCAAGGATATGTTCGAGCTTAGGGTAAGGCCCATTAAGGGGATTGGTCCCAGTGTAGCAAATTGGGCCATTAGTGGGCCACTAGTGGGCTAGGGAAGCTTACCTAGTGTTGGGCTTTTTATATTGCAGTTTTGGGCCTTGGAAATGGACCAAGTTCGACTAGGGGTAAAATGGTCATTTTATCCTAAGGAGGATTATTGTTTTGAACTAAATGATATTTCGGTATTGATAGCTTTGGGAGTCGATAGTTGAGCTCTTAGGGATTTTGGTGTGACAACACTTCGGGAGTTGGTATTTCAGTTTAGACCGGCATTGCGAGGTGAGTTCTCCTCACTATACTAAGGGGTCTAAGGCACCAAGGCCGACCCATTGGATATGATATCCTAGTAGTTGTTATTATGTGGAGTATGAGTTAGTGTTGCATGCTAGTGATTATGCCATTTAGGTATATCGGTATGACTACCTGTGTTGTTGTATGATTATTTGCATGCTCAGTAGTTATAATTATATGTTGATATGTTATGTGGGATGGGTTGAGGATGTACTGCTTCGTGCGGTGACCAATAAACCCTAGGAGCATTCCATATACGAGTTGTGCGCCCGGTAGGCAATCCAGACTCGTATTGTGGGCTCGATGGCAATCCAGATGTGAGCTGTGGGCCCGGTAGGCAATCCAGACTCACACTGTGGGCCTAGGGGTATTCCAGTCTATAAAGTTGTGGACCCAGGACATGTTGTTATTTGTATATGTATTATGTGCAGTGTATCGGTATTTTGGGGAACTCACTAAGTCTCGGGCTTACAGTTTCAGTTTATTGTTTCAGGTACATCAGGGGATCGCGGCTAGGCGAAGGCGTGATCGTACAGGTCCTCATAATTATGTTTATGTTTCTGGGATACTCTGATATTATACCTTTTGAAAACAAGTTTTGTAATAACTAATGGTTTTCGGATTGTTTAAAAAAATTTAAATTGGCTTGAATTTTATGGGTGATACAAGTTGGTATCAGAGCCTTGGTCTGAGTGAATTGGAGGAACACTCGTGTAAATCCAATCTCAAATCAAGGAAAGGATTTTCAAAATGATTTTTCAAAAGGTTTTTAAAATAAGTAAAGGAGGATGCAGGGTGTACGATCAGCCGGAGCCAGTAAGTAGATCCCAAAATACCATACAAGTTATTTGATATTATGTGATATGTTAGAACAACATGCTAGTAATAAGATATGGATCCTCAGGAATCGTATGATAGAATTGCCTGATCTTTGATGCCTTATCTTATGTAGATTACCTTAATTGATTGTTTGTGACTCTTTCACGTGCGAACTAACTATTGGGTGAATACTCTAAGCCACATGCTACATGGGTTAAATGGTCTTAGGGTAAGGGATTTGGTCCTGCTGCGCAGCTCTTGTCTGAGTCCAACCGTTGTGGGATTAAATCTTTTAGTCTAAAATTGTTTAAGCCGTACGGTATGTGATTGTATTCATGCAATAGTTAACTGGCACCAATGGAGGGTCGTGTGGCAGTTGGTGGATGGGTGGGTAGTGAGAGGCCGGGAGGCCAGTTATGAGATATTTAGCATTCCTCTAGGATTGAGGATTTCTCGCTCGCTATGTATATGTATATTGTAGGGTGTTGTGGTGATACTTGAGACAAATATGGGTAGGTGTGGAAGGTAGTATGGGCCCGTACTACTGAAAGCACAGGACCCATACGCGTATCAAGGAAGTCACAACCCCTAGGGTTTGGTTGGGAGTAGGTTCCCCGTCGTTCATGCGGAATATCTGATATCTTCCTGGTATATGTTCAGTATGGTGATGGCGAAACGATTTGAGGCGGGATCCGGATCAGGATCGAGAGCGAGTGGCCAGGATAGGCTGGTATTGTCCGTCGATCAGATACGAGAGATGATTTCTGTGGAGGTCTCTCAGATTTTGCGAGAAGAATTGTTCGGTGTCGTGGACCGGGTCACCACCAGGGTGATCGCCAAGTTTGAGGAGCAAGTTGCAGCGTTGCAATCTGTGAGAGATGTTGCTACTGGGATGACCACTGGGGGAGTGCCGGTGGTGGGGTCACAACTAGGAAAGAGGAGGAGGGAATGTTCAGCAGAGGACAAAGAGTTGGAGACAGCTAACCTAAGTACTGGAAGTCAGGAGGGTCAGGAGGTGTGTGGCAAGTGTGGGGGGACCCACGGGTTTTCGTGTCACAAATTCAGGTGCTACAAGTGCGGGGAGAGAGGGCATGTGCAACGGGATTGCAAGAAGGATCATATATGCTTTCACTGTCATCAGCCAGGTCATTTCAGGTCAAGCTGTCCTGCGTTGAGGGCGGAAAGAATTCAGATTCCAGCGGTCATCGTTCCTCAGGAGGTCAATGTCGAGCCGCAAGAAGTCTCTGGTATGTAATTGGAAAACCCCATTCTATAATATTATTGTGGCCAAATCATCCGTGATTTGTATTTATTTTGTCTTGGAATATTGTTGTGTATGGATAAGCAGTAATCTCGGGTTAGTTGCCTGTTTTATCTGATCTATGTGTTGCGGAGTTTCATGAGTTGTTAGGCCATTGGAGGTGTCAGGAGAAATTTATTATCAAAGGATGGTAGGTGATTAGAGTTCAGGGATTCATTAAAGTATGGGAAGTAGAGTGGTTGTTTAGAATTTTATCATCTATGGCAAGGGTTGTGCCCTTTCAGTTTTTCGAGCTCGAAGGAGTGAGCAGGTTTGTGGTCCCAGGATCAGGCTGTTTCCAGCTCGGGGCCAGTTGGTTGCAGGGAGTGGCGATATTATTTCAGCGCCGGTGAGTGCAGGTGGGTCGGTGTGGCATAAGTATTTTGTGAGGTCCGGTTTGCCTTGGATCCCTTGTATCAGGCGGTAAGGATTAATTGTGCGGCCTATTGCACTTTTGGGATTGTAGACTATGTCTTGGGAATAGTTTGTAGCCCGATTTAGGGCAGAGGTTGCTTTAGCTACTGCAGTTCAACTGTAGACGTTTGAGCGGACAGGTGAGTCAGGGTGCGAATCCTGAATAAAATGGTTTCTGGAGCCCGAGGCGAGAGACTTGTTTGGGAGCACCTTGGAAAGGGGTATTACGTGGGAGGTCTGCGGACAGAGTTCCACATGATGGTTATTCGGCATTGTTAGGAATCAGTGGTTTTAGTAATCGTTATTGGTTGGCAGATGAAGGCGCCAAACGAAGTAGCTCGTTGGCGAGGTATTAGTTGAAGTATCTGTCTTCTGGTCCTCAGGATTGAGTGTGGGATCATTCAAGCATTAGTGATTGTCGGTTTCACTGGGATTCGGGAAGTGTTCATCTGGTTCTTAGAAGTGTGTGGTCAATTGGGATTGTCAAGTAATGGAGCGCTAGTTAGAAGAGTTGGTTGTTATCAGATCGATCGCTGGAAAGTGAAAAAGATTGGGAACTCTCCAATTTTCATGTATTGTGAAGACTTAGTCGAATCTAAGTAGGGGAGAATCGTCCCGAGATACAGAAGCAGGAGCGGTGTTAAAAATGGGTTAAGTTTTGCATCGTGGTCAGGAAGGAAGACAACCCAAGTGGCTGTTTGATTTGGGGGTTGTGTGAGTTGGGAGTTTGGTAAAACTCCCTAGCATATGTATCATGTATTCTTGGTGCTTGATAGCGGAAGTTGGGGAACCAGGTTGGAATTCTAGTAATGTATTGAGTTCAGTTCGAGTTTTTGGTCAAGGGTGTGCTCGACTCTGAGGGTTTGTGGATTGATAGATAGAGGGTTGTTAGCTGCCAGGGCTCGGCGGTACATTCAGCACGGGTGTGCAGGTTATTTGGCGAATGTGCTAGATACGCGGGTTAGAGATCAGACCATGGTTTCCCGAGAGGGTGGGCGATCAACATGAGGTCTAGAGTTAGGCCGGGGTTAGAGTCCACGGAATGGATCAGGAGTTCGGAACCCCGAGTGGGTGAGATCAGTATGCATGGGAAAGATCACCAGGAAGGGTGGTCTAGGGAGATGCTCAACAGTTTAGAGCGGTCTGGATAGACTGAAGGCCTGGTGAGGCGGTCCAGTCATGCGGAAGACTCTGTATGTGTTTGCAGATTTGTGTGCGGGTATTGGGTATGTTGTTGTGTTA
Organism: Lactuca virosa; assembly: GCF_052849685.1. NCBI lineage: Eukaryota > Viridiplantae > Streptophyta > Magnoliopsida > Asterales > Asteraceae > Lactuca > Lactuca virosa. The sequence goes on along the minus strand of NC_136432.1, from coordinate 76,104,133 downwards.
TACCAATCAGTAGGTCTGTCCCCAAGTTTTGAACATGGTGATGGAGTATGTTGAAGACTTTGTATGGGTTCCGGGCTGCTATGTGTTGCGTAGCCTGATCTACATAGGGCATATCTCATTAAGTCCTCGCATCGAGTTTCTCTCCTACGCGTTGCGTAGGAGGTTGCATTACGCCCTGCGTAATAATCGAAACTTCAAGATTACACTTTTTAAATAAGGAAAGAAGTTTACCTCAAGGACTGGATGTTACAAAATTCATAATTTTATAAAAGTTACAAGAAATTTATAAAATCATGTGGTGACACTTGATCTTCCAAAATGGTCTTCATATCATCTTGTTACATTTTTATCAAACAAACTATTTCTAAAACTAATCTATTACTTACAAAAAAATAAACAAAATGAAAACTATCTATTTAATTATTACATATCATATGAATAAATAAATGTCACTACCATTTTTAAAAATCAAATAATACAACATAAGAGGTTCATGGCTAGTTTATGCACATCATGCACACACACACACACACACACGCATATATATATATATATATATATATATATATATATATATATATATATATATATATATATATATAACTATATATAAACTTTTATCACTAAAAAATAACAATTATAAAGTTGTCATAGAAAATATGTATGAACTTTCTTACAAAAAGAGAGTCATCTTTGTTTTCCAAAAACAAATATTATACCTAATAATCTAACCAAGCTTGCAAAAATGGTTGTGATACCAATTTTTGGGTTTTATTCAAAATCAGTTTTCTAAAAACAATAAAAACGGCAACGAAAGTTTTAAAATTGATTAACTTAAATCTCTTCTTAACCCACCAAGGATCATTTTGTAAAGCATTGAAAGATTAACATAAACATAGAAGGAAAAAGTGTTACAACCTTTGAACACTTTCATCCTCATGGGAGGTTAGAAGTTGATGAAGATGGCAAGCTACTCAAAGAAAAGTTTCTCTAGAAATATCTACCAAGCAAAAATCAACTACTAAAACATATTAGTCTTCACTTGTATTAAGTTGTTCTTGATCCTTAAAGTTTATACCAAATAAACCTTAAAGAGAAACAACTTATAAACACTTAGTTCATACCCTAAATTGCAAAAAATAAGAGAGAGAAAAGGGCCTTCATAACCATGAAATTGGCAGCTCTTCAGAGAGGAGATATGAGTTCAAAAACTAGCTAGTTTTGGTCTCTTACTCCCGTTTAAATACTTCCACACTTGTAAGAAAGGACCATCCCTTATTATGTGCAAATATGGTTAGTGTAAGAATGCATGGGGTGTAAGATGCAAGTCAAACAAGCAACTTTTACCCCCCATCGTGCATACCTACGACCATATGGGATAAGTATGGTTCAAGAGTGTTTTGCACTCAACCATACCAACTAGCTATTTATATATGAACTAAATGGTTATTCAAAGTGTCCATTTAATTTGTACACAACATATATATTTGTACCTTATGAATATAACTAGTTTTTGTTCTCTTTTGTTACTATTTCCTAGAAACAACAATTTCCAATATGTAGGTAAAATATTATTTTCATAAAATAATAATTCTCCAATTAAATACAAGTGTTGATATTTATTAATAATCAAAATTACTCTAATAAATAATCAATTAGTAGTTTCTTGCTATAAGGTGTGACTCTATAGGATTATATATCATTACAAATAGCATTTTATAATGACTTTTGGACATAAAGATCTTTCATTGTCCAAATTAGGTCAGTTTAAGGCAGTGATGTCTTATGCATGTGGGCTCAAGTCCAGAAGTAATTAGGTCAAATCAATGTTAAATATATCTTCATTAATGTATGTAATTAGGTCAAATCAATGTTAAATATATCTTCATTAATGTATTCTCAGGCACAAGAAAACGATTATAGATAAAAATATGTAGTTGCGTGCCCTCCAACTGAATTAATAAAATCTCTCTTTGGTTCGTTGTGTATATAGCTTAAGTAATTAGGTCAAATCAATGTTAAAGAAATTTTCATTAATGTATGTAATCCGAGGCACAAGAAAACGATTATAGATAAAATTATGTAGTTGCATATCCTACAACTGAAGCACCGTAAAAATCTCTCTTTGGTTCGTTGTGTATATAGCTTAATCATGTTCATTAAGTGAAGCACCGTAAATCATGTGTTATTGAGTCATTGCCTCGGCATTATTCCTCGTCAAGTGTTATTGTTTTCGTTTTTGTGTTTGTCATAATTGCATTCCTATTCCTAGAAATTATAACTTTTTATTTTTAGTGTTAATAATCGATTTCTTTTACCAAAATATACACTTAATTGGGTATTAGATTAATTATTGTTTCTAAAGCCTACTTTTAATTAAATTAACATGTAAAGAAAGCTTTTCATGCTAATAAAATATTCAAAAAATTATACAATTTGTTCCCAATTCAAGTGTGTCAAATTGCACATTTAGTTCTTATTTTTAAAAATTAACTTCAGTCATCCCTATAATGTTTTGTTTACTCAAACCACCCGTAACACATTTAATCTGCTTTTATTTTTCTAAATTATAAAATAATAAACAAATCAAAAGAAATAAAAAAACAACAATAATTTTAGGTCTACAAAAAACCAAACTTGCAACTTTTAAACTTATACACGGGACGCTCTGAGTTAATTTTTCAAAATAGAAACTAAACATGCAATTCATCACTTGAACCAAAGACAAATCGTATAATTTCTCCAAAATATTTCTTAAACTAAACTCTCATAGCTTATCTTTCTACAAAACCCAACGGATGAGATTAAATTAGCAAAACAAAAAAACAATCAAATCTTATAAGTCATTACACATATTATCATGAATTCCAAATATGCAAATTATTAATTGATGCAAATTGCAACTGCATTTTTCATGCATCCTATCTCACCCTCAAAAATTTTCCAACAAATAAAACTTAGACATAGTAACCGGTGAATGTGAACCCCCTTCCAACAATCTCACCAGCACAAAACCATGCAAAGCATTCGAGCCCAAACAAAGCTGCAATTCCCGCTTGCTCCACATGCAATTCTTGTTTGTTTTTCCATAAAGTCTTCACGTGCTCAAGTTCTTTCCAGAATGCTTCATTACGCGATGGAAGACTGCAAATAACATGGACGAAATAGATATTTGAGGATTTTCGAGGGTAGTTTGGTAATTTTCCACACTTGGAAGTTTGAACCAAAACTTTGAATTGCAAGTGTGTATAGTATTCTACCTACATTAGTAATTTAAACAAGGAAAATGTGTATTCCATTCCAAGTCTCATATAGTCATATGTACATTTTCTATTATGTAGGGACTATTTTTGTAATTTTTTTAAACATGTGGACCGCTTCTGTAAAAAAAATATGTACGGGGATGTTTTCTGTAAATTACAGGGAGAGTTTTGTAATTTATTTTCTACACAGGGACTAAACTTGCCAACATATGAAAGTTTTAAACATATGGACCGTTTCTGTAAAAAAAATCTGCACAGGGACCTTTTCTGTAAATTATAGACAGTTTTTGTATTTATTTTCTACACAGGGACCAAACCTGCCAAAACACAAAACTGAAACTTTGTATCTTTTTGTTCCATTTTTATGAAGTTTTTGTAATTCTTTTTTGTTACTTTTAGTGATGGTGTGGTGATGACTTATTGTTGTTGTTGATGTGGATTTATGACGTGGCAGGTTTAATGACATTGTTTCAAAAACTCTGACACGTCATAGGTCCACTGTCCACATCAGCAACAAGTCATAACACATCATCACTAAAACTCAACTCATAACTTTTTTTTTAAAAAAAATGGAACAAAAAGATTCAAGAATTGAACAAAAATGAAAGTTAAGTGAAAGTTTTGGAGGGTAGTTTCGTAATTTAACACAAGGTCAAGAAAGTTAACCTGGCAAGACGAGTGTAGAGCAACTGTTTGGACAACTCATTGCATTTCTCAACAGTTGCAGGCTCCTGAATATATTGTTTGTTCTGCTCCAACATTTGCTTGTAGTAAGTGGTTCCATGTTTAGACAAGAACTGTGAAGCTTGACATGCTTTTGATTGCAATTGCTTCAGTTTTGATGCCATTCTATCTGTAATCTCACACACTTATCAGCGAATTGAGGATCCATACATGAATAACAATCATACTAATCATCTGATGAATGAAATTGAACTTTCTAATGCACCAAGAAATAAGTAATACATAGATGAAATATGAGATCACAGATTATTAAGCTGTCAAAATTGAATTTTTTTTAAATTTTTTATTACAGATTCAACGAAACCCTACATAGAAGCAAATTCTACATATCAGATGCATAATTTATATAGTATGGTTTGTTGTAAGCTAAAATCTATGTTTAGTTGAATCCATTACGTAGTAGGTTGTACATTCTGTTCATATCGTTCAATCTAGCAAAAAAATACAAATTGAGTTTGAGACCCCGCGATTAAATTTGACTACGACTAAAACCCTAATTCGGAAGCAATAAGCCGCCAACAAAATCAGCTGAGAAAACGAACAAGATATGGATGAAGTTCATACATTTAAGAATCGTAATAGTAAGTAGAATGAAAATCTAACATGTCGAAAAAGATCGAAGCAATTTGAATCAAAAACTCCGCAAACGACGCAAATACGAAAGGGGTTAAGGATAAGCGTGATAGCATGTGAGATGACGAACAAGAAAATTACCTTCACACTCTGAATTGGTGGGAGTGAAGCCGATCAGGGGCTTTTGCTTCTCTCGCCGATCGGAATTTTTTGCTCCAACAAGATAGAAGCTTTTGGACTAAGGTGAGATGTGTGTGAGCTGTGGAGGTGATTTTAAGCTCGTTTTCACATCAAATGGTTTTTCAATTTTGTTTATGATATGTAAAAATAAAAAATAAAAGTTAATGCTTTTTTTTTTTTTTTTGCAAAAGCTATGCATGTAACATAAGCTATAAATTATATTTATATTATATAAAAATAGTTTTTATCTTTAGTGGTGTGAAATTATATAAAATCAAAAGTTAAAACTTTATAAGTTATTTGAATTTTTTGGATTAGTTTGGTCATCTGAGGGTAGATTGTTCATTGCTTGCAAAGGGTACAGTGCAAGCTCCAACGTCTGCGACTCTAAGGATTACAGATGGTCGTTAGGGCAAAGCGGAGGTCTTGAGGGCCAATGGTCAGCTTTCCATTTTGCAACTAAGGAGGCCAGAGCGGGGCCGGACGTCGTGACCGGGACGTTCTTAGTCAATGTCATGTATGCCTTAGTATTGTTGATTCAAGAGTTAGCCCACCCTCTTGTGGTTGAGATAGTCGATGATCGGAAGGTTAGTGCGTCGAGAGTCTACCGTGATTGCGTTTTTGAGATCTACAATGTTCAATTTCCGATTGATCTCATACCCATTCCTATGGGTGGGATAAGTATATTGGTTGGTACAAATTGGTTGAGCCGGTTTGGGGTTCTAATTGATTATGAGTAGCAATTGGTGTGAGCTCGAACTCCAAGTAGGGGAGGGCTAACTATTTAGAACGAAGGTGTCAGAGGTAGATCAATGTTTTGCACCGCTGCAAGGGCAAGGAGATATTTTGCAGCATGGATACACGAGGTACTTAGTTTATGTAGTGGATACTCGAGAAGAGAGGAATATCATTTCCGATGTGTTAGTGGTTCAGGAGTTTCTCGAGGATTTGTTGAGTGTGCCTCTGGAGAGGTGGGTTAAGTTCATGATTGACTTAATTTCGGGCACGATTGCGATAGCCAAGGCACTATATCGCCTTGCACTGCCAAAGATGCAAGAGTTACCCTCTTAGCTTTAGCAACTGTTGGAAAATGGGGTTCATTTGATCGAGCAGTTCGCATTGGAGAGCACCAATTTTGTTCGTCGAGAACAAGGATGGTTTGTACAAGGTGTTTACTGACTACATAGAGCTTAATAAGCTCACGGTAAAGAATTGTTATCCCTTACCGAGGATCGACGATTTGTTTAACCAACTTTATGGTGCATCTTGGTTTTCCAAGATTGATATGCGGTCAAGGTATAATCAAATGTGAGTGAGAGAGGATGGTGTATCAAAGACGACCTTCAGGACTCGATATGGTCGTTATGAGTTTGTGGTGATACCTTCAGGGCTCAATAATGCACCCGCACCATTCATGGACCTGATGAACTATGTGTGGATACATATGCTCGATCGTTCTGTGATTGCATTTATTGATGATATCTTAGTCATCTTAAGACTAGGGAGCAGCATGATAAGCATTTGAGGGATATACTTGAGGTTCTGAGAAGGGAAATGCTTTGTGCCAAATTCTCCAAGTGTGAGTTTTGGTTAAGAGAGGTCCAATTTATAGGGAATCTCATTAATCAAGATGGTATATTCGTTGACTCGACCAAATTCTCCAAATTCTGCCATGTTCTTGATGAGAGCTCTGATTTCTGTTGGAGTTTTATCCACTATTGATCCACCACTTGATGCATTGAGCAATCTTCTATCCCAAGATGAAATCCCTTCACAAAAATATTGCAGCAATTAGTACTCTGAATTTCATGTTTTGGGCATCTTGAACACAACTTCTTGAACCGCTCCCAATAAGTGTGCAAAGCTTCTCTTTACTGTTGTTTGATACCAATAATTTCCATGTGTAAGGCTGAAGCTCTCATTTATGGAAAATACTTGTCCAAAAACATCCTTGCTAACTCATTCCATGTTGTGACTAACCCCGGTGGCAAGTCATATAACAACTCCTTGGCTTAATCTTGTAAAGCAAAAGGGAATGCCCTTAGCTTTATTTAATCATCAATGACCTCATGTGGTTTCAATCCCACACAAAAAAACATGAAATTCCTTAAGGAATTTGTGTGGATCTTCATTCTCAAGACCGCAGAATGAAGGAAACAAATGGATGAGTCTAGATTTGAGCTCAAAGTTTATTGATGCGGGATAATTGATGCACAATGTGTGACATCCCCATTTTCACGGCTAGAAAAGACCGATTTGTTTATGCTTTATTTTGAAAATCATAGTATCTCTTAAAGAAATATGTTGCGGAATTTGTTCCCAGAAAAACATGATAAATATATTATCAAAGCATTTCCGAAGAAATGTATTTTGTTCATATTAAAACTTTGGGATGTCATCGTCAATACTGAAACATAAGCATAAAAAGAACTTACATTCATTTATACTAGTGATTTACATCTCCTTTTAATCTCTCAGTGTAATGTAACTTCATATCGACACTTGTGATACAAATAAACTGAGTGGGTCAGGTTGGGAAACCTGGTGAGTACATAGGGTTTTCAACCTACAATAATATAATTATTATGTGTAAACATCAAACAATCAACCCAATTACCTATCCCCATTATCTTCTTTACTCTTAAGGACCTTCCCTAAGAATCAACTATTCCTCGTTCATTCATTCCTAAGGATTATCCTAAGGAATCAGCACGAAGTCCATCATCGCCACGGTTTATACAACAGGCACTAAGTCTGCATAGTCGCCAGAGTTTAGGCACTAAGTCTACATAGTCGCCATGGTTTTTACAACAGACACTAAGTCCATAGTCACCAACGTTCCTCTATATAAGCTTTCATACCTCATCATTCATCTACCAATGTTTTACCCAACATATTTTGTAGATATAAAATACATATACAGTTTACATCATTTAAAACATGTATAAAACCTTTCATCCAGCATAGACAGCAAGTATTCAGACAATATGCACACATAACACGTAATTTATATAAAATACTTCATATCTATGTGTAAGATGAAAGTAATATGCGCTCACTTGTAGCGTGCTTTAATAGAATCTATCTAGAAACGGTCAGCGGTTCGTGATCGTCGGGCTTGGGAAGCGAAAACGGCTTCAGCAAACGAGAGAAAGGAAAGAATTTTAGGTGTAAGAATGGTTGAGGTCAAAATGGCTATTTATAGGCTGATTTTTGGCCTCTCACGTGGTGAGAATTCATTGCTCACGTCGTGAGCCATGCCTGGTCACCTCGTCGCTTCGCCACCTGCGTTTTAGGCTTGCATAGTGTCCGTTTGACTCCTCACGTCGTGAGCCCGTTCTGTAGACTTGCCATCTCCATTCTAGCCTTGAAAAGTGGCGTTTAGACTCCTCACGTCGTGATAGTTAGTGCTCACATCGTGAGCTCAGTCAAATTAGGGTTTTTGTGCTCTCAGACAGCTGCATCTTCGAAAGGTCATAACTTTTGCATACGAGCTCCGTTTTTGACGTTCTTTATATCCACACGTAGGTGGAGACGTACTCTACAACTTTCGTTTAGACTCCTAAGGCTAAAAAGTACTTTATCGTAAACTCACTTTTTACGATTCTCGGTGTCGTGCCGGTTTTTGTTGCGAAACTTCGACAGGTCATAACTTCTTCGTTATAACTCGGATTTCAGCGTTCTTTATATGTATGGAAACCTTGTGAAATATACTACATCTTAGTTAATATTATTTATTCTAAATAATCCTCTATCAAAAAGTAATTTTTGACGCTTATTGTCTCTAAATTGACTAGCCCGAATCTGCGGGCGTTACACAATGGTTGTTGGGTAACATCTTGGATTGCCTATTGTCTGAATGTTTTGTTCGGGAGGTGGATTTGGAGGATCGTGATCGCCTCCATGGTTGTCTCCCATGGTAGGAGTCGGGATAGAAGCTTCACATTCAGTAGAAGGTGAAGATGGTGTGAAATTCTTGGATGTTGGCAAAGATGTGGTTGAAAGATTTGATGAAGAAGCTCTGGATTGTTGTTGTTTCTTTAGAAGTCTAGCTTGTTTTTGTCTTTGCTTCACAAATTTCTCTATCTCCAAATCAAGTGGTATTGGTGTACATGTGTGAAAAGATTTTGACATAAACAATTAGTACTAGCGTATCCCATCAACGACGCCAATTTGTTTGGCATTTCAAACCAACAAATAAAGGGATACAAGTAATAACAATTTAACACAAGTCACTGACACTAAATACTAAAGATAATATAGAGTAAGCAGGGTCGGTCCACTAGGATACGAGACTTAATGTTTGACCATGTTCTCACACAAATTTATTACCAATTTATAAAGTAAGGGGGGGGGTTGTTAACATGAAATTAAACTTTATAAATAAGCAAAATATAGATTAAAATTTAGGAATTAAAAGACATTTCCGTTTTCAAATCATATTCAAACACTATGTTGAAAGATATAATACATTTATGTTTAATCTAGGTTAGTAATTAAGATATTAATAAGTTCTAATATCTTCAAACTGACAACAATGTTTTACTCAAAATATGCTCTTTAAGTAAAACTTCATTTAGTTGATAAAATCAAAACAAACTCCTAGATTAAATCACTAAAAGACTTTAAGTTCATGCAATTGTTACCAACAATGTTCAATATTCCTCATATGCTCGGGAGTATGAACAATTAATATTTGATTACACTAATTTTGATTCCATTGAAACGAATTAAGTGTTTGTTACCAACATCAAATCATAAAACATATACGAATTTCACAAATTGACTAACAAAAATGATATGAACCCTAGATTCATTGATCAAGTGAATAAAGTGCAAATCAAACATATAATAAAGACCACACCAAAGATTACTAGATAGAAAAATGAAATTAAGTTCACATCATAATCTAATAACAAGTATTTAAGGGTCTAGAACCGGAAATGAAAGGAAAAGTTAGCCACACATGACTAAATCAAAACACAAATTCAACAAGTTTAATCTTCAAACAAACTTACAAATTCGAAATCTAAAAGTTTCCAATGTGCTAAATGATGGTAAAATATGTGAAAATCTCTCCTTGCTTGCTCTTGGTCGAAGTTGTGTTTCAAATGGCTAGAAAACCTCTTTAAAATGGAAGTTGGAACATTACATAAAACTGTCGTCAACGATTCTACGCCCTCAGAATGATTCCACGCCCTGGGAATAACAAAATACTGAAATGCTGAAATCTCCATTCCACGGCCGTGGAATGGTATAGGCGTTGCATTCCACGACCGTGGAATCCCATGAATAAGCCTTCTTTTCCATTTTTCTCGTTTTCTTCAATCTTGCTCTGATTCTTCTGAAATTTTGCATAAAGCTTCCCTCGAACATCCTAAGCATGCCCAAATCCTCAAATGCCCCTGAAACATCCACAAAAATGGTGAAAAGTAGATTGATCCTAAAAAATGTCCCGAAAATGCAAAATGCATGCAAAGTTATACCAAAATACAATGTCATTGTAGACCTATAACAAGGTGCAATTTATGCACCTAACAGTGGCCATTCCATTGACCTTTGACTTATGGTTAATCTTGATGAATTTAAGTTGTAGCCCAAGGTTTGACCTTTGTTTGTTATCCAGGTGGTTCATGAGATTGATTCTTGCATGTTCGAGCGTGTAGCTGCGTTTCTTTAGTTTTTAGTTTAGGTGAGATCTCGTTAGTTTTCAATTTAGGTGAGATCTTACTATACTATATGTTACAATATATATCATATGTATGTTAGGTGTAGAGGTATTATAGTGTGCTGATTAGGCAAGTAGGCTAATATAGTCTTTTGCATGTTGATTGGTTTGACTACTTGATTGTATGATATGTTAACATATTATATTGAGTGGTTGATGGTAGATTAACTCTGAAGTTGAGAGTCTAGATACTCATGGTTGATGGTGGATCGATATGGAAGCCGAGAGCTGCTGATCGGGTGGGTTGACATTGGAGTCGAGGGCCTTGTTTGTATGTGTTGTTTGTATATTGTGGTATGTGGTATTTTGGGGAACTTACTAAGCTTTATGCTTATAGTTGTTGATTTAATGTTTTTCAAGTAGTTCCTCTGATCGAGGGAAAACTCTAGCTTGACTGTAGGTCATACACATCACCAGTTATTTATTATAGACATTCACTGTTATGTTATGATGATCTGATATATTTTGGTACTATGGCAAGATGATGTTTTGAAACAATTTATCACTTAATCTTGGTATGAAAGCACTTCGGAAATGTTTACTTCTAACTTTAAATGAAAAAATTTGGCTTGAATTTCTGGAACGTTACAATTTTAGGACCAAGACATAGAAACCAACTAATTGATTATACATGTATGTGTAACAATGTACATGTATGCGTGCTACATGTATGCATATACCTCACTTTGAAAAACACGCATTCTAGATTTTTTATAACTCTTATAGTTGAAGTAATTCACATATCAACTGTTAATTGATCGAAAAACCAAGCAATCAGTTGTAATAAACCAAAAACTGAAACTATCTACTACAGGTGCATATATAGCCGATTGAAAGAAGGAAGATGGAAAGGGAGTTGTGAAGAAAGAGTGAAATTGCTTGTTATTGCGGCTTATAAACAAAGATTGATCATGTTTCTATTACCGGTTGATTTCAAGTTGAAGGGGGTGTGATATACATCCAAAGGTGGTGCTTATAGGTTTTTTCCCAATGATAATAATTTTAAAGAAAAGTAAGTATGATATTTTAAAATAAGTTCGAATAAATCTAATATTTTGACGATAAGAGTATATACGATTTTTATTTATTTAGTGATGTTCTCTTACTTTTAAAACGCATATCCCAAATTAAGTAAACACCGCTACATCGCACACCAAAGTCATGTCGATGCAAGTCCCCGAACAATTATCTTTTAGTCATTATCTTTTAATTTTAAAAGCCATAAATTGAAACAAGTGGATGAATTGCACACAAAAACAGCGAGCTCCATAAACCCTAAAACCGAGCTCTCTTTTCCTCAGCCCCTCTTTACCCTAAAACCCTAAAAAAGAGCTCTAAAGAGCTATCAATCCAGAGCGGAACGCAGACAGCCAGACACTCGAAACTCAACTATGACCGAAGCCATTCCATCAAAGGTCATATTTCCGTACGAAGACGCAGATGAAACCTTAGAAGAAGCAGCCACCGCCAGCTCCAACTTGGAGGAGGACTCCGCCATGTGCGAGCCCGAGGATGCTTCTGTGGCTGGTGGCGATAAGACCAGCGCTGATTATTACTTCGATTCATACTCCCATTTCGGTAAATAACTGATAGTTAATTCTCTTACTTCTGTTTTTGTTTTTGTCTATGATTTTACATATAACAGCGAAAGGAAAACGTACAATTTGGTTAGTTTTTTAGACTTTGTTTTAGCGTATTCAATCCTATGCCGATTGCCGAGTAATTAGTTCTAAACTTGGGATAAGAAACATATCATGCTCTAGCTCTGTCAGTTTAAAAGTAGGTTGATGACCTCATGCTATAACAAAGAACTAAGTATTTTTAGCCTTTTATCTGGTTGATTCCATAACATTTTATGACAAATCTCTTTCTTTGCTTTGTGGTTGCAGGTATTCATGAGGAAATGCTGAAGGATGTGGTGAGAACCAAGACTTACCAGAATGTTATTTACAAGAACAAGTTTTTATTCAAGGACAAGATTGTTCTTGATGTTGGAGCTGGAACAGGAATACTCTCCCTCTTCTGTGCAAAAGCTGGAGCAAAGCATGTTTATGCTGTAAGTATTCTGTTTTCTGTCATATAATCCATATTAACATTCAAATGTTATTTGTTTTTTCTAATATATCAATCACACTACTTGTTTCCAGATTGAGTGCTCACAAATGGCTGACATGGCAAAAGAGATTGTTAAAGCAAATGGTTTTTCAGATGGTAATATGTCAAGATCTTACATTTTTTAAAATCTTGGGTTGACTAGTCAAACTGATTCATCTTCTTTCTGTTTTAATATCACAGTTATAACTGTTTTAAAGGGTAAAGTTGAAGAAATTGACCTTCCTGTCCCTCAAGTGGATATTATAATTTCAGAATGGATGGGGTACTTTTTGTTATATGAGAACATGTTAAATACAGTTTTGTATGCTCGTGATAAATGGCTTGTAAGTTGCATCTTCCTCTTGGATTTTGTAGAATCATGTAACCACACTCGCATGTGAAATTCCTTTTTTGCCCTTCTTTAACTTCTCTGTTTGTCCTTGACAGGTTAAGAATGGAATTGTGCTACCTGATAATGCATCTCTCCATCTCACAGCAATCGAGGATGCAGAGTACAAAGAAGACAAGATTGAATGTAAGATAGTAAGATACTATCATTTTTAGTCAAAAGGGTAAAATGGTCATTTACCATCATTCAGTCCAAACTAAAACTAAATTTGTTTTTTTATGGCAACAGTTTGGAACAATGTATATGGATTCGACATGAGTTGTATCAGAAAGCAGTCAATGATGGAACCTCTTGTTGACACAGTTGACCAAAATCAAATTGTTACAAATTCTCAGTTACTCAAGGTGAGACATATATACCCTTTACACTTCCACTTCTGTCAATTTTTTAATTTTTTTGTTTTCTGACAAATGATATAAATTATTTATACAGACAATGAACATTTCCAAAATGACATCAGGGGATGCATCATTTACAGCTCCTTTCAAGCTTGTGGCTGAACGCGATGATTACATTCATGCCCTTGTGGCATACTTTGATGTCTCCTTTAGCGTGTGTCACAAAATGACAGGCTTCTCAACAGGTTAGTGATTGACTATTAGTCAAATACCTAAAATACCCCTACTAGGTCTTTTCCACAAACAAGCTTTCTATGGATATTTTTGACAATGAGGACAAGGGCATTCTCGTCTTTTGCACAAACAAAGATTGAGAGCGAGTCCTCATCCCACCTTTTTGGGTGAAAGGACAAAAATAGAAACTTTTGTCACATTCATTTCATAACCCAATAAAACTTGGTTTAATGTATTCATACACCATCCTTTTACATTTTTACCCTTTTTTTCTTCCCAACTAACTTTAAAACTGATGAATATTGTGAAATTTGTTTTTTGGAATGTAAGGGTAAAATGGTCATTTAACATACTTTATCTAGACAAACATCATTACTCATTTAGCCACTTTATCAATACGCCAACCTTTTACCTATCTACCTTTTTTTTCCCTCCCAATTAACGCTAAAAGTGATGAATATTGTGAAATTTGTTTTTTGAATTGTAAGGGTAAAATGGTCATTTAACAGACTTTATGTATGCAACACTTTATCCAGACAAACATCATTACTCATTTAGCCACTTTATCCATACACAAACCTTTTACCTATTTGCCCTTTTTTCCTCCCACATTAAAACTGATAAATATTGAGAAACTTTGTTTTTTGGAATATAAGGGTAAAATGGTCATTTAACAGACTTTATGTATACAACACTCTATCCAGACAACATCATTACTCATTTAGCCACTTTATCCATACACCAACCTTTTACCTATTTGCTCTGTTTTTCCTCCCAACTGACTATAAAAATTAATGAATATTGTGAAATTTGTTTTTTGGAATGCAAGGGTAAAATGGTCATTTAACATACTTTATGTATACATCGCTTTATCGAGACAAGCATCATTACTCATTTAGCCACTTTACCCATACATGACTTGATGGAAAAAAGAAACATCTAATTTTTAATTTTTTAATTTTTAATTATTGTTGGCATTGTTTTATGTAAAAATTAGGGCCAAGGTCAAGAAACACACATTGGAAACAAACGGTTTTATATCTTGAAGATGTGTTGACTATTTGTCAAGGAGAGTTTGTTGTTGGGACAATGACAGTCACACAAAACAAGAAAAACCCGAGAGATGTTGACATCACTCTCAAGTACTCGTTAAATGGACGTCGTTGCAATGTCTCAAAAACCCAACAATATAAAATGCGTTGAATGGGCACAAGGGTATTTTGGTCATTTCTTGGGGTGTTTTTGAAAGTTGTTTAAGAATCACGATTTATGTGACGATTATTGTAACATCTCAAATTGGTTTTTTTCATTAATGATTTCTTGGCATTCTAAATTCTAATGGTGTGTCACCTCTTTGATGTTTTTTTATATTAACATTTTTTGCTTGTTGGTGTATTAATTTTTTATTTTTATTATGATGAATTGATGATGCTTTTTGGGCTCAAAAAAGGGTGTATTTTGGGCTAAAGAAATGGCTGTTTTTGTATAATTATGACAGCTCAAAAAAACATGATGTTTTAAAAATACAACACTCGAAAGAATAAAAATGAAACGAGTATGGTAAGTCTAAAAATACATGATCGCGCTGATACCCATCTAGTGTCTTCAACTCTTTATTATTTGATATTTATCTTTAAATAAATAAATAAAATACATGTTTATATAGTTTTTGTGAATGAAATCTTTATATCATAATTTAGACAAAATTATAAAAATGGTTTCCGTGGTTTGTCAAAAGTCACAAAGTCAGTCCCTGTTAATTTTTTTTTGATGTAAATGGTCATTGTGGTTTGCAAAACTTGCACAGATGACCCTTTTTACTAACGCAATTATTATTCAGACGTTACGTGCTCAATCTGTAAGGATATTTTCGTCTTTTCAAGTATAAAGGGACTGAATTTGTGACATTTAGTAAACCACAGGGACTATTTTTGTAATTCGTCTAAAAATAACTTAAAGAGTAAGAATCCTACGATCCTTACATGGGGAGGAGGATTCAAACTTGGGACCTCCTCCCATTCTCCCAAATCAGTCTAAACCTTATACCACTAAGTTGCATCCAAACTTGATTTATAGTTCCGAAAAATAAATTATGTTATGTAAAATATCAAAAAAAGATAAATAAAAAAATAAATTACAATTTTTTTACATAATTTCTTTTAATAAAACAAATTGTACTTTTACGTATTGAAAAAAAATGAATTTTTACAGCTAGTCTATATGTTTTTTTACGTATTTATTTTACGTAAAATAATTTTTTTTTATGTATTTAAAAAATACGATTTTGTATAATACGTTATTATGTTGTTATAATCTTGTAATATACTTTTACGTTATGTTAACGTCTTTAATTGGTTTAAAGCAAATATACAAGTATTTTTTTTACGTAAAAACATTAAGAACATGAAAACATAACGTAAAAAAATACTTGGATATTCACTTTAAATCAACTAAAGCTGTTAAGATAACGTAAAAGTATATTTTAGAATTTTAACAACGTAATAACGTATTATACGAAAATATATTTTTTAAATATATAAAAAACATACTTCACATAAAATAAATATATACAAAAAAAGTTACGCTTTTTTTAGGATTATGTTTTTTTATAATATGTTATTACGTTTTTTTTGTATTTAAAAATATATTTTTGGATTATAACAATGTAATAACATTTTGGAAACGTATTTTTCAAATATATAAAAAAACATATTTTCCATAAAATAAATACGTAAAAAAATTGTTTTTCTATGTGAAAGAAAAAAAATTATTTTTTATATGAAAACGCTAAAAATATGTTTTAGGATCATAAAAATGTAATAACATATTATGCGAAAACATAGTTTTTTTAAATAAATTAAAAAATATATTTTACGTAAAACAAATACATAAAAAAAATTGTTTCTAAATTTTTTTTTACAATACACAAAAACTATATTTTGTTTTATTAATTTTTTTTTTGTAAAAATATGTTTTTTATTTATTATTGTTAATGTAATTACGATTTTACGTAATATAAGTTAGTTTTTGGAATTATAAATCAAATTAGGATTCAGTTTAGTGGCATAAGGCTTAGGTTTATTTGGTACAAAGGGTGGAGGTCTTAAGTTCGAGTCCTCCTCCTGTCATATCTTAAAGGGCCATCGTGCAAGTTTTACAAACCACAAGGACTCACTTTGTGACTTTTGGCAAACCACAGGGACCATTTTTGTAATTTTGTTCATAATTTACTATCTCGTTTCGCTCTTTCATAAATATGTTCGACATAACCACCATCAATAATAAAATCTAACAAAGAAAAATAAATAAAGTCGATACATATATCTTTTTCCAATCATAGCCAACTTTGAGTGAACATGACAGGTTAATTTGACTGATTATGCTCGAAGACATAATCTATGAAATCTAAAATTATGCAAACAAATTAATAGCGGACTAAAGTAATCTGAAATTTGAAGTAAAAAATTTAGATCAGAAGTAATATCTAAGATATGAAATATAATACTAATACGTGAGGACAAGTATATGAAATCTGAAATCAATACTTGACTAATATAATAAATTAATGCACACATTTATCCATTTTACAACAAACATGAAATCATACATAAATTTCAAGTAGCAAACTATTTATTTTACATACATAAAAAAACAGAGACAGTTCATACATACATAAAAAAACAGAGAGAGTTCAGAGGCATTAATAGCAAACTATTTATTTTACATCATATATACAGCCTGTCCCAGAGGGTGGGCGATAGGGGCGACCGTCCAGTGCCCATCTTTTAAAGGGGCCCAAATTTTTTTTTATGGAAATTGTTATATTTAGAAGATAGTACAAGTAATTTCTTTCGATTATTGATTTATCATAAAAAATTTGATGACATTTATGTATTTTAAGGGCCTATTTTTGTCTTTTGCCCTGGGCCCAAAATATGTTTGGAACGGCCGTGCATATATACATCGAAAATCAGAGACACCAAGAGTTGATACTTAAGAGAATCGAAATTACCTCAGATGATGTTGACATGCAACCAACGACCATGGGCTTGACAATGGTGGTGGTTTGTATGTTGACTGCAAGTCTGAACCTCAAAATTATATTGACAGTGGTTCCTACTAAGTTTTTATATTAACGAATCTCTAGATTATATTGAGACAAAACTACAAAAATAATCAAATTCTTTAATGACTTAGCAAAAAGTAACAAAAGAAAATAGCGTTTTTCAAAATAGCCACCCAAATCGCAGGCCATTAGCATCACTTGTGATTTGGCCTTGTTGGGATGAGATCATGAGATTAGGCTCAATTCTACATTTCATACTTTCAACTTCATGAAATCCTCTATACTCTCTCTAATGGCTTAAAAGCATCATTATCTTGAAAACTTTGTCAGCTATACACTTATTTCATGTTTCAGTAGTGTTACATTAGGTTTTATACATTAGGATAGGTTTATCATGGTTTTTTTTGACAAAGAACGTTAAAATATTTAGAGAAATTCTCAACTAGGAGGAAATCTTAGCCCATGGGGGCCAAACCACATGTCATATTTTTTAGATGAGAATGTACAATTCATTGATGCATAAGTCTTGTATTAGTTACTTGTACATTCACATGTGATTTTTACCATGTGTGAATGTACATGTCATTAATGTAGAACTTATGCATCAACGACTTGTACCTACGGTTTATCATGTACCGTGTGAGAATGTACTAGTCACTGTTGCATACGTCCTGCTTTAGTTCCTTGGAAGCGACTAAGGTGCAATACCGAATGCAAAGTGACACTGCCAACTTTATACATAAAGGCGCTTGGAATATTTTGAAAGATGTCCCACATTTCTAACTTGTAGTTTTTTTTTGTTAGTCGTCGAATGTAATAATAAGTAATGATTATAATTGTCTATTTATCTAATTATGTATGTCCGTTTTTAGTAGTAGTTTTTGTAAGGTCCCAAACTTTCAAATAAATTTTGATTTTAAAAATAAGATTAAACATCCAAAACTCATTTTTTGAATAAACAACATAACAACCATTTGTTTCAAAATCATAATTCATAATGTTAAATCATAGTCAAATCATAAAAACCAACAGATGTCTCAAAACAGTATCATAACATTGATGTGAATGTATAGTCACATTAAGCCGTCATTTTCTCACCTGAACAACATTTAACTTTAAAACATAAGCACAAGACTTAGTGAGTTTCTCATTATACCACATATTACATCACACATACAACACATACAACCATAGGCTTACAGTCAATACCTCAATGGGTCATCATCCCACTAACCTGTAGACTCCCAACCATTCTCATAATGGCCC
Source organism: Lactuca virosa (assembly GCF_052849685.1). Lineage (NCBI taxonomy): Eukaryota > Viridiplantae > Streptophyta > Magnoliopsida > Asterales > Asteraceae > Lactuca > Lactuca virosa. The sequence goes on along the minus strand of NC_136432.1, from coordinate 76,085,238 downwards.
GAAGGCTCTTGGCCAACCACCCATATGACCATCAACATACCATAGCAAAAGACTAATATAGTACAATCAAACATCCATACACTAATAGTACACACATACATCCTACCACAGAAAGGACATATAATGTCACACTTAGTACAATGAGAAAAATCACCTGGAAGTAGCAACCACGATCTCAACAATAGTCTCAAAAGACAAAACCGCGAACACGAACCATCTAATGTCAAACAGAGGCCAAACATCAGCTTATTACTTAAATCCATCAAAGTTTGACTAAAAGTCAAATTTGTTAAAAGTTTACGGTCAACGGTCAAAGTCAAAGGTTAAACGTTAACGCTTCGTAACCCATCTTCTGGTCGTGTCACGAACACTAAATGACAAAATAACATGGCTAATTCAAACCTTACATCGCGACCCCTCCTTAGTCATGTCGTGCTTTTCTAGGTAGATTCCACTATGTGTAAAGCAATTAATCCTTTTAGAAAAAAGCTTACACCTTCCAGAAATGTTCTAGTGATGATTTTTTAATCGATAAAGTTTTCAACTTTACCTACATGCAAGCCTCTAATGTGATAAAATCTAACCATAGATCCAAAATGAGTCCAAAATGCTACAAACTTCATGTATGGTTCGAATGGGAGGTTAACATACAATTATTTTGCATCACAATGGGTCTAGAAAACCATTTCAAATAACCTTTGGATGTGGAGTTTTCCCAAGCTCTATAGAATTATTATAGAATAGACAAAATATGCTCAAAATCGTAGATCTAGCAACCAAAGATCGTAATGATAGGAACTTGATGGCTTATAGAGCACAAGGAAGTGTCTAGAAGGTAAGAATTTCTTGATCTTGCTTCCCTTCTCACCAAAATGGCTTACTTCTTCTTCAAGCTTCACTCACAAGTTAACAAATCTCAAAAATGAAAGAAATGAGGGTAAAGTTTCATGCACAGGAGAATCTGGAAGTTGAAGACTGATAAAAGAGGAAACCATATATGTTAATGCCTTAAAATAAGGCTCAAGACCCGAGATTAGGATTTTGGGTTGATTGAGGCCATGCAACGTGACTCATACTTGGTCACGTCATGACTATGACGTGGCACATGCGACGTCCTTTCATTAAATGCATCACAATCTAGAGTTTTTCCTAAAAGCATCTTTCTCATTTTCCTTGAAATTACCAATTAAACACATCCGAAAAACATGTGTTACTGTTGGCTCTTAACCACCTGCAGTATCATGAAAATATATTCGTTATATTATTCTTGAACAAAAATATATAACTAGAAAAATATTTAGTAAAACTCATACTATTTTAGTAAAAAATATAATTGGAAAAAAATATCAAATTAACATTGATATTCCATTTTTATCTACATTTTATATACAAACTAGTAAAAATGTACAAAATCAGAGTTAAACTTACAGACTTTTATTGGAAAAAATATAAAAGAACTCCAAAATGGCAAGGCAAGCCTAAAGAAATCGCAATTGGCTCTTAGCCACGTCCAGTATCATGAAAAAAGTTGTTGTCTTTTATACCTACATGATATTGGGCCTGATGTGGGCCTAGAATGGGATTCATACCTCAAGTTGTGAAATCGCGAATGGTGGGGGTGATTTCATATAGATGCCAAATCCATCGTTGGTTATTTTTGTAAAACATGATTCTTTTGGCTATTTTTTGTTAGGTCGTTAATTTTTTTTACTGTATTTATAATTTTCTATAATATTTGAATTTCGTACGTGCCTATTCTCTTTCAAACAGGATTACAATTTACCATAACAGAAAATCCATGAAAAACAAAGTTTATGAATTGATATCGGTTTAATATAGAAGGCGTGAAATATTTTATCTATGATTTCTATATTGCAACTTTAAACTCTTAGCGCATTCATTAATTACCATTATTAAATACATCATTTAAAATATATAAATTGTCACAGTTTTGATGGAAATCACTTTTTACTTATGTCAAAGAGTAAACTACACGAATCCTCACTATGGTTTGTAGTAGTTTATATTTGATCCCTAACATTTTTTTCTATCCGGCGGACCCTTCAAACTTTAATTTGTTACGTGAGTATTTCTATAATTTTTTCAGGTTCGGGAGCGGGTTTTACCCCCGTTTAGTTTTCAGGGGCAGGGGTGGGCGCGGAGATTTCCGTCCCGAATACCCCGCAATGCCCTCGAAATAATTACTGTATATTTAACTGTTTTCTTTATAGAAATATATATTAAACTTAGAATAGCCATTGTGCAATATATGTTTTGTATTTGAATAATTAGTGTAATATGTAAAGTTAAACGAAATAAACGGGTTAAAAACACAGTAAATAGGGTTAAACGGGGATTTCGGGCCAAACAAGGGTGAGATCTGGGTGGTCTTCAGATTTGGGGACGGGATCGATGGTGGGGAAATGGGGGAATTTGGGTTCGGAGGAAACCAACGATTTCAGGGGCGGGGGCAATATATTTTCGCACCCATTTGGTATCGTTGACATCCCTATGTACACATTAATCTTACACCAACACCTTTCTTGTTTATTGTTCAAAGATCCAAGAACATTACAATCATCATATTTTACCTCCTACAACCACCATCAATCACCACAGTTCGTTGTCGTGAACTAACACAATCACCATCTCAAAATCATATTAAAAACTGAAATCAAACCTCAAAACTGTAATCAGAATCATAACCGAAACCAGAACCACATGAACTCAAACATCAAAAGCATATCTAAAATCGTACATTCACTAGACATAAACTTAACTATATATGTTACTATTTTCCCATGTTAATAAGAGGAATTAGCTTCATTGAACTATATTCTTGGGTTGTCATATCTAATTCCGATTATATACTAACTTTATTTAAACAATCTTATTATCATAAATTTTGTACAATCATTAACCACTTTAAATAATTTTCTTTTATTTAAATTAACTATTTTACTGTTATTTTTGTGAAATATTTTATAGATCCTCATATGATTTGTTATATTTTAAGCATATGAAATATTTTTAAAAGCATAGTAGCTAATAATAACATTAAATTAAGTAAATATAGCAATAAATATGTTGATTCATTTGTTAGAATAAAAAATAAATAAAGTTGTAATGTATATACTTAAAAAAAATATTATACAAATGTTACAATGTAATATTTGATATTGGAGATTAAAATAAAGAAATTAATTAATAAAAAAAAAATACAAAAACTTTGATAAAATTACATAAATGTTCTTCATGATTGGAAAAAAATACAATGAATATTTTTTACTAAATATTTTTGACCCGGTTAATTCCTGTAATATTATAAAGTTGCATAATAGGTTTTTATAGCTAACAACGATAAAAAAAATAAACGTTAAGTTCTTATGAAATAACCAAATTTTATTCATTTGTCAATTTATTACTACATATGTTTCTTTGTTAGGGTTACATAAAACTTTCATCATCTTCTCCGATAAACACCTTGAAAAACCCTACAAGAAAGATTTAAGTATAGTTCAATTCTGGATCGATTCAAGTAGGTTTTGAAACCCCAATGATGATGGTGAAGATTTCCAAAGGGAAATTAGTTTAAGAAAAAAAAAACATCGGTTCAAGGTTTTGGCAAAATTATAGCACGAGCCGATTGAGAGTTTATTTTAATCGAACAGTTAAGTGCCGACATTCTTTTAGCGGTGTTATCAAATCTTCCACCGAAGAACTTGTTACATAAATTCACACACAAAAAAATGAGAGAAAATATGTATAAGGACTATGAAAAAGAAGATCGAGAATAACAATGGTAATAATGGACGTGAACACCTAAATCCCTTTCATTTTGTTTTAAATCTCATTTTTGGGATTGTGTTTGTTAGGACCCGATGGGGGTAGTTGAGGTGATGTGCGATGGGCGGTGGATAGGGATTGAGGATACGAAAGGGAATACATAAAAATACTACTACTAGGGGTGTTTTTCTTACATTATGGGCGTGTTCGTCACAGAGCATTTGGGAGCGTTTGAGAGCTTTTAGCTTCTAACGTTTAACAAAACGCTCCATTTTGAATTGAAAGCCTTGTTTGACACTACAAGCTTCTAGCGTTTAGTTTAAACAAAAAACTCCAAATCCAAATGCTACTTCACGTAACGTTTAACAAAACGCTATCCGCTACAAGCTAGTTTTGCCGAACACGCCCTATATGGATTATGTAAATGGTATATAAAACAATACAAAATGGCAAATTGATCATTGTACATGCATATGACGGTGTATTTTTAAATACATTTGTCACAGAGACTACCCATGTAAGAAATTAAAAATTAAAACCACATAGATCGCCTATACTAAAAATAAATTCCAATAAGAACTATTTGTGGTATTTGTTGCTAACCATAGGGACCAGTTATATAATTTGTGTAGAAACTTTGTATAGGCAAAATTTTTTTTTATTATAGAAAATTGGTTCATGAGAGTGTATTGTTTTCAAGTCATCAATCGTCGCCGACCAAGCACAGGGTAACTCCGATCACCCTTCAGTAGCTCCCATCTGTGAGATTTACTTTAACGGCAGGCATGCATTTCATTTATTTTTCACAAAATTATTCATATCTTGATTTGCAGTTAGATCACATATATGTATAGAGAGAGAAACCACAAATTCATTGAGAGAAAAAAAGGGATCGAGAGGAAGACCCGCTTTGTTGTATATATATAAGCCACAAATGCTTGCTACTTATAAGATGATTGATAATTTTAGAGAGAGAAAATAATACCCAACATAAGGACGAAGGTAGAGAGAGAGATCGAGAGAGGGAGAGGAAGGGCTTCTTGAGTTCCGTCGGACACAGAAGCCGTCGGCCATGGCCTATGCCCGTCCTTCCCTCTCCGTGGAAACGCCAACTATCCATCTTGGCGGGAAGGTTTGTTTTATTCATTTTCTATTTAATTTATGGAGTTCTAAATTCAAAGTTTGTGTGATATGATCTATTTATTGAATATCTTTTTTGAATATGAACTCACATATTACACGATTCCCCAATATATCCCATTTTGTCAAATACCTATTGGATACCTTTTTGAATATGAACTCATATATTACACAATTTCCCAATCTCATTTTGTCAAATACCTATCTGGATAATTGTTTTGAAGACTTATCATTGAGACTTGAATGATCAGAATTAGATAATGGGTTGATCGGTTTTATTTACCGTTTTCATACTTTGTCTTTATTATCTTTATCCCGCAAACAACCTCACCATATACGTGTCCCAATTGGTTTCGCCCTGACATGGACTCATCAAGGAAGCTCCTGACAAGTTGTCTAACTATTAATTGCCATGGCTCCCTGGGCATTACTGAATCTGTGCATCTTCGGTTGTTTAAACCGTGGAGAAGCTTCCACATAGTACTTGCTGACAAAATCCTGCCTTCACACTCCTTCTTGAGTGCTTGCGATAGCATTAGATTAGGACTTTATTTTTCTTATATTTATCTTACCCTCTTGTATATATAGGGATGTTGAGAATTCTATAAGGCATGGACAATTACTAATCCTTTCACTAGTGCTAATATGGCCCCATTTGAGCGATCAAGTAGGTTAACCAGATGACACTTCTTCATTACTCGGTCAACACAATAATGGAAAATCTGGGCCGTTGCACTGTACTCTTAATCATATCTATCACGAACAACAAAAACCAATCTTTTTTATCTGCTCCTCATCTTCATATTCCTTCTCCAACTCCTACCTTCCTTTGTCGTAAATTTTGTCATCAACTCCTTAAAATCTACCTCCATATCACTCTTGTTAATGCTGCCATCCAATCCAACAGCCTCATCAACTCCACTCGTGTTCAGCAAACAAGAATTTTGAGATATTAATTATAATCTTTCCTATGTTTTCTAGATGAAATGCACGTGTCCCCTTGAATCTTTATGATGTTTTGAAAGATGGCAGTGGGCTTCATTGCTGGGTACTGAGGCATTGACTCAAAGTCACTAAACCTCCCAAAATATAATTCTTTGATTGGAAAAAAATAGTATTACTAGTTAAGCCATAAAAGAACTCAAAATTTATTAATTATTTATTTGTAATTTTCCCTAGAAAAGTGAATAATTTTGGTAATCTGTACCCAAAACGGATTGACTTGGATATCAATTCAATTTAATCTACTTTTTTGAGCCCTATCTAAATAAAAATGGTAATTTGTACCATTAAACCAACTGGTCAAGGCCATTATGTGGGTTAAATCGTGGAACACCAACAACCAGGGTATCTAAAGTTCTAAATCCTATGTATGTGTTGGTATATATGGATAGAGCACAAATTGGGTTTCCTTATCATATATACATCTGATAACATCTTTGAGCTATTTGAACTCTCGAAATCAAACCTGCATTATCGAGCAGAGATCTTATAGTTCTTATCGAGCTTCAGAGTGCGTCAAGACTCGAGAAGATTTTTCAATCTATTAAACAGAGTTTGGGATTAATCTTACACAATTGAGAGCATTCATACCATGAAAATGCAACATACTTTGGGTCAGGGTTTATCTTGGAATCATACTCTGAGAACATACATATAAGAGGCAGTGGTTTGAAAAATGCCTGTTTTGGGGATACAAAAACCACCGGATCTCCAAAACAGGCAACCTTCAAACCGTGACCCCTTATATCTAAGTAAATCTTACAGTAAGGTCCCAAAAATGAAACCTGACTTCGCATTTGTTAGTTGTTACATATCCATGCCATTTTCCCTTTATTATACCCCATTTTGTGTTTTTGGAACATTTTGTTGGACATTTAAGTTTTATATGCAAAAATACTAGGTATTTGTTGTATTTCCATTTATTCGGATCTTGTTTTCACATTTCTTTCCTTCATTCTTATAATTTTTCAAGTATTTGGGATACTGGAGTTGATGTGTTGAAGTCAAATATTACAATTTTATAGGAGGCAGCAGCATATAAGTTGTTTCCATTAATAAAATAGAAAACACAAAAATAGTAGAATCTTATATTGTATATAATGACAATAAAGTTAGACCAAATTATTATTATATATATCAAATTTTTTATTGTGGTGGAATCTTAATGCAGGAACATATCATTCAGACTGGCTGCGGTTCTGTGTCTGTTACCGTGTATGGAGATCAAGAAAAGGCACCATTGATTACCTATCCTGATTTAGCTCTAAATCGTAACCAACACTAAATCTTCTCATTTTTTTCTTGTCTTTTGTTACTTTCTTTACTTTTGATTGATCTTTTTTTTTTTTTTTTGTGCAAATGATGGGCAGACTCGTCATGTTTCCAAGCACTATTTTTCTGTCAACATTCAGCTTCGTTGCTACTCCAAAATTTCTGCATATATCACATTACTCCACCCGGTCATGAGGTCTGTTTCTCAATTTTTTGTAATGTCCGGATTGATGGTGTTTAAAAAGTATTTGAGAAAATATAACACACAAAGGAAAAAGTAAAGGACAAATTTGTAAAAGCTTACCACTTATTGTTGCATTTTCATAACTTCCTCTATTAATTCGTTCTTTATGTATTTACATATTGTTAACATAAATGGGGTTTGTACAAGAGTTGTTGCAGTTAGGAGCTGCAACGATTTGTATGGATGATCCGGTGCCTTCTGTTGAGGATCTTAGTGATCAAATTCTTGTGGTCCTCAATCATTTTAGGTAATCACAACGTTAAATCTTGGTGCTTGTATTTTATCAAAACCCCTTATAGAGCACCTCATTTAGAGGTTTCTCAAAGGTTATTAACACTATTAAAATTAGCTATTAAAGTGCTCTTTAATCCTTGGGAGCTTGTTTTTGTTTTGGTATTATCCGTTAACCATTTATTATTATTTTTTTCTTTTATCCGTTCACCCCTCATTCAATAATATTATATATTCCTCTAATTATATTCAAACTTCAAATCTCCGTATTAACCACCGGAAGTATTATTTTGATGTAACTATTAAGACTTGGACTTTCTCTTCTTAAAAACCATTGTATAAAACATTGAATTCTATAAAAACAACTGTAGTTTGGAACTTGTTCCGTTTAACCACCCGAATATATTTTTTATAAGATTTAACCATCAAAGCTTTGAAACATAAAAAAGGCCAAACCAGAAAAATATTTTTCCTATGGTTTTTTGCAATCATTACCAAGAAACCCTTATAGTGGTTTTTATGGAGAAAAATCTGTCAGTGGTTAAATCTGAAAAAATTTCTTTCGATAGTTAAACATCGTAAATAACCAAATCATTGTTTTTTTATTGAATTTGTTCGGAACTGATTTTATTAAATATTCTTTAATATTTCGTTTTAATATCCAATATTCAATATTAAATTTGTAATTCTATAATATTTATATCGGTTTTTTGTACTTTATGACTATATAAATAATTAATTTTATAATCTTTTATATTTTCAGAAGAAAAGCCCGACTAAATTCTTCCAGTATTGTAATATATCTATGTTCATGATGGTAAGTATTTTGAGTTTCCCAGGCTCGGTTCAGTGATGTGTATGGGAGCAATGGCGGGTGCATACATACTTACACAATTTGCGGTATGATTTCTTGTTAAGTTATTAATACTTCCAAAACTGATTTTTAATTTATTTTCCATCTTTGAGGATTTTTATTTTTTTATTATTTTTTTGCAGATAAAGTATAGTGAAAGAGTTACCGGTTTGATACTTATATCCCCTATATGCCGAGCACCCTCTTGGAATGAATGGTTTTACAATAAGGTTACTTTTTCTTACAACCCATAATGACTTCTAACCATGGTTGTAAGTATAGACTGACGAACCATGTTTCATCAATTAACAACTATGATTAATTTTTTTTTATTTGTAGTTCATGTCAAATTTGCTCTATTATCACGGTATAAGTGATTTGTTGAAGGAGTTATTGATTCACAGATACTTCAGTAAGGTATACTCAGACTTCTGTCCTTATGATATTTTTACTCAAATATCTTTATTTTTCTTATATGATCTTGATCACGAGATACTTTTTGAATAAAATCAGGAAGTTTGCGGTAATATTAATCTAGAAGTCCCAGAATCAAATATAGTTCGATCATGCAGAAAGGTTAGTTTTCTGACGTCACTTTGATTCTAAAGGTTAATTATGGTTCTTCTTTGGTAAATTTGAAGATTCAGGTAAAAAACACCACTCTCAACTTCATGAGTGATAAATCTTCAAATTTTGAGAAAAAAATGATAATCCTACGAGAATTGCAATGTTTGAGTTTGTATAAATGCAAAAAAAAAAAAATAGCAAACCACTTCCATTTATTTGTTTATTATTTCATTTTATTATAGTATTGTACTTCATTTTTGTTTCTTATTAATTACAACATTTTACATTGAAAAATCTATCGAATTATAGCATTGTATTTTGCAAATATACTAAACTGTAGCAGTGATAACTGCTTTGTATGTGGATGACATGGCTATAGTTGGGAAGTTATTCTTTAAAGTACAATGTAGAACAGAAAGAAATGAAAGTAAGATGCTATAACAAACAAATAAATAAAAGTATGTTGCTACTTCTTGTAATTACTCGTTTATATACTAGTAAAATACCTTAGGTGCCTCCGATAAATATCATTGATAAGTAGTAATAATAAGCTTATGGTTGAATAGGCAGTTCACAAGTTTTTTTTTGAAATGCTTCAATTCTCATCCGACGAAGAAAGTAGACGTTGTGCTATTTGTTCTATCGATTTTGTAGTTCCCATCTTCACTACTTCAATTAGACGGACAATCTTATCTTTATTCTTTGCGTGATCATATACCCATTTACCTAAACATGAGATGATTTGATTTGGGTTGTATTTTATCATACAAAATTAGCTAAAAAGGAAATGGTCCAATGGGTCGAAAGTCACTCACTATGTGGTTAAATGTTTAAGACATCCTAAATTGTTTTATCTTAATAATATGGTTCTATAATCATATATAATCCGCTAATAATTTATAAATTCCAACCGGACTCAATATGCTTTTCCCCCCCTACAGTTATTGAATGAGAGAGATAGCATTAACGTATGGCGGTTTCTTCAAGCAATCAACAGGTAGTAGATACATAATGAGTCACTAATCTTTATAACTCTTTACAAAAGTATTTGTTCTTCAATTTTTAAGATCCTAACTTTCTTTAAATTTGGTAGGAGACGAGACATCACCGAAGATTTAAAGAGTCTTGAATGCCCAACGATCATCTTTGTTGGCGACAGCTCTCCGTTCCATAATGAAGCTCTTCACATGAACACAAATTTGGGTAAAACACGTTCTGCTTTTGTTGAGGTACGAATCTTTTGAAAATAAATGTAAATATTCATAATTATCCAAATAACTATTTATGGAAAATAAAAAAGAGAGGTGAAAGTTCATAAATGAAGCCTCGGGGTTACCTTCCCATGTTGGCTGTGGGACTGGTTGATGGGGCATGATTAAAGGGTGGTAATTTGGTAAAATATGAATTCCTACCGAATGATTTTGGTTGGAACCGATCATTTCAATCCATTTCGCGAAGGAACAATCCATTTTGTATAGACGAGATACCGATACCGATAACAAATCCTCTTCCACCTTATTCAACCTTTTTGGGAAATGCAAGTTGTTTAAATGTACATCACTCTCACTTCCAGTCCAATGTACACCAAACTCAGTACAACCTATATTATGTGTGCTACCCTGTTGTGTGTAACAAACTAGACCCATAAATTGTGATGAAGGTACATGCTTGTGGATCAATGGTGAATGAAGAACAGCCTCATGCAATGCTGATCCCGCTGGACTCTTTTCTGATGGGATATAAATGGTACAAACCATACCGGTTCATGGGCATCCCGAGGAGCCCTATTGGTCCGCGCTGCATTGCTCCCGAGCTTCTTTACCCTGAAAATATGGGAGTGAAGCTTAAACCAATAAAAACACGTGTATCTCCTCTCCGTCCTCGTACCCAAAAAAGTTAGACACTTCCTTCCTTTCTTTCTTCGTCCAACATAAAATAAATGAGAAAAAAACAACATATACGGCCGCTGTATACATTATGGGTATTTTTATATATATATGGAAGGGTAGGGAATTACATGTATAGATACAGAGTAGAGGATATTTCATTTATAGATTTTATGAATCTTAAACTCTGTATTTTGTGAAGATGAAAATAAAATCATGCCTTCCTAATTGCAATTGTTACAAAATGTTGTAATGCTGATTTGTGTGTCACGCATTTTCTATTTCTTTTTGGTCCAGGATAACATAGAACTAACTGTTACCAAAAGACAGTCAAAATACACACTTAAATGGAATCAATCTTTGGACTTTGGCTAAAGAAAATATACTTGATAACACATAATTATAAGTACATATTAAAAAAATCTATATTCTTTGTGGATACCCTGAGGCCTGAACTTGTATTATAGGTTGATTGCATATAGTAAATAATAAAGAAAAATACTAATATAGGTAAAAAGCATAAGTATGTTGTTGTTATAGGTAAAATATAAAGTATACTGCCATTTTAATAACGAGAGTAAACAGTTGCTGTTTTTCGCAGTTTACCCTATTTTCTAAAGCATAAAACCCCAATATTTTTTAAACCCAGATATTTTAATAATTATAAACCATGTATGCTTTTGAGACACCCTGAACGATTTTTACGTCGATTCTAATTTTGGGTGATGGAATAACATCATTTTTAGTTTTCATAGGTTTTAGGCAGTGTGTATCCGTCGTCTTATGCAAAATAGCAACACACTTTAGATACTAAAAATTAATTAACTTACAACGTAGTGCCATTATGTTCGTTTTAATTTTACTCATAAACATAAATTTCCTTCAATTTATAATCTAGAATAAATTTCTTTATAAAAAAAATTTGATTGATATATAGGTGAAAATTTGTAAGCTATGTTTTTAATTACAATAAACATTTTGTTGTACGAATAACTTATTCGGTACAAGCAAAAGTGCAAAACTAGTACAATACTGTGAGTTGGTCTGTATTATACAAAATCAAAGAATTTAATGTCTAGCAGTATAAGAGTAGTTGGTAAAGTGCCCAAGGTGAGAGTTCAAGTCACGTTTGGAACGGTGATGTAGATTTAGTGGTTATATATATATATATATATATATATATATATATATATATATATATATATATATATATATATATATATATGTGACGATTGGATCTGGAAGAGGGAGACCTTCACCAACACCAATGAAGGCTGGAATGGCAAATGGTAGATCTAATTTGTTTTCTGGAAGGTCAAAAGGGTATAACAGTAAGGTGGCAACATCACTATATTGACATATATACCCCTTTGGTTAATCTGCTTGTGAGAAGGGTCTTGTATTGTGTGTGCTGGGGTCAAAGGTCAAATATGGAAATAAGTGGATTGGTCTTTATGTTTTTGAAAATTTGAACAGTTTTGACAATGTGTCTTTAATGTGGTTAAGAATATAATAATCTTCACTCTTAACCAAAATAAATATAGTATGTTTTTTTTTTTCAATATTGCTGACTTCTTAGTAGCAAGTATTTTTAGGCGATTTTTAAGATATTGTTGCATGCAACCAGACAAGACAAGAGATGCAATAACGAAAAATTGGCACCCTTCTTATCCATTCAATAAAACATCATATCCAAATCTGGTCCGTATGCTTCCTGGATATTTCTTAATAAGTTGCAATACACTCCCAGGGTTCATCATCTGCCAAAATAAAAAACAATTAGTAATTGAACAAATCCATATCATTATTAGTGGATCTTGGTTAGGAAAGCTTCAAACTGGACATATTGATTCACATTAGGTGTTTGAGCCAAGCATTTGACCAACATATTGAAACAAATCTCTTATTACGAATGGACCCAATATACAATGATGGAATACATATTTCCAAGAAAAATCAGTTCATCACGATTCTACTGTGAATTATATTTTTTTTCTTGATGAATTGTGTGTGTATTTTCATTTAAATTGAAACAAATTTAATACATCATCATTGCAGGTGGTGTATAAACTGTTACAATAACTTTATTGTGTTTTTGCATATTAATCATGAGTCTTGTCTTTGTGACTTTCTTCACCCCTTTAAAGATCCGATTCCCGATTTTAAAATTTATATAATCACATATATTTCGTTTAGTTTCTGTTAGCAAACAATGATGTTTAATGTAAATAATTGTATTTATCAAGTAAATAATATTTCTTTTACCTCACATTTATGAGGTTCATCGAAATCAAAAGTATTTAAAAACTTTCATTCGTCTAAAGTTTTACATTATTCTTACTAATATTTCATGTTTCAACTTTATTTTTTCTTACTGATATACATAGTTCATCAAAAAAAGAAAAAAATGAACTTTGTAGGTCATAAACAAAAAAGAATTTAGTGACAAAAAGAGTTATCTTGTACAAGCTACCCTAAATGCATACCAATCAATAACAACATTAAAACAATGAACTCTTAATCCTCACAAATGGATGATCACTCAAGCAAAAAATAATACTTCATTTTTGAACTACATATAAGAAATTGCAACGAAGGGAACATTAACAAGAAAAACGAAAACTTACAGTATAGAAATCGAGTTTAACATTTGGACCAATTAACCCTTCACCGGAGTGATTACTAGAAAAAATATCAGATTGATTAATTACTAATAGAAAAATATCAGATTGATTCATACTTTCATAGTAATTAGAAGCTTCTAATTTACGAATTTCAAACCCCATTAGAATATTAGCTTATGAAACGTTTAACAATTATAGGCCATGAATTTACGGACAAAACATCTATCATTGTAAATTAATACTGTAACGCCCCGATTCCCAGGTATTGTTTAAATAGGAATTTAATTGGTTTTAAGGCCTACTCGACGAGTTGGTTGCCCTACTCGTCGAGTAGCAACGGGCTTGATACGCGTGTTTAGTGACCTATTCGCCGAGTCCATGAAGGGACTCGACGAGTAGGAGCTGGCAGATGAACCCTAAATCCCGGGGTTTTGCACCATATTTAAAGGAGCATCAGCCTCCTTTGGCCTCCTTGCAGTCATTTGAGAACTCAGAAAAACCTAATACGTGTGTGTGTGCCCATTGTGTGATTGAAGCTTGAAAAGAGGATCTTTGGAGGGGGGAGGTTTAGAGGTGAAGGCTAAGGGAGACTCGTACTGTGGGCTCGGGAGCATTCCAGTTACGGGCTAAGGGAGACTCGTACCGTGGGCTCGTGGGTATTACAGTCTGTAGGGCTGTGGACTCATTATGTGCTGTTCTGTTCAGTTGTTATGTTGTTGCTGACGTGGTTATGTGGATTGTATGTGTATCGGTATTTTGGGGGTAACTCACTAAGCTTTCGGGCTTACAGTTTCAGGTACATCAGGGGATCGCGGCAAGGCGAATGCATGATCGTACAGCTCCTCCTGTTATGTTTATGTTTCTTGGAATACTCTGATAGAATGTATTTTGAAAACAAAGTTGTAATGTTTTGATGAACTTGACATGTTTTGAAAGTTTAAATTTGTTCGAAATTTTTGGGCATTACAAGTTGGTATCAGAGCCTTGGTTTGAGTGAATTGGAGGAACAGTCGTGTAACTCCAGTCTCAAATCAAGGAAAGGATTTTCAAAATGATTTTTCAAAAAGGTTTTCAAAATAAATAAAGGAGGATGCAGGGCGTACGATCAGCCGGAGCCAGTAAGCAGACCCCAAAATACCATACAAGTTATCTGATTATGTGATATGATAGAACAACATGTTAGTGCTAGGCTAGGGATCCTCAGGAATTGCATGATAGAATTGCCTGATTACATAATGCCTGCTAGCCTAGGGTTTCCTTTATATGAGATTGACATCATTACTGTAGTTGCTTAGTGTATGCATCACAGTTGTACATAATTAAGATCTTATAGCCTGAGAATGTTTGATTTGGCCTTATGTTCTGTTCTTGTTTGATTGGGAGCTTAGGGTAGGATTGGATATTCAAAAGTCTATAGGGTCCAGCGTTATGTATGGCCAACATACACTAGTGCTACAGGGTTGGTGGAAGTTTCATGGATAGGAGGGTTGAGTGAGGCCGGGAGGCTAGTTATGAGATGTATATCTTTCCTCTAGGGTGAGGGTTGAGCGCTCGCAATGTTGTGTATATTGTTAGGGTGTTGTGGTGATACTTGAGACAAATATGGGTAGGTGTGGAAGGTAGTAAGGGCCCATACTACTGAAAGCACAGGACCTATACGCGTGTCAAGTAAGTCACAATCCCTAGGGTTAGTAGGGAGTTGGTTCCCAGTGATTTATATGGATCATCTGATATCTTGTGATATGTTTCAGAATGGTGATGACGAGGCGCTTCGTGGCTGGATCCGGTTCGGGATCAGGATCAGGGGACAGAGGCCAGGAGGGGCCGACAGCACCCGAGCCGGTGGTACAGATGGGTACAGAGGAGTTGGATGCCGGGATTCGAGAGATCATGCATGATGAGGTTGCTGCTGCATTCCGGGCTCAGTTACCGGAGATGTTAGGGTCGATTAAGACCGCCATGGTGGAGTATTTTGATGAGCGCTACGCAGCCCTTGCAGAGACAGCTGCCGCAGCAGCTGCATCAACTGTATCAACGACAGGAGGAGGAGTTGGTAGAGGTTTTCAGTACAAGGGCTTCGATAACACGAAGCCCTTACTTTTGATGGGACGCAGGATCCCATCAAGGCTATGAGATGGATTTCAGATGTGGAGGGGTGTTTCTTCACCTGCTCGTGTCCTGCTGACCAGAAGGTCAGGTGTGCTCTGAACCTGCTTAGGTTTGGGGCCAAGGACTGGTGGAGACTTGCGACTGGGTCGTACTCTGATGATCAGAGAGCTGCTGTTACTTGGGAGCAGTTCAGGGATATGTTCCGTGCCCGTTACATTCCATGGGTTGAGCGGGAGCGGTTGGCACAGGAGTTTTTGAGTTTGAGATAGGATGGGGAGTCGGTGACGGAGATCACCCGTATGTTCACTGAGCGGGCGATGTTCTGCCCAGAGTTTGCTTCCGAGCAGTCTCAGATGAACCGTTATCTGAGTATGCTCAAGACTGATATCCGACAGTTTGTATCTACCCAGCGATGTGACACTCTTCTGGAGTTGTAGGAGGCCGCCAGACGGCGAGAGTTAGAGATTGATCTGCAGCTGAGGGAGCAGCGGCCGGCCCCGACACATTCTCAGCCGGCGCCGAAGCGGTCTAAGACCGCTGATACTAGGACCGGGGGTCAGCATAGCCGCACTTGTGGGAAGTATGGCAAGGGTCATTCTGGTGTGTGTCGAGCCAGCAGTGAGTGCCACAGGTGTGGCAAGGAGGGGCACTATGCGAAGGATTGTTGCCAGGCCGTTCCGATACCGAGTATGAAGTTATGTTACCATTGTGATCAGGTTGGCCATTTGAAGGCCAACTGCCCGTTACTCGCCGCCAAACCGGCGCAGGCTCCAGCGCCGGCTACTTTGAGGATCACGGATGGGAGACCAGTCAGGGCAGAGCCTCCGAAGGCTCAGGATCGTGCCTTCCAGCTTACATCGGAGGAGGCCAGAGCAGCACCAGATGTGGTTGCTGGTATGTTTCTATCCTTTATCTCGTTTCCTATATCTGTTGTATGCTTATCTGTTGTACCTGTGGTTAGGTATGTTTTTAGTGAACTCCTTGCCTGCTTTGGTCTTATTTGACTCGGGGGCAAGTCGCTCCTTCGTATCTCAGTCGTTTAGTAGGGAGTTCAGTGCGCCTGTGGGCGAGCTAGAGTGTCCGTTGCGAGTGTCTATCGCCAACGAGCACGAGGTTTCTGCTTCTTCAGTTTATAGAGGGTGTGACTTGGAGATTTTCGGGGTATCCTTTCCGATAGATTTGATTCCGATCCCCATGGGGGAGGTATGCGTGATTGTAGGCATGGATTGGCTCAGTCGGTTCGGTGCTATGATTGATTGCGAGGGCCAGCGAGTTTGAACCCCAAGAGGGGGAGAACTGATTGTATATGGCGAGGGAACCAGAGTGGGATCAGGGTTTTGTTCAGCTGCCAGGGCACGGCAGTACATTCAGCACGGGTGTGCGGGTTATCTAGTGTATGTGGTAGATACGCGAGTCAGGGATCAGATTTCGGTTTCCGATGTACCGGTGGTCAGGGAGTTCGCAGATGTATTTCCGGAGGAGTTACCAGGGATACCTCCGGAGAGGCAAGTCGAGTTCAGGATCGACCTGGTGCCAGGTGCGGCCCCTATTGCTAAGGCGCCGTACGATTGGCACCACCAGAGATGCAGGAGCTGTCGTCGCAGCTACAGGAACTGCTGGGCAAGCAGTTCATTCGACCTAGCAGTTCTCCATGGGGAGCACCGATACTTTTCGTCCGGAAGAAGGACGGTTCGTACCGGATGTGTATCGATTACCGGGAGTTGAATAAGTTGACGGTGAAGAACCGTTACCCACTCCCGAGGATAGACGATCTCTTCGATCAGTTACAGGGCGCATCTTGGTTTTCCAAGATAGACTTGAGGTCTGGGTATCATCAGGTCAGGGTCAGAGAGGAGGACGTGGAGAAGACCGCGTTCCGAACTCGTTATGGACATTACGAGTTCATAGTGATGCCGTTTGGGCTCACTAACGCGCCATCGGTGTTCATGGACCTGATGAATCGGGTCTGTAGACCGATGCTTGATCGCTCGGTCATAGTGTTTATAGATGATATCTTGGTGTATTCCAAGACCCGAGAGTAGCATGAGGAGCATCTGCGAGAGCTGTTTGGAGTTCTGAGACGGGAACGGCTGTACGCCAAGTTCTCGAAGTGTGAGTTTTGGTTACGAGAGGTCCAGTTCCTCGGACATCTCGTTAACCAGGAGGGGATTTTGGTCGATCCGGCCAAAATCGAGGCGGTTATGCAGTGGGAGATTCCGAAATCTCCCTCAGATATTAGGAGCTTTCCGGGATTGGCCGGGTACTACCGGAGGTTCATACGGGATTTCTCCAAGATTGCAGTACCCCTCACTCGTCTGAAGAGGAAGGGGGTGGATTTCCGGTGGGGTCCCGAGCAGCAGAGGGCGTTTGAGACCCTCCGTCAGCATTTATGCGAGGCTCCAGTATTGACACTCCCGGAGGGAGTTGAGGATTTTGTGGTGTTCTGTGATGCATCCATCACAGGTTTAGGGGTGGTCCTCATGCAGAGAGGACGAGTGATAGCCAACGCATCGCGGCAGCTGAAGCCGCATGAGACGAGATACCCTACGCATGACTTGGAGTTGGGGGCGGTGGTGTTCGCCCTCAAGATATGGAGACATTACCTCTATGGGGTCCGCTGTACCATTTACACGGATCACAAGAGCTTGAGACATATCATGGATCAGCCGAAACTGAACATGAGGCAGCGCATGTGGCTGGATGTAGTCAAGGACTACGATTGTGAGATCCTTTACCACCCCGGTAAAGCGAATGTGGTTGCGGATGCTTTGAGCCGCAAGTCAGCTGGGTCTTCCACCCCCGCGGTATGTATGAGGATAGCGGTGGATTCTCCGCTTGTGAGTTTGATCAGAGATGTCCAGGTAGAGGGCATGCGACCGGAGAATTAGAAGCTGGAGAGAATCAAGGGTGAGAATACCCGGTTCATACAGGATAGTCGGGGACTATTGACCCGATGCGGTCGGGTTTGGGTTCCAATGTCTGGAGGGGTTAGGCAGACGGTTATGGAAGAGGCTCATAAGTCTCATTTCTCTATTCACCCGGGGGCCACCAAGATGTATCGAGATTTGAGTTTTAGCTATTGGTGGCCGTGCATGAAGCGAGAGATCGCTTGGTACGTCGAGAGGTGCTTGACCTGTAGGATGGTCAAGGCCGAGCATCAGAGGCCGCATGGAAAGCTGCAACCCCTAGAGATTCCCATGTGGAAATGGGAACAGATCACGATGGATTTTATTACCAAGTTTCCGAGGACGGCAAATTGGTTTGATGCTATATGGGTCATCGTGGATCGACTGACCAAGAGCGCCCACTTCTTGGCTATACGGGAGAGCTCATTGGCCGAGAAATTGGCCGAATTGTACGTTCGCGAGATCGTGTCTCGCCATGGGGTTCCTGTCTCCATTGTCTCTGATCGGGATGTCAGGTTTACCTCCCGCTTCTGGCAAAAGTTTCACGAGGAGCTGGGCACGCGGTTGCACTTCAGCACAACATTCCACCCGTAGACAGACGGCCAGAGCGAACGAACTATTCAGACCCTCGAGGACATGTTGAGGGCATGTGTCATTGATTTTGGTGGGAGTTGGGATTCTCACCTACCGCTTGCGGAGTTCTCCTACAACAACAGCTATTATTCTAGCCTTGGCGCCCCGCCATTCGAGCTGTTGTACGGGCGGAGATGTCGCACCCCGGTCTGTTGGGGTGAAGTTGGACACAGAGTGATGGGTAGTACGGAGGTAGTCTTGCAGACTACCAAAAAGATCCAGCAGGTTAGACAGCGTTTGCAGACCGCTCAGAGTCGGAAGAAGAGTTATGCCGACAAACGCCGATCTAAGTTGGAATTTCAGGTGGGTGACATGGTACTCCTGAAGGTCTCGCCCTGGAAAGGCGTGATCCGCTTCAGGAAGAGGGGAAAATTGGGTCCCCGATATATTGGGCCGTTCAGGATCATTGCCAGGGTTGGCAAGGTGGCTTACAGGCTAGAGCTGCCGGAGGAGCTTAGTAGGATACACAACACTTTCCACGTTTCGCAGCTGCGAAAGTGCATTATGGAGCAAGAGGTGGTGGTGCTGCTGGATGATATTCAGGTTGATGAACGCCTAAATTACGTGGAGAAGCCTGTAGCCATCTTGGAAAGGAAAAAGAAGATTTTGCGAAATAAAGAGATACCTTTGGTAAAAGTGTAGTGGGAGCATCGGAGAGGATCCGAGTGGACGTGGGAGCCGAAGGCGGAAATGCGGGAGCATTACCCGTCATTCTTTATTCCAGCGGACTTCGAGGGCGAAGTCTAGTTCAAGTGGGGGGGGGGGGGGGGAATTGTAACGCCCCGATTCCCAAGTATTGTTTAAATAGGAATTTAATTAGTTTTAAGGCCTACTCGACGAGTTGGTTGCCCTACTCGTCGAGTAGCAACGGGCTTGATACGCGTGTTTAGTGACCTACTCGCCGAGTCCATGAAGGGACTCGACGAGTAGGAGCTGGCAGATGAAACCCTAAATCCCGGGGTTTTGCACCCTATTTAAAGGAGCATCAGCCTCCTTTGGCCTCCTTGCAGTCATTTGAGAACTCAGAAAAACCAAATACGTGTGTGTGTGCCCATTGTGTGATTGAAGCTTGAAAAGAGGATCTTTGGAGGGGGGAGGTTTAGAGGTGAAGGAGATTGGAGCAAGTGGAGTGTGGGAATCAGCTCTTATCTCAGTTATCATCTTCTGGAGGTAACCAAATCATCTTTCCTTTGTAAATCTCTTCTATTTGGTTGAGTTCTAGGGTTTTTGGTGTGATGTTAGGTTGGAAAGATGAGCTATGGGCTAGATCTGAAGTTGTAACTGCAGATCTGGACCCTCCTTGGATTCTATAAGCATAAAGTTACAACCTTGGTCATGATTGAGGTCCCTCTTGAGCATGAAGTTCCATTAAGAGCTTAGAATTGCCATTAAGAGCCTTGTTAGCCATGCATACACGTAAAGTTTGCAACTTTACGTGAAAAACGTGCCTTAGAAGCTTGGATCTGTAATCTGGAACCTTGCCATGGCTTAAAAAGCATCTGCATGGATAAAGATCTGCAAGGACTCGACGAGTTGGATGAACAACTCGGCGAGCCCGTTGAAGATGGCCATGAACTCGACGAGTGGATGAACAACTCGACGAGTCCGTTGAAGATTGCCTTAAACTCGGCGAGTCGTTCGAAGACTCGTCGAGTCGGCTAGGGTTTCTCCCAATTCTTGGACACGTATGAACTCGGCGAGTTAAAAGGGAACTCGACGAGCCAATCAAGGATTTCACGACTTCCCGAGTTCAGGAAGGACTCGACGAGTTGAGTCAACATGGACTGTTGACTTTGACTGTGGACTTTGACTTGGACCAAGGGTTGACCAGTTGACTTCTGAGGGTATTCTGGTAATTTGGAGATTTATGAAAAACGGTTTTATGGTAACTATAGGTGGTGGAGTTCGTGTTGGTGATCCGGGAGTTGAGCTTTCGAGTTTCAGACGACAGTTGCAAGGTGAGTTATCCTCACTATACTAAGGGGTCTAAGGCACCAAGGCCGGCCCATTGGATATGTTATCCTAGTAGTGTTAGAGGTTGAGTACGAGTTAGTGTTGCATGCTAGTGGTTATGCCAGTTAGGTAGATCTGTAGGACTACCTGTGATGTTATGTGATTATTGCATGCTCAATGGTTATGTTATGTGTTTGTTATATGGGATGGGTTGAGGTTATACTGCTTCGTGCGGTAGCCAACAAACCCTAGGAGCATTCCAGTTACGGGCTAAAGGAGACTCGTACTGTGGGCTCGGGAGCATTCCAGTTACGGGCTAAGGGAGACTCGTACTGTGGGCTCGTGGGTATTACAGTCTGTAGGGCTGTGGACTCATTATGTGTTGTTCTGTTAAGTTGTTATGTTGTTACTGACGTGGTTATGTGGATTGTATGTGTATCGGTATTTTGGGGGTAACTCACTAAGCTTTCGGGCTTACAGTTTCAGTTTATTGTTTCAGGTACATCAGGGGATCGCGGCAAGGCGAATGCATGATCGTACAGCTCCTCCTGTTATGTTTATGTTTCTGGGAATACTCTGATAGAATGTATTTTGAAAACAAAGTTGTAATGTTTTGATGAACTTGACATGTTTTGAAAGTTTAAATTTGTTCGAAATTTTTGGGCATTACAAATACATATATATTTTTACAAATCTTTGATTAGTCATTGCGATTTGAAATTATCAATAACGTTTTTTTTATCAACCGTGGTATCCATGGGTTTAAACCTAGTATATATATACGGACAAAACATCTATCATTGTAAATTAATACATATATATTTTTACAAATCTTTGATTAGTCATTGCGATTTGAAATTATCAATAACGTTTTTTTTATCAACCGTGGTATCCACGGGTTTAAACCTCGTATATATATATATATATATATATATATATATATATATATATATATATATATATAGTTGTGAGACCCATGTACTACATAAGTTTATTTAAAAAATAAAATAAAAATAAATATGAAGATATAAAAATTTAGAAAGTTGTAATTTATAAGGAAAGAGAAAAATAATATTTAACTATTAAAATTAAAGTGCTTATTTCTCTTTTAAATTTAAATAAATAGTTTAAATGAATAAACAATTAAAGATTTTTGATTCAACTTAGAAATCATAAGGAAAGTTATATTATTGAATTTGATATGCATTTATTGTTACATTTATGAAATTTAAATATTATATGGAATTTAATAAAATAGAAAAAGACCACAAAATGACATAATATAATTTAATCTAAAATTACCACAAAATGACATGTGACATAATGCATGAGAGAATGACAAGTGACAAAAATGATTTTTATTTATTAGAATATATATATATATATATATATATATATATATATATATATATATATATATATATATATATATATATATATATATATAAGTTAGATATTAAAAGAACAAGTTGCTTTATATGAAAATATGTCATGATTCATAAACCTATTATAGAAAAAAACATCTCTAGTTATATTTTGTAGATATTCCTTTCCATTTTCGAATTTCGACCATTCATATATATTTTGCGACTCCCTTGATGGTCAACAACTCCATGCCAATGGTTGTGGGATTTGAAACCGGATGGTGCATTTACATTGCCTCCATGATAAAATTCATCGATAATAACAAGATGAGTCTTTCAATTACAAGATGCAACAAATGGTAGTAAACTTAATATCTTTTTGTGGTATGTGTACCTAAATAGAATTGCCACTAAAGAGAACTTACAAAACATTGGAGTTGATTTAAATGACAACCTATGCCCATTCTATACATATATTGTGGAAAACACATCATTTATTGTTCCGGTTCCAGTTTGCTAAAGGAATTTGAAGTAAGATGGGTAGATGGTGGTCCATTAACCTTGTTAGAGATTAAACACTTCAACAAACAATTCAAAAAAATTTATCATAGAGTAATAAATGAAAATGAAAATAAGAACACAATCAATGTACGTGGCTCATATGATTAGAGTGATCAACTATGTACATGGACGAACACAAGAGTGATTTTATTGATACCATCAAATAGCTTACATACATTAGGTTACAAAAAGTTAATGGATATAAATACCGATAAATCGACCTAAAAACTACAAATAAGGCCAATATGAGAAAATGAAGGAATCCTATCCTAATCTCTATGTTCTTATCTCCAAATTATCTTCTATTTGATTAGTCTTTATCTAGATATTTGAATTACTTGTTTACCTTTATCTTTTCCCGATTTTGTATTTAAACCCTTTTGGGATGATTAATGAATTAAGTCGATTTCAATCTCAATTCTATATGGTATCAAAAAGGGTCAATTAGAACTCCGAATAGAAGAACTTCGCTGCCATGACAGTCACCAAATATGAAACAATGAAAATAGATAGCAATTCGCCATACTAGCTACATGCGTCTACCCAATAAAGTTTCATTTCAACGACATCCTCATGGATAGTAACTATGGTGATTAGTCATAGGAAATCATGAATTTTCATTTTGCAAAGAGCAAGATGGGATTCATCAATGGAACGATCATGGCACCTAAAGAAGACTCATATAACTACATGAAGACTCATATAACTACATGACGTGGATGAGGTGCGGAGCCATGATAAAGGGTTGGCTCACCACAAACATGGAGTAATATCATATAAAGTGTTAAGTATGCTAACACGTCGGTTGAGAAGTGGGAGACGTTGTGTTGGATTAGGTGCCTAAGCCATTAACTAAATTGTTATAAACTTAAACTATTAGTAAAGTCCTTTTGGGTTGCCCTCAAACCTAGTAATTGACTAGAATGCTTTTTGGAGAGAAAGGACAATTTGTTAATTTATTATGTGATTAATAAATTAATTAGAAATCAAAATAGATATTTATTAATATGTTCTGAGAAAAATATATTAATTAGAAATTATATTATTTAATTAAGAACTAATCAGAAATTAATTGGAATTAATTAGAATAATTAAAAGTAGAAGGACGGAAAGTGTCAATGTCCAAAAGTTGAACTTTAACTGATTCTAGAACCTCCCTAGGAGAGGGGACGATTCTAAGGGGTTTATGGAGCTTTTCTAGGAGTTCTAGGAAGCTTAGGGTTGCTTGGGGGGAAAGAAATTGGTTAGAGTTATCCAAAAGGAAACCTGCCTTTTATACAGCTCCTTAAGCCCTATAAATACCCCAAGGCTTAGGTTTTCAGCTTACACTCTTCCAAGGAACAATTAGAGCTGAAAATTACACCTTCAACTTATCTCTCTTCAATAGCCTCTAATTGCTAGGGTTTGGGTGTGAGCCATTAGAGACACGAGATTTCTGGTGCTGACTTTCTGGAGTTCTACAAAGAAGGATTACTAGTTTATTTACAAAAGTAAACTAAAAGGCATGCTTTCTATTATCCATTCTCCTAAATTGAAAATAGCAATGCACTTTAGGGTTCTTAAACTCAAATTGTTGTTTGCATATGATAGTGAGAGCATAGATCCTTTAGGGTGTATGTGAACTTAGGGTTTTAGGTTTTCCGCCAAAAATATGATTTTTGTAGGCATGGCAATTGGGTTGGGTTCGAGTTGGCGGGCCAGTAAACATAAACTCAACCCAACCCATATAATATATGGGTTGACGGGTTGGAGGGTCACGGGTTGGTGGGTTGGAAACCTCAACCCAACCCAATCTATAACCTGTTTAAGTATATGGGTTCGCGGGTTCACAAGTTAATGGGTCAAACCCAACCCATATAACCCGTTTAATAAATAAGCAACACATTTTAAAAAAAATGAGGTTTTATCAACATAAATTCATAAAATGATTAAAGTAATTAACATTAAAAAAGGTTTTCAACATAAATTCATAAAGTCAATAACATTTAAATAAAAATGAAAAATGAAAACATTCATAGAAAGTGGATGTGTTATTCGTTCGTGACTTGTGAAAATAACGACATGTATTTTTTCTTTTTCTGATTAATGAACCGCAAATGCAGATTAGTCACATACGAATACGGAAGGCATACAATGATACGAAATATTACGAATACAGATGGAAATCAAATTTCATTAATAATTAAATATATCATTTTTTTAAATGTAATATATATATATATATATATATATATATACACACACACACACACATATATATATATATATATATATATATATATATATATATATATATATATATATATATATATATATATATATATATATATACATGGGTTGGCGGGTTGACCCGCGAACCCAAACAGATAACCCAACCCAACCCATGAAATAAACGGGTTGGTGGGTTGGCAGGTTGGTGGGTCAAATATCTCAACCCAAACCCATATATTTTCGGGTTGGGTCAGTGTCGGGTTACGGGTTGGGTCGAGAGTTGCCACCCCTAGATTTTTGTTACCTATAAAACCTATCACGTTGAAGAAAAGTTTAGGAAGGAAAGTGCACCTAGACATATGAATTAAAACAAACAATCATTGTAACTCAACAAGACATGGCTTCCATTTCGGCTTAATATACAAAGATACAAGGCCTATGGGTCGAGATACAATCAGTATCACCCTCGCCTGGTTGCACTTGTTGAAAATACATGTGTAATATCAGAAAATGGCCAACTAAGCGATTCGAAGGAAAATGAAAGATTGTACGAGATCTTGATGGGTCTAGATGGCATGTTCTCTACTGTGACAACTCAAATACTCGCTTCAAAACCGATACCAACATTGGGGACTGCCTATCACCTGGTCATAAAAGACGAACACCAAAGAGTGATCTCAGGCATAAGAAAAAAAGTATATGATGTTGCTGCCTTACAAAGCTTCACTTCTAACAAGCAAGAAACAATAAATAATAAAGGACCTGCCAAGGAAACAAAGTTAGTCAACAACCAAGAGTTGGGATAGTGCACCTTCTGTGGCAAAAGTGGTCACAATAAAGAGGGATGCTTCAAAAGGATCGGTTATCCAGATTGGTGGACCGTGAAAGGAAAGAAAGAGAAAGAAAAAACCCAAGTCTGCGTAGGCTGATGCAAGTTTAAAGTGAATAGTACCAAATGCTCGTCAAAAACTTCTTCGGGTTTGGCAAATAATAAAGTAAAAGATGATATTGGTTCAAGTGTTAACATGGCTGGTAAGAACTTTAAAAACTAATCATGGATTATCGATATAGGAGCAACATAGCACATGACTTGCGATCGTGATTTACATATCACTATTCCTAAGGGTGATTCCATTCCTGTTGAAGGAAAATGAAATTGTGCCTTAACTAATGGAATGAAAATTGATTACGTTTTATGCATTCCACTTTTTATGTGTAGTTTGTTATCCGTTAGTCTCCTAACAAAAGAACTTAATTGTGATATGACTTTGTTTTCGGACTTTTGTATCGCAGAGGGCTTAGAAACAAGGAGCTTTATTGGTGTAGGTAAGTGCAAAGGAGGACTATATAGAATGGATTTTGTGGAAAAGAAGAGGAATGCCATGTTGGTTGTACCTGATGTGGGCGTATGACATAAGAGATTTGGGCATGCTTTAGAATCTATGTTACGTCAAGTTGAGTTTTTGAGAAATTATACTTTTTGCATTAAGAAATAAGACTTGTGATTCTTATGTAAAGGCAAGACCTACAAAATTACCTTTCCTAGTTCGTTTATTAAAACCGTTGAGTGTTTCGATTTATTGCATCTTGACATTTGGGATAATTATCACATACCTTCTCTCACGGGAGCATGTTATATTTTGACAAAATTAGATGATTCCAGTAGAAATGTGTGGGTATATCTTCTTAAACATAAACATGAAGCAAGTAAATGTCTCATTAACTTTTGTCAAATGGTGAAAAATCAATTTGGGAAAGGAATAAAAAAGTTAGAAGCGACAACAAGGGAGAATTCACTTCTAATTCCATGAATGAGTTTTATACAGAAGAAGAAATTATCTTGGAAACCAGTTTTTCTCATACACCTTAACAAAACGATGTTGTGGAAAGAAAGCGCCCACATTTTCTTGAGGTTGCTAGAGCCTTAACGTTTGAAGCTATGCTACCTATCCGTTTAGTTATAGGGAAAATGTATTGTAACAACGTATATCATCAGTAAACCACCTTCTAAGGTCATTGGATACAAATACCCTTTGGAATTCTCTTCCAACAAAAGCCAAACAATGAACATATGAAGGTCTTTGGATGTTTAGCCTATTCCAGAAACACCGAAACAAAAGGAAAGAAGTTTGAAGTAAACGGGAGACCTTGTGTCTTCGTTGGCTACCCACAAGGACAAAAAGGTTATCAGGTATATGATCTTTAAAGCAAAATGGTGATTCTGTCAAGGGATATTAGATTTGTTGAACAACATTACCCATTTGATAAAATAGAGAATCAACAAGAAAATAAAATTAAGAAAACCTTCACTTTCAATGGACCGTTGTAATATGATGATATCTTTGAGGTTTTTCGTGGTCAACCTGATGAAGTTGTTACCGAGAAGGAGGTTGACAATGCACCTCATTTTAATAAAAAATCCCATGAAGAAACCAAGAGATAGATCGTTATATCGAAACTGAGCAAGAAATGGAAGTGGGTAGCGAAAACCATAATCAAACCCCACATGAACAAAGAGATAAAAAAAAGTTAGATTGCAACCAAACAGATTTAATGACTTTCAAGTCAAGCTTCCTCCATTGATAGATAATGCTTGACCCCCAGTCTGTCAAAGCGAATCTATATAATACTCCCTTGATACTTATGTTTCTTATAACAATTTCTCCGAACAACATAAAACTTTTTTGTCGGTTATTAGTTCAACAGACGAGCTAAAACATTACAAACAAGTTGCACAAAATAGTATGTGGCGGGAAGCAATGCAAAAGAAATAAAGGATCTTGAAGAAAACAAAACATGAACCCTCAAGAAATTACCTCTAGACACACATGCCATTGATTCTAAATGGGTTTACAAGGTGAATTACAAGCCAACTGGAGAAATCGAAAGGTACAAGGCACGATTGGTTGCAAAGCGTTTTAGTATGATGTTAACTCAACTAAAGTTCCAACAATCACATGCCAATGTTTCTCTTTTCTTGTACAAAAGGGATGCTCTCCCGTTGCCATATTGATTTATGTGGATGATGTAATCATCACGGGAAACGAGGCAGCCAAAATACATGAAACAAAGAAGGACGGTTATTCTAAGACGCTTGATTGAGCTGTTCTAATCCAACACAAATACACTCTCGATATTATTGAAGTGTAACGTCCCAAAAAATAATGATAAAATTTTCATTTTTCAGTTAAAGTAAAATCATTGTTTCAATCAAAATCCAAGTCATAAAAATCAAGTATCAGATAGAATTATCCCAAAATCAGAGTATCATAAAATCTCAAAAACATATCACTGAAGGATGTGTACGATCACACCTTCGCCTTGCCCCGATCATCTGAAGTATCTAAAACATAACACTTAAACTGTAAGCTGAAGCTTAGTGGGTTTCCACAAAATACCACACACGAAACATAAACAAACATGTACACTGGGCCCACAGCTTATGTCTGGAATACCCCTACAACGCCCTCAACATAAGTTTGGATTGCCCCTGAGCCCACATCATGAGTTTGGAATGCCCTTCCCGACCCTCAGCCTATGTCTGGAATGCTCCCGAGCCCTTAGTATGAGTCTGAAATACCCCTACAGGCTCCTCAGCTGATGTCCAAAATGCTCCCAGTATCTTGGCCTTCAACACAAAGTAGAACCGCCTCAACTCAAACCGTTACAATATGTCGACATATGCACATAAGCAAAGAACATATAATAGCCAACCAAAATAGATAATCATGCAAATTTACTAACTATCAAAAGACTACCGCATACTATATCCTAAATATCAGATACATGCATAATCTAGGGGCCGACATTGATGCCTTCGACCCCGAGTAAAGTGAGGAAGAACTCACCTCAATGTCAAGAAGGTAGCTGAATAGATCACTGCTCCAACACTGGCTCTACCGATCACATGAACATTAAACAGGGACCAAACATTAATTCACTATGCAAAATACCCTATGACTTAGAGTCAGACTTGGTCAATTTCCCCATACAGACCGAGTTTTCCTTGCGTACTACCTCTCTATGCCCCGCGTAGAGGGTTTTTTGACTTTTACGGGACAAACAGGAGGTACGCGCTGCGTACCCACATGTACGCCCCGCGCACTCGCGCTGAATCCAAGTCCTTTTATTAAGTCCTTAATGCAGAAAGCCAACTCATCAAACTTCATATATAGACAAAAAGGAACGTCTCAGTGGATAAAGTCTCTACCTTTATCCATTTACATGCATACAAAAGGGTATAAATTCAAACCCTAGGTCCAAAAGTCTTCTAAGACTCCAAAAATCATGCATGGCTTAATGAGAGTGACCAAGCTCTCATTTTATGACTCCCTAAGCTCAATACTACAAAAAACTACACCTCAAGGGCCTGAAGTAGCTCATACTCTACTAGACCAAGACTATGAGACAAAAAAATGTACAAAAACCCTAGAACTAGGAAGATCTTAGAAAATAAATCATCAAGTTCCAAGCTTTATACGTTCTGGGATGCTTGAGGGCGAGATACTTCTGGAACTAAGTTGGCTTGAACTTCCAAGCTGATCTACCACCTTCTGCCTCCTTCACAAGTACAAGAACACACACTTTCAAGCTCAAAAACACACACACACCAAAGAATTAAGGTTTGCAAGGAACGTTTCTAGGAGATGGAGGCTGATGAGAGGAAGGTCTTAAAGGAGTTAAGTCCTTTATATAGGGCTCAAACCCTAAAATTTTGGGTTATGCACTGCGGCAATACGTGTTGCGTACCTAAGTTATGCCATGCGTACTGCTATAAGCCCCCACGTCCATTTTAATGAGTTGTGCCATGCGTAACTCCAACTTACGCCCTGCGTAAGGACCAAAATGTCAACATTTTAAGCTTTGAGCCATAAATGAAACTACATGGAAAACTAGTGTTACATAAAGATAGTGGGATGACAGGCTGCAGGCCTAGCTTATTTCCTATGGAATAGAACTTGCAGTTGGATCAAAGTGATGATAGTCTACTGGTTGAAGCTAATCAATATAGATGTTGGATTGGGAGGTTGCTTTATCTCTAAGCGACTAGACCTGACTTGTGTTGTCAACATGATTAGTCAATTTGTGTCGGATCCTAAAGAACAACACATGAATGCGACAATAAGAATACATCGGTATTTGAAGACTACTTCGGGCCAAGGTATTCTTATACCGAAAGGAAAGAAGGTGATTTAGATCTTGTTACATATTCTGATGAGGATTGGTTGGAATTAGTTTTACTCGACGATCAAGGACCGGTTAGTTACATCTTTTAGCAAGAGCGTCGATTTCATGAAAAACAAAGAAACAAACTATTGTATCGCATTTTTCGGATGAAGCATATCATAGAGGGATGGTTATTACTATTAGTGAAATCCTTTGGGTACGATGGTTGTTACAAATCTTGCAAGCATTAAGAAAATTACTGGACCTACTCCTTTTTTTTGTGATAATCACGCTGCTAGAAACACTAACAATAATATTGTCTTCCATGAACGAACAAAACATGTGGAAATGTATTGTTACTTTATGTGGAAATGGATTGTTACTTTGTCATGGAACGTTTTGAGTCCAAAGAAATTATACATGTTCATATCGACACAAAATCACATATGACGGACATTTACACTAAAACTCTGGGTGTTGAACAACTGCAAATTCTGCTTGGTAAGTTGGGCACTCGAGATTTGCATGCTCCAACATGAGGGAGAGTGAAGGAATCCTATCCCAATCCCTACTTCCTTATCTCCTAGTTATCTTCTATTTGATTAGTCTTTATCTAGATAATTGAATTATGTGTTCATCTTTATCTTTCACCATGTTTTGTATTTAAACCCTTATGGGATGATTAATGAATTAAGCAGTGGCGGATCCAGAAAGAAAAATTAGGGGTAGCACAAATTCTTTTGGGGTTGAACTACTAGAAAAAAAATTGTTTCCAAAGGAAGTTTCCATTACAAAATCGTCGCTAAACCGGTGAATTTACACTAATTTTAAAATTATCAGACTTTGTGATGGATTGCTGACGGATTAGTGATGGATTTGTGATGGATTTCCAACGGATTTGTGATGGATTTTCGAAAAAAAAACACGAAATTTACATTTGACGGGAAAATTGGAGGGGTAGCCCGGGATACCCCGGGCTACATAGTAGCTCCGCCCCTGGAATTAAGTCGATTCAATCTCAATTCTTTGAAAAAAAAACTAACGAAACTGGCCCATGATGCGGGACCTATGCTTGGTCTACCTAGCAGGCTATATGGTCAAATGGTGAACCAGTTTTACCAACTTAACAAATCTTGATAAAATTAACAAAATATAAGAATTCTGGAGTACAGTTGATGGGCAAAGAATGACTACGAATTCCATAAATGCTTTGGGCGAGATTGTTGGTTTAGCAACTTAGGAATGATGGAAGCTAAGAAACGACATGCTTTTTGATAGAAAACAGGGATTGACAACCCAAATAAATATAGACCTGCGTTGATCTCTGTAGATGGGCCCAACCCAATTCTAGTTAGGGTTTACGACTCTTTTCCCACCGATGACAGACTTGTTCAAGCACTATAGACATCCGATGCCAGACTTGTCTTGTTTGGAAGCTTAGTGAGAGCTCTTACCTCATGGTAGCTCTGGGAGCTGCATGCTAGCGTTTATTGAGGGAGTTGGAAAGAGCATTTGCGGTTGAATCGGAATCGATTTCGGATGCCTATATATAACCACTGATAGCTATGGTTTTAATGATACTATATTATTGTTTTCAAGCTTGTGATTAAAAATACTTCCTGCTGTCTTGTGGAAGTAAGTCGCATTGACCGAAGCATGTAAAATAGAGTGTCTTTGTGTGTGATACTGTGATGTTCTTGATTATTTCTGACACAGTGTATTATGAGTGGTAAGTGGTTTGTAAATAACATTCTTTATCCATACACTTATGATTGAGAGGGCTATACATAATACGTAGGAGATTCAAATTTGGCTGGGTGGCATGGTTCATGGTTGAGCTGTCAGACTAACGCTGTTCTCCCTGTGTAATTTCTGGTTCGCTAGCTTCTAGCTAGCTGCCCTGGAGTTTTTTGTTTTGTTTTTTAATATATTTGATGCTTTTGAGAAATGCAAGTAAATTTCTATTCAAGAAGGCAACATAACAATACAAAAAATACAATCAAGGTGCAAACTTAAATGAAATAATTAAATCAAACTTGAGAAAATAAACATTCACCTTTCCTGTTTTCTATCCGAAAAGGCCTAGTCCGGATTTTGTTTAAGTCATTTCCAAACCAATTACATCTAAAACTTGATCTGAATATCACTGATTACATCATCGCTAACATGGAACGCCTTGGCAAGAATATCAGTCGATATATCTGGTTTTGAACCAAAAATCACATTTGCAATGGGAATCACACCAGGATTCTGACTACCCAATGCCGCAATTGCAACTGCATTCGTCTTTCCAACGTTTCTTTGGTAATGTAAAAGGTTTACAGGGAAAACAAAAACATCACCTTTATATAGAACTTTAGTAATATGACGGTTTTCAGGGTTTGATGTGACAAATCCAACCTCAAGACTTCCTTCCAAAACAGTCAAGATTTCAGTGGCACGAGGATGCGTGTGAGGTGGGTTGATACCCCATGGTGCGTAATCAATACGAGCCATTGAGATTCCCAAAGTGTTGAGTCCTGGCAATTGTGTCACGAAAACTGGGGTTACCCGTGACCCAAGGGCATTCGAGGTATTTCCCATCATGTGAAGTCCAGAAAAGTAGAAGTCGTTGGCTTGAACCAAACTCGGGTTTTTGCAAGCGAAGCCATTCACCTTAACTGTTATAACGAAACAGATTATGTCATAGAAATCAAAAGTTGGCAAAATAAATCTGCTGTTAGGCTTTTTTGCGACAGATTTTCATCAATTTCTAGTTGTGAGACTGAAAAAAACGAATGCCATGTATAATCGTTTTTCTTATTACCCACTAAACTAGAAGTCTAGAAGTCTTTTTATTTTACTGAAATCAGGTTTTTCCAACGCAGTCGTGTTACAGTTATAAGAAAAATGATTATTTCATCGAAATCTAAGGGCCGGACAGACAAACCTGTCGCTAAAGGATTAGCGATGGAGTCAGAGAATGCTATACTATAAGATTGGGAAAAACAATGAAATGGTCACTGTACCTTGAGCATTCATGTCTGCAACGCAGAAGTCCTGAAGAGGACTATGATCGGCTGCCATGGCCACAGAGAAAACGAGAGCAAGAAGCATGAAAACACGAGCCATTGATGGTTCAAAAGGATGTGAAATTAATAGATGTAATGAGTTATTGTTGATGAAAGGGTTGAGCCGCTTATATACCGAAAGTAAGCAGAGATGCAATGGATTAAAAGCTGATCATGCCGTCCTGTATTATATGAAACAGTCGTATCATGCAGACACACAAAGAAGACACAGTTTTATGAGCCGGCTTGGCCAATGGCAAATATGGGGGTTGGGAATACTAAGGTGGACATCGAATCTAGTCAAAAGTGTTTGGTCGGCTGATTTAACGATCTGTCGTGATATAATTTCGATTCAAAAAAGAAGGGGGGGGGGGGGTCATGTCACACATTTGTAGCTATGTTTTTGCCGCAAAAATCATACTAGTAATTAGTTTTGTATATTTGAAGAAATAGATAAATAACTATCATGAGAAAACTATGTATTATAAGATAATTTACATAAATCGTTTTTGTAGCTTACCAAAAATACAATTACATCGTTAAGAGCTACCTCCCTTCAATTTTACTCGGTCATCAAAACGTCATCTCATCTGCATAATTTTTGCACCATGTGTGGTCTAAGAACCAAAAACCACGGGGTTTTTTATGTATTCAAAAAAAAAAAAAAAAATGAGAGTAAAAGATACAAGTGTGGGTTGGCTAGAGGAGACGTGCACACTGGTGATGAGTGTTGGGAATATTAGGGTTTGTGATGGAGATCTGGATACCAACTTGGATCGTGATATCACTTTCCGAACTGATATTTCTACCCTATGCCTGGGTTACAAGAAATTCAGCCTAGGATAATCCAAGTGGACACTTACGTTTCTAGGCACAGAAAACGTAAGCCAATATGCTAAAGTATTATGTGAATGTGTGATGAAAAACGAGAGCTAAAGAACGTCCCCCTTCTGGAAAGGAAGAGTCGTTTATATAATAAACACGATTAGGGTTTCATTAGGGTTGGGTCGTCATTAGTTGCTTTAGGAGCAAGTAATATTAATCCGGATTATGATTACCAAAACTAACGAGTTTCGTTAGTTTTACCATAACCACCCTCAAGAAATTGAATTTTCCATTATGTTCCCACATGCAAAATTCGGTGAGAATACCCAACCAGAAGTTGAGGAATGGTCCTCCATGTTGGTAATCCAACTTGCATCTGAATGACCTGGCAGCGGGACCCCAGCCAGGGGCTCTGCCCCTTGGACCCCACTAGGGGCGCTGCCCCTAGACCCCGCCAAAGGGGCGCTGCCCCTTTGGAAACCCCGGACCCGGGGGCGCTGCCCCCGGACCCCCGACTAGTCATCGAACCGGCTTCTGATTCGATCTTATACATGCATGCACTCTGCACAACCCCGTACATATATTAGAGTACAAATCATGAAGCCCCTTAGCTCACATGTTAGTTCCAGTTACTTAAAATGACATGATGACACTAAAATCACCAACAATCCTCCCCCATTTTAGTGTAACCCTTGAACAAACATAACCTTATCAACAACAAACCAAACTAGTATATAATGAAAATATCGAAACGATTGAATTTCCACTTAGTATCATACACTTGCAAATACTCGAGAATCAGGGTGTTCTAAGAATTGAACCCATCAACCCATTTGAATACCAGAAAGTAAAATACATACTAGTTTATTGAATTTCTAGCATAATACAACTTGACACTATTATAAAGCCGTGTGTCCCAATCCTCTCATGATCATATCAAGGTCAAATCCACAACCTCTTGAAATGCGGCTACACTTCACAATCACGTAGGTAACTCCTTTCCATGTATCTGCACATACATTTATCAAAGGAATTATTAAGAAGTTAAACTTCAACCTGGCTAACTTGCAGAACCGAACACATACCTGGGATGAATACTTCATGTGTTCCAATCTATAAGTATGAGCTTTCCACATTGAATTCAACTCCTAACATCATACTAGGAGGGAATTGGGTGTCTCATCATTATAGAATTAAATGGACTTTAATCCCATCCCGATTACAGACTTGTGCACTAAGTCTCTTGTCAGACCTTTAGTCAAGTGATCTGCCAAATTTTGTTGCGATTTCACAAACTCAACCGAAATCACACCATTCATGATTAGTTCTCTAATCATACTATGTCTAACACCTAGGTGTCTAGACTTGCCATTATAAACCTGGCTATATGCCTTAGCCAAAGCGGCAGCACTATCACAAAGGATAGAAATAGGTGCTATCGGTTTAGACCACAAAGGAATCTCATAGACCAAATTCCTTAGCCACTCTGCTTCTTTACCAGCAGCTACTAACGCAACAAACTCAGATTCCATTGTCGAGTTTGTAATGCAAGATTGCTTCTTGGAAGCCCAGGAAATGGCACCTCCCCCAAGCAAGAATACCCAACCAGAAGTTGAGGAATGGTCCTCCATGTTGGTAATCCAACTTGCATCTGAATGACCTGGCAGCGGGACCCCAGCCAGGGGCTCTGCCCCTTGGACCCCGCTAGGGGCACTGCCCCTAGACCCCGCCAAAGGGGCGCTGCCCCTTTGGAAACCCCTGACCCCCGACTAGTCGTCGAACCGGCTTCTGATTCGATCTTATACATGCGTGCACTCCGCACAACCCCGTACATATATTAGAGTATAAATCATGAAGCCCCTTAGCTCACATGTTAGTTCCAGTTACTTAAAATGACATGGTGACACTAAAATCACCAACAATGAGATCAGGCTTTCAATGTTTATAAGGTAGGTCCTAAAAAAATTATAAAATAGTTCCTCATTTTTTAAATGTATAACTTATATTATTTTTAGATGCGACACTGGCCACATGGCACTAACTACACCCATTGATGTATCCACACCCAAGGCCGGCCTGAGGAATTAAATATCTTCAAAGGCCTAGGACGAGCTAGAAGAAAAGGACCATTATCGTTATTTTAAGTTTTTATTTTTAAATAAAAATATATAGAATATATAATAAAAAAATAAGGCCCTGTGCAGTTGCCCATTTTGCCCCCTTCAACGCCCTCATGTCCACAGCCATAGGTAATCGTAGAAGAGTAGTGGCAGATGCAATAATTGGTTTGTACCACCACTACAAGAAAAACGAACGATTATTAGTGGCGACAACAACTATTATCAGCGACATGAGTTTAAGTCGCTGGTAATAGTGGATGTTGTCGCTAAAGGTATTTGGTAGCGATATGTGTGGCTTGTGATCTCGTAACCCTAACCGTTAATTGGTCCTTACATCCAACAACCAAAAACGCGCATCGTTAAGTAGCAGTACCGACAAAATTAATAGCGGCGACACTTGTTGCCGCTAATGCTCGAACATAAGGACCGCGAAAAAGTTCCCGCCAAGGCACCGCCGCTAATAATCAAAAGTCACCGCTATTGCTTTGGCGTCGCCGGTAATATGCGTCGCCTGTAAAAGTCATCGCTGATAAACACCGTTGCAGCTTTCTTTCTTCCCTTTTCTGCTTCCATTTTCTCTTGATTCTGTCTTCCGTATTCTGCTTCCAACAATCTGCGACACCTGCTTTCCACCCGGTTCAATTTAGGATTTTCACCGATTCCATCCCCATCTACCGGCGACGCCTTTCCATCACCGATAACGTATCGTCTCCGACGACTAAGGTGCAATTCCTTCCTAATTTCTCTTTCTCTTTCTCTTGTAATGTCGATTTCCACCTTATAGTTGGGTTAATTGTAAAAAAAACTTTGATTTCAGTTTTTTTCAGTTGTTGCTGTCACTGGATTGATTATCACCAAGACTGCACCACCTTGTTGATTTTACGGCCATCATTGTTGATTTTTGGTCACCACAGGTTCCTTTCTCATTTAATTTCAAGATTATTTGTGAAATTTATGTATTTGTGCCTATTATGTGAATTTAGTCATACGTATGTATATTTGGTATACATTTCTGTATTTGCATGGTATATGTATGTGAATGTATGAAAATATGAATGTAGAATAGTGTATGTGTGCATAGTGTATGTATGTATGTATATATATATATATATATATATATATATATATATATATATATATATATGTGTGTGTGTGTGTGTGTGTGTAATGTATATTTCTATGTATGAAATGTGGATTTTATGTATGTATGAAATGTGGATTGTATGTAATGTGTATATTGAAATGCTATAGTGGAAAAAGAACAAATAAAGTAGGATGCTATTATTGATAATTATATTAAAGTATATGTGTATTTGTATTTAATGTGGATTGGATGTGTGTATAATGTGTATCTTATAATTTTTCAGGTAATGACGTCGATATGGCTGTTGTTTCTATACACCATGGCTGCTGTTATGGGTCGTGGACATGGGGGTGATGGAGCCGATGAACCACCTCTCCCAGGTGGTAGGGGTGCTGGATAGCATGGACATGATGGTAAGTCTTATTATGAATTTTTATTCGGTTATTATAAAATATCATTTCTAATAATTTTTAATTATATTTGTAGCTGTGCCACATAGGAGAGTAAGAGGAAAAGCGAAAAATATTAAGCTCAAAAAGGCGCTCTTAAACAATAAGGTCAAACCGCTTGATATGGACTATGATACGGGTATGACATATGATCCCGTAGGAGAGCCAAAAGACATGTTTGCATGCGGAATTGGGAAAATAATGTGGCAGATGGTCCCTTTTGATAAAAGAACTTGGAAAAGAGTTTCCCCCGCGATAAAGGATACAGTAAAACAACATTTAGGTGTAAATTATTTACATAAGAATATTTTATATGGTTAATTATTACTTTTTTTACATGGTTAGCTTTTTTTTTTGTAGACAAAGTTTGATATTGATTGGATGTCCCAGGATCCAAAGGCTACTAGGCTGTTAGAGAGTTTTGAAGCAGCTTTGTTAAAAGGTTTTAGAGAGCGTATAGTTGACACAAAAACATATTTTTTGAAAGTCGGAGGGTATGAGGATATCTCGAGAGCATTAGCCACCCCCGGATGATATGGAGGTTGATAATTGGAGGAGAACAATTGAGTATTTCTAAACATATGAACACCGAACTCCTTCGGCAAGAAACAAAAAAGTCCGTGAACTGCAAACGTCCGTGAACCGTGGGGGGGGGGGGGGGGGTCAACCTCATATAACAGTACTTGGTATAAAAAGGTAACGTACGATATATGTAATTATTTATTTAAAATAGAATCTAATTTTTGATGTTAACCTGAATAGAGTTGAAACGTTCCGCAAGGATCATACCATTAAGAATGGTGTATTTGTTAATGACCAGGCGGAGCAACAATACACAAGTATTTAATTATAATTTTATCATATAATTAAGTGTTTATTTATACTTAATTGTTAATCATTTTTGGAAAACACAGAATCGATTGGTGCAAGAGCTCTTAGAACAAACGCAAGGGCCAGAAGGTGAAAGAGATTTAACACCCGTTGAAGAAAGAGCTACTTTCGAGAGAGTATTAGGTGAATGGTGTGGCCATATCAGAGGCATCAGTTGAAAAGCTTTTGCTATCTAGCCATTGCAGCCACCACCACAGTCACAACCATCACAGGTAAAACAAGACTATTTAAATTCAATAAATGCATGTTGATTTGGTAATTTTGGTTATTTGCTAAAAGCTTTGGTAATTGGTTTTTTGTCCGGGAAAACTGCAATAAAGTCCTTATATATTGACCTCATAATCAATTTAGTCCCTATACTTTTTTTATTCAATTAAGTCTCAAAAACTGGTAATCGTATTCAATTTAGCCCTTTTACCCGATCAACAGGTCAACCAACTTTCAAAAATTACATTTTTGGCCCAGATTTCAAAATTTTTTACAAATTTGGTCCAAAATTTACACATTTGGCCTAGATTTTAAATTTTATTACAAATTTGGTCCGAAATTTACCCTTTTGGCCCAAGTTTTAGAATTATGTTATGAATTCATCCTAAATTTAGTTTTTTTCTCAAAAAAAAAAATCGAATATGTTTTTTCTTTATAAAATCATATTTATACAAAAAAAAAATACTTTCCTATAAAAAATCTTATATTTTCTATATAAAACTTTTTTTTAAAATTTTTTTGTATACGAAATATCTATTTATAAAATCAGGTATTTATTAAGTACATAAATATATACAAATCGGTTTTTATAAAAAAAAATATATATACATGTATTTTACAAAATCTATATATATATATATATATATATATATATATATATATATATATATATATATATATATATATATATATTTATATATAGACAAAAAAGATATAGGGACTAAATCGATTATGAGAGTAATATCATCCAACATATCTTCCCATTCTACCTTTATCTAAAAGATCAAAACTGTAACATCTTTTCCTCTTAAAAAGATAAATTTAAATAAAACAATAGAAAAGGAGTAAGGCATACATAAAAAAATTGTTCATATTCTTTTAGAGGCTTTTAATTATATTGATTTGGTGGAAAAAAACTCTAAAAAATTGTTAATATTCTTGGCGGCCCTTGGCGGTCTCAACGGTCATAGGCGAGAATTTTTTAAAAATTTCAAAAAAATTTAATTTTCAAATTTTACACGAAAATTTTAAATTTTCAAAATTTTATGCTTTCAAATTTTAAAATATTAAACTAAAATTTTCAAATTTTTAAAATTTTAAAATTTTAAATTATCAAATACTTGGTTTTTTAGGGAAACTATTTTTTAAATGATTTTATTAATAATTAAGGGTCACTGGTTAATCCTCGTCTAGTCCGATTAATCGCTTATCGCCAGTCGACCGCCGAGTTACCGTAGAACGATTTTTTACAACTTTGATATATATATATACATATATATATATATATATATATATATATATATATATATATATATATATATATATATATATATATATATATATATATATATATATATATATATATATAAACGGATTTGTATATATTTATGTACTTAATAAATACCTAATTTTATAAATAGGTATTTCGTATACAAAAAAAAAAGGTTTTATATAGAAAATATAAGATTTTTTATGGGAAAATATGTTTTTTTTTATATATTTTATAAAGAAAAAACATATTCGAATTTTTTTTGAGAAAAAAGTTGTAAAAAAACTAAAGTTAGGATGAATTCATAGCATAATTCTAAAACTTGGGCCAAAAGGGTAAATTTTGGACCAAATTTGTATTAAAATTTTAAATCTGGGCCAAAAGTGTAAATTT
Source organism: Lactuca virosa (assembly GCF_052849685.1). NCBI lineage: Eukaryota > Viridiplantae > Streptophyta > Magnoliopsida > Asterales > Asteraceae > Lactuca > Lactuca virosa. The sequence goes on along the minus strand of NC_136432.1, from coordinate 76,044,441 downwards.
TGGACCAAATTTGTAATAAATTTTGAAATCTGGGCTAAAAATGTAATTTTTGAAAGTTGGATGACCAGTTGACTGGGTAAAATGACTAAATTGAATACGATTATCGGTTTTTGGGACTTAATTGAATAAAAAAAAGTATAGAGACTAAATCGATTATGAGGCCAATATGTAAGGACTTTATTGCAGTTTTCCCGTTTTGTCCCACGTGCAAGAAATAACAATGTACTTTGGTTTTTTGTCCCTAGTTTTAAATTAACAATGCACTTTGGTATCAATAACTACATGTTGATTTGGTAATTGTGTTTTTATCCCAAGTCCAAGAAATAGCAATGTACTTTGGTATTTCTTATATTTAAGGTTCTTTGGCACAAAAAAATAGACTATTTAATTTCAAAGTCTCATATATATATATATATATATATATATATATATATATATATATATATATATATATATAATATGATCAATAAATGCATGTTGATTTGGTAATTGTGTTTGTAATTGTGTTAATGTTCCAAGTGCAAGAAATAGCAATGTAGTTTGGTTTTTTGTCCCTAGTTTGAAAATAACAATGTACTTTGACATTAATAAATGCATGTTGATTTGGTAATTGTGTTTGTGTTTTTGGGGAAATGATACATTTGCCCTACGAAATTTCTGGGTTTACCCGTGGAGTCCCTAAACTATTTTCTTGGCTTTATGAGGGAAAGAAGTCGTGAGCAACCTATCCTTTTAGTCACCGTAACCTATTTTAGCAGGTTTCATGCCACATCAGCAAGATATGCCACATCACTCATGCCATGTCATCGATTACCATTACCCCACCCCTACCCAATACCTTTCTACTCTTCCCTACAAGAACTTTACCGATGACCATCTCCGGCCACTATCTACGATTCGAACCACCTATCAATTAATTTGCCCCCTTTTCCATCTGTCACCCATTTCTTTTATGCGAACCCTAACCTCACTTTCACTCTCGATCTCTCGATCTCTCTACAAGAAACAAAGCAATTCTCTATCTCCAGTTATTCCTATCGCCCTTTATTGCGACTTTCTCACCACTTCATCTTTTCCTCTCTCCTCTTTATCTCTCTATCTCTACAACGATATATAATTTAGGGTTTTTGGCCCTTTAATTGGTTTTTTCAGATGAGTGTCGTGTCCGAGCCTGTTGCTTACAATAATAAAGACTCCGATGAAGAATCCTCATCTGTTGGTACAAGTATTGTTGCCACTGCTACAACTGATACTTCTGCTATTAACGAGCCTCTAGAAGACGCTATTGTTGCTGATTTTGGTGCCGGTGGTGGTGAAGATAGTGATATTGGTAAATGAGGAGGAACTTCAGGGGATCCTTTGAGAAGTTGTTGGTGGGGGAGAGCGGAATCGGGTTGATGGAATGGTTCTATGCGTCCAAGTTTCCGACTCGATTTGGTTTTATGGTGGATGGGTATTGATGGGAAGAATGACCAAGGGCTTGATGATTGTCTTCACTATTGCATTGTTGCTGGTAAAAAGTATCTTGAAGATGCTGATATTGGTGGTGATAAATGCTCTAAGGTTTGTTGTTCTATTGAATTTCAATCGTTTTTCATGTTTGGATCTGGTTGCTATTTGGGTAATTTGAACTGTATGAGTGGAATTTGGTGGATTTGTGTGGATTTGGGCGATATTAAGCTTGAAATTGAAAATGTGTGATGAATTAAAATGACACCAATTGAGGTTTCGTGAATGGATGCCCAGTAAGTATAAATGGAAAAATGTGAAAGATTTCATCATTTTGAAACCTTTTCTAATCGTTATTTATCTTCATATGTATATATATATATATGTAAATTTTCTGATTGAAATCCGTTCAGATCTGCTACTTATCCCTTCAGAGAATAAAATGGAGTTTAGATGTTAGTGTTTGGGTAAACTATTTGAGAGGAAGGCTGAGAGGAAGAAGATGATGGTGGATGCCTAGTAGATTGTGTTCTTGAGAGAGAGAGAGAGAGAGAGAGAGAGAGAGAGAGAGAGAAAGAGAGAGAGAGAGAGAGATGTGGGTCCACGGGTAAGAAAAATTAAAAGTCAACGTGGGAAAATTTGGTCAACAAATATCAATATGGAAAATGGGTAACCGGATGACGCCTTCATTTTGGTCAATAGGACGTAATCGACCCGACAAAAACGACTTCGTTCTCTCATAAAGCCAAGAAAATAGTTTAGGGACTCCACGGGTAAACCGTAGAAAGTTCGTACGGCAAATGTGTCATTTACCCTTTGTTTTAAGTGTAGGAAATAGCAATGTACTTTGGTATTTCTTATATTTAAGCTTCTTTAGCAAAAAAGTAGACTATTTAATTTCAAAGTCTCATATATCTATATAATGATCAATAAATGCATTTTGATTTGGTAATTGTGCTTGTACTTGTGTTTAAGTTCCAAGTGCAAGAAATAGCAATGTACTTTGGTTTTTTTCCCTAGTTTAAATATAACAATGTACTTTGGCATCAATAAATGCATGATGATTTGGTAATTCTGTTTGTAATTGTGTTTTTGTCCCAATTGCAAGAAATAGCAATGTACTTTGGTAGTTTTTGTTTATGTTTGATAGTTTAACTTATAAGTTTATATATGTTGTTATTTATTATGTAGTTGGAAAATCTTTGGGCAACGCTCAACGACCCGACGTGTAGGGAGGAACTTAATGCGTTTTTTTTTCTTCAATCGGGTAAAGATCAAGGAGGAAATGAGGAGAACGGAGATGATGGTTCGTCGGATAATTAGTTTGTGTTTTGCATGTTAGACTTATTGTGACCCTTTGGTACATGTCGAAATTATAACATTTTGATTGTTTATTATGGTATGAAATTATAACACTATTTGGTATATAATCGGATGTCGTTATGCAATTTTTTTCTACATTTAATGTTGTTACGCATTGGTTTTTTTGCATCCGAAAATGTTGATCTAAAAAAAAATAAAAAAATGTAAAATGGTATTGCTTGCGAAAAATGGAATTACCGGCGACAAGGTCATGGCCGACGACAGAGGGTATTAACGACGACATTAGCATTGGAGGCGATAAATATCTTTACCAGCGACATTTTAAGCAATAGCGACAGGCACTACCGACGGCTTTTTAGCGGCGATGTGTCGCCGCTATTGCCTTTACCAACGACATATCTAACTTATACCGACGACTTTTGTCACCATTAATTCCCTATTTTCTAGTAGTGCACCTTAATTGAAAGTGGGTTCACCCAATAAGTTTTCAATAATTAGTCGTAACAAAATCCATATTTTACTAAAAAAAACTTTATGGTACCCCTTTTCCGAAAACCCTCCTTTTTGCTTAAAACCAAAGAAATTCTTAAAATTCAAAATTTTATTAATTTTTTATTTTCATATATCACATACATTTTTTATTCTGGATTCGTCACTACACGTTAAATTCTTCCCAAAGTACAACACAAATGAGATTATCTTTGTCGACTCTCTCTCATGAACATCTTGAAACAATCATATTATTTTCTTTTGTATGTATGTTAATTTTTGGTTCATCTCGCTTGTCCATCTCCTTTATATTTCTTAAAGTTATATCAGTGACACATTGCATCGTGGAAATAGATTATTGATTCTCACATATTGTATACTTTACTTATCATCGAAATAGATTCTTGATTTACACATCTTGTATATTTTACTTATCATGGAAATAGATTCTTGATTTACACATCTTGTATATTTTATTGTTGCTCAATAAAGGTAATGTTGTTCACTTCCTTTCAAAACACATCCCATCATCTTGATCTTATTCATTTTCTTAAACTTTTAACATGAATTTTGCTGTAAGTATTAGTAATGGGCTGTAACATCGTGATTTTTCAAATAAATTTTTAAATTTTAAAATCGCATACTTTTCATAACATATTGTATAGAAATCTCGTTTATTCAAATTACACAACACAACTCCATTAATAATCCAGGATCCCCAAAACATAACTCTTTCTCTGGTGTGTGTAATCAAGTCGGTGCCTTCCCGCGATCCTCTGAGATACCTGAAACATATAACACATACACGGTAAGCACGAAGCATAGTGAGTTCCCCAAAACACCACATACAACACATAAGGCACTCGTGGCTATAACTCGGTATGACCCTCCGGTCAATGCGTCTCAGCGGGACCCTCCAGTCTCGTAGCTCGTTGGACCCTCCAGTCCGGTCTAGCTCGTTGGACCCTCTGGTCTGGTCTAACTCGTTGGACCCTCCGGTCCAGTCTGGTTGAGCCTTCCGGCCTCATAAATCGTCGGACCCTTCGGTCCGGTCTGTAACACTCCACATAGCATTAACTCATGCCCTGCGGACCAACTATAGGTGCACACACCCATCCAGGCTAAACATTACTACTTCGGACGACCACCGTCGTGAGAAAACCCATTTCTTTCGCTGCAATTCACATTCTCAGATAAATCCATTTGATGCCAATTAGTTGAAGGGCCCACACCGGAACCATAGACACTTGATACATCACTCGTCATCTCATAACTGATCTTCCACTCACACATCTTATAACTTCGGAAATCCCAATCCTCAACTTGAAACACAGAGAAATCATCGATGACTCAGAACACGACGTCGATAATCCTGAACTCCCTCCTCTATCGCTCAAACCTCTGCAAGAATACTCATACCGACTCTGAAGATGGTTGCACGATCATCTCTTACACTTTCCAAGGAGCATAGAACAAACCATTCATCGCACCAACCACCTCGAAAAATTCTTACCTACCCCAAATCCTCTGCCTAACGGCCACCTGCCGTCCAGACCCTCATCCTTTCTTGAACACGTACCACATGCACTATCTCGCTCTACACTTCGTTTTGACCATCAATAACCCTGGTCTCAGGAATCCACACCGCAGGTCTCTATATCCAGTTCCCTAACCATTCTTGAATAATTCCCTGATCCTCTCGATAGAATACCCGGTTCTCCCCCACTCAGGGTTTGAACCATCACCAATTGGCGCACCAACAATCTATTCCACAGACTGTTTCCACCCGGAACATCACACTTACTCGCGGAAGGTGATACACAATGCTCAATGATCTCCCCGATGGAGATCGAGCAATTCCAATTACCCGAATCTCAGATGAAATCCTCAGAAACTTCTCATCATGATTGCCTCTAATCATACAAAATCTCATACCATCCCATTAGCGGACATCTCAACTGTCCAGTAATAACTTTGACTCTTAATCTGAAATGATGAACTATCATACTCCTCATCCTCGACTCTTCAACCAACGTTCCATCACGTGGGTTATAATAAGAGCGGAGTCCTCATTACCACACTCGATACTCATCATAGACAATAAGAGCCACCGCCCCAAAATCCTCTTCTTGATCATCTGCCGCTGCAGCTAATACAGACCCTACTATGCTCAAATAGGGTGTATACTTGTCCTTAACCATCTCAGTCCCCACTGACAACCTGCTCATGCTCTAACATTACCTCTTGGCAGACATACTGCCCAAATACTCTGATGGAAGGTCGCCATCAATGCTAACCCACAGGGTTTTACCCCCAAGCTCAGAAACCGAATTCTCAACACCCCTTATGTTTCCCACAAGAAACGGAAATAATACCATCCATGTCACAGAAGGTGACATCTCCACTATCGGCTGGTTGCTCAACTCATGCCGCAATCCTCCATAACCGTCATCTCTACTCATCCTTGCGACTTCATCTGACATCTTACCAAAAATCCCTCGGAGCTATCTCGATTTCCCTCTTAAGGGATGCTCCACTAAAACTCGTTCATCATGGCCCTCTGGCCCCATACTCTTTCACATCTGATCTCAGTCTAACCAATCACAACGGAATAACTGGTAGAACCAGTAACACTAACCGCCACGGGTCATGGTTCTCGAACCATGTGGCCACCTCTCGATCTGCTACAAATCATGGTACTCGAACCATGAAATCACCTCTCGATCTGCTACAAATCATGGTACACGAACCATGACATCACCTCTCGATCTGCTACAAATCATGGTACACGAACCATGACATCACCTCTCTATCTGCTACTTAAAACCTCCGGAATGTTCCCTGCATCGAGTATGGGTCCTCTGCTTTCAGTAGTACGGGCCCATACTACCTGCCACATCTACCCATACTTTCCACACGGACCATCCCCGAGTTCCTAAGTAGCTGCTCGACCTTCTCAATCACCAACCCCGTCATGTGTGTTCGCTCCTCTGCGAAATATCCTACTCTGTCAGCGTACTCATCTGACTAGGGTCATCCTTTCCTAGGCTCTTCCTAGGTTCTCACACTTCTCCACCATCAGTTGCTGAAGAACTCCCTATGTTGCTAGCCATCTACCTCCTAAATATCGTCATATTCACTTAGTAGTTGACTCTCATCATCAAGAGTTCCACAAAGCACGAAGCAAGCAGCATTCGGGCATCGAATAATCTCTACCAACATGTAAAACCACTCTAGGTTATTACCCACTTGCTCTCCTCATACTCAAAGGATACCACCGAACTGAAGCAACTTTACCCCACGCGGGCATCTGACGGCTCTCTCAGTAGACTACTCAAATGCTCATCTAGGTATCTCTTCTAGATTACTCCTCTACTCAAATCCCTCTCTAAAAGGATTCTTGCTGGATACTCTTACTCAGCACATACTCGAAAGCTCATCACAGATAACAGTAACTCCTAGGCTAAGGCATCACAAATCAGGCCACTCTAGTCCTAACATATGAAATACCTAGCCTATCTCTATCATGCATAATATCTCATAGCATATCTCATAAATATCTCATAATACAACGTGAGGGTATTTTGGGAAATCCCCGTTCGGGCTCTGGCTGATTGTACACACTGCTTCTTCTCGTTTTCTCTCAGAAACTCTTGCTCGGTTTTAGAAAAATCATTTATTTGAATATTTTTCTCAAATCCTCAGTTTGAGTCCAGATTTACCCGAAGGTGCATCCGAATCCCTCAAACCAAGGCTCTGATACCAACTTGTAACACCGTTATTTTTCAAACAAATTTTAAAATTTTAAAATCGCATACTTTTCATAACATATTGTATAGAAATCTCGTTTATTCAAATTACACAACACAACTCCATTAATAATCCAGGATCCCCAAAACATAACTCTTTCTCTGGTGTGTACAATCAAGCCGGTGCCTTCCCATGATCCTCTGAGATACCTGAAACACATAACACATACACGGTAAGCACGAAGCTTAGTGAGTTCCCCAAAACACCACATACAACACATAAGCCACTCGAGGCTATAACTTGGTATGACCCTCAGGTCAATGTGTCTCAGCGGGACCCTCCAGTCCTGTAGCTCGTTGGACCCTCCAGTCCGGTCTAGCTCGTTGGACCCTCTGGTCCGGTCTAACTCGTTGGACCCTCCGGTCCGGTCTGGTTGAGCCTTCCGGCCTCATAAATCGTCGGACCCTTCGGTCTGGTCTGTAACACTCCGCATAGCATAAATCACAAAGAAATAATGCACAACATAAAACATAAGGCATAATAACACAGTACTCAATGTATGCACATAAGACCTTCCGGTCACACATAACTACTACTCAAGGTAAAGTATAGTGAGAAGACTCACCTCGGCCAGCAGGTGAACAAATGACCTCGCGCTCGGATCTGGAGTTAGCCTCCTCCTAACACAAGGAGGAATATCTCTAATTAATACTCTTTTCACGACTCAGATAATTGGATGCGATTCCTTCTCTTTATAACTTTTTGAAGTGGGTAAAAGACAATTTTACCCCTCCAAGGTCTCTATCACTTATGTTGACCAAAAACCCAAAGTCAACAGAAGTCAAACTCGAGTCTACAGTCCAGATTCGACCAGACTCGGCGAGTGCACCCTCGTGACTCCTCGAGTCCACTCACTTTCTCCGAAATCTCACGAAGATCCAGCTTAACTCGTCGAGTCGACCACACGACTCACTGAGTTAGCTCGCGACTCAGTCTGGTCAGGAAACCCTAACCGACTCGTCGAGTCGGCTCATTGACTCGGCGAGTCTATCCCGACTTATACTCATTCAGACGATTTCAACCAGATCTATCACTCTAAACTATAGATCTATCATCCCATGGCTTAATAATTACGTAAAGCTTCGATCTTTACGTTCATACATGATGCTATTGCTTCAAAACGCCAATCCATGCTCTTCATGAAGGTTTTTGCTCATCAACCCTCATTTGGACTACTAAAGCTGAGGCACCTAGTCTCCAAGGACCTCACAAGGTTTAGATCTGAGGTTTCCCACCTCAGATCATGTCTCACTTAGCTCATAAGCACAAAAGAAGGGGAGTTAAACCCTAAAACTCCCAAGATCATGAGGTCTAATCAAGAATAGATGAAAAGGATGCAAGATTATACCTCCTACATCAGTCCCATGTGAAGAAATGCTAGATCCACAGCCCCCATCTCGTTCCTTGCTTGAATCATGCTCTTTTCCTTCCATAAAACCCACCAAAATACTTGATTTCATCATAAGAACTCTCCCATGGCTCCAATGGCGATTTAGGGTTTCTCACAGGAGATATGAGGCGCATCCAAGGTCATAAGTTCCTTTAAATAGGCTCCAACCCCGGAACTTAGGGTTTTCTCTGCCCAGTACCTACTCGGCGAGTCCATTCTCGGACTCGTCAAGTCCGCTCATTAAATCCACGTGATCACTCGACGTGACTCGGCGAGTCAGACCTTCGACTCATCGAGCCCCTCCAAAATCTTCAAAATTGAAATAAGAACTATCATACCCGAAATTCCGGATGTTACATGGGCCATATTGAAAAGATCCTTAATCTAGCATAGAAGAATTACGCCAATTGTTGTGCCGAGCAATGACACTCCAAAGAAAGAAAGCAAAGCCTAAGTCTGGACCTAAGAATGTCGAGCCTAAGGCAAAGCCGGAATGCCAAAAGTATTCCACCTAATTCCGGACCATGTACCACCTACAATCATGTGAAAAAAACTCACACGATGGAGATACATAAATCTTACATGGAGACAAACATTGTCCTTTCCACCAACTCTATAAATACCTCCTCCATAGAAGGTATCGACAAATGACATCTCACCGTTTCATTCTCTCTAAAGCTCCCATAAACAAACACACACACACACACACACACACTTAACTTAAGCGTCAAAGTGTAGTATTGTTGGATATAGTGTCTAAGTCCATTTGGGTTGCATGGCATTGCAATACTTGGATAGACTAAATGAGAGAATAAGGCACTTATGATTATTAATATATTATAAGTTCTAATATATTAATAATAGTATTATTTAATTAGTATTGATCAAGTATTAATCTAGTATTAATTTGGTGATCAAAATGAGACTAATTAAATATATAGGGTTGATTATGACAATCATCAATTCTTTTATGGTGGATTAATGATCCATGGTTTATGGGTTTGGTTGTAACCATATGGAGCTCCATGGATAGTCCATGGGAGTTACAAACCCATGGGTCATGAGAAATGAAGAGTCATGATAATTAGGGTTTACATTTGTAACTCCTAATTATGACACACTATAAAAGAAACCCTATAGGATGCAAAATGTGCACAAAGTGTTTCTAGAGAGGGCATAACCGATTTTGAGGCTAAGTGACACTCTCTCAAGTTATTCCAAGTTTTGTGGTGTTGTGTGAAGCATTTGAGGCACAACATTTGGGGTGCTAGGCTCACAAAGTCTTGAAGGAATCCAAGCAACAACAAGGTATGTATTTCTACTAGTCTTTATGTTTTATGTAATCCCCATGCCATGCTAGTTAGGAAATAACCTTGAAAAAGAAATTTGCATGTATATAGAGAAAACATAGATTCAAGGTTATTAGGGTTGCATGTACACTTAGGAAGTGTTAGAATGCTTCAAAACCCATCAATGGTATCAGAGCCTAGGATTGTTTTATGTATACTTGATGCAAAACTGCTTAAAAATCGAAATTCTGCACTCTGACGACTGGACTCGCCGAGTTCATGGGGAGGACTCGCCGAGTCCATTAACAAATTCATCCTACTCGTCGAGTAGGATCATGCACTTGACGAGTAGGAGCGTGATGGGCAGTTTTTTCGAGTTTTGTTGCTGGAAATGGATTAAAATCATTATCCCAATCTGTTTTGGACTTGTAAAATCTGTTTTTCAAAATGATAATGATTATGTTAACCCATTTTACTTGACTTCTATCAATTTTCAAGTATTGTATATGTTTATATGATTTCTTGAAATTGCTTGACATCAATTTGTGTTCTTATGAGTTTTAGAAGATCATAGGAATTATGTGTAACCTCCATGTGTGTTTAATTCATGATCTTAATGGCAATGATGGTGTCCATAACTTGTCCTCAAGTTATGGATAACCAAAAGTCACTTCTTTAAATTGTGATTAAAGAACTAAAGAGGTTTCATAAAATGAAGAGTCTTCATTTTTATGAACCATTAAAACTCATAAGTTACAAATTGAAGAGACTTGGAATAGTTTCAAATCTTGCCCTCAAGTTTTGGAATTTGAAAAAGTCTTACACTTTAATACTTTAATTCCAAATTAAACCTTAGATTTTTAAAAAGTTTAAAAATCAACACTTATACTATTATTATAATTTTATTATATAGATATGTATAAGAATATGTCATTCTTACCGTAAGTAGGCCTCATTCACGAAGCCGGTCTATAAGGGGGGTATAAGGTTGTTGCCTATAAAATGGTGACTTAATGGGTGTCCACTCTCACCCACCGCTTCCTTGATCGGTGGAGGATCGTTAGCCGAACGGGTAGGATACGACTTTAAATACTCATTAAAAGTATAATGAATTATAAAGTAACTATACATTATAAATTCCCAATCTTAGTTACTTTAGGAAAATGTGAAATTGGTGCTAGCCCATAAAATTACACTTTGTACCTTACCAAGTCGTTAGTGGAGCGTGTGTGGTTAACTGGCACACTAACATGGACTAGTAAGTGTGGCAAAGGGTAACTTGACTTTATTATAGATCGGTGGAGCGTGTGTGGTTAACCGGCACATCGATTAGGTAATATTGTTGAGGGTACCAAGTCAATTTGTATGGTTATTCACACCTTGTTTGTGATCCTCGGCATCCCAGTCACAAACTTGAGAGGGCACAATCGAGATTCAAACATGCCATTGGAAGGTTCAATGTATCTCAAAAGATCTAGGAGTTTCAAAACCAATAAAAACTAATAATAAAATATTTCGTTCTTATGGTGGAAATTGGTAAATCGTCATTTACCTACCTTCAAATATTTTATAGTGTGGATTACGGCATCCCTCTTCCAACTATAAATAGTTTGTTGGATCCTAGCCTTAATATTTCATTTGGGTGAATTATTAAGGATTCCTAATCTAATGAAACTTATCTTTCTTTCCTTTCAGATGTCTTCCAACAATGCTTCTGGCTCAAACCCAACATGATCCTTTTCCCTTATGAACTTGTGTGGTAAGGTCATCTTTGATGGATCCGATTTCAATGAGTGGATCAGAAACATCAGAATGATTACCCGTTATGAGGACAAAGAATATGTCCTTGATAGGGAGCTTAAGGTTGTGAATGAAGCCACTGCTACTCCTGAAGAGTTTGCAGAGTTTGTTGCACATGAAAAGGATGCTACTAAAGTAGCATGCATCATGATGGCCACCATGACTCCTGAACTTCAAAAATCCTATGAAGATTTCTACCCCTATGAGATACACCTGGATCTGATGGAAAGGTACCATCAGAGCGCGCGTCAGGAGAGGTATGAAATCATCTCCTCCATGATAACCGCAAGGATGAAGGATGGCGAACCGATCACCGGTCACTTGCAGAAGATGCAAAGGTTCGTTGACCTGTTGCTGAAGCTAAATGTTGACTTCCCTGAGGAAATGACGATTGACATCATTCTCCATTCCTTACCTCCAAGTTATGATCAGTTTTGTATGACTTATCACATGAACAAGGAGGAAGTCACACTTAGCAAACTTCAAGGACTCTTAAGGACAGCTGAAAATGGCCTTAAGGGTAAAGCGGTTGCTACTTCTACTCCTTAAACAGCCCCTGTTCTGGCTATTGGGCAGGGAAAGGGTAAGAAGAGGAAAAGCCCTTCAAAGGGTACCAAGGGTAAGACTCTTGATGGTTCCTCTTCAAGTGGGACAAAGAAAGGTCCCATTACTCCTTCTTCAAACCCAAAGGAAGCACAGTGCTTCTATTGCCAGGATAAGGGACACTTCAAGCAAAGCTGCCCCAAATATCTGCAAGATGTAAAGGATGGGAAGGTTAAACCCACCCATGCAGGTATTTACACAATATTGTCTAACAACTCATATAATGCTAATTCTTGGGTGCTTGATACAGGTTGTGGTATTCACATTTGTATTGATTTGCAGGCACTAAGAAGAAGTAAGCAAGTGGAGCACGGTAAGATAAACTTAGTCATGGGCAACAGGAAAGCATCACCTGTTACCAAGATAGGAGTTTATTCTTTATTGCTTAATAATGGGTTAATGTTAGATTTGAATAAGTGTTGTTACTCGCCCGAAATGGCGAGAAATATTATTTCTTTTCATGGCTTGTACAAACAAGGTTTTTCATTTTCATTTGATAATAAAAATGGTGCTATTAATGTTTATTACAATGATGTATTTTACTTTAAAGCATTACCTTGTGATGGTGTATATGAAGCTGTGAATGTTGTAGACAATCTAGGGAATAATGTGTTGTATATTGATTCTTCTAATAGCTTGGATAAAGCATCCTTGTGGCATTGTCGTCTTGGACATGTCAACAAGAAGCGCATAGGCCAACTCCAAAAGGCTGGAGTCTTGGAATCATTTGACCTAAAGTTGGATGATAGTTGCGAGTCTTGTTTACTTGGAAAAATGACAAAATCACCCTTCACAGGAACTTGTGATAGGGGTGAAGGTTTGTTGGACTTGGTACACACAGATGTGTGTGGGCCCTTCAGAGTTGCTACAAGGGATGCTAATCGTTATTATGTGACTTTTACTGGTGATTACAGTAGATATGGATATATCTACTTAATCAAGCATAAGTCAGAAACCTTTGAAAAGTTTAAAGAGTTTAAACAGGAAGTAGAGAATCAATTGGGCAGGAACATCAAGATGCTCCGATCCGATCGGGGAGGAGAGTATCTTAGCATTGAGTTCCTTGACTATCTTAAGGAATGTGGGATTGTCTCACAGTTGACACCTCCCAGAACACCACAGTTGAATGGTGTAGCTGAGAGGCACAATCGAACCTTGTTGGATATGGTTCGTTCCATGATGAGTCGAGCTTCGTTACCAATCTCATTCTGGGGGTATGCCTTAGAGACTGCCGCCCATATCCTTAATCTAGTCCCTACTAAAAAGGTTGCCAAAACACCTCACGAGATGTGGACTGGGAAAGTTCCAAATTTAGACCACATCAAGATTTGGGGTTGTGAAGCTTTCGTGAGGCGTGAGACTCATGATAAGCTTGAACCTCGAAGTGAGAGGTGTATTTTCATCGGCTACCCACAGAGATCCTTTGGTTACCTCTTTTACAGACCCAGTGATAACGTGGTCTTTGTAGCAAGAAGATGAGTCTTTCGTGAGAGAGAATTTATAAGCCAAGGGGACAGTGGGAGGCAAATTGACCTTGAAGAGCTTCAAGAGTCAAGCGGTGAAGGAACCTCAAATACTATCGACCAACCTGAGGAGGAAACTCCTGTTGATCCGATAGATGAGTCTGTACCTCCGAGACGTTCCACTAGGATGAGGAACACACCTGATTTTTATTATGGTTATCACATCACCACTGAAGGTGATACATTTATTAGTGATAGTACACTAATAGATTTGGATGAACCTATTAATTATAAGGAAGCCATGGCAGGCCCTGAGTCTGCTAAATGGAAGGAGGCTATGGACAGCGAGATTCAGTCCATGTATGACAATCAAGTATGGAACTTGGTTGACAATGTACCAGGTCGTAAGACAGTTGGGTGCAAATGGATCTTCAAGAAGAAGACTGACATGGATGAGAAAGTACACACTTATAAAGCACGACTGGTTGCGAAGGGCTTTACTCAAACTCCGGGAGTTGACTATGATGAGACATTCTCACCAGTAGCTAAGATTAAGTCTATTAGAGTGTTGTTAGCCATAGCTGCATTTCATGATTATGAAATATGGCAAATGGATGTCAAAACCGCTTTCCTTAATGGGAAGTTGGCTGAGGATGTTTACATGGCTCAGCCAGAGGGTTTGTCGATCCAAAATACCCTAATAGAGTGTGTAAGCTTGAGAAATCCATTTATGGATTGAAACAAGCGTCTCGCAGATGGAATCTTTGCTTTGATGAGAAGGTCAGAGAGTTTAGCTTCTCTAGGAGTGAGGATGAGTCCTGTGTGTATGTTAGGGCCAGTGGGAGTATAGTCAGCTTTTTGGTGTTGTATATGGATGACATACTTCTCATAGGAAATGACATCCCAACTTTGCAAGAGGTTAAGTCTTGGCTTGGGAAGTGTTTCGCTATGAAGGACCTTCGGGAAGCTGCCTATATCCTAGGGATAAGGATATTAAGAGACAGGAGTAAGAGACTAATTGGACTTAGTCAGAGTACTTATATGGATAAGGTACTGAAGAGGTTTAGTATGCAAGATTGCAAGAAAGGAGAATTACCAATCCAGAGTAATGCCAAGCTGAGTAAGACTCAGAGTCTGAGTACAGAGTTTGAGATAGCTGAAATGAGTCATATAGCATATGCTTCCGCTGTGGGCTCGATCATGTATGCTATGACTTGTACTCGCCCTGATGTGGCCTTTGCTTTGAGCATGGTCAGTAGATATCAAGGGAACCCTGGCAAGACACACTGGACAGCGGTAAAGAACATTCTCAAGTATCTGCGGAGGACTAAGGACTGGGTCCTTACCCTCGGAGGCACTGATGACTTGAGAGTGGAAGGATATCGTGATGCTAGCTTTCAGACTGATAGGGATAATTTCCGCTCTCAGTCAGGCTGGGTCTTTATCCTAAATGGAGGGGCAATTACTTGGAAAAGTTCCAAGCAGGAGACAGTAGCTGATTCAACTTGTGAATCAGAGTACATAGCAGCAAGCGAGGCAGCAAAAGAGGCGATATGGCTAAAGAACTTCATCGGAGACCTTGGAGTTGTACCAGCTATAAAGGAGCCAATGGAAATTTTCTGTCACAGCGAAAGTGCGGTTGCTTTGGCTAAAGAACCAAGAGATCACGGGAGATCTAGGCACATTGACAGAAAATACCATTTCATCAGACATAGAATAGAAGAAGGACTCCTCGTGGCAAAGAGGGTATCATCAGATGAGAACCCGACAGATCCCCTCACGAAGGGACTGAGCAGGGTTAAGCATTTACAGCATGCGAGGCGCATTGGGCTGAAGGATGATATTAGTTTCAATAATTAGATTCCTGAAACTTGTAAAATGTAATTGACATTTGATGATAAATAAAAGTTGTTATTTATTTATGAGTAAGGTGTTACTATCTTGTGTTGATTGTTTACTATGTTTCAATTTTCATGTTTTTACTTCCAGAATAATTATGTTATTATTCAAACCATCCACAGTCAGTCAAACTTTGGAAGTAAGTATTGATTTAAGACTGTCATGAATTTGGCTTGTATGATTTGTCTAAAGTGCTTTAGACAATGCAATGGTTGCTACAATATTCATGAGTACTCATAAGGGCTGAGTATTGGATCCAACCCACACTCACTTGCATCACTTCATGGAATTTATCTCGAGTGATCGTGAGACGGTAATATCATATGAATCTTCAAACCTAGAGATATGAGTTGTTGACTATGAGTTGGTTATTCATTGATTGTACGAAAACGCATTGGTAACTCGATGTTATAAAACGTGACTTTGTGAATAATTCAACAAGTAGTTAGTACAAGCATATCAGTCGAAGTTTATCTGTTCCTTCTAGAAATAGAACCGATATCTGGGTCCCTTGATGATTTGGTTTTGACTTATGTACCGGGCCCGGTCAGAACCTAATTGATGTGTTCAATTTAGTTCTATGTCGAAACAAATCAGAGATCGAGAAACAAATGCTGGACAATAAGTAAGACCATGTTCCATGTGTTTGTCCGGCTGATATCATGAGAACAGAGGATTATATGATCACTTATCTTAAATGGCGTATCATCATCATCTCAGTTCCGAGAGACTTTGAAAGAGCTACGATTGCTAGTCGGGTTTTGAAGTCATATTTGCAAATATAGTTATTAGACTTATCCAAGTGGGAGACTGTTGGATATAGTGTCTAAGTCCATAACTTTATTTGGTATGAACTTGACCCGACCCGGCATGGTGCATTTGGGTTGCATGGCATTGCAATACTTGGATAGACTAAATGAGAGAATAAGGCACTTATGATTATTAATATATTATAAGTTCTAATATATTAATAATAGTATTATTTAATTAGTATTGATCAAGTATTAATCTAGTATTAATTTGGTGATCAAAATGAGACTAATTAAATATATAGGGTTGATTATGACAATCATCAATTCTTTTATGGTGGATTAATGATCCATGGTTTATGGGTTTGGTTGTAACCATATGGAGCTCCATGGATAGTCCATGGGAGTTACAAACCCATGGGTCATGAGAAATGAAGAGTCATGACAATTAGGGTTTACATTTGTAACTCCTAATTATGACACACTATAAAAGAAACCCTATAGCATGCAAAATGTGCACAAAGTGTTTCTAGAGAGGGCATGACCGATTTTGAGGCTAAGTGACACTCTCTCAAGTTATTCCAAGTTTTGTGGTGTTGTGTGAAGCATTTGAGGCACAACATTTGGGGTGCTAGGCTCACAAAGTCTTGAAGGAATCCAAGCAACAACAAGGTATGTATTTCTACTAGTCTTTATGTTTTATGTAATCCCCATGCCATGCTAGTTAGGAAATAACCTTGAAAAAGAAATTTGCATGTATATAGAGAAAACATAGATTCAAGGTTATTAGGGTTGCATGTACACTTAGGAAGTGTTAGAATGCTTCAAAACCCATCAAGTATGAGGATAACCCCTTAGATTACAACAAACTTAGTGTTTCTCTTGTAATCAACATATATTGGAGATCCATAAAAAGTGAAGACTCTAACTCTTAGTCATCCATCCTAAAGTTCCCCTCCATGACTTGGTTGTATCAATGGTGCCATCTATGGGTTCCACATCTAACAACCCATAGCTATGGTCCGATAACGACTCAACCCTTGTGAAATTAACACTAGATTCACAAAAACAACAACCTAACTGTCACGTCTTAACCATGCTCAGATGTAGAAATCCAAGTCGTAGGATCCACAAAAGGAACTAATGTTCTCCAATGTAAGCTAGGAACCAATTAGGAGACTACACTTTGAGGACAACTATTAAATCCCTCACACACTACTAGTGAGCTAAACCTCTCCTCATCCAGGCTTAGTACCAAAAGCTATTATCTAACGAGTGTATGTGTGTAGACAAAGGAATTAAACATAAATTATGTTCGAGTTGTGTTTCAAAAAGCTAATTGGCTCATGGAAAGATAAATTACAAGAATCAACATTTGTCATAGTTATTTCTCAAGAAACAACCTATGGCTACTAGGTGAGATCGAAGTACCATTTTCTCAAATTTTTTTCTTATATAATTCTATTTTATAAAATTTACTTGAGATTTTATTTTAATTGATTATCTCACATATCCTATATGAGGTTTGTTTCACACTACTTTTTTACTTTTAACTTCATGTTCGTCATCTCATCATTTATCACTCATTGTTATGTGACATGACACCCATGGAGTAGCCACATATGAAAGTAGACATATAAGAAAATGAAAAACACAATTGGTAGAATCAAGACATATATTATCGAGTGCTTTGATAAGGTACCTCCCAAATATATGTATCATATCGAGATTTGAGTATGTATTCAATGTACAATGTTTTATTATTAATTTTAGTATTGCAAAAGTTGCTAGGAGTTCCTAGGTTGTCGGTTAACGAGTAACATATACTCATCCTAGGTGTGATGTAACTCCCTGTTCTGAATCGTTTCCTAATTAGGGGTTGTGACCCAAAGATCGGTTATCATAAGGTTTATGGCCTTTGGGAAAGAGAGATTTATACCCATTTGGGTGTGGGTAATGTAATTTAGATGATTCAGGAGTCCGGTTTGTGATTTGGAGCCAAAGAGTGTAATCGTAATTTGGCATTTCAGACTTTTTATGAATTTTGGATATTTGTTCATGAAGTTTTAAGGCAAGGATGAGTTTATAGAAGTGTAGAGCTTCTCGTTACCTTTCCGGGGATATTAGGAGCGTCGAAAACGGACTTAGAAGGAGGAAGTTATGGCCTTCGGAAGTTTGGCAATTTTAGGGTTCAACCTATTACGCAGGGCGTACAAGGAAGTACGATGGGCGTACTAGGTAGGGAAGTCGCGGGTGCTCTTTGGAGTACGTTGGGCGTACCAAAATTACGCATCGCATACTCCCGTCAGACTCAAACCCTAATTTAGGGTCTTGGACCCTATTTAAGCTCCTTAACTCAACTCCAAACCCTATTATCTTCAACCTCCATCCCTTTAAACCCTAGAAACGAAACCCTAGTCCCCTTTGGTGGGTTTTTTGAGATTTTGTTGGTATTTCATGCATTTTGGTGTTCATTGAAAAAGAAGGAGCTTCTTGGAGAAGTGTGGGATTGCTTGAAGCTTTTGGATCCAGGCTTGGTGCACCTTGATCTACCTTCTGGAGGTATAAAGTTTCTAAATTGATGACTCTAGGTGTTAGATCTAGTCTAAGGAATGGTTTATGGTTCATTTTGGTCCTTAGAGTCATCCTTGTGAGTATGAGCTAATCCAAGAGCTTAGAACGCTGGATTTTGGATTTGAGAGGTCCCTTGTTCATAAAAATGACATCTTGATGAGTTATTTTGGACCATGCATGATTTTGAGTGTTTATTATGGAGTTATTGAGGATTTGGTCCCTTTGAGCCATGCAAATGAGTAAAGTTTCCAACTTTACGTGTTAAGTGTGACAACCCGAACCTTTTTCCAGTTGTCGTTAGCCAAATTCCGTTAATAAAATTTGTATTTTATTGGGTTCCGTCAAATTCCTTCGGTTTGGAAAATCATTTAATTATATAATTGAGTTTTATATACGAGTTGAAACCAAAATCGCGCGAAAAACCCGAGTTTCTTTTGAAAAATCAAAGTTTTCGGCTGAGTGATGTTCACGGCCGTACACTCGTTTACGGCTAGCGACAGGTGGACCTCACCACCGACCATGAAAACCCCCTATAAATATGAGCCCCTACCCCTCATTTACACTTTTTTGGCCGAAAACTCTCTCCTTCTCTCTCTAAACTCTTGACCGTAAACACCAAAAACACCCTCCTTCTTCCGGAAATCATCAAGAAAGACCTTTGGAAGTTGTTTTGGAGCATCTAAAATGCTTTTTTCATCGAATCCAACATCAGCGTTCTTGAGTTTACGGCCGTACACGCTTTAAATCTTCAAATCTTCAAAGACCGTAAACTGTTTACGGCCGTACACCCTTCAAATCTTCAAAATCCCTTCACGAACACCATTTACGGTCGTAAACCCTTCAAGGGGCAGTTTACAGCCGGAAACTCTTTACGGCCGTAAACCCCTTCACATCATGAATCGTAGCTGAAAGCCCACTTTCCTCGATTCAATCGAGTCCCGGTAAGATTCCTAAACCAAAAACAAGTGTTTTTCCAACACTAAAATAAATGGTGTCGCTAATAAAATACATATATGTATTAATTGTTATTAGGATTCCGTTGAGTGCCGCGTACGTCAACTCGAGGGTCTTCATTCCCAGTTTCGTTGTCCGACGCTTACCCGCAATTAACAGTGAGTTCATACCCCTACACTTTTACTATTTTCATGTTTTCAGGGGGAATACAAGCCAAACACAAATGATTTTGTGAATTTATACAAAAGGATTTCAATACCTTTAAAACTGATGCAATTAATACAATCATACAGTTTCCACATGTTTATAAAATATCTAAATATTTTATCCCTTTTGTAACCTACTGAGCATAAGGGACGTTTTCAACATACAACCATAAATTACATAGTTTTTAGATCAATACATGAATCAAGTATACAACATACATGCAAACTATAATAGGTATAGTTTGGGATTTCAATACATAATTTTTACAAATTCAGAGTTTATACATTAAAACACATATAAACTATGACATACTTAGTTTATGATACACGATATACATTACTGCTTTCGAAATCAAGAGTACTACGTTAGATAATTATTCAAGTATAATTATTGTTACTATACAAGTATACAACGGATTCAAATACAAGAGAACAATACAGAACCACACGTAAACTAGTTAATACAGGATTGTGAGATAACTCTTCAATTGTACCTTTCGGGGTACAGGTTAAATCCTATCATAGTATAACCAGAGTCTCCTAGAGGGAGAGCATGAGATTTGTGGATAGATATATTCGGGACTGACAATCCCACACCTGAACTGCTAGCTACAGTTAGGCAGGCATGCCTGGGGTGACAAATATCATTTATCCGACACTTGAAGAACGTCGTAAAGGTCACTAGGTCATATCAAGCATGGTTATACGACTCACAATAGTATAAACTAACCTTATTGTTTACGGAATTTCATTCTTAATTAGTTTTATTTTTCATTAATAAAACTGGTTCATACTACAACTGGAGGATTCCAGGGATTTCAACTCATAGTTTTATTTTAAGTAATGAAACTACTATACATACTGGTGGTAATCAGAGTTTTTCAAATAGGACATTCTATACATTACTGGTGATAGCCAGGGTTTTCATACAAAACGTTTTTCATTCAAAAAAATGATATACAATACATTTGGTGGTAACCAGGCATACAAGTTAATACATCGTACACTACTACAGAACATAGTATCAAACATATATGTTAGAAAATATCGGATTTTCTTGGAAATCATACATACATTTTACAGATTCAACGACAGGTTTTCATTACAAAAACATGCTTATGAACTCACCAGCTTAATGCTGATACTCTTTTCAAAACTCCTTATATTCTTAGGAGATCAGTAGACAGGTACCTCAGCAGACTTTTGAGAAGACGGAGCATATAGAGTCTCGTCTTTATTTTTGCTACTTTTGATGTATATAAATATGAATCAAACAGATGTAAATATCTTTTCTTATATTTAATGTAATGGTTGTGTTACTTCGATTACTATGATTCAATTGTTGTGATGCTACATATGACGTCATCTACCCCCGAACGTTTCTGCGGTTCCAGTTTGGGGGTGTGACAGATTGCTATCAGAGCTATTGTTTATAGTGAACTAAGTATACCAAACCTTACATGGTATACAACTATAAACACTAAAGGGGCCGAAGTGCTCTGAAACTAAGAGTATACTTTAAAAATACAAGTATTTTTACAAGAAGTATACAAGTATACATACATACAAGAGGCTAACATAGTGAGAACTACATAAAAGTATTTAGGACGAGTTGGACACTGCGGTTAAACCTGGATAGTTATGTAGTCATATGTGGGGCCAATATAACCTGATCAACTATATTTGTCTGAGATATGACCAACATGTGTTTGGGAGTGACTGTGGTGTCGCAACAAGTCTAAAACTCACCAAATCATATACAAATGAAACAAAGTTAAAATACTATAGGATTATTTTTTGATTCTATAAGACTGCATAGAGTCATCACTAGTAGTACCAATTCTCATAAGCGAAAGACCTGAAATTCCTTGTTATAGATAATAGCTATCATTATAGGTCTTTATTATTGTATATCTTGCTCGAAAGTATTCAATTCATGATCATATAGGAGGCTCATCGTCATTTTCCCCTTGTAATTTTAGAAAAAGATGCCTCCCAGAAAGAGACCCACCAGGAAGAACAACGACCCTCCGCCGCCACCACCTCCTCAATTCGATCCAGCCATGTTCCAGGTGGCAGTTACTGCCGCTGTGGCTGCCGCGATGGCGCAAATAAACCCCGGTGGTGCTAGCGGATCAGGAAGCGGTACCCATTCCCAGAATCTTGGCGGCAATCAGGGACACCCGAAGGAGTGTTCCTATAAAGACTTCATGAATGCCAAGCCTAAATCTTTCGATGGTAATGGAGGAGTCATTGCCCTAACCCGATGGTTCGAGAAGATCGAATCCATTTTCGAGATTTGCGCATGTTTTGAGGCAAACAAGGTGAAGTTTGCAGCCTGCACCTTCACTGACAGAGCATTGACCTGGTGGAATGGCCGTGTCAAATCCCTAACTCTGCCAGTAGCAAATGCTATGGGTTGGGAAAGCTTGAAGGAGCGTATGCTTGCTGAGTACTGCCTAAGGGGCGAGATGCAGAATTTAGAGCACGAGCTCTGGAATCTAAAGATGAAGGGTTCCGACATTGCTAGTTATACAACTAGATTCTGTGATTTGGCTCTTCTCTGTCCGGGGATGGTCACCCCGGAAAGCAAGAAGAGAGAAAGGTACATTTGGGGATTGACGCCCCCAACTCAAGGAAATGTCTTGGCTGCTAAGCCTTCTACTTTTGACAGCGCCAAGTGCCTGACGCAAACCTTGATAGATCATGGGGTTGGTCTCGATGAAGTGGCAGCCGCTCCGAATCACCAAAGGCGAGTGGTGGAAAGAAAAAGTTCTGGAACAAGCGAA
Source organism: Lactuca virosa (assembly GCF_052849685.1). Taxonomy (NCBI): domain Eukaryota; kingdom Viridiplantae; phylum Streptophyta; class Magnoliopsida; order Asterales; family Asteraceae; genus Lactuca; species Lactuca virosa. Next base: position 76,021,654 of record NC_136432.1, on the reverse strand, counting down.
AGGGCCAGTCTTCGCAGGAGCCCTCCAAGAAACAACAAATAGTGGCAGTTCATGCTGCTACCACTCCTACCGTTATTCCTGCAGCTCAAGCACCTGCTAGTAGATATGCTGGTACTCTTCCAAAGTGCAACAAGTACAACTTACATCATCATGGGCAGTGCCGCGAGAGGTTGTGCAACAGCTGTGGAAATAAGGGGCACACAACTCGATTTTGCAAGACACCAGCCCAACCAACCAATCAGGCTCCTGAAGCGGGCGTTGGTCAAGCCTGTTATGGTTGTGGAGAGATCGGACACTTCAAGAGGAATTTCCCCAAGGCAACAACAACTGGAAACACATGGAGAGTGCTAGCGATGGGCCAGGAGGAGGCAGTTGCTGAGCCCACCGTTGTTACGGGTACGTTCCTCCTCGACAACTCTTATGCATGCATTCTTTTCGATTTTGGTGCAGAGAGAAGTTTTGTTAGTCATGCATTTAAGCATCTACTCCAGCATAAACCGCAACCTTTAACCGAAACATTTACCGTCGAGATGGCTAACAGAAAGAAAGAGAGCACTAACGACATATTCATAGGTTGTACCCTTACCCTAAACGACCATTCCTTCCCAATCAACCTGATGCCGGTTTCCATAAAAAGCTTCGACGTCATTATCGGTATGGATTGGTTGAGCCCCAATCATGCTGATATCCTTTGCTACGAAAAATCCATCCGTCTCAATCTACCTTCGGGCGAAACCCTCATAGTTTACGGTGATAAACTCAGCTCAAACCTTCGTATAATTTCATGCATCCAAGCCCAGAAATATCTGCGAAAGGAGTGCCATGCATTCCTAGTGCATGTCATTGATGACAAGCAAAAAGTTAAAGACCTCGAGAGCATCCCCGAAGTCTACAACTTTCCTGATGTTTTCCCCGAAGATCTTCCCGGAATTCCTCCCGAGCGCCAAGTCGAGTTCCGTATCGACTTAATTCCCGGAGCTACTCCCGTAGCTAAATACCCATACCGGCTAGCGCCGACAGAAATGCAAAAATTATCCAGCCAGCTCAATGAACTACTCAGCAAGGGATTCATCAGACCAAGTTCCTCACCCTGGGGAGCCCCGGTCTTGTTTGTGAAGAAGAAAGATGGATACTTTCGGATGTGCATAGATTATCGTGAACTGAACAAACTTACCATCAATAACCGTTATCCCCTACCCAGAATTGACGACCTCTTCGATCAACTCCAAGGAGTCGGCTATTTTTCAAAGATAGACCTGAGATCAGGGTACCATCCGTTGCGAGTCCATGAGAGTGATGTTCCTAAGACAGCATTCCGAACTCGCTATGACCACTACGAGTTTGTAGTTATGCCCTTTGGTCTAACCAATGCACCGACGGTATTCATGGATCTGATGAATCGGGTGTGCCGCCCTTTCCTAGACAAGTTTGTAATCGTGTTCATTGATGATATACTTGTCTACTCTCGGAGTGAGGAAGATCATAGACAACACTTGAGGCTAGTGTTAGAAACACTAAGGGCAGAGAAACTTTATGCAAAATTCTCTAAATGCGAATTCTAGATCAGAAAAGTAACTTTCCTTGGATATGGACCCCAAAGTTCGGCGGTTACAGGGAAATTGTCATGAATGAAGCTCACAAGACTAGATACTCTGTTCACTCGGGTTCGGATAAAATGTACCTGGATCTCAAAAAGCTCTGTTGGTGTCCGAACATGAAAGCAGAGATCGCTACCTTCGTGGGCAAGTGTCTGACTTGCGCCAAGGTGGAGGTGGAATATCAAAAGCCCTCAGGTCTACTTCAGCAGCCAGAAATACCTGAGTGGAAGTGGGAAAGGATCACGATGGATTTCATCACTAAGTTGCCCAAGTCTCCGAGTGGGTACGACACCATTTGGGTAATTGTCGATCGACTGATGAAATCCGCACACTTCCTGCCAATCAGAGAGACATTCAAGATGGAGAGACTTACACGAATCTACATCCAAGAGGTAGTTCGTCTGCATGGTGTACCCGTGTCCATTATCTCCGATCGGGATAGTAGATTCACCTCGAGATTTTGGCAGTCGCTGCAGAAGGCTCTTGGAACTAAGCTGGATATGAGCACAGCTTACCATCCACAGACAGACGGGTAGAGTTAGTGAACCATTCAGACATTGGAAGACATGTTGAGCGCATGTATCATAGAATTTGGAAAGTCGTGGGACACCCATTTACCCTTGGTCGAATTCTCATACAACAACAGCTACCATACCAGCATCAGGGCTGCGCCGTTTGAAGCCCTCTATGGTCGTAAGTGCAGATCTCCTCTATGCTGGGCTGAGGTGGGCGACACGCAGCTAGCTAAGGGTCAAGTCCCCAATATGTTCGATATAGTGTCTAAGTCCATAACTATATTTGGTACGTACTTGACCCGAACCCGGCATGGTCCATTTGGGTTGCATGGCATTGCAATACTTGGATAGACCAAAATGAGAGAAAAGACACTTAAGGTTTATTAATATATTATAAGTACTAATATATTAATAATATTATTTAATTAGTATTGATCAAAGAATTAATCTTGGATTAATTAAGTGATCAAAAAGAGACTAATTAAATATATGGGGTTGATTGTGTAAATAATCTATTCTTGTATAGTGGGCTAATGATCCATGGTTTGTATAGATTGGGTTAAAACCCATAAGGTGCTTCATTGATAGTCCATGGAGGTTACAAACCCATGGATCATGGAATATGGAAAGCCATGACAATTAGGGTTTACATGGTGTAACCCTACTTGTGCCACAACTATATAAAGAACCCCATGCAAGCAAAATCGGCACTACTACAAGCAAGTAAGAGGGCTAGCTGATTTTTGAGTATAGTAAACTTCTCTCAATGTTATTCCAAGAATTGTGGTGTTGTGTGAAGCATTTGAGGCATCACATTTGGGGTGCTAGGCTCACAAAGTCATCAACGAATCCAAGCTACTAAAAGGTATGTTATTCTACTTGAGTTTTGTATTACAAGTTCCCCATAACATGCTAGATAGGAAGTAAACCTTGGAAAATCAAATTTGCATGTATTTAGAGAAAACATAGATCCAAGGTGTCTAGGGTTGCATGTACACCATAGGAGTGTTAGAATGCTCAAAACCTAACAGTGGTATCAGAGCCTAGGCTTGTTTTCTTGATACTTGATGCAAACTTGTTGAAAAAGCTCAAAAATCTGGACTCTGCAACATGAACTCACCGAGTCCATGGGGGACTCGACGAGTCCATGTGAAAATTCATCCTACTCGTCGAGTAGGTTCTTGCACTCGACGAGTAGGAGCCCCTGGATGCAGATTTTCGAGTTTTGTTGCTGGAAATGGACTAGAAACATTACCCTAAACTGTTTTGGTGTTTTAAAACTTGTTTTAGATGGTGTAATGCTTATGCTAATCCATTTACAATGGCTAATATCAAAATTCTATGTTTTATATGTGTTAATATGATTCTTGAAATTTTGATATGAATGTTCATGTTCTTATGAGTTTTAGAAGATCATAGGAATTATGTGTAACTAGCTTGTAAGTATGATTCTTGATCTTAATGGCTAATGATGGAGTCCATAACTTGTCCTCAAGTTATGGATAACCAAAAGTCACTTCTTTAAAAGTGTCATTAAAGAATAAAAGGTTACATAAAATGAAGAGTCTTCATTTTAATGGACCATTAAACTCATAAGTTATGAAATGAAAGGTCTTGAATAGTTTCAATACTTGCCCTCAAGTTTTGGAATTTGTAAAGTCTTACACCCTAATACTTAATTTCAAATTGAACCCTAGAATTTTAAAAGTTTAAAATTCAACCCTTATACTATTATTATATTAAAAGTTTAAATATATAGATATGTATAAGAATAAGTCAGTCTTACCGTTAGTAGGCCTCATTCACGAAGTCGGTCTATAAGGGGGGTATAAGGTTGTTGCCTCTAAAATGGCAGCTTAATGGGTGTCCACTCTCACTCACCACTTCCTTGACTGGTGGAGGGTTGTTAGCCGAACGGGTAGGACAAGGACTTTAAATCCTCATTAAAAGTATAATGAAATTATAAAGTAACTACACTTTAATAATTCCCAATCTTAGTTACTTTAGGAAAATGTGAAATAGGTGCTAACCCATGAAATTACACTTTGTACCTTACCAAGTCGTTAGTGGAGCGCGTGTGGTTAATCGGCACACTAACAAGGACTAGTAACAGTGGCAAAGGGTAACTTAATTTTATCATAGATCGGTGGAGCGCGTGTGGTTAACCGGCACATCGATTAGGTGATAAAAGTTAAGGGTACCAAGTCAATTTGCATGGTTATTCACACCTTGTTTGTGATCCTCGGCATCCCAGTCACAAACTTGAGAGGGCACAATCGAGATTCAAACATGCCATTGAAAGTTCAATGTATCTCAAAAGATCTAGGAATTTCAAATCCAATAAACCTTAATAATTTATTTCGTTTTCGTGGTGGAAATTGGTAAATCGTCATTTACCTACCTTCAAATATTTTATAGCTTGGATTACGGCATCCCTCTTCCAACTATAAATAGTTTGTTGGGTCCTAGCCTTAATATTTCATTTGGGTGACTTATTAAGGACTCTTTATCTAATAAAACTTGTCTTTCTTTCTTTCTTTTCAGATGTCTTCCAACACTGCTACTGGCTCAAACCCTACAGGCTCCTTTTCCCTAATGAACTTGTGTGGGAAAGTCACTTTTGATGGTTCCAATTTCAATGAATGGATTAAGAACATCGGAATGATTACTCGCTATGAGGGCAAAGAGTATGTCCTCGATAAGGAGCTAAAGGTTATCGATGAGTCTTCTGCTACTCCTGAGTAGATTGCTGAGTATACTACCCATGAGAAAGATGCAACTAAGGTGTCTTGCATCATGTTGGCCACAATGACAGTAGTACTCCAGAAATCCTATGAATATTTCTACCCTTTTGAGATGCACTAGGATCTGATGGATAGGTACCATCAGAGTGCTCGTCAGGAGAGGTATGAAATCGTTTCCTCCATGATAACAACTAGGATGAAAGAGGGAGAACCCCTCACCGGTCACTTTGCAGAAAATGCAAAGGTTCGTGGACCGGTTATTGAAACTTAATGTGGACTTTCCTGAGGACATGGCGATTGACGTCATTCTCCATTCCTTACCTCCAAGTTATGATCAGTTTTGTATGACTTATCATATGAACAAGGAGGAAGTCACACTGAGTAAGCTTCAAGGACTTTTAAGGACCGATGAAAGTGGCCTTAAAAGTAAATCAGCTGTTACTCCTACTCCTACTACTGCCCCTGTCTTGGCAATTGGGCAGGGAAAGGGGAAGAAGAGAAAGACCCCTTCGAAGGGTACCAAGGGAAAGTCTCTTGATGGCTCCTCTTCAAGTGGAACCAAGAAAGGTTCCATTCCTCCTTCTTCAAACCCAAAGGAAGCACAATGCTTCTACTGCTAGGAAAAGGGGCACCGGAAGCGAAGCTGCCCCAAATACTTGCAGGATGTAAAGGATGGGAAAGTTAAACCCACCCATGCAGGTATTTACACTATATTGTCTAAAAACTCATTACATACTAACTATTGGGTGCTTGATACAGGTTGTGGTATTCACATTTGTACTGATTTGAAGGGTCTAAGAAGAAGTGAAAAAGTGGAGCACGAGAAGATAAACTTAATCACGGGGAATAGGAAAGCATCACCTGTTACCAAGATAGGACTTTATTCTTTATTGCTTAATAATGGGTTAATGTTAGATTTGAATAAATGTTGTTACTCGTCTGAAATGACGATAAATATTATTTCCTTCCATGGCTTGTACAAACAAGGTTTTTCCTTTTCATTTGATAATGATAATGATAATGGTGCTATTAATGTTTATTACAATGATGTATTTCACTTTAAAACATTACCTTGTGATGGTGTATATGAAGCTGTGAATGTTGTAGATAATCTAGGAAATAATGTGTTGTGTATTGATTCTTCAAAAGCGTAATAGAGCCAAACAGATCATATTTACATCGGTGTTCAAATCTCGCATTCTTACTTTGAATTCATGCTATAATTCAATCAATACTTGATTCTTTGTCTCATCAATTGGTATCAGAGCGGGAATCATATCTCTGATCTGATTTTCACTGTGTTCAAAAGGTTTTTGAATCAACTTTTTGATTCAAAAGTTTCCGCACTTTTTGAAAGTGAAAAAGTGTTTAGATCTAAGTCTGTGATTCGATTCTGCAAGTAATTCATTGAATCGAGTGTTCTAAGAGTGATTGTGATTTGAATCATACAGTTTGTTATCAAATGCTCAAAGTTTCATCAAAATTTCTCAAGGTTTTCTTCCGTACAACAATGGCGTCTTTCAATCTGAATTCCATGACTTCATTTTCTCATCTCCTTGGATCATCCACCAAAATTCCTATGCTCATCCCTGAGTATTACGATCAGTGGGCTGATCGTATGCAGGATTATCTCAACGGATTGGATGAAGAACTATGGAATTGCATTACTGGCAATCGGAATCCACCGTCGAATGTTCAACCAATTGGTTCTTCCTCTGGAAATTCTGAAGTTGAGAATCAATTTGATCGTCTGAAAAAGCTGGAGAAGAGGTGTGTAAGAGAGCTAAGAGGAGCTTTGCCTCCAGTTGTTTACAACTACGTGAGGAGTTGTACAACTGCCAAAGAAATCTGGAACAATCTTAAGGAAAAGTTTCAGGGAAGTGAGAAGACAAAGGTTAATTCTGTCAAACAATGTTTAGTTGAGCTGAAGGACTTCAGACAGAAAGATGGTGAATCAATTGAAGTCTATTACGATCGTCTGAATGAGTTGATATATCGATGCAATCGATATGGGATCACCAGATCAGCAATGGAATTCAATCTGATATTTGTCATGGGACTTCGAAAGGAATGGCGGAGTGTGAGCATGATGGTGAAGAACCAACAGAGCTTTGACACATCTACATTGAATGACTTGTACAACCAGCTTAAAACTCATGAAGGCGAAGTGAATGAAATAGCTGAAGAATCGAAGGTTATGATGGGAGGTCCACTAGCTTTGATATCAAAGATTTCTGAGAAAGATGCTGAGAAAGATGCTTCGGATGAAGATGAAGGGTTCATCATGAACTCTGATGATGAAGCAATTGCCTTTTACTCAAACAATCAGGTGAAAAAGTTCTTTAAAAAGCCTTTCAATCCGAAGGCAAAGTCGTCTGAGATAAAAGGGAACTTTCTGAGTAAGAATGCTGGGGAAGAGAAGAAGAAGGAAGAGAAGATATATTCGAAGCCTGTTGAGGGAAAGAGTGAGAAGAAGCTGAAGGGAGATGCTGGAATTGACTGTCATTATTGCAATGGTGCGAATCACCTTGCAAATGACTGTATGCTTCGAAAGAAAGGATGAGAGAAAGAAGAAGGTGAAGGATGAGGCATACTATGCTGAAAAATTAGAGGAGGTTCGTACGAAAGCCAAGAATTTATCTCTGGTTGCAAAGGGCTCGGATGAGGAAGAAGATGGTACTTATCAAATCTGGTCATCCGGATCAGATGATGAGGAGATGCGCAATCCAGCCCATGGAGCTATGTTTGCAAAGATGGAGGAGGAATCAGAGGAGGAGACATACGAAGTACGTGGAAGATGCTTCGTATCAAAGGCTGCTGACAAATCACCAATGACAACAAAGGTACGAAACATTCTTGAATCTTTTAATATTCCAGTACATGCTTATAATTCTGAATTAGTATCTTTTGATGAAACTGTTACTTATTTTGATTTGATTGTTGTATCTGCTAGCAATGAGGCTAAGAAGCTGTCAATGCAATTGCTAGAGACCCAGAAGAAGTTAGATTCGAAAATCACTAGGATAGATTGTCTAGAACTCCAAATAACGAATATCATGGTAGATAGGGACAATTTATCAAGTGATAATAAACTGTTATTAGCACAAAGAAACATCTACTGTAATGCTGCTAAGAGATTATATGGAAAAATAACTGAACTTCATCATTCGTGCGAAATAAGTAAGGAACAACATAGGAAATTACTGCCATTTTTAGCTTTTGAAAGAGCTAAGGTAGATAACATTTCATATGATTGTGAAAAGGAGATAGCTGACTTTGACAAAGTTCCAAATGACAAGTATAGATATGGAATTGTCAAAGTTGATGAATGTCTTGATTCGAATGATTTAGTTAATATTGTAAATGATACTTTGACTAAATCTGAACAAATTCACATTTTGAAAAAGACTGAGAATTCAACATCTGATTCTCAATCTAATTTTGCTGATATTGAAGATGATTTTGACAATATTAGTGAAATTAGTGAGCTTGAAGATGTTGATTGTTCTCAGTTGACTATTGTTAATGTTGCTTCGAATTCTAAAGGGAAAGAAAAAATTAAGGATTTGATAGTTGAGAATGAAACTGATATACCCTCAACTTCGAAAGTTGGTGAAATGAACTTCGTGGATCTCAAGGATTACCAAACTGATGATAGTGATGATGAAGATGTTGAGAAAGTTTCGAAAGAAAATGTATCCTCAAAGGAAGAAGAAATTCCACGAATCGTAGTTGACCAAGTGTATGGTGATACACAAGAGTTCGAAGAAGTGATGAATGAAAAAGGTCCACATTATCTTGAAACAAACACGGTGGTTTTTCCAAATTTCAAATGCACCGATGATGTCATTTTTCCAAATCAAGTCTTCGTAACTACAGGAAATGTTGAGAATATCAAACCAGATTTAAAGAAGATAACTCAAAATCAACTGAGGAAGGTTTTTTCGCAAACCAAAACACAATTGAAAACACTTTAACAAAGAATTCGTATATTTTTCAACGACAAAAACCACAAAAACAATGGGTTGAAAAAATAAAAGTTGAAAAAGAGAAAATAATACGTGTTGAAAAGGAAAAAGAAAAAGTTGTCAAATTAAACTCTAAGGAATTTAAAGATCAAATTGAAAAATTTTCGAAGGAAAACAACATTTCAAAACGACAAGCAAGAAAGAAAATATTTTGGCAAAATGTTGAGTCTAAAAAGATGTCTGAATCACAATCTGCTAAAAATGTTTTCAAAGCTAAAAATGCTTCTTTTTCAAAAACTCAACCATCATCTCAATCAAGTCAAACAAGGTCTGAAGTAAATAAGCAAACAAAGTTTTCGAAAATTTCTGAAACTAACAAAACAAGAAATTTTTCAAAAAGATCTAATCCAAATCAAAAAGTTTTTCAACGACAACATTTTAAAGAAAAAGTTGATACATTCTATGCTTACTCTTATGTCACAAAACCAAAAGTTGATTTTGTACCTCAAAAGCCAAATTTTCCTAATTACACAAAGAAAGAAACGATGAGGACGTCTCGGGAAAAACGAATAACTTCAAGGAAAAACATTGATCATTGGCTTGAAGGAAAAGGAAAAATATATCAGTCGAATAAATATTCAAAAGAGCAAATTAATGAAGCATACGAAAAGTATGTCAATACTTCTTCGAATGGCAGCTCATCATCTAAGGATTCGAATATCTCAGTCAAAGCATGGAGACCTGTCACAAAAGCGAAGACAGTTAAATCACAAACTCAAGAAGCACAGGGAAAAGTCAGTGAACATTCGAAACTATCAAATACTTATGTTTCAGTTCCTTTGGATGATGAAGTGAAATTAATTGATAGTCTCAAAACCAAAGTTTGTGAGTGGGTTAAAAGTTCTTCATTCCACTCTAAATTGAAATCTAATTTCCAAGGACCCAAAAAGCCTTGGGTACCTAAAATCTTTCATTGATTGCAGGTTTTGTGTGACGAGCAATATGATAACAAATGGTACATCGATAGTGGTTGCTCTCGTCACATGACTGGAAAGAAGGAGAACTTAAGTGATTTTCGAAGTCTCAAAAATGCAGGTGTAGTAAAGTTTGGGAACAATCAAAAGTGTCAAGTCAAGGGCTATGGAAAAATCACAAATGGACAATTCACAGTGAATCGTGTTGCATATGTTGAAGGTCTTCAACATAACTTGATAAGTGTTTCTCAACTTGTTGTGGGCACTGGCAATCAAGTTCTTTTCAACGAAGAAGAAAGTGTTATTTCGAATGTTAACACAAACGAAATATTACTGAAATCTAAAAGGAAAGGTGACATGTTTACTTTGGACATCAATCCGATTGTAGGCAAACCAGCAGTATGCCTACTTTCGAAAGCTACATCTGATTTGAGCTGGTTATGGCATCGAAGACTTTCACATCTCAACTTTCGAAACATAAACAAACTTGTGGTACAAGATTTGGTAAGAGGTTTACATGTTCTTAAATTTGATAATGATTCTTTATGTGCAGCTTGTGAAGTTGGCAAGCAACATAAACAAGGTCATCCAATCACAATTGATTCGAAGATTGTAGCACCTCTAGAGTTATTACATATTGATTTATATGGTCCTTCAACTGTTTCAACCCTCAACAATAAATGGTACATTTTAGTTATTGTTGATGATTTTTCAAGATTCACGTGGGTTTATTTTCTCAGGCTCAAATCTGAAGTTGCACAAATTATGATTGATTTTATCAAAAAGATGGAAACTACAATTGAAGAAGCCTGTTCGAAAAATCAAGAGTGATCATGGAACTGAATTTAAGAACAATGTTCTTGATTCATTCCTAGTGGACAAAGGAATTTCGCATAATTTTTCATCTCCATACACACCACAAAAAAATGGTGTTGTAGAACGGAGAAATCGCTCATTATGCGAAGCGGCAAGAACCATGTTGGCATATGCGAATTTACCTCAATATCTCTGGGCTGAAGCTGTTTCAACTGCATGTTTACTCAAAACAGATCGTTCATTCATCGTAGATTTAATATTACACCATACGAAATACTAAATAATCGAAAACCTAATGTGAAGTTCTTTCATGTTTTCGGATGTAGGTGCTTTATTATGAATCTCAAGGATCATCTTTCAAAATTTCAAGCAAAAGCTGATGAAGGGATTTTTCTTGGATATTCGCACAATTCAGTGGCATATCGAGTGCTAAATAAACGAACACGAAAAGTGGAAGAAACATTTAATCTCACATTCGATGACTATTATGTTAAATCAAATGAACATAGATTTTCGAATAATCCAATTTTACAAGAAAACCAAGATGATACTGAATCTATACAAATGGATGATACTGATTATGATTTGATTTTTGGTATTTCAGATCATGCAGTTGATGCTGAAGTTCATGCTCCTGATAATCATGTACCAGAAATTTCAAAACTTACTGATGATTCCTTAACGACTCCTCAAGAAAGCGAAACAATGCATGATAATCCACTGGAGGGGAAACAATTGGATTCGAATACTTTGGATAATGAAGAACAGTCTTTCGAGGGGGAGCAAGAACAAATGAATGTTGAAATTGAGGGGGAGCATGTAGTTGAGGAGGAGCATATTGTTGAGGGGGAGCATAATGTTGATGATGCATGTTCGAATGCAGGCTCAGAAAATGAAGACATATACGAAGATACTCCTTTGGAATTTGATCCAGCATATCCACCCATGGAAAAATGGACAAGAGACCATCCGAAGGATCAAGTTCTTGGGAATCCACAAGAAGGCGTGATGACAAGAGCTCAAATTCGTGCAAAGAATGAGGTACTGAATACTCATCAAGAATTTTGCATGTTTAATGTTTTCATCTCTAAAATTGAACCAAAAACAATTAAGAATGCAATGGAACACTCAGATTGGGTTGTTGCAATGCAATCGGAGTTGTCTGAATTTGAACGAAACAAGGTTTGGAGATTAATTCCTAAACCTGAAAATGTTTCGATTGTCGGGTTAAAATGGATTTTTAAAAATAAAACCGACAAAGATGGAAACATTGTTCGAAATAAAGCCAGACTTGTTGTAAAAGGATATTCACAACAAGAAGGAATCGATTATGAAGAAACATTTGCCCCTGTCGCAAGACTCGAGGCGGTTCGAATATTTATGGCTTATGCAGCTCACAAAGATTTTGATGTTTATCAAATGGACGTGAAATGTGCATTTCTTAATGGAGAGCTTGAAGAAACGGTTTATGTGGAACAACCCCAAGGTTTTATTAACGAAGAATTTCCTAATCATGTTTGTATTTTAGATAAGGCAGTTTATGGTCTGAAACAAGCACCACGCGCATGGTATGCAACTCTTACATCATTTTTGAAACAATCTAAATTTAAACAAGGATCTGTTGATCCCACATTATTTCGAAAGAAAGTGGGGAATCATCTTATGCTTGTTCAAATTTATGTTGATGATATTATTTTCGGCTCAACTGACCCTGCTTTGTCTAGAGAATTCGAAGAATTGATGAAAAGCAAGTTTGAGATGAGCATGATGGGAAAAATCAATAATTTCCTTGGATTGAATATTCGTCAAAACAGAGAAGGGATTTTCATCAATCAGGAAAAATATATGAAAAATCTGCTTGAAAAGTTTGGATTGACGAATAGCACAAAGCTTCGTGTACCAATGGCAACGGGCATCAAGCTAACACCATCGTTAGACAAACCTGCTGTTGATATAACGTTGTATAGGAGCATGATAGGTTCGTTACTTTATCTTACAGCAAGTCGACCTGATATCATGTTTTCTGTGTGTAATTGTGCCAGGTATCAGTCTAATCCACGCGAACCACATCTTACTGCTGTGAAGAATATTTTTCGTTATCTTAAAGGCACTATTTCGTTAGGATTGTGGTATCCTTCGAAAACAGGATTCTTCGTTCAAGCATACTCAGATGCAGACTTGGGTGGTTGCAATCTTGATCGAAAAAGCACAAGTGGTGGATGTCAATTTCTTGATGGCAAATTAGTCAGCTGACAGTCAAAAAATCAAACGTGTGTGTCGATTTCCACAGCTGAAGCAGAATATGTGGCTGCTGCTGCTTGCACTTCGCAAATAATATGGATTCAAAGTCAATTACGTGATTATGCAATTAATATGAAAAATATTCCATTATATTGTGATTCTCAAAGTGCAATAAGAATTTGTCATAATCCTGTGCAGCATTCGAAGACAAAACACATAGCTCTTCGTTACCATTTCATTAAAGATCACGTGGAGGATGAAAATATTGAAGTGCATTTCGTGAAAACAACTGATCAGTTAGCTGATATTTTCACGAAACCTTTGGATGAAAAGTCATTTGTACGAATAATAGAAGGACTTGGAATGATCGATGGAAATTCTGTTCCATGCGAAAAAGACGAATGATGTGTGACAAAGAATGAATCAGAGGCGTTGAATAAAAGATAACACAAAGCTATTCAGCATTCAGCAGTTACTGTTCATGGTCAATGCTTCGACCGCTTCGAATTCGACTATTTGATACTTATTTTCAGCGTTGAGTCAGTGGTTACTGTTCATAGTCAACGCTTCGACCGCTTCGAATTCGCATGAATGACACTGATCTTCAGCGTTGAGTCAGTGGTTATTGTTTATAGTCAACGCTTCGAATTCGTACATTAGTTATTCTTCAAAGAATGCTTTTGTTTTGTCTTTATCTTTTCGAAAAATTAAAAATCCAAAAAGATTTTCGTTTGTTCTGTCTTTGTTTTCGAAAAATTCAAAACAACAAAAATATTTTTCACTTCTTTTGAGAATTTTGTTGCAGACTTTGATGATGATTCAGAAGGGAAAATGCAGGCAGTATTGGGGACAGGTAAATATTTTTTTTTCGTATCCATCACTATCTTTTTCCTTATTCGAATTAGTTAGGTTGTCCCTAGAAGCATGCTGCTGCATGTCGACCAAAGCCTTCATGACTCAATGTGTGTGTACAAAAGCCTTAATGAAAATTTTCATACGAAAATTTCTTCCCAATCAGGCTTATATTCACATTAGTCTCTGAGCTACCTTACTCTTCTCACAATGAGTTAAGAGTTTCCTGTTTGGTCCAAAACATAACAGAGGTACTTTTCGTGTCTTACACCAATCTTTTTCATCAACACATTCTTACACGATCACACACAAAGACGTATGTCCGAGAGGTCTCTGATCAAACCCATCGAGACCTAGATATACAAAAATTATGTGTTAATGATCTGACATCATGAGTCCGTGATGAAAGTGAAACCCAAACATCTTTAAACATAAGGAATTGACGGGGAACATTGTTCCAGTTATATACGAAACTTTTGTTTCAGTACCAAAGTTCGAAACTCCAAATCATATTCATTTCGAATGAGTGGTCTTGATCAAACATTCGAAACCCACGATGTTTGTTACCCAACAAGATCCAGTACACAATTTTTTTTTTCATGAATATGATTTCAGTGTGAGTTTCATTCGAATATCCCAGTTATGTTAAAATTTTCAAAGCTCACTTGTCACTGACCACACTGGTCAAACAAGTAATTTCTGTTACAATTTATCACCTTATGTTTAGGTTGACATGTAACGAAATTTTGAACCTACCCACGAAGCATTCTTAAAAGAAGCCCTTTGATACTTCTCAAAAAGTATTCGATTGTACTTCACGGGAACATACACAAGCTGTTGATCATCTCTCTTGATGATTAACGAAGCAACCTTTGCCTGGGGTTTAACTGCCTTCGTGTCAAATTGTATTTTTGACATCACCACATTCCAAAAAATTTTATAATTGTTTCTTGTCTAACCTTTCTTTGGCACACTACACACACGAAATCCTTGAGGTTCTGAGTAATACCAACTCAGGCTGATGATTTCGAACATCTGGCATATGACTTCGCTTTTCATCCAAAAAGTGAATGAGCCTTGCCTCCATTCGAAGGGTTCTAACGGTTACAATTCAAAGAAGGTGATAATGACAGGCTGTGTAACCGTGACGTATGGTATTCTGCCCGGTTTTCTAGGAGATGTGACAGACACTTTTTGACGCATGGCTAACTTTTCGCAGTAATGGTCCGATTTTCAAGGTGCCACGTCGGATGTCATTAATTACATCACGCTTCAAATTCAAACACTTTCGTCGTTACATATAAAAGGGGAATTCAGAGTTCATTATACGTTTACGCGATCAAATCAAACATTCCCAAATTCTCTGTTCTTCATCTTCTTCAAACCCTAACAATGGCGACTACTGCGCATGTCGATCCTTCTACTGAAGATACTTCCTCTGCACCAGTTATGAAGATTCAATCTACCAATTATTGTGTGGATGGTGAACTTTCTCAATGTCCTGAGGAATTCAAGATGCTTATTGTTGCTTTAAAACACTCTGTTTTATCCAAAGCAATGTTCAATTCCTTTTCTGTTCCGGTATCCTGGCTTTCTCAAGCAGGATCTACAGCCACATACAACAAAGCCTCTGATTCAATCACTTTTCACCTTATCAATGATAAAAAGGTTAGGCTTTCCAAGAAACTGTTTTGCCAGATTCTTGACATTCCAAATACACCTCCTTTTGTTGAATTTCAATTTTCCCAAATTATTCACATGTTTAATGAAATGGGATATCAGCCCCCATTGTCAAAGATAAGTGACTTTAAGAAGTCTGGTCTTCCAAAAATATGGAATTTCTTGTTTGGGATATTCTTGCGTTGTTTAACCGGAAGAACAGTTGGGTTAGATAAAGACAGGATGGAGGTTTATGCCATGGTGGCTGGTTTGTACTATGATCTTCCAGCAGACTACTCTACACAGCTATGGAAGGAATTTCAAAAAGGATTAGAGCTTACGAATATTGTTAATGGCATTTCGTGTGCTAGGTACTGGAGTCTTATTCTACAACATTTTTACAACAAGGAAGGCATCTTGGTTTCAAATGAAGAAGAAAAGGTTACTTTTCAATCTTACCATTTTCCAAAGGAGGTTGTTGACAATGCTGACGAATTTCCAAGTGTTGCTCGGATTCCCGATGCAATGCTTAAAAGGGTGGATTCTACGAATCCGGTTTTGCAGGCATATTTGAAAACATTTGATTTTTCTATTCCTACGGGAATTTTGCTACCACGCGAAGAGAAAAAGGCGAAAAAATCGAAGAAAGATGAGCCTACCTCACATGTGAAGAAAACGAAGGGCTCAACATCATCAAAATCTCCAAAGAAGACGCCAGAAAATGTTGCTGTGACAGTCGAAGCAGCGCAAGTGATTACGCCAATAGTGGAAAAGACTCAAGAAAACGTTGTTATTCCTTCGAAAACAGGAATGTTTCGAAGAATCAAGATGAAATCCACTCATAAACGAAAGTCTTCATCACAGAAGCTGATTCGAAAGCATCAGATTTCTCACCAAGGAGTCTTGATTCGTGAGGTACCTGTTCCTGTTTCTCCTGGCTCCAAGAAACGAGCAGCAGAAGACATGGCAAAACATTTGTCACAATCGAAGAAGAAGAAGACAAAGAAGACTCGCAAGATTGTTTCATCATCTGAGTCTACAGAAGAGGATGAACGAGTACCAGAAACTCCTGAAGTCACCTCTATTCTTACAAGTTCGATTGCAGAGACGACTGTCATAATCACACCTGAAGTTTCGATTGCCAAGTCAATTTTGAGGAGATGCGAACTTCAGGCATGGGTGCAAATATTTCGAAATCTGCAGACCAAGGTCCATTCATCTCTACTCCTTTCGAATCATTGGTTTCTGTTACACCAACATCGACCATTCCTCTCACATCAACTACTATCTCACCAACATTCGAACATATACTCAATCAACCAATTACTTCCATTTTTTCCTCTCAATCAACTGATACACCCAAACCATCTTCACCCGCTGAAACTGATCATGAAGGGTTTGGAGGAACATTCGAAGACTTAGAGTTTCATGATGAAGAAGAAGATTTTTCTGATCATATGTTGATGACCATGAAACAATACAAAATTTTGAATCAAAAGTTGAACTCCATCATTCAATCCCAAGCTGATCTTGGAGGGGGTTCATCAATTTCCAGTTTGGAGGTTGATTCAATGTTGAAGCTGTGTGAGTCGATAATTATTACCAAAGTGTCCGGAATGTTGAAAGCTTCTGAGACGGTGCTTATGGAGAAAATTGATTTCACAGATCACACCAATGAACTTCGCATTCAAAAACAAAGATCTGATTTTATGGGTGAAGTTAAGGATCTGCGAACTGTAACAAAAGAACGTCATGTTCTTTTTGGTCAGGAAGTCAAAAGAGTGAGGGAAGATGTGAATTCCAAAATTCAAGAGATTAGAGAAGACATGAACAAGGAATATTTATCTGTTCAACATGATTATGCGTCCTTAAATCAGAAGGTCGATATCATATGTGATGCTGTCACTCGATTTGTCAAGCTGTACGAAGGTTTGAGTCCACAAATTGCTCAAATCTCCAAGACTGAAAATGAAAGTTTTGAAGGAGTGATGAAGCTGTTGAAAGAGTTGAAGGAGATATCAACGAAACCAGTTTCGTCTCCGTTGATCACTCCTGAATTTTTGTCACAAAAGTTTGTGCAGTTGGAAGCCATACTTAACAAGCAGCTTGCCCCACTATTTCGCATATCCAGTCTTCTTCCCACAACTACTGCCCTACCTGTTTTCACAAGGGTGCAAGGGGGAGAAAGGAAGTCAGCAGAAGAAGAAGCGAAAGTGGTTGGCAAAGTTTTTCATTCGAACATTCCTTCAACAAAGCCAGTGTTTGTGTCTGCTCAACCAGTGACTTCAACAATTGTAACAACATTACCAATTACACGAACAATTTCGAAAGGAATTATTATTGGTAAACCTTTGGAGTCTGGTGGGAGTGGTTCGAAGCCAAAAGACTCAACTGAAAAATCTGCTTCGAAAGACAAAGGCAAATCAATTTTAGTTAAAAAATCTAAAGAAGAAAAGAAGGCTGAAGCTGAAGCTGAACTCGAGAGAATGAGGCTTATTCAAAGCATCATGACTCAGAGGGCTGGTGATCCAAAGGGCATGAATAAAGGAGATCCAGCTAAGCATTACAACTATGAAACAATCGAAGCCTTAGTTGGCTTTAACCACATGTACTCATTTGATAAGAAGCCAAAACAGAGTTATGTGGTTACAAACACTGATGCTTGCCAGTTGGATTTCCCTGTTAATGAGATGATGTTTATCATGCCTCAATTCAAAGCAGAAGGAAATTTCAAAGAAAAAGATGAAGGGACCCATATGAAGATTCGATTTCATGCAGTTCTTGACAAAGCACCTGAGGAAGTCTGGTCACTAATCAAGATTAAGAAGGTGATTAGCATGAAGAAAGATGTGGTCTTCGAAAATATTATTCAAAATGTCAAATATGTTGTGGCCAGAGCAAATGGTAAAACATGCGAATTCACCATTACAGACTTTCTCTGATGAACTTGTATGATCTTATACAAGTTGCATTGCTTCTGAAAGACAAATCTTTTTCATATTTGCAAAATACTGAACCAGAGGAATTTAAACTTGGAGTTGCTCACATCAAAATTTTCATTGAGAATTATTATGAGTGTCTCGCACTAACTGATGTGGAGCTGGCTACTGCAAAGGGTATGGAAGTTAAAGTTCCAATGGCTCCTTCGTTGACTCAGACTGAGTTAAAGAAGTATGCTGATGGGGAAATATGTTTAAAGCCATTTGGAATTGTTTTTTCTGGGAAGGATAAAGCTGGAAAAGCGAAGCGGTTTTTGTTCCAAGCCAGCGAAGTGGAGAGATATTCAACATCTCAATATACGAACTTAATTGTTCGTATGAACCACTGTAAAAAGAATAATGAAGGAGACAAAAAGGAATTGAAGAAAATCATTTCTTGGTACACTGAAGTTCGAAGAGTTTTGCTGTACTCCATTACTCTACTTACAAACTGAAGACTTCGACTTTGATTACAAAGGGGGCGATTGTTAGGGTCGAAGTGTTGTAATAGTCGAAGTTTGTATTTAGGGTCTTCGAACATTTCTGTAATTTTATTTTACTAAGGCATAATATTCGAAGCATAATGTTTTAGTCCTTAGTATATTTTTTGTACGCTTTCCTCTCCTATAAATAGGAGTTGTTACTAGTGTCTTAGTAACAAAGTCTTTACAGAATATTCTTTGTAATCTGTAAAACTGCAAAAGCGTAATAGAGCCAAACATATCATATTTACATCGGTGTTCAAATCTTGCCTTCTTACTTTGAATTCATGCTATAATTCAATCAATACTTGATTCTTTGTCTCATCACATGTTAACAAGAAGCGCATCGGCCAACTCCAAAAGGATGGAGTTTTGGAATCATTTGACCTAAAGTCGGATGATAGTTGCGAGTCTTGTTTACTTGGAAAAATGACAAAGTCACCCTTCACTGGTTCTTGTGAAAGGGGTGAGGGTTTGTTTGACCTCATACACACTGATGTGTGTGGACCCTTCAAAACCGCCACAAGAGATGCTAATCGCTATTATGTGAGTTTTACTGATGATTATAGTAGATATGGATTTATCTACTTAATCAAGCATAAGTCTGAAACCTTTGAAAAATTCAAAGAGTTTAAGCAGGAAGTGGAGAATCAACTGGGCAGGAACATCAAGATGCTCCGATCCGATTGGGGAGGAGAGTATCTTAGTATCGAGTTCCTTGACTATCTTAAGGAATGTGGGATTGTCTCACAATTGACACCTCCTAGGACACCACAGTTGAATGGTGTGGCTGAGAGGCGCAATCGAACCTTGTTGGATATGTTTCGTTCCATGATGAGTCGAGCTTCGTTACCAATCTCATTCTTGGGGTATGCCTTAGAGACTGCCGCCCATATCCTGAATCTAGTCCCTACTAAAAAGGTTGCCAAAACACCTCATGAGATGTGGACTGGGAAAGTTCCCAATTTAGACCACATCAAGATTTAGGGTTGCGAGGCTTTCGTGAGACGTAAGTCTCATGATAAGCTCGAACCTCGAAGTGAGAGGTGCATTTTCATCGGCTACCCACAAAGATCCTTTGGTTACCTCTTCTACAGACCTAGTGAGAATGTGGTCTTTGTATCTAGAAGAGGAGTCTGTCGTGAGAGAGAGTTCATAAGCCAAGGAGACAGTGGGAGGCAAATTGACCTTGAAGAAATTCAAGAGTCAAGTGGTGAAGGAACCTCAAACCCTAGTAATCAACCTGAGGAGGAAACTCTTGTTGATCCGAATGACGAGCTCATACCTCTGAGGCGTTCCACGAGAGTTAGGAATGCACCTGAGCATTACTATGGTTTCCATATTACTGCGGAAGGTGATACGCTTATCAGTGATAGTACACTGGTAAGTCTGGATGAACCTAACAGCTACACGGAAGCCATGGCAGGCCCTGAGGCTGCTAAATGTAGTCCATCTATGACAATCAAGTTTGGAACTTAGTTGACAATGTACCAGGTCGTAAGACAGTCGGGTGCAAATGGATCTTCAAGAAGAAGACCGACATGGATGGTAATGTACACACTTATAAAGCGCGACTGGTTTCAAAGGGCTATTCTCAAACTCCGGGAGTTGATTATGATGAGACCTTTTCACCAGTAGCAAATATTAAGTCTATTAGGGTTATGTTAGCCATTGCTGCATTTCATAACTATGATATATGGCAAATGGATGTCAAAACTGCTTTCCACAATGGAAAGTTGGCTGACGATGTTTACATGAGTCAGCCAGAGGGTTTTGTCAGTACAGAGAACCCTAATAAGGTGTGTAAGCTTGAGAAATCCATTTATGGGTTGAAACAAGTACCTCGCAGATGGAATCTTTGCTTCGATGAGAAAGTCAAAGAGTTTGGCTTTTCGAGGAGTGAGGATGAGTCCTGTGTATATGTTAGGGCTAGTGGGAGTATAGTTAGCTTTTTGGTGTTGTATGTGGATGACATACTACTCATAGGAAATGACATCCTAACCTTGCAGGAGGTTAAGTCCTGGCTTGGGAAGTGTTTCGCTATGAAGGACCTTGGGGAAGCTGCCTATATCCTAGGGATAAGGATATTGAGAGACAGGAGTAAGAGACTAATTGGACTTAGTTAGAGTACTTACTTGGATAAGGTACTGAAGAGGTTCAGTATGCAGGATTCCGAGAAAGGGAATTACCGATATAGAGTAACGCCAAACTGAGTAAGACTCAGAGTCCGAGTATAGAGGCTGAGATAGCTGAGATGAGTCATGTACCATATGCTTCCGCTGTGGGCTCAATCATGTATGCTATGACTTGTACTTGCCCTGATGTGGCCTTTGCTTTGAGCATCGTCAATAGATATCAAGGGAACCCTGGCAAGGCTCACTGGACTGCGGTAAAGAACATTCTCAAGTATCTGCGAAGGACTAAGGACTGGGTCCTTACCCTTGGTGGCAGTGATGACTTGAGAGTGGTAGGATATAGCGATGCTAGCTTTCAGATTGATAGGGATAATTTCCGCTCTCGGTCAGGCTGGGTATTTATCCTAAATGGAGGAGCAATTACTTGGAAAAGTTCCAAGCAGGAGACGATAGATGATTCAACTTGCGAATCAGAGTATATAGCAACAAGCGAGGCAGCAAAGGAGGCGATATGGCTAAAGAACTTCATTGGAGACCTTGGAGTTGTACCAGCTATAAAAAAGAGCCAATGGAAATTTTCTATGACAACGAAAGTGCGGTTGCCTTAGCTAAGGAACCAAGGGATCACGGGAGATCCAGACACATTGACAGAAAATTCAATTTCATTAGACATCGAATAGAAGAAGGACTCCTCGTGGCAAAGAGGGTATCATCATATGAGAACCCAGCAGATCCCCTCACGAAGGGATTGAGTAGGGTTAAGCATTTACACATGCGAGGCGCATCAGGCTGAAGGATGATATTAGTTTTAATAATTAGATAGATTTGAAACTTGTAAAATGTAATTGACATTTGATGACTAAATAAAAGTTGTTGTTTATTTATGAGTAAAGTGTTGCTATCTTTTGTTAATCGTTTACTATTGTTTCAATTTTGCATGTTTTGACTTCCAGGATAATTATATTATTCAAACTCTCCACAGTCAGTCATACTTTGGAAGTAGGTATTGAATTAAGACTGTCATGAATTGGGTTTGTATATTGTCTAAGGTGTATTAGACATAGCAATGGTTGCTGCAACATTCATGAGTACTCATAAGTTCTGAGTATTAGACTCAACCCATGCTCAGTAGCATCACTTCATGGAATTTATCTCGCGTGATCGTGAGACGGTAATATCATATAAATCTTCAAACATAGAGATATGAGTTGTTGACTATGAGTTGGTTATACATTGATTGTACGAAAACGCATTGGTAACTCGATGTTATAAAACGTGCTTTTGTGCATAATTCAATAAGTAGTCAGTACAAGCATATGTGTCGAAGTTTATCTGTTCCTTCTAGGATTAGAAGCGATATCTGGGCCCCTCGATGATTTTGTTTTGACCTATGTACCGGGCCCGGTCAGAACCTAATTGATGTGTTGAATTTAGTTCTATGTCAAACAGATCAGAGATCGAGAAACAAATGCTGGACAATAAGCAAGACCATGTTCCATGTATTTGTCCGGCTGATATCTTGAGAGCAGAGGATTATATGATCACTTATCTCAAATGGCGTATCATCATCATCATCTTAGTTCCAAGAGACTTTGAAAGAGCTACGATTGCTAGTCGGATCCTGAAGTCATATCTGCAACTATAGTTATTAGACTTATCCAAGTGGGAGACTGTTGGATATAGTGTCTAAGTCCATAACTATATTTGGTACGTACTTGACCCGAACCCGGCATGGTCCATTTGGGTTGCATGGCATTGCAATACTTGGATAGACCAAAATGAGAGAAAAGACACTTAAGGTTTATTAATATATTATAAGTACTAATATATTAATAATATTATTTAATTAGTATTGATCAAAGAATTAATCTTGGATTAATTAAGTGATCAAAAAGAGACTAGTTAAATATATGGGGTTGATTGTGTAAATAATCTATTCTTGTATAGTGGGCTAATGATCCATGGTTTGTATGGATTGGGTTAAAACCCATAAGGTGCTCCATGGATAGTCCATGGAGGTTACAAACCCATGGATCATGGAATATGAAAAGCCATGACAATTAGGGTTTACACGGTGTAACCCTACTTGTGCCACAACTATATAAAGAACCCCATGCAAGCAAAATCGGCACTACTACAAGCAAGTAAGAGGGCTAGCCGATTTTTGAGTATAGTGAACTTCTCTCAAGGTTATTCCAAGACTTGTGGTGTTGTGTGAAGCATTTGAGGCATCACATTTGGGGTGCTAGGCTCACAAAGTCATCAAGGAATCCAAGCTACTAAAAGGTATGTTATTCTACTTGAGTTTTGTATTACAAGTTCCCCATAACATGCTAGATAGGAAGTAAACCTTGGAAAATCAAATTTGCATGTATTTAGAGAAAACATAGATCCAATGTTTCTAGGGTTGCATGTACACCGTAGGAGTGTTAGAATGCTCAAAAACCAACACGATAGCACTCTCACGGGCCCAGAAATCATCCGAGAAACTACAGAAAAGATCATACAAATCCGGGAATGATTAAAAGCTTCAAGAGATGGACAAAAGAGCTACGCCGATAAGAGACGAAAATCATTGGAGTTCCAGGTTGGTGACCGTGCTCTTTTGAAGGTCTCACCCTGGAAAGGCATGATACGCTTTGGGAAGCGTGGAAATCTGATTCAACATACATAGGACCATTCGAGATCCTTGCTAGGATCGGTCCCGTAGCATACAAACTTCAGTTACCCCAAGAACTTAGCAACATTCATCCCGTCTTCCACGTCTCGAACCTTAAAAAGTGTCTATCCGACGAGACACTTGTGATCCCTCTTGATGAGATCGAGATCAACGAGAACCTCAATTTCATGGAAGAACCAGTCGAAATCATGGATCGGGAAGTCAAGCGAACAAAACAAAGTCGCATACCGATAGTGAAGGTCCGCTGGAACGCCAAGCGGGGACCTGAATTCACTTGGGAGCGCGAAGATTCAATGAAACAGAAGTACCCTCATCTCTTTCCGAGTCCATGATTTGTATTCTGAGTTTGAATTTCGGGACGAAATTCCCTCTAACGGGGGGATGATGTGACAACCCGAACCTTTTTCCAGTTATTGTTAGCCAAATTCCGTTAATAAAATTTGTATTTTATTGGGTTCCGTCAAATTCCTTTGGTTTGGAAAATCATTTAATTATATAATTGAGTTTTATATACGAGTCGGAACCAAAATCGCGCGAAAAAACCCGAGTTTCTTTTGAAAAATCAAAGTTTTCGGCTGAGTGATGTTCGCGGCCGTACACTCGTTTACGGCCAGCAACAGGTGGACCCCACCACCGACCTTGAAAACCCCCTATAAATATGAGCCCCTACCCCTCATTTACACTTTTCTGGCTGAAAACTCTCTCCTTCTCTCTCTAAACTCTTGACCGTAAACACCAAAAACACCCTCCTTCTTCCGAAAATCATCAATAAACACCTTTGGAAGTTGTTTTGGAGCATCTAAAACACGTTTTTCCTCGAGTCCAACATCAGTGTTCTTGAGTTTACGGTCGTACGCGCTTCAAATCTTCAAATCTTTAAAGACCGTAAACTGTTTACGGCTGTACACCCTTCAAATCTTCAAAGTCCCTTCACGAACACCGTTTACGGCCGTAAACCCTTCAAGGGGCAGTTCACGGCCGAAAACTCTTAACGGCCGTAAACCCCTTCACATCATGAATCTTGGCTGAAAGCCCACTTTCCCCGATTCAATCGAGTCCCGGTAACATTCCTAAACCAAAAACAAATGTTTTTCCAACACTAAAATAAATGGTGTCGCTAATAAAATACATATATGTATTAATTGTTATTAGGATCCCGTTGAGTGCCGCGTACGTCAACTCGAGGGTCTTCATTCCCAGTTTCGTTGTCTGACGCTTATCCGCAATTAACAGTGAGTTCATACCCCTACACTTTTACTATTTTCACGTTTTCTGGGGGGAATAATAGCCAAACACAAATGATTTTGTGAATTTATACAAAAGGATTTCAATACCTTTAAAACTGATGCAATTAATACAATCATATAGTTTCCACATGTTTATAAAATATCTAAATATTTTATCCCTTTTGTAACCTACTGAGCATAATGGACGTTTTCTGATGGGTTTAGCCCATAAGAACATCCTATGTGCTTATGCAAACCCTAATGCTTGGATCTACGTTTCTCTATTGTACATGCAATGTATCCAAGACTTACAATCTTAGATCTAACATATTATAAACTGAAATTAGGGTTTAGAGAATTACCTTTGATTGTTATGTAGCAATAACAATCTCAAATCCTCCTTGTAATGACTTTAGAAAGCTTAGAGTCACAAGTGTCACTCCTCTAATGGCTCACAAACACCAAGAGCAAGAGGATGAAGAATAAGGAGAAAGGAGGCTGCCCAAAACGTCCAGAAACCCTAGTGGAACTCTTAGCCACGTTTTTGGGGCTTAAGGGTACTATATACACATGTAGGCTATTAGGGTTTTCAACTAGGAAACCCTAATCTGACTGCTTAAGCCCTAAGCAGCCCATGAACCCTTTTAGAATATCCCTTGGACGATTTCTAATGGGTTTCCCCATAGAATTCGTCCAACCTATTATTCCAAGGTGATCCATAGCCCAAATGCAATTATCTTATAATTACAGTTCCAGTCCCTTAAGTTTAATTAATCTCTTTTAGCCACAAAATTAATTATCAATTAATTCTTGACTAATATTAATTAAACAATATGATTTCTCCTTTAATATATTATTCTCATAATATATTAATAAATCATAATTAATCCTTTCTCTCCATAATTCATCCTATCAAGTTGCTTTGGTGAAGGCAACCCAAAAGGACCATGCACCATCGGGTCAAGTACATACCAAAATAGTTATGGACTTAGACACTAATCCAACATTTTTAACATACAGCCATAAATTGCATAGTTTTCAGATCAATACACGAATCAAGTATACAACATACATGCAAACTATAATAGGTATAGTTTGGGATTTCAATACATAATTTTTACAAATTCAGAGTTTATACATTAAAACACATATAAACTATGATATACTTAGTTTATGATACACGATATACATTACTGCTTTCGAAATCGAGAGTACTATGTTAGATAATTATTCAAGTATAATTATTGTTACTATACAAGTATACAACGGATTCAAATACAAGAGAATAATACAGAACCACACGTAAACTAGTTAATATAGGATTGTGAGATAACTCTTCAAATGTACCTTGCGGGGTACAGGTTAAATCCTATCATAGTATAATCGGAGTCTCCTAGAGGGAGAGCGTGAGATTTGTGAATAGATCTATTCGGGACTGACAATCCCACACCTGAACTGCTAGCTACAGTTAGGAAGGCATGCCTGGGGTGACAAATGTCATTTATCCGACACTTGAAGAACGTCGTAAAGGTCACTAGTTTATATCAAGCATGGTTATACGACTCACAATAGTATAAACTAACCTTATTGTTTACGGGATTTCATTCTTAATTAGTTTTATTTTTCATTAATAAAACTGGTTCATACTACAACTGGAGGATTCCAGGGATTTCAACTCATAGTTTTATTTTAAGTAATGAAACTACTATACATACTGGTGGTAACCAGGGTTTTTCAAACAGGACATTCTATACATTACTGGTGATAGCCAGGGTTTTCATACAAAAGGTTTTTCATTCAAAACAACGATATACAATACATTTGGTGGTAACCAGGCATATAAGTTAATACATCGTACACTACTACAGAACATAGTATCAAACATATATGTTAGAAAATATCGGATTTTCTTGGAAAGCATACATACATTTTACTGATTCAACGACAAGTTTTCATTACAAAAACATGCTTATGAACTCACCAGCTTAATGTTGATACTCTTTTCAAAACTTCTTGTATTCTCAGGAGATCAGTAGACAGGTACCTCAGCAGACTTTTGAGAAGACAGAGCATATAGAGTTTCGTCTTTATTTTTGCTACTTTTAATGTATATAAATATGAATCAAACAGATGTAAATATCTTTTCTTATATTCAATGTAATGGTTGTGTTACTGCGATTACTATGATTCAATTGTTATGATACTACATATGACGTCATCCACCCCCGAACGTTTCCGCCGTTCCGGTTTGGGGGTGTGACATTAAGACATCTCCTTAGGGTCATATATGAGCTTGGAAGTCCTTATCTTAATCATTAAGAACTTTTGTGGGAGTTTTGGCTCTCTGCTGAGTACACTAGGCATACATAGGAGTACGATCACCGTAATGTGTGGTTTGCGCATTAGTAGCTTGTACCGTGTGCTTTGGGGGTGCATACACGGAGCGTACCCTTGTGGTACGCGGGGCATACTCCCCAGTATGCCAATTTTGGGCCTTTTAAGGTTTGAGCCTTGTTGGGGCATTGGACTTCTGGCTTTGGGTTATGGATAGACTAAGGGCTTTCCTGGAATTAGGTCCATGATGGTTTTTGGGCTCAATTAGGAAGATGGACCTTATTGGGCCTTGGGATGCCATTTAGGGATTTAGGCTTTTTTAGCAAATGGGTTGGGCCTTGGTTTTGGGCCAAGTAAGAAAATGGTAAAATGGCCTTTTACCCTTAAGGAATTGGGTATTGGAGTGGGCCTTGGATTTTGTGTTATCGGGTTAGTTATTAATTAAGGTTGTAGTTGGTGCAAGCTTATCCGGTTCAGCGACCCGAGCAGTTATATGGTTATCAGCGGATCGAGGTGAGTTCCTCACTGTATTTAGCAGGTCGAAGGCGCCAATTCCGGCTAAAGGTGCACAAAGGCAGGATCCAATCCGGTTTTGATTACGTCATGAAAAATCCAATCCGGTCAAAATCGGATCCGAATTCGGTCAAAATCCGATCCAGTTTCAACCAAAATCTGAATCCGATTCTAATCCGATTTCAAACCGATTTTTACTGGGTGTTAGCGGATTTTGGGGCGGATTTGGATCCGGTTTTTAGCGAAACCGGTTTTTGATCCAATATCAAATCTAATTTTTTCCGTAGTATTAGGATCTGGTTTGAATCCGGTGGATTCGATCCAATCCGATCCGGTTTGGTCAAATCCAGTTTTGACCAAAACCGGTTTTCGGATCGGACCGGTTTCAAATCGAGGATACGGTTTTGGTGTGCATCTCTAATTCCGGCCCATGGATTGTATGCTTAGTATGCTAGTTGTCTACGTGACTCTTACATGTGATATGTGTTTATATGTTACCAGGAACGGCCCGATGCCGAGCGGGGCCCGATATCGGGCGAGCCCCACTATATGTTTGATATGTATGGTATGTGGTATTTTGGGGAACCCGCTAAGCTTCGTGCTTACGTTTTTTTTATGATTTTGGTTTCAGGTATTTCCGGTTCGAAATGGAAGGGCCCAGCTTGATCGTAGCGCATCCACTCATGTTTCCGCAATGTGATGATTTTGGGATTGTGCTATGATTATTGTTTTATTATCAAATACTTTTGGATGTGTGGATAAAAGATAAATGATGTTTTGATTGAACTAAAAATGAAATTTTTACACCTTCATTTTTCGGACGTTACATGGGAAGTATTCAGGGAGTACTCAAATTTGGTGAATTGTAAAGAAATTAATTTTGGAAAAATTATATATATTAAAAATATCATAAGTTCATTCAATTTTATAACAAAACAACATGTTTAATAAATAACTATATGATATATGTTTAATTTCATATTTAACAATTATAGTCGTTTGTTAAAAAAAACCCGACTTTGACCGCGTTTGATTGAGTTTTTCCAAGTTTGACCGAATCTTTTCGAATTAGTCAAGTTGGATCGGTTTGCTCTGAGTTTGACTAATTTCGATTGTTTGACAAATTTTCTGAAAAACACATCGGTACATACCCGATTCCGAATATTCGGAAGTAAGTCGAGTTTTACAACACTGATTTATTTATTATCATTTAATCATAAACATATTGGTTCACATTATAGGCTGACTAGATTGGAAATACAGTTATAGGAGATAATTCCCTTATTTTCACCTTCAGATATATGCAACAAGGATATCATCCGTGTGTTACACCATGTTCCTTCCCGAGTTTCATTAAGGGAAGGAAGTTGAAAGAAATGGAAAAACAACTTTCCATCCTAACTTACCTTTTAATTTGTAAAGAAAGAAATTTTCCTTTCACTTCTCCAACTCGAAAACATAAAATATAATTTCTTGCACATTCTTTTCTCTTAGTTTCTTTTCCTTTTTTTCTTTACTAAAACTTTTTCCTTTTTTTCTTTACTAAAACTCAAAAACTAGGAATGATTATAAAACATCTATAATTGGCCGTCAATCGGCTCTTGTCTAGTTTACATTTCTAAGAAGATGGAACTTTTGAAGCACTTGATAAATATCCATGTTAGCATCAAATACTATATGTTATTCCTTCTTCTTTTTTTTCTTTTTTTTTTTTTAATATTCGTAATCCATTTATTCATTTTTGGATATCTTTTATGATTACATCTCTATTATGTGTAATAATTTCATACAGATTTCAACGTCTCTTGGGTTCAAGTTTTCGACGCTCCACATAGAAACCACCTATCATCGGCCATCTTTGGTGTAAATTCTTTTCCCCAGATACACACGAGCTTTTAAAGTATTTATAAATTTATCGTTACATGCACACTTAGCGAATTCGTTGCTAATTACATGCAGATTTGTCACATACCATCTATTTTCTAAAAAATATTGTTTTGCCATGTACTCTTTCGCAAGATTCCGATTGCCCCCATAACTCACGGATTGGCAACCGATTAGATATCCTGGTTTGTGGTGATGACGGTACATGCACCACAAAGTGTTCTGTAAATTATGCGTTTATGATAAAAGTTTTGATTTGTTACAAGCATAATATATAGCATCTATAAGTTGGTTTAGAAAAGTATGTTATCATTTTCAAACCCTTTTCAAAAAAATCTCAGATTATATTTTTAGACATTCTTCTTCATTTGTCAATCTCGTTCGTTCATATATATATATATTTTGCGCTCCCTTGATGGTGACAAAGAAAGCAACTCCATGCAAACAAATATTTTCTATATATTAAAGAATTAGCATGCAACAAAAAAATAAAACATACAATCAAAATGCAAACTTTAATGAAATAAACCTCAGGCTAGAAAAAGGAACAACATTTATGTTTCTTCCTTTCCAATCCTTTTACATCTAAAACTTGATCTGAATAGCACTGATAACATCATCACTAGCTTGGAAGGCCTTGGCAAGAATATCAGTTGATATATCTGGTTTCGAGCCAAAAATCACATTTGCAATGGGAATCACACCAGGATTCTGACTACTCAATGCTGCGATTGCAATGGCATTCGTCTTTCCAACGTTTCTTTGGTAATGTACAAGGTTTACTGGGAAAACAAAAACATCACCTTTATATAGAACTTTAGTAATATGACGGTTTTCAGGGTTTGATGTGACAAATCCAACCTCAAGACTTCCTTCCAAAACAGTCAAGATTTCAGTGGCACGAGGATGCGTGTGAGGTTGGTTAATCCCCCATGGAGCGTAATCAATACGAGCCATTGAGATTCCCAAAGTGTTGAGTCCTGGCAATTGTGTCACAAAAACTGGGGTTACCCGTGAGCCAAGGGCATTTGAGGTATTTCCCATCATGTGTAGTCCAGCAAAGTAGAAGTCGTTGGCTTGAACTAAACTCGGGTTTTTGCAAGCAAATCCGTTCACCATAACTGTTATAAGAAAACGATTATATAATAGACATCGAAACCAACAGAGCTAGAAGTAGATTTTCTAGTAATGAAAGTGAGAAAAATTAATGAAATGATCATGGTACCTTGAGCGTTCATGTCTGCAACGCAGAAATCTTGAAGAGGACTATGGTCGGCTGCCATGGCCATAGAGAAAACGAGAGCCAGAAAGATGAAAACACAAGCCATTGTTGGATCAAAAGGATGTGAAGTTGATAGATGTAATGAGTTTGTGAATGGAAGGTTTGAAAATGTAGGTCTGTTTATATACCGAAAGTAAGCAGACTAGCAGAGACGCCATGGATGATAAGCAGATCATGCCGTCCTGTGAATATTTGAAACAGTCGTATTATGCAGGCAAGGTGCATAAAGAAGACAAAGGTTGATGAGCCGGCTTGGCCCATGCATGGCAAATTTGTGGATTATGACATCAAATCTAGTCAAAAGTGTTTGATCGGCTGTTTTTAGGTTTTGTCGTGATTTGATTTCGGTTCAAAGGATTATTAGATTATATATTGTTAATTTGGGCGTACGAGTGTATTTAAGGATATGTGGTTTTGTAAGTTGTACTTCATGAATTTGTATTTTTTTTTTTGGAAATTAAATATTCTCCTACGTTTTATTCCTATTATCCTCCTATCTACATTAAATGATGACAAATATAAATTAAAATATTATTAATTTCATTAAATGTGTCATTAAATTTGATGTATTGGTATCTACGTTAACCAATTTTTCGGGTTAGAAGTTTTGGTTTTTTGGTAGAAAAATAAAACTTCTAATTTAAAATAAAATAATAAAATAAAAATAAATAAAATAAATAATTGAAAATATGAGTAAGTAATAAAATAATAATAATAGATCTTATTGCTACTTAATATTCAGAAAATAAAATAGTTTTAGTGTCAAACAAATTATTTTGTTAGAAGGGCTATTTGTATCAAATGAGTGAAACTTTTGTTTGACTTGAGAGTTGACCAAATTAGTGCCTAGAAGCAAGTTTGAAAAGCTTGGGATGGAGAGGACCATATACGAAATAGCTTAAGTTCTTTAGCTAGTTTGGATCCTTTTTAAAAAAGAATGATAGTAAGGAGGGACTATAGTCGCATACGTGGTAATTGTTGGATCTATTCGAAACGTCTTTCTTCCTCATTCTTTTCCATCACTTATTCATCCCCCTTTCCACCCCATGACCGAATTCCCTCTCTAAATCCATGGTGTTTTGATCATTGAAGTTCCTATGTGGATCCTTGGTCAAATTCTCTTACAATCTAGAATTTAGATGTTGTGATATGTCCGCTGAGCTTAACGTCGTCTCATGGTAGTCTGTATGAGTCAAGCCATGAAATCACAACAATGAAGAAGATGCGTTAGTCGAAGTCTGGGAGGGGGTCCAAGGACGAAGCTCTAACGGTTTAGTTAGTCTGGGTATGTATGTGAGAATACAAATATAAGGGTTTTAGCTGTAAGGAAGCAATTCTCTCCTCTGAAGGAGAATGATTCTTTTTATACATGTCATATGTTGAGCCTGATCCCAACGATTTCCTTTGTCTCGTCTGGGCTGACAGGACGTGGAGAAGTCTCATTGGTGGATCGTGCATCACTAGACATCCTCTCTGCTATTGGTGCAGAGGGAATAAAGGATAATGCTCTAATCATTACACTTGTTGCCGTAGGGAGCGTTCAATTGTGTTTTGGTGTCACACCCCCGGCCGAGGCGATGGAACACGCCGGCATGTGCGACTAAGTTCATGGATCACAAGTAAACTGAATATATAGCACAAGTACAAAAATAAACAAAATAGCATTCGTGTTCCATCTTGATATTTGAATACAAGGTTCTTACAGATAATAGTACATGAATTGCCTTAACAGATAGGCAGATATTACAACAGCTAGTAAATTATGTCACCTGTAATCCAATTCGTCTTGAATGTCTTTTTAGTGATTTCCTGAGAATACATGTAATTATGAGGGTCAACACAATGTTGGTGAGAGTTACATGTTTTTTACTATCAGCAATAATACTTATAAAAGTCTAAAAAGTATTTTTTTTGTAAGTATAACAATACTTAAAATTGTGTTTGTATGGAGCCTTTGAAAGCCAAAATGTATATTTGTATAAGTAAATCCATACTTAAGACTGTGTTTGTAAGGAATCCTTGATTATACTTGAAAACCAAACTGTACTGTTACATAAGTAATTCCATACTTAAAATAGTTTTGAAAGCAACCAAGCCCATGGTTTGTAGAGAGAGAAAGAGAGAGAGAGAGAGAGAGATTCCAGTTAATATTTATACTGAGTCCTATAACCGAGCTATGTGACTGGATGTACCCCCCCTAGAACGCTTCATTGGACGGTGTAGTAACAACTGTAGACACTTATCACCCGCTTTGATTGATTGGTCGAGGTTGTAGCTAGCAACCGTAGGTAGGGATGTCAACCCCGTATAGATCTATACATATGCATCTTGCTCCGAAGATTAACGGTTATAGTAGTGTGGGTATGCTAAGTGTTTAGACTCAGCTAATGAATATAGTCTCACTAAAAAGCCCTTAACAAAAGTATGTGAATAGCTCTCAACCCTAACTTAATTGTGATTAAGTCACTAGGCATAATGAATTTCATTGTATAAAGTTTATAAAAGTCGAGTATGTTTGGTATGTACGTAAAAGTATAATGTACTCTCTTTTATAAAAATATATGTTTCAAAGTAATGAACATGTGTACATGTATAAACGTTATATATTTAAACATATAAATATACATGTATAGTAATAGCTTGAATCCTTGAAATACTACAAAGTTTTATGATAGGCATTTTATGACATACAATGTCACATAAATCATATATTTTGTATCATGTAGAATTTGTTGTGTGGACTAGTTATTTCACGATAAAATAACCATCATAGGTATACGAAAAGTTTATACTAGTTTATTTGTAACTATATGTTAAATTGTAAATAACATTTTTATAAACTAGATTTACTGTATTGTCGCATAAAGATAATATATTTGTATAAACAAAATATATAGGCACATGTATCCCCCTCCGATATAATTAGAAATGTTAAAAGGGGTCTTAAGCACTCACCCTTGAAGAATGAGTTCGATTTGTTCGGAGCACATTTATTTTTGGGACATGAGTTCGAGTTGTTCGGAGCGCATTTATTTTTCGGAAGATTGACGTGAGAAACCGCAAAATCATGTTTCTTGAACTTTGAAATATTTATGTGACCGTTTCGTAAAGAATTTAAAACTATTAGGGGCCGTTGGGTAATTTTATTAATTAAAATATGACTAATTTGGTTAACTGAAATGGTTCAAATGGAATTTATGTTTGAAAATTGGACTGATTTTGTTGAGAAATCTCCATGGAAGAGACTGTTTTGTTTAAAATACACAAAGTTTGGGAAAAGGGGTTTATTTGAAATGAATATTTCAGCTGGGGGGTTAGTTGGTCATTTTATCAAAGTTAATAGCAATTAGGGCTTTTTATGTCCCATGTTTTTGTTCGATCAGGTAAATATGGCATGTTACAATTAATTTATTTATTACTTACAATTATCAAAGAAATTTTGTTGCCCTAATAGACAGCGGAGCAGATCTAAATTGCATACGAGAAGGATTAATACCTACTAAATATTTTCAAAAATCGACACATACGTTAAGGGAAGTATCAGGTTCTAAATTGGATATTAGATATAAATTAACAGATGCAAAAATTTGTACAGAAAATGTTTGCATACCTATTAATTTCACAATAATTAAAAATATGACTAGTAATACAATGATTCTAGGATATCCTTTTGTGGAAATGATATTACCACTAACTATTGATAAAAGTAAAATTATAGGATCTTATAAGAATCAACCTGTTATATTAAATTTTGTCTTTGACCCTTATTCTATCTGGGTCAATGAGTTGAATTTAAAGAAAAACCAAATAAATTTTCTTAAAGAAGAAATTAGGACTGTTCAGATAGATGAACAATTAGAACAACCTAAATGACAAGAAAAAATTAAACTTTTAACAAATTAATTTTCCTTAAACATTTGTAATGATCATCCTAATGCTTTTTGTGAAAGGAAAAAACATTTAGCTATGCTTCCCTATGAGGAAGATTTCAATGAAAAACAAATTCCTACCAAGGCAAGACCATGTCAAATGAATTTTGAATATTTAAATATATGTAAAAAAGAAATAACTTCCTTATTAGATAAAAAATTAATACAACCTTCTAAATCTCCATGGTCATGTACTGCGTTTTATGTTAACAAACATTCAGAACAAGAAAGAGGAGTACTGAGACTAGTTATAAACTATAAGCTACTTAATAAGGTTTTAAAATGGATTAGATATCCTATTCCTAATAAAAAGGATTTATTAGATCGTTTACATGACTCTTTGATATTTTCAAAATTCGACTTAAAATCAGGATATTGGCAAATTCAGATTGATAACAAAGATAGATATAAGACTGCCTTTAATGTTCCTTTTGGACAATACGAATGGAATGTTATGTCATTCGGCCTAAAAAATGCCCCTTCAGAATTTCAAAATATAATGAATGATATATTTAATCCTTATAGCAATTTTATTATTGTTTATATAGATGATATTTTAGTATTTTCGAAAAATATTCAAGATCATTTTAATCATTTGCATACTTTTGAAAAAATAATAATAAACAATGGTCTAGTAATATCACAATCTAAAATGTCTTTATTTCAAATAAAGGTAAGATTTTTAGGTCATAATATTGAAAAGGGACAAGTCATTCCTATACAAAGAAGTATAGATTTTGCTGCAAAATTCCCAGATTAGATAAAAGATAAAACTCAGCTACAAAGATTTTTAGGTAGCCTGAATTATATATCACCTTTTTATAAAGATTTATCAACCGATAGTGCAATTCTATATGATAGATTGAAAAAGAACCCTGGTGCTTGGACTGATAATCATACCCAAACAGTTAAAAGAATAAAAGATAAAGTCAAAAATCTACCATGTTTATCTTTGGCTAATCCTAATTGGGAAAAGATAGTTGAAACAGATGCCTCTGAAATAGGGTTTGGAGGAATTTTAAAACAAATTCACCTTAACAGTAAGCAAGAATTCTTAGTCAGATTTCATTCTGGAAAATGGACTCCTAGTCAAAAGAATTATTCTACTACTGCTAAAGAAATTTTGGCATTAGTAAAATGTATTCTTAAATTTCAAGACGATTTATATAATCAACATTTCATTATAAAAACAGATTGTCAGGCAGCTAAATTCATGTTTAATAAAGACTTTAAACATGATGTTTCTAAACAAATGTTTACTAGGTGGCAAGCTACACTAGCATGTTTTGATTTTGAAATTCAATATAAAAAAGGAAGTGATAATAGTCTTCCCGATTTTTTAACTAGAGAATTTCTAAATGAGTTATAACCAACTAAGACAATTATCTCATGATATCATTAATTAATTAAGCAGAAGTTGAATTAACCAACTTAGCAAATGAACCATATTTTAGGAGAACAATAATTAAATTAAGACTGATTGGATTAAGAATTCAGCTCAAGAATCTTGAGAACAAACTTATATTACTCTTAAATTGACATTTTCAGGTAAAATTCTTATGGGTGACTCAAGATTACAAGTAAAGAATAATCTTCATTGTAAACATATCAGGGTCTTAGAATCGTTTATCAAACGAAATAAAAAAGATAGACCAATAACAAGAATTGACATGCAACAATATAACATTATGTTCAAATATCTTCATAAGAAAATCTCAGAAACCAGATGCTAATTTGTAGGATGAATTCCAATCGTGGAAGAGGCCATCCTTCATACAGGGGTGGTTATAATAGAGGTCGACGAAATCCGACGGCTTCAAGCAGTTCTTATAGAACTGGAATTTCGTCACAAGCAAATGATCAGTCTCTTCCAGTTCCTGGAAGCCCATTATATTTGAGGAGTTTAAAGCATTTTTAGAATCAAAAAGGGAAAATACTCCTAGTTTCGCCCAAATGATCACAGATGGTGAAACCATCAATGATAATTTTGAATACAAAGAATCATCTCATAAAGATAATATTATTATTTTATAACATAAAGATATAATGCTTTATTTTGAAAACAATGATGATCCATGGTTTTTAATGACCAGATACTTGGATACAACAACATACGCTGGATATTCTTATAAGCAAAGATTATATTATGAGAATATTTTGAAAATAACTGGATCAGCTGAATTTTCTCATTTTACATCCGGAGGTAATACCAGTGTTTACAATTTCAGCAAAGCCATTATCAAAAAGATCATATCACCTGAGGAATGGGGTTTAAGTACCCTCAAGGAAAAAGAGTTTATACTCCCTCCTTCGAAGATACCGATGAAATTTACATACTGGGATTATATTGAAAGTTTTCATAAAGCCTTCTTATATGAGAACCCTCAAAGAAAACATACTTGGTTTTTTAAAGTATGTGAAAAGGTTTATAACCAAAATAAAGATATACCAAATTGGTTCACCAATTGGTGAATCTCATATGGCCCAAGTATAGATATTC
Source organism: Lactuca virosa (assembly GCF_052849685.1). NCBI lineage: Eukaryota > Viridiplantae > Streptophyta > Magnoliopsida > Asterales > Asteraceae > Lactuca > Lactuca virosa. The sequence continues at coordinate 75,984,344 of NC_136432.1, read as the reverse complement.
TCCCTGAGGAACCATTCAGGAAATTATATGGGGAATAGTTACATGTCTCTCCAAGATACCGAAACCAAGCCATTCCTTTAAAATCAGAAGGATTGGAAGCAATATCTTCTATGCATTTTTTCATGGAATTTTCTATTCCTTGGATTTGGAAATGGTCCCCACATGTGGATTATACTCCCTCTAAATTTCCTTCTCTACAAAGGGCATACTTTACCAAATTATGGCCTAAAATGCTTCATAGGAATCCAGAAACAAAAATTCTTAATGCCCAGGAAACAATTGACCATATCAATAAGCAAATTAAGAAATACCAAGACCAGAAAAATTTCTCAGAAATAGCCTCCTCAACAGAAATAGCCTCCTCAACTCCTCAAAAAGTTAATCTAACTAAAGAAGAAATGATCAAGTCATTTAGGTTATACTGTTCTGAATTGAAAGAAAACCTTAAACGGTTTACAAAACATGAAAATGTAAAAGATGAAGGTTCAAGTGAAGATATTTCAGATAATATGTCCGTTGATAACCAAAGCCAATCACAATGTTTAGCGGGGGAATCCCAGCCAGATGATGAAGAAATTCCAGATGGAGACCTCCCCATTGATTGCATGATTGACATGAGTGAGGAGTCAAACACTCAAAGAAAGAATCTTTCCAAAACCAAAAGGACATCACCACAATAGACTCAAGGTGACAAGTGGATGAACCAAAATAAAAGAGGATGATATTCTTCAGGAATTATTAAAGACAAAGAATAATATTCGTCAGATATTATTAAAGCCAGAAGAATCAAACAAAGAGTCATTTCTACTTTTCTTAAAGCTGTTTGCCAATGCTAAATGTAATAATTTAGGTTTTTATTTCTTTTTGAGGCCTCCTGATGTATTTAAGAAGCCTCTTTCTTATGTTTTAGACAGGCTTGGAGCCATTTTATCTTTCTCTCTTGTAATCTCCCCCTGTAAAAAATCTTTCTGCAATAAATAGTTTGAAATAAGTTTGGAGTATCAAAGTTTTACTATACAACAATCTTGGATTCACCTTTCTAGTTAGTCTACTTCCCTATACTTCATTTTATTTTTAAGCCTAATGCAAGGCTAATTCGTTAATATCACATAGTATTCTCATGGAAGCAGTATTATGATCAGCAAATCATAATCAGATATGAGTGAAAAAAAGAGTGGAGAAAAAGGCAAAGTCATGTTTTAGCCCGCTTTTGTAGCCACAGTGCTGTTTTAGGGCGTTTTACTCATTGACTCGCCTAACCCACCTGACTCTTTTGTTTAAAATTTTAAATAACTTTAAAGTTTACTCATATCCCGTTATGGTCCTTAAAGTTTACTCATATCCCGTTATGGTCCTATATGGTTATGGTATCAGAGCCATGGAACACTATGTGATATTACCTCGATTTACTGTTTATGAGTATATTAAGTAGATTCAAAAACAATAATAAACAATTGTGTAGCCACAGTGCTATTTTAGGGCGTTTTACTCATTGAATCGCCTAACCCACCTGACTCTTTTGTTTTTTTCTATTTTTTATGTAAATCCATTAATTGTTCTCCTAATATTATATATAGAATATAAATTATGGAAATTTAATTGTTGAATCATACTGTTAATATGATTTAGATCTACTGTAAGAGTCTTTTCTTCAAAAAGTTTTTGATAAGCCGGAAATTTTATAGTAACATTGTTATTTGTGATTGTAAAAGGGACTTGAGGTGGAAATATACTTGTTATTATCTTGTCTCCTGATAGAGTATAATCTCTTTCTATGTTGTGAATATTATGTAAAAAAGTATAAGTAAACCAAGGAATAAAATGTATAATCTGATTTATAGAGGATAAATATTCATAAAATTTATTTTGTATTTCTTGTAACTCCTCTTTAGAATAATTTTTAAATAACCATTCTTTAAAAAATGTCCATTTAGTTGAATAAAATTCTTCTGAAATAATTTTTCTTGCCTGAGAACCAGGGCTAAAATCTATTTTTTCTTTTAAATCCATTAAACTGTAAAATTCATTTCAGAAGGAGTAGATGCCTCCGCCTCATACACAATATCATCATGTATATTTAAATTGTTTATCTTTCTAATATCAACAGAAGCACGAGTAGAGGGGACTTCTACCTTATAATCTAGTGGTGATATGTATGAATGTGAAGATCTTGCAGATCTTGTTCGTTTTATTAGGTCGTTTTCATACTCTGTTTCTTTGTTAAACTCAATAGTAACGACACCATCAGAAGTTTGTATAATACTTTCTATATTATTATTTATTAAAGGTGTGGGTGGTATATTATTTTCTAAAATCCAGTGTTGGGGAAATTTTATTTCATCCCATTTCATAGCTTTTCTAGTTGTAATTTTTGACATATCAAAATTACTTTCTATTAAAATCGTTTCATTTATAGGTTTATTAACTCTCTTACATTTAGGATTCATAGTTTTTAATGGTTTAAAATATATACGATAACATATACATATTACTTCTGATCCTGGTAAATAATTATAACCATGAGTTTTGACATTTAATGTTAAAGCTTGAAAAATATTCTTATCAGACAAAGAAAGTTGTAAATTTGGGTAAACATTAAAATATACCGGTCCATGAGACAAACTAGATTCTATTATACACATTAAAGATTGTTTCCAATTTTTATTTCTAGCATCCCTAAGAACTGCTAAAAAACTTTCAGGTAATCCCTGTAATGTTAATGGTTTAAAAGCAATTTGCACCAAACCAATATGCAAGTAATTATAAATATATTTATATCTATCAATATCTTGTGGAGTTATTAACTGAACTGTCATGTCATCTTCGTTCATAGTTAAATTTTCTTTTGTAGTTTTAACAGTTTGGATAAAACCTAATTCTTCAAAAGTTCCTAATTCATATATGAATTTAGGGTTGATACTAGGAATAGTCCATTTATTAAGAAGGTCTAAATTTTTTGGTACTTCATATTCTTCTATTAACTGATTTTTAATCAATTGTTTATTACTATTTTTGAATCTACAGAATATACTCATAAACAGTAAATCGAGGTAATATCACATAGTGTTCCATGGCTCTGATACCATATCCATGCAGGACCATAACGGAATATGAGTAAACTTTAAGGACCATAACGGGATATGAGTAAACTTTAAAGTTATTTAAAATTTTAAACAAAAGAGTCAGGTGAGTTAGGCGATTCAATGAGTAAAACGCCCTAAAACAACACTGTGGCTACAAAAGCGGGCTAAAACATGACTTTGCCTTTTTTTTTTTTTTACATATATTTAAATATTCAAAATTCATTTGACATGGTCTTGTCTTGCTAGGAATTTGTTTTTCATTGAAATCTTCCTCATAGGGAAGCATAACTATATGTTTTTTCCTTTCCCAAAAAACATTAGGATGATCATTACAAATGTTAAGGAAAATTGGTTTGTTAAAAGTTTAATTTTTTCCTGTAATTTAGGTTGTTCTAATTGTTCATCTATCTGAACAGTCCTAATTTCTTCTTTAAGAAAATTTATTTGGTTTTTCTTTAAATTTAACTCATTGACCCATATAGAATAAGGGTCAGAGACAAAATTTAATATAACAGGTTGATTCTTATAAGATCCTATAATTTTATTTTTATCAATAGTTAGTGGTAATATCATTTCCAAAAAAGGATTTCCTAGAATCATTGTATTACTAGTCATATTTTTAATTATTGTGAAATTAATAGGTATGCAAACATTTTCTGTATAAATTTTTGCATCTATTAATTTATATCTAATATCCAATTTAGAACCTGATACTTCCCTTAATGTATGTGTCGATTTTTGAAAATATTTAGTAGGTATTAATCCTTCTCGTATGCAATTTAGATCTGCTCCGCTGTCTATTAGGGCAACAAAATTTCTTTGATAATTGTAAGTAATAAATAAATTAATTGTAACATGCCATTTTCTAGAGATTACTAGTTCCATAGACTGAAGAAAATTATTATCAGTATTATTGCTAGTACCAATATCTTGGTTATTTGTAGTTTTTCTAATTTATTAATTCGTTGATTGTTTACTAATTGATCATTTTTTATCTTAGATATATCCTGTTTTAAAGATTGAATTTCAACCTGTAAATCCTGTACTCTAGGTATATTAGTAGAATTTTTATTTCTCCTTTCTTTTAACATATCATGTACATTTTTCATTGAATAAATCCCTTCTTCTTTTATACTCTGTTCTTTGGTATTTAAATTTTCTATTATTTTTTGCCTTATTTCTGGATCATTAATTTCTTTTAATAAGTTTGCAATATCATTACTGATTACATTTATGGTTAAATCTTCTTTAAATTGAGACTGGATTAAGTATAATTGATGATCTATGTTACATGAACATTGTTCTAAATTATCACAATTACATTCAACTTCTTCAGAATCTGACTCGTAATCAGAGTCGTAAACTATCATATTAATATCATAATTATTGTCTGAGATTTCCTCCTCGTCTGACGAATTATCTATTAAATTTATTAATTGAAGTTTTATATCCTCACTTATATCCATATTATTAATTTGTTTTTTTATTTTTTTATTTCTGCATTTATTAGCATAATGACCGGTTTTTCCACATGAAAAGCAAGTAGGAGGTTTTTTATTTTCCTTTTTAATAAATTTCTTTTTTATGTGTTTATCTTTTCTATTAAAATCATTATGTTTTCTTTTATAAATTTTTTTCTTCTGTTGAAACTCTTTTTTCTGTTTCTTCTTATTTCTACTAGTCTCTATTCCGAACTGATCACAAAATTCTCCTAATTGTGTTTTTTCATTAAGATGTTGGGTTTTAATTTGATGGTTGAGTTTTATCTCACTACATAGGGCCAAACCTTCCTATATACAAGTTCCTATTAATTTTCCATATGTATAATCTTCGTAAGGAATTGTATTATCTATTCTTAGTTGGTTTTTAACTCTTTCAGCAAAAAGATTTGGCAAACCATCTATGAATTTGGATTTCCAATAAACACTATTACAATCATTAAGCTCCATTACTCTGCTTAAAAAAGTATCCTTATACCATCGAAAGGATGTAAGAGTTTTACAAAATAATCCATTTAATAAAGTACGAATGTTTTCAGAATTATCTGACCATTGTCCTGTAAAATGTTCTATTATAGTACAAGTAAGAGTATAAACCACATTGGGAGTAGTTATTCCATTTTCTGTTTTAACTGTATTAAGAATAGCTTGTTGAGTTTTTTCATCGACATAGTTGTCCCACCAGCCTTTTAATTGGCCAGTAAATCCGGCAATTAGCATATTAGCTACTTGTTTATCACTATTTCATGTATTTTTAGCAATTGCGTTATACATTAACATTCTATGAATCATAGTATATATTTGTCTTTCAGTATATCCATCTAGATTCCATTCATAAACATTTTTACCACTGTAACTATTAGTAATTTCATATTCTTGTTCCTCGTGTAGGACATCTTGAGGGCTTGGTCTTGGATAATAATATAATCTTTGAACAGACTTTCTAGCAAATTTACTGTCGTAATTATTAATTTTATTTATTTAGGCATCATTTATATCTGAGTCATCATCCGAGTCTTTATTTATGGTATTAATATGTAATTTTTTCATTTGTTCTTGTATAATGTCTAGCATATAATCGTAATTTTTTAATTTATAACCAGTAATATTTGATGGTAGTTGAATAGTAGCATTTATTTGTTTTTCTTTGTCTTTTTTCTGTATTATTATATCTTTTTGACTGTTTATTTTTTCTATTTTTTATGTAAATCCATTAATTGTTCTCCTAATATTATAGAATATAAATTATGGAAATTTAATTGTTGAATCATACTGTTAATATGATTTACATCTACTGTAAGAGTCTTTTCTTCAAAAAGTTTTTGATAAGCCGAAAATTTTATAGTAACATTGTTATCTGTGATTGTAAAAGGGACTTGAGGTGGAAATATACTTGTTATTATCTTGTCTACTGATAAAGTATAATCTCTTTCTATGTTGTGAATATTATGTAAAAAAGTATAAGTAAACCAAGGAATAAAATGTATAATATGATTTATAGAGGATAAATATTCATAAAATTTATTTTGTATTTCTTGTAACTCCTCTTTAGAATAATTTTTAAATAACCATTCTTTAAAAAATGTCCATTTAGTTGAATAAAATTCTTCTGAAATAATTTTTCTTGCCTGAGAACCAGGGCTAAAATCTATTTTTTCTTTTAAATCCATTAAACTGTAAAATTCATTTCAGAAGGAGTAGATGCCTCCGCCTCATACACAATATCATCATGTATATTTAAATTGTTTATCTTTCTAATATCAACAGAAGCACGAGTAGAGGGGACTTCTACCTTATAATCTAGTGGACAATTGCTAAAAATACAGGAAATAGTGATAAACAACTAGCTAATATGCTAATTGCCGGATTTACTGGCCAATTAAAAGGCTAGTGGGACAACTATGTCGATGAAAAAACTCAACAAGATATTCTTAATACAGTTAAAACAGAAAATGGAATAACTACTCCCAATGTGGTTTATACTCTTACTTGTACTATAATAGAACATTTTACAGGACGATGATCAGATAATTCTGAAAACATTCGTACTTTATTAAATGGATTATTTTGTAAAACTCTTACATCCTTTCGATGGTATAAGAATACTTTTTTAAGCAGAGTAATGGAGCTTAATGATTGTAATAGTGTTTATTGGAAATCCAAATTCATAGATGGTTTGCCAAATCTTTTTGCTGAAAGAGTTAAAAACCAATTAAGAATAGATAATACAATTCCTTACGAAGATTATACATATGGAAAATTAATAGGAAGTTGTATACAGGAAGGTTTGGCCCTATGTAGTGAGATAAAACTCAACCATCAAATTAAAACCCAACATCTTAATGAAAAAAGACAATTAGGAGAATTTTGTGATCAGTTCGGAATAGAGACTAGTAGAAATAAAGAAGAAACAGAAAAAAGAGTTTCAACAGAAGAAAAAATTTTATAAAAGAAAACATAATGATTTTAATGGAAAAGATAAACACAAAAAAGAAATTTATTAAAAAGGAAAATAAAAAACATCCTACTTGCTTTTCATGTGGAAAAACCGGTCATTATGCTAATAAATGCAGAAATAACAAAATAAAAAAACAAATTAATAATATGGATATAAGTGAGGATATAAAACTTCAATTAATAAATTTAATAGATAATTCGTCAGACGAGGAGGAAATCTCAGACAATAATTCTGATATTAATATGATAGTTTACGACTCTGATTACGAGTCAGATTCTAAAGAAGTTGAATGTAATTGTGATAATTTAGAACAATGTTCATGTAACATAGATCATCAATTATACTTAATCCAGTCTCAATTTAAAGAAGATTTAACCATAAATGTAATCAGTAATGATATTGCAAACTTATTAAAAGAAATTAATGATCCAGAAATAAGGCAGAAAATAATAGAAAATTTAAATACCAAAGAACACAGTATAAAAGAAGAAGGGATTTATTCAATGAAAAATGTACATGATATGTTAAAAGAAAGGAGAAATAAAAATTCTACTAATATACCTAGAGTACAGGATTTACAGATTGAAATTCAATCTTTAAAACAGGATATATCTAAGATAAAAAATGATCAATTAGTAAACAATCAACGAATTAATAAATTGGAAAAACTACAAAATAACCAAGATATTGGTACTAGCAATAATACTGATAATAATTTTCTTCAGTCTATGGAACTAGTAATCTCTAGAAAATGGCATGTTACAATTAATTTATTTATTACTTACAATTATCAAAGAAATTTTGTTGCCCTAATAGACAGCGGAGCAGATCTAAATTGCATACGAGAAGGATTAATACCTACTAAATATTTTCAAAAATCGACACATACGTTAAGGGAAGTATCAGGTTCTAAATTGGATATTAGATATAAATTAACAGATGCAAAAATTTGTACAGAAAATGTTTGCATACCTATTAATTTCACAATAATTAAAAATATGACTAGTAATACAATGATTCTAGGAAATCCTTTTTTGGAAATGATATTACCACTAACTATTGATAAAAATAAAATTATAGGATCTTATAAGAATCAACCTGTTATATTAAATTTTGTCTCTGACCCTTATTCTATATGGGTCAATGAGTTGAATTTAAAGAAAAACCAAATAAATTTTCTTAAAGAAGAAATTAGGACTGTTCAGATAGATGAACAATTAGAACAACCTAAATTACTAAAAAAATTAAACTTTTAACAAACCAATTTTCCTTAAACATTTGTAATGATCATCCTAATGCTTTTTGGGAAAGGAAAAAACATATAGTTATGCTTCCCTATGAGGAAGATTTCAATGAAAAACAAATTCCTACCAAGGCAAGACCATGTCAAATGAATTTTGCATATTTAAATATATGTAAAAAAAGAAATAACTTCCTTATTAGATAAAAAAATAATACAACCTTCTAAATCTCCATGGTCATGTATTGCGTTTTATGTTAACAAACATTCAGAACAAGAAAGAGGAGTACCGAGACTAGTTATAAACTATAAGCCACTTAATAAGGTTTTAAAATGGAGTAGATATCCTATTCCTAATAAAAAGGATTTATTAGATCGTTTACATGACTCTTTGATATTTTCAAAATTCGACTTAAAATCAGGATATTGGCAAATTCAGATTGATAACAAAGATAGATATAAGACTGCCTTTAATGTTCCTTTTGGACAATACGAATGGAATGTTATGTCATTCGGCCTAAAAAATGCCCCTTTAGAATTTCAAAATATAATGAATGATATATTTAATCCTTATAGCAATTTTATTATTGTTTATATAGATAATATTTTAGTATTTTCGAAAAATATTCAAGATCATTTTAATCATTTGCATACTTTTGAAAAAATAATAATAAACAATGGTCTAGTAATATCACAATCTAAAATGTCTTTATTTCAAACAAAGGTAAGATTTTTAGGTCATAATATTGAAAAGGGACAAGTCATTCCTATACAAAGAAGTATAGATTTTGCAAAATTCCCAGATGAGATAAAAGATAAAACTCAGCTACAAAGATTTTTAGGTAGCCTGAATTATATATCACCTTTTTATAAAGATTTATCAACCGATAGTGCAATTCTATATGACAGATTGAAAAAGAACCATGGTGCTAGGACTGATAATCATACCCAAGCACTTAAAAGAATAAAAGATAAAGTCAAAAATCTACCATGTTTATCTTTGGCTAATCCTAATTGGGAAAAGATAGTTGAAACAGATGCCTCTGAAATAGGGTTTGGAGGAATTTTAAAACAAATTCACCCTAACAGTAAGCAAGAATTCTTAGTCAGATTTCATTCTGGAAAATGGACTCCTAGTCAAAAGAATTATTCTACTACTGCTAAAGAAATTTTGGCATTAGTAAAATGTATTCTTAAATTTCAAGACGATTTATATAATCAACATTTCATTATAAAAACAGATTGTCAGGCAGCTAAATTCATGTTTAATAAAGACTTTAAACATGATGTTTCTAAACAAATGTTTACTAGGTGGCAAGCTACACTAGCATGTTTTGATTTTGAAATTCAATATAAAAAATGAAGTGATAATAGTCTTCCCGATTTTTTAACTAGAGAATTTCTAAATGAGTTATAACCAGCTAAGACAATTATCTCATGATATCATTAATTAATTAAGCAGAAGTTGAATTAACCAACTTAACAAATGAACCATATTTTAGGAGAACATTAATTAAATTAAGACTGATTGGATTAAGAATTCAGCTCAAGAATCTTGAGAACAAACTTATATTACTCTTAAATTGACATTTTCAGGTAAAATTCTTATGGGTGACTCAAGATTACAAGTAAAGAATAATCTTCATTGTAAACATATCAGGGTCTTAGAATCGTTTATCAAACGAAATAAAAAAGATAGACCAATAACAAGAATTGACATGCAACGATATAACATTATGTTCAAATATCTTCATAAGAAAATCTCAGAAACCACATGCTAATTTGAAGGATGAATTCCAATCATGGAAGAGGCCATCCTTCATACAGGGGTTGTTATAATAGAGGTCGAGGAAATCCTACGGCTTCAAGCAGTTCTTATAGAACTGGAAATTCGTCACAAGCAAATGATCAGTCTCTTCCAGTTCCTGGAAGCCCATTATATGAGGAGTTTAAAGCATTTTTAGAATCAAAAAGGGAAAATACTCCTAGTTTCGCCCAAATGATCACAGATGGTGAAACCATCAACGATAATTTTGAATACAAAGAATCATCTCATAAAGATAATATTATTATTTTAGAACATAAAGATATAATGCTTTATTTTGAAAACAATGATGATCCATGGTTTTTAATTACCAGATACTTGGATACAGCGACATACGCTGGATATTCTTATAAACAAAGATTATATTATGAGAATATTTTGAAAATAACCGGATCAGTTGAATTTTCTCATTTTACATCCGGAGGTAATACCAGTGTTTACAATTTCAGCAAAGCCATTATCAAAAAGATCATATCACCTGAGGAATGGGGTTTAAGTACCCTCAAGGAAAAAGAGTTTATACTCCCTCCTTCGAAGATACCGATGAAATTTACATACTGGGATTATATTGAAAGTTTTCATAAAGCCTTCTTATATGAGAACCCTCAAAGAAAACATACTTGATTTTTTAAAGTATGTGAAAAGGTTTATAACCAAAATAAAGATATACCAAATTGGTTCACCAATTGGTGAATCTCATATGGCCCAAGTATAGATATTCTCCCTGAGGAACCATTCAGGAAATTATATGGGGAATGGTTACATGTCTCTCCAAGATACCGAAACCAAGCCATTCCTTTGAAATCAGAAGGATTGGAAGCAATATCTTCTATGCATTTTTTCATGGAATTTTCTATTCCTTGGATTTGGAAATGGTCCCCACATGTGGATTATACTCCCTCTAAATTTCCTTCTCTACAAAGGGCATACTTTACCAAATTATGGCCTAAAATGCTTCATAGGAATCCAGAAACAAAAATTCTTAATGCCAGGAAACAATTGACCATATCAATAAGCAAATTAAGAAATACCAAGACCAGAAAAATTTCTCAGAAATAGCCTCCTCAACAGAAATAGCCTCCTCAACTCCTCAAAAAGTTAATCTAACTAAAGAAGAAATGATCAAGTCATTTAGGTTATACTGTTCTGAATTGAAAGAAAACCTTAAACGGTTTACAAAACATGAAAATGTAAAAGATGAAGGTTAAAGTGAAGATATTTCAGATAATATGTCTGTTGATAACAAAAGCCAATCACAATGTTTAGCGGGGGAATCCCAGCCAGATGATGAAGAAATTCCAGATGGAGACCTCCCCATTGATTGCATGATTGACATGAGTGAGGAGTCAAACACTCAAAGAAAGAATCTTTCCAAAACCAAAAGGACATCACCACAATAGACTCAAGGTGACAAGTGGATGAACCAAAATAAAAGAGGATGATATTCTTCAGGAATTATTAAAGACAAAGAATAATATTCTTCAGATATTATTAAAGCCAGAAGAATCAAACAAAGAGTCATTTCTACTTTTCTTAAAGCTGTTTGCCAATGCTAAATGTAATAATTTAGGTTTTGTTTGTTTTTGAGGCCTCCTGATGTATTTAAGAAGCCTCTTTCTTATGTTTTAGACAGGCTTGGAGCCATTTTATCTTTCTCTCTTGTAATCTCCCCATGTAAAAAATCTTTCTGCAATAAATAGTTTGAAATAAGTTTGGAGTATCAAAGTTTTACTATACAGCAATCTTGGATTCACCTTTCTGGTTAGTCTACTTCCCTATACTTCATTTTATTTTTAAGCCAAATGCAAGGCTAATTCGTTAATATCACATAGTATTCTCATGGAAGCAGCAATTATGATCAGCAAATCATAATCAGATATGAGTAAAAAAATAGAGTCCGGAGAAAAAGGCAAAGTCATGTTTTAGCCCGCTTTTGTAGCCACAGTGCTGTTTTAGGGCGTTTTACTCATTGACTCGCCTAACCCACCTGACTCTTTTGTTTAAAATTTTAAATAACTTTAAAGTTTACTCATATTCTATTATGGTGTAGTAGAATGAAGATGATTTGAAAGGAACATGAGGGCAGATGAACGAAACAAAAACGATTGGAACGCGTCGACTAGTAAGAAAGAATGAAACACAAAGGTGGTGGCGCTGCAACCGGGTCCTTGCTCATCGCAGGTCATGAAGAGGGCCAATAAAGCTCGTATGAGGAGATGGAGGCGGCGATTACCAAGGAATCCTTCCTGGTTCGCGCATCTGGTAGCCGACCGAAGTCAAGCAAGGACGGAGCACCTCCGGTGCTTGTTTTGACCGAAGAGAGGTTAAGGAACTGAGCAGCGAGTCTGTTCTTCCTCTACTCCAATCGTGAGGTGCGAAGGGGAGGAGGTCCGAAGGGGAGTCCGGTCGGAAGCAACTCATCGCAGGTGGGGGCTTCGGTTGTGTCTGCTCGACGGAAGAAGAAGAGAAAGGTGCGAGGGCTTGGTCATCGATGATGGAAACCGGTAATTTCTTGCTTCATCTTTTTTTTTTCTTTTTTTTGTGTGTGTGTGTGTGCGCGCGTTGACAGAAACCGATGGAGGGAATGAAATGTTTTTTTTGATGTGTTCGTCGTGAACAGGTGGAGAAAAGGGTCGACTGGAAACATTTGCAAACAAAAGGGGTGTTTGGTTGTGGTGTTGATGGGGAAACACGAAGAAGAAGAAGAAGTGGCTGTTGCCTCTTTGTTTTCACCGGAAAAGCAACCCTCTCCGGTGGGTTCCTTGGCAGTCAATAAAAAAAGAAGAAAAGAAAGAGGGAAGAGTGATAGAACGAGAGAGATGAATCAGATAGTGAAAATTTGTTGAGGAAGAGGGTAGCTTTTCCTCCAAGCTTGTTTAACTGTGACTTGTGATAGATATTTTGACAATAATCCATTTCGAGTGTATGTGACTTTTGATAAATATTTTGGCAATAATCCATTTTGAGTGTAAGGGAAGCTTTGCAGGAATTTTTTATACAATTGATTGCGTTAATACCTGTGGAAACCACGGGGATACAATAATAGGCATAATAAATGTTTATTTAATTGTTAATATGAGCTTTAGAACCGCCGGAACTGGAACTGAACCGGAACCGGAATTGGTAACAAGGTCTGGTTTTAAAATGCACATAACTCACTCATATGAAGTCGGAATTACTTGATTTTTTTTCATCATGTTATTTAGTGTTTGTACTTCAATTTAGAGTGTAAAAAGTCATAATTTGGTTAAATATTGAATTATTTACAAGCTCCGAAAGATAACATATCATCTACAACATTTCAACCGGTTCTAATTTGAAAAATAACCGGAAAACCGGGACCGGAACCGGAACCAGCGCTAGAACCGGCGGTCCGGTTCCCGGTTCTTATAATATAAGAAAACCGGTTCCAGTTCCGAACCGGTCCGGTTCTAAAGCTCATCCCTAATTAATAGGTGTAATAACAATTAACAATAGATTTATAAACAGTTGTTGTTTTAGAAACTTAGATATTTTATTTGTAACTTTTTAAATGCTTATTTGAATTAATTATGCAAAATGTTTTGAAGATTAATTATGCAAAATGTTTTGAAGATACGGCCAATGTTCATTATGTCTAATTTAATGGTAAATGATTATTTTGTAAAATGAAATATCAAATAGTAATAATTGAAAAAAAAAATCATAGACAATCAATCATGAAGATAAATTAATGAAATTTATTTTATCAAATAAATAATAATAACATGAGCCATTCTTGTCATATATAGCAATGTAGTTTAAAACACATTGCTAATTTAAGGCTATCTTGTGAAATTGACTTTAAAAAAAAATAGTAACAACTATCGTTCCTACTATTATTAAGAGAACTAATTTTCAACAAATATATAATACATTCATTGTGTTATAATTTTTTTTATTAAACTAATGTTTTTCTTATTTATTATGCTAAAATAATAATATATTGTTAGGCCAATATGAATTTTTCAAAAACGATAAAGTTATGACAAACACAAATAACAAAAGCCCTAACCTCATTTCAATACAAAAATAAAACTTATATGTTCATTTAAATTAAAGCAAAGCAAATGATAATTAAGTCATTTTCTAATATTTTCTTGCACACCAAAATACAAAATAACTTATAGGATGAATAAATGTTAGAGATTCAAAATACTTTTACATCTAATACTTTTACATCTAAAACTTATTTAATCAAATACAAAACATGTTCTCTCATATTGTCCATAAATTCAAATGTCCTCAAATTTTTACCGACAAAGTTTTTGATAATCGATTAAATGTATATTAATTCCTTAATTTTTAAATGTGATGAACCACTAATACAAATAACACACTAATACAAATAACAGTAAAATACTTATCAATACTTATTAGAGATGTTTAAACTCATGTTTTGTAAACAATATCAGAAAGGGTAACTTGAAAAGATTGTTAGTGAAATCAAACAAATATAGATCTAATAGTTTTCTCAAAAAAAGTTAGACGAAGAGATCTAAAATTGCATAGTGGTTTTATCAAAATAATAGTTTATAAGATAATATTACACGGTTGAGAAATTCAAATAAAATAGATAATAACAAAAACATAGTAACTAATCATAAATTTGCAAACACGTGCTTATGTTATACAAGTTGATTAAAATAAAATAAAACATACCTAAATTAGTATATTTTTCAAGAGGTTTAAACTTTTTCACAAAATGTAATCTTTTTCACACACAAACAACAACACACATAGTAAATATTTGAGATTTAGGATTTAGGGTGTTGCCAACATTAGTGGCATAGATGTTAATGGTATGGTCGTAATTATGTATTGAATATGGAGTTAATGTGGTTGACATTAAGTAATAAATAAAGTTTTTATAAAATTGAATTTTTTTATTTTTATACTTTCAAAATGACAATAAGTAACAAAAGTACCCAATCTACACATAAGATGCAAGTTCAGACTCCTTATGACATTGGAGAGCTTCAAAGATGCAAGTTCACATATAATTGAAATTTTTTTATTTTTATACTTTTATCCATGATGTTGTCTAGCATTTAAAAGTCTATCTAGATTGTTTAATTTGTTAAGTATGTTAACAAAATAGCAAGCATTTACAATTTACTGAAAAATAAAATAGTAGATATGTGCTTATGTCTTTTTATATTTTTTTTTAGTAAAATCATGCTTGTTTTAATGATAAATTATAGCAATAGGGTTAATTTCTTAGTTTTAGTCAAAAATTGAACCAAATCAAATATTTATTATACGAACCTATATTTTAAAAATTATGCATATAAATAAAATATACTGGTGAGATTTATAATTTGTTATAGCACAAAAATTAATTTATTAAGTCACTTTTTCTAAACAAATGCAAAATATAAAATTCAATAGAAGAAATGTTAAAATATGATTAATATATAAACACAAATCGATTAATAGCCAAAGTTATATATGTCATAAATCCAAGTATATCTATATGATGAAGCGATGTCATGAAAGAAACAAACGTGATAAGAAGGATTTAGTAAAATATCCAACTAAATTATGTAGATGAATATATTACAAATACACATCAAATATCTTGCGTAATGTAAGAGTAACTCATTTTTACAGATTTAATTCATTAACATGTGGATAAAATCTTGAATCAAGTCTAATTATCATTTTTATGATAATGCAACCAAATAAAATCCCGAAAAATTAAAATCAAACCCAATAAAAATATTAATTTATCATCTTGTTAATATTCATATACACCTAAGAGTTGTTGGATTATACAATGTTCTCCAAGTAACTTGATTTAGTTTAAAAGTTAATGGGAGTTACAAAAATCAAACATCATGTAAATAATAAATAACAAAAATTAATAGCATTGAAACGATGGGGAATTTAAAAAGAAATAAAAGGAACATATAGCTTACCAACAAGCTGATAGAGTAAAATTTTGGTCATACTGCTACACATCATCTCTAATTAGGTAGTTTTTTTTTCAAAGTATAATACCTTATAAGAAAAGAAAACTCAAAAGTACAATGTTACAAACATAAAACAGAGAAAGTAGGATGTTATACATAAATAAACAAAAAAAATACAATTAGAAAGATCTTCAATTTCTTTCCATGCTTTAGAATCCTAGTTTAGATGGCTAATAGAATCTTATTTTGGACAGATTTTCCTAGGGACAGAAGATTAGGAAGTTAACATTTAAATGAAGAAATGTTCACTTATGATATTTTTGTTCAACAACCAAAGAATTATATAAGATATAGGAAATAAAATTGTTCTTGCATTTTTTTTGTTGAATCCACCAAACTACATACATCAACATAGAATAATATGGTGAAGCTTTTACCTTACTTTCAACTTTCAACATAAAAACAATAAATTTTACAAATTTACTCCATGTGCTATAAGCCTATAATACCCTTTGTCCAATAGGCGAGAAGTGACTAAATAATCCAGAATTTACCTGTTATATAGCAACGATTTCCTATGAGGACCGTTTTACCCTTAGCTTAATAAAAGAAGTAAATGGCAATATACCATTTTCTTGATCAAAGAAGTGAATGCATATTTTACCCATTTCCTAATAAAAGAAGCAAATGAACATTTTACTATTTTTTTAATGGAAGAAGTAAATGACCATTTTACCCATTTCATCCACAGTGTTCACAAAGAGAAGGTACCTCATTGAGGTGAAGTCACAGTTGTTTCCAAGTGAGGAAACTGAATCAACAACATAATCAACACATTATAAAAATCAAAATAGTAGAAATTGTTTTGCTTTGTGTTAGTTTTTCTCACATGTGTCCATTTATACTTGTAATAGGTGTCCATGAATACCATTCTTGGAGTCACTGTTCAACATGGTTAACTTATTTTTGACTTTTTAGAAATTAGATTTTAATGAATTATTCCTAAAAATCAGTCACTATCCACTTTCAAGGAATATTCCCTTGGTGACGATGGAAGTTGGGCACTTCTATTCATGTAATCATAAAACAAATTTCAACTTGAGTAAGTTCAAGTGAAAAAGAAACCCTCAAGTTATGCTTTTATTCAGTTATATGGACAAATCAAATCTAAAGATGGAAAATCAAAAATGAAGATGGGAAAACAAATGAAAAAACTTGTACTTGTGAAATCAGAAAATAACACAAATGAAAAATTAAAATTAAAACAAATTAAAACATCTGGAACGAGTATAGGATCAAAACAAAATAGCATGTTATTGCCTTTCAACACATAATTTCTAATTTTAAACTCTTTTTAGCAACCATTGTTTAATCAAAAGAAAGAGTAAACATAGGTCTTATAGAACAAAAATTGGTTGTGGCAGACTATACCTTGATTAATATTGGGCTTTCATGCTTCAAAAAAATTAAAAGAATTTCATCGAACAGTTGGTAGGCAACTCACACCAGCCTTAGATGTAACCTAATCTAATTAGAATGTAACCGATTATGATTAAATAATAGCATCTGAATCAAGATCAACAGATTTTTCAGCTTAACAAAATCAAACTTGTAAAATCAGTAATACATGTGGACCCAAGAAGTTTGGGTTGAGATTTTATGCACATATAGAGAAAATGAGATTATACCTGACCTAGACATAAGAGAGATGCAGAGCAATATCCCTATCTTCAACTGGTTCAACGATTTTTTAGCAAAGAGAAAAAAGAGTGGGGAAGCATATATGGTCATTGCAACCAACAAAAATGAGATTATACACGACCTAGACATAAGAGAAAAAAGTGGGGAAGCATACATCTCACTATCTTCTTTTCAATCGAACACTTATGTGGAGGCGATAGAGCTCAGTTGTGGTCGATTCAATATTATAAAGCCTAAATCCAGAGAAAGTTTGTGAGGATTAGGGTTTAGATCAAAAGATATGGAGTGGTCTCTTCGATTTAATGGGATTACACTTGATGAGCGGTTGAAGATTATATGATTTCCTGATTTTACAGGATTGATTGCAATTGGAATTTAAGAATACACTAAGTTCTAAAACATTTTAGCGGGATCTACAGCATAAGGGCAGAGCTGGAATTTCACATAGATGATTTGAGCGAGAAAATTAGATGGGAGGGTGCTTAGCTATTGCCACCTGGAAAAAATCTACTTATTTATTAGATTAGGGGATTTGATTTTGGGACATTGATTTTAGCTTGCAAGCAAGGTTTTGGTTTGGGGATTTATTTACTTTAGGTAGAGATTTAAGTAATGTATGTGTTTGACTTGGTATGTATTATTGGTTGTTTTATCTTATGTACACATATATCACATATATTTATACTAAGACTTTTACGAATCATTTCTTGATAATTATAATCTATTTTCATTTGTCATGAGTTTGTTATATATATATATATATATATATATATATATATATATATATATATATATATATATATATATATATACTAGATTACAACCTGTGGAAACCATGGATAAGAAAGAAAAATACTATTGATTAGTTAAAATTACTAGTTACATTGTTATTAATATTATGATTTTGTAAAAGGCAATATAAATTTGAATAGAGTAAAAAAACTACAATCAATCATTTGCTATATAAACACAACATAATACATTATAATTATATTCAATTAGTAGTCATAGTATTTGTTTTCTTTTATAAATTTCAACATTTTTTATAAATACAACTTTTAAATAAAAATTCTTGACTTTTTCAGTGCATTACTTTATAAAAAATAACTAAATATTTATTAAGCGATCACCAATGTGTTCTATTCCATAAGTCATTATCCACAAAAACTACCATCGGATTAAATTTTAAACCTTTTTTTTTATAATGAAATTTGTTTCTAAGTAAAAGATATTAAAAATCCTATTAACATACAACATAACAAAATGGAAAAAACAAACAAACAAACAAACAAACAAAACATGTTAATACTCCAAATTACAGTAAATGACCATGAAGGTCTTGTCAAAATCAAGGAATCTCAACAATGTACCTGAGAAAAAAAATCATCATCGCACTCTCCCGAGTCCAGAGTGCTATAGCACCGCATTAGACACCTGAAAACACACAAAAACAAATTTATAACAAACATCACCTCAGTAACTTGCATAACAGACCATTCTCTGTATCAATTCAGTTTACAATAATAAAGTTTTATCTTTCTTTTCCCTTTCATACATAATTAAGTCCCACGTTTCTTGAATTATTACATCATTTGACTAAATATTGAAAGTTTCAAGGCTATTTTAGGTTAAAAATAAAAATGTGTTATCGTTTTAGGTTAAAACTATACGTACTGTTTTATCTTAAAACATTAATTAAGAGTCCACAAAATAATTTTCAGTTATTGTTTAAAATTAACGGCATTATAGTTAACAATAATAAGTTAACCATAAAACCTTGCGCATAATTTTGAAACACTACCATGGGTAATATGTAAAGCTTTTGAGCAACACGATATAAAACACATCTCTCAAGAAACCTACACCATATTTATTAAGGTGAACCCAATTTTCACACCAGTCAAAGAAGTATATTTATCCAGGTCCTAAAAATTGGTAATACCCAAGAGCTCCTGTAACGAAAAAGTTTAAGCACGCACAACCACCTGCAACAATGACAGGTAATGGATGTTGTAATTGGTAGATTTAAAAGTAAAGTTCTTTAAAATAAGCTAAAATGAAAGTAGGATGTTGTAATTGGGTGAATTTCGAAGTACTATGCTTTTAAATGAACTAAATTGAAAGTATTATGTTGTAATTGATAGATTTTCAAAATAAAGTGCTTTAAATGAACTAAATGAAAGTAAGATACCCTAATTGGTAGATTTTCAAAGTACATAAACAAACATAACAGCTCCTATAAGGGAGGGTCAGAATATTTGCTCACCTTAACAGTTGATATCCTTGCTTGTAACTTATTCTTGCACTCAAGACATATCATTACACCCTAAAAAAATTAGTAAATAGTAGTTAACATGGGAAATGTAAAAAAAAAAACAAAAAAAAACAAAAAACAAAAAAAAACAAAAAAAAAATAAGATTTATTTTTATGTTAAATATCTAACGATCTATCACAGGAATCCCAATCCTTTAATCACAATAAAACATTAAGATACATGGTGGCTAGAAGATGAACCAGATCTGCTCTAGAAGATGAAACTCGATTTACCGGGCTAAGATAGGATAAAGGGAGTCAATACTGGAAACTCTTTATTGTGACTCTTTTACCTTGATAAGATATGATGAACCTCTTGACAATTTTACATTGATTCCTCACCATTAGTTCCTTTCGAAGCTCTGTGATTATGGTGTTGAACGACTATTAGGGTTTTCAAAGTGAGAATAGATATAGAGAGGGTTCAAGCGGTGAGAATAAAGGATGAAATAGGATTGGGATGAATGATTTCCCAAGATTTAGGGTCTCTAGTAAATATGATATTGAATTGAATCTTGATTGGCATTGATTTTAATTGCTTATCAAACGTATTGAATGAAGGGACAGTTCTGGAAATTCACTTTGACAGAATATGGACGCAGGATAACCAAATGGGCACTTTCGAAAGTGTCACTTATACATTTAAGTAGGAAAAATAGTTTCTGGGGTCTTAGAGAGTGACACGTGGCAAAAATCTACTTATTTATTAGATTAAGGGATTTAAACTCATACGTTAGAAAATGTAAAATTGTTAATTTGTTAAACATTGGTCTCCTAAATTCAAAATTGACACATATAATGTATATTTGTGAAAATTTAATCAATCACATGTAATTGATCATAACTCATGTCTCATACCCATATATATATATATATATATATATATATATATATATATATATATATATATATATATATATATATAGTTGTTCATGAATTTATGAATGTTAGCTATTTACATCGTTAAAATTTACATCAACTGGTTTGGATTCTTATATTTTTTTTTCTGAAATACATTACCAATAATAGAAATAATGTCGAAATCAATAGTTTAAAGTTTCGCGATTAACTGATTCAAAACGTTTGGTTTTTCGACTTTTATAAATATTTTTACTAAAATAATTTTAGTATGAATTTAAATAATAGACTATGACCTGAGTCCACAAATATTCTCGAAATTTCAATCTCAGGTGTGCAAGTCCCTCAACGGATGGAAACGGTTTTGACAGTTTTAAGAAAAACAATATTATACTGTTTTTGGATTTTTAAAACAATCGTATCTTTTGCATATGAACTCTATTTTGGATGTTCTTTATTTTTTTAGAAACAGGGAAACATGTACTGCGAGGCTAGAATGTTTTCTTTGCTCACAACTACTTAATAAGAAATTTTAGTTTTTCTGACGCATTACTAGTGTTGCAGTTTGAGCTATTTTATTTGTTTTCCAGATTACATATTTGGAAGTAAGATACCATCAGGTATCTTATAATAGTTGAAATGAACTCATTTATTTCACATAAGATGCACTAAAACACAATGAGTCAAATTTCAAAGATATCTACTGTGAACTTGACCGTTCACAGTCTTTGACCTAAATTTCGGGATGTCACATTACCTCCTCGTTAAGGGAATTTCGTCCTAAAATTATTTAGTTCTAGATTATTTTGTTCCACTATCTTTTGGTTCTAATAGTGGAGGGAGCACTTTTGAACAGTTGCAGATACTTTTGTTTTATCTGGTCCTCACGTTCCCAAGTAAACTCCGACTCTCTACAAGAGTTCCATCGAACTTTTACTATAGGGATGAGGCTTGGTTTTTTATTTCTCGATCCATGATCTCCACCAGTTCCTTCACGAAGTAAAGTTTAGTGTTGACCTGGATCTCATCGAGAGGAGAGACAAGGTTCTCATTAAAGAGACATTTCTTAAGATTACACACGTGGAAGGTATCGTGAACCTTATTTAGTTCTTGAGGTAAATCAAGGTTGTAAGGCACTGGACCAACCCTTGCTAGGATTTCAAAAGGTCCGATGTAACGGGGGTTTAGTTTACCTTATTTTCCAAATCGAATTACAACTTTCCATACAACGACCTTTAGTAGGACATGGTATCTTACTTTGAATTCTAAGGGTCTACATCTTGTGTCAGCATAGCTTTTCTGACGACTACGCACGACATTTAATCGTCCCTTTATCTGAACGATCTTCTTCGTTGTTTCATGAATGATCTCAGGACCAGCGTGTAGAATATCTTCAGCATGACTTATAGCTAATTGAGTATCTTCAACTTCTGCCTAGCATATCATGGAACGACATCTGTGTCCATTCAAGGCATCGAATGGAGCGGCCTTTATTCTAGTATGATAACTATTGTTATATAAAAACTCAACTAACGGCAAATGAGTATCCCATGCTCTACCGAAGTTTATCACATAAGCATGGAGCATGCCCTCCAGAGTTTGAATCGTCTTTACTATGTCCATCTGTCTACGGATGATATGAAGCACTCATACCTAGTTTGGTTCCTAGGGACCTCTGCAATGATTGCCAAAATCTAGAAGTGAATCTGCTATCTCGGTCCGAGACAATAGATATTGGCATACCTTGCAGTCTGACTCTTTCCTTGAGATAGATACGGGTGAGTTTCTCCATTTTTTCAGTTTCTTTTATGGCTAGGAATTAGGCAGATTTGGTTAAACGGCCAATCACTACCCAAATGGTGTGATAATCTCTTGAAGTTCTTGGAAAATTCATTATGAAGTCCAAGGTTATTTGTTCCCACTTCCATTTTGGGATAGATGGTTGTTGCAATAGACATGATGGCTTCTGGTACTATGCTTTAACTTAGGAGCAAGTCAAACATTTACTGACATATATGGCAATCCCTGCCTTCATGTTGGGCCCCCAATAAAGCTTCTTAAGATCGATATACATCTTATCTGATCTGGTATATATCAAATATTTCCATGTATCATATTCATTTAAGACTAGACTCCTGACTTCACGAAACCTTGGGGTCCAAATTTGGTTCATGAAATATTGTGTTCCGTCTTCCTTGAGGTCAAATCGTTGGTCCATACCTCGCAGGTTTTATTCTACGATATTCTCAAGTTTGAGTGCTTCTAGCTGAGCATCACGAATTTGGCTGGTGAGGTTCGAGTGTCTGGTTAGGGTTAGAGCCTTTACACGAAGAAGATTTGCTCGCTATTTTTTCTTAAATCATCTGCCACGACATTTTCGTTTCCAAGATGATAACGAATTTCGAACTCGTAATCATTTAGCAATTCAAACCACCTTTGTTGCCTCATGTTGATATCCTTTTGATCAAAGAGATGTTGAAGGCGTTGGTGGTCGGTGAACACGACACACTTCGTTTCGTATAGGTAGTGCCTCTAAATCTTTAAGGCGAACACTACAACACCCAACTATAAGTCACAGGTAGTGTAGTTTGTCTCGTTTGGTTTAAGTTGTTTGGATTCATATGCAATGACTTTATTCCTTTGTATTAGTACACATCCTAATCCTTGGTATGAGGCATCGTACAATACAGCAAAGTCTTATGTTCCCTCTGAAAGAGACAAAATTAGTGCACTGCACAACAGTTGTTTCAATTTCTGGAAGGTAGACTCTTGTTTGTCTTGATGGGTTTTAGGTAAAACAAATAAACTAGAAAAACAATTCCTAAGTTCACATGCAACCTACTTTGGATCTATGTTTCAACTATTGAACATATAACTTTGAATTGCAAAACAAGAATCGTATAGGAGAGAGGTTAATTTCGAAATTAACAAACTAGGGTTTAAGAGTTACATACCTTTCAATTGTTATAGCAAACAATTGACAATCCTCATGATCTCGATCTTGATCTTCTTGGAAGCTTAGCACCACAAATGTAATGCCTCTAATGGAATCACACCCAAGACCTAGCAAGAAGGAAACTTGAAGGAGAGAGAGAGAGGGAGTATGCAATTTTCGGCCTAGGGTTTCTTCCAAAGAATCAGTGACCAAATTTAGGAGCTGGGAGGCTCATTATATAGTTGAGGGATCTAGGGTTTAGGGAAAACCCTAATGCTCCTTTGCTTAGGGCCTAAGCAAACCCAAGGGCCTTATCCTACGAACCTTGGACGAAATCCTTATGGTTTCCCCTATAGATTTCGTCCACCTCCTTCCAAGGAGGTTCTGGAGCCTTCCACTCAATTATTAGATAATTGCAAACTAGTCCCTACACTTTATAATTAATACTTTTAACCCCAAAATTAATTCTGATTAATTTCTGGCTAACTATTAATTAAACATAATGATTTCTAATTAATATATTAATCCTTTAACATATTAATAAATCATTTATATTAATTTATTAAACTTATAAATTAATATCTCTCCTTTCATAATTTCCTTATCCAGTTGCTAGGTTGAGGGCAACCCAAAAGGACTGTGTTGCTATCAATTCAAGTACATACCAATTATAGTTATGGGCTTAGACACCTAATCCAACATGTCTCCCCATTCGAACTTCTTGTCCTTCTGAGTTAGAGAGATGAGAGGCTTGGCTATCTAGGAGAAGTTCTCGATGAATCTCCGGTAGTAGTTTGCAAGCCGTAGGAATTGGCGTACTTCATTTGGTGTCGTTGGTCAGTCCGAATGTCATAACCAGAAACTTGTAGTGACCGTACTGAGTCCTGAATAGTGTCTTTGGAATGTCTGCTTCTTGAACTCTGAGTTAATGATAGACAGAACTTAGGTAGATCTTTGAGTAGTAACAGGATCTTTGTAGTTGGTCGAACAGGTCATCGATACTCGGGAGTGGATATTAGTTTTTGATGGCAAGTTTGTTCAACTCTCAATAGTCGATGCACATCCTGAACGATCCATCCTTCTTTTTGACAAACAATGTCGGAGCTCCCTATAGAGAAAAGCTAGGTCGGATAAAGCCTTTTTCAAGAAGTTCTTGGAGCTGACTGGATAGTTCTCGCATTTCCGATGGAGCCAGACGATAAGGAGATCTTGCCACTGGTGTTGCACCCAGAATCAGATCGATTCGGAATTCGACCTGTCTGAATGGAGGTACTCTAGGAAGATCTTCTGTAAATACGTCTGGGTAGTCGCACACTTACAGTATGTCTTTGGTTTCCTTACCCTTGTCTTGCATATCCACCACGTGGGCCAAGAAAACAAAGCATCTCTTCTGCAAACACCTTCTTGCCTTCATGCAAGAGATGATTCTTAGATTCTTTCTGGATTTATCTCTGTAAATGACGATAGATTCCTTGTTGGGTAAAGGTAGTTGGATGGCTTTTTCATAATATAAATTATCTGCACGATGAAGTGATAACCAATCGATTATGATTATCACATCGAAACTTCCAATGGTCATAGGTGTTAGGTTGATGTGAAAGATATGGTAATTCAGGGTGAGAAGGCAATTAGTGAGTATTTCTAAAGTGCTTTCTAACCGGTCGTTTTCTACTTCTACCATGTAAGATTCATTAAGTTTGCATGATTTTATGGTTAACCATGATTTTAAACTTATGATAAATAAAGCTTATATCGACACCAGTATCAAATAATGATGAAGCATAATTATTGTTGATAGGAAACATACCATTAACCACAGTTGGTTCTTAGGTAGCATCTCCAACACCTATCACAAGTGCTCTTCCTTGGCCACCCTGATTCTTCAGTTTCGGGAAGTCTTTCTTAAAATGCCATGGTTGATTGCATTCGAAGCAACTACGGCTTCCTCATGCAGCAATGGTTGAGGTTTTATTATTTGGGGTCTTTCTGTAGTACTTAGAGGTGTGACTTCTTAAGTTACAAATGTTGCAGACCATGCAATTTCTAACATGGTGAAAATTGCACCTGGTACAGTGGGGTAAAGTTCCAGAGTAGGGCTTTGACAGGGCAGAGTGTTTGTGATTGCAGCGTACACAACCACATGTTCTATATTGGGTTTGTAATGTTTGAAGTTCCCCTTTGACTTTCCATGGAACTTCGTTTTTGTACACCCAGACTGGTTCTTTTCGGTTTGTGGGGTAATAGTACCCTGACAGATACACTGCTCAGTCAATTGATAGGACAATTGCTTCGCACTACCAAAGGTAGTGGGTCTAGATGCAGTAATTAGACCTTGAACTTGTGAAGCTAATCCCCAGATGTACCTTTCAGTCTCTTTGTATTACGGGTTCACCATTCTCGGGCAAAGGTTTTTGAGGTCGTCAAATCGGGAGGTGTAAGCAGTCACCGCCAATCCTCTTATGGCAAGGTTCCAAATTATAGAGAGTGAACGATTCCAGAAATCCTATAGATTTTCACATTTTTAGAAAGAGAATTGAAATCCTACCGATTTCAAATGATAGTGAGAGAAGTTTGGAGACTACTGAAGGATCGAATGGGAACTATGGGTTTATCTGCTACGATGGTAACGTAACTATTAGTTTCTACTTTGGAGTTAGGCGAACTAGGAAAATCTTAACATTATCCCAGATTTTTAAGTATTTAAAATGTATATGTTGTCTTCGGTTTGATATAAGGTTTCTAAGGTAATAGGTTTATTCAGTGAATCTTGAGAACATCCTTTAATCTCTAAAACTTTCAACCATTGTAGTCTGTCAAACTCCTTGCTCAAGGTTGGTTGTGCACCGGCCCGACCATAAATAACATAGGTGTATGTTCCAGGTTTATTTATGGTATGGCTTATGTATGGTACTAACCTTAGTCGGGGCGTTTGACCTAAAGGTTTGAG
This sequence comes from Lactuca virosa, assembly GCF_052849685.1. Lineage (NCBI taxonomy): Eukaryota > Viridiplantae > Streptophyta > Magnoliopsida > Asterales > Asteraceae > Lactuca > Lactuca virosa. The sequence goes on along the minus strand of NC_136432.1, from coordinate 75,957,551 downwards.
TTGGTAGTTTTAGTTGAGGTATGTTAGAATCTTATTACGTGTTCTCATCGTGGGTCAGAGTATATATATATATATATATATATATATATATATATATATATATATATATATATATATATATATATATATATATATATATAAGTCTTATATATTATTGTTGGTGAGGTTTGTAGTATTAATAGTTTTTGTTTTGTACTCCAAGACTACCAAGTACAGACGAGGGCCAAACAAGAAACAACGGATGGTAGGACCAATTTAACAATTAATCCATTTTGAAATGCAACAACTCTATGCGGCCCTTTAAACCAGATTTCCGCACCGTACGTAGCCAAGAAGTAGTGTAATTATTAATAATAATACTTTTATTAGAAGCTAGTAGCTATAGTTGTATTCCCCTTTCGAGGATACGTGTAACATCCCGTCTCCCAGGTATAGTTTTCGAAAGCTTTATATTCATTTAGCTGAGGGAACTTGACGAGTTGGAGGCCCAACTCGTCGCGTCGAACCTAGTCAACCCGTGTGATTTATGACTTCTAATCGACGAGTCGCTGGACCCCAACTCGACGAGTAGAGGCTGTGCATGGAAACCCTAATTTTTAGGGTTTGCACCCTATTTAAAGGACCTTAAGTCCTTACCTCCAGCCCCTTACCACCTTTTGACGGCCAGAAGAAACCCTAATCAGTCTAAACCTTGTTCTTGAGTGTTTTGTAAGGCTAAAAGAGTGTTTTGGTGCATTTGTGCAAGAAGCTTGAAGACTCAAGAGCTTGGATCAAGGAGAAGCTTGCAGATCCAGTACCTACTACATTTTGGCTTCGATTTGAAGGTAACAAGTTGTTACCTTGATCATCCTATAGTGTTAGATCTCCTTATTCATCGGTTTAAGGCCATCCTTAACATATTTGTGGGTCATTTCGGGTATTCGGCATGATTTGAAGTTGTAACTTCAGATGTGGACTCCTCTAAGTCCTTGTGGTCATAAAGTTATTGAATTTAACAAGCTTTGGCCCTTCTCTTTAGCTTAAACCTCTTCCTTAGCTTGGTTTTGGCATTTGAGACCTTGCATGCACGTAAAGTTTGCAACTTTACATTGTAGATATGCCTTAGGAAGCTAGATCTACAATTTGGGAGCGTTGGAATAGCTTAAAAACGTCTGAATGAGAAATGGACTGAAGGGACTCGACGAGTCAGATGAAGATTGGCCGTTTATGGTTTCTGCATGGACTCGAGAGTCAGTGAGATGACTCGACGAGTTAGTTAGGGTTTTCCCGACATTGGACACCGCATGGACTCGATGAGTTGTCTGGAAACTCGGCAAGTCGATTAGAGTTTTCACAATTTATCGAGTTCTGGAAGAACTCGATGAGTCAGTGGCCTACACTCGGCGAGTTGGGTCAACATGGACTGTTGACCTTGACCATTGACTATGACTTTGACTAAGGGTTGACTAGTTGGACTTCTGAGGGTATTTTGGTAATTTGGGATTTTGATGGACTTGGTCCATGGTGGTTATAGGTAGTTGAGTTTGTGGCTGTGATTCGGAAGTTTGATCTTATCACTACAGTTCGAAATCATGATGTGAGTTCTTCTCACTATATCAACAGGGTCTACGGCACCAAGGCCGACCCTTTATGATTTGTATACTGGTTATAGGATGGTTGCTATGTTAGTGATCTGTTAGAGCGGTATCAAGGTTATAGGATGATATTATGTTAGTGATCTGTTAAATCGGTATCCTGGTTATAGGATGATATTATGTTAGTGATCTGTTAGATCTGTATGACTATATGTACATGCTAGCTAGCGAATGATATTTATGTGCACATGATTGTTTGATTGGGGGTTGGGTTGAGGCAGGTCTTTCTTTGTGTTGTAGGCCAACATACCTAGGGCGGACCGGATAGACTGCAAACCCAGTTAGGGCGTACTAGTCAGGACGAAGGCCCGACGAGCGGTCCGGATAGGCTGAAAGCCTTGAGAGGCGGTCCAGACGTGCCGAAGGCTCGGAGAGCGTTCCAGATAGACTGATGGCCCTGCGAGGCGGTCCAGTCAGGATGATGGCTCATTATGCATGATGTTTGTTTATATGATCTGGTTATATTTGTATGACGTTGGTATTTTGGGGAAACTCACTAAGCTTCGGGCTTACAGTTGTTGATTATATTTCAGGAACTTCTGATGATCGCGGGAAGGCGAAGGCGTGATCGTGCACCTCCTTATATTTTTATGATCTGATCCTGGGGATACTCTGATGTTCAAACTATTCTGAAAACAAATTTGTAATAATTATTGGTTTTAAATGTTTTAAAACGTTTTAAATTGGCTTGATTTTTATGGGTGTTACAATACGAGTTCTCTATAGCCAATTTAGCTCTGATACCAATCTGTCACACCCCCGGCTGTGGTGGCGGAACACGCCGAGCTGTGCGACTAAGTTCGTAGATCACAAGTAAACTGAATATATAGCACAAGTACCATTTCGTAACAAATTTTAAACTATTGGGGGCTGTTGGGTAATTTAATTAACTAAAGTAGGACTGATTTGGTTAAAATAATTCAAGGGAGGGACTGAAATGGTTCAAATGGAATTAATATTGAAAATTTGACTAATTTTTTTGAGAAATCTCTATGGAAGGGACTGTTTTGTTTAAAATACACCAAAGTTTGGGAAAAGGGGTTTATTTGAAATGAATATTTTCATCTGGGGGTTATCTGGTCATTTTATCAAAGTTAATAGCAATTAGGGCTTTTTATATCCAGTGTTTTTGTTTGATCGGGTAAAGAAGGAACGAACAAAGCAGTAGAACGAAGACAAATTGAAAGGAACACGAGGTCAGATGAACGAAACAAAAATGATTGGAACGCATCGACTAGTAAGAACGAAACACGAAGGCGATGGAGCTACATCCGGGTCCTTGCTCTTCGCAGGTCACGAAGAGGGCCGATGAAGCTCGTATGAGGAGATGGCAGTGGTGATCACCGAAGAATCCTTTCTGGTTTGTGCATCTGGTAGCCGACCGAAGTCAATCAAGGACGGAGCACCTCCGGTGCTTGGTTCGACCGAAGAAAGGTTAAGGAACTGAGCAGCGAGTCTGTTCTTCTTCTACTCCAATCGTGAGGTGCGAAGGGGAGGAGGTCCGAAGGGGAGTCCGGTCGGCAGCAACTCGTTGCAGGTGGGGCCTTCAGTGGTGTCTGCTCGACGGAAGAAGAAGAGAAAGGTGTGAGGGCTTGGTCATCGATGGTGGAAACCGGTAATCTTCTTGCTTCATCTCTTTTTGTGTGTGTGTGTTGACAGAAACCGATGGAGGGAATGAAATGTTTTGTTTTGATGTGTTCATCGTGAACAGGTGGAGAAAAGGGTCGACTGGAAACATTTGCAAAAAAAAATGAGTGTTTGGATGTGGTGTTGATGGGGAAACACAAAGAAGAAGAAGAGGTTGTTGCCTCTTTGCTTTCACCGGAAAAGCAACCCTCTCCGGTGGGTTCCTTGGCAGTCAATCGAAACATAGAAGAAAAGAAAGAGGGAAGAGTGATAGAACGAGAGAAAGAGATGAATCAGATAGTGAAAATTTTGTAAGGAAGAGGGTAGCTTTTCCTCCAAGCTAGTTGAAATGATGAAACACTTTTGATATATATTTTGACAATAATCCATTTTGAGTGTAAGGGAAGCTTTGAGTGTGCATGGTTTTTTTATACAATTGATTTGATTTTGGTACTTTTAGCTTGCAAGCAAGGTTTTGGTATGGAGATTTATGTACTTTAGGTAGAGATTTATGTAATGTATGTGCTTGACTCTATATGTATTATTGGTTGATTTCCTCTTGTATACATATGTATCTATACTAGATTTTTACAAACCTTTTCTTGATAATTATAATCTATTTTCATTTGTCATAACTTTGCTACATAATTTGTGTAATACATATATATAAATTTAAACTCATATGTTACGAAATGTAAAATTGTTAATTTATAAAACCTTGGTCTCTTAAATTCAAAATTGATACATATATAATGTATATTTATGTAAATTTAATCAACCACATGTAATTGATCATGACTTATGACCCATACCCGTGTGTGTGTGTGTGTATATATATATATATATATATATATATATATATATATATATATATATATATATATATATATAGGTTCAAATGTTTCTAACAAATATTGTGTGTTTAAATGCACCAATCAGAATTTAGGAAAAAAGAAATCATTAATTAAATAATAAAGGGTAATTTAGTCTGTGTGTACAATTAATTATATTCCAAAATTATAATCCCTAAAATAATGGGTCAATTTCCCTTTAATAGCATCTAATCAAGATAATTAGTTTATAAACCCTTAAAAAATCATCATTCGTTTCATCATCGTCAGCATAAAATGCCGACTTCCACCCAAGCCAAAAATCCTTCATCCTAGGGTTTTGTGTTCTTCCCTTTTCGATCCTGGTAAACACCCTCTTCACCGACGACCCTCCACCTGCAGCCACCAATCCCTTCGTTTTTCCGGTGTTGGTCCCTTGCACCGACGATGATGGTGTCGCAACAGATGAGGTGAAATCGAATATGTAAACTCGATCTCTACAATCGACGGTAAATTTCCTCCTGCTAATTTCTGATTTTACAATCGACCATCTTCCATCTCCTTCTTCGATTAAAAAAGTTCCTTTTTGAAATCAGAATCGACGGTAAAACAGTTTCCATGGGGCTTCACTCTTGCTCTATGGGCTTTTTATCCATCGCCACTGAAGACCCTCACTTCCGATGCCCCGTTTCCACAGAGAAAGATCGAGTGGGAGAGAGGTAAAAAGTCAACACCGCCACCACCCTGTTATACACATCCAATTATCTTTATGTTGTTTATGCAAATCTCAATTTACATGTTGTTTCAGTGGCTTACAAGTTGTCCAAGTGTTTGATAATAAAACATGCCTTCCAAGCGTTTGATATAATGTCAAAAAGAGAAAGTTTTTGTCTAAAAGAGGCAAGTTTGATATGTTTTTTCGTATCGATTATTATGTTAGAATATTCAACAAAGAATGTTAAGAATATTATGCAACAAGTATATTATTCTGTTAGAATATTCAACAAAGAATATTTATATATCTTTATGTTGTTTATGGAAATCTCAATTTACATGTTGTTTCAGTGGCTTACAAGCTGTCCAAGAGGAAAGTTGATGAGAACTTGCATTTACTGCATACCATCCTTTTAGGAAAACGAACAAATGTGAAAATCAACAAATTAAGCAATCTTTTTATCTTTTTTCATAATGAAAGCTAAGCTTTTGTGGCTTCTAAATATTATGCAACAAGTATATTATTCTGTTAGAGTATACAACAAATAATGTTAAGAATATTATGCAACAAGTATATTATTCTGTTAGAATATTCAACAAAGAATGTTATTTTTTTAGTCACATTTTGTGTTAACATGATCTTTTCATGTATTTATATTTCAAATGTTTTGTTCGTTGGATATATTCTTGATAATACAAATTCTTTAAGAATATTCAAAACCATTCTGCAAGAATAGTTTATTCTGTAAAGAATATTATTGATGTATTTTGATAGAATTGTAGTTAATTATTTATATGTTTAATATGCAGTTGTTACAAGTGTATCACTACAAAATATTTGGCAATGAATTTGTGATAGAAATGGCTTGAAGAATGGCTTGAAGACCTGATGGGAAAGGCTTGAAGAATGAATTAAAGAATGATCACACTCATTGTTTAAGAATGTTGTTATTTTTTAAGAATTACACTTGTTATTCTTTCATAATGATGTTATTATCAAGAAAATGTTATTTTGGATAATATGTTGTATAATTCTTTAAACATGTTTAATATAAAAAGTATCTTGAATGAAATAATATTCTGCAAGAATAAACCGCAAATATATTTACTAGTTTATTGTTGATTTTTTGTCATTCCGACAGAATAAAATTGGTTATTATTAAAAATAATATTAAAATTTAATTAGAATTAATTTAAAAAATTCAGATTTTAAAAAAATAAGGGAATTAATGATGCCTTAAAATTTGAAAATTTCCTTTTTTAAAATAGGTTAATTTACCAACATACCCTTTTGCTAAAATTTGTGTGATTATATGATACATACTACCCTATGGTAATATCATAGACCCTCAGATCATGACTGTTGATTCTATTCATCCAGTGGTCCAGATCTGTGCATTGTGGCACACAATAGTTACTAGAAACAATATAACCTAAGCCTATATATATATATATATATATATATATATATATATATATATATATATATATATATATATATATATATATTTGTTCACGAATTTATGAGTGTTGGACTATTTCCATCGTTAAAGTGCACATCAACCGGTTTGGATTCTTATATTTTTTTTTTCCGGAATACATTACCAATAATAGAAATCATGTCAAAATCAATAGTTTAGGGTTTCGCGATTAACTGATTCAAAACGTTTATTTTTTCGACATTTATAAATATTTTTACTAAAATATTTTAAGTATGAAATTAAATAATAGACTATGAACTGAGTCCACAAACATTCTCGAAATTTCCATCTGAGGTGTGCAAGTCGCTCAACGGATGGAACCATTTTTGACAGTTTTAAGAAAACAGTATTATACTGGTTTTGGATTCTTATAACGGTCATATCTTTTGTATACGAAGTCCGTTTTGGAAATTCTTTATATTTTTGGAAATAGGGAAACATGTACTACGATGCTTGAATGTTTGCTTTGCTGACAACTGCTTAATAAGAAATTTTAGTTTTTCAGACGCATTACTAGGGTTGTAGTTTGAGCTGTTTGATTTGTTTGCCAGATTATATATTTGGAAATAAGATACCATCTGGTATCTTATAATAGTTGAAATGAACTCATTTATTTCACATAAGATGCACTAAAACTCAACGAGTCAAATTTTAAAGAGATTTACTGTGAACTTGACCGTTCACAGTCTTTGACCTAAATTCTGGGATATCACATTTAGCTTATTATAGATTGGAGATTGTCGTCTGGAGTTGGACCTAGGCATGAGAGAACCAAGCACCAAAGTCCTAGTGTGAGGCTATGAGGGCGAGGGCGAAGGCCTGACACTAGGCAGGTTAGCAACCGTTAGCTAGGTCATCCTAAAGATAGCAACTTTGGTATCTTTAACGCATTTCTATAGGGATACATTAAAAAGTCGCCTACGCTAGTAGGCGTAGGCATTGGATCATCGTAGCCGAGTTGTTCTAGCCTTGATCAGGACATGTGTTCGACAGAGATGGTTTGGTCGTTCGACTGATGTGACAGAACCGTCAGCGCAAACGGTTTCATCATGAGGACAGTTTGATATTCTTGCTCCTCATTTAAACCTATCTCATCAAGGGCAGTTTTGTTCTCCCCTTTTCGTTGTCAACTGCTTATGAATTATATTTGCTCTCTCTTTATTCTAACTCGTGTTTGCACTAAAACAACAATGGTGATTGATCGATCTGAAATCGAGCCGACTCCGGAGGAGTTTGAGTCTCTGCAGCTCCATTTTGGTTTCATGTCGGAGCATGGAGTGAGGTTTCTAAGAAAGGGGGTTACTATCCATCATCCCCTGACAGGCCAGGTTGGAGTCCCCATGTCCATCTTTGAAGAGGGGTTGCGGTTACTGACGACTGATTTCTTCGATGAAATCATGCGTCAATATGGTTTTTATGTGGACGACTTGCTCCTAACGCTGTGAACAAGATCGTGGGGTTTGAATTGGCTTGTCGGGCACTACGTGTTCTTCCCCAATTATGGGCATTCAAGGCTTACTTTAACTCATCGACACGTCTGGTGTTCACAACTTCTCTAAGAGGCGAAACGTCCATGCATTCATAAGAAGAACTGGCAGGATAAGTGGTCGTGGGTGAATAGTAACATGGTTGGTTCATGTTATCTCCTTTCAACCACTTTCTTTAACCGAGCGCCGAAACGGTGGGGTGCCAGTCTGACTGTGGCACAGGTGTTGAGGAAGATTTGTGTAACATCCCGGAATTTGCAGGTATTTCCGAATCCTCCCTTTTATTATTATTTTGTCCTTTTTAGTCCTTAGGGATGGAAGGGTGTAGCCATGAGATGCCCTAATGGCTAAGATTGTAATTTTGGATCAAGAGGAGTACGCTGCGTGTACATAAGGGTACACTGGGTGTACTAGGTGCGCCCTAGTACGCTAGGCGTACACTTGTGTACGTTGGGCGTAATCACGTTAGGTGAAAACCCTAATATTTAGGGTTTGGGTGGTATATAAGTATCCTTATGAGCTCATAACCCTCTACCATATCAGCCTCCATAGTCTTGAGCCGTTTTCCCCAAACCATAACCTCTCTCTTTAGTGTATGAGCTAAAAGTGTGTGTTTTGAGTAGTTGAAGAAGAAGAAGTTGCATCAAGGTGTTGGAGAAGGAAGGCAAGCTTGAAGATATGAGATTATCTTGTCATCTAGAAGCTCCAGGAGGTAAAAAGCTTATGCCTTTGTGCTTATATGATGTAGATCTTGCGTTGATAGCTTTATGACACCTTTCTTGTCCCAAAAAGTCCCAATATTGTGCATGTTATGTTTTGGACGTATTAAGCTGTCCTTTCAGACCCTAGGAAGCGTTCTAAGTGATAAAAATGAAGTCCCAATGGCTAGAAGTGTCCCATGCAAGTGGTAGAAAGGTCTTAATGGGTTAAGACCTTGCATTAAGGACTTTCTGGACGTTCAAAGTCTTAAAGTTTGAGACTTTATGGTTCTAAGACACATTTGGTCGATGGATCTGGAATTTGGGCTTAAGTGCTTAAGCCATTAAGCATTTATTTGAGTTTTGAGTACAGCGAGGGTACGCCCCGCGTAGAGAGCAATACGCCCTACGTACGCAGTCAACGTCCCCATTTTCCAGTCAACGCGAGGCTCGCATACGCCCTGCGTAGCTTCGCAGTACGCCCAACGTACGTCTTCTATTGGGCTTTTGCAATTTGGGCTTCGGGATTGGGCCATCTTTGGGTTAGTTGGTTTTGGACCCCTATTGGACTTTCTGAATAGTAATGTCTTGGGCCATATATGGAAATGAACCTTAAGATGACGCCCAATTAGAGAGTTGGGCCCAATTTGGAAATTGGGCCAATTATGGGCCTTGTATATTGGGCTTCTGGATTAAGGACTTGGAGTTGGGCCTTGGCCCAACTTAAGGAAAGGATATAATGGACTGTTACCATATGTTTGGACCCTTAGCCAAGATTGGTATTCAACTGTTGACTTAGTGTTCATTTATTCTGATAGTTTGGGATTCTCGGTGAGTCAACAGTCGGAGATTTCAGTACAGTTCGACATTGTGTGGTGAGTTCTTCTCACTATATCAACAGGGTCTAAGGCGCCAAGGCCGACCCTTTTTGGATTGTATCATGGTTATAGGATGATGCTATGTTTAGTGATCTGTTAGATCTGTATCCTGGTTATAGGATGATGCTATGTTTAGTCATTTGTTAGATCTGTATCCTGGTATATAGGATGATGCTATGTTTGGTGATTTGTTAGATCGGTATCCTGGTATATAGGATGATGCTATGATTAGTGATCTGTTAGATATGTATGACTGTCTGTGCATGCTCGCTAGCGTTTGATATCTATGTGTTGTTTATGTTTGCGGGTGGGTTGAGGCGATCCTGCTTTGTGCTCTAGGCCAACAGATCCAGGGTGGCCCAGATAGACTGAAGGCCCAATGGGGCGTACCAATCAGGCCGAAAGGCCCGAAGAACGGTCCAAACAGGCTGAAGGCCCAGTAGGGCGGACCAGACATGCTGAAAGTTCTGAAAGTGGGCCAGATAGACTGAAGGCCCGGTGAGGGCGGTCAAATCATAATGAAGACTCTGTATGCATACTATATGTTATAATATTGTTCTGGTTTGTATGGCGTTGGTATTTTGTGGGAACTCACTAAGCTTCAGGCTTACAGTTGTTGATTTTGTTTCAGGTACTTCAGATGATCGTGGGAAGGCAAAGGCTTGATCGTGCACCTCCTCACATTTTATGACTTTGATTTCTGGGATTCTCTGATATGAAACCATTTATAAAACATTTTGTAATAACTAATGGTTTTTGGATGTTTGAAAAAGTTTTAAGTTTGCATGAATTTTATGGATGTTATAATCTGTACCGTCGGGGAAGATTGGGAGGATTACATCCTGGCGGCGGCGGGAATGAGTGCCTCCAGGCGGGGCCCGGGGGAAGATGCCTTTGTTGTTCGTGAAGCGGGATGGTGAGTACTCTTCTCCTCCCCCTCCCTTTATTTTTTGGGAGACGGTCCGTTTGTTGTTTGTATTTGCAGTTATCTACAGGGTGTTATCCCTTGAGATGGTTCTGTGGGGCAAGCTCAAGGGCGATCTCCAGTACCATGAGGTGGATCTAGTGGACACTCTTCCTCTACCTATTAGTGTCGATTGGGCGCTGGCTCTTGGCACTCCTCCTGTCGTTAGGGGTGAGGACTCTGCTACCCAAGATGACCCTGGTTTGGTGGATACACTTGTTGGTGGCGTTTCCCGTGACGATCCTCTGCCTTAAACCTCTGAAGATGAACCTGCAAAGGAGGTGTTGATCGGTGACGGTCGTACAACCACCAAACAATGGATAACTTGGATGGACTCCCCTCTTGCTGAAGATTTTGGTGATTTCACTATTGGTAAACGTCTTCAGAAGAAGCTTAACGTCGATTTTTTGCTGGGAGTGTCCATCACAATAATCACCATCCCCGATGATGACACTTCTCACCAGTCGAAGGGGATGCATAAGGAGGCAACAAAACTGCCTTGGAAACCAAAGAAAGAAGAGGAGGATACCACCAGCCTTGGCATTGATGAGGGTAAGTTTGAGAAGGAGCTCAAGTTTTATCTCCAAACTGCTCATGGCCCTATTTTTCCTCTAGAGGGCGACAACACCATTTTTGGTGTTATCCGGTCGTCATTCGTGGCTCCCGAAGTTTATATCTCATGATGGACACTTACTCATGAGTCCCTACACTCACAACATGTTGTTGCATATTAGTGATGTCTTCATGCGTTCCCTCCGACTATGATAGAAGCACTGGCGTCTCTCTCCAATTCCCATATGGCGAACAACCTTCAGTATGTGGCGATCCAGATTTCCCCCTACTTAGTGGTTGCAGTTGGACACCTGCTTCGTGAAGGCACAGACTTTACGGAATTGACCACCGTCAAAGCTGACGAATTTAGGGAGAAAGTGTTGGATCTGTAGGAAGAAAAGCGTAAGTTTGAAGAGCGTTATGATATGTTAGCCGGGGAGAAAGCTTCAGTGAAGGACCAAGTGAAAATCGTGGATGGTGAAGTGGAGCCCCTGTATCAGCAAGTAGAGACCTTGATGGCGAAGAAGAAGAAGGTGTTGGAGGAGAAGGTAAAGTATTAGGGTGAGCGGCTGGCGATTGAGGAGTCGGAGAGAAAGATTTTGGACATGGACATGGCCTGGCTACTCCAAAAGGGTGTTATTCGTGTGGTGGATCGGTTCATCAAGATCACCGAGTTCACGTTGGGGGTGCGGCGAATGAAGGTAGTGTGTGGCTGCCTGTGTGGAGGGCAGTAAACAGGTGGTGAGGGAGCCGGTGGTTGCCAGAAAGTTTAATCTAGAGGATCCGAGTGTATTTGTGGAACAGACCCAGGTGATACACAACTCCGTGAAGGCCTTTATGGAGACATACTTTTCTTCATATCTTCGCTTAGGTGAGTTGGATTTGGCGGTCCATCGTTATATGTACCGTGATGCCGACGCCGAGGAGAACCCACCGGAAGGTACCTCTTCGAATGTTGGACCGTCCTCCAATCCACATGGTAATTGATCTTTCCTTTTCCTATCTCCCATTGGTTTGTTATTATGGTGATAATGTTTTTAGAGATAAAGCTTGAATAATGTTTAACTTGATTTGTGGCCCTACATGGTCTTCTTTTAAGTCCGGGTGTGTCTGACAGACAATTTGTTTTAATTCTCTGCGCAATGGTATGGTTGTTTTTCTTACATCTCACTTGCTTTGATCCCAGACGATTTATGTTGGACGTTGGTTTGGTTTCTCCCCAAAGGTTTGTGTTGGGCTTAGAAATTGAATGGGAATAACTCATACTTGTCTTTTAGGGTGTTTAGACTTCCAAAGATTTTTCCCTTTGATGGGTGAAAGTTATTTGGTTCACCAACTTGGATGCTTTGCTAGGTTAGCCTGAATTGTGATTTTAGGATTTATACTTGACCAAAGTTTTTTGGATTTGGCCTGATGTTTCGTGCTCACGAGCTTGGGGTTCGTTCCTCCTTCGAGTCATTAGTCTATGTTTTTAGGCCAAGTATTTGGCTAGACTTTCTTTATGGACCTTGGATGGTTCACTTTAATTAGGGTATTCTCTTTTAGGCAAAGCTTTCTAGTTACCCTTAAGACTTTGTTCTAAGTCTTAGGCCGATGAGAGTTGCATTCTGGCCCTGGCCAAACAAGAAACAACGGATGGTAGGACCAATTTAACAATTAATCCATTTTGAAATGCAACAACTCTATGCGGCCCTTTAAACCAGATTTCCGCACCGTACGTAGCCAAGAAGTAGTGTAATTATTAATAATAATACTTTTATTAGAAGCTAGTAGCTATAGTTGTATTCCCCTTTCGAGGATACGTGTAACATCCCGTCTCCCAGGTATAGTTTTCGAAAGCTTTATATTCATTTAGCTGAGGGAACTTGACGAGTTGGAGGCCCAACTCGTCGCGTCGAACCTAGTCAACCCGTGTGATTTATGACTTCTAATCGACGAATCGCTGGACCCCAACTCGACGAGTAGAGGCTGTGCATGGAAACCCTAATTTTTAGGGTTTGCACCCTATTTAAAGGACCTTAAGTCCTTACCTCCAGCCCCTTACCACCTTTTGACGGCCAGAAGAAACCCTAATCAGTCTAAACCTTGTTCTTGAGTGTTTTGTAAGGCTAAAAGAGTGTTTTGGTGCATTTGTGCAAGAAGCTTGAAGACTCAAGAGCTTGGATCAAGGAGAAGCTTGCAGATCCAGTACCTACTACATTTTGGCTTCGATTTGAAGGTAACAAGTTGTTACCTTGATCATCCTATAGTGTTAGATCTCCTTATTCATCGGTTTAAGGCCATCCTTAACATATTTGTGGGTCATTTCGGGTATTCGGCATGATTTGAAGTTGTAACTTCAGATGTGGACTCCTCTAAGTCCTTGTGGTCATAAAGTTATTGAATTTAACAAGATTTGGCCCTTCTCTTTAGCTTAAACCTCTTCCTTAGCTTGGTTTTGGCATTTGAGACCTTGCATGCACGTAAAGTTTGCAACTTTACATTGTAGATATGCCTTAGGAAGCTAGATCTACAATTTGGGAGCGTTGGAATAGCTTAAAAACGTCTGAATGAGAAATGGACTGAAGGGACTCGACGAGTCAGATGAAGATTGGCCGTTTATGGTTTCTGCATGGACTCGAGAGTCAGTGAGATGACTCGACGAGTTAGTTAGGGTTTTCCCGACATTGGACACCGCATGGACTCGATGAGTTGTCTGGAAACTCGGCAAGTCGATTAGAGTTTTCACAATTTATCGAGTTCTGGAAGAACTCGATGAGTCAGTGGCCTACACTCGGCGAGTTGGGTCAACATGGACTGTTGACCTTGACCATTGACTATGACTTTGACTAAGGGTTGACTAGTTGGACTTCTGAGGGTATTTTGGTAATTTGGGATTTTGATGGACTTGGTCCATGGTGGTTATAGGTAGTTGAGTTTGTGGCTGTGATTCGGAAGTTTGATCTTATCACTACAGTTCGAAATCATGATGTGAGTTCTTCTCACTATATCAACAGGGTCTACGGCACCAAGGCCGACCCTTTATGATTTGTATACTGGTTATAGGATGGTTGCTATGTTAGTGATCTGTTAGAGCGGTATCAAGGTTATAGGATGATATTATGTTAGTGATCTGTTAAATCGGTATCCTGGTTATAGGATGATATTATGTTAGTGATCTGTTAGATCTGTATGACTATATGTACATGCTAGCTAGCGAATGATATTTATGTGCACATGATTGTTTGATTGGGGGTTGGGTTGAGGCAGGTCTTTCTTTGTGTTGTAGGCCAACATACCTAGGGCGGACCGGATAGACTGCAAACCCAGTTAGGGCGTACTAGTCAGGACGAAGGCCCGACGAGCGGTCCGGATAGGCTGAAAGCCTTGAGAGGCGGTCCAGACGTGCCGAAGGCTCGGAGAGCGTTCCAGATAGACTGATGGCCCTGCGAGGCGGTCCAGTCAGGATGATGGCTCATTATGCATGATGTTTGTTTATATGATCTGGTTATATTTGTATGACGTTGGTATTTTGGGGAAACTCACTAAGCTTCGGGCTTACAGTTGTTGATTATATTTCAGGAACTTCTGATGATCGCGGGAAGGCGAAGGCGTGATCGTGCACCTCCTTATATTTTTATGATCTGATCCTGGGGATACTCTGATGTTCAAACTATTCTGAAAACAAATTTGTAATAATTATTGGTTTTAAATGTTTTAAAACGTTTTAAATTGGCTTGATTTTTATGGGTGTTACAATACGAGTTCTCTATAGCCAATTTAGCTCTGATACCAATCTGTCACACCCCCGGCTGTGGTGGCGGAACACGCCGAGCTGTGCGACTAAGTTCGTAGATCACAAGTAAACTGAATATATAGCACAAGTACCATTTCGTAACAAATTTTAAACTATTGGGGGCTGTTGGGTAATTTAATTAACTAAAGTAGGACTGATTTGGTTAAAATAATTCAAGGGAGGGACTGAAATGGTTCAAATGGAATTAATATTGAAAATTTGACTAATTTTTTTGAGAAATCTCTATGGAAGGGACTGTTTTGTTTAAAATACACCAAAGTTTGGGAAAAGGGGTTTATTTGAAATGAATATTTTCATCTGGGGGTTATCTGGTCATTTTATCAAAGTTAATAGCAATTAGGGCTTTTTATATCCAGTGTTTTTGTTTGATCGGGTAAAGAAGGAACGAACAAAGCAGTAGAACGAAGACAAATTGAAAGGAACACGAGGTCAGATGAACGAAACAAAAATGATTGGAACGCATCGACTAGTAAGAACGAAACACGAAGGCGATGGAGCTACATCCGGGTCCTTGCTCTTCGCAGGTCACGAAGAGGGCCGATGAAGCTCGTATGAGGAGATGGCAGTGGTGATCACCGAAGAATCCTTTCTGGTTTGTGCATCTGGTAGCCGACCGAAGTCAATCAAGGACGGAGCACCTCCGGTGCTTGGTTCGACCGAAGAAAGGTTAAGGAACTGAGCAGCGAGTCTGTTCTTCTTCTACTCCAATCGTGAGGTGCGAAGGGGAGGAGGTCCGAAGGGGAGTCCGGTCGGCAGCAACTCGTTGCAGGTGGGGCCTTCAGTGGTGTCTGCTCGACGGAAGAAGAAGAGAAAGGTGTGAGGGCTTGGTCATCGATGGTGGAAACCGGTAATCTTCTTGCTTCATCTCTTTTTGTGTGTGTGTGTTGACAGAAACCGATGGAGGGAATGAAATGTTTTGTTTTGATGTGTTCATCGTGAACAGGTGGAGAAAAGGGTCGACTGGAAACATTTGCAAAAAAAAATGAGTGTTTGGATGTGGTGTTGATGGGGAAACACAAAGAAGAAGAAGAGGTTGTTGCCTCTTTGCTTTCACCGGAAAAGCAACCCTCTCCGGTGGGTTCCTTGGCAGTCAATCGAAACATAGAAGAAAAGAAAGAGGGAAGAGTGATAGAACGAGAGAAAGAGATGAATCAGATAGTGAAAATTTTGTAAGGAAGAGGGTAGCTTTTCCTCCAAGCTAGTTGAAATGATGAAACACTTTTGATATATATTTTGACAATAATCCATTTTGAGTGTAAGGGAAGCTTTGAGTGTGCATGGTTTTTTTATACAATTGATTTGATTTTGGTACTTTTAGCTTGCAAGCAAGGTTTTGGTATGGAGATTTATGTACTTTAGGTAGAGATTTATGTAATGTATGTGCTTGACTCTATATGTATTATTGGTTGATTTCCTCTTGTATACATATGTATCTATACTAGATTTTTACAAACCTTTTCTTGATAATTATAATCTATTTTCATTTGTCATAACTTTGCTACATAATTTGTGTAATACATATATATAAATTTAAACTCATATGTTACGAAATGTAAAATTGTTAATTTATAAAACCTTGGTCTCTTAAATTCAAAATTGATACATATATAATGTATATTTATGTAAATTTAATCAACCACATGTAATTGATCATGACTTATGACCCATACCCGTGTGTGTGTGTGTGTATATATATATATATATATATATATATATATATATATATATATATATATATATATATATATATATATATAGGTTCAAATGTTTCTAACAAATATTGTGTGTTTAAATGCACCAATCAGAATTTAGGAAAAAAGAAATCATTAATTAAATAATAAAGGGTAATTTAGTCTGTGTGTACAATTAATTATATTCCAAAATTATAATCCCTAAAATAATGGGTCAATTTCCCTTTAATAGCATCTAATCAAGATAATTAGTTTATAAACCCTTAAAAAATCATCATTCGTTTCATCATCGTCAGCATAAAATGCCGACTTCCACCCAAGCCAAAAATCCTTCATCCTAGGGTTTTGTGTTCTTCCCTTTTCGATCCTGGTAAACACCCTCTTCACCGACGACCCTCCACCTGCAGCCACCAATCCCTTCGTTTTTCCGGTGTTGGTCCCTTGCACCGACGATGATGGTGTCGCAACAGATGAGGTGAAATCGAATATGTAAACTCGATCTCTACAATCGACGGTAAATTTCCTCCTGCTAATTTCTGATTTTACAATCGACCATCTTCCATCTCCTTCTTCGATTAAAAAAGTTCCTTTTTGAAATCAGAATCGACGGTAAAACAGTTTCCATGGGGCTTCACTCTTGCTCTATGGGCTTTTTATCCATCGCCACTGAAGACCCTCACTTCCGATGCCCCGTTTCCACAGAGAAAGATCGAGTGGGAGAGAGGTAAAAAGTCAACACCGCCACCACCCTGTTATACACATCCAATTATCTTTATGTTGTTTATGCAAATCTCAATTTACATGTTGTTTCAGTGGCTTACAAGTTGTCCAAGTGTTTGATAATAAAACATGCCTTCCAAGCGTTTGATATAATGTCAAAAAGAGAAAGTTTTTGTCTAAAAGAGGCAAGTTTGATATGTTTTTTCGTATCGATTATTATGTTAGAATATTCAACAAAGAATGTTAAGAATATTATGCAACAAGTATATTATTCTGTTAGAATATTCAACAAAGAATATTTATATATCTTTATGTTGTTTATGGAAATCTCAATTTACATGTTGTTTCAGTGGCTTACAAGCTGTCCAAGAGGAAAGTTGATGAGAACTTGCATTTACTGCATACCATCCTTTTAGGAAAACGAACAAATGTGAAAATCAACAAATTAAGCAATCTTTTTATCTTTTTTCATAATGAAAGCTAAGCTTTTGTGGCTTCTAAATATTATGCAACAAGTATATTATTCTGTTAGAGTATACAACAAATAATGTTAAGAATATTATGCAACAAGTATATTATTCTGTTAGAATATTCAACAAAGAATGTTATTTTTTTAGTCACATTTTGTGTTAACATGATCTTTTCATGTATTTATATTTCAAATGTTTTGTTCGTTGGATATATTCTTGATAATACAAATTCTTTAAGAATATTCAAAACCATTCTGCAAGAATAGTTTATTCTGTAAAGAATATTATTGATGTATTTTGATAGAATTGTAGTTAATTATTTATATGTTTAATATGCAGTTGTTACAAGTGTATCACTACAAAATATTTGGCAATGAATTTGTGATAGAAATGGCTTGAAGAATGGCTTGAAGACCTGATGGGAAAGGCTTGAAGAATGAATTAAAGAATGATCACACTCATTGTTTAAGAATGTTGTTATTTTTTAAGAATTACACTTGTTATTCTTTCATAATGATGTTATTATCAAGAAAATGTTATTTTGGATAATATGTTGTATAATTCTTTAAGCATGTTTAATATAAAAAGTATCTTGAATGAAATAATATTCTGCAAGAATAAACCGCAAATATATTTACTAGTTTATTGTTGATTTTTTGTCATTCCGACAGAATAAAATTGGTTATTATTAAAAATAATATTAAAATTTAATTAGAATTAATTTAAAAAATTCAGATTTTAAAAAAATAAGGGAATTAATGATGCCTTAAAATTTGAAAATTTCCTTTTTTAAAATAGGTTAATTTACCAACATACCCTTTTGCTAAAATTTGTATGATTATATGATACATACTACCCTATGGTAATATCATAGACCCTCAGATCATGACTGTTGATTCTATTCATCCAGTGGTCCAGATATGTGCATTGTGGCACACAATAGTTACTAGAAACAATATAACCTAAGCCTATATATATATATATATATATATATATATATATATATATATATATATATATATATATATATATATATATATATATATATATATATATATATATATATATATATATATATTTGTTCACGAATTTATGAGTGTTGGACTATTTCCATCGTTAAAGTGCACATCAACCGGTTTGGATTCTTATATTTTTTTTTTCCGGAATACATTACCAATAATAGAAATCATGTCAAAATCAATAGTTTAGGGTTTCGCGATTAACTGATTCAAAACGTTTATTTTTTCGACATTTATAAATATTTTTACTAAAATATTTTAAGTATGAAATTAAATAATAGACTATGAACTGAGTCCACAAACATTCTCGAAATTTCCATCTGAGGTGTGCAAGTCGCTCAATGGATGGAACCATTTTTGACAGTTTTAAGAAAACAGTATTATACTGGTTTTGGATTCTTATAACGGTCATATCTTTTGTATACGAAGTCCGTTTTGGAAATTCTTTATATTTTCGGAAATAGGGAAACATGTACTACGATGCTTGAATGTTTGCTTTGCTGACAACTGCTTAATAAGAAATTTTAGTTTTTCAGACGCATTACTAGGGTTGTAGTTTGAGCTGTTTGATTTGTTTGCCAGATTATATATTTGGAAATAAGATACCATCTGGTATCTTATAATAGTTGAAATGAACTCATTTATTTCACATAAGATGCACTAAAACTCAACGAGTCAAATTTTAAAGAGATTTACTGTGAACTTGACCGTTCACAGTCTTTGACCTAAATTCTGGGATATCACATTTAGCTTATTATAGATTGGAGATTGTCGTCTGGAGTTGGACCTAGGCATGAGAGAACCAAGCACCAAAGTCCTAGTGTGAGGCTATGAGGGCGAGGGCGAAGGCCTGACACTAGGCAGGTTAGCAACCGTTAGCTAGGTCATCCTAAAGATAGCAACTTTGGTATCTTTAACGCATTTCTATAGGGATACATTAAAAAGTCGCCTACGCTAGTAGGCGTAGGCATTGGATCATCGTAGCCGAGTTGTTCTAGCCTTGATCAGGACATGTGTTCGACAGAGATGGTTTGGTCGTTCGACTGATGTGACAGAACCGTCAGCGCAAACGGTTTCATCATGAGGACAGTTTGATATTCTTGCTCCTCATTTAAACCTATCTCATCAAGGGCAGTTTTGTTCTCCCCTTTTCGTTGTCAACTGCTTATGAATTATATTTGCTCTCTCTTTATTCTAACTCGTGTTTGCACTAAAACAACAATGGTGATTGATCGATCTGAAATCGAGCCGACTCCGGAGGAGTTTGAGTCTCTGCAGCTCCATTTTGGTTTCATGTCGGAGCATGGAGTGAGGTTTCTAAGAAAGGGGGTTACTATCCATCATCCCCTGACAGGCCAGGTTGGAGTCCCCATGTCCATCTTTGAAGAGGGGTTGCGGTTACTGACGACTGATTTCTTCGATGAAATCATGCGTCAATATGGTTTTTATGTGGACGACTTGCTCCTAACGCTGTGAACAAGATCGTGGGGTTTGAATTGGCTTGTCGGGCACTACGTGTTCTTCCCCAATTATGGGCATTCAAGGCTTACTTTAACTCATCGACACGTCTGGTGTTCACAACTTCTCTAAGAGGCGAAACGTCCATGCATTCATAAGAAGAACTGGCAGGATAAGTGGTCGTGGGTGAATAGTAACATGGTTGGTTCATGTTATCTCCTTTCAACCACTTTCTTTAACCGAGCGCCGAAACGGTGGGGTGCCAGTCTGACTGTGGCACAGGTGTTGAGGAAGATTTGTGTAACATCCCGGAATTTGCAGGTATTTCCGAATCCTCCCTTTTATTATTATTTTGTCCTTTTTAGTCCTTAGGGATGGAAGGGTGTAGCCATGAGATGCCCTAATGGCTAAGATTGTAATTTTGGATCAAGAGGAGTACGCTGCGTGTACATAAGGGTACACTGGGTGTACTAGGTGCGCCCTAGTACGCTAGGCGTACACTTGTGTACGTTGGGCGTAATCACGTTAGGTGAAAACCCTAATATTTAGGGTTTGGGTGGTATATAAGTATCCTTATGAGCTCATAACCCTCTACCATATCAGCCTCCATAGTCTTGAGCCATTTTCCCCAAACCATAACCTCTCTCTTTAGTGTATGAGCTAAAAGTGTGTGTTTTGAGTAGTTGAAGAAGAAGAAGTTGCATCAAGGTGTTGGAGAAGGAAGGCAAGCTTGAAGATATGAGATTATCTTGTCATCTAGAAGCTCCAGGAGGTAAAAAGCTTCTGCCTTTGTGCTTATATGATGTAGATCTTGCGTTGATAGCTTTATGACACCTTTCTTGTCCCAAAAAGTCCCAATATTGTGCATGTTATGTTTTGGACGTATTAAGCTGTCCTTTCAGACCCTAGGAAGCGTTCTAAGTGATAAAAATGAAGTCCCAATGGCTAGAAGTGTCCCATGCAAGTGGTAGAAAGGTCTTAATGGGTTAAGACCTTGCATTAAGGACTTTCTGGACGTTCAAAGTCTTAAAGTTTGAGACTTTATGGTTCTAAGACACATTTGGTCGATGGATCTGGAATTTGGGCTTAAGTGCTTAAGCCATTAAGCATTTATTTGAGTTTTGAGTACAGCGAGGGTACGCCCCGCGTAGAGAGCAATATGCCCTACGTACGCAGTCAACGTCCCCATTTTCCAGTCAACGCGAGGCTCGCATACGCCCTGCGTAGCTTCGCAGTACGCCCAACGTACGTCTTCTATTGGGCTTTTGCAATTTGGGCTTCGGGATTGGGCCATCTTTGGGTTAGTTGGTTTTGGACCCCTATTGGACTTTCTGAATAGTAATGTCTTGGGCCATATATGGAAATGAACCTTAAGATGACGCCCAATTAGAGAGTTGGGCCCAATTTGGAAATTGGGCCAATTATGGGCCTTGTATATTGGGCTTCTGGATTAAGGACTTGGAGTTGGGCCTTGGCCCAACTTAAGGAAAGGATATAATGGACTGTTACCATATGTTTGGACCCTTAGCCAAGATTGGTATTCAACTGTTGACTTAGTGTTCATTTATTCTGATAGTTTGGGATTCTCGGTGAGTCAACAGTCGGAGATTTCAGTACAGTTCGACATTGTGTGGTGAGTTCTTCTCACTATATCAACAGGGTCTAAGGCGCCAAGGCCGACCCTTTTTGGATTGTATCATGGTTATAGGATGATGCTATGTTTAGTGATCTGTTAGATCTGTATCCTGGTTATAGGATGATGCTATGTTTAGTCATTTGTTAGATCTGTATCCTGGTATATAGGATGATGCTATGTTTGGTGATTTGTTAGATCGGTATCCTGGTATATAGGATGATGCTATGATTAGTGATCTGTTAGATATGTATGACTGTCTGTGCATGCTAGCTAGCGTTTGATATCTATGTGTTGTTTATGTTTGCGGGTGGGTTGAGGCGATCCTGCTTTGTGCTCTAGGCCAACAGATCCAGGGTGGCCCAGATAGACTGAAGGCCCAATGGGGCGTACCAATCAGGCCGAAAGGCCCGAAGAACGGTCCAAACAGGCTGAAGGCCCAGTAGGGCGGACCAGACATGCTGAAAGTTCTGAAAGTGGGCCAGATAGATTGAAGGCCCGGTGAGGGCGGTCAAATCATAATGAAGACTCTGTATGCATACTATATGTTATAATATTGTTCTGGTTTGTATGGCGTTGGTATTTTGTGGGAACTCACTAAGCTTCAGGCTTACAGTTGTTGATTTTGTTTCAGGTACTTCAGATGATCGTGGGAAGGCAAAGGCTTGATCGTGCACCTCCTCACATTTTATGACTTTGATTTCTGGGATTCTCTGATATGAAACCATTTATAAAACATTTTGTAATAACTAATGGTTTTTGGATGTTTGAAAAAGTTTTAAGTTTGCATGAATTTTATGGATGTTATAATCTGTACCGTCGGGGAAGATTGGGAGGATTACATCCTGGCGGCGGCGGGAATGAGTGCCTCCAGGCGGGGCCCGGGGGAAGATGCCTTTGTTGTTCGTGAAGCGGGATGGTGAGTACTCTTCTCCTCCCCCTCCCTTTATTTTTTGGGAGACGGTCCGTTTGTTGTTTGTATTTGCAGTTATCTACAGGGTGTTATCCCTTGAGATGGTTCTGTGGGGCAAGCTCAAGGGCGATCTCCAGTACCATGAGGTGGATCTAGTGGACACTCTTCCTCTACCTATTAGTGTCGATCGGGCGCTGGCTCTTGGCACTCCTCCTGTCGTTAGGGGTGAGGACTCTGCTACCCAAGATGACCCTGGTTTGGTGGATACACTTGTTGGTGGCGTTTCCCGTGACGATCCTCTGCCTTAAACCTCTGAAGATGAACCTGCAAAGGAGGTGTTGATCGGTGACGGTCGTACAACCACCAAACAATGGATAACTTGGATGGACTCCCCTCTTGCTGAAGATTTTGGTGATTTCACTATTGGTAAACGTCTTCAGAAGAAGCTTAACGTCGATTTTTTGCTGGGAGTGTCCATCACAATAATCACCATCCCCGATGATGACACTTCTCACCAGTCGAAGGGGATGCATAAGGAGGCAACAAAACTGCCTTGGAAACCAAAGAAAGAAGAGGAGGATACCACCAGCCTTGGCATTGATGAGGGTAAGTTTGAGAAGGAGCTCAAGGTTTATCTCCAAACTGCTCATGGCCCTATTTTTCCTCTAGAGGGCGACAACACCATTTTTGGTGTTATCCGGTCGTCATTCGTGGCTCCCGAAGTTTATATCTCATGATGGACACATACTCATGAGTCCCTACACTCACAACATGTTGTTGCATATTAGTGATGTCTTCATGCGTTCCCTCCGACTATGATAGAAGCACTGGCGTCTCTCTCCAATTCCCATATGGCGAACAACCTTCAGTATGTGGCGATCCAGATTCCCCCCTACTTAGTGGTTGTAGTTGGACACCTGCTTCGTGAAGGCACAGACTTTACGGAATTGACCACCGTCAAAGCTGACGAATTTAGGGAGAAAGTGTTGGATCTGTAGGAAGAAAAGCGTAAGTTTGAAGAGCGTTATGATATGTTAGCCGGGGAGAAAGCTTCAGTGAAGGACCAAGTGAAAATCGTGGATGGTGAAGTGGAGCCCCTGTATCAGCAAGTAGAGACCTTGATGGCGAAGAAGAAGAAGGTGTTGGAGGAGAAGGTAAAGTATTAGGGTGAGCGGCTGGCGATTGAGGAGTCGGAGAGAAAGATTTTGGACATGGACATGGCCTGGCTACTCCAAAAGGGTGTTATTCGTGTGGTGGATCGGTTCATCAAGATCACCGAGTTCACGTTGGGGGTGCGGCGAATGAAGGTAGTGTGTGGCTGCCTGTGTGGAGGGCAGTAAACAGGTGGTGAGGGAGCCGGTGGTTGCCAGAAAGTTTAATCTAGAGGATCTGAGTGTATTTGTGGAACAACCCAGGTGATACACAACTCCGTGAAGGCCTTTATGGAGACATACTTTTCTTCATATCTTCGCTTAGGTGAGTTGGATTTGGCGGTCCATCGTTATATGTACCGTGATGCCGACGCCGAGGAGAACCCACCGGAAGGTACCTCTTCGAATGTTGGACCGTCCTCCAATCCACATGGTAATTGATCTTTCCTTTTCCTATCTCCCATTGGTTTGTTATTATGGTGATAATGTTTTTAGAGATAAAGCTTGAATAATGTTTAACTTGATTTGTGGCCCTACATGGTCTTCTTTTAAGTCCGGGTGTGTCTGACAGACAATTTGTTTTAATTCTCTGCGCAATGGTATGGTTGTTTTTCTTACATCTCACTTGCTTTGATCCCAGACGATTTATGTTGGACGTTGGTTTGGTTTCTCCCCAAAGGTTTGTGTTGGGCTTAGAAATTGAATAGGAATAACTCATACTTGTCTTTTAGGGTGTTTAGACTTCCAAAGATTTTTCCCTTTGATGGGTGAAAGTTATTTGGTTCACCAACTTGGATGCTTTGCTAGGTTAGCCTGAATTGTGATTTTAGGATTTATACTTGACCAAAGTTTTTTGGATTTGGCCTGATGTTTCGTGCTCGCGAGCTTGGGGTTCGTTCCTCCTTCGAGTCATTAGTCTATGTTTTTAGGCCAAGTATTTGGCTAGACTTTCCTTATGGACCTTGGATGGTTCACTTTAATTAGGGTATTCTCTTTTAGGCAAAGCTTTCTAGTTACCCTTAAGACTTTGTTCTAAGTCTTAGGCCGATGAGAGTTGCATTCTGGCCCTAGTCATCTAAGCTAATCCAAGATCGTCACCTCGAGGTCTTTAGGACTTAGGTATTTTTTTATATAAAGGGAAAGGTTATGAGCCTTTAAAGCCTTAGTTCATGTCATGGTAAAAGGTAATAGTCCTTTGAGATAGATTTACACGTTTAGGGAAAGGTTATAAACCGTTAAAGCCTATGGTTGCATCCTTGCATCAATTTCGGTCAAGTGATGTGGGTGATTTGTTCTTGTTATCACTTGGTAAATGTGCACAACCTCTGATTGAAATGATATCAATCTTGAACAATGATAAACATCTAAATTGTTTTCGAAAATAGTCAACCTCTGTCATTCTATTGATAATGTTATCGAAATATCAACACTATTCAATGAGGACAAAAATGACTAAACTTAGACATAAAATGGGCCTAGAACTACAGCTAACTGTTGGGGTGTGATTATCCACTTAGAGTTTGATCACATTGCCCTCACCGTTGATGTGTCTTATTCTATATTTTTTCCCTTCTCTAGGAGTAAAAGTGGCACAAATTGTGTGTGTTCCAAGTCCAGGGGATAGGCTTCCCATCTTGTGCTTCCAAGACGTAATCTCCATTCCGGTGCGTCTCAACTATCTTGTACGGGCCTTCATATGTGACACTTAGTTTTCCCTGGGATTGGGCATGACTGGATTCATTTTTCCTCAATACCAATTCTCCTACTTTGAAGTTCGTCACTCGTACATGCCGATTGTAGTAATTTTTGGTGCGAGTTTTGTAGGAAGCTTGGTGGAGTTGGGCGGCTTCATGTTTCTCATCAAGCGTGTCTATGTCTTGATGTTGTCCAACTTCATTGGCATTCATATCAAAGTTCGTCACCCATAGTGATCTAGCAAAGATTTCAGGTGGGAGTACCGCCTCTGTGTCGTATGTTAGGCTAAAGGGTGTTTTACTGGTACTGGATCTTGAGGCCGTGCAATACGACCGAAGCACTGTGGGTAACTATTTAACCCATGCTCACTTAGATTTCATAAGGCACTTCTTTAGGCCATTGACTATTGTCTTGTTATACACCTCTATTGGGCCTTTGGCCTGGGGATGCGCCACTGCCACTTAGGTGAATAGGTGATGGATTTGCTTCTCTTCACACAATTCCTTGAAGGGACTGCCTTCAAACTGGTTGCCATTATCGCTACTCCTATAGGTGCCAAAACGTGTAATGATGTTTTTCCACACGAGCTTTATCACTTGTCTCCCTGCATCGGTGGCCAGAGTTTTGGCTTCGATCCATTTAGTGAAGTAATCAACAGCGACCAACAAAAATTTAGCTCCGCCTGTGGTGGTTGGAAATGGTTCGACAATATCGTCCACTCGTAAGTGTCGATGTGTTCATATGGATCAGTGGTGTCGTCGTACTTTGGGATGTTTAGTATCATGGTCGAGTGTGGGATCTCGTATTGTAAGATTTCTTGGCGGAAAGCGGAGCTAGTACTCCTCATTGGGTTTTCCATGTGTATGTATGGAAGTCCACCATAAGTCATGAATTGGTGAGCGTAGTATGGGTTTTGTAACGCCCGCGTTTCTGGCTAAACATTATTATGATGATGTAATAGCTAGGGTCAACAATTGTAACCTATTTGACGTAATAAAGAAGAATTATGTGAATACTATGTGTTTCATGATTATTATAATATAATAAAATAGGAAAAATCAGCCGAATCGTCCGTAAATCATAAAAATAAGTGCGCCAAAACACACACACACACACACACACATATATATATATATATATATATATATATATATATATATATATATATATATATATATATTAAATATTTAGAAAGCACACGTCGTCCTGATCCCGAAAATATAAATTTCGTCGAAATCCGAATCCGTATGAATTAGATATGATTTTTATAAGATATAAAAGTCAGCCGCGCACAAGGAATGTGTGACGTAAAAAGCTACGAAGAGAATAGTTAACTTTTAGCTAATTTCACCAAAACAAAAATCGTAGTACTCCTTAAAATAGGAATTTTGAGAAAAAGAATGCCAAAAACAGAGTCCGTATGAGAGAATTATGATTTTTGCAAAATCATTTAATTTTATAAAAATATGGACAAAAAAATAAAGTCAAAATTAGCCGACAGAGTCTAAACGAAAGTTGTAGAGCTCGTCGATAGCGACATGTAGATATAAAGAACGTAAAAAACAGAGTTCGTATGAACGAGTTATAAATTATAATAACATATTTACGTATTAAAATAAAGTATAAATCATATATACGTATACATATATATACATATGTATATATCATTAGAAAGGTATCAATGATGCGGTCGTTATAAGACTAGTGTTGAGTACTTTCGACATTAGTTTAGTACAAATATCGTTATATCTATTTAAAATAGTATTATAAATGGGTGTTTAGTCGTTTATATAACTATAAGGTCATTAAGTAACTATAGAGGGTAGTTTTTCAAAATTCAATTACTATAAATAAGAGCCTCTAGGCTCTCATATTTTTTGCACCATTCTCTTGATTCAAGTGTCTTTCTCTTCTTATCCCCCAAGCATTTCGGTCCCTCGTGATTCGACTTCTCTTTTTGTAGTTTTAGTATAGTAAGGTGAGCGCTGAAGCGCTGCAAGAATCTTTCTTAGAAAGATTCAGCGATGAAGTTCTGCCCCTGCAGAGCCCGATTCCTAGCCAAACCTCCCGGTAAGTGAGTTATGCTTACCCTACTTTAAGTATAACTTATGTTTAAGTTCATTATCGTTATTATGAACTTATAAACAAGATTTATCAGTGATTCTAAGTCATTATACTGATTGATCTACTTACGGGGATGATGTCTAGGTTGTGATTTAGTGAGGTGTTTAAAGTGGGATCTCCAAACAGTATACTTCGTATACCAAACGGACCCTACCTCCGATATGATCTTACCTGGTTGTTCCTTACTTGATAGATCATGAAAGTAGACTTTGAGTTAATGATGAATCTAGACTAATAATTATTCGCAATAAAGATTAGGCTAAAACTTAGCGATAATAATGCTAGGTTTTGTCAAAGGAAAAGACAATTGCTAGAAGCGAAGCGCTACTCGAATTTCGAGTCTTCGCTTTAACAAGTGAGTGCATAGTTACTTTCATCTTACACATAGATATATGAAGTATTTTATATAAATTGCGTGCTATGTGTGCATATTATCTGTTTACTTGATATCTATGGTGGATGAACATTTTTATACAAGTTTTAGATGATTTAAACTGTATATGTATTTTATATCTACCAAAATGTTGGGGTAAAAGATGGGTAGATGAAATAGACGATGTGTGATAAAATGATGAGAGGCCTCGGTGTTGACGATGATCCAGTCATCTAGCGGAGTATGGATGACGACAGCAGACTTTTCTAGACAGTCCAGTGGAACGCTAGCAGGCTCGCAACCTGTAGGTGTTTGTGAACGATGTGTTCACCGGTGTACTCCATCCCACTCATGGTTGCCTTACAGACATTTATTACTGAGGAACCCCCTTAGCATTAGTGTCCATCCCGATGAAAATCCTTAGGATAGGTCCCTTATGATAGGTGTTTTAGGGACGTAAAGTGAGGATAACGGGAACAGGTAATCGGGATGATTGATTTGATGAATCTAATAAACTATTTATTGTGGGTTGAAAACCCTATGTGCTCACCAGGATCCCAAGCTTGACCCACTCAGTTTCTTGTATTACAGGTAGTGGCACAAGAGCATAGTTGGATGACTTGATGAGGGATTATGGATTATAGGTCAGTAGATATAAATAAATGTTCTAAGGCCTATGTTGTTTTGTTTATGCTTTTGATCTGTATCGAACATGACATCTAGAAGTTTTAATATAATGAAATACATTTCTTTGGAAATGCTTTGATAAATCTTTATCATATTTATCTTTTGGGAACAAATTCCACAACACTTTTCTTTAAAAGGTTACTCTAATTTTCAAACAAATCAATCTTTTCTGGGCGTGAAATTCGGATGTCACAGGTTTCCATACGCTTGATTGTGCATAACCATTGACGATATGTGCGGTTGTTGTTGCAAGGTCATTTGTGTGTTTTGTTGCAACTATGAGCTCGATCCCGGGTGTTGGAGCGTGTACAGATTCGGCCCTTGCGACTCTTGTGTGCATGGATTGGGCTGTTATGCTGATGACGAGTGAGGATTAGAATCCTACGTCGATACTGTATGAGGGTTAGACCCTTACGACAGTGACACTTGGGGAATAAACCCCTGCAGCTGTTAGATGTAGGGATTGAATATCAGTGGTTGTTGTGCGAAGAGAAGAATGTGTGAGATGCCCGCTGTGGGAAAGGAGAATTGATGGTTCAACATTGGGTGTTGTGCGGATGATAGTTTGGTGCATGGGGACCAAGTGTTCGTCCCCGCTTGTTGCAAAAACGGTTGTGACTGTTGAGTTATCATTTTCGGTGGCGCTGTGGTCATGGTTGTGACCATATATTCTGGGGTGACGGGCGGAAGTTGCTCTAAGTTGGCTATTGACACCATAGTGGTGTACACCGTGGAGCATGGTGGTGCATGTGCGGTTGGCTTTTGTGTAACGCCCGCGTTTCTAGGCTAAACATTAGTATAATGATGTAATAGTTAGGGTCAAAAAATGTAACTTATTTTGAAGTAATAAAGAGGAATTACTTGAATATTATGTGAATTATGTGAATTTATGTGCATTATACTTATTTATAAGATATAACAAATTAAGAATGAAATAAGCGTCAAAAATAAAAAATATAGATAAACCCGAT
The DNA here is from genome assembly GCF_052849685.1 of Lactuca virosa. Lineage (NCBI taxonomy): Eukaryota > Viridiplantae > Streptophyta > Magnoliopsida > Asterales > Asteraceae > Lactuca > Lactuca virosa. Next base: position 75,927,986 of record NC_136432.1, on the reverse strand, counting down.
ATCTATGACGAAAGTTGTAGTGGTCTTGACAAGGATTCCGGAGATATAAAGAATGCCATAATCCGAGTTATAACAAAGAATATATGACATGTCGAAGTTTTACGGCTAAACCGACACGTCACCGCGTAACATAAAAAGTGAATTTTTGACAAATTACTTTTCAGGCTTAGCAAGCTAAACGAAAGTCATAGTATACGTTAAATGGAGATCGTGCATAAAAAGAACGTCCAAATCTGACTTCGTATGAGGAAGTTATGAATTTTCTAAGATTTTGCATAACAGTGTGCAGCCCGGAGTTCGCATTTTAGATCGAGTGATTTTTAGCCGACACAACCTAAACGAGAATCGAAGATCTTGTCAATAGAAGCTGAACGATAAAAAGACAGACGAAATCGGATGTCGGATGACAAAGTTATGAATTTTTAACAGACTTTTTCTGTCCCGGCCTGTTAAAAATATAACTTTAAAAATAAATTCAAAATTAGCCAACCGAGTCTAAACGAAAGTTCTAGAGTACGTTCCCACCTACACATGGATATAAAGAACGTCAAAAACGGATCTAGTATGCGAAAGTTACGGAAGTTAGAAGTCGGAAGGGTGCTGCTGCGAAAGGGGCGACGTGGCACAATATAGGCCACCACTTGCCCTCCACCAGAATGGTGACAAGTGGCACCAACTCGATGAGTTGGACCGAAAACTCGACTAGTTGGACCTTTTTCCAGCTTATAAAAATCCTCCGAGAGAGCCTTCATTCTTCATGCCAGAAACCCTTTCTTTCTCTCTCTACTCTCTCTCTCTCTCTCTCTCTCTCTCTCTCTCTAAACCTCCCAAACACCCCCAAGCCTAGGAAACTTCCCTAGCACTAAAAGAAAGCCCCGGAGCGCCCAAATGCACCAAGAAAAAGAGTTTTTCGACTCGGAACTTTGCCCCCGCAGAGCCCGGTTTTCAAGCAAACCTCCCGGTTTCGTCGAAGCGAAGCGTTCTCCAAGTTGGAATCACCATCTTATCAAGTGAGTGCATAGTTACTTTCATCTTACACATAGATATGAAGTATTTTATATAAATTACGTGCTATGTGTGCATATTATTTGTTTATACTGAGATCTATGCTGTATGAAAGATTTAAACTCTTTTTTTTTCAGATCAAAACAGTATATGTATTTTATATCTTGAGATCTATGCTGGATGAAAGATTTAAACTCTTTTTTTCAGATCTAAACTGTATATGTATTTTATATCTTGAGATCTATACTGGATGAAATATTTAAATTCTTTTTTTTGTTCAGATGTAAACTGTATATGTATTTTTAAATATTGAGATCTATGTTGGATGAAAGATTTAAACTCTTTTTTTCAGATCTAAACTGTATATGTATTTTATATCTATAAATATGCTGGGTAAACATGGGTAGATGAAATAGTTGATGTGTGATAAAATGATGAGAGGCCTCGATGTTGACGATGATCCAGTCATCTAGCAGAGTATGGATGACGACCACAGACTTTTCTAGACAGTCCAGTGGAACGCTACCAGGCTTGCAACCTGTAGGTATTTACTTGAAATACGTGTTCACCAGGTGTACTCCATCCCCCTCATTGTTGCCTTATTTGACATGTATTGCTGAGGAATCCCCTAAGCAGTGTTGTCACCCCGATGAAAAAAAAAATCCTTAGGACAGGTCCCTTATAATAGATGCTTTAGGGACGTAATGTCACCTTTTGGGGATGTCACATTTTGAGTGGAGATTTGTCCTTCTGGTGCAGATGTTTGTATGTGTTGGATAAGGTGTCTAAGTCCATAACTATATTTGGTATGTACTTGACCCGACCCGGCATGGTCTATTTGGGTTGCACTTCACCGGAACAATTTGTATGGATAGTCTTTTGAGAATAGTATATTTATGATTTATTAATATATTATAAGTTATAATATATTAATATGAAATCATATTATTTAATTAGTATTGATCAAGAATTAATTTAGTAATCAAAAAGTAACTAATTAAATATGGACTCTTATATATAGAATGGGCCAATGTTCATTTAGGATGGGCTAAGCTTTCATGGAAGTCCATGGATAGTCCATGGAGCTTTTAACCCATGGATCATATGTAAATGAAAGGTTATGGGTATTAGGGTTTACATGGATGTAACCGTAATCCACATACTATATAAAGAGGTCTTTGGCACTTGAAATGGAACTAGTGTGTGAGATAACAAGGGTGGGCCGATTTCAAGAGTGCAACATATTATCTTAAAGTCTTCCAAGTTGTTTTAGTGATTTGTGATTCCACTTGAGGCATTCACATTATTGGTGCCAGGCTCTTAAACCTCCAAGAAATCAACCACAAGAAAAGGTATGTCATCCTACTATGTTTTATATTACATGTACCCCAATAACATGCTAGTTAAGATGAAACCTTGGGAAAAGAAAGTTTGCATGTATAATAGAGAAAACATAGATCCAGGTTTCTAGGGTTGCATGCACACCATAGGAGTGTTAGAATGCTCAAAACCCTTCAGTATGTGGTCGAGCGACGACATAGATCTGGGTTGACTTATCTCTCCTTCGTCGGATGCCATGTCCTTTCCTCATCCTTGACGACTTTTACCGTCATATCAAGGTTGTGTAGCACTAAGTACACACCCGGATGGTGGTAAATATTGTGATATGTCAGGTGAGCTTAACGTCGTCTCGTTGTAGTTCCATCTAAGTTAAGCCCTGTAATCACAACAATGAAGAAGAAGCGTCAGTCGTCGTCCGAGAGGGGGTCCTGGGACGAAGCTCCGACAGTCTAGTTAGTATGAGTGTGTATGTGAGAACATAGAGGTAAGGGTTTTAGCTATAAGGAAGTAGTCCTCTCCTTCTAAGGAGAATGATTCCTTTTATACCTTTCATCTGTTCAGCCCGATCCTAACGATTTCCTGTGCCTCGTCTGGGATGACAGGACGTGGAGAAGACCCATTGGTGGATCGTGCGCCACTAGTCATCCTCTCTTCTATGGTGAAGAAGGAATAAAGGATAATGCTCTGAGCATTACACTTGTTGCCCTAGGGAGCGATTAATTATGTTTTGGCTTATTATAGACCGGAGATTGTCGTCTGGAGTTGGACCCGGGCGCGAGAGCTCCAAGAACCAAAGTCCTAGTGTGAGGCTATGAGGGCGAGGGCCCGATCCTGTCACTGGGAAGGTTAGCGACCGTTAACTAGGTCATCCTAAAGATAGCAACTCTGTTATCTTTGACGTATTCCTAGAGGGATACGTTAACATTAGATAAGGTAGTTTCTTCTTCCATTCTCTTTCAAATTCGTGTATGGATTTATGTGGTATTGCAATTCAGAGTTTCTCCATCCATTTAGGATTTCCTTGTGAGTTTTATGTATTAAATTCATACGTAGACCCGTCTCTAAGCTCCAATTAGCTAATAGTTGTTAGATTTGGAAGATTGTAGTTATTTTGATGGGTTTCCTTAAACGTAGATGGTGAAATATGATTTTTCCTGTTTCTAGTATGGATATGAACTTGATTTTATGCTTAGTGAATGTACTTAACTTCAAATCTATGATCTATTTTCCAATTTATGACTTATGGTGAGCTTAACTGGTATTTAGTTCAAATCTAGCTTCCATGGTGTTGATTCGGGTATTTTTAATTCTAGGGTTCATATAGACCCAAATTTGATGAATCAAATGATTTTATAAAGTTGTTTTCATTCTTCGATGATGTATTTTATTCCAAAATAGAAGTCACTTGACGGTTTCATACTTGAATTGGTGTTTGTTAAGCTTCTATGAGAAGTTGAGCTTCTTTGAAGTTCATTTGAAGTTTATAGCTCAATATATGAGTGAATAATCTTCATGAATTCTTAATTACATGTGCTTAATGTTGTAGGAATCACTTAGTCTTGTTGGTTGAATTTACATTTCAAACATAGTGATTTGGTGCAATTTGAGCTCCTTACTCCCATTTGACCTCCAATTGAAGTTTATAGTATGTTCTTAGAATTTGATTTTTGTTCCAAGGAAATGAACCATTGAGGATTATTTCTTATGTTCAGTTGAAGTGTATCATCCTTTATTTGAAGCTCCTTGTATCAAATGAATCGTAATTAGGATTTATGGGCAAGTAGGATGGCTAGATGAGTCCAATCTGGAAATCTATTTTCTTTCATGCAGTGAACACGGCACAATCTAAGGGATAACACGACGTTCAATTAAGTATGTCTCATTTCGTATTTTTCTTGTGTCTTGTCTGGTCATTCCTCTAGTTTACCTTAGCTTTCATGATTCATAATATGATATCTAAGGAGTATTTTGTGCTTAGGTTAATGAGTTGAACCGTTGAAGGCTAATTTAGTCTTTGAAACCTTATTTTGATGATACTAGGTGATAAGTTAGATACATAAGTTTGAAGAGGTGTTGTTCAAGTAAAGGAGAGTGTTATACTAAAAGATACAAGTGTGGGTCTGCTAGAGGAGACATGAACACTGATTAGTGACCAAGCCTTCAACGTTTATAAGGTTGGTCATAAAACATTTATAAAATAGTTCCTCATTTTTTATGTATAATTTATATTATTATTTTTTAAAAAAATAGGTGGGTCCTAGGACCCACGTTCACATAAGGTAGATGCGACACTGGCCACATGGCACAAATTGCACCCTACGATGTGCCCACACCCCACATGTAATAGTAGAATAGTAGTTGCAGATGCAACAATTTTTACATATGTGTTTGGTGTTACAACACACATACGGTGCCATATAGTTGCGACTCTAGAACCAAAAACCACATGGTTTCTTATGTATTCAAAACCATAAAAAAATAAGAGACTAAAAGATACAAGTGTGGGTCGGTTAAGGGAGACATACACATTGATAAGTGATCACGCCTTCAACGTTTATAAGGTAGGTCCAAAAAATTTATAAAATAGTTTCTCATTTTTTATGTATAACTTATAATTGTTTTAAATAGGTGGGTCCTATGACCCACCTTCACATAAGGTAGATGCGACACTGGCCACATGGCACTAACTACACCCTACAATCTGCCCACACCCCACTGGTAATGGTAGAATAGTAGTGCCAGATGTAAGATGCAATATGCAAAAATTGATTTGTACCACCTCAATGGAAAGTGGGTCCAACCCAATAAATTTTCAAAAATTAGTTGAAAAAAATCCTTAATTTGCTGGAAAAAAACGTGTAAGGTACCCTCTTTTCCGAAAACCCTCCTCTTTGCTTAAAACCCAAAGAAATTCTTAAAATTCAAATTTTTATTTATTTTTTTATTTTCATGTATAACGAAATTTTTTTTATTCTGGATTCGCCACTATGCGTTAAATTCTTCCGAAGTACAACACAAATGAGAGTATCTTTGTCAACTCACTCTCATGCACATCTTGAAACAAGTCACCGAGACTACGAAAATTTCGATTTTGACATTGTTTTTTGTTTTGCTCAATTATATCATTACATTTATAATTTTATTTCATTGTCAACCAATTGACGGATTACCATTGATCTAGCAGTTTACAAAATAAATAACACAACAATATTGTGACGTGGAAGCCACGTCAAATCTTATGTGGTAGGATTGAGTTTTGTTTATAAGGTTTGCATTGAACCCATCACATATCTTTTTCTCTTCTTCGCATGTTATCGTTAGAGTATTTCTTCACAAATGGCGTCTGAAAGGTAGTCAAATGGTTCAGACTCACTTACAAGTTAGCAAAAAGGGGATAATCACCCTTTCAGGAGAAGCTATTGTAGTTTAGATACTCAATTTGTACAACAAGTAAATGAAGACCCCTACAAGGTCGATCCCAGTGGTTCAAACTCACTAAGTATCTTCTGGATCAACCTTGTAAGTGTCTTCATTTAGTTGTTGTATACATCGAGCTTCTAAACTATAATAGCATCTCCTAGTAAAAGGGTGAGTACACCGTTTTTGTTGACTTTTAAGTGAGTTTGAACCACTGGATCGACATTCAGACGTCATTTATGAAGAAATACTCAGACGAGAACAAGAGAAGAAGATATGTGAAATTGGGTTTTATGTATATCCTATATTTGAAACTCAATCCTACCATATAAGATCCGGCCTAACTTCCACATCACAATATTGTCATTTCATTTATTTGGTAACCTGTTAGATCGATGGTAACCAGTCAATTGGTTGACATTGTAACAAAATTGTAAATGTATTAACATAATTGAGAAAACACAAAAAACGGTGTTAAAATCGAAATTTTGAAAAACTTAATGACTTTATTGCAATTCAGAAATAATGGTTACTGGAAGAACGGGGAGAATTGGTCATTTGGTTGATATTGCAACAAAATTGTAAATATAATGACTTAATTGAAAGAAAAAAAAATACAGTGTCAAAATTAAAATTTTCGATTAACCTAATGACTTTATTGCAATTTATCCAAGTTTATATGTTAAGAAAAGTCCAAAAAGAAATGCTTATTAGCTTATATGGTAGGAAAAGTCAATTTAAAAGTCGACACCCATTGTCAAACACTCATTTTAACTTAAAGGTTTTAGGATGTATTCATCACATAATTTTTGGGAGCTTCTAGCTTTTAAGAAAAATCTTGATAAAAAGAAAAAGATTCGTTCGGTAGTAGAAGCTTGTAGCTTTTGCGTTAAACAAAAAAAGCTCCAAACCCAAAAACTACTTTATATTTTCCAGCTAGTTTTTACCAAAAGTTATTTTTTATTTGATAGCTTCTAGCTATTCAGCTAACAACTAGTTTTTCAACTATAGCTAGCTTTTCACTTAACAACTAGCATTTCAGTTAACACATCAAACATATGTCTAAAAAGTTCTTATCATTTAAGAAGCTTAACCAATGCACTTGATATTAAATTATGGATGATTTTTAACTTTTGATAATTATAGTTAAGAAAAACTAATTTGGCATCATTATATTTCAATTTTAGTTTATATCCATATAACATATTATGTAATTTTGGCTTTTGACAAAACGCTCGATTTAAACAAAGAGATTCGTTTGACAGTACATGTTTTTAACTTTTAGTTTAAATAAAACGCTTCAAATATAAAAAATACTTCATGTAGAGTTTAAGAAAATGCTACACGGATTTTAGAATCAATTTCCATAACTACCCTAAGAATATATTTACATATTTATCTTTTTTAAACAACTGTCATTTTATGTAATTTTACACATTTCAAAATCTTCTAACTACATTTTCCAAACACTGATATAACAAATAAAAATTACACATTCCAACTACCAGTTATCACTTTCCAACTTCCAACTACTAGTTAGTTTTGCCAAACACGCTCTATATATAAGTAACTAATTCATCACTTGTATATTAACTTCATTAGTTAAAGAATGTATATAAACAATATGGGAAAATTATATTTATAGTTATTATTCGTTTACACATTTTGAACTTCATTACTTAAAGAATAAACCTCTTCAAAATTTCCATATTAACAAAAGAAAAACAATACTTGCTAAAAGAATTTTTCCATTGATTCTTGTATATATTCTTTAACTAGTGCTTCTAGATTATTCTTCAAAGAACTATAGTTTTTTTTAAGTGTTAAGTATCATAATTAATCATATTTTCATTTTTTCTAAAAACCTTTTTTCTCGTAAAAACCCTTTTACAATCACGCTTGAAGCAACTTTTGTTGATTTGAAAAAAAAATGTAACATCTTGTTTTGAGAAGTTTCTTATTTAGGGATTGTGGGAAATAAATGGATCAAGTAAAGGCTTTGGTCCTCAAGGGAATATGATTTAGACCTTATTGGATGTTGATAACTTTGGTTAGGTGATCTAGCCATTGGTTTGTGTTTTGGAGCCAAATGGGTAAAATGGGAAAAGTTAATAAATGGGCGTCTTGCATGGATTATGGTTTTTAGATCGACATGTGTTAAGCCAAAAATAACTAGATAAAAGTGTGGGGCTCGTCAATACCTTTCCGTGGATATAAAGATCGCCGAAAACGGAGTTGAAACAAAGAAGTTATGGTTGTTTGAAGCTGTAATGGATTTGGGTGGAAAGTCGTGGTCACAACGTGGGGATCATAGCCCACGACGTGGCGAGCATTCAAGCCAAAGCCCATGATTTTTAGGGTTTTCAACGTATTTAAGCTTAACGTTTCACATTTTTGGGCATTTTATCAGCCTCCATCAACTCTAGGACCCCTTGGGAGAAACCCTAGCCTCTACCTTCAAGTTTTGAGCTTCTCCCCTATCCTCTCTCCTCTTTTGGATGCTTTTTATGATTTTTGATGAAGTTTGAAGATCAAGTAGGTTCTTTTGGTTTCAAGGAAAGTTGTTTCAAGTTTTAATTCATCAAAGGCGCTATATTTATGGACTATTGTAAGTATAAAGTTCCAATCTTGCTATCTAGTTCTTTAGATCTTGTCATTTGGGGTTTTTGGCACTTTTGGTCCATTTTATGGGTAATCTTGGAGTTGAGTGGACTCCAACATCTTTTGATCAGTTTATAATGCTTATTGGACCTCATGGACTAGGAAAGTTATGATCTTTTGCCTTCCCTTCTATCCATGCAACTTATCTTGGTCCTTAAGGTTATTTTGGTGTATTAAAGTTTAGATCTTGAAAGTTGGTGACTTTGCTATGGATAAAGTTTGAAACTTTATCCATCTAAACATCATGTTGATCCAGATCTAAAGGTTGGACACTTTGTGACAACCCGAAATTTCTATTCTGTACAAACATTCAATTCAATAGAAGTCAGAACAGTTTCTGCTAACTTTCAAGCTTTTTGGAATAAGTTTGGGTATTTTAAATTAGTACTGTAGGAGATATCAGGAGAGAGGATGCCCTAGGGTTTATTTTCCAACAATAATGTCCCAAAACTCCAAGAGTTTTGGAGTTTACGGCCTAAACTTGGTGTTTACGGCCGTAAACCCCAAGGGGTATATATATGGCACTTAGCCATTTTTCACATTTTTTTCCACTTTTCAAGAACAAAGCTCAAATCCTCTCAAGTAGCATCTAAATTTTCCTTCTTGATCTTCAACTTGTAAGTGTTTCTTACCCTAAAAAGTTGATATCTTACTTAATCTAGTGATCTAACATGCTTCCATCCGTGAAATCATTCCAAAAGTGTAGATCTTCAAGTTTCACCAAGAACACCAAGAACACACACTAGTGTTCTTGGACGTTTAGCACCTTTTCAAGCTTCTAACTAGTAATTACTCCTACCCTAGTGTATTAGAAAGCTTGTTACACTTCTAAACATCAAGAAAACACCCAAGAAACACAAGATCAAGGTGTTTAGGGTCCAAGATGTTCTTGGACCGTAAACCCTAAAAAGGGTGCCAAAGTGTGCCCAAGTCCCTTACAAGCCTTGGAAACTAGCCTAGATCCCTTCCTTATTGTGCTTAGGACTCAAAACAATCAAAAGACCATAAACCATTTGGGTTTACGGCCGTAAACCCAAAGGGAAATGGTCCAAGGACCGTAAACTCCTAAAAGGAGTGAAATGGTGCCCTAATCTCTTCCTAAGGCTTAAACATGAAGTAGGAATGCTTCTTGTGATCTTTAAGGCTTCAAAACACAAAATGGTCAAAGAAACATGAGTTTACGGCCGTAAACTCATGGGTTTACGACCGTAAACTCAATGAGTTATGGTCACAAAACCGTAAACTCAAATAAAGGGTCCCCTTGAACCCTAAACTCAATAGCAATGTCCTACCACCCTTAGATGCAATCCTTAGGACTTATAGCACTTAAATCAAGTGTTTTACATGTATTAGGATGTCTTAACTTGGTTAATTAGTTGTTTTATGACTAATTGAATACATATATGTGTTATTATATGTTAATTAGGATCATTGTGTGTGTTCAAGTCTTCACTTGACACCTAGCATCCTATACATTCCGTTCATCCAAACCACTCACTGCAGGTGAGTTCATACCCCTTAATTAACCTTTTAAATGTTTTTAAATGCTTTTATGGCGGGGGGGGGGGGAATACAAGTTGAACTATTATAGTTATTATATCAATCACATGTGATTAATAACTACCAAACAAGTGGATTTCTTACTTTTCAAACTGTGTTACCAAACTATTTTACTTCAAACTGTCTTACAAACTCTTTTACATACCAAATGCTTTTATCAAACTCTTTTACATGTTAAATACTTTTACTTAAACTCTTTTAAATTATATTCTGTGTATCTATATGGATATAATTATATAAGTAGGATTGAAAGGACTTAGGACTGATAGCTCACCTTACTTCCTGTTCCTTGTTTGGTTGTGGACTTAGGGTATTAGGGTTATTTGTCCGAAGGTCGTTTGAATCCTAGTTATATATCATGTATATGTGTATAAATATATAAAAGGTTACTTCTTTCATTCAGTTCAATGCCTTTGGGTAGCAAAGGTATACAAACATGTTCATATACACAAACAACATTACTAGTAAACTATAATAGGTATAGTTTAGGAAGATAATATTACTAGAACAATGAAACATACAATGAGTCAGTTCATTCATGAGTAATACATAGTGATGAGAAACAAACATAATACATAGTGATGAGAAACAAACATAATACACAGTGATGAGAAACAAAATATACAGGCTAGACAGAGAAAGAACACACAATACAGCTAGCACATACATATACATATACATATACATTACTTATAATTATGTGAGCCACTTAACGGGGGCATGGCACTACCTGTCATGACCCGTTTTGTATCCATAATCTCCTTAAGTGGAGAGCGTATGAGTTTGTGTATAGATTTATACTGGATTGACTATCCTACACCTTGCTGCTCGCTACAGTGGGACTTGCAAGTCTACGGGTGCCAAACGTCATTTCTTACGACGTCTTACATCGTCATTTTTCTGTAGAGTCGGTAGCAGGATATAGGCCGATCACATGGTACTTTAAAATAATAATTGGTTTAAAGTAATTAGTACAGCAGTAGTTACTTAATACAACACTAAAGTACTATTTCATTTTCCCTTTACATTTACTTTGTGATATTCACACAATAAACAATAATGTAAAAACTATATTTTTGGTTAATGATAGTCAGATTTGGGAAAATACACACTCTTACAAGAGACACACACACAGATACTAGATGCCTTGGTAGAAGGCTACTTTTAGTAGGAAACATAGGGTTTTCTAGGAGAGTTCAAACAATTACAAACTTTTACAAAACTTATACATTACAGACTTACAAACACTTTCATAACAAATACAGACACTAATATACTTATGAACTCACCAGCTTTAAAGCTGATAAACTCTTTCAAAATAACTTGTATTCTCAGGTCGCCAGTAGACAGGTACCGGAGCCAGGTTTTTGAGAAGATGGAGCTCGTTCAAGACTCATCTTTTATTTTGGTGTCTATATAACTTGACAGAACACACTTGTATGAAATTATATTATTAATGCAATGGATGATATTGTTGCTTGTTTACTACTTTGCATTGTTGTGATACTGTACATGACGTCCTCCACCCCCGAACGTTTCCGCCGTTCCGGTTTTGGGGTGTGACAGATTGGTATCAGAGCATTGTTTATAGTGAATCGAGTGTATCAACCCATAAAAGATATACGAACTATAAACATAGCGGGATTAAAATACTTTGATAAAGAGTTTATACTTTTAAATAATAAAATATTTAACCAAGTATACATACCTGCATTCATACTAAAATCAGTGTCACTAGGACAGAACAAAAGTATTACGATTGTTGGACAACACAAGTAGACTTGGAGACATATAGTCAAAGCTGGGAAGACATAGCCTGATCAACTATGTTATCCGAGGGTTGACTAACATGTGCCTAAGTGTGGTTGTGAGGTTGCAACAAGTCTAAAAACTTACCAACACTACTACAACGAGAACAGTAGAACAAAACATAAACTTAAAAATACTATAGGAGTATTTTGTGTTACTATTAATTACTTATCTGAGAACTAAAGGTCCTTATTAGTAAATCAACAGTTGCTGAGTGGATACGCTAAGGTTATATGTATCTAGGATATCATAGACTTAGAATTTGTGATCTTTGCTTTACTTCCTGTTCCTTGTTTGGTTGTGGACTTAGAGTTAGGGTCACTTATTCGAAGGTCTATCCTGTCTAGGTTACATATGACTGGTAGGCACTACGCAAATGTTGGAGTAACTGATAAATATCATCTTATAATTATCTAGTTAGTACGTCTATTAATTATTTCTTTATCCCTTTTCTCGCATAGATAAAATGGATGGATTCCATCTTCCCGGAGACCCGTACTATCCCAACCACGACAATGCAGGATGGCTGGGAGAAGAGCCAGAAGATGATCAACCAATCCCTTTGGATGATCATGAAGCTGAAGGCTTTTCTGATGGTTCTGACTCAGAGCCTGAAGTCAACAACCTACCCCCAGCTGCTCAAGACCCAAACCTGAATCCTTGTACAGCATTTCAAGGACCCACACCTCTGTGGGCCACAAACTTGAATAGATAGAGTCAGGAACAGGGCCAACCCATTCCCTACAATGGAGACAGAAGCTTCTACAACCTCACTGAGGGAGGTTCAGCTGACAGAGTCCTACCCATAATGGTCCGTAGGATTGCTCGGAACACCGAGCAAGGTCGAGCAGCTATTGACCGAGTAGTGGAGATTGACGCCAACTCTGGCGTTAACACAGTCCGCATTCGCCAACTAGAGTCTGCTCATGAAAGGACTCAGGTCCGCAACGCAGTTTTACAGAGGGAACTTTCTGAAACCCAAGCTGAAGTCAGAGAACTTCGAGCTTAGCAAGCAAGATCTGATAGGCGCGTGAGAGACATAGAACGTCTTCTGTTGGATTCAAGAACTCACTCTAGTAGTTCTCGTCGCCGTTAGAGTCTCATCGACTTCTATTTTGGATATAACCTAGTTTGTGTAAAAACTCTAGTCTAATTTCCTATCCTTGTAAATCTTATACCCGTTAGGTCTTGATTAGGTAGTAGTCTGTCAAAATTTTCCCATCTTGATTGATGTAAGACCTACTTCTAGGTCATTTTTTCCCGAACTCATTACCTCTGTAATTCCAGTATTATTGACAGATATCTAATCGTATGGAAATCGACATCCAATTGCTATCATCTGTTAGTTCTAGATCTACATTCAATCGTGCTATCCAATTGTGCTGTTGGGCTATGGAGAGTTAGTCCATGAGTCATTCTCATAAATTTTCCTATTAAATTCTTATCAATATATTCATCTTTGTAAACTTATAGTTGAAAGATGCCTCCACGCAAATCAACAAGACGCGATCCTCCCGCACCAACACCACCTGCTCCTCAATTCGATATGGCAACCCTGAATGATGTTGTAGCTGCAGCTGTGGTTACAGCCATGGCTCAATATCATTCTTCTGGTTCCACTGGAGGAGGAACCCCTGTCCTATCTACTCATGGTGAAATCCATGTGCGCTTGAGAGAGTGCTCCTATAAGGACTTCACCAACTGCAAGCCCAAGTCCTTTAGAGGGACTGGCGGAGCCATTGCCCTCTCGCAATGGTTCGAGAAAACCGAATCGGTTTTTGAAATCTGCTCCTGCCCAGAAGGGAGCAAGGTCAAGTTCACTGCTTGCACCTTTGAGGATAAAGCCCTAACATGGTGGAATAGCCATGTCAAGTCACTATCTCTAATAGTGGCTAATGCTATGGGCTGGGAAACTTTGAAAGACCTCATGATTAAGGAGTACTGCCCGAGGGGCGAGATCCAAAAGTTGGAGGAGGAATTGTGGAGCCTAACCATGAAGGGCTCCGACATAGTCTCCTACACCGCCAGGTTCTGTGAACTGGTGGCCCTCTGTCCCAACATGGTTCATACAGAGGGAAAGAAGATAGAGAGATTCATATGGGGGCTGGTGCCTCCATTCCAGGGAAATGTTTTGGCTTCAAACCCCACTACATTCGATAGTGCCAAGTGAATGACACAGCGGCTTATAGACCATGGGGTTCATACCCCGGCCGCAACAACAACCCTGGCCATCTCAGAACCCGCCAGAACCGCCGATTCCAAGCGGAAGTTTTGGGATGACAAGAAAAAGAAGAAGGCTGCAAAAAAGCAACAGATCGTGGCAGTACATGCTGCGATAGCACCTGCCACTGCTGCTGCTCCGATAAAGCAGTACACGGGAAGTTTGCCCAAGTGCAACTTCCACCACGTAGGAGCCTGCCGAGAAATGCAGTGTTTGAAGTGCAACAGGAAGGGGCACACTGCCCGTTTCTACAAAGCTCCGGCGAGGCCAATCACCCAAGTCCCCGGCGCTGGTGTGAGCCAAACTTGCTACGGTTGTGGCGAGGTGGACCACTACAAAAGGAACTGCCCGAAGGCAGGGAATGCCGGTGGAGTGGGAAGAGTTCTGGCCATAGGCTACAAGGAAGCAGTTGCCGACCCCACAGTGGTCACTGGTACGTTTCTCCTCGATAACTCTTATGCATGCATACTGTTTGATAGTGGAGCAGAAAGGAGTTTCGTGAACCAAAAATTTGCTCATTTACTTAAGCAAAAATCACGAGCACTTAAAGAACCGTTCACTGTAGAAATGGCTAACGGGAAGACAGAGATCACTAACAGTATATACATAGGGTGTACCCTAACACTAGATAGCCATTCATTTTCGATCGACCTCATGCCGATCTCCATTAAAAGTTTCGACGTCATTATCAGAATGGATTGGTTGAGTCTTCATCGTGCCGACATCATGTGTTACGAAAAGGTTGTACGCCTTAATCTGCCATCTGGCGAAACTCTAGTAGTTTATGGCGACAAACCCGACATGAACCTTCGTATCATCTCGAGCATTCAAGGTCAGAAATTCTTGCGAAAGGAATGTCGCGCATTCCTTGCTCATGTGGTTGATGTGAGCCAAGAAACGAAAGACATTCAGAACATTACAGTAGTACGCGACTTTCCCGACATCTTTCCAGAAGAACTCCCAGGATTACCTCCGCAACGTCAAGTCGAGTTCAGAATCGACTTAGTTCCAGGGGCTACTCCCGTAGCCAAATCGCCCTATTGTCTAGCACCTGCAGAAATGCAAGAACTGTCCTGTCAACTTAACGAACTGCTCATCAAGGGCTTTATAAGACCAAGCTTCTCACCCTGGGGAGCTCCAGTCTTGTTCGTCAAGAAGAAAGACGGATCGTTTCGTATGTGTATCGACTACAGGGAGCTCAACAAACTGACCGTCAAAAATCGTTATCCTTTGCCTCGTATTGACGATTTATTTGACCAACTCCAAGGGGCGATTTTCTTTTCAAAAGTCGACTTAAGATCCAGATATCACCAACTACGAGTACTAGGGGAGGATGTTCCAAAGACAGCCTTCCGAACTCGTTATGGTCACTACGAATTCGTAGTGATGCCGTTCGGATTAACAAACGCGCCCGCAGTATTCATGGATTTAATGAATAGGGTGTGTCGTCCTTACTTGGATCAGTTCGTCATCTTCTTCATCGATGACATACTTATCTACTCTCGTAGTAAGGAAGAGCATAGTCAACATCTGCGACAGGTCTTAGAAACACTACGTTCGGAGAAACTCTATGCGAAGTTCTCGAAATGCGAATTTTGGATCCGAAGAGTCGAATTCTTAGGGCGCGTGGTTAGCAAAGAGGGAATACACGTGGACCCTTCCAAAATCAAGGCCATTGAGAACTGGTCAGCACCGAAGACGCCTACAGAAATTCGTCAATTTCTAGGCCTCGCTGGCTACTATCGCAGGTTCATTCAGAACTTCTCCCGCATTGCGAAACCTCTTACAACGCTGACCCAGAAAGGCGTGGCCTTTGACTGGGAAGAGAAGCAGGAGAGAGCGTTCCAAACGCTCAAACGAGCCTTGTGCACCGCGCCAATACTATCCCTCCCCGAAGGGATAGAAGACTTCGTTGTCTATTGCGATGCGTCGAATCAAGGACTCGGATGTGTTCTGATGCAGCGAGGTAAGGTCATCGCCTATGCCTCAAGACAGCTAAAGACACATGAGGTCAACTACACTACCCACGATCTTGAGCTAGGAGCAGTTGTGTTTGCTCTGAAGATCTGGAGACACTACCTGTACGGTACAAAGAGCACAATCTTTACAGACCACAAAAGCCTACAACACATATTCGACCAAAAGGAGCTCAATATGAGACAACGACGGTGGGTCGAGCTTCTCAGTGATTACGAATGCGAAATTCGTTATCATTCGGGCAAAGACAACGTAGTAGCTGAAGCCCTAAGTCGGAAAGAATATTCTGGCCGTAGAGTCAAATCATTGACTATGACTATCCATTCGCACTTGACCACACATATTAAGGAGGCTCAGCTCGAAGCTTTGAAACCTAAAAATGTGGCGGGTGAATCCTTAAGAGGGATGGATAAGAACTTGGAGGTTAGGGGTGGCGGAGCTTATTTTCTCATGGATCGGATCTGGACCCCGAAACTTGGTGGTTTCAGAGACTTGGTCATGAACGAGGCGCACGACACTCGTTATTCCGTCCACCCAGGTTCAGATAAGATGTATCTGGATCTTAAAAAGTTATACTGGTGGCCTAACATGAAAGCAAAGATTGCTACTTTCGTGAGTAAATGCCTTACTTGCGCCAAGGTCAAGGTCGAATACCAGAAACCCTCAGGTCTACTACAACAGCCTGAGATACCTGAATAGAAGTGGGAGCGGATCACTATGGATTTCATAACCAAGTTGCCCAAGACAACGTATGGACTTGATACCATATGGGTCATCGTCGATAGATTGACCAAGTCTGCACACTTCCTGCCTATCAAAGAAACAAACAAGATGGAGAAGCTTACAAGAACTTACATTAGGGAGATTGTACGACTGCATGGTGTTCCGATATCCATTATCTCGGATAGAGATAGTAGATTCACTTCGAGGTTCTGGCAGTCGCTACAAAGTTCCCTAGGGACTAGGCTGGACATGAGTACAACCTACCATCCACAGACAGACGGGCAAAGTGAGAGGACTATCCAAACCTTGGAAGATATGTTGTGAGCCTGTGTGATCGACTTTGGGAAAGCATGGGATACTCATTTACCCCTTGTCGAATTTTCCTACAACAACAGATTTCACACGAGCATAAAGGCTGCTCCATTCGAGGCCCTCTATGGCCGAAAGTGCATATCCCCTATGTGTTGGGCTGAGGTGGGTGATACCCAGTTAGCTAAAGGACGAGTTCCTGACAGCATTCTCACAGGTCCGGAGATCATTCGGGAAACGACAGAGAAGATCGTTCAGATTCGTGAACGATTGAAAGCCTCTAGAGACCGACAGAAAAGCTATGCTGATAAACGAAGGAAACCGTTGGAATTCCAGGTGGGCGACCGTGTTCTATTGAAGGTCTCACCCTGGAAGGGCTTGATACGCTTCGGAAAGCATGGAAAGCTAAATCCAAGGTACATAGGGCCTTTCGAGATTCTCGCAAGAATCGGCCCTGTAGCGTACAAACTTAACTTACCGCGCGAGCTCAGTAACGTACATTCTACCTTCCACGTCTCGAACTTGAAAACGTGTCTGTCCGACGAGACTCTTGTAATCCCACTCGACGAGATCGAGATCAACGAGAGCCTCAACTTCGTGGAAGAACCTGTAGAGATCATGGACCGGGAGGTCAAGCAAACGAAACAAAGCCGCATCCCGATAGTGAAGGTTCGCTGGAACGCCAAGCGAGGACCTGAATTCACTTGGGAGCGAGAGGATCAGATGAAACTGAAATATCCTCGTATTTTTACTTAGTTATTTGTAACTACTTATTTGCTTAAACTCTAATGTCGGGACGAAATTCCTTCTAACAGGGGGATGATGTGACAACCCGAAATTTCTATTATGTACAAACATTCAATTCAATAGAAGTCAGAACAGTTTCTGCTAACTTTCAAGCTTTTTGGAATAAGTTTGGGTATTTTAAGTTAGTACTATAGGAGATATCAGGAGAGAGGATGCCCTAGGGTTTATTGTGCAACAATAATGTCCCAAAACTCCAAGAGTTTTGGAGTTTACGGCCTAAACTTGGTGTTTACGGCCGTAAACCCCAAGGGGTATATATATGGCACTTAGCCATTTTTCACATTTTTTCCACTTTTCAAGAACAAAGCTCAAATCCTCTCAAGTAGCATCCAAATTTTCCTTCTTGATCTTCAACTTGTAAGTGTTTCTTACCCTAAAAAGTTGATATCTTACTTAATCTAGTGATCTAACATGCTTCCATCCGTGAAATCATTCCAAAAGTGTAGATCTTCAAGTTTCACCAAGAACACCAAGAACACACACTAGTGTTCTTGGACGTTTAGCACCTTTTCAAGCTTCTAACTAGTAATTACTCCTACCCTAGTGTATTAGAAAGCTTGTTACACTTCTAAACATCAAGAAAACACCCAAGAAACACAAGATCAAGGTGTTTAGGGTCCAAGATGTTCTTGGACCGTAAACCCTAAAAAGGGTGCCAAAGTGTGCCCAAGTCCCTTACAAGCCTTGGAAACTAGCCTAGATCCCTTCCTTATTGTGCTTAGGACTCAAAACAATCAAAAGACCATAAACCATTTGGGTTTACGGCTGTAAACCCAAAGGGAAATGGTCCAAGGACCGTAAACTCCTAAAAGGAGTGAAATGGTGCCCTAATCTCTTCCTAAGGCTTAAACATGAAGTAGGAATGCTTCTTGTGATCTTTAAGGCTTCAAAACACAAAATGGTCAAAGAAACATGAGTTTACGGCCGTAAACTCATGGGTTTACGACCGTAAACTCAATGAGTTATGGTCACAAAACCGTAAACTCAAATAAAGGGTCCCCTTGAACCCTAAACTCAATAGCAATGTCCTACCACCCTTAGATGCAATTCTTAGGATGTCTTAAGTTTGTTAATTAGCAAAAAGGGGATAATCACCCTTTCAGGAGAAGCTATTGTAGTTTAGATACTCAATTTGTACAACAAGTAAATGAAGACCCCTACAAGGTCGATCCCAGTGGTTCAAACTCACTAAGCGTCTTCTGGATCAACCTTGTAAGCGTCTTCATTTAGTTGTTGTATACATCGAGCTTCTAAACTATAATAGCATCTCCTAGTAAAAGGGTGAGTACACCGTTTTTGTTGACTTTTAAGTGAGTTTGAACCACTGGATCGACATTCAGACGTTATTTATGAAGAAATACTCAGACGAGAACAAGAGAAGAAGATATGTGAAATTGGGTTTTATGTATATCCTATATTTGAAACTCAATCCTACCATATAAGATCCGGCCTAACTTCCACATCAAAATATTGTCATTTCATTTATTTGGTAACCTGTTAGATCGATGGTGTGACAACCGTCAAAATTGAGTCAAGTCAAAGTCAAACAAAGTCAACAAGTCAAAACCAATCGACTCAATTAACCCTTGTATATTAGGGTTTACACTATGTAATTACTGTACAATGCAATATTTTAATGAGAGAAACATTATTTGGAAAGTTTGTGTGTTGAATTTCCTAAGTCTCAAATGCAGTAAACATTGAACCAAAACGATAAAAAAATTATTGCACACTCATCGGGAGTGTGTACGACACTAAAATACGGTTTAACGGGGTTTACGAACCTTGCATTGTGAAGCCGGACACTCAAATTAATCACAAACGAAACCTCTCTAAATCGTTTTCACTCTATCTCTTTCTATTTGAAATCTCTCCCAAATCTCTCTCAAAAGTTACTTTAACTTTTTGTAATCATTCGGGCCATCCCGACCCTTAACCGGGTCAAAAACCACTTGAAACGGGGTAAAAACGGGTAAAATAACCTTAAGGAACCAAAACCCTCCTATTAGAAGCGAAAACTCTCATGAGAAGTCTCTCAGGACCGAAGCCTCTCAGGACCGAAGCCTCTCATGAGAAGCCTCTCAGGACCGAAGCCTCTCATTAGAAGCCTCTCAGGACAGAAGCCTCGCATGAGAAGCCTCTCAGACAGCCCATGCGAGAGGTCTCGCAGACGGCCCCTTTTTACCGGTTTTTCGACTACGACTTCGTTTTAACTCCGTTTTTCATTATTTTAACGTGGGATTTTCACCCAAAACTTTATTTTATAAACTAAGGCCCCAAAATATATAAATCTCCAGGGTTTTTATAAAAATGTATTAAAAGAATTGGTGGTTGGACTAATTATTGAGGGAATATTTGTTTTTCCTTATTTTATGACAAAAGCAAACCACCACCACTTCACTCTATGATCAGCCACTCTTTCCCACTACCCCTTGTCACCTTAGTGGACCTTTACACCCTATCTCCAGCTCTTCCCACGTTCTAAGAGCTGGAGGATTGGTCCTCTCTCCTCATTCTCCTTAAAAGCCCTTTCATTCTACACTTAGCAACCAAGAACACTCTCCAAAATTCTCTCATCTTTTCTCTCAACTTCAAGAACTTCAAGGCTTTCTCCAGAGATTTCTTTCTTCAATTAGTAAGTATCTTCATCATTCACATAATTATTAAACTCCATTCTACTCAAATCATTGATATCTTACACAAATTTCATCTTATTCGGTGTTAGATTCTCGATTCATCAAGACATCTTCTTAGTGTTCTTGGGTTGAACACTTCCTCTCTCTCACTTTCATCTACTGAAACCACATAAGGTGAGTTCATACCCCTACATTTACATGTTTTTCTTAAGTTTTAAGGGGGGAATACAAGTAAAATCATCAAGAACACAATTAAACTTTTTCTATCAGATTACATCAGAAACGATAAACTTCGATCACGGACTGTTTTGGTCAACTTAAATATTTTAGTTTTCAAAACTGTTCCAGGTGCAAGTAGTTCAAACTCTTAGCTTTAAAATGGCTACTTGCACATCTCCATATGATTTTTCTAAAATTTATGGTGATTTTTACAAAACTGCCTATCATTTCAGAGGCAAACCCGGACTAGTCTGTGATTATGGACATTTTCACCTCTGTTAGAGATCACTAAAAATCATGATAAAATTTACGAACAAACTAGACTCATATTGCAAACTCTCAGAATTTGCGGATTTGGATTTGGAGCTTTGATGATTTTTCTATAAATTTTCTAAGAACAGTAACAGAAACTGTATACAACAAAAAGTTGCTGTCAATTTCATTTCACCTTGTAACATGTTGAGCAAGGTGTATATCTTTATGTGATTATATGTTATTGCAATATATGACATTTTATCTTAATATTTAGACACACATCAGTTTACAAATGGATTTGGACATATAAAATATAAATAATAACAAGTGATTATAATCAAAGTACAACCGATACATTCAAACATTTAATAAACTATTTTGAATATAGTTTGCATACATTACTACGTACTACCCTTGGTTGATAAACTATAATAGGTATAGTTTATGATACATTACATAATACATACATTTAAAAAGGGTACATTTATACAAAGGATATTTTCATTAAGCAAGGTACGGCCATACGGTACCAAGTTTTCATAACACGTAATTCCGTTAATGACTTTATGAAACATTACATAACACATACATTTAAAAAGGGTACATTTATACAAAGGATATTTTCATTAAGCAAGGTACGGCCATACGGTACCAAGTTTTCATTACACTACACGTAAATTCGTTAATGACTTCTGTGAGACATTCGATTCAATTTACAAATAAGTCCTGTATTATAACCAGAGTCTCCTCGAGGGAGAGCGTGATACTTGTGTATAGATCTATATTGGGTTTGACAAACCCACACCTAAACTGCATGCAACAGTTAGACTGATAGGTCTGGGGTGACAAATGTCATAACATTTCCGACGCCTGAAGAACGCCGTTTCAGGCCAACTAGGTCATAGCATGGTTATAATAACTCACATGTGGTATTAACAAACATAGAATTTACGGGGATTTCACTAAAATCAAACGAGTTTATGTCGATTTAAACTTGCATTGTTTTACTATAAGGAACGAACACTACTTGTACATTTCGGTCTTTGGGTTTTAAGACTACATTTACACATTAAGGAAAATATTGGATTTTCTGGAACAAACACTACTTTTACAAGAAAAGGCTTTCATAAACTCACATTAAATATAAACAAACATAGAATTTACGGGGATTTCACTAAAATCAAACGAGTTTATGTCGATTTAAACTTGCATTGTTTTACTATAAGGAACGAACACTACTTGTACATTTCGGTCTTTGGGTTTTAAGACTACATTTACACATTAAGGAAAATATTGGATTTTCTGGAACGGACACTACTTTTACAAGAAAAGGCTTTAATAAACTCACATAAAGTATTAATGAATATTGGAATTTACGGGAACTTCATTAAAATTAAACGAGTTTATGTCGATTTAAACTTACATTATTTATTATAAGTAAGAAAAGTTACTTATACATTTCGGTCTTTGGATTTAAGACTACATATACATTTTTAGGAAAATATTGGATTTTCTAAAACAAATAATA
Organism: Lactuca virosa; assembly: GCF_052849685.1. Taxonomy (NCBI): domain Eukaryota; kingdom Viridiplantae; phylum Streptophyta; class Magnoliopsida; order Asterales; family Asteraceae; genus Lactuca; species Lactuca virosa. The sequence goes on along the minus strand of NC_136432.1, from coordinate 75,905,518 downwards.
CTTTTATAAACGAAAGGCTTTTAATAATACTAAACAAAAGCTTATGAACTCACCAACCTTTGTGTTGACACTTTTTCAAACAACTTGTATTCTCAGGAAATCATTAAACAGGTAACCAAGTGCATTTGAGGATGGGACGCTAAGGCGTCTACTATTTCATATTTTGTCAACATAATGTAATTGATTCGTAAACATGTAATTCATACAATGATGTAACTTTTTCAATTATATATATATTGGTTGGGTTTGCTTGAATTACTATTACAATTGTCGTTATGATACTATACATGAAGTCCTCCACCCCCAGACGTTTCCGCCATCCTTGGTTTGGGGGTGTGACAGATGGTAATCAGTCAATTGGTTGACATTGTAACAAAATTGTAAATGTATTAACATAATTGAGAAAACACAAAAAACGGTGTTAAAATCGAAATTTTGGAAAACTTAATGACTTTATTGCAATTCAGAAATAGTGGTTACTGGAAGAACGGGGAGAATTGGTCATTTGGTTGATATTGCAACAAAATTGTAAATATAATGACTTAATTGAAAGAAAAAAAATACAGTGTCAAAATTAAAATTTTCGATTAACCTAATGACTTTATTGCAATTTATCCAAGTTTAAATGTTAAGAAAAGTCCAAAAAGAAATGCTTATTAGCTTATATGGTAGGAAAAGTCAATTTAAAAGTCGACACCTGTCAAACACTCATTTTAACTTAAAGGTTTTAGGATGTATTCATCACATAATTTTTGGGAGCTTCTAGCTTTTAAGAAAAATCTTGATAAAAAGAAAAAGATTCGTTCGGTAGTAGAAGCTTGTAGCTTTTGCGTTAAACAAAAAAAGCTCCAAACCCAAAAACTACTTTATATTTTCCAGCTAGTTTTTACCAAAGGTTATTTTTTATTAGATAGCTTCTAGCTATTCAGCTAACAACTAGTTTTTCAACTATAGCTAGCTTTTCACTTAACAACTAGCATTTCAGTTAACACATCAAACATATGTCTAAAAAATTCTTATCATTTAAGAAGCTTAACCAATGCACTTGATATTAAATTATGGATGATTTTTAACTTTTGATAATTATAGTTTAGAAAAACTAATTTGGCATCATTATATTTCAATTTTAGTTTATATCCATATAACATATTATGTAATTTTGGCTTTTGACAAAACGCTTGATTTAAACAAAGAGATTCGTTTGACAGTACATGTTTTTAACTTTTAGTTTAAATAAAACGCTTCAAATATAAAAAATACTTCATGTAGAGTTTAAGAAAATGCTACACGGATTTTAGAATCAATTTCCATAACTACCCTAAGAATATATTTACATATTTATCTTTTTTAAACAACTGTCATTTTATGTAATTTTACACATTTCAAAATCTTCTAACTACATTTTCCAAACACTGATATAACAAATAAAAATTACACATTCCAACTACCAGTTATCACTTTCCAACTTCCAACTACTAGTTAGTTTTGCCAAACACGCTCTATATATAAGTAACTAATTGATCACTTGTATATTAACTTCATTAGTTAAAGAATGTATATAAACAATATGGGAAAATTATATTTATAGTTATTATTCATTTACACATTTTGAACTTCATTACTTAAAGAATAAACCTCTTCAAAATTTCCATATTAACAAAAGAAAAACAATACTTGCTAAAAGAATTTTTCCATTGATTCTTGTATATATTCTTTAACTAGTGCTTCTAGATTATTCTTCAAAGAAGTATAGTTTTTTTTAAGTGTTAAGTATCATAATTAATCATATTTTCATTTTTTCTAAAAACCTTTTTTCTTGTAAAAACCCTTTTACAATCACGCTTGAAGCAACTTTTGTTGATTTGAAAAAAAAAATGTAACATCTTGTTTTGCGAAATTTCTTATTTAGGGATTGTGGGAAATAAATGGATCAAGTAAAGGCTTTGGTCCTCAATGGAATACGATTTAGACCTTATTGGATGTTGATAACTTTGGTTAGGTGATCTAGCCATTGGTTTGTGTTTTGGAGCCAAATGGGTAAAATGGGAAAAGTTAATAAATGGGCGTCTTGCATGGATTATGGTTTTTAGATCGACATGTGTTAAGCCAAAAATAACTAGATAAAAGTGTGGGGCTCGTCAATACCTTTCCGTGGATATAAAGATCGCCGAAAACGGAGTTGAAACAAAGAAGTTATGGTTGTTTGAAGCTGTAATAGATTTGGGTGGAAAGTCGTGGTCACAACGTGGGGATCATAGCCCACGACGTGGCGAGCATTCAGGCCAAAGCCCATGATTTTTAGGGTTTTCAACGTATTTAAGCTTAACATTTCACATTTTTGGGCATTTTATCAGCCTCCATCAACTCTAGGACCCCTTGGGAGAAACCCTAGCCTCTACCTTCAAGTTTTGAGCTTCTCCCCTATCCTCTCTCCTCTTTTGGATGCTTTTTATGATTTTTGATGAAGTTTGAAGATCAAGTAGGTTCTTTTGGTTTCAAGGAAAGTTGTTTCAAGTTTTAATTCATCAAAGGCGCTATATTTATGGACTATTGTAAGTATAAAGTTCCAAACTTGCTATCTAGTTCTTTAGATCTTGTCATTTGGGGTTTTTGGCACTTTTGGTCCATTTTATGGGTAATCTTGGAGTTGAGTGGACTCCAACATCTTTTGATCAGTTTATAATGCTTATTGGACCTCATGGACTAGGAAAGTTATGATCTTTTGCCTTCCCTTCTATCCATGCAACTTATCTTGGTCCTTAAGGTTATTTTGGTGTATTAAAGTTTAGATCTTGAAAGTTGGTGACTTTGCTATGGATAAAGTTTGAAACTTTATCCATCTAAACATCATGTTGATCCAGATCTAAAGGTTGGACACTTTGTGACAACCCGAAATTTCTATTCTGTACAAACATTCAATTCAATAGAAGTCAGAACAGTTTCTGCTAACTTTCAAGCTTTTTGGAATAAGTTTGGGTATTTTAAGTTAGTACTGTAGGAGATATCAGGAGAAAGGATGCCCTAGGGTTTATTTTCCAACAATAATGTCACAAAACTCCAAGAGTTTTGGAGTTTACGGCCTAAACTTGGTGTTTACGGCCGTAAACCCCAAGGGGTATATATATATGGCACTTAGCCATTTTTCACATTTTTTCCACTTTTCAAAAACAAAGCTCAAATCTTCTCAAGTAGCATCCGAATTTTCCTTCTTGATCTTCAACTTGTAAGTGTTTCTTACCCTAAAAAGTTGATATCTTACTTAATCTAGTGATCTAACATGCTTCCATCCGTGAAATCATTCCAAAAGTGTAGATCTTCAAGTTTCACCAAGAACACCAAGAACACACACTAGTGTTCTTGGACGTTTAGCACCTTTTCAAGCTTCTAACTAGTAAGTACTCCTACCCTAGTGTATTAGAAAGCTTGTTACACTTCTAAACATCAAGAAAACACCCAAGAAACACAAGATCAAGGTGTTTACGGTCCAAGATGTTCTTGGACCGTAAACCCTAAAAAGGGTGCCAAAGTGTGCCCAAGTCCCTTACAAGCCTTGGAAACTAGCCTAGATCCCTTCCTTATTGTGCTTAGGACTCAAAACAATCGGCCGTAAACCCAAAGGGAAATGGTCCAAGGACCGTAAACTCCTAAAAGGAGTGAAATGGTGCCCTAATCTCTTCCTAAGGCTTAAACATGAAGTAGGAATGCTTCTTGTGATCTTTAAGGCTTCAAAACACAAAATGGTCAAAGAAACATGAGTTTACGGCCGTAAACTCATGGGTTTACGACCGTAAACTCAATGAGTTATGGTCACAAAACCGTAAACTCAAATAAAGGGTCCCCTTGAACCCTAAACTCAATAGCAATGTCCTACCACCCTTAGATGCAATTCTTAGGATGTCTTAACTTTGTTAATTAGTTGTTTTATGACTAATTGAATACATATATGTGTTATTATATGTTAATTAGGATCCTTGTGTGTGTTCAAGTCTTCACTTGACACCTAGCATCCTATACATTCCGTTCATCCAAACCACTCACTACAGGTGAGTTCATACCCCTTAATTAACCTTTTAAATGTTTTTAAATGCTTTTATGGGGGGGGGGGGGAATACAAGTTGAACTATTATAGTTATTATATCAATCACATGTGATTAATAACCACCAAACAAGTGGATTTCTTACTTTTCAAACTGTGTTACCAAACTGTTTTACTTCAAACTGTCTTACAAACTCTTTTACATACCAAATGCTTTTATCAAACTCTTTTACATGTTAAATACTTTTACTTAAACTCTTTTAACTTATATTCTGTGTATCTATATGGATATAATTATATAAGTAGGATTGAAAGGACTTAGGACTGATAGCTCACCTTACTTCCTGTTCCTTGTTTGGTTGTGGACTTAGGGTATTAGGGTTATTTGTCCGAAGGTCGTTTGAATCCTAGTTATATATCATGTATATGTGCATAGATATAAAAGGTTACTTCTTTCATTCAGTTCAATGCCTTTGGGTAGCAAAGGTATACAAACATGTTCATATACACAAACAACATTACTAGTAAACTATAATAGGTATAGTTTAGGAAGATACTATTACTAGAACAATGAAACATACAATGAGTCAGTTCATTCATGAGTAATACATAGTGATGAGAAACAAACATAATACATAGTGATGAGAAACAAACATAATACATAGTGATGAGAAACAAACATAATACACAGTGATGAGAAACAAAACATACATGCTAGACAGAGAAAGAACACACAATACAGCTAGCACATACATATACATATACATATACATTACTTACAGTTATGTGAGCCACTTAACGGGGGCATGACACTACCTGTCATGACCCGTTTTGTATCCAGAATCTCCTTAAGTGGAGAGCGTATGAGTTTGTGTATAGATCTATACTGGATTGACTATCCTACACCTTGCTGCTCGCTACAGTGGGACTTGCAAGTCTACGGGTGCCAAACGTCATTTCTTACGACGTCTTACATCGTCATTTTTCTATAGAGTCGGTAGCAGGATACATGCCGATCACATGGTACTTTAAAATAACAATTGGTTTAAAGTAATTAGTACAGCAGTAGTTACTTAATACAACACTACAATACTATTTCATTTTCCCTTTACATTTACTTTATGATATTCATACAATAAACAATAATGTAAAAACTATATTTTTGGTTAATGATAGTCAGATTTGGGAAAATACACACTCTTACAAGAGACACACATACATATACTAGATGCCTTGGTAGAAGGCTACTTTTAGTAGGAAACATAGGGTTTTCTAGGAGAGTTCAAACAATTACAAACTTTTACAAAACTTATACATTACAGACTTACAAACACTTTCATAACAAATACAGACATTAATATACATATGAACTCACCAGCTTTAAAGCTGATAAACTCTTTCAAAATAACTTGTATTCTCAGGTCGCCAGTAGACAGGTACCGGAGCCAGGTTTTTGAGAAGATGGAGCTCGTTCAAGACTCATCTTTTATTTTGATGTATATTTTTGGTGTCTATATAACTTGACAGAACACACTTGTATGAAATTATATTATTAATGCAATGGATGATGTTGTTGCTTGTTTACTACTTTGCATTGTTGTGATACTGTACATGACGTCCTCCACCCCCGAACGTTTCCGCCGTTCCGGTTTTGGGGTGTGACACACTTGGACTTAATGGATTAAGTTAAGAAAGATGCATTTTGGGTCCCTTTGAGACTTAAAGTCCACATCTTAGTGGTTTGGACCTTCCTAATGGATAAAGTCAGAAACTTTACCCATTAAGACCTTGGAAAGGGTCAGATCTAAGCTTTGGAGCTCTTGTAAATCGGAAGAAAATGGATTAAGCTCGTTTGATATGTTCAAACCGGTCCCCACAACGTGGCCTTAGGTTGCCACGGCGTGGCGACTGGGGAATCATCGACTATTTTGGCATTTAGTGCCCACGATGTAGCCAAGGTCGGCCACGACGTGCAGAGCTGTTGTTGGCAATTTTGACCTTAGTTTTGACCGTTGAATTTTTGGAAAGTTTGACTTGTGGTCAAACTTGGGTATAATTGAATATTTGGCTAAGGATTGGTCTCGACTTGGTTTTAGGAAGCTTGGGTTGGTTATGTTGTTGCTGAGGTAGCTGTTGAGCTTCTATTGATTTGTTCAGGTGAGTTTTCTGTTCGAAAGTGTGTCCAAGGTCATTCTTGACTTTATTTTTCGCCACTTTTTTCTCCCTCCTTGTGGAGGAACTCTCCTTATAGCTCATCCCCTCCTAGTTATTTTTTATTCTACTCTTTTGGGTTCATTGGGTGTGAACTAAGAGAGGGATTCTGATTTGGGTCCTCATCATCCAAACAAGGTGGCATGTACGAGGAGTCAAGCATGAAGATCTTTGGTTGCAAAAGAGGTATGTGTTCTTCCTTTGTGTTTTCGGTTTTTTCTAGTGTAGATGTAATATTATGAAACCATAGATCCATAGGTTGCATGTACACTTATGTATATCGCGTTTTGATTTTTCCGATACCTATTTTAGAGTGTATTTGATGCTTAGAAAACCTAACATTTTCCTCACTGTACTCGTGGGGTAAAGGCACCAATGCCGACCCACTAGGTTGTGTTATGTATCCTGGTATATAGGATGTTGTTATGATATAGTGAACTGTTAGATTGGTAGATCTGTATAATTACCTGTTTGTTGGTTATATGTTTATATGTTGCATATGTTGACATAGTGCAGTTTGGGTTGAGGATTTAATGTTATGTGCGTTAACCAACAGATTAGGGTATTCCAGTCCGATGACTGTGGGCTAGGGGTAATGTAGTCTGATGACTGTGGAACCGAGGGTAATCCAGTCTGATGACTGTGGACCCAGTGTGCACGACAATCCAGTTTGATGACTGTACGCCTCGGGTAATCGAGTTTGATGACTGTAGACCCAACATACAAGTTTGTATATGTTCTGTTGTGTGGGGTATTTTGGGGGAACTCACTAAGCTTTGTGCTTATAGTTTCATTTCATGGTTTCAGGTACATCAGATCATCGGGGCAAGACAAATGAGTGATTGTGCACATCATCCTTGGATATTTCGTTGATTGATGATTTTAGGATACTCTGATTTTGACCATGTTCTTGAAAACAATGTTTTTGTATGGTTTATGGATTATTAAAGGGTTTTAAAAATGAAAATTTTTACTATGGTTTTTTCGGATGTTACAAAAAATCCTTCAACAAAACAACCCATTCTTAAGAGTATTTCAAATGCATGATGAATACCAACAAAGTCGAGAAAAGACATTCTCATTCATCTCTTCCACCCTCTTCTTTTTCATACCTGCTATACATCTCCTCTATTTTGGCGACACCTTTATCTTCGACAACCACTTGTATTGTCGTATTTCCGATGACTGCCTCCACCAACAGACACCACAATGAAAAACTCAACGCCTTTCCTTTTCGGCTAACTCGCTTTCTCCTCCCACCACGACCTCTAAACTTTTGCATATTTCAGCTACATCTTTATCTTCGAATGCATCATCCACGACCACTCTCTTTCTTTGCCACCACTACTAAAATTCTTCCGCATTTCCTTCTTCCCCCGTAACCATTAAAGCTTTGTTGCCTCTCCTTAGTATATGATGCTAGAGACAAAGAAGGTGAGATAACGGATTGTGTTTTCTTTTCTTTTATTCTCTTGGTTCACCCCACTTCACAAATCCGCTCATCACATTATTAATTGCTCATTTATGGACTACAGCCGTGTTGGTGACTTGTCGAAGACGAAGATGATTATGGTAGTTTCCGATTGTGTTAGAGCCGGTGGTTTACACAAGAGGACTTAAAGGTCGGGGTAGGGGGCTCTCTGTTTATTAATTAGAATAAACATAATAAAATGACAAAAAAAGTGGGCATTTTTTTTTGTCATTTCACACATACTTAAGTGAACATTTTAGTTGTAGCAACCACATGGAGGAGCCATGTCAAATATTAGAAAATTGAACTAAAAATAAAGATCGGTGTAAACCATAGGGACCAAAAATGTAATTTACTGAAAAATAATAAAATATAAAGAAATTTAGTAATCTAGGTTTTTCAAAGAAAATAACCATTTTTTTTAGTTTTTAAAAAATAACAAATGTCTCCGGAATGCTTCATTTCATAGTATTGTACTGTTCATATTTCAACGTTTTTTTTAATTATTATTATTATTATTATTATTATTATTATTATTATTATTCAAAGATTTTTTTTATTCTAAACGCTACATTTTGAGGTGTTTAATGTCAATGTTTATCAATCAAATGTATAATTCTATGCACTAATATCGTGTGTGTGTGTGTATATATATATATATATATATATATATATATATATATATATATATATATATATATATATATATATATATATATATATATATATATATATATATATATTTCACATTATTTGAGAGCTTCTAGCGTTTGACAAAACGCTCCGTTTTGAACAGAAAATCTTGTTTGACACTACAAGCTTCTAGCGTTTAGTTTAAACAAAACACTCCAAATCCAAATACTACTTAATGTAAAATTTAACAAAACGCTGCAAGCTACAGACTACCGACTGCCAGCTAATTTTACCAAAAACACCCTATGTTGTTTTGCTTTTTGATATATTTAAGTAAAAAAACAAATTTCTTTTTCGAAATCCTAGAGTTTATCGGATTTCGGACTAGTTTTTGAAATTCCTAAGTTTTTTTTTTTTTCGAAATCCAAGGAATTTAGTTTGAAATATATATTTCTATTAGAAAAAATGTTTTTTTTTCTTGGTTAGGAATATCTATTTCAGACCAAATGGTTATTTTTTGTAAAAAAATAAATTTTTTGATTATTTTATTCGAGTAGATATTAAAATGTGATTAAATTACTTAATTTTTTAAAATATATCATAATTTTTTTTTAAATTTAATAATTAATTATGTTTCAACTTAATTACACTCGTGGTTCAAATTGATTGCTTTTCGGAACAACCCCTAATACAGCAAGTCCGTGACCATTTCCGTGGCTCTAATCAAAATTACTTATTACAATCGCCTACGGCGCCGCTTTAAGCTTTCTTCATGGCGCCGGCGAAACCAAAGCCTACGGTCGTCGGAGAAATGACGATCATATGGGATTTTGATCGAACGATTATGGACGACGATAGTGATCGCTGGCTGGTGGTAGAAATGGGCTTGACCCAATTGTTTAATCAGCTTCGCCAAACATTGCCATGGAATTCTCTCATGGTTTGTATGATTTATCGTTTTCTTTTAACCTCTTAACTTAATTCATGAAACAATTTCAGTTCTCTAGTCGGATTTGGTAATTAAATAAGGGTGTTTCTAGCTGAAAACCTTTTGTAAATATGCTTTTGATGACGAATGTGAAGTTCTAATCTCATTGTAAAATCAACCGATTCACAATTTCCATACACGCCTAATTATCTCAAAGTAATTAAAATCGAGCTGCGTTTAGTTCTAATTTCAAATCGATTTTGCTTGGATTCCATTTTTATATATTCAAATTCAAATTTCATATCGAGTTTTCATTTATCCCGACAACCAGCTTTTTTACTGCAACCCATCTTCGATTCCTATTGTTTTGACCTAAATAATCAGAAAATCATTCAGTTTTTGCTCCCAAAACTGAAATCGCAATTATTTAAATACTGATATAATGACAAACTTTACTGTGTTATTGAATTCAGGATCGTATGATGGAGGAGCTACATTCTCAGGGAAAAACAATCGAAGACATCATAAACTGTTTAAATCGTGTCCCTTTAGATCCACATATCATTTCAGCCATTAAATCAGCTCATGCTCTTGGGTACTCACTACACTGATCAAATTCTCATCTTCTTGATTCATCATTTCGGATATTACAATGAACTGTGATTGTTTCAGATGTGATTTGAAGGTACTCAGTGATGCTAACAAGTTCTTCATAGAAACAATCTTGAAAAACCATGGAGTTTATGAATGCTTTTCTGAGATCATTACAAACCCTACTTTTGTTGATAAAGAAGGCAGACTTCGAATCTTTCCATATCATGATTCAACTTTGCCTCCCCATGGCTGCAATCTTTGTCCTCCAAATTTGTGCAAGGTACCTAAATTACTCAATCAGCAACTATCAATCTTGTTTCCCTCTGATCTCAAACTTGTATTATTATTATTATTTTTTATCACACTGTAAACAGGGATTAGTTTTGAATCGAATACAAGATTCAATGTTGGAATCAAAGGGGGTGATAATCTACATTGGAGATGGTGGAGGTGATTTTTGTCCAACTTTGAAGCTTGGAGAAAAAGACCATGTGATGCCAAGAAAAAACTTCCCATTACATCATTTGATTTCCAAATCATCTGTACCTATTAAGCCAAAAGTTCATGAATGGAGTGATGGAGAAGAACTCAACAAGATTCTGCTTCACCTTATTAATCCAGTAGACTGAATGCACCAAAAAACTAAAATATTCTTTAAGTGATGAAACTTGGTATTTGTTGTGCAAGATTTGCACAAACTACAGTAGCATTTGTAGCTAAAAGTTTTTAGGAGATTTTGTGCATTGCTCATAAATAATCTAACTTGTTGCTTGGAGGTGTGTATTTTAATTCATGTATTGATAAAAGTTGGTAACTTTGAGCTATAATTTGTTGTTAACGAGTCAAACGGATTTTATTAAAAGAAGTTGACTTGTAAAAAGACAGCTGAATGCTTCTTTTAGTAAATGCAATAAATAGCAACATAGTTCAATTGTTTTGTTTATCATGGCATCTTACTTTATGTTCTTATTAAATCATTAAAATAAACAATATAAGGTAGAATGATAGAATACACAAATAAATGGAAGTTATGTTGTTATTTCTCACGTATAGCCGTATACAATATAAGTAGACATAATATATTGATGGAAATAGAATACGAAGTGTATGTACTTGGAGTACGAAATCCCATTTTCGAAGCTCTCATCCTTCTGCAACTCTTCTTTTTAAGTCTCTCCAAAAAATGCATGTCAAAGAAGGCTATGAATAGACATTCCAGAAGGAGGCGGGTCCATGCAATTATTAGGAATATATGATAGAAACTAAAGAACAACAAAGGTGAATTTGATGGATTCATAATTAATAACATTTTATAGTAAATAATTCTCACGTCTGCCCGTTGTTTAGCAAAATCCATTGGATGGGACAAACACATGGTTTCCAATTTTAGCCAAACACCAATGGACCCCTAAGATTTTTCATCAACTTCTAGAACCGAAACCCAATCCTGCAACATCTAAGCATGATCAAGAACATGAAAGATGACAAATTAAAGCATTGAAGCTATCACCATTCTGTAATTGTCACTCTCATCATCTTCAAAATCACTATCTTCATCCTCAAAATAATATGAGTCAATATTTTGACTAAAAAACTGTGCCAGGAATAAACACGACAAAAGTATATAAAATCTCTCTCACACACACAAAGACATAATATTTAACGATTTTCGGTCAATGTGACCTATGTCTACACGACAGGAATGAGTATTCTCATTCATGAGCTCGAACAAAGTAACAATACAATCAAGACAGACAAAAGACTCTCTGAAGACCACACAAACGATCATCTATAAATCCTAGGTAGCAACCCTTATTTATAGACGAAGTATCATACATAAAACATTGATGGGCCGATCCCATCCATTCGTAGGCCCAAATGGATATCAACCAATCACAGAACACCATGCAACAACTAAAAACACCTTTAACCTAGGTAAGCACCTTTACACCATGATCACCTTTGTACCAAGGCAACTCATTCTAGAGGTGTCAGCGCATTCACAAATCCAAGAGCGCATTCAACAAATTGCAACACATTCAAGAAGACCATGAGCGCGTTCATGAAGAACATGTGCATCCATATTCTTCATCAGTAGGGCACCCTCCAAGGTTGGAGTGCATTTTCTATGCCTTAAATGCATTTGACATCTCCTTAGGGTGGAACGCATTTTGGCATGCCACAAGCGAATTTGGGAAAAGCCGTAGCGTTTTTGGCTAAATTGTAACACCCAGTTCCCGGTACGTATTTTAAATTTAAATAATTGCATATTTTACACTGGGACTGGGCGAGTTGGAGGACCAACTCGTCGAGTAGACTAGACTTTGGACACGGATTTTAAGTAACCTACTCGACGAGTCCGGAGCCTGACTCGGCGAGTAGGTCTGTCCGAATGAAACCCTAATATTTAGGGTTTGCACCCTATTTAAACGCCTTATCTCGTCCCAATCCAGCCTCCATCACTTCTTTCAGTCCAGAAAAGCCCTAACTTGAAACCCTAAAGCATTTGGAGTGTTCTTGAGCCATTTTTTTTTGTGTATTTTTGGTTTTTTAAAGCTTGAAGAAGGAAGTGGAAGCTTGGGGGATCCAGAAGAAGTAAGTAGATCCAGAGGTTTTGCTTCATTTCCAGCTCATTCAAGGTAAAAAGCTTCAACCATGGCCATCTATCTCTTAGATCTCTAGTTAGGGCAAGTTTCTACCTTGTTTAAGCTTTAGTAGAGCCATATTCGGGGTTTTGTGGTCCTAAGGGGATATGAATTCAGATCTGGAACCATTGAGGGTTCCTATGGCATAAAGGTGCCAACTTTATTGCCATAAGAACCTCATGCATCTTGTAGACTCCATTTTTTGGATCTTTTGGGCTTGAAGACCCATGCATGAACGTAAAGTTTGTAACTTTACGTGTAATATGGACCCTAGGAGGTCAGATCTATGTTTTGGATGCATTCAGACCAACTGAAATCGACTAAATAGTTGTGGATATGGAGGGACTCGACGAGTCGCTCATACGACTCGGCGAGTCGCTCATACGACTCGGCGAGTCGGGTCACAGTTTTCCCCAAACCCCTTCTGATAATGGACAAGGTGTTGAGTTAGAAGAGCACTCATCCAGTTGGGCTCATAGTGGACATGGAGATCATAGAACTCGGCGAGTTCAAGAACAGAACTCGACGAGTTCAAGACAAGTCCCAACTGCATGAAGATGAACTCGACGAGTTCATAAGGAACTCGGCGAGTCCAGGACTAAAGGTGTCTTCTTGCATGAAGAAGGACTCGACGACTTCAAGGAAGAACTCGGCGAGTCATTTGAAGAAGGTCCCGACTTTGTATGAAGGAGAACTCGGCGAGAGCGTGCAAGACTCAGCGAGTAGGGTCGAGGTTTTAGTGTTTTGAGGATTCGAGGACTCAGCGAGTTGTAGGGTCAACTCAGCGAGTTGAGTCAACCAAGCGTTGACTTTGACCCAGAGTTGACTTTGACCAAGATGTTGATCTTGATTGTCGCTTTGACCTGAGTAACCCTTGAAAGGGTTAAGAGTATGAAATGGTAATTAAGGAAGGTTGTTATGTGTAGGAGTTTGAGGGGAGTCAGTTCCAGCGCCGGGGACGGTTCAGTTACTGCACGACATTGTGGTGAGTTACCTTCCAGTAGAAATGGGTCTAAGGCACCAAGGTCGGCCCACTAGTAAGAGTTATAGTATATATAATTGTCTTCGTGATACTTGTCTGGTATGTTGTTATCTGTTATGATTATGTGCTAGCATGATATGACGTTATGTGATAGTGGTGGTAAGGGGAATAGTCCCCGGCTACCGGTCGATAGGGCCCAAGAGGTAGTCTAGTACCCAACTATGCTTGATAGTATGTTTATGTTATATTATGTTATTATGTGGTAGTGGTAGGGGGTGAAATAGTCCCCGTAACCGGTTGAGATACACTGGAGGGTAGGTTGGGCACCCAGATATGCCTGACAGTGAGGTAGGTTGAGCACCCCAGTATGCTCAGCAGGGTAGGTCGGGCACCCAGATATGTCTGACAGGGTAGGCCGGGTACCCAGATATGCCCGACAGTATGTGATTTGTATGGTATGTGGTATGATGGGGGAACTCACTAAGCTTCGTGCTTACAGTTTTCAGTTTTGTTTCAGGTACCTCATCAACGAAGGGGAAGGAGCTGACACGTTAGCAGCGCATCGCACACTTATGATTTCCGCATTTTGAGATCCATGGGATTGTACTCTGACATTATTACTATTTTATGTTATGGTTCTTGAGACACGTGACTAAGGTTTTATGAAATGATATGAATCATTGATGTTTTTCAGTAAACTGATTTATGAGTTACTTAATTGAAAACAAAATTTTTGGTCTTGAAAATTGGGATGTTACAAGTTGGTATCAGAGCTTTGGTTTGAGAGATTCGGACACACCTTCGGGGGTGTCTGGACTCAAATCGAGGGTTTGAAAGATTTTTCACAAGAAAATGATTTTTCCAAAAGTTAAAGTAAAAGGTTTTAAGAAAGAACAAGGTGTGTGATGTGCGAGACCGGCCGAGCTCAAGTTAGTTTACCCCATGATACCCATACATTTATGTTATGTTATTATATGATTATGAGAATTGCATGCTAGAGTAGGGCTAAGGATCTAGGAATGATTCCTTACATGCCTGTCGTATTTGTATGAGAACTGCATGCTAGTTTAGGGCTAAGGATCTAGGGGATGCCTTATGTGCCTGTTATATGTGCTTATTGAGTTACATGCTAGAACTTATTAGTCAACAGTATGATGGCCTGAATAGGATATGCTTGGTATGGGTACTCAATGCACGAATGTTGTTTGCTTCGTGCTTTTAGAAGTTGTAGCTATCTTTAGCTAACTAGTAAACGGGTACGTTAGGTTACATATTGCAAGGATTAAATAATTTCAGAAGGTTAGGTCTAGCCCTATTGCGCAGCTCTGGTTTGAATCCAACCGTTGTAGGGTAGGACCTCTCATTTGAAAAATTATCTGGTCTTGACGATATGTAATGGTACTCACAAGCTAGTTAGGTGAAGGTGGCAGGAATTCCTTGTGCAGCTGATGGCGGAGAGTAGGTAGGAGTGTTACCCTAGGGTGAGCGTGGGATGAGATTAGTGTGGAGAGCAGTAGTAGTAGAAGGGACTTGGTAAAGTCAAGGAAATCCTTAAGGAAAGTACGGATAGATGTGGAAGGTAGTATGGGCCCGTACTACTGGAAGCAGAGGATCCGTACTCAAGTTAAGGAGGGCTGAGAAAGAACCAAGGAACTTGTAGTATGAGAAACCTCTCGAGGTTATGTATGACCCTGATGATTATGTGTTTTTTTTGAAAATGGTGATGATTACGCGCCACGGAGCAGGAGGATCAGGATCAGGAACAAGTTCAGGTTCGGGATCCGAACCAGTTGATGAGAGACTGCGCGAGTTCAGCGCGTCAGAGATCACGAGAGGCATTCTTGGGGCAACCTCGGTGATTTTTGGGTCGATCGAGGAGGGGATTGTCGAGCTGATGGAGGATCGCCTCAGGGCGTTTACGTGCGATATGGCGTCTGGCCAGACGGGGACTCGCACACTATCCTTCAAGGACTTCAGGGGATGTGGTGCTCTAGACTTCCATGGGGTGAAGGACCCCATTGTTGCCAGGAGATGGATTGCAGACATGGAGTCTGCTCAGTTGACTAGCTTCTGCCCTGAGGGGTCGAAGGTTCGATATGTTGCTGGATGTTTAAGGGATAGGGCTAGAGATTGGTGGGAGTCCGTGGGTGATTCTTTGGGAGCCTCGCCATTGAGGCTATGACCTGGTCTGAATTTGTGACCAGGTTTAGGGCTGAGTTTGCGCCGACTGAGGAGCTTCAACAGCTGGCCAGGGAGTTTATTAACATGAGACAGACTACAGAGACGGTGGCAGATATAACCGCCAAGTTTCGGGAGAGAGCCTTATTGGTGCCTTAGTATGCAGGAGATGCGAAAGACCCACTATCATGACTTGTTGAGAGCTGATATTCGGGAGCATGTCAGCTACTTAGCATGCCCGACCCTGGATTCCATGATTTCCAGGGCGAAGGGAGAGGGAGATCGATTTAGAGCACCTCAGGAAGAGGAAGGCAGAGAGGAGCAGGTTACTGGGGTTTAGGGGAAGAAACCCAAGGGACCCGATGCTAGGTCGAAGGGCCATCAGGGCTGGAGCCACTGTGGAAAATGAGGCAAGCCACACGAGGGGGTATGCAGGGCGGGGGTACCGGGCTGCTACAAGTGCGGCAAGACTGGGCATTTCAGCAAGGATTGTACCGCTCCTACCCCCACTATCCAGACATCAGAGTTGCTGTCTTTCCACTGCAACTAGCGAGGCCATAAAAAGGCCAATTGCCTGAGGTTGTCAGCAGCAGCAGCGCCAGCGGCGACACCAGCTCCAGCGACTCTACGGATCACAGATGGCTGACATGTCAAGTCAGAGGCTCCAGTGATGAGGAGCCGAGCCTTCCAGTTGACTACCGAGGAGGCACGCACTGCATCCGATGTGGTAACGGGTATGATTTCTTCTCCCTAGTTTTTATTATATGTTGATTATGATATTTATGTGCCATATTATGTGTTTTATTTAGGATCGTTCCATGTGAACGGTATTTTCAGTTCAGGTGTTGTTCGATTCGGGTGCTACCTGATCATTTGTCTCTCTTGCACTTAGCAAGAGGTTCCCTGAGTCTTCGGGCATGTTGGATTGCCCTCTAGAGGTCGAGATTCCTGACGACCTGTCAGTATGAGCAACAAAGGTTTTCAGGGATTATGTATTGAGACTATATGAAGAGCGCTACCTGGTAGATTTGGTTCCTATTCCGTTGTGTGGGAACAAGGTTATTATAGGCATGGATTGGTTGAGCCCCAATGGGGCAGTGATCGACTGTGTGCAGCATTTGGTGCGGTTTAGGACCCCCAGTGGGGGAGAGCTGGTGATTCAGGGTGAGAGGCCACATCGTGGACCAACTTTATGTTCAGCAGCGAGAGCTCGGCGCTATCTTCAGCAAGGTTGCGCAGGTATGTCGCCTATGTTATGGATACCCGGGAGGAGGTTAGGGAGGCAGCGAATGATGTACCAGTGCTCCGAGAGTACGCGGATGTGTTCCCGGAGGAGCTGTCTCGGATACTTCCGGAGAGACAGGTAGAGTTCAGGATTGACCTGGTCCCTGGTGCGACCCCAATAGCCAAGGCACCGTATCGGTTGGCTCCTCCCGAGATGCAGGAGTTGTCTACATAGCTGCAGGAGCTGTTAGACAAGGGATTCATCAGACTGAGCAGTTCAACCTGGGGAGCCCCGATCCTGTTTGTGAAGAAGAAGGATGGGTCACATCGCATGTGCATAGACTACCAGGAGCTGAATAAGGTAACGGTGAAGAACCATTAGCCACTCCCGAGGATTGTTGATCTTTCGACCAGCTTCAGGGGGCATCTTGGTTTTCCAAGATAGATTTACGTTTAGGCTACCATCAGATGAGGGTCAGAGACGAGGATGTATAGAATACTGCGTTCCGGACTCGTTATGGCCACTACGAGTTCGTGGTGATGCCCTTCAGGCTCACCAATGCCCCTGCAGCGTTCATGGACCTCATGAAGCGCGTATGCAGACCGATGCTGGATTGGTCTGTGATATTTTTCATCGATGACATCTTGGTTTACTCCAAGATGCAGGAGCAGCATGAGGAGCACTTGCAGGAGGTGTTGGATACCCTGAGGAGGGAGAGCTTGTATGCCAAGTTCTCCAAGTGTGTGTTCTGGTTGCGCGAGGTGCAGTTTCTTGGGCACCTTGTCAACCAGAACGGTATTTTGGTCGACCCGGCCAAGGTGGAGGCCGTGATGAGATGGGAGGTTCTGAAGTCTCCATATGAGATTCGGAGTTTCCTGGGATTGGCGGGCTATTACCGGAGATTCATCTAGGATTTCTCCAAGATAGTCGTACCCTTGACCCGACTGACGAAGAAAGCCGTTTTATTTCGCTGGGGGCCTGAGCAACAGGCAGCGTTTGAGACATTGAGGCAGATATTATGCGAGACGCCAATCCTCGCCCTGCCAGAGGGCGTGGAGGATTTTATGGTATAACGTGATGCGTCCATCTCAGGGTTGGGCGCGATATTGATGCAGAGAGGGCATGTCATCGCCTACGCTTTAAGGCAGTTGAAGCCTCATAAGGTGAACTACCCGACACACGATTTAGAGTTGGGGGCAGTTGTCTTCTCCCTTAAGATTTGGCGACACTACCTCTATGGGGTCCGACGTACCATTTTCACAGACCACAAGAGTTTGAGGTACTTCATGGATCAGCCGAATCTGAACATGAGGCAGCGTCGGTGGCTAGACGTGGTAAATGATTACGATTATGAGATCCTCTACCACCCGAGGAAGGCCAACATTGTGGACAATGCGCTTAGTCGCAAGGCAGCCCCGATTAGAGATATATGCTTCAGGATGACAGTAGTGACTCCACTGTTGGAGCAGATCTGAGAGGCCCAGCAAGAGGCTATGAAGGAGGAACACCGGAAGAGTGAGTGTATTGTGGGGCAGGTTTCCTCCTTCCCCTATGATAGACATGGGTTGTTGACACTACACCGTAGGGTGTGGGTTCCGTATCATGGGGGTGTACGCCAGGTGTTGATGGAGGAGGCGCACAAATCCAGGTTTTCTATTCATCCCGGGGCGACGAAGATGTACAGAGATCTTTGTCCTGATTACTGGTGGCCCCGCATGAAACGGGATGTAGCCTGGTACGTCGAGAGATGCCTGACCTGTAGCAAAGTCAAGGCCAAGCACCAGATACCTCAGGAAAAGACACAGCCGTTGGACATCCCCATGTGAAAATGGGAATATATTACCATCGATTTCATCACCAAGCTTCCCAGGACTGCACGGGGAGTGGATTCCATATGGGTCATCGTGGATCAGTTGACCAAGAGTGCCAATTTCATACCGATCCAGGAGAGCATCTCGGCCGAGAAGCTGGCCGATATCTATATTCGGGAGGTTGTAGCACGACACGGAGTGCCAGTCTCCGTGATTTCAAACAGAGACATGCGGTTTACTTCCAGATTTTGGAAGAATTTTTACGACGAGCTGGGGACTCGTCTGCACTTTAGCACTGCTTTTCACCCGCATACGGATGGTCAGAGAGAGCAGACCATCCAGACATTGGAGGATATGCTGCGGGCATGCGTATTAGACTTTGGTGGTAGCTGGGATACCTACCTTCCCTTGGCAGAGTTTTCCTACAACAATAGCTACCACGCGAGTATTGACCGTCCTCCCTTCGAGATGTTGTACGGGAGTAAGTGCAGAACCCCGATATGTTGGAGTGAGGTTGGGCAGAGGGTCATGGGGAGCACCGAAGTGGTACTCAAGACGACGGAGAGGATCCAGCAGGTCCGGAGCAGGCTTCAGACTACTCAGAGTCTGCAGAAAAGTTATGCCGACAAGCGTCGTTCAGATCTGGAGTTCCAGGTCGTAGATATGGTCCTTCTGAAGGTGTCACCTTGGAAAGGTGTCATCCGATTCAGGAAGCGGGGCAAGTTGGGCCCCAGGTACATTGGGCCTTTCAGAGTTGTAGCCCGGGTGGGCAAGGTGGCATATAGGCTGGACTTGTGTAACATCCCAAAAATACAGGCCAAAAATTTCGTTTAAAATAAATGGTTTGCAAAACATTTGTAGTAAAACATCATCCGATCATATCATCTCATAAAATATATCTCATGTCTGAAACCAAATCATAAAATAATAATAATAATGTCAGAGTATAATCCCAGAACATCTCATAGTGCGGAAAACCATTGTGTATGTGTATGATGTGCCGCTACCGCGCCAGCTCCTTCCCCTTCGCTGAAGAGGTACCTGAAACAAAATTGTAAACTGTAAGCACGAAGCTTAGTGAGTTCCCCCATCGTCCACATACCATACAATCATATAGCATACATACTGTCAGACATTTCTGGGGTGCCCGACCTACCCGGTACGGCCATTCTGGGGTGCCGACCTACCCGTACGGCCATTCTGGGGTGCCGATCTACCCAAGCGGCCATTCTGGGGTGCCGTCCTACCCGTGTCAAGCCATTCTGGGGTGCTGACCTACCCATGTCGAGCCATTCTGGGGTGCTAACTACCCTTCGGTCCTAACAACCGAACCTCGGGGACTATTTCACCCCATACCACTACTATCACATATATCATAGCATAATCTACTGTCAGACATATTTGGGGTGTTCGACCTACCCTTCGGTCTTAACAACCGAATCTCGGGGACTATCCCCCCTCCTACTATCTCTAGCTCATATAACGTATCATGCTAGCTGCTAAACATATCATAACATACTGTTAGGCATATCTGGGGTGCCTAACCTACCCTTCGGTCCTAACAACCGAACTCTATCACTATCCCATATCATATCACGCTAGCATATAACGTATCAGGTAGTAGCAACACAGATGAATATCACAAAGACAAACATCTAACATACGATCCCTACTGGTGGGCCGACATTGTGGCCGTAGACCCACCGCTACTGGAAGGTAACTTACCTCGTACAAGTAGTCGCTGATAATCTGTGTGGGAAACTTCCGTCCGCTGCTGCTCCGGAAATCCTCCACCTACAACCCCACAATACTCAGTTAGAAACTGATCTCTATACTTAGGGTAAAATGACCATTTTACCCCCAACCAAATCAAGTCAAAGTCAAAGTCAAAGTCAAAGTCAACTCCCAGTTGACCCGACTCGCCGAGTTGGGCCGTCAACTCGTCGAGTCCCCCACTCTCTACTCGTCCTCATCTGTGCACCTACTCGTCGAGTTGAGCCGACAACTCGACGAGTTCCTCTCCCATTTGAACTCCACATGAAAACTCATCCGACACGCCGAGTTGATGAACAACTCGTCATGTTCACCTTCATCTGATGAACAACTTCTGTCCTCAACTCGCCGAGTTGATGAACACCTCGCCGAGTTCTAAGGAGATTGCCTTGGACTCGCCGAGTACGTTCATGCACTCGCCGAGTCCCATGAATTTCCAGCACAATGGCTTAGTCCTGAACGTTGGGTCACCCCCTGTGACCTTCCTGAAACTTTTCTACACTTAACTGGGTCCTTATGACCCTCAACTGATATGGACAGGACCATGCACTCGCCGAGTCCCATGAACGAACTCGCCGAGTTGGTCACCACCGTTCACTAAATCTTCAATTTCTGATGTACAACTCTTGATCAAAAGATGGATCTATGCTTCTACAATCGATCTAGCACGTAAAGTTACAACCTTTACGTGCTTGCATGGGACTTTGAGTTCAAAAGGACATAAAACAAGCTCCTAGGGTGCATGGGACCTTTTATGGGTGCAAAAGCCACTCACACCTGCTTAGGGACTCTTGAAATGATGTGATTCAGAAGCTCAAACCCCCAACCACGTTTGCAAACATGGTTGGCTACCAAAATGGCTCATAAAAGCCCTAAATCTTCCCAAAGAGGGATGTAACAAATGAAAGAGCAAGGTATATAATTTATACCTTCTGAAGACTGCAAATGATGCTCACAACTGAATCCCTCAAGCCTCCTCTTGATCCTTCAAGCTTTTCCTTCTTCCTTGAACCACAAAATCACCAAGATCACTCTAAATGCTTTGAAATTCCTCAATAACGGCTAGGGTTTGCTATGGGGGTCTTCTGGGAGTAAATGGGACGAAGGAGGCCGAGTTAAGTTGTTTAAATAGGGTGCACACCCCTGGATTAGGGTTTTTGTCCAAACAGGGTCTACTCGCCGAGTCCGGGAACCGACTCGGCGAGTCCATCACTTAAGACCTGCGATCTTTCTCGCTTCTACTCGGCGAGTTAGTCCTTCGAGTCGCCGAGTTCAAGACCAAAAATGCAAATTATTAAAAGATTAAATGAAAGGATACTTACCAAGAACCATGTGCTACAAATCTCCCCCACTTATTTTAGACTTCGTCCTCGAAGTCTGCTGCTTGCTCCTGAAACAGCTCGGGGTAATGCATCATCATCTCATCCATAGGCTCCCAAGTCCACTCCGACCCCTTCCGGTGCTGCCATTGCACCTTCACGAGTTCCACTCTCTTGTTCCTCAGATCCTTCGACTTCCGGTCGAGGATCGCTACAGGCCGCTCGATGTAATTCAGGCTGTCATCAACCTGAATGTCCTCCAAAGGCACCATTGCGGTGTTGTCCACCAGGCACTTCCTCAGTTGCGAAACATGGAAAGTGTTGTGTATCTGACTGAGCTCGGCTGGAAAATCCAACTTATATGCCACCTTGCCCACCCGGGCTAGTACCCTGAACGATCCAATGTATCTGGGGCCTAACTTGCCCCGCTTCCTGAATCGGATGCCACCTTTCCAAGGAGACACCTTCAGCAGAACCATATCCCCGACCTCGAAGGGAGGACGGTCAATACTCGCGTGGTAGCTGTTGTTGTATGAAAACTCAGCTAGAGGAAGATAGGTATCCCAGCTACCACCGAAGTCTAGCACGCATGCCCGCAACATATCCTCCAGAGTCTGGATGGTCCACTCACTCTGACCATCGGTCTGCGGGTGAAAAGCGGTGCTAAAATGCAGACGAGTACCCTGATCGTCATGGAACTTCTTCCAAAACCTGGAAGTAAACCGTACATCTCTGTCTGAAATCACGGAGACTGGCACTCCGTGCCGCGCCACCACCTCTCGGATGTAGATATCGGCCAACTTCTCTGCCGAGATACTCTCCTGGATCGGTATGAAGTGGGCGCTCTTGGTCAACCGATCCACGATGACCCATATAGAATCCACTCCCCGTGCGGTCCTGGGAAGCTTGGTGATAAAATCCATCGTGATGTCTTCCCATTTCCACAGCGGGATATCCAACAGCTGCATCTTGCCGTGTGGCCTCTGGTGCTCGGCCTTGACCTTCCTGCAGGTCAAGCACCGCTCAAAATACCATGCTACATCCTGCTTCATGCAGGGCCACCAATAGTCCAGTCGAAGATCCCTATACATCTTCGTTACCCCTGGATGAATGGAGAATCGGGATTTGTGCGCCTCCTCCATCAGAACCTGGCGCACGCCTCCGAGGTATGGAACCCACACCCTGCGGTGTAATGTCAATAATCCCCTGCTGTCATGGTCGAAGGAGGAAACCTGACCCACTATACGCTCACTTTTCCGATGTTCCTCCTTCATGGCCTCCTGCTGGGCCTCCCGAATCCGCTCCAGAAGCGGAGTCACCACTGTCATCCGCATGCAGATACCTCTGATCGGCGCCGCCTTGCGGCTAAGCGCATCGGCCACCACGTTGGCCTTCCCCGGATGGTAAAGGATCTCGCAGTCATAATCCTTTACCACATCAAGCCACCGACGCTGCCTCATGTTCAGATTTGGCTGGTCCATGAGGTACCTCAAGCTCTTGTGGTCCGTGTAAATCGTACAACGAACCCCATAGAGGTAATGTCGCCAAATCTTGAGGGCGAACACAACAGCCCCCAACTCCAAATCATGCGTCGGGTAGTTCGCCTCGTGAGGCTTCAGCTGCCTCGACGCGTAGGCGATGACGTGCCCTCTCTGCATCAATAATGTGCCCAAACCTGAAATGGACGCGTCACAGTATACTACAAAATCCTCTACCCCCTCTGGCAGGGCTAAGATTGGCGCTTCGCACAATCTCTGTCTCAAAGCCTCAAACGCTGCCTGCTGCTCAGGCCCCCAACGAAAGACCACGGGCTTCCTCGTTAGCCTGGTCAGGGGTAAGGCTATCTTGGAGAAATCCTGGATGAATCTCCGATAGTAGCCAGCTAATCCCAGGAAACTCCGAATCTCATATGGAAACTTCGGAACCTCCCATCTCATCACGGCCTCCACCTTGGCCGGATCCACCGAAATCCCGTTCTGGTTGACAAGGTGCCCAAGAAACTGCACCTCGCGCAACCAGAACTCACACTTGGAGAACTTGGCGTACAAGCTCTCCCTCCTCAGAGTCTCCAAAACCTCTCTCAAATGCTCCTCGTTCTCCTCCTGCGTCTTGGAGTAAACCAAGATGTCATCAATAAACACTATCACAGACCGGTCTAACATCGGTCTACACACGCGGTTCATGAGGTCCATGAATGCGGCAGGAGCATTGGTGAGCCCAAAAGGCATCACCACGAACTCATAGTGGCCATAACGCGTCCGAAATGCCGTCTTCTGCACATCCTCCTTTCTGACCCTCATCTGATGATACCCTGAACGCAAATCAATCTTGGAGAACCAAGATGCTCCCTGTAGCTGGTAAAAGAGGTCGTCAATCCTCGGGAGTGGGTAACGATTTTTCACCGTTACCTTGTTCAACTCCCGGTAATCTATACACATACGGTGCGACCCGTCCTTCTTCTTCAAAAAAAGAATCGGGGCTCCCCAAGGCGAACTACTCGGCCTGATAAATCCCTTGTCTAGCAGCTCCTGCAGCTGCGTAGACAACTCCTGCATCTCAGGAGGAGCCAACCGATATGGTGCCTTGGCTATCGGAGCCGCACCAGGGACTAGGTCGATCCTAAACTCCACCTGTCGTTCCGGAGGTATCCCAGGCAGCTCCTCGGGGAATACGTCCGCGAACTCTCGTACTACAGGCACATCGCCCACCCCCACCTTACCCGCCTCACGGGTATCCATGACATACGCGACATAACCCGCGCAACCCTGCTGAAGGTAACGCCTAGCTTTCGCTGCTGAACACAAGGCTGGTCCTCGCTGTGGCCTCTCGCCCTGAATCACTAACTCTCCCCCACCTGGGGTCCCGACTCGCACTAGCTGCTGTGCGCAATCTATCACTGCCCCATTAGGGCTGAGCCAATACATGCCTATTATCACCTTGTTCCCACGTAATGGAATGGGAACCAAGTCTACCAAGTAGCGCTCCTCAAATAACCTCAGCACACAATCTCGGAAGACCTCAGATGCTCGCACTGACCGGTCGTCCGTAATCTCGACCTCTAGAGGGCAATCCAACATGCCCGAAGACTCAGAAAACTTGTTGCTAAGCGCAAGAGAAACAAATGATCGGGTAGCACCCGAATCAAACAATACCTGAACTGGGATACCGTTCACATGGAACGATCCTAAACAGAGCACATATCAATATCATAAACATCACATAGATAAATCAGAGGGAAAGAATCATGCCCGTCACCACATCGGGTGCAGCGCGTGCCTCCTCGGCTGTCAGCTGAAATGCCCGACTCCTCACCACCGGAGCCTCTACCTTGCCCTGCTGGCCATCTGTAATCCGCAGGGTCGCTGGGGCTGGCGCCTTCACTGGCGCTGCTGCTGTCAACTGGGGGCAGTTGGCCCTCTTTGGCCCCTCTGGTTGCAGTGAAAACACAGCAACTCCGACGTCTGAATAACATGTGCAGGGGCGGTACAATCCCTGCTGAAGTGCCCCGTCTTGCCGCACTTATAGCAGCCCGACGACCCCAATCTACATGCCCCCTCATGTGGCCTGCCGCATTTCCTGCAGCGGCCCGGTCCTGACTGGCCTTTCGGCCTACCATCTGATCCCTTGGGCTTCTTTCCCGAAGCCCCTATCGTCTGTCCCTCCTCTGCCTTCCTCTTCCGGATGTGCTCCAGATCTATCTCCCTCTCCCTCGCCCTGGCAATCATAGAGTCCAAGGTAGGGCAAGCTGAAAAACTGACATGCTCCCGAATGTCGCCTCACAGCATGTCGTGGTAGCGGGTCCTCCTCATATCCTCATCACCCGCATACTGGGGCACCAGTAACGCCCTCTCCTGGAACTTGGCGGTGATCTCCGCCACAGTTTTCGTCGTCTGTCTCATGTCCAAAAACTCTCTGGCTAACTACTGGAGCTCCACCGCGGGTGCGAACTCCGCTCTGAACCGGGTCACAAAGTCCGGCCATGTGATAGCCTCAACAGCCGAGGCTCCCAATGAGTCACCAACAGACTCCCACCAGTCTCTAGCTCTGTTTCTCAAACACCCTGCTGCATATCTCACCTTCGACCCCTCGGGGCAGAAGCTGGTCGTCTGCGATCCATCGTCTGGCCACAATGGGGTCCTTCGCCCCAAGGAAATCCATCGTACCGCTGCTCCTGAAGTCCTTAAAGGACAGTGTGCGAGATCCTGACTGGCCAGATGCCATGTCACTCCTGAACGCCCTGAGGCGGTCCTCCATCAGCTCCACTATCCCTTCCTTGATCGACCCGAAAATGATGGGGGTCGACTCAAGGATGCCTCTGGTGATCTCTGACGCGATGAACTCGCGTAGCCTCTCATCCACTGGTTCAAAACCTGAACCCGAACCCGATCCCTCTCCCGAACTGCCAACTGCTAGCCTCGAACGTAGTACCACCATTCTGCAATACATAACAACAACTGTCAGTGGTACTGATACACCTTAGAGGGATCACGTCTATTGCAAGGCTCCTGGTCTCGCCTCAGCTTTCCTCAATTCAAGTACGGATCCTCTGCTTTCAGTAGTACGGGCCCATACTACCTTCCACATCTATCCGTACTTTCCTCAAGAACTGCCTCGACTCCACCAAGTCCTGACTACTACTACTGCTGATCTCATGCTAATCTCATCCTAGGCTCGCCCTAGGAAGTCGCCAACCCACTCTCCGCCCTCAGCTGCATAAGAAGTCCCTGCTTTCTTCCCCTAACTAGCTCGCGAATACTATTACATATTACTCAGACTAGATAATTCTTCGAATGAGAGGTCCTACCCTACAACGGTTGGACTCAAACAAGAGCTGCGAAATAGGGCTAGACCCAACCTTCTGAAATTATTTAGTCCTTGCAATATGTAACTTAACATATTCGTTTACTAGTTAGTGAAAGACAACGAGAACTCCTAAAAGCATATAGCAAGCAACATTCGGGTATTGAGTCCACATAATCAAGTATATACTACTCTGGCTATCATACTGACTGATCTGTACTAGCATACAATGCTAAGCTCATACTATCAGGCATAACGTAAACAGGCTATCCTACTACTGTCTACTCAGTACTAGCATGCAATTCTCATAAAGCTGAAACACATAAAGCAGGCACATAAGGCATCATTCCTAGATCCTTAGTCCTATTCTAGCATGCTGTTCTACTGAAACTGAAACTGATAATCATAACATAAACTTGTATGGGTACTTTGGGGAAAACTTACTTGAGCTCGGCTGGTCGCGCACATCACACACTTCGTTCTTTCTCAAAACTCTTTTACTTATCCTTAAGAAATTCATTTCTTTATAAAAATCTTTTAATCCCTCGATTTGAGTCCAGACACCCCCGAAGGTGTGTCCGAATCCCTCAAACCAGGGCTCTGATACCAACTTGTAACATCCCAAAAATACAGGCCAAAAATTTCGTTTAAAATAAATGGTTTGCAAAACATTTGTAGTAAAACATCATCCGATCATATCATCTCATAAAATATATCTCATGCCTGAAACCAAATCATAAAATAATAATAATAATGTCAGAGTATAATCCCAGAACATCTCATACTGTGGAAAACCATTGTGTGTGTGTATGATGTGCCGCTACCGCGCCAGCTCCTTCCCCTTCGCTGAAGAGGTACCTGAAACAAAACTGTAAATTGTAAGCACGAAGCTTAGTGAGTTCCTCCATCGTCCACATACCATACAATCATATAGCATACATACTGTCAGGCATTTATGGGGTGCCCGACCTACCCGGTACGGCCATTCTGGGGTGCCGACCTACCCGTACGGCCATTCTAGGGTGCCGATCTACCCAAGAGGCCATTCTCGGGTGCCGTCCTACCCGTGTCAAGCCATTCTGGGGTGCTGACCTACCTATGTCGAGCCATTCTGGGGTCCTGACTACCCTTCGGTCCTAACAACCGAACCTCGGGGACTATTTCACCCCATACTACTACTATCACATATATCATAGCATAATCTACTGTCAGACATATTTGGGGTGTCCGACCTACCCTTCGGTCCTAACAACCGAATCTCGGGGACTATCCCCCCTCCTACTATCTCTAGCTCATATAACGTATCATGCTAGCTGCTAAACATATCATAACATACTGTTAGTCATATCTGGGGTGCCTAACCTACCCTTCGGTCTTAACAACCGAACTCTATCACTATCACATATCATATCACGCTAGCATATAACGTATCAGGTAGTAGCAACACAGATGAATATCACAAAGACAAACATCTAACATACGATCCCTACTGGTGGGCCGGCATTATGGCCGTAGACCCACCGCTACTGGAAGGTAACTCACCTCGTACAAGTAGTCGCTGATAATCTGTGCGGGAAACCTCCGTCCGCTGCTGCTCCGGAAATCCTCCGACTACAACCCCACAATACTCAGTTAGAAACTGATCTCTATACTTAGGGTAAAATGACCATTTTACCCCAACCAAATCAAGTCAAAGTCAAAGTTAAAGTCAAAGTCAACTCCCAGTTGACCCGACTCGCCGAGTTAGGCCGTCAACTCGTCGAGTCCCCCACTCTCTACTCGGCCTCATCCGTGCACCTACTCGTCGAGTTGAGCCGTCAACTCGACGAGTTCCTCTCCCATTTGAACTCCACATGAAAACTCATCCGACACGCCGAGTTGATGAACAACTCGTCGTGTTCACCTTCATCTGATGAACAACTTCTATCCTCAACTCGCCGAGTTGATGAACAACTCGCCGAGTTCTAAGGAGATTGCCTTAGACTCGCCGAGTACGTTCATGCACTTGCCGAGTCCCATGAATTTCCAGCACAATAGCTTAGTCCAGAACGTTGGGTTACCCCCTGTGACCTCCTGAAACCTTTCTACACTCAACTGGGTCCTTATGACCCTCAACTGATATGGACAGGACCATGCACTCGCCGAGTCCCATGAACGGACTCGCCGAGTTGGTCACCACCGTTCACTAAATCTTCGATTTCTGATGTACAGCTCTTGATCAAAAGATAGATCTATGCTTCTACAATCGATCTAGCACGTAAAGTTACAACCTTTACGTGCTTGCATGGGACTTTGAGTTCAAAAGGACATAAAACAAGCTCCTAGGGTGCATGGGACCTTTTATGGGTGCAAAAGCCACTCACATCTGCTTAGGGACTCTTGAAATGATGTGATTCAGAAGCTCAAACCCCCAACCACGTTTGCAAACATGGTTGGCTACCAAAATGGCTCATAAAAGCCCTAAATCTTCCCAAAGAGGGATCTAACAAATGAAAGAGCAAGGTATAGACTTTATACCTTCTGAAGACTGCAAATGATGCTCACAACTGAATCCCTCAAGCCTCCTCTTGATCCTTCAAGCTTTTCCTTCTTCCTTGAACCACAAAATCACCAAGATCACTCCAAATGCTTTAAAATTCCTCAATAACGGCTAGGGTTTGCTATGGGGGTCTTCTGGGAGTAAATGGGACGAAGGAGGCCGAGTTAAGTTGTTTAAATAGGGTGCACACCCCTGGATTAGGGTTTTTGTCCAAACAGGGTCTACTCGCCGAGTCCGGGAACCGACTCGGCGAGTCCATCACTTAAGACCCGCGATCTTTCTCGCTTCTACTCGGCAAGTTAGTCCTTCGACTCTCCGAGTTCAAGGCCAAAAATGCAAATTATTAAAAGATTAAATGAAAGGATACGTACCAAGAACCAGGTGCTACAACTTGCCAGCCGAACTTAGTTAGATTCCTAGCACCTTTCACGTCTCCCAGCTATGGAAGTGTCTGGTAGACGACTCAGCGGTGGTACCACTAGAGGACATTCAGGTGGATGACAACCTGAACTACACTGAGCGGCCAGTAGCTATCTTCGATAGGAAGTCGAAGGATATGAGGAACAAGAGGGTCGAGCGGGTAAAGGTGCAATGGCAGCACCGCAAGGGCTCAGAATGGACTTGGGAGCCGGAGGACGAGATGAGAGAGCATTACCCCAAGATTTTTTCGAATGCAGCAACGGACTTTGAGGACGAAGTCTGAAATAAGTGGGGGAGAGTTGTAACACCCGGTTCCGGTACGTATTTCAAATTTAAATAATTGCATATTTTACACTGGGACTCGGCGAGTTGGAGGACCAACTCGTCGAGTAGACTAGACTTTGGAAGCAGATTTTAAGTAACCTACTCGACGAGTTAGGAGATCGACTCGGTGAGTAGGTCTGTCCGAATAAAACCCTAATATTTAGGGTTTCCAACATATTTAAACGCCTTACCTCGTCCCAATCCAGCCTCTATTGCCTCTTTCAGTCCACAAAAGCCCTTACTCGAAACCCTAAAGAATTTAGAGTGTTCTTGAGCCATTTTTTTGTGTGTTTTTCGTTGTTTGAAGCTTGAAGAAGGAAGTGGAAGCTTGGGGGTTCCAGAAGAAGTAAGTAGATCCAGAGGTTTTGCTTCATTTCCAGCTCATTCAAGGTAAAAAGCTTCAATTTTGGCCATCTATCTCTTAGATCTCTTGTTAGGCCAAGTTTCTACCTTTTCTAAACTTTAGTTGTGACATCCCCTAATTTCTCGGCCATAAAAGACCGATTTAATTTATGCTTTTTAAAATAAAATCAGAGAAATCTTTTCAAAAGATATTGCGGAATAGGTCCCCAATATAAAACATGATAATGTTTATCAAAACCCTTCTTTAAGAAGGTATATATTTCCCATATATATATCAAAACCTCGGGATGTCATGTTCCGATACAGATCAAAAGCATAAACAAGACATTATAAGCCTTTCAACAGTTCTTTACAACTACTGGCCTATAATCAAAAAATCTCTCATCGTCCTCCGACT
Source organism: Lactuca virosa (assembly GCF_052849685.1). Classification (NCBI taxonomy): domain Eukaryota; kingdom Viridiplantae; phylum Streptophyta; class Magnoliopsida; order Asterales; family Asteraceae; genus Lactuca; species Lactuca virosa. The sequence continues at coordinate 75,874,869 of NC_136432.1, read as the reverse complement.
ATGCTCGGGGTCCACTACCTGTAATCATAAAAAAACTGAGTGGGTCAGGCTTGGGAGCCTAGTGAGCATATAGGGTTTTCAACCCACAATAATAATAACATATTAAGTTCACCAATCAACAATAACCCTGATTACCCATTCCCGTTGTCCTCACTTTACGTCCCTAAACACCTAACACAAGGGACTTAACCTAAGGAATATCATCGGGTTGGACACTACTGCTAAGGGGACTCCTCAGCTATAGATGTCCTAAAGGCAACCATGAGGGGGATTGGAGTACACCAATGAACATTTAGTTCATCAACACCTACAAGTTGCGAACTTGCTAGTGTACCACTGGACTGTCTAGAAAGGTCCGTGATCGTCATCTATATTCCGCTAGACGACTACAACGATAAAACCAACAACAACACCGACACCACCAACAACAACACCGACACCGAGGCCTCTCATCATTTTTAACACCCACCGACTATTTTGTCTACCCATGTTTTACCCAACATATTTGTAGATAAAATACATATACAGTTTAAAACTTGTATAAAACATCAATTCAACAGTCACCTCAAATAAACAATTAACATATTTACACATAACACGTATTTTAAGGTAAATACTTCATATCTATGTGTAAATTGAAAGTAACTACACACTCACATGATTTGATGATAATCGGGCAGCAATTCGTTTCCTAAAACGTTCGTTTTCTAATAAAACCGAGAGTTTTATTGAGAAACCGGGCTCTGCAAAAGTCGGGCTTCGAAACCGAAAAAATAAATTTTCCGGGCTTCACGGGCACTTCGTGGCGTATTCCGGGGCTTATAATTGATACCGGGGCTTTGGGGGATGTTAATATGAAAGAAATATGGGTTTAGGGGCTAAAGTTGACAAGTTTTCAAAATACCCCCGGGAGGTCTCGCACCCTTCTATTTATATGGGTGAGCCTCCTGATCCAACCGCTGAGAAGAAGCCACGCGTCGCAGATCCGAAGCTCGCAGGTGATGGCTCGCACGAGGGTTGCACGTGCGAAGTGGCTGCTGGCTTCTTGTGATTGGACTGAAGCCTCGGTCCGAAGTCGGTTCTGGTGGTGGGGTCCGCAGGCGAGGGTGCGCAGGTGGCTGCACGTGCGAAGGCCTCGCTGTCCTCTCCTGATTGGACCGAGGTCTAGTCCGAAGTAGGGGCGATCGTGGCATGCAGGTGAGGGTTCGGACACGCACCAAGGGCACGCGTCGGATTCTTAGTGGACCGCGGGTACTGTTCATGCGAGGATGACGTGGCAAATCGTGACTATGCGAATTTTCTCGGTTTTTGTGCAAAAACTTCTAAAATCCATAACTTTCGCATACGAGCTCCGTTTTTGACGTTCTTTATATGCACGCGTAGGTAAAATTACACTCTACAACTTCCGTTTAGACTTCGTCGGCTAATTTTGACTTAAATTTTTATATTATTATTTTTAATAGACCGGGACAGGAAATCCGTTAAAAATTCATAACTTCTTCATCTGACGTCCGTTTTCGTCAGACTTTTTATCGTTGTGCTACTAATGACGAGACCTTCGATTCTCATTTAGGTTGTGTCGGCTAAAAATCACTCGATCTAAAATTCGAGTTTTTAGCTGTCTACTGCTAAGCTGAAACTTCGAAAAATCATAACTTCCTCATACGAAGTCAGATTCGGGCGTTCTTTTTATCGAACTTCTCGGTTTAACGAACACTACAAGTTTCATTTAGATCACTAAGGCTAAAAAGTAGTTTATCGAAAACTCACTTTTTACGACATTCAGCACCGAGCCGGTTTTGTCGTGAAACTTCGACAGGTTATAACTTCTTCGTTATAACTCGAATTTCGGCATTCTTTATATATCCGTAATCCTTGTCACGACCACTACGACTTTCTTAATAGATATCTGCTTTATCTAAAATTTAATTTTGATGCTTATTTTTATTCTTAATTAATTAACTTCTAGTAATTAAGCATAAAACACATAAAACACATAGAATTCACATAATTCCTTTTTCATTTCTTTAAAATGAGTTACAAAGGTTAACCTAGACTATCACCTTAATATTAATACCTAGGCTAGAAACACGAGTGTTACATTAGTAGAGCCATATTCGGGTTTTTGTGGTCCTAAGGAGATATGACTTCAGATCTGGAACCATTGAGGGTTCCTATGGCATAAAGGTGCCAACTTTATTGCCATAAGAACCCCATGCATCTTGTAGACCTCATTTTTGAACCTTTTGGGCTTGAAGACCCATGCATGAACGTAAAGTTTGTAACTTTACGTGTAATATGGACCCTAGGAGGTCAGATCTATGTTTTGGATGCATTAAGACCAACTAAAATCGACTGAATAGTTGTGTACATGGAGGGACTTGGCGAGTCGCTCATACGACTCGGCGAGTCGGGTCACAGTTTTCCCCAAACCCATTCTGATAATGGACAAGGTGTTGAGTTAGAAGAACACTCAGCCAGTTGGGCTCATTGTGGACCTGGAGATCGTAGAACTCGACGACTTCAAGAACAGAACTCGACGAGTTCAAGACAAGTCCCAACTGCATGAAGACGAACTCGACGAGTTCATAAGGAACTCGGCGAGTCCAGGACAAAAGGTGTCTTCTTGCATGAAGAAGGACTCGACGAACTAGGCGTTGACTTTGACCCAGAGTTGACTTCGACCAAGATGTTGATCTTGGCTGTGGCTTTGACTTGAGTAACCCTTGAAAGGGTTAAGAGTATGAAATGGTAATTAAGGAAGGTTTTTATGTGTAGGAGTTTGAGGGGAGTCAGTTCCAGCGCCGGGGACGGTTCAGTTACTGCACGACATTGTGGTGAGTTACCTTCCAGTAGAAATGGGTCTAAGGCACCAAGGTCGGCCCACTAGTAAGAGTTATAGTAGAGATAATTGTCTTCGTGATAATTATCTGGTATGTAGTTATCTGTTATGATTATGTGCTGGCATTATATGACGTTATGTGATAGTGGTAGTAAGGGGAATAGTCCCCGGCTACCGGTTGATAGGGCCCAAGGGGTAGTCTAGTACCCATCTATGCTAGATAGTATGTTTATGTTATATTATGTTATTATGTGGTGGTGGTAGAGGTGAAGTAGTCCCCGTAACCGGTTGAGATACACCGGAGCGTAGGTCGGGCACCTAGATATGCCTGACAGTTAGGTAGGTTGAGCCCCCCGGTATGCTCAGCAGGGTAGGTCGGGCACCCAGATATGCCTGATTGGGTAGGCCGGACACCCAGATATGCCTGGCAGTATGTGATTTGTATGTTATGTCGTATGATGGGGGAACTCACTAAGCTTCGTGCTTACAGTTTTCAGTTTTGTTTCAGGTACCTCTTCAGCGAATGGGAAGGAGCCGACATGGTGGCAGCGCATCACACACTTATGGTTTCTGCATTTTGAGATCCATGGGATTGTACTCTAACATTATTACTATTTTATGATATGGTTCTTGAGACACGTGACTAAGGTTTTGTGAAATGATATGAATCATTGATGTTTTTCAGTAAACTGATTTATGAGTTACTTAATTAAAAACAAAATTTTTGGTCTTGAAAATTGGGATGTTACATAAATGCTCCCCCTTAGTCCAAATGCTCTATCTTGATTCCAAACGCTTCATGCGTCTTTCAGGTCTTTAATGATCAAGCCGTACTAAACAATATTCACCTTGAATTGAGTATAATCCAAGCTCCAGAGACCAAGAACTTCATGCTTCCTCATACCAATTTGTCCCATAGGGACTTAACTCCTACAAATATCTACTAATTCCAAACAAAGCTTGAACTTCTTCGTGGGCAATGACTTTGTTAATATGTCTGTTGTATTCTCCTTGGTATCAATCTTTAGCGTAGAGAACCTTTCTTTTTCTAGAATGTCATGAATGAAATTCAACTTGTCATCAATATGCTTCATCTTCTCATGGTAAACTGGATTTTTCACAAGATAAAGAACCCTAAACGTCATAATAGAAGACATGTTTCTCCACCTTCAAATCAAGGTTCTCAACTAAACCATGTAACGATATATACTCCTTTATACCTTCAATAATTGACATGTATTAAACTTTAGTTGTAGACAAGACAACAATATCATGTTACGATGTAACACCCGGAATCTAGAAGACTTATAAAAGAAAAATAAACTTCATCAGAAAGGGAAACTCGTCGAGTTCGGGGAGGAAAACCCGATGAGTAGGAATCATTTGGGATGCGGGATTAGAAACCAACTCAGCGAGTTGGGGAGAACCAAATCGACGAGTTGGACTGGGTTTGAGAAACCCTAAATCCGGGATTTTGCACCTTATTTAAACAACTTAACTCTAGGGTTTTATCCTCATTTCCAGCCTCCAAGCCCCAAACCCTAAATCTCAAAACCCTAATGCATTGTGAGAGTGTGTGAGCCATTTTTGAGTGAGTTTGTGTGGATTGAAGCTTGTGGGAGAAGGAGAAGCTTATAGATTCAAGAAGAGGCTCTTAGATCCAGAAACATCTTCCCATTCTCAACATTTTCGGGTAAGCAAGTTTCAAACTTGCTCAATGATCTCTTAGATCTCTTCATTTTACTTTTATGGGGGTTTTTGTTCCAAGAATGTTAGCTTTTGAGACTTGGACGTCCCACGTGATTCCTCTTTCAGATCTGGGGTCTAGAAGGGGTTCCATGGCATAAAGGTGCAAACTTTATGGCCATGGAAGCCCCATGCAAGCTTTAAGGTGTAATTTTGGCGTTTTAAGCTCCAAAAGGCCATGCATGGAAGGAAAGTTAGCAACTTTACGTAAGATATCAGCTTTAGGGGACCAGATCTATGGTTTAGAAGTATTGAACATGACTGGAAGTGACTGAATGGATTTATACTAAGAGGGACTCCAAGAGTTGTTCATTTAACTCAGCGAGTTGGGTCGTGGGCCCCACCCTTTTCTGAGTTCTGAGTAGACTCGGTGAGTGTAGGAGATGACTCAGCGAGTTGGCTTAGGTTTCAGGGGTTGCGAAGACTGAAGAACTCGACGAGTTCAAGGAAGGACTCGACGAGTTATAGTGAAAAGTCTCGATTCTGCAATATGGAAGAACTCGACGAGTCTAAGGAAGGACTCGACGAGTTGGATCGCGATTTTAGGATTTATGGTTCATAGGACTCGACGAGTTGATGGACCAACTCGGCGAGTTGAGTCAACCAGAATGTTGAGTTTGACATGGACCTTTTGGACTAGAAAAGCATTATTGGGCTCTAGGTTGAGGCTCATGCGAAGGAATGGGGCCCAATTGGAAATTGGGCCATACATTGTGCTTTTATGGAAATTACGATTTTGGACCTTAATGGTTTTAGGCTTGGGCCTTAGTGATGAGTCTTGTTGGGCTAGGGGTAAAATGGTCACTTTACTCCAAGATGTGGATTATGGATCATAGTGTGGAACCCAATTGCTAATTAGGTGATATTTTGGTATTGATAGCCCAGGGAGTTGCCCAGACAGCAGCTAAGGACTTCCTGCAACAGACTTCAACATTTTGAGGTGAGTCTCCTCACCATACCAATGGGTCGAAGGCACCAAGGCCGGCCCATTTTATGATATGTGGCACACTAGTTGAAGTAGTGTTGTGTGACATGTTAGTTGGTTATTTGCTAGGAGGTATGCTAGTTGTATATGTGGTACACTTGTATGGAAGACCATAGGAGAACCCATGACACTTGGATGTAAGACCATGTGGAAAGCCCATGGCTTTCCATTTAAAGACCATGGGAGAGCCCATGACACCTGGATGTAAGACCATGTGGAAAGCCCATGGCTTTCCTAATAAAGATCATGGGAGAACCCATGACACCTAGATGTAAGACCATGTGGAGTGTCCATGGCTTTCCTATTAAAGACTATGGGGGAGCCCATGACACTTAGGTGTAATACCATGTGCTGAGCCCATGGCATCCTGGAGTAAGACCCTGGGGAGAGCCCACGACATCCCTATATTTTATATGCATGGCTTGTATGGATTATATAGCTCTTATAGCTAATATGGATTATGTGGTTATGTGGACTGTGTGGGGTATGATCTGGGGAACTCACTAAGCTTTGTGCTTACAATTTTTTTTATGGTTTCAGGTATCATTGTTTTGGAAAGGAAGGGCTCAGCTTGATCGCAGCGCACACACCCGTGTTTTTTCGCATTATGTGATTTTGGGATGAACTCTGATAAATGTTTTTAATTAGGAATGTTTTGGAATACTTGGATTAAAAGATATCTGTGTTTTGACTATAATAAAAATGAAATTTTTACCCTTGATTTTTGGGTCGTTACAAGTTGGTATCAGAGCCTTGGTTTGAAGGATTCAGACATATTTTCGAGTGTGTCTGAACTCAAACTGAGGATCTGTAAAGTTTTCAAAAGAAAAATGTTTTCATGGAAAAAGTTTTCTAAGACAAGAAAGGGTGTGGTACCTGCAATAAGCCGAGCTTAAGTAAGTTTCCCAGAATACCCATATATGTATCTATTATGACTCGGTTTATGAATCTGTGAATCGCATGCTAGTTAGGGCTAAGAGAGATACCTTTATATGTTGTATGAGTTGGTAGACTTGCATGCTAGTGCTGAGTAGTCAGTGATAGATTGGACTGATATGTGATGGTTGTAGCCTTGGAGATACTGGATGCCATGCTAGAATGAGAATGATTATTGTATTGATAACTGCTAAATGTATGCTTTGAAAAGTGTATATGGTTAGGATCTTATAGCCTTTGAATAATTGATTTGGCTTTATTTCCTGTTCCTTGTATGGTTGTGGTCCTAGGGTAGAGTCTATTATTCGACAGTCTATTAGATCTTGTTCTGTGTATAATTTGCATGCATAAGACAGCCGGCAGTGAGGATAGATGGATGTGGACAACATGAGTTGTGGTATGTGGGCTGAATGTTCTATGATAGTTCATGGGTCGGAGATTGACCTAGGGTAAGCCTAAGATGAGATTAGTAACACGAGTTACCTGAGTGTGAATTGTATGAGTAGATAGAATTGCTTGAGTAGAGTATGTTGGTTAGTTTTCCGTTGTTTGAATGCTGCTTGCTTTGTGCATTGTAGGACTCTTAGCAATGTGAGTTAGCTACTAAGTGAATATGTTAAGTCACATATAGCACAGGATGGATAATCTCAGAGTGATGGACTTGATCCTATTGCGCAGCTCTGAGTCCAACCGTTCTAGGGATGAGTCTTTTACTTGAAGGATTATCTGATCTCTGCTACATGTGGCTATATTCATGAGGTAGCTAGTTGAAATTACTGGGAATCTTTCAACAACTGAGGACTGATTGGGTTCGGGAGTCTAGGAAAGCCTAGGATACGCTTCAGTGGGTTAGTAGTGACTTTAGTGAGACTTGGGTGCATCAGTTTGAGAAATGACTTGGAGGATTCGGGAGGATTGCCGAGGAAAGTATGGATAGGTGTGGAAGGTAGTATTGGGCCCGTACTACTGAAACCACAGGATCCATACTTGAAGTGGTGAGAGTCTTGGAGAAGCTGAGAAACTTCGGGGAGGAGAATCCTTGAGTATGATTTGACCAGTAGTTTTGTGGTTTTTTTCAGTTTGGAGATGAGCACTCAGGGAGGTGGTTCATGTTCGGGTTCCGACTTAGGTGCGAGTGCTAAGTTGATTAGCAAGCAGATGTGGGAGTTTATCTCGTCGGAGATTACCCGTTGTATTTTGGAGCAGACCCCTGTGATCTTTGGTTCAGTCAAGGAGGGAATTTTGGAGGTATTGGATAGTCGTCTCAGGGCCTTTCAGGCCGAGATTGCGGTAGGGAAGTTGGGGGATCATCTGGTGCCCGAAGCTGGTGGATCTCGGGGATCCTTCTGGAAGGAGGATCCTATTGTTGGCTCAGTCATCTGGGACCGGAGGTGGGTTATGCACCTTGTCTTCAGGAGAGGCTACCACATGATTGGATCAATGTGGAGATTTCGCAAGCCCTACGCGTGGAGTTACCAAAAGTCATTGGGTGTGTCACTGATAGATTGATCGCTAAGTTCCAGGATCAGATCGTGGCTGTTCAGGCTTTTGACAGGGTAATCGGGGTAACTCAGAAGAAGAAGATTGGTTTGGATGGACAACTGGGGGAGAGGAAACGGGAACATGGTCTGTGTCGGCAAACCGAGCAGTTGGGTGCGGCTGCAGCAAGTGTTAGAGACCCGAGGGGTCGTGGCTATTGCACGGAGGATGAAGGGGGACAAAAGGATGTTCGCAACAAGTCTCAGTGCGGTAGGTGCGCTTGGAAGGGTCACCTCCGCCGAGAATGCACATTGGAAGTAGAGTTGTGCCATCGTTGCCATCAGCCTGGTCATTTTAGGGTGAATTTCTGCCACATAGAGGTTAGGGCTGCTCAAGATTCATCGCAGGTTCTCCTGCAGGAAGTCAAGATCGAGCCGCAATAGATCGCTGATATGTAATTTGAATTCCCCTTTCTGTAATGAAATTATGGTGTAATTACTCTTAATCAGCAGTTGTATTTGCTTTCAAATCTCACTGAGTTTTGGGTAAGTGTATCCATGGGTTTATTTCTCTACTTGTATGTGGATTATAATTTCAAGAAATATCATATGCCAATTGCATACCATGAATTGTTAGTGGAATAAAAGAGGGTTGTATCCAGTATAGAGAGTTCCAAGTGTTCGATTGTTATTTAGGGTTGAGGTCGAGATCGGCTCAGGGGTATTGAGTGGAAGGTCTGGGGTTAGCTCCATCGGAATAGTCTTCCTGCATCGTTGGGGTATAGCAATTTCATCGTCTGTTCTGGTGCTACCGACGCTGGCTTATGGGAGAACTTATGGGTTCTAGCACTTCCGTGGCTAGGAGAGGCGCGGTAGTAGAAGTATACTGGTGTTAGTCACATGTGTTGCGATCAGATAGAGTTCAGTGGTTCTGTGAGAATGGAAGTTGGAGCGAGAATTTATCAGCCAGGGTAAAGGTTAACGTTTCTAGTCGCCAGCATGAAACTGGAGGAGATGATATAATATCGTGGGAGATGGATTGAGGTATCGAACTGGAACATATTTCAAGAGAGCTCTTCATGATTTCAGAGGATGGGTGGTCTTAGGGTTTGACTTGTAATTGATCGCTAGTATTGGTAAGCATAGGTTGTCAACAACTGGACTTTAGAGGACAAGAAGGATTGGGAACCCACCAATCCTCATGTTCCGTGAAGACTTAGTTGAATCTAAGAGGGAGAGAATTAATCATGGATTCATAGCTGGAGCCGTTTTGAAACTGGGATAAGTTCCGCGTCTGTGTTAGAAAGAAAGACGGCCGAAGGGGCTGTATAGATTGAGGATAGTGTGAGATGGAAGATCGGAAAACTTCCCAATATGGAGATCGCGTTCTCGTGATAATTGATAGCAGGTTTGAGGGGACCAGGTTGGGGATTCCAGTCAGGACATGAGTTCAGTTTGGGATGTTAGACCATGTGGGTGCTTAACTTTGGGATGTGTTTGGATTGGTAACTTAGCGGTAGGATCATGGTCGCTGGTTGGTTTAGCTGGAAGTGTTGTAAGTCTGCGGGTCTGGCCGTAGCATTCACAAGGTTGTCAGATAATGTTGGAAGTGTTGTAAGACTGCGGGTGTAGCCGTAGCATTCACAAGGTTATTAGATAGTGTTGGAAGTGTTGTAAGACTGCTGGTGTAGCCGTAACTTTCAGAAGGTTGTTAGATAGTGTTAGAAGTATTGTAAGTATGCAGAGGTAGCCGTAGCTTTCACTAGGTTGGTAGATAGTATGGGAGTGATGTTAGACCATGGGAAGAACCATAGCACCCACCAGCTCTGGTACATCAGTGAGGGAGTGGCAAGTCTATGGATCGGTTTACGGATTACCCCAGATGAATTAGACATGGATGAGCCAGTGATAAGACCGTGGGAACACCACATCAGTCATGGGATAAAGGAAGCGATGGACCGTATAAGGTCGTTTACGATATAAGGCTATAGTTGGTCTTGTAGCCTTCAGTTTTAGCCTTCAGATTGGTGACATCAGGATTCGACATCTGGACCCGATCGGTTGGGTCAGAAGGTCGTTAGAGCCTTAGTGGCAAGATAACGGACGACAACTATTGTCAAATAAGGATTTCGTACGAAAGTCGCATGGGGCGACTGTGTGGGAGTCTTTTGACTCGGCGATCGGGCTGAAACTCGGTATTTCAGATGGCTGGCCGACGAATTGAGACTAGGGAGGCCTCGGTGGAGTTTAGACAGTAGCCAGGAGGCAGCATGCTATGTCGGACAGTTCAACGTTTCAGGCACTTTAGTGTTTTGCACAGTATTAATGTTTAGGATTTCAGGTATGGATGGAGTAACTGGTCGATCAGGAAATGCTAAGTCACTCACAGAAGGATTGAATAATCTCAGAGTTATTGATTTGACCCTGTTGCGCAGCTCCCGTCTAAGTCTAACCGTTGTAAGGGTGAATCTTCCACTCGAAGGATTATATGATCTATACGCTGGATTGGGCGTTCGGCATCTGAACATGGTAAGTTAAATCATTCGGTGGGTAATACCGAGATGATCAGCAATAGAAGCGACTGGGGATCAGTAATTTGTGGGGAATTTATATAGCACTGTTTCAACATGGGTGGTCTGTCGGGGAGACATATCTATATAAGGTCCAGGATTCGGAAAGGCAAAGGGTGGTCTTGTGCCTGAGAAGGAAGATCTATCCATCATAGAGATAGGAAAGGGTCTTGTTGATTATTGTTGCCTAGGAAAGGCCATGGACTGCGCGGGGTAATGGTTGTACCCCTCCAAATGTCAGGAATAAGCACTCATAGGCTACAGGACGGGGTGTCGGTTGTTGGTGAGGGCGTTGTACCCAGGATTTTTCATAATTGAAGCGTTTCCAAGACTTCACCTCCAGAGAGTGCCATCTTATCTAGGAGACGGGACTGTAGGTCTAGTATAGTGGTGTCACACCCCGGCCGTCGGCGAAAACACCGGGCGGTGTAATGTCATTTCTCGTGTCATAGTTATCAACTTCCTGAAAACACATGCATTTTAAAATACGTCAACATAAAGTTGGTGAGTCCACAGGTTTTGACTCCATATAAAAATAATACATTTTCCAAGTTCAAAAGTATAGTTTTGAAAGTATCGTTTTGACTCTCCAACGTTTAGTATATATATCCTAGGTATAATGGTTTACTTACCAAATAAGTATATACCTATAAGTCTCATATATTATAAATATAAATGTTTGTAATTCCATACAAACTAAGTTGCTACGTATAAATCTTATTTCAATTCTATACGAGTTAAACCGCTACGTATAAATCTATTTCAATTCTATACGAGTAAAACCGCTACGTATAAATCTATTTCAATTCTATACGAGTAAGTAGGATAGGTATAGTGGTCTACTTAATATACAAGTAATATACCTACTAAATTCTTATAATTAGAGTATAAGTCTTTGAGAAACTTATACTTAACATTCATACTTGTATGTCGACAAAGTATAATGCTTCTAAAGTTGTGCTACCATGAGTCTGTAGCTGCGACTGTATGACTTAGTTTTATACCTCTTCTTATTATTACAAGGATCACACCTTGTGGTAGTTACAAGGATCACACATTGTGGTAGTTACAAGGATCACACCTTGCGGTAGTACAAGGATCACACCTTGCGGTAGTATAAGGATCACACCTTGCGGTAGTACAAGGATCACACCTTGCGGTAGTTTCCGCACGCTTCATCGACGTCGGAAGGTAGTAAATTAGGCAAGTTCGTCACCCGAATACCGTTGGGTTGGAGCTAGCAACCATGGGTGGGGTTGTCAACCCGTATAGATCCATATACAACTTCCTCGCTCACACGGGATTAACGGTTACAGGTAAGAGGATTTCCACTAAGATTTCCAATCTTATTTGATGAATACAATAGCTCATGTAAACTTTGACGGCGTTATATAGTTCTAATAACAAAAGCATTTTCGTGTCTAAAACCCTAAGTTACTAGACTATGCTTTTAAACATTACTCCTAACTTCATAACATTAAGGCAGTATAACAGCTATAACGTGAGGTAAAACCAGGTTTTATCTTGACATAAAACCAACAATAATAACATATAACATACCATGTTTTATCTTGACATAAAACCAACAATAATTACATACTTAGAAATCAATATACATAACTCTCGAGTATAGCATCGAGGCTATATCACACATAGTATCTATAGAACTCCCGAGTATAACTCAAGGTCTACATTAGTCATGCTAACAAGTTTACGATAGTTGTATGTTTTAAAAATATCATATATACTTTAGGTATATATGAGGCAAAACAACTATATCCCGGTTAATATAACTATATATGTTGATACAAACATACTATCATATAAACATAATATTAACTTTTATTAAATATTTAGCATGCGTTTTCCCCCGAAAAAATTAGAAAGTGGGGCCGTAATACTCTCCTTAATATCGTGCTTCAATAGAATCTAACTGGAAAACAGTCAGCGGTTTGCGATCACTGGGCTCGGGATGCAAGATGGCTTCAACAAAGGACAGAGGTGAGAAAAGAAATGGTGTAAGGATAGAGGAGGCCGGACTTGTTATTTATAGGAATATTTTGGCCCATTCACGTCGTGAACATGATAGGTTCACGTCGTGAGTTATGGCAAGAGTCATCCCGTAGCCTTAACGTGTGTTTTCTAGCTCCGATTCGTGTCCTGCAGCGTCCTCACGTCGTGAGAAAACCTTGTTCACATTGTGAGCTTTTGGGTTATCGTTGCATAGACTTCTAGCTTCAAAATGTGGTGTTTTGACTCCTCACATCGTGAGTTTTTTTGCTCACGTCATGAGTCCAGTCAGATTAGGGTTTCTGACAGCTGTATCTTCAGAAGGTCGTAACTTTTGCATACGAACTCCGTTTTTGACGTTCTTTATATCCACACGTAGGTAATTCTGAGTACTACAACTATCTATTAGATTCAAATAGCTAATTCTAAGCCTATTTTAAATTCCTCTTGGTATAGATATTTTATAGTGTTCGGTTTATCATAACTTCTTCACGCGAAGTCAGATTTAGATGTTCTCTATATTTTTGGAATCGTATAGACGTATACTTTGATTTATACTATAAAGTATGTATGAAAGTTCATATTTGTATTAGAATTATCATGAAATACATAGTAAGTTTATCACATTTCTAGTTTAACAAAATCACATTACATGATTGGTATAATCACATGGGATTGTTATTGACCTATTTTGACTATTGTTACATTCTCTCCCCGTTAAAGTAATTTCGTCCCAAATTTATTTTGTACCAGATACCACTGAAGAGTTCTGGATAGCTTCCCTGCTTCCGGTTACGAATGCCCTACCATGGCCTAACTTCCTTGACTCCTTAACTTTGGACATTCCTTCTTGATATGTCCAATTTCACCACACTCAAAACACACTCTTCCTCCATCATATCCTGTTCCAGTGTTTGTTCCTTGATTTTCTGTTATAGGTGTTGTGCTTCTGCAGTAACTCGCAGTGTGTCCCTTCCTTTTGCACTTCATGCAAATATAACAGTCACCTGCGTGCTGATGGTTACAATGACTGCACCATGAACAGTTACCTAGGTGATGACGGTTGCACTAAGAGCACCCTGGGAATGTTCCAGCATACATCCTTGGTTGCATGGGTATTGTTGTTGTGGCTGCATAATTAGCTGCCACATCTTGTCTCTCCTTAGATGATTGTCTGGGATTCTTCCCATTAAATTTGCGCTTGTTCGTTCTAGACTCGGGAGACTCAGCTATAAATCCCACTTGGATTTCTGTGTTGGTTAGTTGATGAGCTATTCGCTTGGTATTGTCATATGTTGAAGGCTTCAATGCGATCACCATTCCTTTGATTTGTGATGCTAGACCCCAGATATATCGCTCAATCTTCTTATATTCGGGGGTTACAAGAGCTGGACACATTACCGCAAGGTCGTTGAATCTCGTGGTATAAGCATTTATCTCGGAACCCTTCATTGTTAGGTTCCATAGCTCTTGTTCCAGATTTTGTATTTCCTCTCTTGGACAATAGGCCTCTACTATCATCCTCTTCAGCTCTTCCCATTTCATGGAGTTTTCAGCATCAATTCCTATTGTATTAACATGATTGTTCCACCATGTTAACGCTGCATCAACGAAGGTACACGCAACAAATCGTACCTTACATTCGTCCGGACAGAAGCTTATTTGAAATACTGATTCCGCCTTTTCAATCCACTGGGTCAAGTGAACAAGCCCTTCAGTTCCATGGTAGCTCTTAGGTTTGCAATTCATAAAATCCTTGTAGGTACACATTCTGGCGGTCCCTACATTGCCTTCATTTCTAACTCATCCTCTTGTGACATTAGCAAGAGTTGTAGCGATTCTCTGAGCTATGATTTCTTCAAGTTCTGCTGGACTTATTAGAGGGTTTGTTTCTGGTGGTGGTGGTTGCGGTTGTTGTTGTTGTGGTTCTGGTCATTGGTTAAGGTTTAGACGAGTGCTACTTCTTCTAGGCATTTTGTTTAGTTCCTATATATTTTAGATCACCAAGTGTTTAGTCTATCAAATATTACTCCCAATTTAAATAGTTCATATGACCTGATCATAATAAAATATAGTTGTACACCTACACCTAGTTGTGATAAGATCGATGCACATATGAACTTTAGTTGGAATATCTGATCTAAATCCTTGAGATCAAAAACATTCAGGGTATTTAGGTGTATTATCATCGCGGGTCTGAGTCTTCATATATGACTCTATATTTGTTATTTGTTGTATTCATGCACTTTTAATTATTGTTTGTTACTTCAAGTCTATCTGATAAGGCACCGGCCAGTCAGGACATTCGGAGGGCAGGATCATTTTAGCATATAGCTTTCTGAAATCCAGCAACCCAAGCGACGTGTCTATCATGCCACCGCTCCCTTAAGTAGTCCTTCATTAGAAGAATTAATAACACTTTATATTGTAGGCTAAGGGATATACCTAAACCTAACAGAGTAAGCCCTAAACTATAGTCGTGCTTTCCTAAGAAAGTACTAATTCACTATAGTTAATCGCTCTAATACCAATCTGTCACACCTCGGCCGTCGGCGGAAACACCGGGTGGTGTAACGTCATTTCTCGTATCATAGTTATCAACTTCCTGAAAACACATGCATTTTAAAATACGTCAACATAAAGTTGGTGAGTCCACAGGTTTTGACTCCATATAAATATAATACAATTTCCAAGTTTAAAATTATAGTTTTGACAGTATCATTTTGACTCTCCAATGTTTAGTATATATATCCTAGGTATAATGGTTTACTTACCAAATAAGTATATACCTATAAGTCTCATATATTATAAATATAAATGTTTGTAATTCCATACAAACTAAGTTGCTACGTATAAATCTTATTTCAATTCTATACAAGTAAAAGCGCTACGTATAAATCTATTTCAATTCTATACGAGTACGTAGGATAGGTATAGTGGTCTACTTAATATACAAGTAATATACCTACTAGATTCTTATACTTAGAGTATAAGTCTTTGAGAAACTTATACTTAACATTCATACTTGTATATCGATAAAGTATAATGCTTCTAAAGTTGTGCTACCATGAGTCTGTAGCTACGACTGTATGACTTAGTTTTATACCTCTTATTATTATTACAAGGATCACACCTTGTGGTAGTTACAAGGATCACGCATTGTGGTAGCTACAAGGATCACACCTTGCGGTAGTACAAGGATAACACCTTGCGGTAGTACAAGGATCACACCTTCTGGTAGTACAAGGATCACACCTTGCGGTAGTACAAGGTTCACACCTAGCGATAGCACAAGGATCACACCTTGCGGTAGTTTCCGCACGATTAATAGACGTCGGAAGGTTGTAAATTAGGCAAGTTCGTCACCCGAATACCGCTGGGTTGGAGCTAGTAACCATGGGTGGGGTTGTCAACCCGTATAGATCCATATACAACTTCCTCGCTCACACGGGATTAACGGTTACAGGTCAGAGGATTTCCACTAAGATTTCCAATCTTAGTTGATGAATACAATAGCTCATGTAAACTTTGACGACGTTCTATAGTTCTAATAACAAAAGCATTTTCGTGTCTAAAACCCTAAGTTACTAGACTTTGTTTTTAAACATTACTCCTAACTTCATAACATTTAGACAGTATAACAGCTATGACTTGAGGTAAAACCAGGTTTTATCTTGACATAAAACCGAAAATAATAACATATAACATACCAGGTTTTATCTTGACATAAAGCCAACAATAATAACATACTTAGAAATCAATATATATAACTCTCGCGTATAGCATCGAGGCTATATCACACATAGTATATATAGAACTCCTGAGTATAACTCAAGGTCTACATTAGTATAATAACATGCTAACAAGTTTACGATATTTGTATGTTTTAAAAATATCATATATACTCGACGAGTAGGACATCAGAGGACTTCGAGGACGAAGTCTAGTTTAAGTGGGGGAGAGTTGTAACACCCGGAATCTAGAAGACTTATAAAAGAAAAATAAACTTCATTAGAAAGGGCAACTCGTCGAGTTCAGAGAGGAAAACTCGACGAGTAGGAATCATTTGGGACGCGGGATTAGAAACCAACTCGACGACTTGGGGAGAACCAACTCGACGAGTTGGATCGGGATTCGGAAACCCTAAATCTGGGATTTTGCACCCTATTTAAACAACTTAACTCTAGGGTTTTATCCTCATTTCCAGACTCCAAGCCCCAACTCCTAAATCTCAAAACCCTAATGCATTGTGAGAGTGTGTGAGCCATTTTTGAGTGAGTTTGTGTGCATTGAACCTTGTGGGAGAAGGAGAAGCTTGGGGATTCAAGAAGAGGCTCTTAGATCCAGAAATATCTTCCCATTCTCAGCATTTTTGGGTAAGCAAGTCTCAAACTTGCTCAATGATTTCTTAGATCTCTTCATTTTACTTTTATGGGGGGGGGTTTGGTCTAAGAATGTTAGCTTTTGAGACTTGGACATCCCAAGTGATTACTCTTTCAGATCTGGGGTCCAGAAGGGGTTCCATGGCATAAAGGTGCAAAATTTATGGGCATGGAAGCCCATGCAAGCTTTAAGGTGTCATTTTGGTCTTTTAAGCTCCAAAAGGCTATGAATGGAAGGAAAGTTAGCAACTTTACGTAAGATATCAGCTTTAGGGTACCAGATCTATGGTTTAGAAATATTGAACTTTACTGGAAGTGACTGGATGGATTTAGACTAAGAGGGACTCGACGAGTTGTTCATTCAAGTCGAAGAGTTGGGTCGTGGATCCCAACCTTTTCTGACTTCTGAGCAGACTCGATGAGTCCCTCTTAGTCTCGATTCAACTTCGCGAGTTGGCTTAGGTTTCAGGGGTTTTGAAGACTGAAGAACTAAACGAGTTCAAGGAAGGACTCGAATAGTTATAGTGAAAAGTCTCGATTCTACTATAGGGAAGAACTCGACGAGTCTGAGGAAGGACTCGATGAGTTGGATCGCGATTTCAAGATTTATGGTTCATAGGACTCGACGAGTTGATGGACAAACTCGGCGATTTGAGTCAACCCCAATGTTCACTTTGACTTGGACCTTTTGGACTAGAAAAACATTATTGGGCTCTAGGTTGAGGCCCATTTGAAGGAATGGGGCCTAATTGGAAATTGGACCATACATTGGGCTTTTATGGATATTATGATTTTCGACCTTAATGGTTTTGGGATTGGGCCTTAGTTATGAGTCTTATTGAGCTAGGGGTAAAATGGTCACTTTACCACAAGATGTGGATTATGGATCATGGTGTTGAATCCAATTGCTAATTGGGTGATATTTTGGTATTAATAGCCCAAGGAGTTGCCCGGACAGCAGTTAAGGACTTCCTGCAATGGACTTCAGCAGTGTGAGGTGAGTCTCCTCACCATACCAATGGTTCGAAGGCACCAAGGCCGGCCCATTTTATGATATGTGGTACACTAGTTGAAGTAGTGTTATGTGACATGTTAGCTGGTTATGTGCTAGGAGGTATGCTAGTTGTATATGTAGTATGCTTGTATGGAAGACCATGGGAGAGCCCATGGCACTTGGATGTAAGACCATGTGGAGAGCCCATGGCTTTACGATTAAAGACCATGGGAGAGCCCATGACACCTGGATATAAGACCATGTAGAGAGCCCATGGCTTTCCTATTAAAGACCATGGGAAAGCCCATGGCACTTGGATGTAAGACCATGTGGAGAGCCCATGGCTTTCCTATTAAATACCATGGGGGAGCCCCTGTCACTTAGGTGTAAGACCATGTGGCGAGCCCATGGCATCCTGGAGTAAGACTCTGGGGATATCCCACGACATCCCTATATGTTGTATGCATGGCTTGTATGGTTTATGTAGCTGTTATGGCTAATATGGATTATATGGTTATGTGGATTGTGTGGGGTATGCTCTGTGAAACTCACTAAGCTTCGTGCTTATAGTTTTGTTTATGGTTTCAGGTATCATTGTTTTGGAAAGGAAGGGCTCAGCTTGATCGCAGTGCACATACCTGTGTTTTTCCGCATTATGTGATTTTGGGATGAACTCTGATAAATGTTTTTAATTAGCAATGTTTTGGAATACTTGGATTAAAAGATATCTGTGTTTTGACTATAATAAAAATGAAATTTTTACCCTTGATTTTTGGGTCGTGACAAACGATGATTTCCAACTCACAACACATCAAAATAAAGTGAAGATATCACACATAAGTGGTCTTCTTTTCAAAAAATCACCACCATGGTCCTAGTCTACATATCCAACCAAATCATTATGTTTGTTAGCACCATACACTAGATAAACATCAGGCGTTCCCATCAAGTGTCTCCTAATCCACTTGAATGCTTCCTAATAAGCTTTTTGTGGATTACTCATAAACCTATTTACCACACTAATTGCATGAGCTATCAGGTTTAGTACAGACTATCGCATACATGAGACTTCCAACAACACTCGGATGTGGGACCCCGCTCATGTAATTTCATTCCTCAATAGTAGTTGGTATAGGATTTCGATCTAGTTTAAAATGTTCCATCAAAGGTGTTCCAATTGAATTGGATTGATCAAAATACAATGAGTGCAAGAATTTCTCAATGTAATTTTGCTGAGAAATATATAACATATTGTTGGGCCAAAAATATGGTTTATACTTTACTTTTCTAGGAAAATGTATTTTTATGTCTAGGACCGTAAACATCTTGGTGTTTACGGCTGTATATGTGTTTACGGTTGTGTTTACGGCCGTGAACCTGTTTACGGCCCATGTCTCATATATATAGGGAGAGGAGTGCATATGTGAGGTACAAGTACAAGAGCATATGGTAGAGAGAGAAAGTTAGAGAGAAGTGAGGAGCTTAAGTGTGTGAAATCCAAGGTGTTTTAGAGAGAGAAGAACTAGTGTATGTACTATGTGTATGGAGCATCATTCTATTCATTGAATACATCATAGATTCACTTTTTCTTCTTCTTCTTCTCTTCTATTTTGATCTGTCATCATCCGTTTGATCGGGATTCCGCACCATCAAACGGATCTAATTGATACACAAGCAGATTGGGTACTTACAAGTGGTATCAGAGCTTGGATTGTATCAATTAATTTTGTCAGATCTGGAGCTTATTTGATCTTATTTTAGAAGGATTTCTGCGTTTTTGGATACCAATTGTAAGTCCCCAATCTGCTTGTGTATCAATCAGATCTGTTTGATGGTGCGGAATCCCGATCAAACGGATGATGCAAGATCAAAATAGAAGAGAAGAAGAGGAAGAACAAGTGAATCTATGATGTATTCAATGAATAGAATGATGCTCCATACATATAGTACACACACACACACTAGTTCTTCTCTCTCTAAAACCCCTTGGATTTCACACACTTAAGCTCCTCACTTCTCTCTAACTTTCTCTCTCTACCATATGCTCTTGTACTTGTACCTCGCATATGCACTCCTCTCCCTATATATATGAGACATGGGCCGTGAACAGGTTCACGGCCGTAAACCTGTTCACGGCTGTAAACACAACCGTAAACACATATACAACCGTAAACACCAAGCTGTTTACGATCCTAGACATAAAAATACATTTTCCTAGAAAAGTAAAGTATAAACCATATTTTTGATCCAACAATCTCCCCCTTGGTTTATATCTTTCTTTTCTAATTGACCCAATTTGAAGGATTTCTGCGTTTTGAAGGATTTCTGCGTTTTTGGATAGATCTTGGCAAAATAAGGCGGGTTTGTTCTTCGCGTTTTTCATAAAAATGAGTTTTTGATCGAGTTTTAATCGCGTTTTTCGGCCATAAAACCCAGTTTTCGGCCGTAAAACCCCGTTTTCGGTCGTAAACCCCGTTTTCGGCCATAAAACCCCGTTTTCGGCCATAAACCCCGTTTTCGATCGAATAACTTCGTTTTCAGTTCTAAGGCAATATTTTTGGTTTTAAAAAAAAAGGCGCGTTTTAGGTCAAATACTCTCATTGTTTTTGGTCAAAATTTCTCGGTTTTGGTATTAATTTTTTTTACGGTCTAAATTTTGACTTTTAAACTTGACTTTTAAGGTTGACTTTCTTGTTTTACAGTCGAAGGGAATATTTTGATAAAAATGAGTTCCTCATCCATTCCGGTAAATGAAGTTTCATGTACTCCATCTTGTGAAACTACGATTAAATTTCTTCGCGAACAAATTGATTTGCTAAAAAGGGAAAATGAGGACCTAAAATACGAAGGATATCAACTTAGGAAAGGTCAAAAACCCTTAAAAGAACAATTAGAGACCAAAACCAAGGACTTCCGAAAACTACAAGAAGAATATAGCAATAAATGTGCAAACTATAGATATGTGACAGAACAACTTGCTGAGTTAACTGCTGAAATTGACACATTGAAAAATAAGTTTGAAAATGCAGATTTTAATTTCAGAAAATTTGATGTGTCAAGTGAGGTAGTTACGTCCATGATAGAACATAGTTTGAGATTCAAAGATAATCAATCAAAGGGTTTAGGGTATGATAATGTGCCTCCTCCTTTTAATGACACCTATCAGTATAACCCTTTGACAAAAGAGTAAATGTACAGAGAGGCACATCTCAAATATGGCAAACCTGCTGTATTTGTGTCGGGATGTGGTCCTCAGGTTGCAAGTACTAATGTTTCCACTTCCTCTGCAGATCAACCACTAAGTCATTGCAAGCAAGCAGCCGAATAGAGTGTGTCTGATAATAAAACTGTGTCAAAGTCTGATGACTTAATTTTTTTTGATATCTTTGATAATTCTGCCGTGGTTGTGCCAGAAAGTGTTGAGTTGAACGATTCTAATGCTTCTACTTCTTGTGCATGTAAAGTAACGGAAGATGAGAACAAGGAGAAAACTATTGAACAAACCAATGTCTCCTTGAACTCTGAATCTGTTGCTTCAAACTCAGTTGCTTCTGATCAACCTGCTGTTGAGAAGTATAGGCCACCAAATCAAGTGAAATAGCCGACTTACTGCAAGTGTGCTTGTGGGAACAACCAGGAACAAGGAAGAATACGCCACCAGGGGCAGGAAGAAACAACTTCCCAGTGAAAAAAGGCTTGGTTTCACTGTGGAACACCTGGATACATTGCCAGAAATTGTCCAAATCGCGCATACGTTCCCTACTACGCACAAGAATGGAAGAATGTGCCAAGAGGGAGACCTTCTAAAAGGAACCTTTCGAGGTCACAATCACGCAATGGTGACTGGAATGCGCAGAAGGACAAGAATCAAACTCCAAAGGCCAAGAATCAAACTCCCAAGGGAAAGAAGGGAATGTCGGCCAAGAAGTCCAATCCAAGAGATGCTCCAGTGAAATCAAGACCGGTTAGGTCAAATTCATCTCGACGATCGACTTCAAGTTCAAAATCAAGTGCCGAGGCACCCATCCGATCCAACAAGAAATGGGTCAAACCCAACTACAAATGGGTACCGAAGGTTCACTCTCCCAAATCTCCTAATGCTTCTAACATTTCTTCATCTTCTGTTTGTGATAAACAGGATATGTCATGGGAGAGGGTACCTTGCACAGATGACAAAGGTCAACCCCATTTCAAAATGGACTGGGTTCCAAAGACCAACTGATCCCGCTCTGTGTCGGAGCAGCTATGGAGGCATGTCATCAGACTTCGGTTTGTTGGTAGTGACTGTTCCACACACATGATAAGGGACATCTCTCAACAGTACAACATGCAGACCTTTGTTTGAGAGTATGTGTCCTTTGCGGGAAAGGAAGAAAGGAGAGGATCACATGGGGTTTTGTGCTTAACGATGTGAAGAATTTTTGGATCTGTTCTGAGATTATGTGTGTTGTTCTCAGACCTTCTGGATGCAAATTCAATCGGTAACTTACGGTTTGAGTTTTCTTCTCGATACTCCTGAGTTTTTCTTAAGCTGATTCGCTTCAAAGACAAATTTTTGTTTTAGGATAGTTTAAATTTGCGCATTTACTTTCGTTTCTCTCTTATGCACAAATTTAGGAGGAGAAATAAAAACAAAACTAAAATTTTAAAATTTTAAAAAATCCAAAAGCATTAGAAAACCAAAAAATCCAAAAATATGTTGTTAATGGAATGTGCTTGCAGGTGATGTGTTGGAAAGTGATATAAAGATAAAGTGATAACGGGCGGTCTAAAACATGTGTAAGGGACTGAATCTGAATTGTCTAGACTCTGTGTTCAATGTGCTGGTAGGCACGAAGGATTTGACAGTGTGGATTAAGATAGGATTGTTTGGACTGACCATATGACGCTCGGGTAGATTGAGCAGTGAGATAAACACGGGAACCCACAGTATACACTAAATTAGTACGCATCTAGAACTGTGATTCAACTTTTCCTTGATGTACGGACTTATGTCCTTAATTCTGGTTCTGATAGGGCGACTGGGGGGTTCTGATAAAGTAGGTCTGTAGGAAATTATATTCTTGATTTCTATCTGTCAGTCATATGTTGCTTCCTCTGCGTGATTGGAAGAGATCCGACCTGGAATACAAAATATGCAACTCTATTTCTATGCACCTCCTTATCTATGAAATTCTTTCTATGTGTTAGCCATATGCTGTCCCCTCTGCGTGATCGGAAGATCCGACCTGGGACACAGCATATGCAACATTCTACCTCTCAATCCCTCTATCTCTGTTAGTCATATGTTGTCCCCTCTGCATGATTGAAAGAGATTCGACCTGGGACACAACATATGCACCTATTTCTAAATCTGACTTCCTCCTTAATAATTATTTACTCACCTAAAGTAAGGAGTTCTTTGGAAGTTCTTGATAACCAGGGTATATCGGGAAGTGGGGAACACGTTCTAGTGCAACTAAAATTGAACAATTTAAGAGGTTGTCTGTAGATCTCGCTGCTTAATTTAAGTGGACAACAATACCCGTGGTCGTCGTCAACTAAATGGTTTATTTGGAAAAGTTTGTCAATATTCTTCGTGTTTAAGTGGACCACAATACCAGCAATTAACCAGATCTATTCATGAAAGTGAAGGTACTGATAAACAAAGTTAAGACTATCTCACAACTTTGATCCCAAATATTTTGGTTTTGTTAAATTTGTTTATAGTTTTCATTTATGCACAAATTTAGGGGGAGAAATAAAAAAAAAACAAATTCAAAAAAAAAATCAGAAAATTAAAAAAAAATAGTGTTATTTCTGTTTTATTTCTTGTTAAAAAAATCCAATATCCAAAAATATTCTTGCTACTGTTTTTATATTTCCAGAAAATATGAAAAATCCAAAAAAAAAATAGAAGAGAAGAAGAAGAACAACAAGTGAATCTATGATGTATTCAATGAATAAAATGATGCTCCATACACATAGTAAACACACACTAGTTCTTCTCTCTCTAAAACACCTTGGATTTCACACACTTAAGCTCCTCACTTCTCTCTAACTTTCTCTCTCTCTACCATATGCTCTTGTACTTGTACCTCATATATGCACTCATCTCCCTATATATATGAGACATGGTCCGTGAACAGGTTCACGGCCGTAAACCTGTTCACGGCCGTAAACACATATACAACCGTAAACACCAAGCTGTTTACGGTCCTAGACATAAAAATAGATTTTCCTAGAAAAGTAAAGTATAAACCATATTTTTGACCCAACAATCTCCCCCTTGGTTTATATCTTTGTTTTCTAATTGACCCAACAATCCCCCCCTAAAAAGTAGCTGGCTTTTCGTGTTAATCTTCATTAGGAGCTTGACTTCAGCGTTAATCTTCAAATTCTTCACAACTTCAAGATGAACTTGATGAATCTTCAATGAATGACTTCATCTTGAGCGGTTGGGCTTTTCTTCAGGATTTGGCTTTGAACGCACGTTGGGTGAGGATGCTTCTTGAAAAGATTCTTTAAAAAATAGCGCTTTCAGCTTGAGAATCTTCAGAGAGAACAATAAAGAAATCTAATCTTCTGGATCACTTCAGCAGGTACAAGATAGCAGTAAATTGATTGAGGAGGCTTCAACGCAATCTGTCACATAATCTTCAAGTCAGCTTCACCTTGCTTCTGGGGTTGAAGGATTGAATGTTGAAAGAATAATCTTCATTTCTTGCTCCTTCGAATGAGAATTCTTCGATGATCACGGATGAAGCCTTGGCTCAGAAATTCTCGATACAGTCTCCATGAGTCTCATTTACATCTGAATTCACTTTTCAAGACAAAACAAAACTAAAAGAAAACTTAGCACACAATATTTTTTGGATTTTTCATATTTTCTGAAAAAATAAAACATAAACAAAAATATTTTTGGATTTTTGATTTTCTGATTTTTGTTTGATTTTTTTTTAATTTTCTGATTTTTGTAATTTTTTTAATTCTCCCCCTAAATTTGTGCATAGAGGAAAACTATGAACAAATTCAACAAAAACAAAAATATTTGGGATCAATGTTGTGAGACAGTCTTAACTTTGTTTATCAGTACCTTCACCTTCATGAATAGATCTGGTCAATTGCCGGTATTGTGGTCCACTTAAACACAAAGGATATCGACAAAATTTTCCAAATATACCATTTAGCTGACGACGACCACGGGTATTGTTGTCCAGTTAAATTAAGCAGCGAGATCTACAGACAACCTCTAAATGGTTCAAGTTTAGTTATACTAGAACGTGTTCCCCACTTCCCAATATACCCTGATTATCAAGAACTTCCAAAGAACTACTTACTTTAGGTGAATAGACAATTATTAAGGAGGAAGTCAGATTTAGAAATAGGTGCATATGTTGTGTCCCAGGTCGGATCTCTTTCAATCACGTAGAGGGACAACATATGGCTAACTAGGATAGAGGGATTGAGAGGTAGAATATTGCATATGTTGTGTTCCAGGTCGGATCATTTCAATCACACAGAGGAGACAACATATGACTAACAGATAGAAAAAATTTCATAGATAAGGAGGTGCATAGAAATAGAGTTGCATATGTTGCATTCCAGGTCGGATCTCTTCCAATCACGCAGAGGAAGCAACATATGACTGACAGATAGAAAGCAAGAAAATAATTTCCTACAGACCTACTTTATTAGAACCCCCTAATCGCCCTATCAGAACCAGAATTAAGGACATAAGTCCGTACATCAAAGAAAGGTTGAACCACTATTCTAGATGCGTATTAATTTAGTGTATCCCGTGGGTTCCCGTGTTTATCTCACTGCTCAATCTACCCGAGCGTCGTATGGTCAGTCCAAACAATTCTATCTAAATACACACTGTCAAATCCTTCGTGCCTACCAGCACATTGAACACAGAGTCTAGACAATTTAGATTCAATCCTTTACACATGTTTTAGACTGACCGTTATCACTTTATCTTAATATCACTTTCCAACACATCACCTGGAAGCACATTCCATTAACAACATATTTTTGGATTTTTTGATTTTCTAATGTTTTTGGATTTTTTAAAATTTTCTAATTTTTTTTGTTTTTATTTCTCCCCCTAAATTTGTGCATAGGAGAGAAACAAAAGTAAATGCGCAAATTTAAACTATCCTAAAACAAAAATTTGTCTTTGAAGAGAATCAGCTTAAGAAAAAATCAGAAGTATCGAGAAGAAAACTCAAACCGTAAGTCACCGATTGAATTTGCATCCAGAAGGTATGAGAACAGCACGCATAATCTCAGAACATATCCGAAAATTCTTCACATCGTTAAGCACAAAACCCCATGTGATCCTCTCTTTTCTTCCTTTCCCGTAAAGGACACATACTCTCAAACAAAGGTCTGAATGTTGTACTGTTAAGAGATGTCACTTATCATGTGCCTAGAACAGCCACTATCAACAAACCGAAGTCTGATGACATGCCTCCATAGCTGCTCCGACACAGAGCGAGATTAGTTGGTCTTTGGAACCCAGTCCATTTTGAAACTGGGTCGACCTTTTTCATCTGTGCAAGGAACTCTCTCCCATGACATATCCTGTTTATCACAAACAGAAGATGAAGAAATATTAGAATCATTAGAAGATTTGGGAGATTGAACATTTGGTACCCATCTGTAGTCGGGTTTAACCCATTTCTTGTTGGATTGGATGGGTGGCTTGGTACTTGCTTTTGTACATAAACCTGATCTTCGAGATGACTTTGATTTTGGTTTCACTGGAGCATCTCTTGGATTGGGCTTCCTGGCCGGCATACCCTTCTTGACTTTGGGATTTTGATTCTTGGCCTTTGGAGTTTGATTGTTGCCCTTCTGCGCATTCCAGTCACCATTGCGTGATTGTGACCTCGAAGGGTTCCTTTTGACCAGGTGTTCCACAGTGAAAACAAGTCTTTTGCTTCACTGGGAAATTGTTTCTTCCTGCCCCTGGTGGCGTGCCCTTGCCTTGTCTCTGATTGTTCCCACATGCACACTTGCAGCAAGTCGGCTGTTTCACTTGATTTGGTAGCCTGTACTTCTCAACAGCAGGTTGATTAGAAGCAACTGAGTTCGAAGCAACAGATTCAGAGTTCAAAGAGACATTGGTTTGTTCAATAGTTTTCTCCTTGTTCTCATCTTCCGTTACTTTACCTGCACAAGAAGTAGAAGCATTAGAATCGTTCAGCTCAACACTTTCTGGCACAACCACGACAGAATTATCAAAGATATCGTCAAATATATCGAAAAAAATTTAAGTCATCAGACTTTGACACAGAATCAACACAAGACAAAGCATTAGTTTTAGAGTTAGAAACAAGAGTAGCATCGTTTGAAACGAAAACATCAGACTTTGAAACAATCTTATTATCAGACACACTCTCTTCAGCTGCTTGCTTACAATGACTTAGTGGTGAATCTGCATAGGAAGTAGAAGCATCAGTATTTTCAATCTGAGGACCACTTGCCGGCACAAATAGAGCAGATTTGCGATATTTGAGATGCGCCTATCTGTCCATTTCCTCTTTTGTTAAAGGATTATACTGATAGGTGTGATTAAAAAGAGGATGCACTTTATCATACCCTAAACCCTTTGACTGATTATCTTTGAATCTCAAACTATGTTCTATCATGGACGCAACTACCTCACTTGACACATAAAATTTTCTGAAATTAAAATCTTCATTTTCAAACTTATTTTTCAATGTGTCAATTTCAGCAGTTAACTCAACAAGTTGTTCTGTCACATATCTATAGTTTGCACATTTATTGCTATATTCTTCTTGTAGTTTTCGGAAGTCCTTGGTTTTGGTCTCTAATTGTTCTTTTAAGGGTTTTTGACATTTCCTAAGTTGATATCCTTCGTATTTTAGGTCCTCATTTTCCCTTTTTAGCAAATCAATTTGTTCGGGAAGAAATTTAATCGTAGTTTCACAAGATGGAGTAGATGAAACTTCATTTACTAGAATGGATGAGGAACTCATTTTTATCAAAATATGCCCTTTGACTTTAAAACAAGAAAGTCAAACTTAAAAGTCAAGTTTAAAAGTCAAAATTTAGACCGTAAAAAAAATTTAATACCAAAACCGAGAAATTTTGACAAAAAAAACGAGAGTATTTGACCTAAAACGCGATTTTTTTTAAAACCAAAAATATAGCCTTAGAACTGAAAACAAAGTTATTTGATCGAAAACGGGGTTTACGACCGAAAACGGGGTTTACGGCCGAAAACTGGGTTTACGACCGAAAACGGGGTTTTACAGCCGAAAACGGGGTTTACGACCGAAAAAACGCGATTTTTCACCTTTTTAGCTCTAAAACTCGATCAAAAACTTATTTTTATGAAAAACGCGAAGAACAAACCCCCCTTATTTTGCCAAGATCTATCCAAAAACGCAGAAATCCTTCAAAAATAAGATCAAATAAGCTCCAGATCTGAAAAAAATTAATTGATACAATCCAAGCTCTGATACCACTTGTAAGTCCCCAATCTGCTTGTGTATCAATGAGATCCGTTTGATGGTGCGGAATCCCGATCAAACGGATGATGTCAGATCAAAATAGAAGAGAAGAAGAAGAAGAAAAAGTGAATCTATGATGTATTCAATGAATAGAATGATGCTCCATACACATAGTACATACACACTAGTTCTTCTCTCTCGAAAACACCTTGGATTTCATACACTTAAGCTCCTTACTTCTCTCTAACTTTCTCTTTCTACCATATGCTCTTGTACTTGTACCTCACATATGCACTCCTCTCCCTATATATATGAGACATGGGCCGTGAATAGGTTTACGACCGTAAACCTGTTCACGGCCGTAAACACATATACAGCCGTAAACACCAAGCTGTTTACGGTCCTAGACATAAAAATACATTTTCCTAGAAAAGTAAAGTATAAACCATATTTTTGACCCAACACATGTCTACTCATGGGGGTTTGGTCCAAGAATGTTAGCTTTTGAGACTTGGACGTCCCAAGTGATTACTCTTTCAGATCTGGGGTCCAGAAGGGGTTCCATGGCATAAAGGCGCAAAATTTATGGCCATGGAAGCTCATGCAAGCTTTAAGGTGTCATTTTGGTCTTTTAAGCTCCAAAAGGCTATGAATGGAAGGAAAGTTAGCAACTTTACGTAAGATATCAGCTTTAGGGTACCAGATATATGGTTTAGAAATATTGAACTTGACTGGAAGTGACTGGATGGATTTAGACTAAGAGGGACTCGACGAGTTGTTCATTCAACTCGAAGAGTTGGGTCGTGGATTCCAACCTTTTCTGACTTCTGAGCAGACTCGATGAGTCCCTCTGGTCAAAGTCAACCTTCCAGGTCAACCCTACTCGCCGAGTCTGCCTACTGACTCGCCGAGTTCATAAGCTCAAAATCCTTTCATTCGCGACTCGACTCGCCGAGTCAGCCCCTGACTCGCCGAGTCTACCGATTTTCCGAGTCCTGACCTGTCCAACTCACTGAGTCCCGACTCAACTCACTGGTCCGAGTCTTAACTCAAAGAGGTTGAGGTTCTGCGATCCGACTCGTCGAGTCCAAGAACAGACTCGCCGAGTCCATGGCAATATTCAACAGACTCACCGAGTTGTTCTTCCAACTCGTCGAGTTCTTGCCTATCTTCATCCAACTCGCCGAGTCCACCTATGTGACTCGCCGAGTAGCTTCAGTTCTTAATCCATATAGTGGCTTTTTGAGTCATGCAGGGGCACCAAACTGTAGATCCATCTTCTAAGACCCATCTTTCACGTAAAGTTGCAAACTTTACGTGAAACCATGATGCTATAGGCTTAAACACTCTAGGGCTTGGTTTTGTGACAAGCATGCTTCACCAACACACCAAAGACTGCTGCTTTATGGGTTTCTAGGCCAAGACAACCCTAGATCCGAAGTTCTCTTTGTTCACAAGGCGCAATACACGAATTGGCCTTGGAAATGGCCCAAAATAACAAAATCTAACTAGGAAAGGGAATCTAAGTAAATAACAGCCAAGGTATGAGCTTCATACCTTTCTAGGATCTGAAATGACACACCAACACAGAGTCCACTGCTACTTCTTCAATCACCCAAGGCCTTCCTTCTTCCTTCTAGCTTTAAATCACACAAAAATGGCAAGAGAAGCTCAAGGACACTCAATGTCTGCTTAGGGTTTCGAGAAAAGGTAAAGGGAGTGATGGAGGCTGGGGTGAAGGCCTGAAATGAAGCTTAAATAGGGCACCAAGCCCGGAAATTAGGGTTTTCCAACTCAGACCTGACTCGCCGAGTCGGTCCCTTAGACTCGCCGAGTCGGTCACTTAAACCCCGACACGGGTCCCGCTCCAACTCGCCGAGTTCACCCATGGACTCGACGAGTTGACCCCTTTAACTTAGGGTTTTCCTTTCCTTTCTTGGTTTTCCTGATTCTGGGTGTTACAACACTCCCCCACTTAAACTAGACTTCGTCCTCGAAGTCTGCCACGACCAACTACCTTACCATCTGGTCACCACTTACCACAAGGTACACACTCCACCCCTTTTCGATCCAAACCTTTAAGATGCCATTCTCAGAATGACCCGCTACTTGCAACCTTCGAGTACAACACTTTATCCAACCAGTAATCATACCAATATTCCTGATACACCTACCCTTGATTCGCAAGGGGGTTTTCTCTTTCACCCTACACTGTCACTGGCCTTTCTAAGGCACTTTCCATAAACAACAATCTTCCTAATTTCCTTCGAGGACCAATCCTCTGTCGAAACCGTAATCCCGCCACTCACAGTGTCGACCGTCAAACCAGTACTCAAGGAATAATCCCTATACAATGTTCTAACACTGAAAGCTCCACCCAATCGTGTGAATTCAGACAATCCTGCGGGTAGCAGATTCCTTTCTGCTACGTTTCGGGCTCAGCCGAGAACGGCGTCACCGAGCCAAATCCTTTACTCTGAGATCATTCGATCCCGCGATGAGCAGCTTATCATCATCCGATCGGCTCACGACTTTTCACACCGAATCCTTTACCATTATTCCTGCCTGTAGTCCTGTTGACTCCCATCCGCCTACCGGATGACCCGAGACCGCCCTGGTCCCAACCGGTCTACCATTACCCGGAATACCGGTCTCCCCCATGCTACCTCGGAGATACGGGCCATCGCCCGCACTCCACGAACTAAGCTACTAATCAACGCCACGGCTTACCCGCAGTCTTGTGCCGCTCTTGGTCTTCAATGACCTACCGTCCTTCAGACCCATCATAATGCGGCCTGCTCACATCCGGGCGGCTGCCCCGTCCTGAACTTATCTACCTGAAAACCCCGCCACTGAATCATACACCTGATACATCCGCTCTAGCGAATGGGGATCGACGAATGCTACCGGCCACCCCGTAGTCTTACAACACTTCTACGCTGCCAGCCAACCAAAGCTACGGGCCACCCCGCAGTCTCGCTAGACCAGTGCTACGGGCCACACCGTAGCCTAACTATACTCACATACGATTGCTACGGGCCACACCGAAGTCTTACTAATCTAATGCTACGGGCCACACCGCAGTCTTACTAACTATCCTCACATACGATTGCTACGGACCACACCGCAGTCTTACCGCACTCCTCTTACTATCTAACCACTGGTGAATGCTACGGCCATCCGGTAGTCTGACAACACCTTTCCACACCGACTGGCTGCTAGTGGATGCTGCGACTAACCCATAGTCGATCATATAAGCACAATCTAGTACCCCCAAGTGGTACTCATGTTCCAAATGGAACTCCCAACCGATTCCTTTGTAATCCACGACCAGACATTTCGAGAATGAGGTGTCACAATTGGCAAGTTTTTCCAACTTCCAATTCACACTGTCCTCAATTCATACAGCCACCTGGGCCGTCTTTCTTCCTGACAGTAGAGCGAAACTTATCCTAGTTTCAAAACCCCTTCTACTCCCATAACCTGATTGTTTCTCCACCACTTAGCTTTAGCTAAGTCTTTACTGCACGCGAAAACCCGAAGATTTCCATTCCTTCCTTCCTTACACGATAGGCATGATATCCACCATCGCCCTATTCTTGCTAGCGATCCGTCTCTAGCCCACTCCAAGTACCGTATGATTACCGAATACTAGATGAACACCTCCCGCATCCCTGATACTGAAAATCCCCTGAGCTCCGACTAATATCCTTATGGTCCGAATAACTACTGCTCAGGGCAAACTCCTCGGTGATAAGCCACTTCCTTTGATGCTTCCAAAAGCTATCCCAAACGCCAAGACTAGAACCATCAAACCCTGATGATGGTGGCTGACTACTCCCTGAACCGTTTTCAGCCGTAACTGAGATGATACTGGACACTTCGAACCCGAAGTGAAAGATGACCTACACTAGCTACTAATAGCTCCTGGTATGCAATTAGCATAACGATTCCAAATACCATCCGAATACAAGCAGAGAGACAACTCATTCATACTATCCCCTGATTCCGGGGTAAGAACTTCCCTAATTCACACAGAAGTGAAAATAGCCATAGATACGTACCTGCAACATTCCCTGCTGTAATCCAGATCTCCCGCATCTGTCACTGCATGGCCCTACCCTCTCGCCCATCCGTAATCCTCATAGTCGTTGGGGCAGACGCACTCCCTGCTCCTCCCCTCATCGCCGGGCAGTCGGTCCTCTTGTGGCCCACCTGATTGCAGTGAAAACATAATGGGCTTGCCCCCTGTGGGCAGTCCCTGCTGACGTGACCATCACTGCCACACTTGTAGCAGCCTGAACCCCTGGAACGACACACTCCCTCGTGCGGTTTCCCGCACGTGCTGCACTGACTTCGGCCCTGCCGACCTCCTAATCACTGATTTGAAGTCTGGGGTCTCTTCTCGGGACCCTCCAAAGTGTACGTCTGATCTGACCTCCTCTTCGCAATGTGCTCCAGATCGATCTCCCTTTCCCGAGCTCTGGCAATCATAGCGCCCAGGGTCGGGCATTCCGAGAAGCTTACATGCTCCCGAATATCCGCTCTCAACATGTCATGATAGCGGGTCCTCTGCGTCTCATCATCCCCTGCATACTGAGGCACTAATAAGGCCCTCTCCCGAAACTTGGCGGTAATCTCCTCCACCAATTCTGTCGTCTGTCTCATGTCTAGGAACTCTCTTGCCAGCTGCTGAAGCTCCACCGCCAGCGCAAACTCCGCCCTAAACCTGGTCACAAAGTTTGACCAGGTCATAGCCTCGACGACTGAGGCTCCCAATGAGTCACCAACTGACTCCCACCAATCTCTAGCTCTGTCTCTCAAACATCCCGCCGCAAAGCGGACCTACGACCCCTCCGGGCAGAAGCTCGTCAACTGTGCAGACTCAATGTCTGCGATCCATCTTCTGGCAGCAATGGGGTCCTTCACCCCGTAAAAATCTGGCGCACCACTCCCTCTGAAGTCCTTGAAGGACAGCGTGCGCGTACTCGCCTGGCCAGACGCCACATCACTCCTGAAAGCTCGGAGGCGATCCTCCATCAGCTCAATGATCCCCTCCTTGATCGACCCGAAAATGACCGGGGTCGCCTCAAGGATGCCTCTCGTAATCTCAGACGCGATGAACTCGCGTAACCCATCATCAACTTGCTCAGATCCCGCGCCCGAACCTGATCCTGAACCGGATCCTGATCCTTCTACTCCGTGTCGCGTGGTCGCCATGCTGAAAATACACGCGTAAATGTCAGGATCATACATACTCCCGAGAGGTCTAACACACTCTCCAACGTTCCCGGTCTCATCTTGGCCTTTCTCGAATCGAGTACGGATCCTCTGCTTTCAGTCGTACGGGCCCATACTACCTTCCACATCTATCCGTACCTTCCTCAAGAACTGCTTTGACTCCACCAGGTCCCTTTCTCTACTACTACTGCTCCCAGTACTATCTCATCCTAGGCTTACCCTAGGGAAACCGCTGACTCAACTCAAACCAGTCCTCAGCTGCTGAAGGCCTCCTCATGATGCCAATTAGCCATCACCTGAATACCATCACATGTGATGAGGCTCAGATAATCCTTCGAGTAAAAGACTCGTCCCTACAACGGTTAGACTCAGACGAGAGCTGCGTAATAGGGCCAAATCCAACACTCTGAGATTATTCAACCCTGACCACATGTGACGTGACGTATTCACCTAATGGCTAACCCCCATCACTCAGAATCCCTCAATGCACAAAGCAAGCAGCATTCAGACAAGGGAAAATCTAACCACATAATCCAATCATATTGCTCTATCCCCTACCCAGGAATCTATTCTAGCATGCATCTCATAAAGCTCATATACATGTAACAGGCACATAAGGCATCCTCCTAGATCCTTAGTCCTAATCTAGCATGCAGTTCTAATAATCATATCATAACATAACTTGTATGGGTATCTTGGGGTACTTACTTGAGCTCGGTTGATTGCATGCACCACACCCTTTTCTCTTTCCAAAGTTCCTTTTTGCTTTTTCTAAAACCCTTTTTCTTTCCTCAAAAATCCTTCTATAATTATGGTCTTTCTTTTGAAAATTTTATACCACTTCCTCAGTTTGAGTTCAGACACACCCGAGAGTGTGCCCGAATCCCTCAAACTAAGGCTCTAATACCAACTTGTAACGTTCCA
This sequence comes from Lactuca virosa, assembly GCF_052849685.1. Lineage (NCBI taxonomy): Eukaryota > Viridiplantae > Streptophyta > Magnoliopsida > Asterales > Asteraceae > Lactuca > Lactuca virosa. The sequence goes on along the minus strand of NC_136432.1, from coordinate 75,840,295 downwards.
AAAATACGGTCCAAAAATTTCTTTTAAAAACATTACTAATTCATAGTTAAGTCGTTCACACTTACAAAAAGGGTTTATATTAAAAATCATAGTCTCGTTTCCAAACACTTGTTAAACTCTCAGAGTAAAACATCCCAGGTTAACTTGTCATGGTGTGTGCACTGCAACCCTCCCGAGCTCCTTTTCTGAAAACTGGATACCTGAAACCAAAACTGTAAACCGTAAGCACGAAGCTTAGTGAGTTCCCCAGATACCACATACCATACAAACCAACTGATCCATACATGCCATACATAGCCAAGAGTCAACATATCCATAATCAAGTAGGGTGCTATGTGCCAAACATAGTCTTGCTAAGGTGCTATGTGCCAAACATAGTCTTGCTAATGTGCCATGTGCCAAACATAGTCTTACTAGGGTGCTATGTGCCAAACATAGTATTACGTTTATGCCACGGGCCGCACGTGGTCTTCCTGGTCAAGCCTGGGGCCGCTCCCTGGGTCTTACAGACAGGTGCCAAGGGCCACCCCCGGTCTTCCATGTAAGCATCACAAAGACAACTATACAGACTACTCTATTAGGCTACTCCGCATATAGTGTGCCAGGAGCCACCTCCTGGTCTTTCATACATATTGCCTAGGGCTAACCCCCGGGTCTTCCTATCATACATAATAACATACTGTGTACCAGGAGCTGCCTCCTGGTCTTCCATGCATATTGCCTAGGGCTGACCCCCGGGTCTTCCTATCATACATAATAACATACTGTGTGCCAGGAGCCGCCTCCTGGTCTTCCATGCATATTGCCTAGGGCTAACCCCCGGGTCTTCCTACCATACGTAGACCAAATGGGCCGGCATTGTGGCCGTAGACCCATACAAATAGTGAGGAGACTCACCTCGCACTGCTGAACTTGCTGAGGATCCTCTGGCTGCTGTCCAACCACTTCCTGAACCGCTGCTCCACTAGCTCTCCGAGCTACTAATACCAATAAAACACTTAGTTCCAAACTGAACTCTAGAATTCAACTAAATCAACTCTGGTCAAAGTCAACCTTCCAGGTCAACCCTACTCGCCGAGTCTGCCTACTGACTCGCCGAGTTCATACGCTCAGAATCCTTTCATTCGCGACTCGACTCGCCGAGTCAGCCCCTGACTCGCCGAGTCTACCGATTTTCCGAGTCCTGACCTGTCCAACTCACTGAGTCCCCACTCAACTCACTGGTCCGAGTCTTAACTCGAAGAGGTTGAGGTTCTGCGATCCGACTCATCGAGTCCAAGAGCAGACTCGCCGAGTCCATGGCAATATTCAACAGACTCGCCGAGTTGTTCTTCCAACTCGTCGAGTTCCTGCCTATCTTCATCCAACTCGTCGAGTCCACCCATGTGACTCGCCGAGTTGCTTCAGTTCTTAATCCATACAGTGGCTTTTCGAGTCATGCAGGGGCACCAAACTGTATATCCACTCTTCTAAGACCCATCTTTCATGTAAAGTTGCAAACTTTACGTGAAACCAAGATGCTATAGGCTTAAACACTCTAGGGCTTGGTTTTGTGACAAGCATGCTTCACCAACACACCAAAGACTGCTGCTTTATGGGTTTCTAGGCCAAGACAACCCTAGATCCGAAGTTCTCTTTGTTCACAAGGCGCAATACATGAATTGGCCTTCGAAATGGCCCAAAATAACAAAATCTAACTAGGAAAGGGAATCTAAGTAAATAACAGCCAAGGTATGAGCTTCATACCTTTCTAGGATCTGAAATGACACACCAACACAGAGTCCACTGCTACTTCTTCAATCACCCAAGGCCTTCCTTCTTCCTTCTAGCTTTAAATCACACAAAAATGGCAAGAGAAGCTCAAGGACACTCAATGGCTGCTTAGGGTTTCGAGAGAAGGTAAAGGGAGTGATGGAGGCTGGGGTGAAGGCCTGAAATGAAGCTTAAATAGGGCACCAAGCCCGGAAATTAGGGTTTTCCAACTCAGACCTGACTCGCCGAGTCGGTCCCTTAGACTCGCCGAGTCGGTCACTTAAACTCCGACACGGGTCCCTCTCCAACTCGCCGAGTTCAACCATGGACTCGACGAGTTGACCCCTTTAACTTAGGGTTTTCCTTTCCTTTCTTGGTTTTCCTAATTCTGGGTGTTACATTATGTGATTTTGGGATGAACTCTGATAAATGTTTTTAATTAGCAATGTTTTGGAATACTTGGATTAAAAGATATCTGTGTTTTGACTATAATAAAAATGAAATTTTTACCCTTGATTTTTGGGTCGTTACAAACGATGATTTCTAACTCACAACACATCAAAATAAAGTGAAGATATCACACATAAGTGGTCTTCTTTTCAAAAAATCACCACCATGGTCCTAGTCTACATATCCAACCAAATCATTATGTTTGTTAGCACCATACACTAGATAAACATCAGGCGTTCCCATCAAGTGTCTCCTAATCCACTTGAATGCTTCCTAATGAGCTTTTTGTGGATTACTCATAAACCTATTTACCACGCTAATTGCATGAGCTATCAGGTTTAGTACAGAACATCGCATACATGAGACTTCCAACAACACTCGGATGTGGAACCCCGCTCATGTAATTTCATTCCTCAATAGTAGTTGGTATAGGATTTCGATCTAGTTTAAAATGTTCCATCAAAGGTGTTCCAATTGAATTGGATTGATCAAAATACAATGAGTGCAAGAATTTCTCAATGTAATTTTGTTGAGAAATATATAACATATTGTTGGGCCAAAAATATGGTTTATACTTTACTTTTCTAGGAAAATGTATTTTTATGTCTAGGACCGTAAACATCTTGGTGTTTACGGCTGTATATGTGTTTACGGCTGTGTTTACGATCGTGAACCTGTTTACGGCCCAGGTCTCATATATAGGGAGAGGAGTGCATATGTGAGGTACAAGTACAAGAGCATATGGTAGAGAGAGAAAGCTAGAGAGAAGTGGGGAGCTTAAGTGTGTGAAATCCAAGGTGTTTTAGAGAGAGAAGAACTAGTGTATGTACTACATCATTCTATTCATTGAATACATCATAGATTCACTTGTTCTTCTTCTTCTTCTCTTCTATTTTGATCTGTCATTATCCGTTTGATCGGGATTCCGCACCATCAAACGGATCTAATTGATACACAATCAGATTGGGTACTTACAAGTGGTATCAGAGCTTGGATTGTATCAATTAATTTTGTCAGATCTGGAGCTTATTTGATCTTATTTTTGAAGGATTTCTGCATTTTTGGATACCAATTGTAAGTCCCCAATCTGCTTGTGTATCAATCAGATCTGTTTGATGGTGCGGAATCCCGATCAAACGGATGATGCCAGATCAAAATAGAAGAGAAGAAGAGGAAGAACAAGTGAATCTATGATGTATTCAATGAATAGAATGATGCTCCATACACATAGTACACACACACACTAGTTCTTCTCTCTCTAAAACACCTTGGATTTCACACACTTAACCTCCCCACTTCTCTCTAACTTTCTCTCTCTACCATATGCTCTTGTACTTGTACCTCGCATATGCACTCGTCTCCCTATATATATGAGACATGGGCTGTGAACAGGTTCACGGCCGTAAACCTGTTCACGGCCGTAAACACAACTGTAAACACATATACAGCCGTAAACACCAAGCTGTTTACGATCCTAGACATAAAAATACATTTTCCTAGAAAAGTAAAGTATAAACCATATTTTTGACCCAACAATCTCACCCTTGGTTTATAGCTTTCTTTTCTAGGAAAATGTATTTTTATGTCTAGGATCGTAAACAGCTTGGTGTTTACGGCTGTATATGTGTTTACGGTTGTGTTTACGGCCGTGAACAGGTTTACGGCCGTGAACCTGTTCACGGCCCATGTCTCATATATATAGGGAGAGGAGTGCATATGTGAGTTACAAGTACAAGAGCATATGGTAGAGAGAGAAAGTTAGAGAGAAGTGAGGAGCTTAAGTGTGTGAAATCCAAGGTGTTTCAGAGAGAAGAACTAGTGTGTGTGTGTGTGTACTATGTGTATGGAGCATCATTCTATTCATTGAATACATCATAGATTCACTTTTTCTTCTTCTTCTTCTCTTCTATTTTGATCTGGCGTCATCCGTTTGATCGGGATTCCGCACCATCAAACGGATCTGATTGATACACAAGCAGATTGGGGACTTACAAGTGGTATCAGAGCTTGAATTGGATCAATTAATTTTGTTAGATCTGGAGCTTATTTGATCTTATTTTTGAAGGATTTCTGCGTTTTTGGATAGATCTTGGCAAAATAAGGCGGGTTTGTTCTTCGCGTTTTTCATAAAAATGAGTTTTTGATCGAGTTTTAATCGCGTTTTTTCGGCCGTAAACCCCGTTTTCAGCCGTAAAACCCAGTTTTCGGCCGTAAAACCCCGTTTTCGGTCGTAAACCCCGTTTTCGGCCATAAAACCCCGTTTTCGATCGAATAACTTCGTTTTCAGTTCTAAGGCTATATTTTTGGTTTTAAAAAAAAGGCGCGTTTTAGGTCAAATACTCTCATTGTTTTTTGGTCAAAATTTCTCGGTTTTGGTATTAATTTTTTTTACGGTCTAAATTTTGACTTTTAAACTTGACTTTTAAGGTTGACTTTCTTGTTTTAAAGTCGAAGGGAATATTTTGATAAAAATGAGTTCCTCATCCATTCCGGTAAATGAAGTTTCATGTACTCCATCTTGTGAAACTACGATTAAATTTCTTCGCGAACAAATTGATTTGCTAAAAAGGGAAAATGAGGACCTAAAATATGAAGGATATCAACTTAGGAAAGGTCAAAAACCCTTAAAAGAACAATTAGAGACCAAAACCAAGGACTTCCGAAAACTACAAGAAGAATATAGCAATAAATGTGCAAACTATAGATATGTGACAGAACAACTTGCTGAGTTAACTGCTGAAATTGACACATTGAAAAATAAGTTTGAAAATGCAGATTTTAATTTCAGAAAATTTGATGTGTCAAGTGAGGTAGTTACGTCCATGATAGAACATAGTTTGAGATTCAAAGATAATCAATCAAAGGGTTTAGGGTATGATAAAGTGCCTCCTCCTTTTAATCACACCTATCAGTATAACCCTTTGACAAAAGAGGAAATGTACCGAGAGGCACATCTCAAATATGGCAAACGTGTTGTATTTGTGATGGGATGTGGTCCTCAGGTTGCAAGTACTAATGTTTCCACTTCTTCTGCAGATCAACCACTAAGTCATTGCAAGCAAGCAGCCGAATAGAGTGTGTCTGATAATAAAATTGTGTCAAAGTCTGATGACTTAATTTTTTTTGATATATTTGATGATATCTTTGATAATTCTGCCGTGGTTGTGCCAGAAAGTGTTGAGTTGAACGATTCTAATGCTTCTACTTCTTGTGCATGTAAAGTAACGGAAGATGAGAACAAGGAGAAAACTATCGAACAAACCAATGTCTCCTTGAACTCTGAATATGTTGCTTCAAACTCAGTTGCTTCTGATCAACCTGCTGTTGAGAAGTATAGGCCACCAAATCAAGTGAAATAGCCGACTTGCTGCAAGTGTGCTTGTGGGAACAACCAGGAACAAGGAAGAATACGCCACCAGGGGCAGGAAGAAACAACTTCCCAGTGAAAAAAGGCTTGGTTTCACTGTGGAACACCTGGATACATTGCCAGAAATTGTCCAAATCGCGCATACGTTCCCTACTACGCACAAGAATGGAAGAATGTGCCAAGAGGGAGACCTTCTAAAAGGAACCTTTCGAGGTCACAATCACGCAATGGTGACTGGAATGCGCAGAAGGACAAGAATCAAACTCCAAAGGCCAAGAATCAAACTCCCAAGGGAAAGAAGGGAATGTCGGCCAAGAAGTCCAATCCAAGAGATGCTCCAGTGAAATCAAGACCGGTTAGGTCAAATTCATCTCGACGATCGACTTCAAGTTCAAAATCAAGTGCCGAGGCACCCATCCGATCCAACAAGAAATGGGTCAAACCCAACTACAAATGGGTACCGAAGGTTCACTCTCCCAAATCTCCTAATGCTTCTAAAATTTCTTCATCTTCTGTTTGTCATAAACAGGATATGTCATGGGAGAGGGTACCTTGCACAGATGACAAAGGTCAACCCCGTTTCAAAATGGACTGGGTTCCAAAAACCAACTGATCCCGCTCTGTGTCGGAGCAGCTATGGAGGCATGTCATCAGACTTCGGTTTATTGGTAGTGGCTGTTCCACGCACATGGTAAGGGACATCTCTCAACAGTACAACATTCAGACCTTTGTTTGAGAGTATGTGTCCTTTGCGGGAAAGGAAGAAAGGAGAGGATCACATGGGGTTTTGTGCTTAACGATGTGAAGAATTTTCGGATCTGTTCTGAGATTATGCGTGCTGTTCTCAGACCTTCTGGATGCAAATTCAATCGGTAACTTACGGTTTGAGTTTTCTTCTCGATACTCCTGTGTTTTTCTTAAGCTGATTCGCTTCAAAGACAAATTTTTGTTTTAGGATAGTTTAAATTTCTGCATTTACTTTCGTTTCTCTCCTATGCACAAATTTAGGAGGAGAAATAAAAACAAAACAAAAATTTTAAAATTTTAAAAAATCCAAAAGCATTAGAAAATCAAAAAATCCAAAAATATGTTGTTAATGGAATGTGCTTGCAGGTGATGTGTTGGAAAGTGATATAAATATATAGTGATAACGAGCGGTCTAAAACATGTGTAAGGGACTGAATCTGAATTGTCTAGACTCTGTGTTCAATGTGCTGGTAGGCACGAAGGATCTGACAGTGTGGATTAAGATAAGATTGTTTGGACTGACCATACGACGCTCGGGTAGATTGAGCAGTGAGATAAACACGGGAACCCACAGGATACACTAAATTAATACGCATCTAGAACTGTGATTCAACTTTTCCTTGATGTACGGACTTATGTCCTTAATTCTGGTTCTGATAGGGCGACTGGGGGGTTCTGATAAAGTAGGTCTGTAGGAAATTATTTTCTTGCTTTCTATCTGTCAGTCATATGTTGCTTCCTCTGCGTGATTGGAAGAGATCCGACCTGGAATACAAAATATGCAACTCTATTTCTATGCACCTCCTTATATATGAAATTCTTTCTATCTGTTAGCCATATGTTGTCCCCTCTGCGTGATCGGAAGATCCGACCTGGGACACAGCATATGCAACATTCTACCTCTCAATCCCTCTATCTCTGTTAGTCATATGTTGTCCCCTCTGCATGATTGAAAGAGATTCGACCTGGGACACAACATATGCACCTATTTCTAAATCTGACTTCCTCCTTAATAATTATTTACTCACCTAAAGTAAGGAGTTCTTTGGAAGTTCTTGATAACCAGGGTATATCGGGAAGTGGGGAACACGTTCTAGTGCAACTAAAATTGAACTATTTAAGAGGTTGTCTGTAGATCTCACTGCTTAATTTAAGTGGACAACAATACCCGTGGTCGTCGTCAGCTAAATGGTTTATTTGGAAAAGTTTGTCAATATTCTTCGTGTTTAAGTGGACCACAATACCAGCAATTAACCAGATCTATTCATGAAAGTGAAGGTACTGATAAACAAAGTTAAGACTATCTCACAACTTTGATCCCAAATATTTTGGTTTTGTTAAATTTGTTCATAGTTTTCCTCTATGCACAAATTTAGGGGGAGAAATAAAAAAAACAAATTAAAAAAAAATCAGAAAATTAAAAAAAATAATGTTATTTCTGTTTTATTTCTTGTTCAAAAAAAAATCCAATATCCAAAAATATTCTTGCTACTGCTTTTATATTTCCAGAAAATATGAAAAATCCAAAAAAACATAGAAGAGAAGAAGAAGAAGAACAAGTGAATCTATGATGTATTCAATGAACAGAATGATGCTTCATACACATAGTAAACACACACTAGTTCTTCTCTCTCTAAAACACCTTGGATTTCACACACTTAAGCTCCTCACTTCTCTCTAACTTTCTCTCTCTACCATATGCTCTTGTACTTGTACCTCATATATGCACTCCTCTCCCTATATATATGAGACATGGGCCGTGAACAGGTTCACGGCCGTAAACACATATACAACCGTAAACACCAAGCTGTTTACGGTCCTAGACATAAAAATACATTTTCCTAGAAAAGTAAAGTATAAACCATATTTTTGACCCAACAATCTCCCCCTTGGTTTATATCTTTGTTTTCTAATTGACCCAACAATCCCCCCCTAAAAAGTAGTTGGCTTTTCGTGTTAATCTTCATTAGGAGCTTGACTTCAGCGTTAATCTTCAAATTCTTCACAACTTCAAGATGAACTTGATGAATCTTCAATGAATGACTTCATCTTGAGCGGTTGGGCTTTTCTTCAGGATTTGGCTTTGAACGCAAGTTGGGTGAGGATGCTTCTTGAAAAGATTCTTTAAAAAATAGCGCTTTCAGCTTGAGAATCTTCAGAGAGAACAATAAAGAAATCTAATCTTCTGGATCACTTCAGCAGGTACAAGATAGCAGTAAATTGATTGAGGAGGCTTCAACGCAATCTGTCACATAATCTTCAAGTCAGCTTCACCTTGCTTCTGGGGTTGAAGGATTGAATGTTGAAAGAATAATCTTCATTTCTTGCTCCTTCGAATGAGAATTCTTCGATGATCACGGATGAAGCCTTGGCTCAGAAATTCTCGATACAGTCTCCATGAGTCTCATCTACATCTGAATTCACTTTTCAAGACAAAACAAAACTAAAAGATAACTTAGCACACAATATTTTTTGGATTTTTCATATTTTCTGAAAAAATAAAACAGAAACAAAAATATTTTTGGATTTTTGATTTTCTGATTTTTGTTTGATTTTTTTTTAATTTTCTGATTTTTGTAATTTTTTTTAATTCTCCCCCTAAATTTGTGCATAGAGGAAAACTATGAACAAATTTAACCAAAACAAAAATATTTGGGATCAAAGTTGTGAGACATTCTTAACTTTGTTTATCAGTACCTTCACCTTCATGAATAGATCTGGTCAATTGTCGGTATTGTGGTCCACTTAAACACAAAGGATATCGACAAAATTTTCCAAATATACCATTTAGCTGACGACGACCACGGGTATTGTTGTCCACTTAAATTAAGCAGCGAGATCTACAGACAACCTCTAAATGGTTCAAGTTTAGTTGTACTAGAACGTGTTCCCCACTTCCCGATATACCCTGATTATCAAGAACTTCCAAAGAACTCCTTACTTTAGGTGAATACACAATTATTAAGGAGGAAGTCAGATTTAGAAATAGGTGCATATGTTGTGTCCCAGGTCGGATCTCTTTCAATCACGTAGAGGGGACAACATATGGCTAACTAGGATAGAGGGATTGAGAGGTAGAATATTGCATATGTTGTGTTCCAGGTCGGATCATTTCAATCACGCAGAGGAGACAGCATATGACTAACAGATAGAAAGAATTTCATAGATAAGGAGGTGCATAGAAGTAGAGTTGCATATGTTGCATTCCAGGTCGGATCTCTTCCAATCACGCAGAGGAAGCAACATATGACTGACAGATAGAAAGCAAGAAAATAATTTCCTACAGACCTACTTTATTAGAACCCCCCAATCGCCCTATCAGAACCAGAATTAAGGACATAAGTCCGTACATCAAAGAAAGGTTGAACCACTATTCTAGATGCGTATTAATTTAGTGTATCCCGTGGGTTCCCGTGTTTATCTCACTGCTCAATCTACCCGAGCGTCGTATGGTCAGTCCAAACAATTCTATCTAAATCCACACTGTCAAATCCTTCGTGCCTACCAGCACATTGAACACAGAGTCTAGACAATTTAGATTCAATCTTTTACACATGTTTTAGACTGCCCGTTATCACTTTATCTTAATATCACTTTCCAACACATCACCTGCAAGCACATTCCATTAACAACATATTTTTGGATTTTCTGATTTTCTAATGTTTTTGGATTTTTTAAAATTTTCTAATTTTTTTTTTGTTTTTATTTCTCCCCCTAAATTTGTGCATAGGAGAGAAACGAAAGTAAATGCGCAAATTTAAACTATCCTAAAACAAAAATTTGTCTTTGAAGAGAATCAGCTTAAGAAAAACTCAGGAGTATCGAGAAGAAAACTCAAACCGTAAGTCACCGATTGAATTTGCATCCAGAAGGTCTGAGAACAGCACGCATAATCTCAGAACAGATCCGAAAATTCTTCACATCGTTAAGCACAAAACCCCATGTGATCCTCTCCTTTCTTCCTTTCCCGCAAAGGACACATACTCTCAAACAAAGGTCTGAATGTTGTACTGTTAAGAGATGTCACTTATCATGTGCCTGGAACAGCCACTATCAACAAACCGAAGTCAAATGACATGCCTCCATAGCTGCTCCGACACAGAGCGAGATTAGTTGGTCTTTGGAACCCAGTCCATTTTGAAACTGGGTCGACCTTTTTCATCTGTGCAAGGAACTCTCTCCCATGACATATCCCGTTTATCACAAACAGAAGATGAAGAAATATTAGAATCATTAGAAGACTTGGGAGATTGAACATTTGGTACCCATCTGTAGTCGGGTTTAACCCATTTCTTGTTGGATTGGATGGGTGGCTCGGTACTTGCTTTTATACATAAACCTGATCTTCGAGATGACTTTGATTTTGGTTTCACTGGAGCATCTCTTGGATTGGGCTTCCTGGCCGGCATACCCTTCTTGACTTTGGGATTTTGATTCTTGGCCTTTAGAGTTTGATTCTTGCCCTTCTGCGCATTCCAGTCACCATTGCGTGATTGTGACCTCGAAGGGTTCCTTTTGGAAGGTCTCCCTCTTGGCACATTCTTCCATCCTTGTGCGTAGTAGGGAACATATGTGCGATTTGGACAGTTTTGGGCAATGTGACCAGGTGTTCCACAGTGAAAACAAGTCTTTTGCTTCACTGGGAAATTGTTTCTTCCTCCCCCTGGTGGCGTGCCCTTGCCTTGTCTCTGATTGTTCCCACATGCACACTTGCAGCAAGTCGGCTGTTTCACTTGATTTGGTGGCCTGTACTTCTCAACAGCAGGTTGATCAGAAGCAACTGAGTTCGAAGCAACAGATTCAGAGTTCAAGGAGACATTAGTTTATTCAATAGTTTTCTCCTTGTTCTCATCTTCCGTTACTTTACCTGCACAAGAAGTAGAAGCATTAGAATCGTTCAGCTCAACACTTTTTGGCACAACCACGACATAATTATCAAATATATCGTCAAATATATCAAAAAAATTTAAGTCATCAGACTTTGACACAAAATTAGCACAAGACAAAGCATTAGTTTTAGAGTTAGAAACAAGAGTAGCATCGTTTGAAACGAAAACATCAGACTTTGAAACAATCTTATTATCAGACACACTCTCTTCAGCTGCTTGCTTACAATGACTTAGTGGTGAATCTGCATAGGAAGTAGAAGCATCAGTATTTTCAATCTGAGGACCACTTTCCGACACAAATAGAGCAGATTTGCGATATTTGAGATGCGCCTCTCTGTCCATTTCCTCTTTTGTGAAAGGATTATATTGATAGGTGTGATTAAAAGGAGGAGGCACTTTATCATACCCTAAACCCTTTGACTGATTATCTTTGAATCTCAAACTATATTCTATCATGGACGCAACTACCTCACTTGACACATCAAATTTTCTGAAATTAAAATCTTCATTTTCAAACTTATTTTTCAATGTGTCAGTTTCAGCAGTTAACTCAACAAGTTGTTCTGTCAGATATTTATAGTTTGCACATTTATTGTTATATTCTTCTTGTAGTTTTCGGAAGTCCTTGGTTTTGGTCTCTAATTGTTCTTTTAAGGGTTTTTGACATTTCCTAAGTTGATATCCTTCGTATTTTAGGTCCTCATTTTCCCTTTTTAGCAAATCAATTTGTTCGCGAAGAAATTTAATCGTAGTTTCACAAGAGGGAGTACATGAAACTTCATTTACCGGAATGGATGAGGAACTCATTTTTATCAAAATATGCCCTTTGAATTTAAAACAAGAAGGTCAACCTTAAAAGTCAAGTTTAAAAGTCAAAATTTAGACCGTAAAAAAAAATTTAATACCAAAACCGAGAAATTTTGACCAAAAAAAAAACGAGAGTATTTGACCTAAAACGCGCTTTTTTTTAAAAAAAAAACCAAAAATATAGCCTTAGAACTGAAAACAAAGTTATTTGATCGAAAACGGGGTTTACGGCCGAAAACGGGTTTTACGACCGAAAACGGGGTTTACGACCGAAAAAACGCGATTTTTCACCTTTTTAGCTCTAAAACTCGATCAAAAACTCATTTTTATGAAAAACGCGAAGAACAAACCCCCCTTATTTTGCCAAGATCTATCCAAAAACGCAGAAATGCTTCAAAAATAAGATCAAATAAGCTCCAGACCTGACAAAATTAATTGATACAATCCAAGCTCTGATACCACTTATAAGTCCTCAATCTGCTTGTGTATCAATCAGATCCGTTTGATGGTGCGGAATCTCGATCAAACGGATGATGTCAGATCAAAATAGAAGAGAAGAAGAAGAAGAAAAAGTGAATCTATGATGTATTCAATGAATAGAATGATGCTCCATACACATAGTACACACACTAGTTCTTCTCTCTCGAAAACAGCTTGGATTTCACACACTTAAGCTCCTCACGTCTCTCTAACTTTCTCTCTCTACCATATGCTCTTGTACTTGTACCTCACATATGCACTCCTCTCCCTATATATATGAGACATGGGCCGTGAATAGGTTTACAACCGTAAACCTGTTCACGGCCGTAAACACCTAGCTGTTTACGGTCCTAGACATAAAAATACATTTTCCTAGAAAAGTAAATTATAAACCATATTTTTGACTCAACACATGTCTGCTCATCTATCCCTTCGTATTTCTATCCTTAATATCTTCTTTGTAACGTTCTTGGAAACAATGATCATATCATTTACGTATAGCAACAAATATATGTAAGAATCATCGAAAAGTTCATTTGAGTATACACATTTATCAAACTGGTTCAGAATGTAGCCATGAAAAATCATAAAAAAAAAATAAAAACTCTTGTACCATTGTTGGTGGTTGTCGACGACAACAAATAAATAACCTTAATTCTTGCAGACTTGATAGTGTATAATGGTAAATGGATCGTATCCACAAGGATTGGTTTAATTTGCAACTCTATAAAACTCTTGTCATAAAGGCCCTTATAAAAAGACAATAAAAGTAAAATGGGGATTTTTAGTTTTGGTTGTTTAAAGTCAAAGATATACTAGAATAAGAGAATTGCAATTAAACAAGAAAATATTTAATTTAAATCAATAGAGATGATGTAACGAACCGGGTTTTTCCATCTAAATATCTAGGGATTTATTAGAGTTTGCTAAAAAAATGCAGAATTATACCTCTTTAAAAATAATTTACATCGTAGGCTATAATCGGGTTTACAATACATCCTAACTATAATTTTAAGCAACAACGAATATACAAAAACAAAATCTACTTCTAGTCTAAGTCCTTGGCGCTTCCAACTCCTCTCGTACAACGGCTACTACCTGAACCTACAATACATGAAAAATCTTTAGCATCATACCATAGGTCTAGTGAGTTATGTCATGCTTTGGATTCATGCAATCATACTCTACCATTTTCTCTTTTCTTATTATCCTCCTTAACTCTAATCTCTTCTTCTCATCTCGTCTATTTCATTCTCGTCTCTTCACACACGTGTCTCATGCGCTTACTCTTTCTCACCTCATGCTTTCTCTTTTTTTTTTCATACTCACCTAATACTCTATCTTCACCTCCTCTCATTTTTTTCTCAATCTCAACTCTTTACTCTTCTCATATCTTTCTCATCCCTTCCCAAACCCTACCTCTCTATTCTCATTTATACCCACATGGTCTAATCACATAACATGCTACATCTATCACCTAGGGGAACAACATAACTCTATCTTACCGGAGCATAATCATCTGGTTCTATCGCCATACTTTGATCTATAACACCCTGTTTCAATTTGTTTCATAATTCGGGGTCATGACCCGAAGATTAGTTATTATAAGGCTATGGGCCTTGGGGACAGAGAGAGAGAGAGAGAGAGAGAGAGAGAGAGACAGACAGAGAGAGATTTAGATCCCTTTGGGTGTGGATAATGTAGACTAAGTGATCCAAGAATTCGGATTGTGTTTTGGAGCCCAATGGTATAACCATAAATTGATAGTTCGGGCCTTTTATGGATTTAGGATTTAAGTTCGAAACCTTTTAAGGCAAAATTGAGTTAATATAAGTGTAGAGATTTACATTACCTTTTCGGGGATATAAGAATCGTCGAAATCAGACATAGAACGAAGAAATTATGGCCTTCAGAAGTTTGGTGGTTTTAGGGATAAGTCTAGTACGCTAAGCGTACATTGGAGTACGTTGGGTGTACTAGGAAGGAGGATTGTGGGTGCCCTTTGGAGTACGCTGGATGTACTAGGAGTACGCCCTGCATACTCCATTCAGGTGCAAACCCTAATTTAAGGTCTTGGACCTTATTTAATGGCCTTAACTCAACTCCAAACCCTCTTACCTTCAGCCTCCAACCCATTAAACCCTAAATACGAAACCCTAGCCCCCATTTGAATGATTCTTGAGTTCTTGGTGTGATTTCATGTGTTTTGGTGCTCATTGGAGAAGAAGGATCTTCTTGAAGGAGAGTTGGATTGCTTAAAGCTTGTAGATCGAGGCTTGGTTTTCCTTTTTACATCTTCTAGAGGTATAGAGCCTCAACCTTGATGGCTCCTTAGTATAGATCTAGTTTTGGGTGGTAATATATCATGTTTTGTTCCCATGATGGTGGTTCTTATGAGTAGAAGCTACACCATAACCTTTAAGCCTCATATTTTGTCCTTGTTGAGGTCATTAAGTCATAAAGTTTGGATCTTGTGGAGTTTCATCATCTCATGCAAGTATTGGTGATCTTATTATTAAGTTATGAAGCTTAGATTATGGTTTGGACCTCATTAAGCAATGAAAAGTCATAAAGTCAGGAACTTCATGACTTAAGACACCCCTTGAGGGTCAGATCTACGTTTGGACATTCTTGTCTTAACCATGGTGAGTTTTGACCCTTTGATGACTATGTTAGGAGTACGTAGGAGTACGCTTAACGTAATGCATGATTCAGGCTTCGACGACTTGTACATTGTGCTACGGGGGGTTGTACACGGGGTGTACTCCCGAGAAGTCCCCATTTTTCTGCTTTGTCGAGTTGTACCATGCATATAGATGGGTTGTACGCAGGGTGTACAAGTTGGTACACAAAACATACACTTCTTGGGCCCTCTTGATTTTGGCCCACCTTTTTGGACTCTAGGGTTGTGGACCTTATGGAATTGGGCTCGTATTGGGCCTTAGGACTCTCTATTTGGGCTTAGGCCATTAGTAAGCCTAGTTTGGGCCTCATGATTTATGGGCTTTACCTTAAGAATGTAACTTGGGTTGGTATTAATTGTGTTTAGTGTGAGGAGCCATTGTGTAGCAGACTTGGGAGCGAGATTTACTATCTTCTGTTGAGATGAGTCTCCTCATTGTACCCGTGGGTCGAAGGCACCAATGCTGATCCACTAGGATATGTTATGCTAGTTGTCTTTGTGACTCTTGCATGGTATGTTGGGCTAGGCCCATTTGTATGGTGGGTTAGGCCTATGGATCAGGAAGGGATAGGCCCATTGTATGTTATGTAGGGTGCTAGCTGTCTCTATGACTCTTGCATTTGTATGTCGGGCTGGGCTGATTGTATGACGGGCTAGGCCCCATTTGGTAGGCTAGGCCCAATATACGGGCTAGGCCCAATGATATGTATGGTATGTGGTATTTTGGGGAACTCACTAAGCTTTGTGCTTATAGTTTTATGGTTGTGGTTTCAGGTACTTCCGGTTCGAAAGGGAAAGGACCGACTTGATCGCAGTGCATCCACCCATGTTTCCACAACTTGACGATTTTGGGATCGTACTCTGATAATTGTTTTATTTTGATATACTTTCGAATGTTTAGAAAAAGATAATTGGTGTTTTGGTTGAACTAAAATTGAAATTTTTACCTTATAATTTTTGGATCGTTACAAGTTGGTATCAGAGCCTTCGTTTAAGGGATTCAGGCTCACTCTCGGGTGTGACTAAACTCAAACTGAGGAATTCATAATCTTTTAAAAGAGAAAGACTTTCTAAAAAGATTTTTGTAAAGAAAAAGGAGGTGTGATGCGTGCAATCGACCGAGCTCAAGTAAGTGATTTCCAGAATACCCATACATGTTGATATGTTATGAATGTTTGTATGCTAGGATAAGGGTAGGGATACTTTCAGGAATTGCATGATAGATTGGCATGATATGTGATGCCTTGTAGCCTAGGAAGCATTGGATGCTATGATTGGGAACATGTATTGGTATCAGTAATTGCTAAGTGTATGCTTTAAAATTGTATACGATTAGGATCATATTGCCCTAGAATGATTGATTTAGCCTTATTTCCTATTCCTTGTCTGGTTTTGGTCCTAGGGTGGAGTCTTTATTCGACAATCTACTTGATCGTGTATTGTGTATAATTTGCATGCATAAGGCAACCAACAGTGAGAGTGTAAGTTCCTAGCATGAGTTGTAGTAAGTAAGCGGTGGATGTGCCTTGTTTGTTTTATGGCTTGGAGTGCTACTGCATGAATGTTGCTTGCTTTGTGCTTTGTGGAACTCTTAAGTGATGAGAGTTAAGCATTAAGTGAATATGTTAAGTAACATGTGGCAAAAGTTACAAAATCTCATATTGATGGATTTGACCTATTGCGCAGCTCTTGTCTGTGTCCAACCGTTGTAGGGATGAGTCTTTACTCAAATGATTATCTAAGCTTTGTTGCATGTGATTGTATTCATGAAGTGGTTAGCTGACATTATGGGGAGTTCTTCAGCAGCTGATGGCAAAGTGAGGATGGGAACCTGGGAGAGCCTAGGAAGTGCTTTAGTAGGTTGGTTATGCTGTTTAGCGAGTACTTGACGTACCGATTTGAGAAGGTGACTTAGAGGATTTGGGAAAACTCTTGAGGAAAGTATGGGTAGGTATGGAAGGTAGTATTGGGCTCGTACTACTGAAAGCACAGGATCCATACTCGAATCGAGGGGAGTCACAGAGAATCTAGGAAGCCTGTGGGATGAGGATTCTTGGGCATGTTCTGATCATTTGTATGATTGTTTTTCAGAATAGTGATGAGCACACATGGAGGAGGTTCAGGTTATGGTTAAGGCTTATGTGCAGGTACTGAGTTGATTGATGAGTAGATGCGGGAGTTCATCTCATCGGAGATCACCTGTGGTATTTTGGAGCAGACTCTTGTGATCTTCGGGACGGTCAAGGAAGGGATTATGGAGGTTCTGGATGAGCAGTTGGGCGCGTTCCGCACTGAGATCATGGCTATTTTAGGAGCTCGCAATCTTTCATTCAGAGACTTTCGTGCTTGTGGAGTTCCCGAGTTCTTTGGGGAGAAGGACCCCATTTCTAGTAGCAGATGGTTAATAGATATGGTGAACGCTTTCCGAACAAGTTTCTACCTCGAGGGGTCGAATGTCAGATTAGTGACGGTTGAGAGGGTAGGGTAGTGAGTGCACCTACTCCAGTAACTTTGAGGATCACTGATGGTCGAGAGGGTAGGGCAGGAGCCCTAATAGCGAGGATTCGATCATTGTAGTGTAATTCAGGGAAGGCCATATTATCATCAGATGCTATCGCGAGTACGTTATCTTATGTTTTCTTCATGCCTTATATAGATATGTGCTTTGGAATGATGTGTTGGTATGTGTAAGCATTATCGTTGGTTTAGTTCTTTGTTATTGCATGGGTTATATTATCGAGGATTGTTATATGTCATTTTGGCATGCCGAGAGTTATGAGTGGGACACATCTTGTTGAGTTGGATTTAGGTTGTCTAGTTGTTGTTTTGGGTCATTGGTGGAAACAATTCAGGGGTATCGCTTGGAAGATCAGTAGATAGATTAGCATGTTTGGTTCATCAAGGAAGTCAGAATTTAGAAGTGTTACATCTTTCAGTAAGGATGGTGATCACATGTGGAATTACTTTTGGGTCTGATCACTACTATTGCTAGGGAAGGAGCGGTAGCAAGAGGATGATGATGGCGGTCATGTGGGCTTGTTCTGACATTGGAAGTGTCAAATAAATTTCAAAAATTTATTGGTGGAAGGCAGTTAGAATGCATAGATCCCTTGGTAAGTGGGATGTTAGGTTGGTGATCAGTCAGTTCCGACAAGGGAATCTATTATTCACTGCTTTTTAGTAAGGATGGTAGGGTGTAGTTCAATTCAAGTGGGGGAGCACCACTTGAATTTCTGAGGATAAAATCAGGTGTGGAACTAGGGAGAGTTTCACATCCTAGTCCCGAGGGAAGACGACTCAAGTGGCTATTTGGTTTGAGGTTGTGTGAGGTTGGGAGTTCGTAAAATTCCAACATCTGGTTGGTGCATTCATTATAATGTATGGCAGTCACGCGGATGGACCCAGGTTGAGGTTTTTGTTAGGGCCTTCTCTGCCTATTCTTGTGTGATGAAGGACTTGGGGTTCGAAGCATGACCCGAACACCTGATTGAGATATAGCCAATGTGGTTTGACTCATGGTTGATTATGGGTTGGTATGGTAGATGGAGAGCAAGACCATTGGTTGAGTCCATGGCAGTATGGAAGTGTTGTAAGACTATGGGAGAACCGTAGCATACAAAAGGATGACAAGATGTCAGGGAAGTGTTGTAATTTTGCTATGTAGTCGTAGCATTCACTAGATTGAGGTAGACCATTGTAGGAATGGTCTTCGGGATGAAAGGGGATCATCACATGCTTGGGGCAAGGCGTACAGTATCGTCGGAAGTTTTCCCCTTGTTAAGGAAGTAGGGCCATTGGGTCCGAGGCAAGGTTAGGCCTCTATATCACTCGATTGGGTGAGACCATGGGCGTGGCTCGTTCGATTGTGTAGAATGGGTGAGACCTATGGGCGAGTCCTATACGGCTATGATAGTATGGGTAAGACCCGATGGAGATTGGTTGGAGCAAGGTATTGGACTACATGTAGAGTGGAATGAATTGGTGATTAGTGATTGGTATCAGTGTGATGAATAGGCTAGGGTAGCCTTTATCAGTTAGACTCTCAGTGGGAGTCCGGTGGTTGGACCAGGTGTGAGACTGTCAATAATAGCGGTGGATTGGGGATTTTACATCTTAGTTTAGTGGAAGGTCACCGTGGAATCAGAATATTTCAGATGAAATGCAAGTGGAAATCTTTGAATCTCAGGATATGAATTATGCACCAGGTTGGCAATTGAATGGGACTCGCGTTGGGAGTGGTCATTGTGTGTGTGTGTGTGTATATATATATATATATATATATATATATATATATATATATATATACAAGTTATGGTTAGGGAAGCTGTCTACCAAATGTATTAGTTGGATGGTGCAAGATCAAAAGGATGTTTCTCAATCCAAATTGCAGTAAAAGGTCCTAGTAATTGAGTTTCGATATGGTCCTACCTGTGTGGAGGTCAGGCAAAGTTTTTTTGGGGGGTTGGGGTTTCAGAATTATAGCAGCGAGATGTTGGTTCGCCAGTTAAAGAATTAATGAGTTGTTCACCACCAGTAGTATAAGTTCTGATAAGGTTGGGTTTCGATGGTAGCTTTGGAGGGTCACTAAGAGTATGGGACATCCTTTCCGGTGATTCGGGGAATCAAGAGGTATTGGTCGGAGCGTCTGGTTGTCGGGAGGGTGTAAGGAGTGATTTCGAGGACAAAGGGAGAGCTGTAACACCCTATTTCGAATCGTTTCCCAATTCTGGGCCATGGCTCAAAGATTAGCTATCATATGGCTATGGGCCTTGGGGAGGGAGAGATTTAGACCTCTTTGTGTGTGGATAATATGAATTAGGTGATCCAAGAGTTCAGGTTTTGTTTTGGAGCCTAAGGGTATAACCGTAAAGTGATAGTTCGAGCCTTTTATGAATTTTGGATGTAAGTTTGAAACTTTATAAGGCAAGAGTGAGTTGATAGAAGTGTAGAGATTCTCATTACCTTTTCGAGGGATATAAGGATCGTTGAAATCGAACTTAGAAAGAAGAAGTTATGACCTTCGGAAGTTTGGTGGTTTTAGCGCTAAGCCTAGTACGTTGGACGTACATAGGAGTACGTTCGGCGTACTAGGCAAGAGGATTGCGGGTTCCCTTTGGAGTACGTTGGGCGTACCAGGAGTACACAGGGCGTACTCTAGTAAGGTGAAAACCCTAATTTAGGGTTGTGGACCCTATTTAATGGCCTTAAATCAACTCCAAACCCTCTTACATTCAGCCGCCATCCCATTGAACCCTAAATACAAATCCTTAGCCCCCATGTGAGTGATTCTTGAGTTCTTGGTGTGATTTCACGTGTTTTGGTGCTCATTGAAGAAGAAGGAGCTTCTTGAAAGAGATTTGGATTGCTTGGAGCTTGTAGATCTAGGCTTGGCTTTCCTTTCTACATCTTCTGGAGGTATTTTCCATATAGCAAGCAGTGTTGACTGCTTCCACCCAGAATTGCTCCGATAAATCAGCAGATAATTATATGCACCGAGCATGCTCCACCAGTGTTTAGTTCATTTGTTCCGCGACTCTGCTTTGCTGTGGTGTTAGCCGTACAGCGTGATGCCTCACTACAACTTTTGATTTGTAGAAGTTGTCAAACGAAGCCTTGTAGAACTCCAACCCATTTTGTGTTCTGAGTGACCTAACATGGTTCCCGTTCTGTTTCTCAATCATCGCCTTCCACTCCTTTAACCGCCCAAAAACTTCATCTTCACCCTTTTTCTTCATAAAATACACCCAGATCTTCCTTGAGTAGTCATCGATAAAAGTCATAAAGTATTGACATCCACCATGAGACCTCACAAGAGAGGGACCCCATAGATCTGAGTGAACACACTCGAGAATCTCCTTGCTTGAGTGTTAAACCGAACCGAACTTCACCCTGCTTTGTATCTCTTGAACATAAGCTTTACCAGGTTCAACTTTTCTAGTTGCATCTCCACCAAACAACCTCTTCTTACTTACATGTCCCAAATTATGATGCCACAAATTTCTTTCATCATCATACTGGTCCAAGGATTGGGATACAGTCATTGTTCCCCGAATCGTACAACCATCCAGAATACAAATCCCATGAGGATTCATCCTTCCTTTCATAACTACAAGAGCACCTTTGGAGACTCTTAGCTAGTCACCCTCTCCAGAATACTTCAATCCATCCTTCACCAAAGTGCCAAGAGAAATCAAATTCTTTTGAAGTTCTGGGACGAACCAACAATCCACTTTCCCGACCATACCATTATGCATCTTGATCTGCATCATGCCACTAACCTTGATACTGCTCACCTAATCATCAACCATCTTGACTGTGCCATTCCACTCTTTGAAATAGTTGAACTAGTCGCGATTGGATGTCATATTATAGGATGCTCCAGAGTCCAAGACCCAATCATCATCAGAACTAGATGTACAAATTGTCAAAACTTCACCATCATCCCCTTCATCAGAATTTCGTTGAACCACAGCAGCATTGTTGTTGCTTGGCTCAACACCATTATTTCCTTTCTTCAACAATCGACAATCTGTTCTGACGTGCCCTTTTTCCTTACAATTATAACATTTGATGTTGGCTTTAGATTCGGAAATTGACTTCCCTTTGTTACCTCCACCTCTATCCGATGTTCTTCCTCTGCATGCGAACAAACCGAAATTGGAAACTTCTTCTCCAACTGAAACTTTTCTTTTCAGTTTCTTCGACATCAAAGAATCCTTCACATCATTCACAATGATCATTATCCTACCATACAACATGGTATCAACAAAATTCTCATAAGAATTCGGCAGTGAACATAAGAGGATAAGTGCTTGGTCTTCATCTTCAATCTTTACATTCACACCTTATAAGTCCAAGATGACCCTATTGAAGTTTTCCAGATGATCCTTCACTTGGGTGCTTTCTGACATCCTAAGAGTATACAAACATTGCTTATGGATGCATGTTCGTCCGAGAACTGTTCTAATACTTGTCACACAATTTCTCCCAAGCCCATCAACACTCGTTTGATCCACGACCTCTCTCAGTATTTCGTCTGTCAAACTCAACAGAATAAAGTTATGCGCTCTTTCAAGAATATCCATCTTCCTTTCAACCGCCATGTCCTTTGGCAATTTCGCTTCTCCTTCTAGTGTTGCTGCACATCCTTATTGAACCAGAAGAGCCTTCATCTTCACCTTCCACAAATTGAAATCATTCGAACCATTGAACTTCTCCAAATCGAACTTGTAAGATGCCATCTTCAATCAATAGAACACCAACCTCAGCTCTGATACCACTTGTTAGGGAAAACAGGCGATACTTGTCAAGACTCAGGACAAATGTGATGCCACTTGCCAAGTTCTGATGACCCTTGTTAGGAAGTAGTGCGGATAACAAGCAAAACCATAAGCACACAAAGACACAATATTTACGTGGTTTGGTCAAGGTGACCTACGTCCACGGCAGGAGGAGAGTACTCTTTATTTCAGTGTTCTCAAACAGAGGTTACAAGTACAATTCATGAGAGATTCGCCTAACACTCTAGAATTCAAGATACAAGACACAATACACCTCAAATGACCCTGCATGCATCCCAATTTTTACTTGAGGGATCAGACCAAAAACCCTAATGGGCCAAGCCCATTGGCCCATAGGCCCATGAATGGTGACAACCAATCATATTCCTCCATGCAGTATCTTTTGGAACATTCTTCCATGTCATAAAACCCATGAGCAATAATTCTTTTGAATTGAAGGGCCATAAATGTACTGCCATTTTTCGAGATATCTATCCCTCGACACTGTCTATAAAAGAGAGCAAACAAGATCAACCATATCAACAAAATTCATAGTAAACAAAGAGAGAGAATGCCTTTAATCATTGAGATATTGCAGATTGATTCCAAGCTACATGTTCACTATGAACAAGAGAAGAGCATGAACCAGTCTTTGCAACCAACGAGTTAAGATGATCCAATCTTTGTAAACTTCGAGTTATGAGAGTCACCAAGACAAATGTAACGTCCCAAACCCAAACCCAAAATTTTTTGTTTTTATATTAAATAAAACATGAACAAACGTGTTTATCAAAACCAAAGGGAAATAATAAGGTATTCATAATCATCCAAAACACATTAGAGTCAATTATGTGAAAAACCATGGTTTGTGTGATGCGATCATCCCGAGCTCTTCCCCTTTAATCCAGAAGTACCTGAAACATAAACTGAAAACCGTAAGCACAAAGCTTTGTGAGTTCCCCAAAATACCGCATACCATACATATATGCCAGCTCAAGGGTGTGCTAGGTCTATTTCACCCCTGGGTCTATTTCACCCCCAGTCTATTTCAACTCATGTGTCGGCCCAAAGCCGTACCCTGTCTACTTTACCCTCGACTCTATTTCAACTCATATGTTAGTACAAGTGTAACATCCCAAAAATACGACCCAAAAATTTTGTTTAAATTTTACTAAAAACCATCTCATCAAATATCATACATACTAAAAATCATAACTGAGTAACTCAAAAGTCATGTAACTGTGTCAAAACAAATACTGTATCAACAATATCAAAATATCTGAACAAAACTCCCAGGAATAAACTAAAACTATGGTGTGTGCCATGCCATCATCCCGAGCTCTTCCCTTTACTCGCGGAATTACCTGAAACCAAAACTGAAAACTGTAAGCACAAAGCTTAGTGAGCTCCCCCAAACTACCATATACCATACAATAACATATAAGCAACTACTGGGCCTTGCCTACTGCATCAGACCGAAGTCCAGAAACTGCATCGGACCGAAGTCCGGAAACTGCATCGGACCGAAGTCCGGAACTAACCAGGGCCTTGCCCTCTGCATCGGACCGAAGTCCGGAAACTGCGTCGGACCGAAGCCCGGAAACTGCATCGGACCGAAGTCCGGAACTAACCAGGGCCTTGCCCTCTGCATCGGACCGAAGTCCGAAAACTGCATCGGACCGAAGTCCGGAACTAACCAGGGCCTTGCCCTCTGCATCGGACCGAAGTCCGGAACTGACTGAACATAGCATAGCATAATCACAACTACTGGCATAAACACATATACTGCATACTGCATCGGACCGAAGTCCGGAACACATAACACAAAATCATGCTTGAATCACAAAGACATCAAGCACACTGAACTACTGTATCAGACCGAAGTCTGGAACTACTGCTAACTAAACGGGTCGACATTGTGGCTGTAGACCCGTTCCTACTGGAAGGAAACTCACCTCGTAACGCTGGCTGCTGAGGTGCTAAACCTGAGACTGTCTGACTGCTGCTCCGGAACTCCCCGGCTACAAATCCCATAAACACTGAATCAAATACTGATAACTACTCTCAAGGTAAAATGACTATTTTACCCCTGGTCAAAGTCAACTTCCTGGTCAAAGTCAACTTCCTGGTCAAAGTCAACTTCCAGTTTAGCGGACTCGCCGAGTTGGGCCGCCAACTCGCCGAGTCCCTTCCATCTGTTCAAGACCTCTGCTAGCTTCTACTCGTCGAGTTTGGCGAAGACCCGACGAGTTCTTCTTCGACACATTTATCGAGTCTAACTTCATCCGACTCGCCGAGTTGAAGAACAACTCGCCGAGTCTGAAGAACAACTCGCCGAGTTCCCAACATGCTATTATTACTCAGTCGATTCTTATCGATTCCAGTGCTTCCAAAACATAGATCTGAACTTCTAGGACTGGTTTTACACGTAAAGTTTCCAACTTTACGTGCATGCACAAGGGTATGAGGCTAAAATACCGTAACTCATCAAATACAAGCACTTAGCTTTGTATCCTCATAACAAGAAATTCTATCCTCATAACAAGAAACTGTACTATCAGGCATAACCTAAACAGGCTATCCTACTGCTGTCTACTCGATGCTAGCATGCAATTCTCATAAAGCTGAAACACATATAGCAGGCACATAAGGCATCCTCCTAGATCCTTAGTCCTATTCTAGCATGATGTTCTACTGAAATTGAAACTGATATTCATAACATAACTTGTATGGGTAATTTGGGAGTACTTACTTGAGCTCGGCTGATCGCATGCACCACACCCTTTTTCCCTTTCTCAAAACTCTTTTTCTTCTTAGGTTTTCTTTTTCAAAATCTTTTTGAAAACATTTTTGAAAATCTTTCTACCATTTCCTCAGTTTGAGTCCAGTCACACCCGAGAGTGTGCCTGAATCCCACAAACCAAGGCTCTGATACCAACTTGTAACATCCCAAAAATACGACCCAAAAATTTTGTTTAAATTTTACTAAAAACCATCTCATCAAATATCATACATACTAAAAATCATAACTGAGTAACTCAAAAGTCATGTAACTGTGTCAAAACAAATACTCTATCAACAATATCAAAATATCTGAACAAAACTCCCAGGAATAAACTGAAACTGTGGTGTGTGCCATGCCATCATCCTGAGCTCTTCCCTTTACTCGCGGAAGTACCTGAAACCAAAACTGAAAACTGTAAGCACAAAGCTTAGTGAGCTCCCCCAAACTACCACATACCATACAATAACTTGATAGCTTAGTGAGCTCCCCCAACTACTGGGCCTTGCCCACTGCATCAGACCGAAGTCCGGAAACTGCATCGGACCGAAGTCCGGAAACTGCATCGGACCGAAGTCCGGAACTAACCAGGGCCTTGCCCTCTGTATCGGACCGAAGTCCGAAAACTGTATAGGACCGAAGCCCGGAAACTGCATCGGACCGAAGTCCGGAACTAACCAGGGCCTTGCCCTCTACATCGGACCGAAGTCCGGAACTAAGCAGGGCCTTGCCCTCTGCATCGGACCGAAGTCCGGAACTGACTGAACATAGCATAGCATAATCACAACTACTGGCATAAACACATATACTGCATACTGCATCGGACCGAAGTCCGGAACATATAACACAAAATCATGCTTGAATCACAAAGACATCAAGCACACTGAACTACTGTATCAGACCGAAGTCTTGAACTACTGCTAACTAAAAGGGCCGGCATTATGGCCGTAGACCCGTTCCTACTGGAAGGAAACTCACCTCGTAACGCTGGCTGCTGAGGTGCTAAACCTGAGACTGTCTGACTGCTGCTCCGGAACTCCCCGACTACAAATCCCATAAACACTGAATCAAATATTGATAACTACTCTCAGGGTAAAATGATTATTTTACCCCTGGTCAAAGTCAACTTCCTGGTCAAAGTCAACTTCCAGTTGACCGGACTCGCCGAGTTGGGCCGCCAACTCGCCGAGTCCCTTCATCTGTTCAAGACCTCTGCTAGCTTCTACTCGTCGAGTTTGGTGAAGACCCGACGAGTTCTTCTTCGACACATTTATCGAGTCTAACTTCATCCGACTCGCCGAGTTGAAGAATAACTCGCCGAGTCTGAAGAACAACTCGCCGAGTTCCCAACATGCTATTATTACTCAGTCGATTCTAATCGATTCCAGTGCTTCCAAAACATAGATCTGAACTTCTAGGACTGGTTTTACACGTAAAGTTTCCAACTTTACGTGCATGCACAAGGGTGTGAGGCTAAAATACCCCAACTCATCAAATACAAGCACTTAGGGTTTGGAACAAGGCCAAGATTGCATAAAGGTAGCTACTTTGAGCCCCTGGAGCTCAATGATAATCAGATCTATAGTCCCCATCACAAGAAGAGCTCAAATCTCTAGTTTATATTGCAAAAAGCTTCCAAAAGAGGCATAAACAAGCATAAAGAGGGTTTAATGGAGGAATAAGCAAGGTAATGACTTTATTACCAGAATATGAAGCAAAAGAGGCCAAGAATCTGGATCTCCTTCCTTTCCTTTGGACCTTCTCTCCTTCCTTCTCTTCTTCAATACCAAAATGCACACAAAACACACTAATTAGGAAAAACTCACTCAAACTTGATAATGGTGGGCTAGGGTTACAGAGAGAGACGTTCTGAAGGTGATGGAGGCTGGGATGGGGCTATAAGGACGTTTAAATAGGGTGCAAACCCTAAGGATTAGGGTTTCCTCCTGACTGGTCTACTCGCCGAGTCCAGGCGTGGACTCGCCGAGTAGATCACTTAGAACTCGCGTCCAACTCGACATCTACTCGGCGAGTTAGGGCTACTACTCGTCGAGTAGCTCTTCATAAAAGACATTTAATACGTTAAACACGTACCAGGAACGGGGCGTTACAACAAGGCTATACCGAGCCTATTTCACCCCTGGGTCTATTTCACTCCACATACATATAGCAAACAGAAACACATGCATACAACATATGCAACAGGAGTCACAAAGACTACAAAAATATAACATATCCTAGTGTCCTACAATATAATGAGCAAACTCACCTCAGTCTGTTGTCGGTCAAACAGATGCTCGGGCTGCTGATCGGGAGAATCCCAATGATAACCAATCAAATTAAACCCCAATTAATAATTAGGCCATAGACAATAACCGAGAATCTAGTTCATTTGTCCAACACCCAAGGTAAAAGACCATTTTACCCTTCACTCACTTTGCCCAAACTTAATTCCACTAAATGCCTAATAGTGGCCCAATTCCTAAATGACACTCAAAGTCCAATATGGGCCCAAATCCAAGAAGGCCCAAAGCCTCACTATGATCGAAAGTCAGAAAGGCTAGTGGCCCAAAAAAGCCCAAAACCCTAATAGTGCAAATATGGCCCAAACCACAACAGTCAATGAAAGTCAATAGCTGCTAAGTACGCCCAATGTACTCAGATTTACGCCCGATGTACGCGTGTTTAGCCTAGTACGCACAACGTACATTGGACTACACCCATCGTACTAGTCAGTCCCCATTTCTAAATCCAAATGACTTAATCCATTAAGTGCACAACACCTAAACCTCATATCTACTGCTAAATAAAGTCTTAATACATAAAGTTGGAAACTTTACTCCTTTGCATGTCTTAATGGGATATATACCTGTTTTTATCCATCTAAGTCCATAATATGGATACCAACTCTTGCATGGTTCATCAAAACCCATCAAGATGACATTTTTATGCCCTAACCACATCAGAAATGCTAAGATCTGACATTCTAAGCTTCCAAGAGTAGCTCATACTCACAAATATGGTTCAAGGGATGATATTTAGCTCAAAAGAAGCCCTAAACTAGATCTAACACTTAAAGTTATCAAGATAAGAGCTTTATACCTCCAAATTCTAGTAAAGTTGATGAAGACTTTGGATCTTTAAGCTCTAATCCAAACAAAGCTTCACCACCAAAATCTTCCTTCTTCAAAGAGTGCCAAAATGCAAAAAGATTACCACCAAGGCTCAAAAACACAAAAGAACAAGCGAGGGTTTTGTGGGAGTCTTTAGAGCGAAGGAGGTAGATGACAAAAAGGTCCAAGAGAAAGAGAAAGTGTTTAAATAAGGTCCAAACCCTGAAAATTAGGGTTTGTCCAAGATGTCCGTACGCCCAGCGTACGTGGTTGCCTTCCGCGATCCAACTTGAGCCTTGTACGCCCAGCGTCCTCCCTGTACACCCAACATACATGGCCTAGCCCAAAATCCTCATAACTTCAAAAGGTCATAACGTCTTCGTTCCAACTCTGATTTCGACGTTCTTTATATCCATGAAAAGGTAATGAGAATATCTACAATCCTATCAACTATCCTTTGCCTTAAAACCTTCCCAACTTAAATCTTAAAATCATAACAGGAGTCTGAAATTATCACTTTCCCTTTTTACCCTTTGACTCCAAAACACAACCAATGGCATGGATCACTTAGCCAATATTATCAACATCCAATATTGTCTAAACCCTATTCCATTGAAGTCTAAGGCCTTTAGTTGATTCATTAATTGCCCAAAATCCTGAAATAAGAAACTTCTCTAAACAGGATGTTACAACGAAACTCGAAGGTTCCTCTTATTGTGATCTATGAAAGAAGAGAAGGCTGGACCACTGTCTTGTTGAACATGCCTTTGGATCTATGAGGGGATGGTGTTGTAGTGACAACATAAATGGAAATTAGACATACCATGTCACCTAAATTCACTTCATCCCATTGCAACAGAAATAGGTTGTTCAAGATGGAAGAGATATGTGCGCAAAAGAAAACGTTTTGGCATAGTTTTCTCCTATCTGGTCTTATCAACATGATTCAAATAGTCAATCATTGTGAGCATCAACATCAGGGAGAGAGTGGTTGGCACTGAAGAAAAGATGCAGAGTCAGCTTCAACTAGCTCTACTAGGAAGGTGTTGCATTCAACGAATGACACGCTGATCCTTTCAAAAGGATCAAATCAGTTAAGGTAACTATCGATAGAGAAGAACATGTATAGGAAACATTAGTAGAATAGTGTAGAATGCATACTTCTTTGGTAAAATAAAAGTTAAAGTGATTTTTAGAAGCAAGAAAGTCATAGAAAATTAAAATTCTAGCAGCTTATGTTCAGAAATTTTAAAGTAGCGAAGCATAAAGTCAAAAACACAAAGTAGATTGTCTAAACAAGTAAAATCAAACCAGATAAACGTTGTTTTCCCTGAGAGTCGTACGTATAAATTTGTACTTAGAGTAAAAAACATTTCCTTCATAGCAATCAAAGAGAACTTTATAACCAACGTCACAAAGTTGACTGATGGAGATAAGATTTCTTTTTAGACCCTTGACATAAAACACGTCCTTCAGATTGAATACCTTGCACTCAAAAGTTCCAAAACCCATGACAACGTCTTCATTGTTGTCGCCAAAAACCACCATAGGACTGTATTTCTTCACAAAATATGTTAAGAGGGACTTGAGACCGATCATGTGTCTAGAGCAGCCACTGTCTAGGAACCAAGTATGTTCTAGATTTTGACTTGATCCTTGGACAACTTGGGAGGTATCAGTGTCACACATGTTGATATTACCATAAGGGGAATCTTTGATAAGAGCCAATAGACCATTAACATTCAACCTCTCATCTTCAGATGTCTCATCTTCTTCCACCCATTCTTCACGATCCTCTTGTTTTTCAATGAAAACTTTTGGCAGAGAGATGTTATCCTTCTTCATGTGGGCCAACAGCTTCTTGTACGAAATTTCATAGTTCTCTGGACTTTGAGCTTCTTTCTTCTCTTTTCAATGCCTAAAAAAATTGTCAGGGCTTCAATAGTTAAAACAATTACCTAATTTTCTCTTTTCTGAAGTGGATCTCCTTGTTGAATTGCCTCCCTTAAACTGAGCTCTTCGACCCCCATTTGATGTGCTTTCTTCATAACGTTTGACAATAAGTGCAACTCTGGCAACTATTTCATCAGTAATATCCTCACCACTCTCTTCGCCCTTATCTGATTCATTAATTCCTTTCGAGAAAACCAAGGCTACAAAATTTTCCTTTCTTGAGTCCTTCATGATGTCTTTACGAAGAGCTTTGGTCTCTTCGTAATTTCGTAGATTTCCAAAAAAGGACTTTAGATCCATGGCAATGATCTTTTCAATATTCTTAAGGACATCAGTGTGATGTTCCCATCTTTTCCCAAAAGAGTCGGCAAACTTTAGAACCAGCTGAGAAGAATGCTTGACAATTCCCAGCCTACACATATCATTAACCAAACATTTAAACCTATTAAAGGTTTGGGTTATTGACTCACCTTGTTAAGAAAATAAATGCTCATATCTCTGATTGAGGTTGTTGATGGTTGTGGTATGAACTTCTGTGATGCCACTGTCAGCGTATCCATCATCTCTTGAGTCGGATCATAGTTTTGTACAAGATGATACACGTGATAGGGAAGAGAGTTTCCTATCACTGCTCTAGCTTTCACATCCAAACTAAGCAGTTTCTTGTCATCGTCGTCATAACTAGTCTCTGGCTTTTGCTTCAAAGGACCAACAGGAGAATTGTTGACTATAGGTTGATACAAAGGACCGTAAGGACCTTTTTCAATAATATTATGCATCTCATAGTCCATGGTTTCAAGAACAACCATGGCCTTAGTTTTCCACATGGCAAAGTTGTGCTCATCAAAAGGAGGAATCTTGTTGAGACCAAAGGACTTGGGATTATTGGAAGATGACATTATTACTTGAGTGTATCAAAAACCCGCTCTGATACCGATTAAAGCTTTATGTCAATCAGATACATTTCAAGTATATTATACAAGAACAAAATTACTAAGAAAATGAAGAACAGAAAAGTAAATAACACAGAGGATTCACCAAATTGTCTTTCACCAAGAAAGGGTTTGTTTTCACCAAGAAAGGGTTTGCTTTCACCAAGAAAATGGGTTCTCACAAAGATGGCCACCAAGACGTTAACATTAGGGTTTCACCCTAATGTTGAATATATACTAATCTATACAAGTATATCCCTTGATTGAAGGGATTATATCTAATATATACTAAGAACCGATCTTCATAACAAAGATATCGGATCTGCTATCTATTCTATACTTATCTGTATCATTACCTAATATACAAAGTTACGTAAGATAACTATCTACATGTTGACACTGATAAGTCTTGAGGTGCTGGCGCTGATAGTGATGTAGACACTGGCGCTGATATTGAGTGTATAGAGTATTTGACTCATCAAATCAAAAGGTGTGACCTTGCAATCGGTTCTACACCAGAGCCAGAACCAAATCAAGAACCTCCTCCTCTATTGGTTACGATACTAAAATACAAAAATACAATGATCAGAAACATACTTGAGGGAACTCTCACATTACAAGTTCCTTAGAATCTTTGGGACCATCCTAGGCTCGAGTACAGATCCTGTGCTTTCAGTAGTACGGGTCCAATACTACCTTCCATACCTATGTGTACTTTCCCCAAGAACAATCCCAAATCCTCTAAGTCACCTCACTAAGTCAAAACGCACAGGATCTATGCTAGAAAACATACATAACTCCCATTGTAATACTCCTTAGGCTTTCCTAGGAATCCTCGCCTCACATACCTCCACAATACTAGGAATTTCTACCAGCACCATTGGTTGCCTTATACATGTAAATTGTACACAATACGAGATCAGATAGATGGTCGAATAATGATTCTACCCTAAGCCCATAACCAAACAAGGAACAGGAAATAAGGATAAATCAATCATTCTAAGGATATATGATCTCAACCGTATATAAATTTTTTAACATACATTTAGAATTAACTTTATCGATACAATTCCCAAGTACTACATAGCATCCAATCCCCCTAGGCTACAAGGCATCACACAAATCAGGCAATTCTCGCATGTGATTACTGAAGGTATCCTTAGCCCTACTCTAGCATGCAATTCAGATAATAGCATACTAAACATAATACACATGTATAGGTATTTTGGGAATCACTTAGTTGATATCGACTGCTTGCACGCATCACACCCCTTTTCTTTATAGAAAAATTTATTTCCTTTTCAAAAAGATTATGAAATCCTCAGTTTGAATTCAGACACACACGAGAGTGTGCCCGAATCGCTCAAACCAAGGCTCTGATACCAACTTGTAACGTCCCAAAAATACTACCAAAAATTTTCATTTTTAAAATCATCAAACCATGCATCGTGAGTTTCAAAACCAACCATATTACAATATATCAAACTCATCAGAGTAAAATAATCATCAATGTAGAATTCATAAGGGGATGTTGTGTACTCATGTCGGGCCCTCCCCTTTAGAATTGGAAGTACATGAAAATGTTAAACCACAAAACCGTAAGCATGAAGCTTAGTGAGTTTCCCAAAATACCACATGTCATACATAACTTTGGACCCTGCCCATGTACCTGTAACGCCCGCGTTTCCAGGCTAGGCATTAACGTGGTTGTAATAGTCTAGGTTAACCTTTGTAACCCATTTTGAAATAATAGAAGTGTACTATTTGAGTATTATGTGTTATGTGCTTAATTGTGTGTCTTAATTTAATTAAGAATAATAATAAGCGTCAAAATAAACTATTAGATAAAGCCGATATCTATGGATAATGTTGTAGTAATCGTGACGAGGTTTCCGAATATATAAAGAACGCTGAATTCCGAGTTATAACGAAGAAGTTATGACCTGTCGAAGTTTCGCGACGGAACCGGCACGACGCTGAGGGACGTAAAATATGAATTTAAAATAGAGGGATATCTAGCCTTAGTGATCTAAACGGAAGTTGTAGATTATGGTAAACCGAGAACGTGCATAAAAAGAATGCCTAAATTTGACTTCGTATGAGGAAGTTACGATTTTCCGAAGTTTCGACTTAGCAGTATGCAGCCCGAATACTCGATTCAAGATCGAGCGGTTTTTAGCCGAAACAATCTAAATGAGAATTGAAGATCTCGTCATTAGTAGTGCAACGGTAAAAAGACAGACGAAAACGGACGTCGGATGAAGAAGTTATGCTTTTATAACGAAGTTTTCCTGTCCCGGCCTACTAAAATAATATAATAAAAATAAAAGTCAAAATTAGCCGACGGAGTCTAAATGAAAGTTGTAGAGCATAATCTCACCTACGCGTGGATATAAAGAACGTCGAAAACGGAGATCGTATGCGAAAGTTATGAATTTTTGAAGTTCGTGGCGCGCACCCCGAAGCTTATCCGAAGGGTACGCCCCGCGTAACCTCGGAGTACGCCCAGCGTACTTTGGTGAGTAGACCAGTCTCGCAATCAAGTGGATCCGGTGACGTAAGCGCTCCGAGCGTACGCCCCGCGTAGCCTCGTACGCCCAGCGTACGTGCGAGGCTTCGCCCCTATAAAAGGGCATGCGAGGGCAGCCGATTTCTTTTGCTATTTTCTTCCTTTCTCTCATATATTTTCCTCGATTTGCGTGCCAATCATATCCCGAAGCCCCGGTATCATTCCCGAGCCCCGAAGCAAGTTCCGAAGTCCTGAAGATCCCGAGAAGCGTTATTTCCGAGCCGAAGCTCTGCCCACGAAAAGCCCGGTTTTCAAGGAAAACACCCCGGTTTTATCAGAAAATTTTATTTTAAGAGACGAGGTGCTGTCCGATCGTTTTATTATCAAGTGAGTGTATATTCGTTTTCTTCTAAAACATAGATATGAAGTATTCTTGTAAAATACGTGTTATATATTATTTGTTTATGTGAACTAGTTGTTGAATGGAAGTTTTGTACAGGTTTTAAGCTGTATATAAATGTATATATTTTATCTACTAATATGTTGGGTAGAACATGGGTAGACAGTTGGTGTGTGATAAATTAAAATGATGAGAGGCCTCGATGTTGTTGTTGATCTAGTCATCTAGCGGAGTATGGATGACGACCACTGACTCATTCTAGACAGTCCAGTGGAACACTAGCAGGCTCATAACCTGTAGGTGTTGTGAACGATGTGTTCACCGGTGTACTCTATCCCCCTCATGGTTGCCTTTAGGACATCTATTGCTAAGGAAGCCCCTTTGCGGTAATGTCTGTCCCGATGAAAATCCTAGATTAGGTCCCTCGTAATATGTCGTTGTTTTAGGGACATAAAGTGAGGATAACGGGAATAGGTAATCGGGTTATCGTTGGTTGGTGAAAATTAAATATAATTATTTATTGTGGGTTGAAAACCCTATATGCTCACCAGGCCCCCAAGCCTGACCCACTCAGTTTATTTGTATTACAGGAAGTGGCGCAAGGGCATAAGATGGATGAATCATCAAGTTGTTTTGTTTACAAGTCCGTATATGTATATATTTGTTGAATGACTTGTAATGTTATCGTTTATGCTTTATGGTCTGTATCGGAACATGACATCCCGATTTTTGATTATGAAATAAAGTAATATTTCTTATTGAAATGTTTTGATAAAAAATCTATTTTATCATGTTTTGTTTTTGGGAACAAATTCCACAACTCTTTTAAATCAAAAGAATTTACTCTGAAAATGTTTAAAAAGCATAAATGAAACCGGTCTTTTTTGGCCGAGATTTTGGGGATGTCACAGTTGGTATCAGAGCATTAGTTTGAGCGAACTAGGAATTTGTAGGATTTCTAGACTTAAACTTAGAATGCTAAGCGATGATTTTGAGATGCGAGCACTAGTTTATTTTAGGAAGCTGCCTAAAATGCTTTTATGTGCTAAATGTTAAATGTTGCCATATGTGATATTATTTGTTCGGATCTATGGTCTGTTGCCGACCGGATCTGGAAACCTTATGTGTTTAGGATATTAAGTGTGCGACTAAGATATTAGAACTAGCATGTAAACGTTTCGGAGAGATAAGGATGATTTAAAACGACTATCCTAAATAAAGATCTAAATTCACCTTATTCGGTGTATAGATCAAGATGGCAAGAACCCGCAGTGGAGCTGGGAATGCAAATGGGAATAGGAATCAACCCCCAGTGATACAGCAAATATCGGTCGTAGTAGAAGTTGCACCTGAGCCAATCACCATGGCTGGAGTACAAGCCATGATGCGGGCTATGTTAGCTGAACAAAGGGAAGAAATGAGGCAAATGATGCAAGAGAATAGGGACAAACCTACCATACGTGTTGAGCCGACCGAGCCAATTCCCGAGCAATCTGAGGAAGGAAACTACAGCCGCCAAGTGAGTCAAGTAGGGACTCAAGGTGAGCGAAGGAATGACCCGGAGAGGAGAAACAACAAGGATGGGTGGATGTACAAGAATTTCTTGGGTGCGAAGCCGCCAAGTCTTTTTGGAAGCCCAAAGCCTGTTGAGATTATGGATTGGATCTCCGAGATGGAGATGGTGTTTGAGAGCTGCGACTGCAGCAAAAAGCAGAAGACCGTCTTCGCTGTGAGACAATTGAAAACTAGAGTCTTGAGCTGGTGGAAGCTATTGGCGGATACAATGCCGCGAGGAGAAGCTCTGAAAATGTCATGGGACGAGTTCTTGGAACAACTGAAGGCGCAGTACTGTTCAGAGATAGATCTAATTGATCTGAACAATGAGTTCCAAAACTTGAAGAAGGGAAGGATGAGCATCGACGACTACGTTACTGCATTCACAGAAAAGATGAAGTTGTTTCCATACCTAGTGCCAACCGAACTCTCCAAAATTGAGAAGTTCGCAAATGGACTGTCAGCCGACTTTGGCCCGACAGTCAAGATGGCAACCACTCTGAAAACAGCTGTTCGAGCAGCTAAGAATGTGGAGGCCCAGCAGAAGGAAAAGGGTCTAGAAAGAATAGCGGTTGGTGAGAAAAGGAAGATCGATGGACCTTCAGGGTCCAACAAGAAAAGTAAATTCTCGAAATTTGGTTCGAGAGGAGGAGGAGGCGAAGCGAAATGGTGCGAAAAATGTAAGAAGAAGCATCATGGAAAATGTGAGGTAGTGGCCACATGTTTTAAATGTGGGAAGCCAGGGCACTATGCCAATGAATGCACTCTCACCAAGAAAGTTTGTTATGGTTGTGGTGAGGAGGGGCACATCTTAAGGGATTTTCCGAAGAAGAAGGAGGCAGCAAAACCCAATATCCCCCCAAAGCCGAAGGCGAGAGCATTCCAGATGACACTGGAAGCTGCAAAAGATGAAGCTGATGTCGCTTCAGGTACCTTTCTCGTAAAAGAGTTGCCTGCCCAAATTTTATTTGATTCTGGAGCCAACTACTCCTTCATTTCGCATGAATTTGGTAGAAAACTAGCTTTGCCTGTTGATAGACTAGATAATGCTTTATTAGTCGAAGTTGCTAGTGGCAAGTTTGTACCTGTTAGCCATCGTATGAAAAACATCTTAATCGACCTAAATGGGAATAAGTTTCACGAGGAATTATTGCCTATCGAACTTAACGGTTTCGACATCGTGTTGGGAATGGATTGGCTTAGCGCCAATGATGCCGAAATATTGTGCCGAAAGAAGATAGTAAAAGTAAACCCGCCAGGGAAGGAGTCATTTATGGTGTATGGGGATAAACGCAGAGTGAATTCTGGAATCATTTCCCTAATGAAAGCCAGAAAGTGTTTGACCAACGGATGTACATCATATTTAGCATTCGTGATCGATGCTAAGAAGGAAAAGAAGGTGATGCAGAATATTCCAGTGGTATGTGAGTATCCGGAAGTATTTCCCGAAGATCTTCCCGGATTACCACCTGATAGACAAATGGAGTTCAGAATAGACTTGTTACCAGGAACCACACCAATAGCGAAGGCACCGTACCAATTAGCACCAACAGAGATGAAAGAGCTTATGACACAACTTCAGGAGTTATTGGACAAAGGTTTCATTAGACCTAGTTCATCACCCTGGGGAGCCCCGGTGTTATTTGTGAAGAAGAAAGATGGGAGTATGAGAATGTGCATTGACTACAGAGAGCTGAATAAGGCGACAATAAAGAATAGATATCCGTTGCCGAGGATTGATGACCTGTTCGATCAACTACAAGGTTCAAGTTATTTTTCAAAGATCGACCTGATGTCAGGATATCATCAGCTGAAGGTAAGAGAGCAGGATATCGAGAAGACTGCATTCAGAACGCGATATGGACACTACGAGTTTTTGGTTATGTCGTTTGGACTAACCAATTCTCCCGCAGCATTCATGGATTTAATGAACAGGGTTTGCAATCCGTTCCTTGATAAATCTGTGATAGTGTTCATAGATGACATTCTGATTTATTCAAAAAGCCAAGAAGAGCATGGCAGACACTTGCGAGAAGTGTTAGAAGTTTTGAAGAAGGAGAAGCTGTATGCTAAGTTCTCCAAATGTGATTTTTGGATTCGAGAAGTCCAATTCTTGGGTCACGTGGTCAACCAAGAAGGAATAATGGTTGATCCAGCAAAGATCGAAGCTGTGATGAAGTGGGAACAACCAAAAAGTCCCACGGAGGTCCGAAGCTTTTTGGGATTAGCCGGATACTACCGAAGATTTATCCAAGGCTTTTCTTCGATCGCTACTCCATTAACAGCTTTGACTCACAAAGGAGCTACTTATACTTGGAGTGATAAGCAGAAAGAAGCATTCGAGTTGCTGAAGAAGAAGCTATGTGAAGCACCGATTCTTTCTCTACCCGATGGAGTTGAAGACTTCGCTGTCTATAGCGATGCGTCTGGTATCGGATTGGGTTGTGTCTTGACCCAAAGAGAAAAGGTGATAGCGTATGCGTCTCGAC
This sequence comes from Lactuca virosa, assembly GCF_052849685.1. NCBI lineage: Eukaryota > Viridiplantae > Streptophyta > Magnoliopsida > Asterales > Asteraceae > Lactuca > Lactuca virosa. The sequence goes on along the minus strand of NC_136432.1, from coordinate 75,802,108 downwards.
AGCTGAAAGAGCATGAGAAGAACTACCCCACTCATGACTTGGAGTTGGCAGCGGTAGTATTTGCTCTAAAAATATGGAGGCATTACCTCTATGGCTCGAAGTGCAAACTTTTCACTAATCATAAGAGTCTCCAATATCTCTTTAGTCAGAAAGAATTGAATATGAGGAAGCGACGCTGGCTAGAATTACTTAAGGACTACGACTGTGAGATACTTTACCACCCCGGTAAAGCCAATGTTGTTACTAATGCTCTCAGTCGGAAAGTCAATCTTGAAAGAAAAAGGCCAAGAGCGTTGAGAATAGAAGTTGTCTCGACAATTGTGGAGAGTATAAAGAAAGCTCAAGAGGAAGCTTCTGAAAAGAATGACCGAAAGGAGGAACGTTTGGGCAAAACGTTGGTGTTTGGTACAAACGGTCATGGACTGAAGGTATTCCAAGATCGTATTTGGGTACCTAAGTCAGGAGGAATAAGAGATCTTCTGATGGAAGAAGCTCACAAAACCATGTATTCAATTCATCCCGGTAACACTAAAATGTATAGGGACCTGAAACCCTATTACTGGTGGCCGACGATGAAGCTCGACATTGCAAAGTATGTGGCGGAGTGTGTGACATGTGCGAGAGTAAAGACACAACATCAGAAACCATATGGGAGTTTAGAACCTTTACCTGTGCCTATGGGTAAATGGGAAGACATTGCTATGGATTTTGTCACTAAACTACCCAGAACGAAGAATGGTCACGACATGATTTGGGTGGTCGTTGATCGATTTACTAAGAGTGCGCATTTCATAGCAGCCAAGGAGAAATGGTCTATAGATAAGCTTGCGAATTCTTACGTGAAGGAAATTGTGAGGCTTCACGGTGTTCCGTTAACGATTGTATCGGATCGTGACAGCCGCTTTACCTCAAGATTTTGAAGAAGTCTACAAGAGGAGTTGGGTACCAAGTTGTGTTTGAGTACAGCTTACCATCCACAGACTGATGGTCAGAGCGAAAGAACGATACAAACACTTGAAGATATGCTGAGAGCATGTACCCTGGAATTCCAAGGTAATTGGGATGAACATTTACCTTTGGTAGAATTTTCCTACAATAATAGTTTCCACTCGAGCATTAAGATGGCACCATATCAAGCTTTGTACGGACAGAAGTGTCGTACACCGTCTTGTTGGCTTGAGGCTGGGGAAAAGCAGTTTATGGGACCGGAAATAGTTCATCAAACTGCTGAAAAGTTGAAAATAATTAGGGAAAGAATGTTAGCAGCTCAGGATCGTCAAAAGAGCTATGCTGACAACAAGCGAAGACCGATGACTTTTGAAGTTGGGGATTCGGTTTTGCTTAAAGTCTCGCCATGGAAGGGACTTATAAGGTTTGGAAAAAAGGGAAAGTTGAGTCCAAGGTTTATTGGACCGTTTAAAGTTCTTCAGAGGATTGGGAACCAAGCTTACAAGCTCGAACTACCAGAAGAACTGAGTGGAATTCATAACACTTTTCATGTGTGTTATTTGAGGAAATTCACGGGAGAAGTTCCCGACATGATTCCACTTTCGGAGTTGAGAATCGATGAGAACAAAAGGTTGATTGAAGAACCGGAGGCAATCGTTGACCGAAAGACTAAGAAGTTGCGACGCAAGTTGGTCGAATTAGTGCTTGTCCGATGGAAACACACGAATGGGCCAAATCTCACCTGGGAGATGGAGAGTGACATGATGAGTCGCTACCCGCATTTGTTTGTTGGTGTGTGATTCCGGGGACGGAATCATTCTAAGGTGGAGAGAATTGTAATGCCCGCGTTTCCAGGCTAGGCATTAATGTGGTTGTAATAGTCTAGGTTAACCTTTGTAACCCATTTTGAAATAATAGAAGTGTACTATTTGAGTATTATGTGTTATGTGCTTAATTGTGTGTCTTAATTTAATTAAGAATAATAATAAGCATCAAAATAAAATATTAGATAAAGCCAATATCTATGGATAATGTTGTAGTAATCGTGACGAGGTTTCCGAATATATAAAGAACGCTGAATTCCGAGTTATAACGAAGAAGTTATGACCTGTCGAAGTTTCGCGACGGAACCGGCACGACGCTGAGGGACGTAAAATATGAATTTAAAATAGAGTGATATCTAGCCTTAGTGATCTAAACGGAAGTTGTAGATTATGGTAAACCGAGAACGTGCATAAAAAGAATGCCTAAATCTGACTTCGTATGAGGAAGTTACGATTTTCCGAAGTTTCGACTTAGCAGTATGCAGCCCTAATACTCGATTCAAGATCGAGCGGTTTTTAGCCGAAACAATCTAAACAAGAATTGAAGATCTCGTCATTAGTAGTGCAACGCTAAAAAGACAGACGAAAACGGACGTCGGATGAAGAAGTTATGATTTTATAACGAAGTTTTCCTGTCCCGGCCTACTAAAATAATATAATAAAAATAAAAGTCAAAATTAGCCGACGGAGTCTAAATGAAAGTTGTAGAGCATAATCTCACCTACGCGTGCATATAAAGAACGTCGAAAACGGAGCTCGTATGCGAAAGTTATGAATTTTTGAAGTTCGTGGCGCGCACCCCGAAGCTTATCCGAAGGGTACGCCCCGCGTAACCTCGGAGTACGCCCAGCGTACTTCGGTGAGTAGACCAGTCTCGCAATCAAGTGGCTCCGATGACGTAAGCGCTGACGATCCGAGGCGTACGCCCCGCGTAGCCTCGTACGCCCAGCGTACGTGCGAGGCTTCGCCCCTATAAAAGGGCATGCGAGGGCAGCCGATTTCTTTTGCTATTTTCTTCCTTTCTCTCATATATTTTCCTCGATTTGCGTGCCAATCATATCCCGAAGCCCCGGTATCATTCCCGAGCCCCGAAGCAAGTTCCGAAGTCCCGAAGATCCCGAGAAGCGTTATTTCCGAGCCGAAGCTCTGCCCACGAGAAGCCCGGTTTTCAAGGAAAACACCCCGGTTTTATCAGAAAAGTTTATTTTAAGAGACGAGGTGTTGTCCGATCGTTTTCTTATCAAGTGAGTGTATATTCGTTTTCTTCTAACACATAGATATAAAGTATTCTTGTAAAATACGTGTTACGTGTTATATATTATTTGTTTATGTGAACTAGTTGTTGAATGGAAGTTTTGTACAGGTTTTAAGCTGTATATAAATGTATATATTTTATCTACTAATATGTTGGGTAGAACATGGGTAGACAGTTGGTGTGTGATAAATTAAAATGATGAGAGGCCTCGATGTTGTTGTTGATCTAGTCATCTAGCGGAGTATGGATGACGACCACTGACTCATTCTAGACAGTCCAGTGGAACACTAGCAGGCTCATAACCTGTAGGTGTTGTGAACGATGTGTTCACCGGTGTACTCTATCCCCCTCATGGTTGCCTTTAGGACATCTATTGCTAAGGAAGCCCCTTTGCGGTAATGTCCGTCTCGATGAAAATCCTAGATTAGGTCCCTCGTAATATGTCGTTGTTTTAGGGACATAAAGTGAGGATAACGGGAATGGGTAATCGGGTTATCGTTGGTTGGTGAAAAATAAATATAATTATTTATTGTGGGTTGAAAACCCTATATGCTCACCAGGCCCCCAAGCCTGACCCACTCAGTTTATTTTTATTACAGGAAGTGGCGCAAGGGCATAAGATGGATGAATCATCAAGTTGTTTTGTTTACAAGTCCGTATATGTATATATTTGTTGAATGACTTGTAATGTTATCGTTTACGCTTTATGGTCTGTATCGGAACATGACATCCCGATTTTTGATTATGAAATAAAGTAATATTTCTTATTGAAATGTTTTGATAAAAAATCTATTTTATCATGTTTTGTTTTTGGGAACAAATTCTGCAACTCTTTTAAATCAAAAGAATTTACTCTGAAAATGTTTAAAAAGCATAAATGAAACCGGTCTTTTCTGGCCAAGATTTTGGGGATGTCACAGTACCGGGCCCCACCCATCATAACGGGCCTTGACCAACAAACAAACGGTCCCCACCCATCATACAAATCGAGACCCGCCTAGCACACATAATGGGCCCCGCCCAACATACAAATGGGCCCCGCCCATCATACATAATGGGCCCTGCCCAACATACAAATAAAGCCCGCCCAACACATATAATTCAAGAGTCACAAAGACAGCTAGCATCCTACACACTATAGTGAAAAGACTCACATGTCTCAAAAATCAGCTCACAACACAGCTCACTGCCACGCAAACGTCGCTATAACACACCTACAGAATTAAACAAGGTCCGACCTTAGTCTAACCTCCAAAACTAGTTAATTTGAATAAAAGTCAAACCAGATCAACGATTCAACATGCATGGTCAAAGTCAATGGTCAACATCACCATCAGTGGGCCCTCACGTCGTGACCAGTCCATGGTCACATTATGAGAAATGCACTCAGACTGGGTCCAACTCAGTTTCTATCCAATTCAGCCAAATTAGTTTCCTTCCAACTTAGCCAACTCAGTCTCGGTTCTTTCTTCCATCATGTCATGACCAGGAGAATGACACGTCGTGAGGACGAGGTTTTTCATGGCTTAATTAATGGGTTCAACTCTCAATCCATCAAGCCATCCCACAAATCCTTCCAAAAGGCTTTCAAATGCCTAGGGACACCTAAAGTTCGCTTTGTTTCTTCCAAACAAGCTCTTAATGGATATAAATCTCATACTTGGTCAAAAGTTAAGAAATATCACCAAAACTTACATGCATGGGTCCAAAACTCTCCAAACTTCTAGATCTTAAACAAATAATACTCAAGGGACCCTTAGAATCCATAAAATTGCTAACTATATAGAACCTACCAATCACGCTTGCTCAAACAAGAAGAAAATGGAACCAAAACCTAGATCTAGCAACCTAGGGAAATAAAGTTTGAGTCTTGGACACTTACAAAGGTCCAGCAATAGTATGAGATAATGATGATGATGATGATTCCTTGCAAGCTTCACTACTAGAACACCATCATCTTCTTCTTCTTCTTCTTCTTCTTCTTCTTCAAGTTATCAAGTGCACCAAAAGGCCAAAAATCACCAAGAGGGTTATGGTTTGGGTTTTCTAGGGCTTAAAAGTGAGGGAGGCTGAGGGTGAGCAAACCCTAGCCCCCTCATTCCTTTAATTACCCGAAAATTAGGGTTTTTGGTCTCCAGGCGGTTGCCACGTCGTGACCAATATATTGTCACGTCGTGACACCAAAACTGACCATCTCGCGAAACACGGCCACGTCAGGACGTGATGGTGCATCCCTCACGTCGTGACCCACGCAAATCATGCAAATTACATAGAATATAGTACCCCGAGGATTCATGTGTTAAACACATTCCTATTTGGAAGTAATTACATGATGAATAGAAACATTGAAAACATGAATTTTGTTGAGTCTCTGCAACAAATCCAATAAGAACTCAAAAACAAAACTCAAACAAGCCACAATTGACACAGAAGAAAACAATCTGAAGAATATCAACCAAGAGGAACATAACGAGACCATCACCAGTTCTAACTCACACTATGAGTCGGCTTTTGAACAGCTAAGACATGAAAGATACACCTCCACCATCAGTGAGACACAACTCACGACCCAATGCTATACCAAAACACCTAGAGAAATTTCACACCTACCCACCACCCTCTTTGGAACATTCAAAACTCATGAAGAAATCATCCACAAATCATCCTCTTTCAAATTTCAGTTCACAAAAGAAATTCTCTAAATCACATAGAGATTTCCTCACAACTATTACTTCTCATGACAAGCCTAAAAGTTTTTCACAAGCTTCTTTGAATCTAAAATTGAGAGAAGCTATGAGTAACGAGATACAAGCTCTTGAATAAAATGGAACGTGGATCTTAATTATCTACTTCCTGGAAAGAAGGAAACTAACTTAAAGTGGGTGTACAAAATAAACTACAAACTAGAAGGAGAAATTGAGAGATACAAGACTCATTTGGTACCGAAAGGATTCATGAAAATTGAAGGGATTGAATTTCTTGAGACTTTTGCACCTGTTGTAAAGCTCATCATTGTTCGGTGTGCTCTAGCTATCACATCCAAGAAAGAATCGAAGGCGCATCAGTTGGATGTTAATAACACCTTATTACATTCTTACATGGAGATCTAGGCAAAGAGGTATATATGAAGGTACCCAAAGGTTTCAACAAGAAACACAAAAACGAGTTTGTAAGTTACAAAATCAATTTATGGGTTGCAACATGCTTCTTGAAATTGGTACCAGAAATTCACTAAGGCTTTTATCGGTAATGGAATTCATCAATCCAAGGAAAATCATTCTATGTTTGAATTTCGAAAATCTTTTGTACATATACGTCGGTGATGTACTCTTGATGGGAAATGACAATGAAAAGATAAATGATGTCAAACATAATTTACAGTCACATTTTAGTATAAAAGACATTAGGGCTCTTAGATACTTTCTTAGCATTGAAGTACACTTTAGATATATTGGAAGATAGTGGTACTCAAGGTTGTAAGTAAAATTTGTGCTTACATAAAGACAATTATAGTCGTAATGGCGATGCGGCTTAATATTGACACTTAATTGGAAGATTACTTTATCTCATAGTGACGCATCCAGACATTGCTTTTACTGCAAAATCAAGTCAGACAATTCCTAATTAAGTCAACCAAAATGGTCACACATAAATGAAAATTTTCGCGTTCTTCGTTATCTCAAAGCTACTCTTGGACATGGATTGTCCTTACCTAGTTAAGCTATCCGTCCACCAGAAGATCATCTACCAATAAGTTCATTAGTTTGGGAGGAGCTCTAGTGTCTTGGCGGACAACGAAGCAAAAAAGTAGTGGCGATCGTTTGCTTGCAGAAGCTTATGCAAAATAAAGGGCTATGGCGGGTACTATTTGTGAAGTTTTGTGGCTTTGGTAGCTTTTACAAGACTTAGATGCATCACAAGTTTGCACGACTCCCTTGGTTTGTGATAACGAAGCAGCTCGTCATATAGCGGTTAATCCTGTGCCATGAAACAACAGAGTGCGTCGAGACGGGCTGCAATTTTGTTCGGGAACATGTGAATAGTGGCGATGTGGTACCTTGCCCAATTTGTACCGAGTTTCAATATGTAGATATAAAAGTTGGATGTTTGTGACTTTCACAATCCAACTTGAGAGAAAGTGTTGAGATAATTTAATTTATCGGCAAGTATTTATCCTATTTATCTTCGGTAGTATTTGTCCCAATCTCTAGCTATTAGTATTGGTTCCAAATTAGTCTCCAGTTATCTAGCTATAAATATAGCTTCATCGTAATCGTTTCTTTTAAGTTGAAATACAATTCAACATTCAAGATTATTAAGCTATATATAAATTTCAACATTTAAAAAAAATGATTGTAGTCAAATGCCAACAAAAATCTACCAATTGATAGAATATACCAAATAATAACGCCATACAAAAATTGTATCAATGGGTAGTACAGATTTGAAATGATAAACAAATGAAAAATGAACAGAACAAGGCAATGCAATTTAAAGCAAGCAGAAGTGAAGAGATGTAACTCGGCTTTGGGATGACAACCGTAACTACTTGCTGTAAATCTATGAATCTTGATGATCTTATTGATATGAGGAGCCCTCTATATATACAGCAGGAATAGGAGAGATTACAGGGATATACAAAGAGATATTCTAGGAAATTGCTAATCACAATCAATTTACAATAAATACAAATATATATGGAGATATGTTCTACTAATAGTCCCCCGCAGTCGAAACTGTAGCTGGTCGGATGGAGAGACTGGATCGGAAGCGAGTGAAAAGTTGACGAGGTAATCCCTTTGTGAAGATATCAGCATATTGGTAATCTGCCGGAACATGGAGAACTCGAAGAGAACCCATGCGAACTTTTTCTCGGACAAAGTGAATATCAATTTCAACATGTTTTGTGCGTTGGTGTTGCACTGGGTTTTGTGTGAGATAAACGGCTGAGAGATTGTCACAATAAATAATTATGGCTTGGCGTATTTGCGACCCCTTTGTATTCTGCCGCAGCACTAGAACGAGAGATTGTGGGTTGACGTTTAGATGACCAAGAGACCAGGTTATCACCGAGGAAGACACAGTAGCCAGAAGTGGAGCGTAAGTTTGGCAGATTTAGAAGGAGTGATGTGTAGACCGTGGTTGCCGGTTCCTTTGAGATACCGCAGAATGCGTTTGAGAAAATTGAAGTGTGGTTCACGTGGATTATGCATGAAGAGACACACTTGTTGGACAGCATATGCGATATCTGGTCGTGTGAAAGTGAGATATTGGAGAGCACCAGCTAAGTTGCGGTAGAGAGAGGGGTCGGACATTGGTTGGCCAGCAGTGAGGCTAAGCTTGGAGCCCGTGTCGGCAGGAGTGGTACTTGGTTTGCAGTTTTGCATGTTGGCACGTGTTAAGATGTCGTTGATGTATTGAGCTTGAGAGAGAAAGAGACCACCATTTTGATGTTGAACTTGGATGCGGAGGAAGTGATGAAGTTGGCCGAGGTCAGTCATAGCGAATTCTTTAGACAATAGGCCAATGAAACGCCGAAGAAGGGATTCACTTGAGGCAGTGAGGACGATGTCATCTACATACAGTAAAAGATATGTCATTTGGTGTCCATGCTTGTAGACAAAAAGGGAGCTGTCACTGGTGGTGCTTTTAAATCCACATGTTTGGATGAATGTTGCAAATCCTTGCCACCTGATTGGGAGATTCTAAACCGACTCCTTATTTATCGCAGTTGATTTCAGATTCTGATTTAATCCAGATTTGGCACCAAAAATTCTTTGCCACTCATTATGTAGACCTAAATTACTGATGATACATACATTATACATACTGATAGAGCCCAACAACAAATTGTATGCCCCCTTGGCCTTAATGTCCTGGGCCAGTGCCCAGTCTTCCCTGTGCTTGGGCATGACTTTCTATATCAGGCAAAAGATCTAACAGAACGGGTGATCTTTCGTTACCAAAAATACTAGAACCATCTATGGCACTCATCAAGTCATTGACAAGACGGCGCTGCAGGATCACAAAAGCAATAATTGGTAGGCATGTCAACACAATTATTGATATAAGAATATATTTGTTGCCTTGGCCAAATACAAGGTACAACGTAGCACCAAAAGCTATGACCATTGCTGCTGTTGAGATAACCAAGGTGGCCAATGCAATTATTAACTTTGTAGGCACCTTGAAGAGAAAGTCTTCTTCAGCAAATCATGCAGTGAGAATCGACAAAAACATGAACAATGAAATAAGAGATGCGACTAATGATATGGCATCTGATACTGCAAATACTATGAAAGCAGTCTTGTTAGTAAAATTTGGTATCCCCATGTTATCATTTCCTCCTGGCACTGTAATAGCAGCTGCAAATACAACGGTGGTGATCAATGCAGCTGTGATAGTGTACGAATGAGCAGTGGCCTTCATCCATTTTTCTCCCTCAATCACTAACTCCTTGTGCTCTCTTGTAAATACCATTTGAGGTGTTTCGTTGAAGGAGTTCTTCTGTTTGATGTTTAGTGGACATACAAACCCTTCAACTTCCTACATGATTACAATATGTTAGCCACTTTGGTCATAAAAACAAAAGGATTAATTCTATCAGATATATCTGTCTCTACCTTGAACCACTTTAGTTCCCTTTGTATCTGTAAAGCTGCCCCGGATATAAAATTTAATTTGTTGTCAGGTGCCAATCTTGCAGCCAAATGCAACAGATTATTGCCAGAAGAGTCTTTAATATTTCTGTACATATTCTTGTGTTCGCTCTTCTTATGTAGTAGTTTGTAAACCTTTATTGAACGATTTATCACAGCATATTGAAGAATGTTGTGACCATCTTCGTTGGTACTCCAAATTGCATTTGGGAAGAAAGACACAATATCTTGTACAACTTTGCATGCATTTTGTCTAGTGGCTTCAAGAATAGGATTTGTGTAATAGTGATGGTAAGAGCTGGGGTCATTGGAATTTTTTATCAATCTAGATACGGTCTTTGATAGTTCCTCAGCAGCACAATGGTTTCGAACTCTCTCTTTGATTATTATCCACCCTGTAACATATATCAAATTGAGCTTTTCAAACAAATAATGAAATATACCCCTATTTCTGGTTAAAAGGATGGTGATGGTTGATTCACCTTACCTAATATCTTAAGGGTCATCAAGTAAAGTATAACAAAGCCAATCATCCCTGCATCAAGCAATAGAAAGTTTGGAAAGAATAGTGGGGTAAACAAAATGGAACAAAACAAATTATAAACTCATGACATACGGGGATAGGCTAGACAGAATATTATTGCCATCAGCCGGACAACCCATGATAGAATAGATCTGGGAACCATATAATTTAGCATTCCTTTTACCGTTATACTTCGTACATCGAACGCTTCAATGTAGAAAATTGAACAATTTGGTTAGAGAAGCCTTATAATAAAATGAGAAGTTGAGAAAATTATTAGATTCAAGATAAAAATATATAATAAAACCTATATATTTTTCCACTTTATTGAGTTCGGGTGGGAAATTTTGAGCTATCGCTGTCAGCACAGCATCACTATGAAAGATTTTGTAACTCTTCACCAAATCATTTGCCAAGCCTACATATACTCCAAAGTTAACTATATCAAGTAACTAAAGTGGTTAGTCTTTTTACTAGTGGAAGTTGAATCAATAGACACTTACGAAAATCTTTAGAAGAAATAACTGTAACAAGAAGCTCATCACCAGTTGTGCCAGAAAACAGAGCATCCTTCTGTATATCATCAGTATTATTGATGTGCTCCAAAAGATGTCGGGCTGTCTGGGTATTCATATTAGAAAGAGCTAAGGCAAGTGGTGTCCGACCCTCACTGTCCTTGGCCAGCAGCAAATCTGAGTTTCTTTCCACCAAGATGTCTACAGCTTCATTGTTGCCAACAATGGCAGCAACATGAAGCAGTGTGCTTCCATCTGAATTTTGCATATCCAATAGTTGTGTGTTAATATTTGGTGTCACTTCCAACAATCTCTCTAAGAATTCGGGTTTGTTGGTACCACCCACTGCTACATAGAGTGCTGTGTTGCCATTTTTGGTGATTTTGTCTGTCACTGTAATTACTCCACCACTCAAAATGCGATCAACCCGACCCCAATCTGTTGATAGAGTAGCCTCGTATAACTCGTGGTGAATCTCTGCCCTTCTTTGTTCTTCTTGTTGCTTATATAAATCTGCATTTTGTTGTCAACATAAAAATAAATAGAAAACAAAAAACTACAAGATAGAAACTGAGTTTCTAATCCAATCACAAGGAATTTCGAAGGAGAAACAATGAGAGGTGTAAACTGTAAGGGGATAATTCAGAATATGGGTATTTTAGGAATAAGAGTATTTTTGGAAACTTTCCATATTTCTCACTAATTGTGTTGGATTAGGATTCTTTGTTTAGTAGAAATAGTGCATTACTTTTTATGTTTCATTTCATTTTTTCCTTTGATTCCTTGCCTTTTCTTCCCCTGTTGCATTGTTCTTCCTGTCACACACTTAAACCTTGTGCATCAAGGTAATTGCAGGTTTTTTTTATTACATTCTCTATTACATATTCTATCATTCAGGTAACAAAATATTACCCTTTGGAGGTATATAAGTTCCATATGTTGAACAAAACTAACTAATGTTGGCAGTTTATATAAATCATCAAGATAGATTAGCAAACAAGAGATTCTACCTACAACAACCAATTGTGGAAGTAGTTGTGGAAGGATAGTAGGAGCATAGATAATCTGCAGTTCATCCCATAAATCTTTTGCACTAAAATCATCTGCATTTGTCTCTTGATGGAGTTTGTCTGTGAGACGTTTCAGAACATTAGCGAGTGTTTCTTTAGAGAGAGAACCAAGAATCCAACCTTTTACAAGGGCATCTGATCTTGTCCACAGCCAGTGATTGTGATCATCGCCACCTAGTTTCTCCTTCCCAGAAACACTAGTACTGCTGGTTTGAGGGCTTATGGTCAGTGTCCCATCGATGAAACCAAACATGCCATGACTCTTTAGGAGACATAGCATCTGTGTTTTCCACATAATATACTCATCCCTGCCACTTAGTTTCACACTTATAAAGCTTGTTGCAGAAAGATTTGAAGGGTATGGGTATGTGTACGGGTATTCCTCTCCAGCTTCCACTGCCACATTTTCATTAGAGCTTGAGCTTGCCATCTTTGTATCTTTCGTTTTTCTTTCTGTCAACCCTTCTTCCATCCTCTAACGTATTTAATCTACAAAGATGCAGTTGAATTATTATGCGGACAAAAGCCACGTTCAGGTAATTTCTTGTTAATTCATGACGAAATGTCAAAGTTATCATCCCTACCTAATCCTCACTTATGATATAACATTTAGTGATTATCATATTAGTAGACTTAATTCATATAATCCCCACCTACAATGTTACGTTTAGTTTCACCTTCTATTCTTAATCCATTTAACTAGTATAAATCAATCTCGATAAAGATAACATGAAAGGGAGTCACAAAGCGTCAACCGTCTTTGTCGGTCTTTTTTGTTTTATTTTATTTATTTACTATTTAAATTTGGGACACAAACATGTGATTTGTTAAACAAATAAATCAACTACTAGAAAAGGGCACTTGTTCCTAACGAATTTTCCTAGAAAAAACATTTCCGCAGAAGATACTCACATTTGCGAGGGAGTTCCTAGGGAATTGAATAACTACAATTTCTCAGAAATCCCTCGGAAGTTCCGAAAGAATTCTTAGCAAATATAAAAAATTAAGTTTGAAATATCGTTCCATGAAAAACCCTCGGAATTCTGAGGGAATTTCTTGGAAAATATGAAAAATTAAGTTTGAAATACATTTCCTCGTAAATCACTCGAAGTTCAGAGGAAATTTTAGCAAATATGAAAAATTAAGTCTGACTTATAATTACACCTAAGAAATTCCTCGAAATTTACTAAATATTTCCTAGGGAATTCCTAGAGAATAACTTATTTTAGTTTTCTCAAATACAAATGTTGTTTTTTTTTTCATTTGATATTTTGTGTAACTTTATTATAGATTAAATATATTGATCTCACTAACTTTTATATATATATATATATATATATATATATATATATATATATATATATATATATATATATATTTCACATACATACATATACGTATACCATTGAAACTCATTACATACGACATTATTTTGTTAATCTAGCTATAGATACATATCTATATTAGTGTTATAAAAATCCCGACTAAATCACGATTAATCTTCGATTAGTCCATAGGCGCTACCCAACCGATTAGAAAGCGCCTAGCGATTAATCTTTTCTTACACAATGAGCGAAACAGTAGAAAATAATGAAATTTAAACTCTTTGAATATGTTCTACCTCAACACAAAAAATTTGAGGAATGATTAGTGTTGTATTAACCATATTAACTTATTTTGTTATGATATTAATGGTATTTATGAACTTTGTTATGATATTAGTGATATTTAATTTTCTAAAATCCAACGTATTAACAATTTTGTGTCCCCAATTAATCATCCGGTTAATCATCACCTAACCAATTAATATAACCCTAGTCCACCAACTAGCTAACGTCGAGTTTTTTTTACATCCTTGATCTGTATATAGATGTATGTTTTGTGTACACTTACTTACGTTCACATACCATTGAAACCAATTACTCAAAACATTATTTTATTAATATATATTATGGTTAAATAGACGTATGTGTTTGTGTATACACATAGACACATACATGTATACATACACACATACACATACACATGTTTATATAATGTGTAAGTTGGTGAAATTACATTCATTAATGTATAATAAGAATTTACAAAATATGGAAAGAAAAAAAAATATTGTTTGAATCTTGAAAAACTAAAAACAAAATTTGGTCGTTAGAAATCCCTAGAAAATGTGTAGGTTCCGAGGAATTTCCTACGGACATCAAAATCTGTCACTAATCCGTAGAAAATGTGTAGAAAATTCTGAGGGATTTCCTAGGGGAAAAAATTGTTTTTCATTTTATGTTGTTTTAGACTTTGGTTTTTTCATTCCATATTTTGTAAAACTTCATTAGAAATAAAAATACTTTTATACTACTAATTTGTACATATTATATACATACGTATACTTACTTTCAACTAAGGTCATTATGAATTTTGTATACCAGTTTCGTGAGGCTTGCTTCAAACCGTATAATGACTTCTTTAACTTGCACACTTCTGTCTCTTCCTTCTTACAAAAGCCTTGAGGTATCTTCATGTATACATCTTCATCTAGCTCGCCATGTAAGAATGTGTTGTTATTCACATCTAACTGGTGTATTATCCATCCTTTCTTCACAACCACAGTGAGTAAGCTTCGAACGGCCACAATGAGTAAGCTCCTGACAAGATTAGCTACTTGTACAAATGTTTCATGATAATCAATACCTTCTAGTTGGGTAAAGCCTTTAGCAACTAGTCTCACATTGTGATGTTCAACTATATATTTGACTTTATAGACCCATTTAGAGCATATATCTCATTTTCTTTCTAGAAGATCCTCGAGACTCTCTCCTCAAGGGACTAGATTTCTTTCTTCATTGCTTGTCTCCACCTTTTATCATAGACAAATTAACTGTTGATCGGAGATAGGTCATGCTTGGTCGACGGATGGGGGAAGTCGGACATCATAGTAAGAAAGGTGTCTTTGCTTTATCCTACTTCTTTTCTCCTTAATTGGTTCATTAATTTTTACAGCTTCATTCAAATCTTCATTTTCAACCACATTAGTTTCATCTTGGCCCATAGGAGGACAATCCTTATTAACATTGTTATTTACCTAAGTCAATGAAAGAAATTTTCAATTAAGATTTCATTTTCTTCATTTTGGGTCATTTTGAAAGGTTCTTGGAAAAGATCTAGTATGCTCAAGAATCATATTAAAGTGATATTGCTAATTAACATATGATACTAATAGGACACACTAATAACAACTTGATAGAATTGATTATTTATTAGAAAATGGTTTTAATAGATATTCAATAAACTTTTATAATTAATTGGAAATTATTTATTTGATGGAAATAATAGTTTTCATTAGCAAGTAACATTACATAATTCATATAGTATGAATTAATAATTCATGCACAACATTTTGGACTAGATAAATTCTTTTGACTTTTACCAAAAATTGGAGTTTATATTTTATAAACTTGGTTTATAAAAACTTAAATTCATGTCTTCTTTTTTTTTAATATATGGCCGAAAAATTAAAAAAAGAAAAAGTGAATGGTCTTTATATTAGTTTAATCAAAAGTAAGGGGTTTCTTGCAAGCATGGGAGACATCATTTCTTAGGAGCATGGGTTGTCTTAAAGTTTTAAGACTAAAGAGTAAAGATTAACCTTTATGAGGCTTTCACTCTTCATTCCCTCTCTAATGTACCAAAATCGTAACATGCTTATGTTAGACATTCTCTCTCACTTTTTGGTTCATCTCTTGAAGAACACTTGCATTATTTTTCTCTCTTGAAGTTGATATTGGTTAAGAACTTCAAGCTTAAGAGTTAAGAGTTTATGGACTAGCATCTACATGAAGTTGAGTTCTTGTTGGTGTCTCAAAAGTTCTACATTCTCCATCAACTTCTAAGCCTCCCGAGATGACTTAAAGAACTACAAAGGTTGTTATTTATTCATCCACTATTTGGTTGGTGATTTAATCTTTCTATAACTTGCAATATGATCCTTGGTGGGTGCAAATTAGCTTATGTTATTTTCGAAAAATCAAGTCTTCCATTTGTCAAATTTCTAATTTATGAGACTATTTTTGAGATAAACCCCAACAACTGGTATCAGAGTCACCTTGCAAATTTGGTTAGATTTTATAATTTTTGGAAATCTTAGTTTTTGGAGAACAATGATAACTTGTTTTTGTATAAAAGTAATTGTGTACATATTTTCTTTGACAACTTTATAATGGTTACTTTTTGTGACAAAAACTTAAATGCATTTTTTGTCACTTAAAGGTGTCTTAGAAAAACAAAGGTTGTTTTACGTTTATATGTATTTTAGAGTGCATAAACAAGCTCTGGACCATTTGTGTTATTATTTGTGTGATTTGGTTGAAAATGGTTTGCAATATTTTTTTATTCATAATGTATGTAATAAAAGTAGCTAGTTTTTATTCTTGTTATTTTTATGTGATATATTAGTTTTAGACTATAGTTATTTTCTAAAAAATGTTACAAGATGAAGATGGAGACCATTTTTGAAGATATCAAGAGGAGGCCACGATTTTATAAAGATTTATAAAAGTGCATAACTTTCATAATCTTTGTATAAACTGCAGCAAAGTTGGTTCTCATTACAAGTGGGAGCTCGAAGATCACATAAAGAACAAGTTGTAATATTTGGTCCTTTTGTCTCATAGGAAGGACTTAACACTTTTGTGTTGGCTCACAAAAGTGTTAACTAGATCAATGCTTGTTTATGTTGAATGCATGCCTGTGTTGTTTATTTTTCTAGTAAATATTCTGTGTGGTTTATAATTTAGTTTTTCACAAACTC